>NC_091247.1:60349375-61586250 GCF_042477335.2 Ovis canadensis
CTGTGTTTTCCTCTAAGAGTTTATTAGTTTCTCACCTTAAATTTAGATCTTTAATCCAGTTTGAGTTTCTTCTTTTTCTTTTTTTGGCTGAGCCATATGGCATATGGGATCTTGGTTCCCCCAACCGGGAATCATACTCATGCCCCCTGCATTGGAAGCGCAGAGTTTTAACCAGTGGACAGCCAAGGAAGTCCCTTTGAGTTTATTTTTGTGTGTAGTGTTAGGAAGTGTTCTGATTTCATTCTTTTACATGTAGTTGTCCAGTTTTCCCAGTACCACTTATTAAAGAGGCTGCCTTTTCTCCATTGTATATTCTTGCCTTCTTTTACTTTGAGTTTTTACTTGAATTGATTTCCTTGATTAAATAAATAAACTTAATTCATTTATTCAACAATTTACTTAATACCTGTAATGTATCAATCACTCTTGGTTCTAGAGATAAGGTGCTTACCAAAACAAAGCAGTCCCTGTCCTCCTGGGATGTGCATCCAAGACCAGAGAAACAAGCATCAAGTCTTCATCAAAGTTCCTGTTTGGTAGTTTATGATCTGTGAAGTTTAAATCTAAATTCTCCTCTACTTTTCTTTTTTTTTTATTTTTTTAAGTTCTCTGTCTCACTAGCTGGTTTTCATGTGTACCTCTATGTTCTTTTGTTTATATCGCTTTCCTCGCCTACAAATTAACTAGTTGAAGACACTTAAAAAACAAGTTTTTTTAAGTTGAAGTATAGCTGATTTAATACAAATGAATTTGTTTGCGAAACAGACTCATAGAAAACAAACACGCGTTTTAAAGAAGCGCTTATTTGGCATTGAATCTCTAGTGCCTGGCACATTGCAGTGTTCAGGGAATGATGTTTAAATGAGTAAGACTATGCAGATATGAAGAAAACATATTTTATTAATATTGTTAGAATGTTGTATCTATGTATAGCACATCTATGAAAGGATCACAGAAGAAAATAGGTAAGAGTGGTCATGGTCGCCAAGGAGTGGAATAGTAGGACTAAGGAAAGGTTGATAAGGAAACTTTTTATTAATTATAATTTTTGAATTTTTTAACCACATGGAAATTCTAATGATTTAAAGTTATAACCATAATAATTTTTAATATTTTTAATCACTGTACTCCCAAGCCTTGCTGATTCTTCTGTACTAAGAATTGATCTTATTTCATCTTTTTTAGGCCTTACCTAAAAGCCAAGAATAATTGCCCAAATCCTCCACCTTCTAAATCTGTAAGTAGAAATTAGTCTTTGCCCTTAATGCCAGGTGGGTCTGGTTACACATTCACGAAACTTACATAGTAATTATTCATCATATTACCAAACCAAAAACAGAAAGTCGTAGCTCTAGCACTGACATGTCTTTCCCTAGATAGTCAATAAATCTCTGACAAATTCTCCTCTCTAAGTAATTGCTTTCAGTGTGGATGCTGTAGCATCCTCAGTGGCCTGTTCCTGTTATTTACCATATTAATTCTAAACACCCCTCCCTAGTTTTCAGTTTTCTGCTACCTGGTCCTCCCTTTCTTACCCAAAATTAAGTCACATGACTGAAGTATTTACTTATGAATAATGTAGAATCTAACCTTAAAACTCTGTCCTATCTTCACAGATATGACTTACTTTCTACTGAGATTTTTGATGCTTATTCAGAGCTGTCTCAAAGTATCTCAGGCCTGCCAGCATCTCCCACCACTCCATACCACTAATCTCCAGGACGAGAGAGTGTTCCTTGAGTGACACTCTGACCTTTCAAAGGCAGTGTTGTTTTAAGAGAATTAGTGTAGCAATAGAAAGTACAAGGAAGGGACTTCCCTGGTGATCCATTGGTTAAGACTCCGCACTTCCACTGCTGGGTACACCAGTTTGATCCCTAGTCAGGGAACTAAGATCCCACTTGCCTCTCACTGCAGCCAAAACAAAAACAAAAACAAAAAAAAAAAAAGAAAGTATGAGGAGGAAGTCAGGAGGTACCCTAACATAAGTTTATTATGTTTGTATCTTTCCGGAATTCCAGGAAGGATACTTCACTGGGACATAGTGAGCACTCAGCAAGTACTTGTTTGTTAAAAAGCAATTTTTGTGTGTTCACTGCATCTCTGCAGAATTCTGTTAGAATTCTATTAATTCTAATATATTTCTAATAGGAACTCAAGTTATAAAAGTCATCTATTAGTGAATCTTTGTTTTGTCAGGATCAATTTTCTTAAGTTATCAAAAAAATAACTAGTTGGTTTTTTTTTTTACTTTAAAAACAATGGACTAATGTTTTTACCTTTAATTTATTTATCTTTTTAGACTATTGGACCCAAAAAGGATGTTACCAACCATGTTGCCTTGCCTGTCAAAACTACAAGATCCATCAGCATTAAACTGCCATCCAGACCTGCCAACATCACCAGGTCCCAGAGGCCAAAGTTGGAGCCACCAAAACTAGACAAAAGGCTCACTTCAGAAAGTGTTTCTTCTAACCCAAACGGTAAGCCTCCTGGCAATAGTCAACAGATGCATGGATTTGGATCGTCCACTGCTGGAGAACAGACAAGAGAAACCATGGGATCACTTAATATACAGAAACTGAAAACTACAAAGCAGCAGGTAACAGATCAAAGAACTGCTAAAGGTACAGACCCTGAAAATGAATCCCTGGGTGGCTGTCTAAAAGAGATGAATAAAGAGAACTTGCCCCAAGACTTACCAGACTCAGAAAGGAAACCAAATCCTGAATCCTGGACCATAAACAAGCCCCAAACTAATCAAACCAAAAGCAGTTTGGCTCCTACTAGAAAAGTCTTGGGCAAAAGCTCAGTGAACAGTGCTGCTCTGAAAGAGAGAGTTATTAAACCATTTGTTGAAGAAACTCAAATCAGGGTTCCACCAGGCAAGTCTCAGAAACTCTCTAGAGGAGCAGACCTTATAAGAGCAGGGGGAAAACCCCCCAAGGCCCTCCCTTCTCACTTTGTCCAGACACTTAATAGGACTCAAGCCACAAAGAAAACAGTGGTTAAGGACATAAAGTCTATAAAGGTTAATAGAAGTAAGTATGAAAGACCAAATGAAATGAAGTTACAGTCATACACTGTTACTGAGCAGAAAGTAAAACACAGCAAACCCAGTACACACCCCAGTGTGCTTCAAGGAGGATGTAACCACAGACATCCAAACATTAAGCAAGATCTTAAACCTACTCAGGCTTGTTGTAGACCTCAGACATCGCATGCACTGCAGAAATCAAAAGCCATAAGCCAACGGCCAAATTTGACTGTTGGCAGCTTTAACTCCGTCATTCCAAGTACCCCTAGCATAAGAGCAAATGGAGCCACTGGGAATAAATACAACAACAGCTGTCAACAAAGAGCACGGACTCTGGACTCCAAGTTCAAAAGCGCTCCTCCCCAGAACTGTTTTCTAAACAAGACAGCTCCCCGGACTCAAGCTGGTGGCCCAACCGTAAGTGGAAGAGAAGTCCCGGATGGGGCCCAAACTAATCCATGTAAGATCACAGCAGAGGATCGAAGGTACTTTATTTTAATTCCAGAGTTTAGCAAATTAAGATGGCTAGGCAAATTGACTATCAGGAGTGCTAAAGTCAGGAAATGGGTCATAAATAATGGCTCCTGGGTAATTTTTAGCTATAACTCGTAAAACTTCAAAGCAAATATTAAGACTTGATAGAACTGGGTGGAGATTGTTCTCTGTAATCTTCTGTATGCTTGAAATAATTTTTTTTTTTTTTTTTTTTAAGAAATTCAAGCAAAATAGTTGACCAAGAAGTAGGGGTTGCAGAGGTAGACGATTCATGCAGGAAGTGCCCGACAGGACGGAACAGAGGCAGGGTGGGAGGAGCCAGAGTAGTGAACTTGCATAGATAGGAAGTGCAGAGATGGTAACCCCTCATCAAGCCAACTAGTGTGTAAAGCCAGAAAGGTTACCAGGGAAGAAGGAGCAGGAAACTTCTATGAGTCTGAGCAGGCCAAGTTTTGGAAAGTAAACTGAAGCAGAGAGAAGTATGCAGTTCACATAGAGTTCAGATGGTAGAAATCAGGACCTCAGGCATTAACATAGGTGATGCTTGAAACTGAGCCAAAGGACTTCATACACTTTCTGCACAGGACCATATATAGTCTCACGATGCAGTGAACATCCCAGAAGCACCTCAGTACACTTGGTTGGAGTAGAAAATAAGGAGATTCCTGACAAGGGCGAAAGGACCACATAAAATAAGATGGTAGCTAAAAAGGTGTAGCAGAGTGAAGTGAGGGCAGGATTTATTTTCTAATACAGCCCTGAACACAACTGACAAGCTCTCTGCCCCCTGAAGAAACAGAAAATAAACAACTTGATTCAGGGTGAGGTGATTGAGAGAGGGAGGCCGGGATGATTTTTTTAGATAAAGGGGTCAGGGAAGGTACTTTCAACAGTGACAGCTGGGCTGGGAAAAGGACAGTGACCAGAAGAAAGACAAGTTTTAACAGAGAGAAAACTGAATGTAAAGACCGGAGCTGGTGAACAAGGAGGCCAGGCTCCCTACCCTGGAGCTCCAGTCTAGACCACGTAACCTACAGTGGATCGTAAGACAGTCTGATTACAATTGGCCGGCACTGAGGACCAGAAGAGGAGGCGTCTGTAGAGGGAACAGATCTGCACTCATCCCTAGAGTGTTCCTTCAGCACCTACCATGTGTCAGGCACTGAGAGATACAGTGGTGTGCACACAGTCGCAGTCTACTCTTAGGGAACGGTTTTTTTCTGGTGTGTATATGGAAAGTACTGGAATAATAAATCTGTGGCTTTCAAGTCCTGGGAATGAGTTGACTTTAGAAAAGGCAGGTTCTAAGAGCGTTAATAGTTGTTGATTTTCTGGCAAAAGCAAAATGATAAGGACAGCAAACAGATCCATGATTGCTGGGAACTGGACATGGGTGGCATGGCTGACCACCAAGAAACATCAGGGAATCTTTAAGGGTGTTATATCTTGATTGTAGTCATGGTGACATATTCATGCATTTGTCGACATGCACAGAACTGTGTGCCAGAAAAGGTGAATTTTACAGTAATTAAACACTTAACGTGTTCCAAACACCATGGTAGGCGCTAAGCCATCCAAGGTTTCCATCTTCACAGACCTTGCATTCCAGTGCAGAAGATATTAATAGAAAATCAACACATTGATTAAATAAGATTAATTACAGAAAATTACCCCTTCAAGGAGGTATCATTTGAGTAGAGGACCAAAGATTGATAATACAAGGCCCTGAGACAGGAATGAGCTTGGGTCAGGTTACTGGAAGGAAGCCAGGGCTCCTGGATGGCAGGGATTGAGCAGGAGAGTGGTGAGACGTGAGTCTGGAGTAGGCAGGGGGCACATTGCTCTGCACCTCTGGTCATGGAGAACATTTTGAATTTTACACCAAGAGCCATGAGAAGTCCCTGGCAGTGACTCTGGTTTATGGTGTAAAGATCACCAGCAGCTGTGCACAGGATAAATTTGAAAAGGATTAGAGTGGAAGCAAGGAGGTGACTTAGGAGGCTTGCTGCAGCATTCCAGGCAGAAGGTGATGGTGCACTGGACCAAGAATGGTAGTAGAGACAGAAGCAGTGCTGACTATACGATGATGTGTCAGATGTGAGGAAAGAAAGGACTGCTCACGACAACTAGTTTTAGGCCCTAGCAGCTGGGTAAAGTTGGGAGAGTATTTACCAATGTAGGGAAGGCTTTTTGGGAAAAGATTTAGAGATGAAAATCGAGAGCTTTGTTTTGGACGATACTAAATTTTAAATACCTGCCAGATATCAAGTAACAGATATCAGTTAGGCAGAGGGATTTGCAAAGTTTGGGGCCCTAGGGAATGATCTGGGCTGAAATGTGCATTTGTGAGTCATAAAAGTGTAGTTGTGATTTAGAGAAGCTGAAGAGCCTACACGCAGATGCTTGGGTCCTCATGTTTTGGTGCCACCCCAACAGTCATCTGTGGACCGCCTCAAAGCAGGAGTGCAGAGTGGGAACGGTATGGGGAAGGTATGGCCTAGGACTTGGTGCCGTCAGAGACTAGCTACCTAAGAAAAGAGCCCTGAAATTATCGCCCTTGTTAGGGGAAGCAGGGGTCCTATGTCATGAGGAGAGGGTTAAGGAACTTGGCCAAGTGGGTCACTTTGAGTGGCCAAGATCCTACTGAGTGCAGAATATAGGTTTGGTTCATCTGATTGAATGGCAGATATAGAGCTTATGAGAAGAGAAATGGAGTGCTGAGTTAGTGATCTCGAAGATGGAGGGATGTCTTAAGAAAGCAATTGTCAGAAGTAGTATACAGGTGAAATAAAAATGTTCAGGGAATAATATTGAAGAATAATCAGGGAATTATTGAGATAGAGAAGGGCTCGGAAGCCTGGCATGCTGCAGTCTGGGTCACAAAGAGTCAGACGTGACTTAGCGACTGAATAACAATCAGGAAATTAAGGAATTTGAAGATGGAGATGCTAACCACATGTTGTAATCCTAGTACTCCATCTGGCATCTACCTTCTGACGGGTGGGAGCAACCAGTGCCTCCGAAGCAAATAGTAAATTGTTTTTAAAACATTCTCCCGACTTTGCAGTTGAAGGTATGCAGTGCTAATCTATGCTCGTCGTACTTTAGAATCTTAACCAGGCACCGGAAAAAAACCCTAAACCCGTTCCCTGTTTTAATTGTATAACAGGAAACAATTAGAAGAATGGCGGAAATCTAAGGGGAAAATCTATAAACGGCCTCCTATGGAGCTTAAAACAAAAAGAAAAATAATAGAGGAAATGAATATTTCATTTTGGAAGAGTATGGAGAAAGAAGAGGAAGAAAAGAAAGCACAACTTGAACTGTCCAATAAAATTAACAACACTCTGACAGAATGTCTGCAGCTCATTGAAAGGGTGAGTGAGAACGATAATCTTCCAAAGCTTTGCCAAGTCTTAAGGTTTTTAAACACTTTTCTTAAGTATAGTTTCGGGGAGACAACCTCTGTCTAAGCAGAAATTTAGCTACTCCTTTGAATAGGGAGGAGTGATAGTAATAATAATAATGATACATACTTAAATAATGGCTCCTGGTATGCCAGGTACTGTTCTAAGCACTTCACTTATATTATCTCATATAACTATCATAACAACTATTACTATATTCACTTTATAAATGAAGCTAAGGCCCAGAGAAGTTGGGAAATTAACCCAAGCAGTCTGGATCCAGAATGATCCAAAAGGAACTTTGCCATCTTTGTGTATCAAGGTCCAAAGAGTTCACATTTAACATTTGGAGGTAAAAGCTATAGTCAAAAGGCAAGGCCTAGCCTCCGAATTTAGCTTTGGTCTTATCCTTCAGGTTTGACTAGGTAATGTTTCATATCAGTTAAGAGTCAAGTCAGGAAAACAGAAAGACAAGCAATCTCAGTAGAAAGAATGTAGTATGAAGATCACTTTCACAGTGTCTTATGTGAGTTTCCTAGAAGCAGACCCTAAGAGGAGAATTTGTGTGGAAGTAGTTTACTAGGAAGAGGCTCCAAGGGACAACTGGGAGGGGAGTTGGGGATGTGGGACCAGGAGGGGAAAGAGGGCAGGCAAGGCGTGGTCTCAAGGAGAGTTCATGGAGGGTCGCTGCGGCACAGTCCCACCCGGGAGCTCCAGAGACAGTGCCGGTCTCATCTCAGAGCTGTCCTGATTGGAGCAAGGAAACTGGCATTAGTCATTCCATGGTCATTGAGTAATGGTTGCCCTTGGGGGTCAAAAATGCCCAGTCCCTTCTGACTCTATGGACACATTACAAAGAGGCACAGATGCTGCCTGTAAAGTACTTTGTGAGCCTATATGCACAGAAATGATAAAAGAATCACCAAAGGAGATAGGGGTGCCACACACAGAACTGACAGCAGAAATGAATCTCAAGTAACAGTGGCAATAATTGCAGAAAGCAGCTAGCAGCATCCACTGGGTACAGGGGAACAAAGAGAGGCTGGGGATGTCAGAACCTAGAAGCTGGGAGAGACAAACCCTGGTGTAAGTGGGACTCCAGCTCTAAGGATGCTGGTGCCACAGGAGCTGCAGGAGGGTCCTTATGGGGCTGGGATTCAGACCTGGAGGAAAGGATGCTAACTATCCGGTTGGGGCTTTTGCCTCTTAAGGAGCACAGTGAGGCAGGATCCGTGCATGCCAGTGTAAAACAGGTAGAGGCTAGAACCAACTGCTGCTTCCAGAGTGAAGGACCGTTACTGGGGTGATGAAAGCAAACGAGAAAGAGGAAGTCCCCTCTCTTCTCCAGCCTGCAGCCTTCCTCTACTGCCCCTCACTGGCTGAGCCCATCAAGGAACTGCTGTCAAAATAGAAAGTGATTTATAGACTTACAGAATTCTGTTCAACAAAGCAGAAGATAAAAGGTGGGTTTAGAGCTAAGACACCGAAGCTCAATAACTAACACATTCTCATTTGTTGCTAGTTTGATATTTCCATTTTGAGATCTTCAACCCAGAAGTTACCTTAGAAGAGTATCTTTTAACTTCCAGATAAGTCGTTGGTTTTGTTGGTGTCTGGTTTTTTTGTTTGTTTTTGTTTTCTGGCTACCTGTCAGTTTTTAATTTTATTGCATTGTGGTTGGTGAATGTAGCCTGTGTGTGTTCTGCTTGATGGAATTTGTTGAAATTGTTGATCTTAATGTCTGATCAGCCTTGGTGAATGTTCCAAAAGTGTTTGAAAAGTATATGTATTCTCTGTTGAATAGAAAATTCTACATGGATATCCATTAGATCAAACTTAGAAATTTTAAATAGCACAATTATTTTTTTGTTCATTTACTTGCCTTTTTTTTTTTTTTTTTTTGCTCTCTGAAAAAAATATACCAAAATCTTTTACTGGCACTGTGATTTCATAATGTCACTTTGTCCTCCTATCAGTGTTTACTTTCTGTTTTTCAAAGTTACGTTGTTAAGTGCATAAAGATTCATGACTTGCTCTGATTTTTCTTTTGTCTGATATTAACCTTGCCACACCTGCTTTGCTGTTGTTACAATTTGTCTGATAAATCTTTCCCTATCTCTCTATTTTTAAAGGTATGTCTCATATGAATACGTAGTTTAATTTCTCTAAACAAAATATGGAAAACTCTCTGCTTTTAAAAAGTGCATTTAGCCCATGTACATTTATTGTAATTACATATATGTTTAACTTTATTTCTGCCGTTTTATTTAGTAACTCAATTTACATGCAGTATTTTTTGGCTTATTTTTCTTCATGCCTTTGTTTGATCCAGCTTTCATTTCATAAAGAAAGCATATAAATTGAAATCACAAAAGAAAGTGCTAAGTATGAGTTCAAACATGGTGTGAAATTATATATCATATTCTTCTTGTGGCTATTTTTGTTTCAATTCTTCCGGTTGAATTCTAAATTCATTTACTAATAACTTTATGGTTTTTGAATGGTAAACTTTCTGAGTTGTTATGCTTCTAAAAATGTCATCATTTCATCCTCATGTTGGATTCATAGTTTGACTAGGGGAAATTTCTAAATTCAGATGGTTTTTCCTGGAAGATATGAAAGTTACTGTTTCGTTTTCTTTCTTGCATCTGGAATTGTTGATTTATTAAAGTCTCGTGTCAAGCTCTCATTCCTCTGTAGGTAATCTTGTTTTTTTTCCCCTCTCTGGAAGAATTTAAGATTTTCTTTTCATTCTTGGTTTTCTAAGTATGGGTCTTTTTCCATCCATCTTGCTTAGCTCTCTGGGGACCTTGCAGTCTGAACATTTGTCTCTCTGTTCAGTCCTTGGGAATTTTCTTCTATAACTGCAATGCATATTCAGCTTTGTTCTTTCTCTGTGTCTTTGAAGAAATTCTATTACATGGATGTTGGAATATATCCAATATAGATGTATCTAATAAATATATCCAATATAGAGTATAGATGTGTCCTCCAGAACTCTTTTATGTACTTCATTTCTTTGTTCTGTTTCACTGGGTTCTGGAAGAATTCCACAGCTGGATTTTCAGCTCACTGATTTATTCTTCAACAGTGCCACTGTTCTGCCCATCTATTGATTCTTTTTCATAACATTGATTCTAGTTTTATGATGGTAGTATTTTATCACTCTGAAGGTATTGACTACAACACTCTTAAAATTTATTCCTCTTTGCGCCCTCAGCTATTTGCACCAGTGTTCATTCTTCTGGTTGTTGAGTTTTATGCCTCTTTCATGCAGTGTTGGTTTCCTCAGACATTAGTGATTCTTGACTGTGAGCTTACCCCTGTGTCTTTCCCATCTCAGGAAGAGTAGGAGGTGCTACTTGGTTCAGTGTGCCACTACCTGGATTTCTGAGCATAGTGGCTCCCATTTTCCTTCTAGTCCATGTCACTGCGCTGTTCTTGGTACAAGGCAGAAAGGGTCCAAACCTATGAAGCCATTATAAAGTTCCTTTGTATGTGATTTAACCTTCTTTATATATTCCTGCAGAGAGTTGGACACGACTGAATGACTGACACACACACACACACACACGTTCATGGATCCCCAACACATACACATGTACATCCATGACCCTTTCACAGCTACGCATCCTTAGGCTTCTGTCAGTTAAGCAGAAATTCTGGTCACTATTCACGGTTCATGTTATTATGACTATGTAAAAAATACGTGGAAGGTGGATTACTCTAGGGTTGGGTTTGGTTTTGGTTTTGCATAAACAGGTAGAACAATTTCTCACTTTGAGCTATGATAAGCATTTTTCTATTTGGTCTCTTAACTCTTAAAATTTAATGATCAGTGCAAAAACTCTTCAAAACTATTTAAATAGGTTCATTTTATTATATAAACTACTTCAGTGAAATTGAATATTTTTTTTAAATTTTTTTTTTAATTTTAAAATCTTTATTTCTTACATGCGTTCCCAAACATGAACCCCCCTCCCACCTCCCTCCCCATAACATCTCTGTGGGTCATCCCCATGCACCAGCCCCAAGCATGCTGTATCCTGCGTCAGACATAGACTGGCGATTCAATTCTTACATGATAGTATACATGTTAGAATGCCATTCTCCCAAATCATCAAAAATACTTATCACACTGATTTCTGCATACCTGCTATGGTAAGTATTAGGAGATGTGAAAATAACAGCAAGTAACAATTACCTCTGGGTACTTTTCTTTTTTTCAGGGTGTACTTTCTAATGAAGTATTTGCCATTTTGTCCAGTATTCCTAAGGCTGAAAAATTTGCTAAATTTTGGATCTGCAAAGCAAAGTTGTTGGCAAGCAAAGGCACCTTTGATGTTATTGGGCTCTACGAAGAGGCCATTAGAAGTGGGGCCACAGTAAGTATCTGTCTTGAATGGGTGACTTCTTAAAACTCCTCTTTCATGTAAGTTCTCTGTTGTTTGCAAAATGGCAGTTATATAATATAATGTTAAATGTTCTAATTTACTTCATAAAGTTATATGCAAAATATGAAGTACATTATGTCCTTTGTGAACATTTTAATTTAAATATTTATTTTCTAGAAAATAGTGTCACATGTAAACAAATAGAGTCACTTTCTTGTCAAGTGAATCAGTTCAGTTGCTCAGTCATGTCCGACTCTTGGCAGCCCCATGAATCACAGCACACCAGGCCTCCCTCTCCATCACCAACTCCCGGAGTCTACCCAAACCCATGTCCACTGAATCCATGATGCCATCCAGCCATCTCATCCTCCGTCATCCCCTTCTCCTCCTGGCCCCAGTCCTTCCCAGCATTAGGGTCTTTTCCAATGAGTCAACTCTTCGCATGAGGTGGCCAAACTATTGGGGTTTCATCTTCAACATCAGTCCTTCCAATGAACACCCAGAACTGATCTCCTTTAGGATGGACTGGTTGGATCTCCTTGCAGTCCAAGGGACTCTCAAGAGTCTTCTCCAACACCACAGTTCAAAAGCATCAATTCTTTGGAGCTCAGCTTTCTTCACTGTCCAACTCTCACATCCATACATGACTACTGGAAAAACCATAGCCTTGACTAGATGGACCTTTGTTGGCAAAGTAATGTCTCTGCTTTTGAATATGCTATCTAGGTTGGTTATAACTTTCCTTCCAAGGAGTAAGCGTCTTTTAATGTCATGGCTGCAATCACCATCTGCAGTGATTTTGGAGCCCAAAATAATAAAGTCTGACACTGTTTCCACTGTTTCCCCATCTATTTGCCATGAAGTGATGGGACCAAATGCCATGATTGTAATTTCCTGAATGTTGAGCTTTAAGCCAACTTTTTCACTCTCCTCTTTCACTTTCATCAAGAGGCTTTTTAGTTCCTCTTCACTTTCTGCCATAAGGGTGGTGTCAAGTGAATATGTCTCACTTAAAACTCATTGCAGAAATGTACACTTATGGAAAACAATAGCATAGAAAATTATAGTATAACATCAATATCCAATACTTAGAAATTCATACCTCACCATAAAGAACCTAAAAAATATATTAAACCCAATACATCAATATCCATAGATCATTCAGAGCCATTTCATGAAATAACTTGTAATTCTAAAACCTAGTAAAACCACTGTCTCTATAGAATTTAACAAAGACTCCATCAAATAGTTTTAAAACTCTTTTCCCTATAATATCACTTTCTATGTCATTGTATGTTCTACCATACCTTTTCCATGATTGTTCAAAATCAGAGTTTTACATGGTCATAGTTTAAATAAATAGTTTGATAAAGCCTATACCATAAGACCTATTTCCTTCCCCTCCCATTTCCCACTGACAGCAAACTGAGTATTTTGTTACCTTGATAATTTCAGATAATGTGCTAATATTACTACTTCTTGATTTTTCTCTTTAGACATGATTTGTAGACTTCCGACTCTGTAGGATGAGGATCTAACTCTCTTTTTCACACACACCTTCACAGATCCTCAGCACACACACACAGACACCCCATCACCCCCGTAGACTTCACTGTCCTCCCTATTTTCATTAGAATCATACAGACATTCTGATCACTGTCCAGTGCTCACATTGTCATAAATAGGTGAGAAGTATACACTGATCCATGTAGTACATGCTATGGTTACTTTGCCTTTTAAGTATGGTTTTCTAATTTTCCTGCAATTATTTTCTTGTTTTCCCTTTGCTTAGTATTTCCAAACTCTTCTATAATTATCTATACTTTTCAATACTTTCAAAACATTACATTTTGTTGATTTCTTTTCCTCAGGTTATTCTTCTTTTGGGGGGGAGGGGTGCTATGCTAGGTCTTCACTGCTGCACTGCCGGGCTGTCTCTGGTTGTGGTGAGTGGCCAACTGGTGGTTCTTCACCCCCGTCTTTATCAGTTGTCATTCTGGGATCTCCTCTCACCAGAACTATCAAGTTACCTTTTCTTCCTGCACTGCCTGATTCTTCTCCAATGCTTTTTCTTCTCTCGTCTCCTTTTTTTGAAGGAAGAGTTGGGTGTTTGGTTGGTTGTATTCTCTATTGTTCATTAGAGGCTTTACTCAGATGCTGGTGAAACTGGACCGTTTGTATGTCTATGAAGTAGGTTTTAAAACCTTATTAAAAACTGGTCACAGATGAGGCTTTACTATAGAGTGGCTGAGATCTGGCTGAATCAGCTGATTGAGGAACCCCCAGTTTCAGTACCTTCTGATCTTTCCTCTAAGGCTAGTCATATTCTCTGAAGAAGGCTCATTTATCCTCCTTCCCAAGAACCAGGAACCAGGCTACCAGTTCCCCTTTATTGGAGAAAAGGGAGCTGGGAGTCTCAACCTTCAGCATGGAAACTTTCATTTATCCCTTTTTTCAGCAGACACTCCCACCCTCAGTCTTGCATGATATCATCCAGAGACTTGGAGCATATGTGCCTGGTGCTCTGTTGGGATGAAGGTGGGTGGGACACAGCTACCAGTCTGCATGGAGTTCAGGGATGCAGGGTGGATTTGGAGGTCTGATGGTTTTATTGACTGATTGGCCAACCACCATCTTTGGGGATCTTCCCTGACCAGGGATGGAATCCAGGCCTGGCAGTGAAAACACCAAGTCCTAATCCCTGGACCGCCAGGCAATTCCCAGGTGTGACTGCTTTTTGACAGATGCTCTAGAGCCCTCCAGCAATTCCTGAGCCTTTCAGAGGCTTTGGGGTTGAATCAGATTCTTTCTCAGCTAAACTGCCAGCATAGAATTTGACTCTTTCATTGGTCAAGCTAGTTACCTCTTCCTTCTACATTCTTATTGCTATTTCATCTATTCTCTGTGGCTATTGCCTCCTTTTAACCCCCTTTTAAAATCATTTCAGAAGAGTTTCAAGAGGGATTAGGCATATTTGCGTACTCAATCTATCATCTTTAACTAGAAACTTATGAAAATATATACTTAATGAGTGTTTTATATAATTAAGATGCTTTGCCATGTATTCTGTACATTTATTCCCATTTCCTTAAGCATTTAGCTCTTAAGCATTTTAGCTTTTGTAAAAATGTATAGACAGCTTTGCTTTTATGCTCTGTTTTCAGTTTATATCTGTTATTTATTTGATACAGGGTCCCAGATCAGGAAGCCCAGCCCCCAAATACTGTGGTCCTATGAGAAAGTACAGTTCATTAGTGATGTGCTGTTTCATGGCATCGTTTGCATACTTTAGAAAGGAAGGGGGAAAGAAAGGAAGACTATCTCAGATAATTTTATCAGAAAATTACTTTTCTGTGATAGCTTTTAGTTTAATGTTTTTTATATTATGTTACCAAATAAAAGAATTAAAGGAAAAGCTGGGGGGAAATTGTCTAAAATGCTAACTAAAGGTTATATTTAAATGATGGGATTATGGGTAGTTTTCCCTTTTAACTTTGACCTATTGTTCAGTTGTCTTTATAGACATATATGACTTTCATGATAAAAACAAAAGTTCAGTTAAGACAACACTGAAAACATATATCAGATTTTCTGTATAGCTTAGTTATATATCTTTGGATTAGAGTCTTTATATGGGAATATGTCTTTGATGGGATCATGTCAGTCAATAAAAAACCTAATTTGATTTAAAGAAATTTTAAAAAATAAAAATTTAAAAAAAAATTGTATTACAGACAACGCTCCATAAATTCATCTCTTCATTAAAGTCAAGCATGCCAGAATTTAACCAGTATTTTTTCTCTTCCTTTATTTTTCCTGTAAAGCTAAAACTGAAGCCTTTTAAATGTTACTTATAGTTAGACAAGAGATTAAAAAGGGAAACATTCTTGTTATGAAAAGTCTATTTGATATTAAACAACATCATAAATTCCTTAGATCATTTTTCCATGAATGTTTTTAATATATCATTCGTGTATTTTCTTCCTTCTAGCCAATCCAAGAGTTGCGGGAAGTTGTCTTTAATATTTTGCAAGACCGAAACAGAACCACAGAAGGTACTGCTATTTTGTGTTTAAATTCATTCCCTCTAGCTACTGAAGTAAAGGTCACTGAGGAACACGTATAGGGAAAGAAGAATTTTAAGTTCCCTGAAATGCCTCTCGCTTCTTGGTTTCCCTGGTGTGGACCTTTCAGCTTTCATCATCAGCTGATTGATTTCTATACTGCTCCAACACCAAACAAAGGTTTCCACCAGAGCATCCTAGACCAGGGTGACTTGCTTCCCTAGAGAGAAGACAAGAGTGAGACTGAGCCAGAGAGGAGAGGTGCTTTAGTTTAAGGTGTTTAGTTGTTACATGCCCACCAACCCGGATACATCCAAATTCATGGTCTACCTTTAAAACATAGCCATCTCAGGAATCATTTCACAGTTCACCGTTGCTGTCATTGGCCAAAACCTTTAGAGAACTCTTCTATGAAAAATGTGCCAAATAAAGCGAGTGGCACATTATGTATAATTATATTTGTGATATGAACAGGGTTACGGGGAAGACACCTTGAGAAAATAAAATGGATTACTTTTATAATCTTAAAACGTGACAAATCTTTTTCCGCTAAGAGTAGATTGAACTTTGGGGAACAATCAAGCCGTGTGGAATTATAGCCAACTAACCCATTACTTTTAGGAATAAGGTTGTAGTATATATATACTCAATGGTACTCTTACTGAGAACGATGCTATAATTCAGATATTTGTTTATAATTTATGGCAGTGTTCTTTAAAGAATTAAAAAAGAGAGAGAGAGACAGGAATTCATGCCTTTTCCACATGTTGGCCTCTCTTGGGGGTCTCAGCCTCTAGCCAGAGTATATCTATCTGTCTCAGTCAAATTTCCTTCCCTTCATTTTGGTTGCTGTGCTGGTTAGGCTATGATGCACATTGTGTTAACACAAGACATTTACATCTACGTCCAAGGTGAGAGCCATATGGTCATCCCTGGGTTGGAGGGGATCAGAAGGTCAAGTGGGTTAACCCTAATGAGTTAGGATAATTGACCCAAGGTGTGAAATGAGGGTAAGAGGCCAATGATTAGTCACCAGGGCAGCTCCCTCAAGAGTGAATAAGAGGCTGGAAATATATTCAGAATGTTGAAAGGGTAGCAGGGATCCATTCTCACAGGCCCAAAGGTTGTGTGGAGGACTGGTTAGGAGAAGGTTTAATGCAGCAGGGTGTTACTACAAAACTTAGTGGGAAAAACTAGTTGTAAGTCCCACTCCAAATCAGTTACTCTTTATTTAGCATGTGGAATCCATAAGGATCACTAAGAAGTCATGGAGATATTCCTGTTTCACTTTATTGATTTTTTTAGCTTCAGTATTGAATTGCTAAGTCTTTCCTTTTGACCTTATATACATAGGAATTACCACTAACTCCTTAGTTGCTGAAACCAATATAACATCAGTAGAAGAGCTGGCCAAGAAGACGGAATCTGGGGCATCTTGCCTTTCCCCAAAAGAGAGCGAACAGATGTCAGTAACACCCCAAATAACAAAGTCAGAACAGGATGGTCATCCCGGTATCAAATTACAGATCGCCCCAATCCCTCGGTAAGCACACTGTAAAGCTTTTGTGTTTGCAGGTCTAAATTAAGTCCAGTTGTCAGCTTCTCCTCCAAAGATCCAGAATACCAGCAGATTAGTGACATGAATACTTCCTGCCTCGTATGAGGACTAGGTGATCTAATCGATCTTTGGTGTTAAGGGAAAGAGGGGGAGGGGAGGGGTGGAGCCCATGCCAGGGAGACAGTCCTTTCTCTGTACACACACCCCCACCGCCCCAGACACAGCACCTCCAAGGAGATCTGACCTTCCTGTGAGCAAGGAGCTGCCAGACTCAGGAGGGCTGTTGGAGTGGAGTCACCCCTTCCTCCTGAAATCAGTCCTCCCCCTTCACCCTTGTTTGTCCTGCAATGGCAGATCCCATCCACCTTTCCTGGGGGTCAGGAGTGGGGTGCTGCACTAATTGCTAAGCAAGGGCAACCTCTGGAGCTATGGGAAGGAATGGGCCGTGGATAACCTGTAAGAACAAGGAGGGTGGTCAGGACTGTACGGCTGCTCATGTATCAAGTGTCTGGTTTTGAAACAAGTGGAAGTTTAAGACAGAATCCATAATAATTTAAGGAACTGTATCAGGGTATCAATGTCATTGTTCATGCTCTTGAAAGGAAAATTTCAAACAAAAGCACCAAGACCACAGTTCTTTGTCTTACTTTCCTGGGGAGCACGGCTGGGCTTCTTCCACTCTAAACACCTCTCTCAGATGTGTCATTTCCCCACTATACTCCGCTCATGGGTGGGTGAAGTTAAGCTGCTGATGTGAAAGCCACCTCTCACTGGCTCAGGAATTTTTAGGAGCATTTTCAGCAGACTGGCCTTGAGTTTTATAAGACTAATGTAATCTGTGATTTTGTATCCTGTGGCCAAGATTCACTCCGTGGAAAGTCTCTGCAGCTTATCTTTCAGGCTATTACAGGAATGCATTAAAGCCCTTACCAGGAAGATGCCCAATTTGCTCCAGTCTCCATCTGTGGTTTGGTCCACCATCTTAAAAGATGTTTTGGATTTTACTGTCAAAGCTAGAAAGTGTCTTTGAAGTCTTTAGTCCAGCCTTTTTTGGTGTTAGGCCCAATTTCCCCAAAGGATGTCAACTCTGTGGAAGTTTATGGAATAAACATACACCAACTGCCAAGTAGCTGACTTCAAACAAAACCACACTTAGCACTTCATTCAATGAAATCCCTCTGCTGACACCATCTGAGAACAGATGGTGGAGTCCACCCAGTTCATTCTAACACTCAGGGGACGTCCATCTTAGGATGAGAGCTGCCCTAGACATATCTCTTGTATCAGCCAACATTGAAATTCTCTCATGTTTTATTAGAGAACAAGAAGAAAATAATAAGTAGAATTTTGAAAGGAGCTACAGGGTTTTAAATGCACCTCTTGCTCTCTTAGGATAAATGGGATGCCAGAGGTGCAGGACATGAAGCTGATCACACCCGTGAGGCGTTCGGCCAGGATCGAACGAGCCGTGTCCCGCTACCCGGAAATGCTGCAGGAACACGACCTCGTGGTGGCTTCTCTCAACGAGCTCTTAGAAGTGGAAGAGACCGAGTACTTTATATTCCGCAAAAATGAGGCTTTGCCTGTAACGTTAGGGTTTCAAGTCTCTGAATCATAATTTCTCAGTGCTTTCTTTTTTAAGAAACATTTCAGAGCCTCCATGAGACAAGAAATGCACTTACCTAGGAGACCTGGGAGAGACTACAATGGAAAGGCATTGTGGATGCAGGCCATGGGCCCTCGGAACTTGAAAAGTAATTCACCGGGACCGACTCTCAAATTTTATATCCCTGCAGGAAAGGCTGGTTTATTTAAGACTGGAGTTGGCCACAGTTTTACAGCATACATAAATTTCCAACTTTTGAAAATTAGTTTATCACACAAGTACAGAAAATTTTTGAATTTTACTGACCTACCTTAATCCTACCATAGTTACTTTTTATATCAGGAGGTCAGATCCACAATACAATAAACTTTACTTCCTGCATCCACCCTAGCAGAGAGGGCAGGTCCTCGCAGCCTGAAAGCCCTGAGCATAGACACTGGCCTTCCCGACTTAGATGGAATGTAACCCACCATCTGGTCAAATGCCCTCATTTAGCTGATGAGTTTACGCCAGCCGTTCCTTGGCTCAGAGATCACAAATGACTTTTCTGTGTGATCTTTGACTTCCCTCACAGATCCCTGGAGATGAGGGGTAATTCCCATCCTCTCTGTGTCTGGTTTCCTGTAATGATACACAATCCTGAATTGGGGTGGTCATTAAGCTTTTTATGTTCAAAACCTAGTTTGCATTTATTATTCAGAAATGCTTCAGATAAAAGCAAAAGGGAGTAGCAGAGAGCAGTAGGGAGAGGACCCTTGCCTCTTCAGTTCTATGCTCTGTAGGGGACATTGGCCTGAGAAGACCACCTAAGCCCCAGAGACTCCCCATTTGCCTTTCCCAATCAGAATCACTGTGTAAATATAATGTATAGAAGGACCTAGTCGATGTATTTTAGATTTGTTTTCTTAATATTTATATTATCTTTAAAAAAAATTAACCTTTGTTCACTCCTGCTTATTTATCTTATTTATTACAGAAAACTGTGGTGGTAGCTTGACCTAGAGAATTAAGGGTGTGCCTGTGGAAACAGTGGTTTCCCAGATAGCTCAGTGGTAAAGAATCTCCCTGACAAGTAGGAGACTTGGGTTCTATCCCTGAGTCAAGAAGATCTCCTGGAAGAAGAAATGGCAACTCACTCCAATATTCTTGCCTGGGAAATCCCATGGACAATGGAGCCTGGCAGGCTATAGTCCATGGGGACCCAAACGGTCAGACACAACTTAGCGACTGAACAACTTCAACTGGGATACACCAGTAGGCCTCACGGGGAACACCCACTACCCTGGAGAACTCATCTTGATCTGACCCCTAGCCTCACCCAGGATGCAGATGTTCCCACTGTGAGGCAAGCAGAGCCATCTCTAAGATTTATAAAAACAAGATTCATAAAACTGAGCTATAAAACCCTGAAGCTAATAGACTAACTCTCAATGAGAAATAGACTGTCACCACAACGAAAATGCAGGAATCCATGCAGCCAGCCCTTTCCTCCCCTGATAGACAGACTCACCTGATCTGTGAGGCCAAATAATGCTTAGAAGGCACAGAAGCTGAAAATGGGACTGGGAGAAATCAAATATTCAAAATCAGCAGACAACAGGAGTTAACCACATCCCTCCTGGTTCTCAAAAGAGCAACTTCACTATTGCCAGTTCTTAGAAGGATGTCTCGGTACCATTCTGGGTTCTGACAATGCAGAATGAATTATTGGCATCAAATAATGTGTAGTTTTCAAACTGACAAATTAGGGGTTTTAAACAGCCTGATTAGACTAAGTAGCATCTTCAAGATCTAAAAGGATGTGGAAATGATAGTGGATGGTACAGCAGCTGCAGAAAACTACACCCTGAATCTGAAGCTCTTTGTAGGTTCTCAGTAACCCTCTTGTTCAGTAAATAACTGTTCCTAGAAACCAGAGCAGGCGGGAAGGAAAGAAGGCAGGCTGTTAATCACTTGGCAGGAAGATTCACAGGGAATTGTAGTGGAGATACAGGCTTTAAACAGAATTAAGTCTAATGTGTAGGGACAACTTCTTAGGAGAGGGGAGTGTGAGTATTGAAGATAAATAGGGAGGGTTATGTGCTGACATCAGGTGCAGAATGCCTGGGAACCAGAAGACAAGGAAGGGAGAAGGTATGACGGTAATTACTGTTTACTAGGTACCAGTTGCTCCTACTATAAAAGACATCCACTGTGTCTGCCGGGCATGAAGTCCTAATAAAAACACCCTAGGGACTTCCCTGGTGGTCCAGCAGTTAAGACTCCACACTCCCAATACAGAGGTCCCGGGTTTGATCCTACATACCACAACTAAGACCTGGAGCAACCAAATAAAAATAGATAAATATCTTTTAAAAAGAGCACCTTAATTTCCTGAGGACCACCTGTTTCCTGTGCACAGTCTGTAGCTTAAGAGAAATGGACTACCCACCAGAGCATATGACCCAGGTCAGGCCGACCAGCACCCAGTATCTCGTGGCTAATAACATTGACTGGATGATGGGGTTGTGTCTCACACAAAACCAGTGAGACTTTTCCCTTAGAGTTACCAAAGAAATAGGATGGGAATCTGTAAATCTACTAAACCCATGGGGAAAAAAACCTACCTGAGAATGGCACCAAAATGGAATAAGCCTGAGAGCTGGAGAAAGTGTGGCGACATCCAGTGACATCCTTTGATCCCCGGGCTAAAGCCTAGAGCCAGCCAAACCCTGTACTTTCCAATATGAAACAAGTGATTCTCTTTTTGTTTTTTAATTGGAGAAGGCAATGGCAACCCACTCCAGTACTCTTCCCTGGCAAATCCCATGGACGGAGGAGGCTGGTAGGCTATAGTCCATGGGGTCGCTAGGAGTCAGACTCGACTAAGCAGCTTCACTTTCACTTTTCACTTTCATGCATTGGAGAAGGCAATGGCAACCCACTCCAGTGTTCTTGCCTGGAGAATCTCAGGGACAGGGGAGCCTGGTGGGCTGCTGTCTCTGGGGTCACACAGAGTCAGACATGACTGAAGCGACTTAGCAGCAGCAGGCAAAAGCTAACAGAGTTTTGCCAAGAGAATGCACTGGTCATAGCAAACACCCTCTTCCAACAACACAAGAGAAGACTCTACACATGTCCATCACCAGATGGCCAACACCGAAATCAGACTGATTATATTCTTTGTAGCCAAAGATGGAGAAGCTCTATACAGTCAGCAAAAACAAGACCGGGAGCTGACTGTGGCTCAGATCATGAACTCCTTATTGCCAAATTCAAACTTAAATTGAAGAAAGTAGGGAAAACCACTAGACCATTCAGGTATGACCTAAATCAAATCCCTTATGATTATACAGTGGAAGTGAGAAATAGATTTAAGGGACTAGATTTGATAGAGGGCCTGATGAACTGTGGATGGAGGTTTGTGACATTGTACAGGACTCAGGGATTAAGAACAAGAAAAAGAAATGCAAAATGGCTGTCCAAGGAAGCCTTACAAATAGCTGTGAAAAGAAGAGAAGCCAAAAGCAAAGGAGAAAAGCTAAGATATACCCACTTGAATGCAGAGCTCCAAAGAACAGCAAGGAGAGATGAGAAAGCCTTCCTCAGTGATCAATGGAAAGAAATAGAGGAAAACAATAGAATGGGAAAGACTAGAGATCTCTTCAAGAAAATTAGAGATAACAAGGGAACGTTTCATGCAAAGATGGGCTCAATAAAGGACAAAAATGGTATGGACCTAACAGAAGCAGAAGATATTAAGAAGAGGTGGCAAGAATACACAGAAGAACTGTACAAGAAAGATCTTCATGACCCAGATAATCATGATGGTGTGATCACCCACCTAGAACCAGACATCCTGGAATGTGAAGTCAAGTGGGCCTTAGAAAGCATCACTACAAACAAAGCTACTGGAAGTGACAGAATTCCAGTTGAGCTATTTCAAATCCTAAAAGATCATGTTGTGAAAGTGCTGCACTCAACATGTCAGTAAATTTGGAAAACTCAGCAGTGGCCACAGGACTGGAAAAGGTCAGTTTTCATTCCAATCCCAAAGAAAGGCAGTGCCAAAGAGTGCTCAAACTACCACACAGTTGCACTCACTCACACAATTCTCCAAGCCAGGCTTCAGCAATACGTGAATTGTGAAATTCCAGATGTTCAAGCTAGTGTTACAAAAGGCAGAGGAACCAGAGATCAAATTGCCAACATCCGCTGGATCATCGAAAAAGCAAGAGAGTTCCAGAAAAACAATGACTATGCCAAAGCCTTTGACTGTGAGGATCACAATAAACTGTGAAAAATTCTGAAAGAGATGGGAATACCAGACCACCCGACCTGCCTCTTGAGAAACCTGTATGCAGGTCAGGAAGCAACAGTTAGAACTGAACATGGAACAACAGACTGGTTCCAAATAGGAAAAGGGGTACATCAAGGCTGTACATTGCCACCCTGCTTATTTAACTTATATGCAGAGTACATCATGAGAAACACTGGGCTGGATGAAGCACAAGCTAGAATGAAGATTGCTGGGAGAAATATCAATAACCTCAGATATGCAGATGATACCACCCTTATGGCAGAAAGTGAAGAAGAACTAAAGAGCCTTTTGATGAAAGTGGAGAGTGAAAATGTTGGCTTAAAGCGCAACATTCAGAAAACGAAGATCATAGCATCCGGTCCCATCACTTCATGGCAGATAGATGGGGAAACAGTGGCTGACTTGATCCCACCTCTCTAGGTCATCGCCGAGTTATCACAAAGAATCAAGCTGAGCTCCCTGTGCTATACAGCAGGTTCCCACTAGCTGTCTATTAATATTTACACATGATAGCATGTATATGTCGACGCTAGTTTCAGCACATGGGCTTAGTTGCCGCATGACATATGGGATCTTAGTTCCCCAACAGGGATTGAAGCTGCACTCCCTCCATTGAAAGGTGGAATCTTAACCACTGGACGACCAGAGAAGTCCTGTCATAATGTTTTTTTAAAACACACACACAGAAAAACACTGCATCAAATGAACAACCCCCAGATAGAAATACAGATGACTTCCTAGGAGTTGAGCAGAGTTCTAATCCAAAGCTGTTAGCCTTCCCCACTTCCTCTAGTCTTTATGATACAACTGTAGCACCACTCTTTTCCCTGCATTTCTACATGCCGACCCAGAGTAATAATAAATCAGGTCACATGGCTCATGCAACAAAACATACAGGACACTGGACACCAGAGATACAATGGGGACCCAAATGACCTGTCCCCGTGGAGCCACAAGTCTAGTGGGGACACATGTTAGAGCATCACAAATGTCAGAGTGTGATGATCCTGAGAAAGAGGATGAGGGAGGTAGGTGGGAGGCCCCTGAGACCTGAGGGAGGAGCAGAGGTGAGATAGAAGCACAGGAAGGGGTCTTGACCACCTCTTCTTTCTACGGGTCTGCCCTCCTCCTCCCCCTCCCCCCCGCTTCCCCTCCCTGTGCCTCATCTCTTCCTCAGACCCCTTAAGGATCTTCTGCCAGGCCGCTTATCCCCCAGGCCATTTCTGTATTCTCTCTACCCTAGGAGGGAATTCTAAGTGTTCATTTTTATAGTATTAACAAAATACTTTTTGTAATGCTACTGGATTTCAAAGAAAAGCATGCGCCCTAGGGTCTGAGCAGTTTTCCTAGTAAAATACTATCCTCTAAGCTTTTAATAAGAGTCAAGTGTTTAAAGACACAAGGCCAGGGACTTCTCTGGGAGCCCAATGGCTAAGACTGCATTCTCAATGCAGGAGGCCTGGGTTCCATCCCACATGCCGTAACTAAGAGTTTGCATGCTGCATCTAAGACCAGGTGCAGCCAAATAAATATTTTAAAAGACTGAAAACAGAGCTAAAAATATACTTTCTGTTTCTTTAAAAAATAAAGACACAAGGTCAGGGGTACCTAGTCCTTTCCTGGAAAACTTGCCCCTGGTGACTCTGAGGCCCAAAAGTCAACACAGGAAGAAGAATGAAAGGTCTGGAAGCTTCTGAAATTTACAGGAGATGTCAAAAAATGTGAACTCTGAGCACAGGGCCTGTTGTCCCTTATTTATCCTCAGATATTCCAAATGTTTCCCCTATTTACCCACAGAAAATAAAACTAGTGAACTGGATCACATGCTTTCGTTTCAAACATATTGATATATTCCTTCTAAGCCTCCACTGAGGGCAGGAGGAGAACGAGGTGACAGAGAATGGTATGTTTGGATGGCACGAACTGGCGCAAACTCCAGGAGACAGAGTGAAGGACAGGGAGGCCTGGCATGCTGTGGTCCATGCAAAGAGGCACGACTGAGAGCCTGAACAACAACAGAATCCTCCAGATGATACCATTAACAAGAAAAGTGGACTCAAATTCAGTAAAGGGCGAGGGCTTAACACCATGGAGGAGCTCCAACTAGAATGAAGAATCAAGTTTTAAAATCACAAGTAGGACTTTTTATAGATTTTCATGCATGTATATACATCAAGTTCAAAGATTATCTCGCTGTCTTTCATAGTGACTGGAAAGAACAGTTAATGAAGTCATCAATAACCATTGTCATTACTAGTAACAGAATCAAAAGTGCACAGAAACACTATTTTTAAAAAATTCATAGAAATAAAAATGGATGAGAAAGGATACACTCAGGGGAACTGGGTTAAATAGTTCCACTTGGTACACACAAATGGCCCAGCGGCCAGGGAGAACAGGCCCCCTTCCTCCTCCCTAAAAGAAGGGCTCTTGGGCTCCAGATCTGTTATATTTAGATTTCAATATGGTTGCTTTCTCTCTCTCCCGTATTTTTCCTGTTATCTGAAAAATATCTCATAGAAGAGGATGGGGATGCCAGCCGTGTCCTGGATTCAGTCTGCCTCCATGCAGCCCTCCTGGTCCTTCTCTCTTTGCCCGCAGCCTTACAAGAAACAAAGAAAGCTAGTTACGGAACCTTCCCAGGTTCACACAGTGACTCCCAGCCAGGGGTAGAAAATGTGTCCAAATGCCTTAATCTGTGCTGGGATGGAGATGAGAGGATAGAGTAACCACCACATCCCCAGAGAACCCACAGTTACAGAGGGGAGTGGGTCTAGTCCGCTGGTGGGTTGGGAGGGAAAAAATAGTTGCAAACCACTGGTTTAAGATTTGAAATAGCTCAGCTGGAATTCCGTTATCTCCACTAGCTTTGTTCAAAGTGATGCTTCCTAAGGCCCACTTGACTTCACACTCCAGGATGTCTGGCACTAGGTGAGTGACCATACCATCATGGTTATCTGGGTCATTAAGACCTTCAGTTCTTCTTTTGCTTCTGTTAGGTCCTTGCCATTTAATATTATCGATGTACTTGAATTTTGAGCTTCTCCTGGGCAGGAGTAAAGCGGCTCATAATTCAGTTTCTACTATGTCAGGCATATGGGAGGCACCTGGTGAAAAACACTGGTGGAAAGAATGTACACTGAGCCTGGAGCCACCACACTAAAGGGAACTGATAAGTTGGGCATTTTGAAAATCAAGCCTTGGGAACACCAGGGTAGAAACAGGAACCCTCCTGCAGAGCTCAGGGCTGCAGAACTAGGTGAGGAGCCGAGCCTGCCACTCAGGAAAGCTTGGGTCTCCACTCAGAGGGCAGAGTCATAGAGCAGGCGAAGAAGGAGCCCCTCCACATTGTGTCCATAAAAGTTGCCTGCTGAGGAAGCCTGGGTGGGGAGAGTCTGTGTTGTCACCTCTCCCAGAATGAAGATGGATCTGTCAGAGGAATGATCCAGAAGAGATGCAGGGAGATATGGGCCCCCATTCAGTTAGTCGAGCAGGACCTGTGAGTCTGACAGCCAGTGGTTCTTGGCCCTCTCAGAGCCCCTGCCTCGTCTTAAAACCAGGTATTTTCTAACACAACACTGCAAATCAACTATACTTCAATTAAAAAATAAATAAATATTTTCATTTGCTCATTTGATTCTGAATTGAGATTCATAGACAATATGATTATCTCTATAATCTTAACAATATCATACCTTAACTATACTATAACAAACGAGAAATGAAAAGTAGCGTATAATAAAATTATATGTATTCCTACATGAATATTCAGGAATGATTGCGCTGGAAGACAAAATAGCTCCCGCAGACCTCCCAAATAACCCCTCGGGTTGATACTGCTCCACTGGGACCCCTGCTCTAGCCCAAGAGGAGCCCCCAAGTCTCTGAGCTCCCCAGCCAGTCAGCTGGCAGCCCTCATTTTCCAGTAACTCACCCTCTGGCTGCAAGAGAAGAAGCTGAAGGCGGGAACCAGACCGGCCCTTTCTTGCTCCACTGCTGTCTCATGGGGCATCTGTAGGGACCAACACAGGAGGTGGAGGAGTGCCATTGGTGCTGAGGCCTTCCAGAGTCCCCAGTTACACATCAGTACCCCCCAACGACATCCTCTGCCCACAGCTGCCAGCTTCCTGCCCAGTGATGCTACAGAAAAGGGAGCCCAAGAGGGTCAGCAGGAGGAGGAAGTTTCTGGCAGATGGACTTCACTTCCTCAAAAATCCCAGGCAGCACTGCTGGGTAAGTTCAGGTTTCTTTAGCTCTTTCACCTGCGCACTCCAGATGCTTGTCTCTACTTTAGCAATGGTGTCTAACTGCACGGTAACGCCTCAGACCCCCCATTTTGCCTACAGGAATCCTCCAGCCTGCTCTTTTAAAAGCCCAGAGATGAGATGAGGCTGCACAGTGAAAGCTCAGTGTGGCAGTGTGGTGCAGGGGACAAAGTGGCCCTGGATTCAAATCCTGACTCTGCAGTCTACCTAGCAGCAGTCTGAACCTGAGTAATTTAGGTTCTCTGCACTTCCAGTTCACTGGTGGTAAAATGAGGAGAAAAAAACCTACTTTTCGGAGTTATATTAAGCATTAAGCAGAATCAATTAAAAAAAAACACCCAGCCCAGAAACATAAAATGGTTTCTCTTGCTCTCAATTATCAGGAAGGCAGCTGAGAGTGCAAGAAAAATAAGGTTTACGGAGCCCCAGAGAACTAGCTTCAAGTCTAGATCCTTGACTGCAGACGGTACATCATCTAAGATGGAAATAATGACCGCTCGTTGGGAGAAGGGACATGCGTGCCCTGCGGAGCTCTGCACTGGTCAGACTCATGGCCCCCATGAACCCTGTGGCATCACTGTCGCCTTCACTTCCCTGCTCTTGACTGAGAAGCATTGCAGGTCTTCCAGAGGAAAACCGGCTGGAGTGTTTATTATGCAGTCTGCTGTTCCCTGCGATCACTGTACTGCGATTACTGAGGGTAGGGGGACCACAGCCTTCCTCCTTGAAAGCGGTATCATGTGTACTAGGGAGATAATGCAGTCTCAGTTTAAACCAGGAGTTAAAATTGAGCAGGAGGAAAACTTCCCAGCAGAGGCGTCTTATCTGTAGAACCATAACCCCTCCAGAGCATCCTTTATGAGGCAGACAGTTATCTGCAAGGGTTTGGCCCGTTTGTGCCTGGAGATGGGAGAAGGGGGTCTGGTGACCTCAAATGCTCTTGGCAGGGCCAAGCACCCATGGGTCCTTCTGGGACGGAGGTTCAGGGATGCTCGGGAGGTTCCGCAGGGACATACCAGCTCCCAGGCTGCCCAGTACAGCGAGCTGAGTGGGTGGTACAGGAAACTGAGGCAGGTGGCTGTGTAGAGGTCGGCGTAGCGCATCAGTTGGCTGGAGAAGAGTGTCTGGCAGAAGCTACACCAGAACAAGCTGCCCATCACACTGTAGCACAGGTCCAGCTCCCGGCTGACTCTCTGGCAGAGGGGCAGCTCACTGATTTGAGATCCCATTCCCACCCACGCCCAGGACCTGCATCACCCACAAGCAAGCCTGTCTGCCAGGGTCAGGCCCAGCTCTGCCCTCCTGGGAAACAGTCCCCTAAGGACATTGAGGCCCTTGCCCACCACAGGGAAGGAGCTGCCATGGCGCTCAGCCAGCCCGGGCTTTGGGAGGTGGGGCAGCTCTCTCTGCTTGGCCCCAGGCCCCACTCCTTGCTTTCCTGCCTGGCCCTGGAGAGCAACCAGCCTGCTCTACACTCAGCATCACTGACTTTCTTGTAAGACCCACACACCCAGCCCCACTCCTGCCCCACCCCCCTAGCAGGCCCCCGCCTCATTACAGGCCCTGCTTTCAGAATCTAGAACAGCATTCCATTCCCTCGTAGTTCAGTGGTTAAAAGTCTGCCTGCCAGTGCAGGGGACACGGGCTCCATCCCTGCTCCAGGAAGGTCCCACATGCCTCAGGGACAACTAAGCCTGTGCACCACAATGACTGAGCCTGTGCTCCGCGGCAAAAGAAGCCACCACAGAACGAAGCCCCCGTGCCACAACCAGAAAAAGTCCACGCACAACAGTGAAGACTCAGGTCAAAACAATAAATAGTTCTTTTAAAAAAATAAAAGTGGTCCACTGTTACTCCCAGAGTGACCAAGGACATCCTTGTTACCCTCTCTGTGCCTCAGTTTCCCCATCTGTAAAATAAGGGTGACAATCCCTGTCCAGTCCCCCTCAAGGGGCTGTGGGAGGATTATATGGCATGAAAGCACTGATTTCCCTACAAGAGGTTCAGCCAAGATCCTGCACTATTGATCCCCACTGGGCCTGGGAAGGTCGAGTGGCCTGAACCCCTGTGGGACTCTCCCACTTCTAGTGACTGGTCAGGAATGACACTAGGGAGCGTGGCCTTTCCTTACCCAGACACACCAGCACATCCACCCTAAATCCTGTCTTCTCAGGCCCTTTGTCTGGCTGACCCCAGACTCGGGCCAGGCAGTTGGTCACATGAGGACCCAATCCAGGAGGCAGGTGGTTCTCAAGGTTAATTGTGGAGATGGAAGAACCTCAACCCTTCAAGAGCACACTGCTGTCATTCAGCATGAGTGCCAGCAGAGGGCACAGGCTGACAAGGCCCAGTGGCACTCCTGGAGATGGGGGGGGGGGGGGGGGCAGTCATAACTGGGCACTGGAGACCTGGGAAAGAGCTAATCCAGACAGGCAACCTGGAGTCACACTCCTCACCCTCTGCCCCGCCAGGCCCATCCCCTCCTCCTCAGCACCCTGCTCTTACCTGAATCTCCCTCTCGGTGGAGTTGATGAGTTGCAGGCCGTAACCACTCCCATCTGTGTGCCTGGTGCAAAAATGGTCACTTGACCCAGGAGGAGAGGAGCTGGGGGCTCCAGAGTCTCCAGGTACAACCTCCCCAGATAGCATGGGGTGGGAGGCATTCTGCGGGCACGCAGTGGGGGTGCTGAGCTGGGTGTGTGCCCATGTGTGAGAGGGTCAGTGGTTCAGGAGGAAGGGCCTAGCGGTCAGTGTGAGCATCTCAAGGGGGTCAGAGTCCAGTTTAGTAGGGAAGCCCAGCCTGAAACAGATCGTGATTTCCTGAGCAACCAGGCATGGACCCTGATGCCAGGCATGGACATGGACCACCACCCTCCATCCTGCTCCCCTCCCAGGAGAGGGGGTCACAGGTCAGGGCTCTCACTGGTACAGGTCTGCTAGATGCGCGTCCAGCCTCTTCAGCATCTCCATTCGCTCTGAAAAGCAGACAGGTGACGGGGGCATGACAGCCCAGCCTCCTTTGTCCTGGGCCTAGCTCAGCTAGTGAGGTCAGGGTGGAAAGATCACTGGAGTCTAACTCCACTCCCCTGCCCCGGGCCAAGCTGTGTGCATAACATTCTCGGCCTGCTCCTTACGTTGAGGGAGACTCCGCCCAGGGCAGAGCAGGGAGAGCCCTGTGGGACAGATGCCTTCAGGCTGTGTGACTTTGGGCAAGACACTTAACCTCTCTGGGTCTCTGTTTCCTCATGAAAAAACAGATCCACTCTCATAAACCACAGAGCAGACAGTATGATCATGGTCAGTACTGACCCCACATAGAGAGGGGACGATGACCATGGTGCAGGCTTTAGCGTCACTGGCCAGTGCCCCCTGCTCGTCTGCCCCCTACAACTCATCCTTCTCTCGGGCCCAGATGCCCAGCTCCCGGGACAGCTCAGGAACCACCAGACAAGTCTGCTAGCCTTGCAGCTTCTTGGACTTGAGGATGTCCCCAAAGATGTGATCGCTGATGTATAGGATGTCCTTCCCCCGCACCCCAAGCAGCTCACATACCACGTCCGATGACCCTGCCAGACCAGGGGAGGACAGGCCCACTCACAGTCCTTCCTGTCCTAGCGAGCAGACTGGGGACAGGGGCTTCTAGTCCCGTCCTGGCAGGTAGGCCTGGGACGTGGGCTTCTAGTTGAAGGCGGGTTGCTAAGGAGGAATGGGAGGGAGGAGGGGGAAGGGGGAGCTGGTTCCTCCAGAGTAGACGGCACAGTGCTGGTGGGGGCTGGTGTAGGTACCAACACAGAGCTTGCCCATGTACTGGAGGGGGCAGAGGGGTGTCCTGGTCAGAGACGGTGGGGGGTTGGGCCTGGCAGGGGTAGCTATGGGGTGAGGAGACAAGGGGGACACAGAGGGCCCTGAAAAAGTCCCCTCCCTGGATCCCTGCCTCTAGGGACAGAGAGCAGAGCAGCCAACACCAAGGGCAGGTCAAGCCTGAGAGGCGGGCTCCCTCCCCACAGTGCAGTCCATGGGTCAAAGAGGACAGGCCTCGACCCCTGCACTACCATACTGACCTGTCTCAGCACTGTGGCCTCCACAAAGAAGTGGGGCTTCCGTGTGTCCACCATGATCAGATCAAAGTAGGACCTCCAGGGCCTGGCTGCAGCCTCAGCCTGCAGGCGGGAGGACGAGACGTGGCGGGGCACATGGCGAGGCACATGCCAACACACGCACTCAGCCTGGAAAATCTGATTCAGGCTCTCAGCCAGGTCCTCATCCACAGCTGCCCCACCCACACCTGGCCGGGATGCCTGGCTCTGGACCGGTGAAAACTCACCAGCTCCCCCATCTCAGCCTTGGCCTCTCAGCCAGATGGGACATCCCGGGGCTCAGGAAACGGGGCCTCTGACCACCCAGCATCCCCAGCCATGCTGGCAGGAAGTGCTCAAAAGGTATTGGCAGAGGCCAGTGTTGGATGTCTAGTGGGCTGTGTCAGCCCCTGGAGTCCCTCATAACACAGAGTCAGAGACCCAGAGACACAGGATGAGAGCACAGGTTCCTCCCCACCCCACCCCCCAGCTGGAGCCCTGCTTATGCATTAGCCGCCAGGTCCCCACAAGGTATGTCACACTCCCCACCCCCAGGCCTGCCAAAGCCACTTCTCACCCCCTCCCTCACCCCCTTCTGCCCCATCCAGCCCCTCCCCAAAATATCTAGTCACTTTTCCAAGGTCTCCCCACCCCTCCAGGCTCCTCCCATAGCCTGGCTGAAATCACCAGTCTCTCACCCACTGGGGAAGTTCCAGCACCCACTGGGGAGGTTTCAATGGGCCCACTCAGGTGAAATGATCCTTCCCATACCCTTGGATCCTCCTGGAAGAGAGAGCTGGACATGGGAGGGACCTGCAGCAAGGTGGCCTGGCCTCCCTGCCCTAGACACAGCCTCCACCAGCCAGGCCCATGGCACTCACCTCTCCAGCATCTAACAGGTAGGTCATGATGGCCTGGCAAGGACAAGGCAGGAGTTAGGGCACCTAGCTGGGTCGGACCAGGGGCTGCCAAGGCCCTCAGCCCACAGGTCACACCGGGCACCGCAAGAGCACTATGGAGGGGAAATAGATAATTTCACAGAGACCCTAGGCCTCCCTGGTGGCTCAGGGGTAAAGAATCAGCCTGCAGTGCAGAAGAGGCAGGTTTGATCTCTGGGTCAGGAAGATCCCCTGGAGAAGGAAATGGCAACCCACTCCAGTGTTCTTGCCTGGGAAATCCCATGGACAGAGAAGCCTGGCTACAGTCCATGGGGTCACAAAAAGTCAGACACAACTGAGTGACTAACATTTCACTGAGACCTTAAAAGGCCAAGAAACAGAACCCAAGATACCAACCAGGCAGTGAGGGTTTCACCCCTACTGCTTTTCCACTCCCTCAGTTTCTGCAGGGCCTCAGTTTCCCCAGAGCCAGAAAGGAAAGTTCTCTGGCCCAGAGGCTGAGCTCCACCCCTCCAACCACCTCCACTTACACACTCACATCTCTGTAGTTGTAGCTGCTGTTCGTGGCCAGGAACACTTTTCCCACCTCCTTCATCTTGTCCAGCAGGACAGGGATTCATGCCTGGGGCAGAGAGAGAAGCTACCTCCAGCACTGGGGCCTCCCCGGAGCTGCCCTGGGAGCCTGTTCTCAGGTTTCAGCCCCATGGCTGGGCAGGGGGCCCCAGGTCAGGCAGGAAGGCAAGGAATAAGGCCAGGGTGCAAAGCTCTGTCTACATCTTGAAGAAGGAGCCAGAGAAAGGCAGAGCATCCCCACTGCCCTGGGGGAGGAGGGGACAAGGGGGACAAGGCTTAGTCATGACCTTAGTCTAAGGCCACTCACATCCTTCTCCAGGTATTTCTCTAAGTCCTCCAAGGTCTTCTCCTTGAGACAGCCCTGCAGGAGGGAGCAGAGCTGTCTGTGAGTTCACATGCTCATGTGTGTATGTTTGTGTGTGCACACGGGCATGCGTGCACATGTCTACATCCAAGATGGAGGAACCCAGACCACCATCCTCAACCAGAAGCAGAGTGAAACCTTATGGGGTCTGGGGACCTGGATGTGGCATGGGGTCCTGGGACACTCACCGAAAGGTGGACATAATCCATGGCATCCGTCACATCTTGGAAGAGGCTTCGGAAGGACATGAGGAGGTTCCCGTGCTGATAGCCCATGTCACAGCTGAGTCAAGCCAAGAGGGAGGCTGATAAGGGCCCCTGAGGTGACCACCACCCTGGCGCCCTACCAGCGGGACTCCTTCCATCCACAGTGAGCAGGACTCTGGGTCCATGTCCCAGCCCTCTTGGGAGGGGTGTCACCCTGCGCTAAGGGTCACCCCTTGGGGATATCGGTTATAGAGTTGGGGGCTTCCACATTTAAGGCCTTCCCACTGAGTTCTTGTAGCCCTTGGAACCCCTCAGGAAGAGCCGCTGCCTCTTGCTGGGGCCCCCACTTCAGGGCTTGGCCCCTAAGGGGAGCAGTATCCTGCTGGGTCACCCTGGGCTGGGGGAGGGAAGGGCTCAGAACACACTTGATGTAGGGAGCAGCCAGAGAAGAAGTCTTTCAGGCAGGCAGAGAGGTAGGTTTCCGGGAGTGGGGAGAGCGGTCAGTCTCTGGTCCAAGGATCCAGGCCAGAGCCGGAATTACCTCACCGTCAGCCCTCACCAGGCAGGCTGAAGAGCGTGTTGAGGATGTGAAACCGCTGCAGATCATCCCTCTGAATGAACTTGCTGGCGTAGAAGCTCCAGACCTCCGCCCTGGGGAGGGAGTGAGCACTGCGCCCTGATGGCTCCTCCAGAGCGCCCCCCAGTGGTCGGCCAGGCCCTGCCGCTCCTTCGCCCCTCTCCCCATCTTCCTGTCCCTCTTTCTCCAGCTGGCATTGCCGAGCCCCTGCTGTGTGCTTGACTCAGCCCCCAGCCCCACCGTCTTTCCTGCAGCATCTTTGCCCCCGAGCCGTGCCTTACTCCGAGAGGGAGGAGAAGCCGTGGGTGCCCAGCAGCACGTTTCCGTGGGCATCCACCTTCAGCAGGTTTCCGTAGAGCGCGTCGAACACCAGCCCCCTGGGTGAGGGCGCAGAGGCTGTGAATGGGGTGCCGGGGCCGCGACTCGGCTCAGCATCCCGCCCCATGGGCCCTGCTCACCTGGTGGGGAAGGTGGGATCGTAGGTGTAGCGCAGGATGTCGTGCGGGTACCCTATGCACACCAGGTGCTCCAGCAGCATCTCGAAGGCCAGTGTCTCTTAAGCCGGGGACTTGTAAGCTGCAGGCCGAGCAGACCCAGGCCCATTGGTGCCCATTCCCCAGCCGGCACCCCTGGCCACCAATTCCTCACTCCCCTACTCCCACACCTCCCCCTGTCCGCTACCAGCCAGAGTGTAGTCCATGTCAAAGCCGAAGCAGCCAGTCTTCCCCATCGCCAGGCTGCGGTTGACAAAAATCCTGGAAAGGGGAGGGTGTCCCCAGACTCCAAGGGCCAGGGCTTCCCTGGGCCTGCGTGTGTCTGAGCACATGTGTGTATCTGAACACGTGTGCCAGTGTGTGCAGGGCTCCTCTCACCATGGCACTGTGCTGAGGGCATCCCCAAGAGCAAGGATGTGCCCTGGTCAGTGGGGGTGTCACTTTCCTGATCGAGGTCACTGTGTCCAAGCTCAGAGATGTTGCGTTTGTCCCAGGTGGGCAGCACAAAGCACCAGGTCTGGGGGTGGGGGAGGGGGGAGAGCCCCTCCCCCCACTGAGTGTACACGGTCAGTTTTCTATGTGGTCAGCCACTGCCCACCTACAGGAGGATGTTCCCTTTCGAGAGCAGGGGCTTGCCTGTGTTTTGAGTGTCATGATCTCTGTGTATTTGAAGGAGTCAGTCCCGGGGCTGCTGTGTTGTGTGGGGTGTGTCAGGAAATGGGGTGTTTATCATGATCCCCTCAGCTCCCCCATCCATCTCACCACTGATGCCAGTCCGGCTCCAGGGCCTGCGACTCCCCTCAGGGCTCCCTTAGGTCTCCCCCGTCCACACTGGCCATCGCCGCCAGGAGTGAGAAGGCAGCGGTTCCTTCTGCTGTCACCTGCCCACCATCAGTGGTGTCCAGCAGCTCCCCTGTCCCTCACACCTTCAGACACCACTGCTGGCCCTGCTGGCCCCACCCTGGGCCCCATCTCCTCCTCCTCTCAGGGAGGAGTCAGCCAGGACAGTCTCTGGTGTCCCTTTTGTTCCTTAAGTGCCTGTGCCTGGGTGCTCAGTCGCGTCCGACTCTTTGAGACTCCAGGGACCATAGCCCTCCAGGATCCTCTGTCCATGGGCTTTCCCAGGCAAGAATACTGGAGTGGGCTGCCATTTCCTCCTTCAGGAAATTTTCCCAACTCAGGTATCGAACCCACATCTCTTGTATCTTTTGCACTGGCAGACTAGTTCTTTACCAGCTGAGCCATCAGGAAAGCCCCTGTTTTTTAAGAGAGAAAGCAGTAATAAGGAAGAACAATTCATCTATATTATACTGTCTTCACTTCTTGGATTTATGCATCCAAGGACCACAACGACCTAGAATGCAGCAGAGAACTCAGAGTGCAACAAACATGGGGTTGCCAAGGCAGGAGACGCACGTGCTTTAAAAATAAAGGACTGTCCCATGCCAGACGGTACCAGAGAGAAGCATTTTAAGAGCTTTGAGGTACTATTCTGAGAATATCTTTCTGTTCCTGAGTAGTGTGGTCCACTGTTAGAACACTTAGAGTTTCTTTACCGTAGCTCCGGGTTACTGTGCTGAACTCTGCGAAATTTCCCTTGGAGTATCATCTGCATATCAAGTTTGCTTGCCACATTTGTGGCTTCCTCAAACCAAAATTCATGATAAACTTTGATATTTTCCATCACTTCACTTACTGAATGCAGCATGACAGTCAAGCTCTTGGCTGCACAGAAGACATGACTGTGTCTACTGCCTCATCTTGAGTTACAAGAATAACCTAGAAAACCTAAAAATATAAGTGTTCTGTGGTTTACCTAGGAATAATACACAAAATATTGCGGCTATTTTTAGTGAAGAAAATCCATTTTGCGTAGTTAATTTCAACCTAAATAGAATGTGAATTTTGTTTTTTAAAAAATTCTTAATACATAAATAAAAGTGTCTAATAAAGAAAAAAAAAAGGGCTTGAATTCTTGTTTTACAAACAATTCTAGCATGTTGGGTTATCAATCTTCCTAGCCCGAGGCCATTTAAAGAAGTAATTTCTGGAGACTTCCTTGGTGGCTCAGGGGTTAAAAATCCACCTTGAGATGCAGGTGACCTGGCCAGGGAACTAAGAACCCGCATGCCATGGAGTAACTGAGCCCACTACTGAGTCATGCGTTCTGGAGACCGAGCACAAGGAGAGATCCTGCAGGACACAACCAAGATCCCGCCTGTCACAGCCAAGACCCGACACAACCAAGTAAATAAATATAAATTGTAAAAAGAAAAAAAGAATCGCTAGAAGTGTGCCTAGTTGCTCGGTCGTGTCTGACTCTTTGCAACCCCATGGACTGTAGCCTGCCGGGTTCCCCTGTCCATGGAATTCTCCAGGCAAAAATACTGGAGTGGGTTGCTACTTCCTTCTCCAGAGGATCTTCCTGACCCACGGATCAAACCCACATCTCCTGTGTCTCCTGCCCTGCAGGTGGATTCTTTACCCGCTGAACTATCAGGGAAGCCCTAGAAGTGGAGCTATACAAAATGGAGCTATAAGAAATGGCAGATGATTAGAATCTCAGAATCAGGAAAAAAAAAAGTACAAAAATGAGTGCCCAAGAGCAGAGTAATTGTGATCATTTAGTGCAGGGCTGTAAACAGGCCCTGTGCTGTGCTGTGCTTAGTCCCTCAGTCATGTCCGACTCTTTGGGACTCCATGAACTGTAGCCCGCCAGTCTCCTCTGTCCATGGAGAATCCCCAGGTAAGAATACTGTGGTGGCTTACCATGCCCTCCTCCAAGGTATCTTCCCAACCCAGGGATCGAACCTAGGTATCCCGTCTTGCCGGTGGATTCTTTACCGTCTGAACCACCAGGGAAACCCAAACAGGCCCTAAGGGTCCATAATTGCTGGTTTTGCAACAAAGCACGATGATTTCCATTTAGAGTTTTGACCTGGATCATCCAGAAAAACTTAAAGGATATAGCATGTCCTCTTTTAAAAAGGAACACAAGTTTATGATACATTTGATAAAATGTTCTCTCCAAAATGGCCAAACTAAATGAAGTTAGGCACTGTTGAAGGGATAGAAATTATCTGGGGGGAAGAAAATATTTCAGTGAAATAGTCCCATCCTTGGTAATTGCAAATGAACAACGGTTAGATGGTGAAACAAGAGTATGGAGGCTGCAGGAGGTACGTTAGCTCATTTTCACCCACCTCTGCCTAGAGCCCTCACCAAGACCCTGGACTTTGCAACAGCGTGGAAGACAAAGGCAGAGGGAATGTTTCAGAGGAGGAGGCTAAAGAGACATGCCAACTAACTGCAGTATCTACTCTCAGATATTCAATCAGGGAAGGGGATTTAACCCAAGGACATAATAAGGTCAACGAATAAGACTAGACGATCAACGGCAGCTGAAAGCACTGGCTCAAGGTCAATTTCTAAAGTTGACACCACAAGAAAAATATTCTTGGAAAATACCAAAGTATTCAGGGTGAAGGTCATGACATGTCTAACTTACCTTCGGATTGTTTTGGGAAAAAATTATGCATACATACGTGTGTGTGTGTGTGTCCATTTGTGTGTGTACATACTGGCAGGGACAGGTGATAAAACGATAAAACAAATGGAGTAAAATGTTAGCAATAGGAAAATCTTTTTTATTTTCGGTGGTGGGGAGGCACACAGTTTGTGGAATTTTAGTTCCTGCACCAGGGATTAAGCCTGGGGACTCGACAGTGAAAAATGAGAAGTCCTAACCACTGGGAACTTCCCTGCTGGCTTAGCAGTAAAGAATCCGCCTGCAATACAGGAAAAGCAGGAGACTCAGATTCAATCCCTGGGTCGGTAAGATCCCCTGGAGAAGGAAATGGCTATCCACTCCAGTAACCTTGCCTGGAAAATTCCACAGACAGAGGAGCCTGGCAGGCTACAGTCCATGGGATCACAAAAAGTCGGACACAGCTGAAGTCACTAAACACCACCACCACCACTGGACTGCCAGGGAATTCCCAACAATAGGTAAATCTTGGCAAAAAGAATAAAGATGTTCTTTGAATTATGTTTTATTTTTACAACTTTTCATAAACTTTTGGAATTATTTCCAAATTTTAAATATATATTTTTTAATTAAGGAGGTCCAAGGTGCCCACATTACCACCTAGAATGGTCACTTCTGCTCCCACTTTCCTCTGAGCTCCCAGCTGGGCCCTTCCCATCCACCCAGAGGCAGCGTAAACAGGACCATTCAGCCTGCAATCCTGTTGACTCTCACACCCAGGCTGTGCCTGTTTGGAAGGTGTCCAGACCCAGCATGTGATGGCTTTGTTCCCCATGGCCACCTGACACTCAGAAAGGTGGCCAGATCTGGGGCGCCCAGGGCGTGGGTTAGGGCAGTCACCGCTCACACTTCACCTCCACCTTCAGCCGGAGGCATTATTCCAGATCACACAGTTGGTCCACTGCAGTACAGAGTTTGAGGGGCCTTTTGTTCCCCTTTTGTTTTTTGGAGAAGGAAATGGCAAACCAGTCCAGTATTCTTGTCTGGAGAATCCCATGGATGGAGGAGCTTGGTGAGCTACAGTCCACGGGTCGCAAAGAGTCGGACACGACTGAGCGACTTCGCTTTCACTTGTTCCCCTGAGTTTGGAGAAACCCTCTCAAAATCACCAGAAACTTCCCGCAGACTGGGCTTCCTCACACAGGGGTGGCTGGTACATGGAGGGATCGAGATGGGAAGTGGAGCAATACATCAGGAAGGCTTTTTTTCTGTTTTAACAAGAAAGTAGGATTTATTGGTGAGTGTGATAAGAAGGGGACAGCGCCAAGGCTCTCCTGAGCACAAGGCCCACCATTTGCCCAGGGGCCACCACTAGGGATGTATTTGACCACACAGTCATCTGGGGTGAGCCACTTTTCTGTCACTATGTTTTCAAATTCATCTACATTAAACTTAGTAAGTCCCAGGACTACTCCAATGGTCCAGCAGCTAAGACTCGGCGCTCCCAAGACAGGGAACCTGGGTTCAATCCCTGGTCAGGGAACTGAGATCCCACATAACACAGCTAACAGTTCACATGCTACAACTAAAGATCTCGAATGCCACAACTAAGACCCGCCTGACTCAGGCAGATTTTATTTTTTATAAATAATAAACTCAGTAAACCCCCACTTCTTGGAGACATGGATCTTCTGGTGGCCAGGGAACTTGAATCTGGCCATGAATAGGGTCTCAGGGCTTCCCTGGTGGCTCAGCAGCAAAGAATCTGCCTGCAAAGCAGAAGCCACAGGAGACACAGGTTTGATCCCTGGCTGGGGAAGATCCCCTGGAGATCTTCTGGAGAAGAACATGGCAACCCACTGTAGTATTCTTGCCTAGAGAATGGACAGAGGATCCCGGCAGGCTACAGTCCATGGGGTCACAAAGATGTGGACACATCTGAGCAACTTAGCACACACCAGGGCCTCAATCACATGCTCCTTGCTCTGCAGCTTGGTACAGATGGACATTATAATTTGGCCAGTGTGGACCCTGGTCACTGGGTCCTGGGACTTTCCAAAGGCACCGTGCATACCTGTCTGGAGTATATCAGAGCCTAAGAGCACAGAACAGCATCTTGTTGATGCAGGTGATGTGAAGGGGTAGAGCCACACTTGGATGTGAAAGCTATCTTTGCCACAGCTTTTCGTTTTGGCACACATACAGGCAGCCTCTGGGGCCTCAGAGGACAGCTGCCTATCCTCATCAGACACTGTGTGCCCATAGAGTGGGAACTCATCCACTTTTGCCTTCTTCTACCCCAGGTCGAAGATGCGGATCTTGGCATCAGGGACATTTCAGCAGAAGTGAGACTGGATTCGGCTTGTTTTCACGATACCAGTAACACCAGGCAGGGCAGAAGCTAGTGGCAACAGCAGGATCTTCAGTGGGAGTGCCAAAGGGAAAGAGCCATCAGGAAGACTTTTTTGTTCGTTTGTTTGCTTTTCTTGGCAGCACGTGGGATTTTTCATGCAGCATGTGGGATCTTAGTTTGCTGAGCAAGGATTGAATCCACTCCCCCTACATTGGAAGCAAGTAATCTTAACCACTGGACCACCAGGGAAATCCCAGGAAGGTTTTTTGTTTTGTTTTGTTTTTTAACAAAGGGGCATCCTGAATGAGATCTTCTGGAAATGTAGGATTTGCATTAGTTTAGAAGAGAAAGAGATTTCATGTAGCCCACAGTGTGCCCAGTGCTGAGGGGCTGGAAGGAAACTGACCCACAAGGACAGTGGAGGCTGGGCACTGCCTACAGGCCATTGGCCATGGGAGCCCAGGCTGGCCCAAGGGGGCTCCTCCCCTCTGATGTGGCCACAACAACCAAAGGACATGTCACCCGTCACCCGGGTGAATAAGGAGGGATCTGACTCCAATTGCAAGAAGGGCTGGGGCTGAGTCAGGGCCCACATACAATTCTGCCCCAATCCTTCCCCACCCAGGGCAAAGGCCAGTCCCCTAAATGGGTGGGGGACCATGGAGGGAGAGATTTGCAGTAAGAGGTTAGGAAACTTGCGAGATCCTGTCTCTCTCACCATCAAAATAAAGGAAGTGTCTGGGAGTTTGTGGTGTGGGTGTGAGTGCAGATGTGAAAGTGGGCGTGAGTGTATGCGTGTGTACTGACTGGGCACTTGGCCATCCTGACCATCCTACAAGAGCACAGGATGGGGGAAGGGAGGCGAGGGGCCCACATTCCCCCTCAGGACGTCATACAGCACTTTGGGGCCCCTCTTTCAGGTAAAATTGGCCCCTGAGGGAGTGAGGTGAGGCCTCATTTACCCCTAACACAATCTTGCAGACCCAGGGTCCCCGCAGGATCTGAGGCTGGCAGGAGGTAGAAGAAGCTACAGCCTGGGAGACAGTGCCCTCCTGTCCCTAAACGGATGAGGCAGTCTGAGCCCGGGGTGGAAAAGAATTTCCAGACAAAGAGCATTTTGGAAGGGAAGGAGTTTAAAAAGAATAAAGGGCAGAGATAACGAGGGCACTGCAAGCGCAGCGGTCCGACCTCCTGACAGACCAGGAAGAGTCCACAGTTTTTGTGGGTTAATTGCCAATTTTTATAGCCTCAAGACAAAGAAAATTCCTGCCAGAAGGTTGACGTTAGGTGATTGGTTAGGATAACCCACTCCGGTATTCTTGACTGAGGGACAGAGGAACCTGGCGGGCTATAGTCCATGAGGTCGCAAAGAGTCAGACATGAATGAAGCAACTTAGTATGCAGGGTGATTACTGGAGTGGGCATCTTTGCCTAATTTTCATCATAAAGCTTGTTGGTGGTGATCAGGGCTTTTGGCAAGAGTTACAAAGGGGCTCATTTAGCTTCAGAGGTGACCTTGGTTCTGAGCTCCGCTTCTTGGCCGTGGTACAAGGCCTCGCACCTGTGGCCTTGGGGCAAGACTCAATATAAACCATGTAGCCTGGTGATCCTGATGGGCAGAGGGTGAGGTGCTACAGGAGGGCCCCAAGACAGGTCTGGGGCAGGTTTGTTGCTCAGTTGCTCAATCACGTCCAACTCTTTATTACCCCATGGACTGCAGCACCCCTGGCTTCCCTGTCCATCACCAACTCCTGGAGCTTGCTCAGATGCATGTCCATCTAGTCGGTGATGCCATCCAACCAACTCATTCTCTGTCATCCCTCCTCCTGCCTTCAATCTTTCCCAGCATAAGGGTCTTTCCCAATGAGTCAGTCCTTTGTATCAGGGGGCCAAAGTATTGGAGTTTCAGCTTTAGCATCAGTCCTTCCAATGAATATTCAGGGTTGATTTCCGTAATTAGGATTGACTGTTTTGATCTCCTTGCAGTCCAAGGGACTCTCACGAGTCCCCTCCAACACCACAGTTCAAAAGCATTGCTTCTTCAGCACTCAGCCTTCTTTATGGTCTAGCTTTTACATTCATACATGACTACTGGAAAAACCATAGCTTTGACTAAATGGAGCTTTGTTGGCAAAGTAATGTCTCTGCTTTTTAATATACTGTCTAGGTTTGTCATAGCTTTTTTTCCAAGCAAGCATCTTTTAATATCATGGCTGCAAAACACCATCTGCAAGAAAATAGTCTGTCACTGTTTCGTTTGTTTCCCGATCTATTGGCCATGAAGTGATGAGACCAGATGCTCTGACCTTAGTTTTCTGAGTGTTGAGTTTTAAGCCAGCTTTTTCACTCTCTTCTTTCACCTTCATGAATAGGCTCTTTAATTACTCTTTGCTTTAGGTCATAGGGGTGGTGTCATCCTGGAGCATGTTGGAAGGGCATCTAAGACCTGCCAGACATGCCTGAGGCTGGGTCACAGAGCTTGAGAGCCACAGGCAAGGGCAGGCTTCACCCCTGACAGAGACCCACACCTCTCCTTGCTGTGATCTGGAGAGACAGGAGGGGGCTAGGCAGGATGAGTGCCGGCTTGCACAGAGGGTCAGGGCAAAGGGAAGCTGCATGAGAGTCAGAGATATGGTGCATTTCAGTATTACGAGCCATATTTTCTTGCACATAAATCCATCTAGTCAGACACCGTGCATTCATTAAGTGTCTACTTCATGCCAAGCTTCTAGACGCTGGATTTAAAACTATGAAGAGGACTTCTTTGGTGATCCAGTGCTCAAGAATCCACCTGCCAATGCAAGGGACACAAGTTCAATCCCTGGTCCAGGAAGATCCCACATGCCACAGAGCAACTAAGCCTGAGCATTGTAACTACTGCAGCCCTTGTGGCCTAGAGGCTAAGAATCGCAGCAAGAGAAGCCCTCTGCAATGAGAAGCCCTCATACCTCAACTAGAGATTAGACCTGCTCTCAGCAACTAGAGAAAGCCCACGCACAGCAATGAAGACTCAGTGTAGCCAGAAATACAATAAAAATTTTAGAAAAACTATGTAGTGTTACCTGACCTTAAGTAGCTGACAGTCCAAGAAAGAAGACAGACTACACTCATTAATAGGAAACAGTGAAATGAGAAACTTGCTGGCTCAGTGGTAAAGAATCCAACTGCAATGTCAGAGACTTGGCTTTGATCCCTGGGTCAGGAAGATCCCCAGTGGAAATGGAAATAGCTACCCACTCCAGTATTCTTATCTGGGAAATTCCATGGACGGAGGAGCCTGGCTGGTTGCAGTCCATGGGGTCACAAAAGAGTAGGACACAACTTAGTGACTAGACATACCCAGAGAACCCAGGGGAGGTTAGGGAAAGCTTCCTGCAGGAGGAGTTAGCCACATAAGGGCTGCCTCCAAGGGTGCTGATCGGTAGCCTGGCAAGCATGTGGGCGTCACAGACATGCTTGGTTGGGGTACAGAGCTGGGGTATCAGCTGGGGCTCACTGTGGCCAGCTTTCCAGGCCACACTAACAGGTGGAGACTTTCTCTGGGAGGTGGTGAGAATGAAGGAGTGTAAGAGAAGAATGACCCTGTCCCGGGCACCCAGGGAAGGATCACCACGGCTCAGGGTGGAGGAGGACACGTGAGAGGGGTCAGCCAGGAGTCAGAGGCCAGTTCAGTGCTTCTCAAACTTCAACATGCACGTGAATCATCCAAGAGTCTAGTTAAAATGCAACTTCTAGTGGGGAGGTGGTTCAGGATGGGGAACACCTGTACACCCATGACTGATTCATGTCAGTGGCAAAAACACTACAATATTGTAAAGTAATTAGCCTCCAATTAAAATAAATAAATTGACTCATTGGAAAAGACTTTGATGCTGGGAGGGATTGGGGGCAGGAGAAGAAGGGGACGACAGAGGATGAGATGGCTGGATGGCATCACAGATTTGATGGACGTGAGTCTGAGTGAACTCCGGGAGTTGGTGATGGACAGGGAGGCCTGGCGTGCTGTGATTCATGGGGTCGCAGAGTTGGACACGTCTGAGCGACTGAACTGAACTGAACTGAAAGGAGAAGAAAAAATAAATAAATAAATAAAATTTAACTTCTGACTCAGTAGGTCTGGGGTAGGTCCCAGAAGTCTGCATTGCTCACAAGTGCTCAGATAGTTGCATGATGCCCATCTCACTACATTTCAGTGACAAGAGTAGAGCCTTAGCTGGCAAGTTGGAATGACTAAAGGAGTTTTAAAACCTCTGACATGTGGTTTACCTGGTGGTCCAGTGGTTGAGAATCTGCCTACCAATGCAAGGGATGCGGGTTCAATCCCTGGTAAAGGAATGAAGATCCCACGTGCCGCAGGGCAACTAAGCCTGTGTGCCGCAACCAGAGAGGCCCACGTGCTGCCACAAGACCCAGAGCAGCCAAAAGAAAAATAAATTAATTAAAATAAAGTCTCTGGTGAATGGGAAGCAGTCAGGCAAGGGCAGGTGGGCACATTGAAGCCACGGATGGCCAAAGCCAGTGCTCAGTAACAGCCTAGCGGGGGGTACCCCTCTCTCTCTGAGAGTCTCATGGAACTGGTCTAGGGTAAGATTCAGCCATGGGGCATTTTTGCTCCCTCGGTGACTCTGTGTGTTAGTTGCTCAGTCATGTCTGACTCTTTGCAACCCCAAAGAGTAGCCCGCCAGGACTGTAGCCCTCCAGGTTCCTCTGTGCATGGGATCGTCCAGGCAAGAATAATGGAGCGGGTCGCCATTTCCTTCTCCAGGAGATCTTCCTGACCCAGGGATTGAACTCAGGTCTCCTGCATTGTAGGCAGGTTCTTTACCTTTTGAGCCACCAAGGTGACTCTAACATATAACAAACTTTCAGGACCTCGGCTTTTAAAAGTCATTCAACACATCCAGCCAACAATAGACGTAATGAGTGCAAAAGGAAGCTGAAATCACCCTACCCCAGGCCTTGGGAGTCTCATGCCTCTGGAAATATCCAGTGTCTGTATAGAACTGACTGTGTCCCAAATTCATTTTCTCATTTGCCTCTCACTTCAGCCCTGTGATGTAGATATTATTACCATTATTATTATCCTCTTTTTCTAAAGAGGCAAATGAAGGCTGGGCTGGGTGAAGGACTTGCTCTAGAACCTCACTCACTCCTTGGAGGCTTCACCTGTCCTTTCACTGCCCCTCCTTCTAAAGGTCAGCCACCACCACAGACAACATGAGCACCGTCTGTTTTTTTAATATTTATTTATTCTGCTGCACCAGGTCTTAGTTGGAGCACACGGAATCTTTGATCTTCATTGCAGCACTCAGGGTCTTTAGTTCTGACATTAAAACTCTTAGTTACAGCATGTGCGATCTAGTCTCCAGACCAGGAATCAAACCCTGGCCCCCTGCGCTGGGAGTACAGATAGAGTCTTAGTTACTGGACCACCAGAGAAACCCACCAGCACTGGGTTGGTAGGAGGATTTTTCAGGGCTGAGGGAAGATTCACTTCCTAGTACTTTCTCTGCAGCCTGCCCTTGGGAATCAGTCAACACTCCATCACAGTTTGTGGGGGCAAAGGAGGAAAACAGTCACCTCCCTTCTGGGGCTATTGGTCCCTCTTACACTTGACCCATTAGCCAGATGCACTTCAAGGGTAAGAACAGAAATGCCCAGCAATTGTCAGGAGTTCAGCCCAAGGTAGAAATGAGCAGAGGGTAGGAAAGAAGGGTCACATCCCGATATTTTATTGTTTTATCATCTGGTAAATCCTTTTGAAGCCTGGCAAGGCCCCACATCTCATATAGAATCAGGCAGGACTCGAGTGGATGGGAGGTCGGCTTGTCCCATGGGCCATGTTCCTAGAATGACCACCCCTCTCACACACAGTGTTTTGTGTCATCAACCAGTCCCCCAGGGAAATGAGACTTGCTTTAGAAAACCACTTGGTTTTGCAGATCTAGTCATGAAAATGTCCATTTCCTTGGAACCATCCTATTCTGAGAATCCATCCTAAAAGTATACAGAAAACAGAAAAAGCTAAATGCAAGGATTCATGGATGGGAGACAGATAAATTAAGAGTTTGAGATTAACATATACACACTGTGTGTGTGTGTGTATGTGTGTGTGTGTGTGTGTGTGTGTGAGTTGCTCAGTCATGTCCAACTCTTTGCGACCCCATGGACTGTAGCCCACCAGGCTTCTCTGTCTGGTATTTTCCAAACAAGGAAAATTTCCGGGCAAACAACAGGAGTGGGTTGCCATGCCCTTCTCCAGAGGATCTCCCCAACCCAGGGGTCAAACCGGGATCTCCCACATTGCAGGCAGATTCTTTACCATCTGAATCACCAGAGAAGCTCCATACACACATTACTATGTATACAACAGAAAACAGATAAGCAATAAGGACCTACTGTATAACCCAGGGAACTATACTCAATATTTTGCAATAACCTATCAGGGAAAAGAAACTGAAAAACAATCACTTTGCTGTACACCTGGAACTAAATAACACTGTAAATCAACTCTACCTCAATTTTAAAAAAAGAGAGAATTCATGTAAAATCAGAGGCTCCTTCGATGTCCATCTAGAGAAGAGGAGACTCTGTTACTTATAAATAATTACACTAACTTTGCTAATTGTAGTCAAGAAGATTAACTCAGAAAATGTGAAAATGCTTTTCCCACATGAGGAAAAGAACATCAGAATCCCCAGTTGCACTGCACAGGCTTGTCAACCATTAACAAATCGCATACACAAAGGATGAAGAAAATAATTCAAATTAAGAGTGGCTTAACATGCATATGAATCACCCAGGGGAGGGTCTGGGTAAAATGCAAGACCATATTTAATTTCTTAGCTTTGGTATCTTTATTTCGATAATAAAACTTCAACTACATAAAATGACATAGAAATTTCAAGAAATGTTTATGCTAACTGAAAAAAGAACAGAAAATGATATATACATTAAGATTGTTTTTTTTAGTAAAACCTCTTTTTTTTTCCTTTATGTATATTGTGAGCACCTGCCCTGAATTGCCTTAGGGCATTAAGGGATGAGCCCATTGGTGCTGACTGTACCATCTACCCCACCCCCACCACTCCCATCCCCACCACTCCCATCCGCACCCCCCCAACCCCTCCACATTCACCTCCCCCCAACTTCCCACACAAGCCAATACCTTGAACCATGTCCTGAGCGCAGCAGGGTGCTGCCCACAATGTCCAGACACAGCCATACAGAGGGACAGGAAAGCACATCTGTTGGGATAAGGGCAACTCCAGAAGGTGATGCCCACCAGCCTCTTGAAAAGTGAGCAGGAGCTTCCCCGGAGATCACATGAAAAATTATGAAAAATTCCTGGCCGAGCAACTGCAGCTGCAAAAGGGGGAAAGAGGGGTCATGAACCCACAACTGTTCCCAGGGCCCACAGGGGGTGGGGGAGGGGCAAGACCAGATTAGGAAGGCTTCTGTGCTGTAATAAAAGAGCTTGACCTGGACCCCGCAGGGGGTGGGGAGCCCTGGCAGCGTTTTGAGCAGGATGAGGTGTCAAAGCTGCTCTGGTGTCAGAGCAGGGAAGGCTGGGCGGGCCAGGATGAGGGGAGATGCCAAGCTGACCTCCATGGTCCAGGCAGGAGCTGTGAGCGCCTGGATTCATGGGGTGGGGATAAGGGAGAGCTGGCCAGGGAGTCACTGGGCTCATCAGGACCTGGGGACTGATTAACCAAAGGGGATCCTGGGGGAAATGAGGATGAGACACTGAGAAACCAGGGAGTATATGACCACCAAACCAGAAATATCAGTAGGAAGGGCAGGGGCTTGTTAAGACAAGGCCTTCGTCCACAAACTAGAGAGAGCATTCAGGCTCCACCAGCACTGACCTGACACCCTTGGGGCCTGATATATCTCAGAAGTCAGTATTTTCTGAGTCTAAGGAGGTAACACATGATTTACTGTATATATGCATGATCACACACTTGCTGGGGTCTGGGGCAACAGCCCATAATCTAATACATTAGCATTCCTGCTGCCGAGCCATGAATATTCATTCACACGAAGTAGGTCCACAAACACAATAAACAACCTCAGGTCAGGTCCATCAAGGCTGCCACCAAATCACTATGAAATCCTTTGGGTTTCGGGACGTGAGATTGAGGATGAGGGATGTTGCTTGAGCAACAGTGGTAGCTGAAGACCCAGTGGCAGGAAGGCCCCTCAGAGAGACAGGAGCAGAAGAAAGCTGAGCACAGAGTCCTGGCAACAACCACGTGGGGGCCGAGGCAGGAGAGGACCCAGCCAAAGAAGCTGACAGGGAGCTGCCAGATTTGCAGGGAAGAAGTAGGAGGAAGGGCTGTCCCAGCAACCCCAGGAGGAAAGGGAACCATGAGCAGTGACAGTGCTATAGAAAAACCGGGGTCAGAAAAGGCCCAAGGTCACAGGATGGGAAACTTGGACCCTGTGGTATGTCAGTGGCAAGAGATGGTAGCAGTAGAATAGGGGCAGAGGGCAGGGAAGGGAGACACAGGTGAAGACCTCCTTTTGCAGGAACCGTGGCCAAAAAAGCAATGAGACTGGGTTACAGAATTAGACTGATGGTGGGGCTGCAGGACCTGGGGTCTCGATGAGTGAGAGAGAAGATGAAGGACGGGAAGTGAGTTAAAAGACACTGCAGCACTGTTTACAATAGCCAGCACTTGGAAGCAACCTAGGTGTCCACAGACAGATGAATGGATAAAGAAGATGTGCTACATATGTACAGTGGAATATCACTCAGCTGTTAAAAGGAACAAAATTGGGTCATTTGTAGAGATGTGGATGGACCTAGAGTCTGTCATACAGAGTGAAGTAAGTCAGAAAAAGAGAAACAAATATCGTGTATCAATGCATAATGTGCAGAATCTAGAAAAATGGTACCGATGAACCTATTTGCAGGGCGGGAGTAGTGACACAGATGTAGAGAATAAATATGTGGACATGGGGCAAGGGGAAGGTGGGATGAGCTGGGAGATGAGCATTTACGCACAGACACTGCGTGCATGCTTAGTCGCTCAGTTGTATCCAACTCTTTGCAACCCCAGGGACTGTAGCCCCCTAGGCTTCTCTGTCCATTGGATTCTCCAGGCAAGAATACTGGTGTGGGTTGTCATGCCCTCCTCCAGGGGATCTTCCCAACACAGGGACTGAACCCAGGTCTCCTGCATTGCAGGCAGATTCTTTGCCATCTGAGCCACCAGGGAAGCTCATATAGACATTACCATGTGTAAAACAGATAGCTAGCGGGAAGCTGCCGTATAGCACAGTGCTCAGCTCTGTGCTCTGTGATGACCTAGAGGGGTGGGATGGGGGTGGGAGGGAGGTCCAAGAGGAAGTAGATATATGTATACACATAGCTGAGAGATAGGGAAGCCTGGCATGCTGCTGTCCATGGGGTCCAAAGAGTCAGACACAAATGAATGGCTGAACAACAGCAACAGCTGATTCACTTCATTGTATAGTAGAAACTAATACAACATGGTAAAGCAATTATACTCCAATAAAAAAAATTTCAAGTGGCCTCCACCGAAAGACGTGTATAAGAATGTTCGTGGCATCTTTATTCACAATAATCCCAAAACTGGAAACAACCCAAATGCCCATCAAGACCAGAAAAGATAAATAAACAGTGACTTATCCATCCAATGGGGTTAGAAGGACAATAAACTGTGTTGCCCACAATAACTTGGGAATTTCATGGACACAATATCAAGCATAAGAACTCATGTAGTGGGACTCCTCTGGTGGTACACTGGATAAAAATCTGCCTGCCAATGCAGGGGACACAGTTTTGATCCCTGGGGCAGGAGGATTCCACATGCCCTGGGGCAGCTAGGCCCGTGCTCCACAGCTACCGGAGCCTGTGCACCTAGAGCCTCTGCTCTGCAGCAGGAAAGCCTAGTGTAAAGGGAGGCCTGAGCACTGCAATTTGAGAGTGGGCCCCAGTGGCAGAAACTAAAGAAAACCAGAGTGCAGCAAGGAAGACCCAGAGCAGCCAGGAATAAATAAATGAATAAATAAAAATTTTAAAAAGAGAAGGAACTCATGTATTTTACTATCGGTACATTACACCTCAAGGAAAAAAGTTAAGGATGATGGACTTGAAGGTTTCAGATGAGAAGCAGTGTAGGAGAGGACCAGGCCCTGCAATCCGGGACTGAAGCAGATCCCAGGGAGGCTGATGGAGTCTTAAAAGGGAGAGAACCACATACCCCCTGGACAACTGAGCCCCTCAGTAGTGACATGACTGTAGGGACTTCCCTGGTGGTGCAGTGCCTAAGACTCCGAGCGTCAAATGCAGGGGGCATGGGGTTGACCCCGGTTGGGGAGCTAAGATCCCAAGATTCCACATGCCCTGTGGCACAGACAAAAATTTACAAAAAACAAAAGCAAAAAATAAAACAGTGACATGATGTGAAATGGCTATGAAAACCTACTTTGCAAAGTGGGTGGCACTGTATTATTAATGGTTTATTTAATGAAACGGCCGGTTCCAGCTGCTTTCTTCCTGTGTGGCCCAGGTCTGGCCCCCAACTCCACTGCAGCTTCTGTTGGGCAACACTGTGGACAACCCCCCACACACACTGCACACACACACCGCACACCACGTGGCACACTCTCACGAGGACCAAACCTAGATTAAGGCTTTAGTGACACCATATGAGTGCAGTAGCCCTGCCTGGCCCACTGACAGCTGAGGTCCTCTAGGACCAGCCTGGTCACACTGGGCTCCTTTTCCTCCGGACTGAGCTCCTCTCTAAGGGACTTCCGGCTCTCAGGCACATTCAATGTCCCCTATCTGCTCACCAGTCTCTTGGGACCTCCACGTATGTGACCCAGGACAAACCTGGAAGGTCACAGGGGACCATGAACAATAGCTGCCAGGCACAGCAGTTATCCTCAGCCAAGACTGTTGTTGTTTCAGTCACTAAGTCATGTCCAACTCTCTTTGACCCCATGGACTGTAGCCCACCAGGCTCCTCTGTCCATGGGATTCTCCAGGTAAGAATACTGGAGTGGGTTGCCATGCCCTTTTCCAGGGGATCCTCCTAACTCAGGGATCAAACCTGCATCTCCTGCTTGGTAGTGGTTCTTTACCACTGAACCACCTGGGAAGACAAAATTATATCCATCCAAAAACGGATAGTCTCTGTGGTGCAACTGGTTAGCGGGTTCGGCTGTTAACCAAAAGATTCATGGTTTGAGCCAACCCAGGGATGAATTGGCTTGGACTCTAGCCACATCACAACTGTTGGGCTTCCCTTGTGGTAAATAATTCGCCTGCAATGTGGCAGACCTGGGTTTGATCACTGGGTTCCAAAGATCCCCTGGAAAAGGGAAAGGCTACCCACTTCAGTATTCTGGCCTGAAGAATCCCATGGACTGTATAGTTCATGGGGTCTCAAAGAGTTGGACACAACTGAGCAACTTCACTTTCATACTTTCACTTTCTTTCAAAAAGGGGTAAGACACTTACTTCATGAGTCTTCATTTTCTCTTCAACAAAACAACTATGTCCCAGTTAATTTTTAAGGAAGATACACAATATTATAAAGTAATTAGCCTCCAATTAAAATAAATAAATTTATATTTTTTTAAAAAAAGGGAGATATGTTAGAGAGACATCATACATTTCTCAAATTCAGACTAAGCTAAACGCACGCAGCAGCCCAGCCCCTGGCTGTGAGCCTCCAAGTTCAGGCAGGGTGCATCCCAGGAGTTCAGGCAGCACAAGCTAAGCCCTGTGCAAAGATTCTAGGTCGGCAGGAGAGTGACCTAATTAAACACACAGGCTTATTCTTAGATGAGGAGCCCCAATTAAGGCCCCTGGGCAGCCACAGCGCAACAGCACAGCCCTAGAAGTGACCGGAATAATTCTTATTTTTAAACAGCAGTTACTTACTTCTGATTATAAAACTAGCACATATTCATCAGAGCACGTTTGGAAAATACAGACAAGAAAATGCTACCCAGAGATAGCCACTGTTTTTCCTTATTTCCTCATGGGTATGGAAATATTTACATGTTTGACTTTTGGGGGGAATATGTATTCACATAATGTAAGTGAAAAAAAGAGACAAAAATAAACAGTGTGATCCTAAATTTGTTAGAATTGTCATAGGGATATAGTTTCCTATCTTGTTTCTTTCACTCAGTACTAAAATACAAACATCCCCTCTGTCTTATTAAATATTCAGCTACTTGATTTAGTTTTAGATTTTTGTGTGTGTGGACTGTTTTTAAAGTGTTTATTGATTTTGTTATGAGACTACTTCCGATTTATGCTGCAGTCTGTTGATCCTGAGGTATGTGGGATCCTAGCTCCCTGACCAGGGCTTGAACCCACACCCCCTGCATTGGAAGGCCAAGTCCCAACCACCAGACTGCCAGGGAAGTCCACAGCTACTTGATTTTTAATGACTGCACATTGTCCATCATCTAGAATAATGTATGCACTCTTCCCTTGTGATGGGGTATTCCAGTTTTTCAAATAACTTTACAGTGGACCTCTGGGTATATCTCGAATTTTTTTCTTGGGCTAGATTTCCAGAAGTAAAATTTATTTAGGACGCTCATTATACATGACCAAAGGGCTTTCTGAACGTTTGAAGCCATTGGCACTGCTATGAGCAAAGTTAGAGCCATCATCGCGCCTGCGGCATGTCTCGATTCTTGTAATAACAACCAGAACTCCTTTATTAACTGGAGGCCTCCCTGGTGGCTCAGAGGTTAAAGCGTCTGCCTCTACTATGGGAGACCTGGGTTCGATCCCTGAGTTGGGAAGATCCCCTGGAGAAGGAAATGGCAACCCACTCCAGTATTCTTGCCTGGAGAATCCCATGGACAGAGGAGCCTGGTGGGCTACAGTCCATGGGGTCGCAAAGAGTCGGACATGACTGAGCGACTTGACTTAACTTAAACTCAGATCCAACCCAGAGGCCAGTGTCAGCAGGTATCATTTCCTCAGAGTCACCTGGACTTTGTAACAAAGCACAACCCTGGTATAAGTCAGCTTTTACTAGGTGAGGCTGCTGTAACAAACAGTCCTGGAATTTTAGGGACTTACAATGAGGAAGCTTTCCCTCTCACCTGAATTACTCATCAGATGTGGCTCAACTGTGGCTGTCTTCCATAGGCCACCTTGTCCCAGGACCCAGGCCGAAGGAACCACCCCGACTCCATTCTCATGGTCAAGGACAAAGAGGCAGAACAGAAGCCCACCCTGGCTTTTAAGGCTTTGACATAGACGTGGTGAGCTTCACTCTCACTTCTGTTAGCCCAGGAAGGTGATGTAATCAATCCAGCGCCAGTGAGAGGAAGAAGTACCAATATATTCCTCCCATGGGGACACAGGCCACATCCAAGGGTGCAGAACCCTCTACAGAGGAGACAGGAAATAACTGGGAGCAAGAATACAACTGACCAGGGGCTTCCTTGGCAGTCCAGTGGTTAAGACTTGGAACTTCCAATGCAAGGGGCACAGGTTCAATCCCTGGTCGGGGATCTAGGCACCCACATGCCTCATGGCCACGGGACCAAACCATAAATCGTGCCGTGTGCCACAGCCAAGAAAATTTTAAAATAAAAATTATACAGCCAACCACAGCTCTGAGCTCTCAGAAACAATGCTCCTAGCTTGCCATCACATCCTGGGACTTAGCTTGACCTCCGGAATGTTTGGCAAGGAATTTCCCCAGTGGTTCAGTGATTAAGACTCCATGCTTCCAGTGCCAGGGACTCAGGTTCAACCCCCAGTCAGGGAACTAAGATCCCTGAAAGTCAGGCAGTGTGGCCAAAACAAAAAAAGAATATTTGGCAACCAGAATCCCTCTCCCTGTGGAAACTCCCATGCCCTAGAAAGCATCACCAGTGGTGCATGAAGGGGGTCACCAAGGTTTCAAATACAAGAAAATACATATGTATTTGTATGTGTGTATATTTATGTAATATATTTATAAGTAGCTCCATTAAAAATATTAAAGATATACTGTTATATTTTCAAAAGTTAAAAGAAAAGCCTTATATATAACAGGCTACTATTTTTCTTAAAAGAGGGAGCATACTTACACTTAATACATAAAATTTATGCATATATATGCATAAAACATTTCCCAAAAGTCAGTAAGAAGCCAGTAGCAGAGGTTATTTTAAGAAAGTGAACTAAGGGACTGAGGGTGGAGAGGGGAGACTCTTCACTGCATACTCTTATTTACAATTTGATTTTTTTTCCTTGTGTTTATATTGCCTCCCCTTCTCCAAACTTTTTTAAAATCTTTTGGCTATGTTGCATGGCATGGGGGATCTTAGTTCCCCAACCAGGAATCGAATCACCCCCCCTGCACTGGCAGTGCAGAGTCTTAACCACTGGACCACCAGGGAAGTCCCTCCAGATTTTTTTTAATTAGAATCTTTTAAAATTGTCCTTTCTCAATCTGCTCTCACACATGTCACATGGACTCCCCATCTGTTCTTCCTTCATCTCTCCCACACCAGGAGATGCCCTAATTCCCATACCTCAGTTTTAGAAAGCAGAGTCCCCAGAAAGCACTGGAAAATCCAGAAAAGCAAGTAGCAACAGGCCCCCAAATCTAGCTGTGCAGGTCATGCTCTGTAATGCGCGGCCCGTTAAGCCCCTTGGAGCAAGGGGAGGTTGAAGAATGGGGATAACTCTCTTGCAGGAGTCAGGAGTCTTGCACCCAGGAGGGAGCTGGAGAGATGGGGAGAAAAGGAGATAGAAGGAAGGCAATAAAGTGTGTGAAGGAAGCTAGTGGTGCCCCCAAGTCAGGACACTCTAACGATGGAGCTACCTATGTGCCACCGGCTGCCCTAACCCATGCTCTCTTCTCCCTACATCCCCATGTCTGCTCAAAATCTTCTGTAAAGCCCCCTCTACCACACATGCTTGGTGAAAGCTGTCCCTTTGTAGATACCTAAAGGGCTGAAATTTACCATCTGGAAGCATGGAACAGAGCAGCATCCATAGGAATAATAGCTTAAATCAGAGATAATATGAAAATATAATTTCCAGAGAAACAATGGAGATCCTGGGGAGTACTTCGGCTTTCTAGAAGGCATGGGATTTGGAGTCCAAACCAAGCTTCTTGTTGTTCAGTTGCAAAGTCTTATCCAATTCTTTGCAATCCCATGGACTACAGCACACCATGCTTCTCTGTCCTTCACTGTCTCCTGGAGTTTGCTCAAACTCATGTCCATTGAGTCAGTGATGCCATCCAACCATTTCATTCCCAGTTGTCTCCTCCTCCTGCCCTCAATCTTTCCCCGCATCGGGGTCTTTTCCTATGAGTCAGTTCTTCACATCAGGTGGCCAAAGTACTGGAGCTTCAGCTTCAGCATCAGTCCCTCCAGTGAATATTCAGGATTGATTTTCTTGACTGCCTTGATCTCCTTGCAGTCCAAGGGACTCTCAAGAGTCTTCTTTGGCACCACACAGTTCAAAGCATCAATTCTTTGGGTCTCAGCCTTCTTTACAGTCCAGCTCTCACATCCAGTCCACATGACTGGATGGACCTTTGTTGGCAAAGTAATGTCTCTGCTTTTTAATATGCTGTCTAGGTTTGTCATAGCTTTTCTTCCAAAGATCAAGCATCTTTTAATTCCATGGCTGCAGTCACCATCTGCAGTGATTTCAGAGCCCAAGAAAATAAAGTGTGTCACTGTTTCCTTTGTTTCCTCATCTATTTGCCATGAAGTGATGGGATCAGATCTTCCTTTTTTTTCAGTGTTGAGTTTTAAGCCAGCCTTTTCACTCTCCTCTTTCACCTTCATCAAGAGTTTCTTTAGTTCCTCTTTGCTTTCTGCCACAAGGGTGGTATCATCTGCATATCTGAGGTTATTGATATTTCTCCCAGAAATCTTGTGCTTCATCCAGCCTGGCATTTACAGTGTAAGCAGGGTGATAATATACAGCCTTGAAGTACTCCTTTCCTGATTTTGAACCAGTCCATTGTTCCAAGTCCAGTTCTAACTGTCCATGTCCAGTTCTAACTGTCCTTTTTTTGTTGTTGCTGTTTTAATTTGCAATTCCTATATGTCATTAAGAATTGCAAGTTAAAACAACAAGAAAAGGGACTTCCATGGCAGTCCAGTGATTAGGACTCTGAGCTTCCACTGCTGGGGGCCTAGGTCTGATCCCTGGTTGGGGGACTAAGACTCCCACAAGCCATGTGATGCAACCAAAAATTATAATAAATAAATAAAACAAAGAGATATGACTACACACCAAATAGAATGACCAGAATCCAAAACACTAATACCGCCGAATGCTGGCAAGGTTGTGGAGCAGAAGGAACTCTCATTCATTGCTGATGGGACTGCCACATGGTACAGCCACTTCAGAAGACAATTTGTCAGTTTTGTGTAAAACTAAACGTACTTAGCATACAATCCAGTAATCATGCTTCTTAGTATTTGCCCAAATGATTTGAACATTTGTGTCCACAAAGAAACCTGCACATGGATGGGCATTACAGCTTTTTTTATAATTGCCAATATTTGAAAGCAACCAAGAGGTCCTTCCGTATGTGAACAGATAAAGTCTCTTCCTTTGTCCAGACAATGGAATATTATTCAGTGCTAAAAAGAAATACACTAAAAAGCCACAGAACAGGAACATTAGGTGAGAAACTAGGGAAGCCTGAATAAACTCCATAGATTTGTTAACAGTGGTTGGTCAATATAAATTTTCTGGGTTCAGTAATTATATATAATGATTATGAAAGGAGTCAGTATTGGAAGAAGCTGGGAAACAGGCATAAAACTGTCTCCATATTATGTTTGTAACTTGAAGTTTAAAATTATTTCCCAAAAAATTTTAAATTAAAGCGATGACAAAAAAAAAAAAAGAGCCACAATGAAATACACCATGCGGGAAGCCAAAAGACGCATGGCAAACTGTAGGGAAGGAGGCTTGCAACTCATGTCACAGACAAAGGTCAAACTTTGCCAATACAGAAAGAGCTTCTAGAAGACTGTCACTAACCCCAAAGAGAAAAATAAGCAAATAATTCAAAGAACAGAAATACAAATGACTTTTAAATGCAAAAAAAAAATTGTCAATGTAATATTAAAATCAACTGTACTTCAGTAAATAATAATAATAATTTTTTTAATTAAATTTAAAAGATCGTCAAACTCACTCATAAGAGAAGTGCAAATTAAAGCTATAGACACCAATTTTCACCTATTGGATTGGCAAAACTCCAACAAGTTGATAACACACAAAGTTGGTGAGGTTGTGGGGAAAGAGCAAACTTCACACATCCTTCACAATTGTGTAAATTGGTACAGCCCCTCTGAGAACGGAATTTGGCAGCATCTTCAAAATTAAGAGAAATCCTTTGACCCGGCAGTTCCACTCTGACACTCCAGATTGACCTGTACACATCCAGATGACTACTTGGACAAGGGCATCCACACTGTGTATCAGTTCAGTCACTCAGTCTAAATTGGATAAACTCATCAATAGAGGACTAGTTAAATAAATAAGGTCCCTCCATAATAGAATATCATAAATATATATGCACAACCATGACAACGAATGAGAAAATTCTCCATCTACTAATAAAGAAAGCTCTCCAAGGTATGTCAATAACTAGCAAGGAAAAAATGTTGCAGAAATAATAAACTATATTCTGTGTAAGAAGAGAGGGATAAGAATCCATATTTATTTACTTGTATTTTCATAAAGAAACACGGGAAGGATATATAAGAAACTAAACACAAGGTTTCAGAGGATAGGAAAGCTGGTAGAAATAGCAGATGCAAAATAAGGAACAAAGACTATTAACACCGACTTATATTTTTGGATTATGAGCCATGTAAATGTATCACTTATTCATAAAATTAAATTTAAGACTATTTTAAATAGTTTTAAAGGGCAATTTTCATACAAAGAAGGTGTGATTGTAAGTAAAAACAAAATTATACCCCGAGTGAACTTCCCTGGTGGTCCAATGGTTGAGAATCCTCCTACCAGTGCAAAGGACATGTGTTTGATCCCTGATCTGGGAAGATCTCACATGCCTCAGAGCAAGTAATCCCATGGGCCACAACTACTGAGCCGGCATTCTAGAGCTCTCACTCTAGAGAACTGCAGCTACTGAGCCTGAGTGCCTAGAGCCCCAGCACTGCAACAAGAGAGCAGCCCCCACTCGCTGCAACTACAAAAACCCTGGGCACAGCAATGAAGACCCCATGCAGCCAAAAATAAAAATAAATTACATCCTGAGCAAAACAGTCATTGTTCAGAATTAAAGATGCCTTTTAAACTTTATGTTTCTGAGAATCTACTGTAGACCACAGGGAACTCTACTCACTGCTCTGTGGTCACCTAAACGGGAAGGAAATCCAAAAAAGAGGGGCTTCCCTGATAGTTCATATGCTAAAGAATTTGCCCGCAATGCGAGAGACCTGGGTTCGATCCCTGGGTTGGGAAGATCCACTGGAGAAGGGAAAGGCCACCCACTCCAGTATTCTGGCCTGGAGAATTCCAAGAATTTTATAGTCCATGGGGTTGCAAAGAGTTGGACGTGACTGAGCAACTTTCACTCACTCACTCATGTATACATAAGGCGGATTCACTTTGCTGTACAGTAGAAATTAACACAATATTGTAAAACAATTATACTCTAATAAAAATTTTAAAAAAACCTTACGTCAGCAAGACAAAAGGAATGCACAAGCCCCAAACATTTCAAGATATCTTAAGTCCTACAGTAGTAACATGATGTGAATTAAAGCAAAAAGATGAATATAGCCGAGAGTTGGATGCCAGAAAACCAGCTAGACCAAGAAGCTATGAGAAATTGTAATATATATTTTATTTTTATTCTTGCCATGTTACAATGGAAAAGGTAAAGCTTTTGCTTGCCTGTTCATTAGGTGGAAGAAAGGAAAGAGGGAGTGGGAGAGAGGGGAAAGGCAGGGAAGGAAATGAGGAAGGGCCAAAGGGAGGAGCAATGAATCCACAGGTAGGAATGTAAACAGGTGAATGCTTTCTGCACTATAATTTTGTAATATCTATAAACACTTTTAACACACATATCCTTTGACCCAGAATTCCCTTTTCTGGGAATTTACTCAACAGATATATTCCCACAGGTATACAAAAAGATGACTAATGTGCCATATAAAGATTTTTATGCAGCATAATTTATAGGGCAAAATAAATGTTCACCAATAGAAAACTAGTTAAATGATAAGGTGTCCCAAATGCAACCCTCTACAGAATGAAGTCTATACAGAAACAAAAAGAGGGGAGATTGGTGGTCCAATGGTTAAGAATCCACTCTCCAACACAGGGGGACACGGGTTTGATCCATGGTCAGGGAACTAAGATCCCACATGCTGTGGGACAACTAAGCCTATGGGCCACAACTACTGAGTACTTGGGCCTCAACTAGAGAGCCTGTGCATCACAACTAAGACCCAATGCAGCCAAGAGTAAATAAATAAGTTTCTAAAATATGAAAAAGATGGCTGTGATATTAGCAAGTGAAAAAAGTTGCAGCATAGTACACACCATAATTCTATTTGTTTCAAGTTGAAATATAATTAAAGACAAGCCTGTCTATAAAATATGCCTGGAAGGATCCAGTGGCATCTGCCAGTGATGAGTTAGGGTTAGGAATGACACCAAGAATGGGGACAAGGAGAAGAGATGGGGAAGACCGATTAGAAAACATCAGTCTTTTGAACAGATTGTGTTAGTTTCTTAAGAGTCCCTTGGACACCAAGATCAAACCAGTCAGTCCTAAAGGAAATCAGCTCTGAATATTCATTGGAAGGACTGACACTGAAGCTGAAGCTCTGACACTTTGGCCACCTCATGCGAAAAGCCAACTCACTGGAAAAGACCCTGATGCTGGGAAGATTGAGGGCAGGAGAAGAAGGGGGCGACAGAGGATGAGATGGTTGGATGGTATCACCAAGTCAATGGACATGAGTGTGAGCAAACTCTGGGAGATAGTGAAGCACAGGGAAGCCTACCATGCTGCAGTCCATGGGGTCACAAAGAGTTGGACATGATTTAGCAGCTGAACAATATTCCACATATTACTTTGTTTTCATTTTGGGAAAATACACATAATACAAAATTTCCACTTTTAAATGTACAGTTCAGTGGCATTGAATACATTCACAGTGTTATGCAATTATCATGATTATCAGAACGCTTCATCTTCCCAAAATGAAACCCTGTACCCATTAAACAATAACTCCTCACCTTTTCCGGCCCTCAGGCCCTGAAAACCACGCCGTTTTCTGTCTTTATAAATGTGCCTATTCTGTGTACTGCATGTAAATAGAAACATACAATATTTGTCCTTTTATGTCTGGCTTATTTCTCTCATAATTTGTTCAAGGTTCATTCACATTGTAGCATGTGTCAGAATTTTATCCCTTTTTTTATACTGTAAAACTTTATTTATATGACCAAGCCTGAAGACTTTATACCATAACGCTTTTTTCCCCTAAAGTGGATCTGTAGCTTTATATTAGTTTCAGGAGTACAATATCGTGAGTCAATATTTTTATAGATTATTCTCCATTTAAAGTTATTCTAAAATGTTGGCTATATTCCCTGTGCTATACATAACATCCTTGTATATTGTTTATGTCATACATAATAGTTTGTACCTCTTAATTCCCTACCCTTATTTTGCCGCTCCCCACTAGTAACCGCTTGCTCATTCTCTGTATCTAAATCTGGTATCTCTGAATCCATTTTTGTTTTGCTATATCTATCCATTTTTACTTTTTAGTTGCTGGAATTTCACCCCTTTGTATGGATGAATAGCATTCCGATATAGGGTTATGCCACATTTTGTTTATCCATTCATCTGTTCATGGGTGTTTCCACCTTTTGGCTCTTACGCATGACGCTGCTATGAAGATGTGTAAATACTTAGATGGGTATATCAGCAGATGAATCTATTTAAGTCCCTGGTCTTCCCCAGTGGCTCAGCGGTAAAGAATCTGCCTGCAATGCAGGAGCTGAGAGTTCAATCCCTGGGTCAGGAAGATCCCCTGGGTCAGGAAGATCCCCTGGAGAAGGGAATGGCAACCCAACTCCAGTATTCTTGCCTAGGAAATCCCATGGACAGAGGAGCCTGGTGGGCTACAGTCCCTGGGATTGTAAAGAGTCCCACATGACTTAGAGAGTGAGCACACACTTTACAGCCAGATTGGCCTTCATGCTCTGCGGATGGGCTGGGTCTTTACTCTCCCTGTAAGGCAGGAGGAAGGAAAACCCAGAGCGCCTGCGCAGGGCTCGCTGTCTGTTTCCCTGGAGACGCTGGTTGGGCTAGAAGGCGGGACCCTTTGGGGACGAGAGGTGGGTGAGGGGCTGCCTCTCTGGCCTCTCCACCTGGCTTCTCTTCCAAGTTACCTCGCACAGCCGTTGCTCCGTGGCCTACCTGGACCCATTCTGCAGACGGAGCTGGAAACGGTCAAAGCCCAGAGAACAGCTTGTCAACAGTCGGCTTCCACCCTTTTCTTCCCTCTCCCAACTCATCTTCCCCTCTCATCACCCCATCTCCCCAAACGCTTCTGCCTCCTGTTCCTTGAAATCACCCCCACTTCTTCCTGTCCAGGCCAGGCTTTCACCAGCCCTCCCAGTTGTGGCATATCCCTATAATGGAATACTAAGCCCGCGCCTACATGCTGCAGATACTGAAGTCCGCACACCGTAGAACCTGAGCTCTGCAACAAGAGAAGCCACTGCAGTGAGAAGCCCGCACACAGCAACCATCACCCAGCACAGCCAAAAATAAATAAAACAAAAAGTAGATAAAACGTCTGTGTCTTATCTCTCTTTGTGCTGGCTCTTTGTTAGGTCTTACTGATAAACCAATGCAAATAACACTATCTAGAGTTTAATGGGTTCACAATTTTATGGTGTTTATTTGCATGAAGATCCTCTACTAACTCAGGCTGCTAAAACTGTACTAAAGTAAGGAGAGCTTTCTGGGACCCTTGAATCACAGAATCCTGGTGCTCACCAAAATGTATGCATTCATTTCCTTTTCACAGGCCTCCCTCTCTCCCCATGACTCACTCTCTCTCCACCTTCCTTCTTCTCAGTTCTGCCCTCTGTCCCATGCAACCAGACCAGAGGACCCTGCTATCTGTCCCCAGGGTGGCCAAGGGAAAAGCCACAGGGTCTGGGAGAAACTGAGCCCTATCTCTGGGGGTTAGATGGCCCCAGCATCTGATATCTGGGGGAGCGCCAAGAGACTGAAGCTTTGGAGGGAGAGCAAAAGTGGGCTTGTGCACAAGAGGTTAAGGCGGAAAATAGTCAAGGCTGGCTCTGACCATAGCCCCTCGGTTGGGTGCAGGAGTGAGGGAGGCATGGGACGGGTCAAGCAGGTCCTCAGTAGGAAGGAAGAAGCTGGAATGACGGAGGGATGCAGCCAGCAACAGAGGTGGAGTGTGAACCAGGGCTGGACCAAAGCAGGAGAAGCTGAGTGGATACAGACCATGGGGAGTTGGGGGCAGGGCTCCTGAGGTCACTGTTGTAGCCTTCCTGCAGAAGCCAGAGATCAAGTTCAGGCTTGCTGGTCTCTAGCAACAGAGCCAACCTGGCAACCTCAGCAGAAAAGGGCATTGATGAGAAGGTGGAACAAAGCAGAAGAAGCAAAAAGTAGAAAGGTTAGAGTAAAAGATCCAGGGAGCCAGAACTAAGCTGATGTCTATCAGGGTGCCTTCTAGCATGAGTCAACACCAGCTACATTTCTCTGGTTCTACCGTCACCTCATGCAGAAGTCAAAGTCCAGGAGAGAAGCTCTCATTGGCCTAGATGGAGTCATGTGGCCTCGCACTTTAGCTAGTGATGATTGCTTTCCTAGAAGCCACCTGACCTTGGACGCATATTTCCCTAGAAGGAGATGGGGCTGCCACATCCCGAATAAGAAGTGAATGCTGAGAGGTCAGGCAACCAAAAATCTTCATGCCAGTCTGATAGTGGAAGGACCAGCCTCCGAATCTATCCCTAAAATTAAGAATTTGAATTGCTCGGTCATTATCCAAATGTCCAAACGGTATTGTGTCAAATTGCCAAACGAGTCCCAACCACTTCCTCTAATTTGGCCGTTTCAAGTCTTGTAGCTCCAGGTAATGGCAGCCAGTCACAATGGAATAAGAAATGTAAAGCTCTGTTGTTGTTGTTTGTTTAGTTGAGTCCGACTCTTTGTGACCCCCATGGACTGTAGCCCTCCAAGCTCCTCTGTTTATGAGATTCTCCAGACAAGAATACTAGAGTGGGTTGCCATTTCCTACTCCAAGAGATCTTCCCCGACCCAGGGATGGAACCCATGTCTCCTACACTGGCAGACAGATTCTTTACCACTAAGCCACCAGAGAAAGCTCTGTGCATATAATTACTGTTTAGGTTGCGACATTTCTCACTAGATTTCCTGCCAAGTCTCACTCAGGTTTCCATATCCACCCACAAAGCATATGGCACCCTCGCTGAAAGCAGCCCTTGGGAGGCCCACCCAACTCACTACCACTTCACACCCCAGGGTGTGAAGGGCCAGAATTCTTGCCCAGCTGAACCAAGCCATGTCCCTCCTTACACAGCGGGGTAATGAGCAAGTACAGGCTGCAACATCATTTGAATTCTGAAAGACTGACAACAACTAAATGTCCATCAGGAGACAATGTATGAAATTATTCGTGGTTTGTTGACTATTTCCTGGAGAAGGGCATGGCAACGCACGTCAGTATTTTGCTTGGAGAATCCCATGGACAGAGGAGCCTGGCGGGCTGCAATCCATGAGGTCGCAGAGTTGGACATGACGGAGCAACCAAGCCCCAGCACATTGAATATTTGGCCACCAAAAGGCAACAAGTAGTTCTCTATTTGTATTGAAACAGAATGATCTAAAACTATGCTATTAGAAGCAAGGTGGCAAATGTTGTACAGAGTAGGACACTGCTTTGTGTAAAAAACGCACACTGCTTTGTTTCCTCTCACATGTGTATGTGGCAGGAACAAAATTATAAAAGTATAAGCATTCAGAGCTTCCCCAGTACACCGTAAGGAAGAAGAGAGCCCCACAAAGGCAGCAGAAGAGGGATGAACAAGCTGGAGAGTCAAGGAGATAGTCTGGATTACCTGCAATAATGTTGCACCCCATTCTTAAGGAGTCTCTCAGGGTGGTACTGAGGGGCTTCTCGGGTGGTTCAGACAATAAAGAATCTGCCTGAAGTACAAGAGACCTGGGTTCGATTCCCAGGTCGGGAAGAACCCCTGGAGAAGGGAATGAATGGCTACCCACTCCAGTATTCTTGCCCAGAGAATCCCATGGACAGAGAAACCCGGCGGGCTACAGTCTGTGGGGACATGACTGATCGGCTAACACTTTTCACCTTCACGGGGTGTTATTGTAGAAGGCAAAATTCATTTCTTTGGTCCATTCAGCATCTAAACTTCTGTCTGTGAGACAGGAGCTTATTTGTTTATTTATTCATTTGGCTGCACTGGGTCTTAGTTACAGCATGCGGTGTCTAGTTCCCTGACCAGGGGTCGAACCCAGGCCCCCCTTCATTGGGAGTGCAGAGTCTTAATCATTGGATCACCAGAGAAGTCCCAAGAACCCCCTCTTTAAAAGGCAGAATCCCAGGAATTCCCTGGCAGTCCAGTGGTTAGAACTCTGTGCTCTCACTGCTGAGGGCCTGTGTTCAGTCCCCTGATCAGGTCCCCTGGTCAGGGAACTAAAATCCCACAAACTTTGCAGTGAGGTCAAATAAATGAAGAAAGAATTTTTTTTTTTTTTTTTAAGTAGAAGGCAAAATCCTCTGTATAAGAAAAGCAGGAGAGGCCAGAATCTCACTCTCCCAAATTACCTTGCAGGTAGGGTATGAACCCATGGCTCTACCAAACAGACAGACTCATCCAGAGTTTGAATCAGAACTTAGGAACATAAGGCAGCCGGGGTAGCAGGACATTCACTCTCCAGGGTGGCAGTTGCAACAGGGTCCAGAGTGGGCATTGGTGATGTTGTCAGCCCTAGCCAATGTTGCCAGCCCTAGTCCTCGTCCGTCATCATGGTATTATAACCAGAGCAGTTCTGGGACATGACCTGGGGATTGGTCTCACCTGCAAAACCTCCCAGCTGTGAGCTATCCAGAGATGACATGAGCCCCCACTATTGTCTAGTATAATAGAAAACAATGATTTCTGTTGCTTCTAGTTAAGAATCCTGACTGAGATGCTTGTGTGGATGCTGTGAGGCTCTCTCTGTAGTGCTCTCAAGAGAGCTTCAGTAAAGCCTAGCAAAGACCTAGACAATTCTGAAAAGTGAAACCAAGGACTTCTCTGGTGACCCAATGGCTAAGACTCTGCCCTCTCAATGCTAGGTGCCTGGGTTCAATCCCTGGTAGGGGTACTAGGTCCCACATGCCACAGCTGAAAGTTCACATGCCACAGCTAAAGACTCTGATGAAGATCAAAGATCAAAGACTCACAATGAAGATCAAAGATCCTGCCTGCCACAACTAAGACCCAGCACAGCCAAATAAATAAATATTAAAAAAAAATAAAGCCAATTTGTGTTTCTTATGGACATATCACTGTTCTAAGGCAAGAACATGGAGGCCCAATTTTTTTTTTTTTAACACCAAAAAGTTTGTATTGAGGTATAGCTGATTAACAATGTGGTGATAGTGTCAGGTAAACAGTGAAGGGACTCAGCCATACATACACATGTATCCATTCTCCCCCAAACTCACCTCCCATCCAGGCTCACTCATAACACTGAGCAGAGTTCCATTTGCTATACAATAGGCTTTTGTTGGTTATCCATTTTAAATATAGCAGTGTGTATATGACCTTCCCAAAGTCCTTCACTCTCCCTTCCCACCACCAACCATGCATTCATTTTCTAAGTCTGTGAGTCTCTTTCTGTTTTGTAAGTTCATTTGTATCATTTCTTTTTATATTCCACATGTTAGCACTGTCATACAATATTTCTCCTTCTCTGACCTACTTCACTCAGTATGATACTCCCTAGGTCCATCCATGTTGCACAAATTGGAGGCCCAGCTTTATTTGGGTTACATACAACATGCACATCAGATACTGTAAATGTCGCCAGAGAGTCTCACCAAACTGTTCCCGTTGGCTGCCCTGAGCAATGAGAACGATGTGGGGAGGAAGACTTTTCCCTTCTCACTTGACATTCTTCTGTATTATTTGAATCTTTTAAAACCATGTTCATATATTATTTTTAAATGTTTTTAACATTTAAAATAATTACTTAAGAAAGAAATGTGATATATCCTCAAATATATTGCAGTGTCTGCATAAGGGAAAAGATAAAGTGAAATATTCAGTCTGGCAAAAAGCATAGCCTTTTGAAGAAGCAGGTGGTGAGGGCTGGGTAGTCTGCTAGAGTCTTAATGTGGTAGGCTGTCAGAACTGCACATTTTTTTTTTTAGCTTTTTAATTTGGCATCTCTTTATGTTACTTTATATTACTTGTGTGGGAAATGGTTATTTTAACACAGTCTTAAGCCTCTCAAGTGTTGCTCTGCTCTGCAGCAAACTTAAGGCAGAGGGGACAGGGATGGAGAGAAAGGGCCCAGGTTTGCAGGAAGAGGTGGGAGATAAAAGTGTAAGTACATACAGGGAGTTCCCTGATGGTCCAATGGCTAAGACTCTACATTCCCAACAAAGGGGGCCAGGTTCCATCCCTGGTCAGGGAACTAGATTCCACATGCCACAATTAAGAGTTCAAGTGCCACAACTAAAGATCCCAGATGCTGCAACTGAGACCCTGTACAGTCAAATACATAAATTTTTTTAATTAAAAAAAACTTAGTTCACACATAAAAGTGGCCCAGAGGGTCACCTGCACCAGAAGGGGACATTGAATAAACCAAAGTCAAAAGGAGGGAAATTTAAAGTTGTGATATACCCATACAATGAAATAGTACTCAGCAACAAAAATTAAAGTGTTACTGATATATACAGCAATGTACAAGAATCTTTCAGACATTATCTTACTGCAAAAGTCAGACACAAAAGAGTACACACTGCTTGATGAAATTTATATGAAATTCTAGAAAAGGCAAAACTATGGTGACAAAACAGAAGTGGGAGAGATTGACTGCAGACGGGCAAGAGGAAATTTGGTGATGGTCGGGGGTGATGGAAATATTCTCTAACTTGATTATGCTGATGTTCACACTGGTGTATACATTTGCCAAAACTCATCCTACTGTATACTTCAAATGGGTACACTTTATTGTGTGCAAATTTAGGGTTAGGATTTGGATTTGGGTTCAATAAAGTTGATTGTTTTTAAATATTTATTTATTTGGCTGTGTTGGGTCTTAGTTGCAGCATATGTGATCTTTTTTGTTGTGGCATGTGGGATCTAGCTCCTTAATCAGGGATCGAACCTGGGCCCCTGCATTGGGAGCTCAGAGTCTTAACCAGCGGACCACCAGGGAAGTCCATAAAGTTGATTTTTTAAAAAACAGAGGAGGAGGTTTTGAGTGAGGGTCTTATACGCTGGGTTATATTTACTCTAGTATGTGTGTTTGATGGTATTTATGAGTGAACAATGGAAGAGGATGAACCTGCTGTTGCCTGTTTGGATACAGGCCATGACTAATCAGAAGCCAAGTTTCCAAGTGTCAGAGAAGAGCAAACCAGGCCTCCATCCATCCATCCATCCACATCCTTGGCCTGGTGCCAACGATGCCAGGCAAAAGTGAGCAGTTGGAGTAACTCTCCTCTCGCCACTCTCCCTGCAGGAAAGGAGAGTGAGACAGAGCATCACTCTGAGCAGGGCCAACTGCCCAGCCCAGGGCCTTGGCCAACCCCAAGCCCAGGACATCTTCATTAGCAAAGCACCAGGTGTGTGAGTTGGCCACAGCCTCTATTTCAGTTTCAAGATTTGGCATTTATCCCTCTGTGGGAAAATAGACGAGCAACATCAAGGGGAAAGCAGACTCAAGAAGATAATGATGGACTTCCCTGATGGTCCAGTGACTAAAAAAAAAAAAAATCTGCCTGCCAATGCAGGGGACCCAGGTTTGATCCCTGGTCTGGGAAGATTCCACATACCCCAGAGCACCTAAGACCCTGTGCTGCAATTACTGAAGCCTACCGCCGAGAACACGTGCTCTGCAATAGAGAAGCCTCCGCAGTGAGAAGTCCATGAACCACATCAAAAGTAGCCCCCTGCTCACTGCAACTAAAGAAAACCCACACAAAAGCAGCAAAGACCCAGCTCAGCCAGAAAATGATTAGTTAATTTTTAAAAATAAATAAATAATGGAAATGAAAAATACGCTAGAAGGAATCAACAGTAGATTCAATGATACAAAGGAACAAATCAGCAAACTAGAATCAGAGTGGTGGAAATCAACCAAACTGAACAGAAAAACAAAAAAATAATATAAAAAATGGGGACAGTTTAAGAGAATTCTGAGACAAAATCAAATAACTAACATTTACATTATGGGGGTCCCAGGAGGAGAAAAGAGAAAGGGCCGGAGAACGTATTAGAGGACATAATAGCTGAAAGCTTCCCTAACCTGGGAAAGGAAATAGACATCCAGGTCCAGGAAGCACAGAGACTCCCAAATAGGATCAACTCAAAGAGGAAAACACCAAAACATATTATAATTAAAATGGCAAAGAATAAAGATAAAGAACCAGTCAGTCCTAGAGGAAATCAGCCCTGAATATTCATTGGAAGGACTGACGCTGAAGCAGAAGCTCCAATACTTTGGCCACCCGATGTGAAGAGCCAACTCATTGGAAAAGACCTTGACGCTGGGAAAGATTGAGGGCAGGAGGAGAAGGGGATGACAGAGGGAGGATTAAATGGTTGGATGGCATCACCAGCTCGATGAACATGAGTTTCAGCAAACTCCGGGAGGTGGTGAAGGACTGAGAAGCCTGGCGTGCTGCAGTCCATGGGGTCGCAAAGAGTCGGACATGACTTAGCAACTGAACACACACACAGATAAAGAGAATATTAAAGCTGGAAGGAAAAAGCAACAAGTGACATACAAGGAAACTCCCATAAGTCTGTCAACTGACTTTTCAGCGGAAAGTCTGCAGGCCAGAAGGGAAAGGCATAATATATTTAATGAGAAAAAACTACAACCAAGGATACTTTATCTGCAAGGCTTTGGTTCAGATTCAATGAAGCAATCAAAAATTTCAGAGCCTGTAAAGCCATCAAACCATCTTTAAGAGAAATGTTAAAGGGACTTTTCTAAATGAAAAAGATTGATCGCTTCAGCAGTACATACACTAAAATTGGAACCATACAGAGAAGATTAGCATGGACCCTGCACAAAGATGATATGCAAATTCGTGAAGCTTTCCATATTTTTACCAAACAAACGTAGAGTCACAGATGTAGGAAACCACTTACGGTTACCAGAGGACTGGGGGTAGAGGCTGTGGACAAATTGCGAGATTGGGATTGACATACACTCACTACTATACATTAAATTGATAACTAATAAAGACTTACTGTATACTCAATACTCTAATCACCTATATGGGAGAGAATCTTTTTAAAATTGTTTCATTTTTTAAAATGAATTTTTACTGAAGTATAGTTGCTTTAAAATGTGTTAGTTTCAACTGTATGGCAAAATGAATCACCCATACATCTATATATATATTTCCTACCTTTTGGATTTCCTTCCTATTCAGATCACTGCAGTGCATTAAGTAGAGTTCCCGGGGCAATACAGTAGGTTCTCATTAGTTATCTGTTTTATCATAGTGTTAATAGTGTATATATGTCAATCCCAACCTCCTGATTCCTCTCGCCCACTCCTTTCCCCCTTGGTATCCATAAATGTGTTCTCTACGTCTGGGTTTCTAGTTCTACTTTGCAAATAAGATCATCTATACCATGTTTTTAATTTCCACACATATGTGTTGATATAAGATATTTGTTTTTCTTCTGACTACTTCACTCTATATACTTTCTAGGTCCATCCACATCTCTACAAATGAGACAGTTTCATTCCTTTTTATGGCTGAGTACTATGCCTTTGCGTATACGTACCACAACTTCTTTACCCATTCTTCTGTAGACGGACATCTGTTCTCAATCCTGCCCTCCTTGGTTCAGCCACACAGTCCCTCCCTGTGTAACCCACACCCTACTCTGTCCCCTTACAATTTTGTTCATAAGGTGAACAGTTTGTGTTTGATAGATAGTTGCTTTCATTATAGAGTCTTCAGTAGAAAAAAAAAAAAAATCACCTAAATTCATGGATCACATGGAGTGGTCTCTTGGTGGGCTACACTCAAGAAAAGACATTCTGAGACTCTCCCCCGCCCCCAGCAGATCAGCAGGAACCTGGCGTGGGGGTGGTCTCCCTGAATGTCAGCACTGGACCTGGGAACAGTGAGGGGAGGGCCTCCGATATGGGAACGGTGTGCCTCTCAGGGATGCTGGGGGAAATACTGCCCTGCCAAGGGCAGAACCACTTTTCCCTGGGTGGTTTCACACATCACTATTAGCGTTCATATTATCATTGCTATTTTTATGGATGCCTTCTCTTCTTGCTACTGGGCATTTGAAGCCTCTCTGGCGGGGCCAAGCCTCAGTGAAACTTGAAATTCTGTGTACAGATAAGAAAGTCACAGGTCATGGAAGACTGGCCCATGGGTCCTTGAGATGGGTCTCTGGGAATCTATTTGTCTGGGCAGCTTATCAGGAAGACCTACCCAGCCACGACTCCCAGCCCAGGCCATTCGGTTGGTGAAAGATAACTTGACCTGTCTCCTCCAGACCTCACAGCCCTCTCCCTGCTCTGAACCCCACTGCACTATCTGGCACGTCATTGCACTAGAAGTGAATTGGTTCTCTCTCCCCACTTGCCTTTGAGCTCCAAGGAGGATGGACTGTGCCTCAGGTTGTGGAGGAGGGTTGGGTAGAATTGGAGAATCAGCTGAGGGGCAGAGGGAAGGCATGGGGCCCTTTCTCTGCTCCGCTAGGTACACTGTAGATCCTCTAAGCCTCTCTTTTCCCATCTATATAAGGGGAGAAATAAGCCCTACTTACCTCATATGGATTAAAGCTGCACTGTCCAATATGGTATCCCCTAGCCACGTGTGGCTACTGAGAATCTGAAGCATAGCTAGTCCAAATAGACATGTGCCCTAAGTGTAAAATGCACACCAGACAGTAAAGACTTCGTATCAAAAAATAAACATAGGATCTCTCCATGATTTTTATATTCATCACACAATATTTCTGATGTGTGTGCTCAGTCTCTCGGTCGTGTCTGACTCTTTATGACTCCATGGACTGTAGGCCGCCAGGCTCCTCTGTCCATGGGATTTCTCAGGCAATAATACTGGAGTCGGTGGCCGTTTCCTACTCCAAGGCATCTTCCTGACCTAGGGATAGAACCCTCATCTCCTTTGCCTCCTACATAGGCAGGTAGGATGGGTTCTTTACCACTGTGCCAGCCACCTGAGAAGCCCCCATATTTTTTATATATTGGGCTAAATCCATTATATTATTAAAATTAATTTCACCTTTTCTTTTTACTTCTTAAAATGTGGCTACTAGAAAAATTAAAACTGGGACTTCCCTGGTGGTGCAGTAGCTAAGACTCTGCTCTCCCAACACAGGGCACCCAGGTTCAGTCTCTGGTCAGGGAGCTAGATCCCACGTGCCATAGCTGAAGATTCCAGATCCCGCACACTGCAACTAAGACCCAGCATGGCCAAATAAATATTTGTAAAATAATCATAATAAAAATATGGCACCCCCTCTCAAGCCTGGGTTTCCAGACACCACTTTTAAAATAGAAAGAAAAATTGCAATTACATATGAGTTTGCATTATAATACTTCTATTGGAGAGCGCTAGTTTAGAAAACCAAGAAGGCACAGTAGACAGCTGTCTGGACTGACAAAGTCATTACCCTGTTTCTTCTCTTCCCTTCTTCTCCCTGTCTTCTCACCTCAAAGACTGTGGACTTGAAAAATCCCCATCAAACCTAACAGTCTTGGAGTTTTTCAGCTGAAAAGGCCATGGAATCCAAACCTCCCCAACCCACCCACTGCAGATAAAGAATCTGAGATTTGGAGCAAATTATTAGATAACCCCTGATGATCAACCAGCAAGAAAATCTTCTCCCCAGGAGTTTGGGGGATTTTCTGTCCCAGAAACTGCTTTTGTTTCTGTCACCCATAGATTCTTTCTCCGTGTCAGTCTATGCCTGGTTTTCTTCAGTGACCTAATAATATAAAGGAGCTCTGGGAACAGACTTGTGGTTGCCAAGGGGGAGGAGGGGAAGTGGGAGACAGATGGATTGGGAATTTGCATTTAGCAGATGCAAAGTAGTATATATAGAATGGATGAATAACAGGGTCCTACTGCAGAGCACAGTGAACTATGTTCAAGATCCTGTAATAAATCATAATGGAAAAGGACATAAAAAAGAATGCATGTATATGTATAACTGAGTCACTTTGCCATACAGCAGTAATTAACACAACATTGTAAATCAACGATACATTAATCAAAAAAAGAAAAACTGTTAACAACTTCACTTGATAAAAATAATACATAAATAAATAGGAGCTCTGGTCCCCTGTACATACAAAGGCTCTGGGGTTAGCAAAGGCCATTTCAAGTGGCCCTGGACAAAAAAACACCACACACAGGTAACGTTCGTCCGCCTGGACTTCAACTTGCTGGGCTCTAAAATGGGCCCTGGGACTTCTCTGGTGGTCCAGTGGTTAAGACTCCGTGCTTCCAATGCAGGGGGTGTGGGTTCAGTTCCTGGCTGGGGAACTAAGATCCCACATGCCAAACAGCATGGCCCAAAATAAAATGAAAATAAAAATAATAAATAAACTGTAACAGATTAAAAAAAAAAAAACATAAAATAGGCCCTGTCCCCTCTTTACTTTATGTTTGGTGGTAGCGGTGGTTTAGTCACTCAGTCGTGTCTAACTTTTGTGCAAACCCATGGACTGTAGCCCGCCAAGTCCCTCTGTCTATGAAATTTTCCAGGCAAGAATACTGGATTGGGTTGCCATTTCCTTCTGCAGGGGATCTTCCCAACCTAGGGATCAAACTCTTGTCTCCTGTATTGGCAGGCAGATTCTTTACCGCTGAACCACCCAAGTGACACTAGGGGTAAAGAATCCGCCTGTCAATACAGGAGACAAGGGTTCAGTCGCTGGGTTGGGAAGATCCCCTGCAGAAGGAAATGGCAACCCACTCCAGTACTCTTGCCTGGGAAATTTCACGGACAGAGGAGCCTTGGCAGGGGGCTACAGTCCATGAGGTCACAAAGTATCAGACACGACTGAGCACCCACACACCAGAAGCCTTTACCTCATGTTTACTTTGGAGCAGAGGCCCAGGGAGGGAATAGACATATATGTAAGTCATTTGAAAGTAAGTTATCTGTCAGAGACATGTGTGTCCCACATGCTATTAATGGATAACAAGAATGAGTGAATGCTTTGGCACAAATCCTCACAGGGCTTGTCAGCCAACAACAGCAACTGCAAACCGTAGCCATCTGAGACTCTAAGCTCATCCACCCACATTTAGGAGGTGGGAAAATGGAGGCCACAGAGAAGGAGGGGAAGGGGCTGCCCAATCCCAGAGGCCAAGTTTGCAGACATGTAGGAGCACACTCAGTCCATCCCTGGTGAGTGTTTTACAACCACGTTGCTTAGAAGTTTTGAAATAACATTTATTATTCAGATGTTTTTAGAATTTTTGAAAACACACAGAAAAAAATCCCATCACCCAATTCCCCCAACCAGAAATGATCCCATCAACTGTTTAGTGTCTTTAAATATCCTTTTTTCTACTCATGTAAACATAGCTGTAGCAGCTTCCCAGGTGGTACTAGTGGTAAAGAACCCACCTGCCAATGCAGAAGCCGCAAGAGACACAGGTATCACCCCTGGGTTAGGAAGATCCCCTGGAGAAGGAAATGGCAACTCACTCCAGTATTCTTGCCTGGGAAATCCCATGGACGGAGGAGTCTGGTGGGCTGGAGTCACAAAGCGTTGGATATGATTGAGCGACTGAGCACAAATATCTATGTACTTTTTCTTTTACAGAAATATGATACTACTACAACTTTTTAAAATATTTATTTGGCTGCACCAGGTCATAGCTGGGGCATGCAAACTCTTAGTTGCTGTGATGTGGGATCTAGTTCCCTGACCAAGGATGAAACCTCACTCTGTGCATTGGGAGTGCAGAATCTTAGCCAATGGACTACCAGGGAAGTCCCCTAATACAACATTTTAAATATTTTCTCTCTAAATAAAGAGTAAACATTTTTCCAAATGAAATATCCTTTTACACTATTATTACACTATCTTTAATGGCAACATGGTATTCCATTGAACAAACTGATTCCTGATTATTGGGCATTGAGGCTTCCTCTAGTTTTTCTCCGTTATAACAATACTACAGAGACTTGCCTGGTGATCTAGTGGTTGAGATTTCTCCTTCTAGTGCAGGGGGTATGGGTTAGATCCCTGGTGAGGAGCTAAGATCCCACATCCTCCAGGCCAACAAGGCAGAATATAAACAACAGAAGAAATATTGTAACAAATTCAATAAAGAATTTTTAAAATGCTACAATGAAAATTCTAGAACAAAATATATGGAACGAGTCCCCCCACATAGATCTTGGCAATGATTTATTTGATGACACCAAAAACACCTACAACAAAAGCAAACATAAACAAGGGGGATAACATCAAACTAAAAAGTTTCTGCACAGCAAGGACACAAATAACAAAATGAAAAGGCAACCTCTAGAATGAGAGAAAAACTTTGCAAACCATGTATCAGATAAGGGGTTAATATCCAAAATGTATAAAGAAATCATACAACTCAACTGGAAACAGTAATAATTCAATTTAAAAATGGGCAAAGGGGGCTTCCAGGGTGGTGCAGTGGATAGGAATCTGCCTGCCAATGCAGGGACTCGGGTTCAATCCCTGGTCTGAGAAGATTCCACATGTCGCAGAGCAACAAAGCCTGTGTGCCACAACTACTGCTCCCACACTCCAGGGCTCACAGGCCGCAACTACTGAGCTTGGGTGCCACAACGACAAACGCCCGTGCACCTAACCTAGAAGGGGCCCTCACTCACCACAACTAGAGAAAGCCTGCACAAAGCAATGAAAACCTAGCTCAACCAAAAATACAAAAAATTATTTTTTTAATGGGCAAAGGAACTGAACAGATGTTTCTCTAAAGAAGACTTATGAATGACTAACAAGTATATGAAAACTCGTTCAACATCCCTAACCATCAGGGAAATGAAAATCAAAACCACAGTGGGATATCTCACATCTGTTAAAATGGCTATTATCAAAAAGACAAGAGATAACAAGTGTTGATGAGGTTTTAAAGAAATGAGAACATTTCTACACTTTTGGTGGGAAGGTAAATTGATAAAGCCACCAAGGAAAAGAGTAGAGAAATTCCTTAAAAATGAAACTGCCATATGATCCAGTAATCCTACTTCTTAATATATATCCAAAGGAAATTAAATCAGTATCTTAAAGCAATATGTCCACTCTCATGTTTATTGCAATATTATTCACAATAGCCAAGATATTGGAAACAACAAAAATGTCTGTCCATGGATGAACAGATGAAGAAATTGTGAGATATTTTATCAATACTAATAACATGGGTAAATATACATATATGATAAAATCTTTTTCAGTCTTAAAGGAAATCCTTGTTATACTGAGTGAAGGAATTCAGGTAGAGAAAAATAAATGTCATATGATATAGTTTATAGGTGGAATCTGGAAAAATGGTACACAAAACAGAACTTATTCACAAAACAGAAATAGAGTCAAGATGTAGAAAACAAACTGACCAGGTACCAAGGGGAAAAGTAGAGGGAGGGATAAATTGGGAGATTGGAATCGGCAATACACAAGCGGCAGCTGCGTGGCAAGCTACCCCACATCCAAGGCCAGGAGCAGTGGCCAAGAGGAGCTACCCCATGTCCAAGGTCAGGAGCAGCGGCCAAGAGGAGCTACCCCATGTCCAAGGTCAGGAGCAGCGGCCAAGAGGAGCTACCCCATGTCCAAGGTCAGGAGCAGCGGCCAAGAGGAGCTACCCCATGTCCAAGGTCAGGAGCAGCGGCCAAGAGGAGCTACCCCATGTCCAAGGTCAGAAGCAGCGGCCAAGAGGAGTTACCCCATGTCCAAGGTCAGAAGCAGTGGCCAAGAGGAGCTACCCCATGTCCAAGGCCAGGAGCGGTGGCCAAGAGGAGCTACGCCATGTCCAAGGTCAGGAGTAGCGGCCAAGAGAAGGTACCCTGCAACCAAGGTAAAAGCAGTGGCTGCGCTTTGCTGGAGCAGCCATGAAGAGATACCCCATGTCCAAGGTAAGAGAAACCCAGCTAAGATGGTAGACACGGAGAGAGGGCATCAGAGGGCAGACAGACTGAAACCACAATCACAGACAACTAGCCAATCTGATCACATGGACCACAGCCTTGTCTAACTCAATGAAACTAAGCCATGCTGTGTGGGGCCACCCAAGATGGTCAGGTCATGGTGGAGGGTCTGACAGAATGTGGTCCACTGGAGAAGGGAATGGCAAACCACTTCAGTATTCTTGCCCCATGAACAGTATGAAAAGGCAAAAAGATAGGACGCTGATATATGAATTCCCCAGGTTGGTAGGTGCCCAATATGCTACTGGAGATCAGTGGAGAAATAACTCCAGAAAGAATGAAGGGATGGAGCCAAAGAAAAAACAACACCCAGTTGTGAATGTGACTGGTGATAGAAGCAAGGTCCGATGCTGTAAAGAGCAATATTGCATAGGAAACTGGAGTGTTAGGTCCATGATTCAAGGCAAATTGGAAGTGGTCAAACAGGAGATGGCAAGAGTGAACGTCGACATTTTAGGAATCAGCAAACTAAAATGGACTGGAATGGGTGAATTTAACTCAGATGACCATTATATCTACTACTGCGGGCAGGAATCCCTTGAAAGAAATGGAGTAGCCATCATAGTCAACGAAAGAGTCCAAAACGCAGTACTTGGATGCAATCTCAAAAACGACAGAATGATCTCCGTTCGTTTCCAAGGTAAACCATTCAATATCATGGTAATCCAAGTCTATGCCCTGACCAGTCACACTGAAGAAGCTGAATTTGAACGGTTCTATGAAGACCTACAAGATCTTTTAGAACTAACACCAAAAAAGATGTCCTTTTCATTATAGGGGACTGGAATGCAAAAGTAGGAAGTCAAGAAACACCTGGAGTAACAGGCAAATTTGGCCTTGGAATATGGAATGAAGCAGGGCAAAGGCTAATAGAGTTTTGCCAAGATGACCCACTGGTCATAGCAAACACCCTCTTCCAACAACACAAGAGAAGACTCTACACATGGACATCACCAGATGGTCAACACTGAAATCAGAGTGATTATATTCTTTGCAGCCAAAGATGGAGAAGCTCTACACAGTCAGCAAAACCAAGACCTGGAGCTGACTGTGACTCAGATCATGAACTCCTTATTGCCAAATTCAGACTTAAATTGAAGAAAGTGGGGAAAACCGCTAGACCATTCAGGTATGACCTAAATCAAATCCCTTATGATTATACAGTGGAAGTGAGAAATAGATTTAAGGGACTAGATCTGATAGGCAGAATGCCTGATGAACTATGGATGGAGGTTTGTGACATTGTACAGGAGACAGGGATCACGACTATCCCCAAGAAAAAGGAATGCAAAAAAGCAAAATGGCTGTCTGGGGAGGCCTTACAAATAGCTGTGAAAAGAAGAGAAGCCAAAAGTAAAGGAGAAAAGGAAAAATATACCCATTTGAATGCAGAGTTCCAAAGAATAGCAAGGGGAGATAAGAAAGCCTTCCTCAGTGATGGGTGCAAAGAAATAGAGGAAAACAATAGAATCGGAAAGACTAGACACCTCTTCAAGAAAATTAGAGATACCAAGGGAATATTTCATGCAAAGATGGGCTCAATAGAAGGCAAAAATGGTATGGACCTAACTGAAGCAGAAGATATTAAGAGGTGGCAAGAATACACAGAAGAACTGTGTAAAAAAATCTTCATGACCCAGATAATCACGATGGTGTGATCACTCACCTAGAGCCAGACACCCTGGAATGTGAAGTCAAGTGGGCCTTAGGAAGCATCACTACAAACAAAGCTAGTGGAGGTGATGGAATTCCAGTTGAGCTGTTTCAAATCCTGAAAGATGATGCTGTGAAAGTGCTGCACTCAATATGCCAGCAAATTTGGAAACTCAGCAGTGGCCACAGGACTGGAAAAGGTCAGTTTTCATTCCAGTCCCAAAGAAAGGCAATGCCAAAGAATGCTCAAACTACCGCACAATTGCACTCATCTCACACACTAGCAAAGTAATGTTCAAAATTCTCCAAGCCAGGCTTCAGCAATATGTGAACTGTGAACTTCCAGATGTTCAAGCTGGCTTTAGAAAAGGCAGAGGAACCAGAGATCAAATTGCCAACATCTGCTGGATCATGGAAAAAGTAAGAGAGTTCCAGAAAAACATCTATTTCTGCTTTACTGACTATTCCAAAGCCTTTGACTGTGTGGATCACAACAAACTGTGGAAAATTTTTAGAGATGGGACTACCAGACCACCTGACCTGCCTCTTGAGAAACCTGTATGCAGGTCAGGAAGCAACAGTTAGAACTGGACACGGAACAACAGACTGGTTCCAAATAGGAAAAGGAGTACATCAAGGCTGTATATTGTCACCCTGCTTATTTAACTTCTATGCAGAATACATCATGAGAAACGCTGGGCTGGATGAAGCACAAGCTGGAATCAAGATTGCTGGGAGAAATATCAGTAACCTCAGATATGCAAATGACACCACCCTTATGGCAGAAAGCGAAGAAAACTAAAGAGCCTCTTGATGAAAGTGAAAGAGGAGGTATTTCCCTGGTGGTCCAGTGGCTAAGACTCTGAGCTCCCAGTGCAGGGGGCCCAGGTTCGATCCCTGGTCAGGGAGCTAGATCCCACATGCTGCAACAAAGACCCAGAACAGCCAAATAAATAAATAAATAAATTTTTTTAAAAAAAAAGAAAGAAAGAAAGTAAAAGAAGAGAGTGAAAAAGTTGGCTTAAAGCTTAACACTCAGAAACTAAGATCATGGCATCTTATCCGATCACTTCATGGCAAATAGATGGGGAAACCATGGAAATAGTGTCAGACTTTATTTTGGGGGGCTCCAAAATCACTGCAGATGGTGACTGCAGCCAGGAAATTAAAAGACACTTACTCCTTGGAAGGAAAGTTATGACCAACCTAGACAGCATATTAAAAAGCAGAGACATTACTTTGTCAACAAAGGTCTGTCTACTCAAGGCTATGGTTTTTTGAAAAGTCATGTATGGATGTGAGAGTTGAACTATAAAGAAAGCTGAGTGTGGAAGAATTTATGCTTTTGAACTGTGGTGTTGGCGAAGACTCTTGAGAGTCCCTTGGACTGCAAGGAGATCCAACCACTCCATCCTAAAGGAGATCAGTCCTGGGTGTAAATTGGAAGGACTGATGTTAAAGCTGAAATTCCAATACTTTGGCCACCTGATGTGAAGAGCTGACTCATTTGAAAAGACCCTGATGTTGGGAAAGATTGGAGGCTGGAGGCAAAGGGGACGACAGAGGATGAGATGGCTGGATGGCATCACTGACTCGACGCACTTGAGTTTGAGTGAACTCCGGGGGTTGGTGATGGACAGGGAGGACTGGCGTGCTGTGGTTCATGGGGTCACAAAGAATCAGACACGACTGAGCGACTGAACTGAACTGAACTGAACTACTATATATAAAATAGATAACTAATAAGGACCTACTGAATAGCACAGGGAACTCTACTCAATGACCTATATGGGAAAGGAATCTAAAAAAGAGTGGATATATAAATATGTATAACTATTCACTTTGCTGTACACTTGAAACTAACGCAACATTTTAAATCAAGTATGCTCCAATAAAAATTAATTGTAAAAAACAGGAAATCTTGTAATTTGCAATCATATGGATGAATTTAGAGGGTGTTATGCAAGGTGAATGGAGAAGGCAATGGCACCCCGCTTCAGTACTCTTGCCTGGAAAATCCCATGGACGGAGGAGCCTGGTGGGCTGCAGTCCATGGGGTCATGAAGAGTCAGACACGACTGAGCGACTTCACTTTCACTTTTCACTTTCATGCATTGGAGAAGGAAATGCCACCCCACTCCAGTGTTCTTGCCTGGAGAACCCCAGGGACGGGGGAGCCTGGTGGGCTGCCGTCTCTGGGGTTGCACAGACTCTCGGACACAACTGAAGCAACTTGGCAGCAGCAGCATGCAAGGTGAAATAAACCCGACACAGAAAGACAAATATTGCATGCTATCAGTTATAAGTAAAATCTTGAAAAGTCGAACTTAGGAAAACAGAAACAAGAAATGGTGTTTTCTAGGGACTTGGGAGTGAAGGAAATGGGAAGATGTTGGTCATAAGGTACAGACTTTCAATTATAAGATGAATAAGTTCTATAGAGCTAATATAAAGCATGACAACTATAATTAATAATAGACCACAAACTTGAAATGTGCTGAGAGTAGAAATTTTTGTTTTTTGGCCATGCCCCACACCTTGTGGGATATTAATTCCCCAACTAGGGACTGAACTTGGGCAGTGAAAGCGTGGAGTCCTAACCACTGGACTATCAGGGAATTCCTGAGAGTAGGTCTTCAGGGCTCTCCCCTCACCACCTCCTGCACACAAAAAGGCGTTGGATATGTTAATTAGCTTGACTGCAGTGATTATTACACATGGCGTGTGTGTGTGCTCAGTCACTAACGTCATGTCCAACTCTTTGTGACCCCATAGATAGTAGCTCGGCAGGCTCCCCTGTCCAGATAATTCTCCAGTCAAGAATACTGGAGCAGGTTGCCATTTCCTTCTCCAGGGCATCTTCCCGACCTGCAAATCGAACCAGTGTGTCTTTTACATTTCTTGCATCGGCAGGCAAATTCTTTACCACTGCGCCACCTGGGAAGCCCATACAAGGTATACATATATCAAAACACCACACTGTAAGCCTTAAATATGTCCAATTTCTTTTTTTCAGTCATACCTCAATAAAGTTGGGGGAAAAATCATTGTAAAATGATGTTTAATTTCTTCCAATGCTGATAAAAGTGTGGGAATAATCAATAAGGACCTACTGTATAGCACAGGGAACTCTACTCAATATTCTGTAATAACCTGTATGGGAAAAGAATTCAAAAAAGAATGGATGTATGTTTATGTGTAACTGAATCACTTTGCTGTACAGCTGAAACTAACACAATATTGTAAATCAACTATATTCCAATATGAATAAAAATTAAATTTTAAAACACATAATGGAAAAGAATCTGAAAAAGAAGGAAAAAGTGTAGGAAAAAGCATTAATTTTTGTCACATTTATTGCAACTCTAGTTGGTATTTTTTATAGTGCCTTTATGGTCTGACGGTGTTTTTCATGATTATAGGGTGAAGTCTACCAGCATTTCCTTTATTGTTTCAGATTTGTTTGTGTGATTTAAAAAAGTCTTTACACAATAAGGATAAAAATTTTTCTGTGTTTTCTTATAAATTTTATTAAAGAGCTTACTTATAAAAATGTATATTTTACCTAACTTGAAATTAATGTTGTTATGATTCAGAATCTAATTTCATTTTTCTTTTTCCTCCTGAATGATTCTTCCAAATATCTCATTTATCCCAAGGTTTCTCACCAGTGGCACTTCTGATACTTGGGGCCAGGTAATTCTTTGTTTGGGGGGTGTCCTGTACATTGCAGGATATTTAGCAACATTTCTGATCACTATCAAATTCTAGTAGCATTACACCAGTTGTGACAACCAAAAATGCCTCTAGACATTGCCCAGGGTCCCCTGGGAAACAAAATCACCCCAAATTGACAATCACTGATTTATCCTTCCCCTGAAATGATTTGAAATACTATCTCGACCACAAAATACATTCTTATATATCATATACACTTGGTGACATTTCAGAACTTTCTATTCAGTTCCAATTATTTGACGTCTACTTTTATACTATATAAAAAAAGAGTCCCAAACTGTTTTCATTATTGCAGTTTTGAATGAACCTTTAATCTGTTTACACTCTTGTTTTTTCAGTTTCTTTTCTATTCTTCACAGAGGATACTTTATCTTATTGAGTGATTGAATGGAAAGGAACAAAAGAGACCCAAGTGGAATCCAGGACATGGGAGGCACCGCCCCCCTGACCCTGCCGCCTCCATCATGTCAAAGAGGCCCACACTGGGTGGAACAGGCAGGCATGGGTCTGTCTGAGACTGATAAGAGGAAAGGCGCCTAATAGGATCTGGAAGTCTCAACCCCAGGATCATCTGTTGAGACCCAAAGGGAAGGAGCTACAGAAGATAAAATCAGGAAGAGAAGGCAGCCCTTTGATCCGCTGTATTCCGAAGTGGGGCTGGGGGAAGGAAGTGAGGGAACAGGACAATTATGATTATTTACAGAGTATCTGGGTTTCCCTGGGGGCTTAAATGGTAAAGAATCCACCTGCAATATGGGAGACATGGGTTTGATCCCTGGGATAGGAAGATCCTTTGGAGGAGGGCATGGCAACCCCCTCCAGTATTTTTGCCTGGAGAATCCCCATGGACAAAGGAGGCTGGCAGGCTACAGTCCATGGGGTCACAAAGAGTCAGGTACAACTGAGTGACTAAGTACAGCACAGGGTATCTAGGCTTCTCTTTAAGGGCTTCCCCTGGTCGCTCAGACGGAAAAGAATCTGTCTACAATGCAGGAGACCTGGGTTCGATCCCTGGATCGGAAAGATGTCCTGGAGAAGGGAATGGCAACCCACTCTGGTATTCTTGCCTGGAGAACCCTGTGGACAGAGGAGCCTGGTGGGCTACAGTTCATGAAGTCTCAAAGAGTCAGACATGACTGAGGGACTGAGCGTGAACACCCCTGGGAAGGACGGGTCCACCTCTGTCTGCCAGGACTATTGTTGGGATAAATAGGTCAGGGCTGCCTCCTCCCTGGAGCCAACAGCCCAGGGGTTCTAGAATTCTGTCTCTACATCAGAGACAAAAAGCTCAGATCAATGACTCGAATGACAGGTATCCCAAGGGTACCACTGAGAATGGTTTCTGTGGCAAGAAACAGGAAACTTGACTCAAACAATAAAAGAAATTTCTAGGCCCCAGTGACAGAAAGTCCATAGGGAGGCTTCCTCCAGCAGCTCAATGACATTTCAAGGACCTGCTTCTTTCCTGCGCTGTTAGTGGCATACTTGGTTAAAGGGTTGGAACTCCCAGATGGATACCCAGGGCTGCCTGGTTCCCATTGCACTGTGCTGATAATCACACAGCAGAAAACTCTTTGCCCTAGAATTCCCAGCAAAAGTCCTGATGCTCACTTTGATTAGACCATACTTGTTCACAGGTCCATCTGGGAGAAGGGTGTGTGTTAGTCTCTCAGTTGTGTCCGATTCTTTGTGACCCCATGAACTGTAGCCCACCAGGTCTCTGCCCATGGGATTTTGCAGGCAAGAATACTGGAGTGGATAGCCATTCTCTTCTCCGGGGGATCTTCCTGACCCAGGGATTGAACCCAAATCTCCTACTTAGCAAGCTGATTCTTTACCATCTGAGCCACCCCAGAGAAGGGTAGAATTGGCTTCTCTTAATCAGCTTAGAGCTGGGATCACTAAAGTCCCCATTGGAAATCTGGGCTAGCTGGGAAGGGGAAGAAGGAAGAGGGAAGAACTGCTATGTGTCCACTACACCAGGCATCCTGGATGAGAAGTCTGAAGCCTGAAATCTGGAAAGAAAAAGTTCTGTTATCAGAGAAATTTGTCCCTTACGTCTTAGAGTCATAGCATCATTTTCCTTATAACATCCTTATCATTTCTTCCCAAGGACTTCTCTGGTGGCTCAGATGGAAAAGAATCTGTCTGCAATGCAGGAGACCTCAGAAAGATCCCTAGGAGAATGGAATGGATACCCACTCTAGTATTCTTAACTGGAGAATTCCATAGACCAAGGAGCCTGGCGGGCTACAGTCAATGGGGTTGCAAAGAGTCAGACACATGTGAGTGACTTTTGCTGTATCATTTCTTCCCAAGTGCAGGATTCAAAAACCCTGTCAGCCCCTAAAAAAAATGTAGACCCAGGGACTTCCCTGGTGGCCCAGTGGTTAAGACTGCATGCTTCCAATGCAGAGGGGTGTGGGTTTGAGCCCTGATTGGGGAACTAAGATCCCACATGCCACTCAGTGTGGCTAAAAACAAATAAATAAAAGAAATAGAGGGCTTCTCTGCTGATCGGGTGGTTAAGAATCTGCCTTGCAATGCAGGGAACACTGGTTGGATCCCTTGTCCAGAAAGATCTCACATGCCACGGAGCAACTAAGCCTGTGGGACACAAATACTGAGCCCAACCTCACTGCAAAGCCCATGCTTTGCAATCAGAGAAGCTACTGCAATGAGAAGCCTGTTCACAGAACTAGAGAATAGCCCCCACTCGCCACAACTAGAGAAAGCCCACACACAACAATGAAGACCCAGCAGAGCCATAAATAATTTTTTTAAAAAGAAAAATAAATGTACCCAGAAAAATGCATGTGACCTATATCAGGAACTAGAGCCCCAGACAAAACCAGCATCTCTCTGCCTGTTCAGTCCAGCCTCTCCATAAAGGGCACTTACAAGTTTTAAGTGATAGGGACCATGTCACAGTGTTTTGTCTAGGAAACACTTTGCAACTATCGTAGCAAAAAGCGCCCTGGTGCTGCAGGCTGGTCTGTCATAACCACTGTCCTTCCTGAAACGCTCAGCTTCTTCTTGATGCCAGGAGGGCTGCTGGGGAGGAAGCAGGCAAGGAACAAGCCCTGGCCTGTCAGCCCAGTGGCTTTGCAAAAGCAATGCCTGTAACAGCCTGTCTATCTTCTCCAAACATGTTTCTCATCTGCTGGTCCCAGCACTTTGGCGTCATCAAATAGATCCCTGGCTCTTACCCATGAACTCTGCTCTGTTTAACAGAAAGTTCTGAAAGATGGCAGTGGCGGGAGGCGGGAGGGCAAGTCAACGCTTAGCCAGTTCTGGCAACATGATGCCTCAAGTTTCCTACTGCAGTCAGGGGCAACCAAGCTGCCACTGACCATGGGGTTGCATAGATAATGCCAGAGTTGCATGCCAGGGTTTCAGAGAATGGCAGTATTGTCAATACCCTTACGGTTATGCCTGCCAATCAGACTGTGTTTAGTTTAACTGAACTATGGTTCATTGATATGGGCACTCTTTCCAAGAGTACAAGATCCCAGCAATAAAACCCCAGAAATGAGGCTTCCCTGGTGGCTCAGCAGTAAAAAAATCCTCCTGCCAATGCAGGAGACAGGGGTTCGATCCCTGGTCCGAGAAGATTCCATGTGCCTTGGAGCAACTAAGCCTGTGAACCGCAACTCTTGAGCCTGTGCGTTAAAGCCCAGGAACAGCAGATACTGATCCCACATGCTGCAACTACTGAAGCCTGAGCACTCTAGAACCTGTGCCCCACAACAAGAGAATAGACCCCGTTTGCCACAACTAGAGAAAAGCCTGTACAGCAACAAAGACCGAGAATAGCCAATAAATAAAGAAGACAAAACCCCAGAAATGGGTAACAGAGGCATCTCTACCATCTCTAAAGCCAACAAGAATCACCCTGTTCTTTATTTTCCTTCTCCTTCAGTTGCCACTTATCTTCAATGACTTTAAAGACCCCAAAAGTCCAGGTCACAGATCTCACGGTCAGGCCTCTTTTCTCTGCAATAACTATCTCACAGAATGACCACAGAATAACTATCCAAACATCTCATCCTCTGCCACCCCCTTTTCCTTTTGCCTTCAATCTTTCCCAGCATCAGGATCTTTTCCAATGAGTCGGCTCTTTGAATCAGGTGGCCAAATGTATAAAAGAGATAACTAATAAGAACCCATTGTACAACACAGGGAAGTCTACTCAACACTCTGTAATGACCAACATAGGAATAGAATCTAAAGGAGAGTGGACATACGTATGTGTATAATTGATTCACTTTGCTGTACACTGGAACTAACACTACACTGTAAATCAGGTATACTCCAATAAAATGTTTAAAACTAAAATTTTGTTTTTAAAAATCTTCCTTTCAGTTTCTGTTTTCACTACAGCTCGGGCTATCTATTGCCACATAACAAAGCTATTCCAAAACTTAATAGCTCAAAAGAAGCATTTTATTTTGTCCATAATTTGGAGGATCAGGAATTTGGAGGTGGCTGATTCGCTCTTCCCTGCTCCACTCAGTAACAGGCGAGGAAAGAGAATCAGCTTCCAACGTGGCTCACCCACATGACTGGCAAGTTGGGGCTGGCTATTGAGACTGGGAACCTTGGCTCCTCTCCATACATTTGCCTGGGCTATGTCACAACACAGTAGCCCCAAGGTAGTCAGAGTACCTTGTCCCCAGATTAAATACTCTAAGAGATGGGAGGTGGAAGCTGCCAGGTTCTAAGGGACTGTGTCTGGAAATTGGCAGTCACTTCTGCCAAATTCTGACTCAAAGCAGAGATAGCCCACCCAAACTTAAGGAGAAGGGATGCTGAGAGTCGATGTCTATGGGAAGAGGGTCAAAGGATCTGTGGCCATTCCTTTTTTAAATTTATTTTTAATTGGAGAATAATTCCTCTATGATGTTCTGTTGGTTTCTGCTGCACAACAATGGGACTCAGCCACAAGTGTACAAAAATCTTGTCCCTCTTGAGCCTCCCTCTCACCAGCCCCCATCCCACCTCTCTTGGTTGCCATAGAGCACTAGGTTGCGCTCCCTGTGTTAGACAGCAATTTCCCATTAGCTCTTTATTTTATATATGGTAATGTACACATTTCAGTGCCACTCTGTCAACTCGCCCCACCCTCTCCTTCCCTCCCCCCACCCCCGACCCGATGTGTTTTGGCCATTGTTATACAGCCACGGCTGCTCTTTCCTTATGTCAGCTTGCATGCAGTGCAACAGACAAGGCATTACCATTTCATAGTTCATATACTTCCTCTCTCACCTCAGCCTTTCCTATTCCTTCCAAAATCCTGGTCCTTTGCCCATCTGTCATCTCTCACACCTGCTGATGTACATCGCCAGTTACAGATTCAGAAGCTCTACTACACTGCAACTTAATGTCAGTCAAGAGCTTTGGCATCTGGTAGACCTGGGTGGGGCTTCCCAGATGGGAAAGAACCCACCTGCCAATGCAGGAGATGTAAGAGACGAGGGTTCAATCCCCGGGTCGGAAAGATCCCCTGGAGGAGGACACAGCCACCCACTCCAGTATCCTTGTCTGGAGAACTCCATGGCCAGAGGAGCCTGGCGGGCTACGATCTATAGGGTAGCAAAGTGTCAGACATGACTGAAATGACTTAGTCCACATATATGCATGCAGACTTGAGTGAGAATCAACTCTATTAATGACTTGGTGTGACTGGACAAATTAGTTAATAGCTGACACTCAATTTCCTCACCTGAAATAAGAAGCCTACCTCATAAGATTACTGGGAGGATTAATAAACAACGTATATGGCAAAAATTGTAAAATTTGACAATGCCAAGTGTTGGCAAAGGCATAGCACTAAGCTGAACTCTTTTTTAATTTCGTTCATTTATTTTTATTTTGGCTGCCCTGGGTCTTTGTTGCTGCACGCTGGTTTTCTCTAGTTGTAGTGAGTGGGGGCTACTGTCCAGTTATGGTGCTAGGGCTCTAGGACTCGTGGGCTCCAGTAGTTGTGGCACACGGGCTTAGCTGCCCCATGACATGTGAAATCTTCTTGGACCAGGGGTTGAACCTGTGTCCCCCTGCATTGACAGGGGGCTTTTTAACCACTGGACCACAGAGAAGTCCACTAGAACTCTTATATACAGCTCACGAGGTCATACACTGCTTCAATTTTAGAGACGAATTTTGGCAATATATGATAAGATTAAAGAGGAATATACAATGCAGTGATTCTATGTCTAGATTTAGACCCTGAGAAACTCCTGCCAGGTACCCAAGGAAACCTATATAAGAATACTAATAAAAAGAGAAAAAAGACTACTAATGGTAGCCCTGTTTTTAATTGCCAAAGATTGGAAACCACCTCAATGTCGACCAAGAAAAGAGATAATAAACTGTAGCATGATCACACATGAGCCAGAGTTAAATATACTAACACAGAGGAATCCCACTACTACAATATATAAAAAGTAAATTATATGAAAATGCGTATGGTGAGAACTCATTTACAATTAGCTTGAAACATGCAAAGCAATGTTATGTCTCATTTAGGGAAACAGGCATGGGTAGCAAAAGTAAAATGAAATAGAAAAGACTAAATTCAACCCTGAATGAAAAGGAGGGAAAGCAGTCCAGACTCTGGAATCTTAAACTACTCACGGGGTATAAGAGTTTTCATTATTTTATTATTTTTATAATCTTTTTTATGTCTGAAATACTTCACATCAAATTTTTGAAAGTCTTAAAGACTTATTTATAGGGATTTTCCTGGAAGTCCAGTGGTTAAGATTCTGTGGTTCCACTGCAGGGGGGACATGGGTTCAATCCCTGGTCAGGGAACAAGATCCCACATGCCCAAGGCATGGTCAAAAATAAATAAATAAGGGCCTATTTATAGTGAGTATGTGCACAACACTGGGGATGAGGCAAAGGCTCAATATGCAGTAGGAACTGCCATCATTTTCACTCTGACATCCCACCCCTTGTTATTTACTCAACCTTGGGACTCTCACTCCACCCTGAAACTAGAAAAAGGTGTTTTCATTTTTACAAGAGTTTAAATGAATGTGTGACTAAGGTCATACCTATGTGTGTGCTCAGCCGTGTCCAAATCTTTGCAACCCCATGGACGGTAGCCCTGCAGGCTCCTCTGTCCATGGGATTTCCCAGGCAAGAAAACTGGAGTGAGTCACTATTTCCCAACCCAGGGATCAAACTCATGTCTCCTGCATTACAGACAGATTCTCTACCAATGAACCACCTAGGAAGCCCCTTAAAGTCATGAGAAAACACATTTATCTGGTTGCCTGAATCTGATTGGATTTTGAGAAGAGTCAACTTTTTTTTTCACCAAGGGAAAGAAATGAAGTTGACAAATATGCTATGTGATCAAACACTAACAGTGGAAAGATTTTTCAAAAGTCCTGATTTGAAAACAAGGCATGTCTGTGTACCTAGTCCAGTTCCTTCACTCCCATTCAACAGACTGTAACAGAGAGCAGTCATTTACCCCAGGTGACCAACATAGGCCATCTGTTTTCAAGTTCTGAACTCTGGAAGAATATTGGAATCCCCAAGAGAACTTTAAAAAATCCTGCTGCCATGGAACTTCCCTGGTGGTACAGTGGTTAAGATTCTGACTTCCAGTGCAGGGTGTGTGAGCTCAATCCCTGGAATGAAGATCCCACATGCCACGTGGTACAGTCAAAAATATGAAATTAATATATGAAATAAAAATGTTGAAAAGAAGAATGAAAAAAAAGAAGAAAAAATCATAAAAATAAAAATCCTATGCCCAGGTCCCGCCTATACCAATTAAATCCTAGTGTCTGACTTCTCTGATGGCCAAGTGGTTAAGAAGCCACCTGCCAGTGCAGGGGACACCGGTTCGATCCCTGGTCCAGAAAGAGTCCACATGCTGCAGGACAGCTAAGCCCATGTGCCACAACTACTGAGCCCTTGCACCCTGGAGCCTGTGCTCCACAACAAGAGAAGCCACCGCAATCAGAAGTTGCGCTGCAACTAGAAAAAGTCCACGCCCAGCAACGAAGACCCAGCACAGCCAAAAATAAATAAATACTAAATTTTTAAATTATAAAAGAAGTAATATCTTTTTAAAAATCCCAGTGCCCCTGGAAGGCACCCAGGCCTCAGGTCTTCAAGTGAGTCCAATGGGCAGCCAAGGAAGAGAATCACTGGCCTATTTGGTCCTTTCAGGAAAATGATATCCTGAAACATCAGACACCACCTGTGAATTCAGGTTGCTTTCCCTCGTTCTTTCATATGTAAAACATTCATTAATCCGTTTTTATTCCTTCCAAAGCTTTTATCATTCAAGTCAATCATAGATCCAATTACAGAAATAAGAGTGCTTAAGGTTGGGCCTGTGACAAAGTGCCAGCTGCCTACACCACGTCTCTTCTACCCAGCTCTTAATAATACAACTCTGACTCTTACCTAAGCTGTGGTCACCCCACTGAAAGTCACATTTCCCAAAGGATGAGAGAGAAAAGAACTCTCTCGTTTGCAGGGCTTAATAGTCAGCCACCTATTGCTCTGGCTAAGCCATGAGAAAATCACCATGGGAAAAGAATAAATGCAAAATATAGCAATATAGCATAACCCAAATAAAAGTACATTAGGTTGATCAGTTGGGGTTGTCATGCCCTGCTAAGCTAAGGAAAAACATAGTGTGGACCTTGGAACATCGGGTCAGCGCAAGTTCAGAACGCTGCTCATGCACACACTAAGATGTTTTCCCAAGGCATAAGCAGGTCTATGACCTCCAGCGAGGTTATAGCCCTCGTACAAGAAAATAACAAAGTTTAAAGTAATCAATAAAATGGGAGACGTTACCAGGGACACAGGAGGCTGACTTCACCATAGCACAACAGATATTTTCTGCTTGCCAAGACACTAAATAAAAGTGATGTGGCTCCGAGAAACAGGGCTCTTGACCAAGAGGTCTTGAGTCCCCTGGTCCCATCTTTAAAACTTTAGTTCTGTCTCTAGTTTCTTTCTCCCAAACTGTGTGTTTGATCCCTACCTGCTGTGCTGGCTGCAGCACTCCTTTACCAAAACTACAAACTAATAAATACTCAAGAAGTAAGAAAAATAGAAAATCATCATTTTATAACTAGTTTAGACCCAGGTTTTATCCCTGGATTAGGAAGCTCCCCTGGAGAAGGAAATGGCAATTGACTCCAGTATTCTTGCCTGGGAAATCCCATGGGAGAGGAGCCTGGTGGGCTACAGTCCATGGGGTCACGAAGAGTCCCACACGATTAAGTGACCAACACTTTCACACTTCAGTAATAACGGATTCAGGCAAGATTCATCAATGAATACTGAGGCCATTGAGTGAAAGACAGCTGCGGGGGGTGGAGGGGGCACAAAACAGTCGCAATCTCAAAGTTTCATGCCACAGATAAGGTATTCATTCCAAACATAGGAGGAGAAGGGGACAACAGAGGATGAGCTGGCTGGATGGCATCACTGACTCAATGGACATGAGTTTGAGCAAACTCCGGGAGATAGTGAAGGACAGGGAAGCCTGGTGTGCTGCAACAGTCAGACATGACTAAGCGACTGAACACCAACCACAACAACTTTGAAGATGGAGAAGTCTGGAAGACGCCTCCCGCTGTGTTGGTTGCTAAGCAATCACATCTCAACAAACCCAGCCCTCCCAACTCGGCCGTGCCTCTGGGCTGGAACTCTTCCAACCACCTGTGTTTGCCAGCTGCCGGTAGGGGGAGCTGTGAGGAGCCCGCGGGGGAAAGAAACTACTTGTTTTGCTTCTTGTTCCACACATTTCATCACATTTCTTGTCTCCCACAGCAGTAGTTCTCCCTCGCCCCACCAGCTGAATTCTGTTCTCAGTTTTTACAGCCCTCACAAGAATCAGCCTCTTCACATACTTTTTTTTTTTGGTGGTGCGTCATGTGACCAGGATCGACCAGGGAACCAGTTCCCCAACCAGGGATCGAACCCATGCCGCATGCATTGGAAGGGAGGAGTCAACTAGTGATTGCTAGGGATGGCCCTGTTTTCAAACACTTCTTAAAGTCACTAACTGCCAGTATGCCCCTCTCAGGGCTTTGAGTCCCAGGTCCATGGGACTCTTCCAAGCTGAGACACCAGCAACAGCCCATCATTGACTTGGGGAAGAAGTCAACTTTCTTCCCTGTTCTTGAGATTTTCGCTCACTCACAGTTTAACCTAATCCTAATTTGTACAAGGTACAAATACACTTAATACACCTTTCTTTAAAGGTAAGCCACCAAACTTAAATCCTTCACTTCAGATTTTAAAAATACATAAAGGTAGAGTTAAAAAAAATTACTTAGTAGTCATGCCATACTCAAAAATGTGTCTAGGGGATCAATGTCAAGTTAAACACTACCATGTCAAGAAAATATATAAAAATACTTATATTTATCTGGAGGATGAGACCAGTTATTAATAATAAACACTTTTTAAGAAGTGCTTATGAAGGGTCAGACACAGCACACTTTACATGCATTATTTTATTTAATCCTGTGACATAAGTAGCATTACTATACCACCAGTCTTTAGACAAGGACCTGAGGCTTAGAAAGATGAAATGATTTCCAGGATATGAAAGCAGTAGAGCTGGAATTTGAAGCTCGATAGCTCTGGCTCCAAAGCTTATGCTTGTAGCCACCACACCATACCACACATGAGGTCATCACTGCCTTTATAATCTCTGATTCCAATGGCAACTTCGAATTTAAAGTCCTTCTCTGTGGTAGACAATGACTCTACATGGACCATGACAGAACCACTCAGAAAAACCAAAGATCTTAAACCGAAGTGTCATATTAACTCTATACTCACAAGCTGACAGTATTTCCAAAAAGCTGGCAAGATCAACCACATTTAGACTGATGGAGAGCTTACCAGGAGCCAAGATCTCCACTACAAGAAAATTATCTCCTTTCCAAATCAGTAATGTCCACCTAAGGCCCATTATATGACTGTTCAACTAATGGGCAATATTGACTAATATTCTCAGAATGTGCCCCCCTCCAGTTTTTTAATTGAGATTCAATTTAATAAAGGCTTCTAGAAAAAGACATCAAATCAATAGACAGTTGGTTCTTATGGGCTGAAACTGGATCTCTAATGGTCCTTGTACATAGCATAGACTTGCCCTGGGATTTCCAAAGCTCCATTATCCTTCATGCTGTACCAAAAAAGTACTATTTTACTTTAGGAACCAAACCAGCAACTCAGCTGCCAACGATTATTTTGCAAAGCAGGACACAGTTACTTGAAAATTATATTTTTCCAATTAGCACAGCGGGAAACACGACAGAGGCATTCAGCCCAAGCCTGTAATTAGAGAACATTTGCTTGCTTCTAGAAATAGAATGAATGGGAAGTAGAAACCTGCTATCTAGGTCTTCAGCAAAAATCCTCTGGGAGGGGAGACCTTGCACCAATGTTAGCAGTCCCCAGAAAATAAACATCTTGCTCCTTTTCCTAAGTAGCAGTCAGCATTGCATCACAGTGTGTTCAGCTGAGATGAAACCTAGCATCATCTCTGAATGTAAGAAAAAGGGCTTCCACAAGAGCCCGGTCGTTAGAAAGGCAAAGACTGCTGCCAATGAGCAGCTCTATTTTTATTTTTTTCTTTTAAATTTTTTATTATGTATTTATTTTGGGCTGCACTGGGTCTTCATTGCTGCACACTGGCTTTCTCTAGTTTGTGGGGGCGGGGGGCAGGAGCGGTGTTACTCTTCGTTGCGGTGCACAGGCTTCTTGTTCCAGTGGCTTCTCTTCTTACAGAGCATAGGCTCGAGGCACAAGGGCTTCAGTAGTTGCAGCCTTCAGGCTCAGTAGTTTTAGCAACCTGGCTCTAGAGCACAGACGTCAGCAGCTGTGGTACCTGTGCCTTAGTTGCTCCGTGGCGTGTGGCATCTTCCCGGATCAGGGATTGAATCCATGACCCTTGCATTGGCAGGTGGATTGTTACTCGCTGTACCACCAGAGAAGTCCAGTGTTTTATTTTAGTATTTTAAAAAATCTATTAATGAAGTCTTCTAAGTCTTCCTCTGTCACAAAAGCAGACAGCACTTCAACCATCTCCAGTTAGCAGGCACTGCTCAGATTTCAAAGATCTCACTGTGTCTCAGTGAAACAATGGATGGTTAAAGAATTTAAATCTCTCAAGCAGAGGCAAAGACAAAGGTAGAAAACAGTTAAAGAGAAACAACTTTCAGGGACTTCTCTGGTGGTCCAGTGGCTAAGACTCCAAACTGCCAATGCGGGGGGCCCAGGGGTTCAATCCCTAATCAGGGAACGAGATCCCACATGCCATAACTAACAGTTTGCAAGCCGCAACTAAGACCTGGCTAGCCAAATAAATAAAAATAAAAATGCTGCATGCCACAGCTAAGATTCTACTCATTATTTGGCTGTTAATTTTTTTTTTTAAGAGAGAGAAAAACGACTTTCACACCATGGGTTATGAGTTCTGTAAATTTTTGAAATTTTGGAGCTCTACACAAGAATTCTGCGTGAGGCAAGAGAAAACCATTGACAATTAAGATATTTGCAAATCATACCTACTGCACAAACACAGTGGAGAAAGGATTTAATGGACCAGATAGCTAATACCACTAGATTGTAGATGAAACACCACAACCCAGCTTTTAATGAGCGAGTGTCTTAAATTTGTCGCCTTTGGTCTCTAAGCACCTTGATGCTGCTTGAAGGTGAAAGGGTGAGGGCGGTTGAAAACAAATCCTTTTATTTCCTGCCAGTCAGGAAACGAACTGTTGAAAACTCTAGCTTAGCCTACCTAGAGCTGAGCCCAGCTTGCAAAAGTGATGGCAACTTTTGAGTAAACATGATTGTGTAACATTTATCTAGCTCTCAGTTACTATATTGTAGTTTAACCAGGTGACTTAACATTGACCTGTTTATCTCTCAATGATATTGTTCATTTCCTGTTCTGGTTACAGGTTTCATGGATTTGTCCACTGTGCCAAAAGTCAGCAAGTTACACAACTGTGTACAATATCATTTCAATTTTTTTAAAAATCTAAATTTTATCAGCAAAAAATTAAAGTGGGGATCAGCTTCCAACAATTTAACTTTTTTTTTTTAATTTTATTTATTTACTTTTGGCAGTGCTGGGTCCTCATTGCTGCTCAGGTTTTTCTCTAGCTGTGGTGCTCAAGCTTCTCTTGTAGCTGAGCATGGGCCCTAGGGCCTGCTGGCTTCAGTAGTTGTAGCACAAGTACTCAGTGGTTGCAGCACACGGGCTTAGCTGCTCTGCGGCATGTGGGATCTTCCCGACTCAGGGGTCAAACCCATGTCTTCAGCATTGGCAGATGGATTCTTTACCACTGAGCCACCAGGGGAGCTCTAAAGTTTGTTTTTGTTTTAATTCTTGGCTGTCCTGACTGGGTCTTCATTGCTGTGAGGGCTTTTCTCTAGCTGCAGCCAGTGGGGATTATTCTCTAGTTACCATGCACAGGCTTCTCAGTGTGGTGGTTTCTCTCGTTTCAGCTCATGGGCTCAGCAGTTGTAGGTTTAGTTGCTTAGTTGCTTATGTGGGATCTTCCCGGAGCAGGGATCAAACCCATGTCCCCTGCACTAGCAGGCAAACTCAACCACTGAACCACCAGGAAGTCTTACTTTCTCTTCACTGTTGAGAAATAGCTCTGGGAAGTCCCTACATATGAGGCCAGGCCAGAATCACTTCCTCTGGGACGTCTCCATCTTTTTCATCACAACCACCTTCCTCATTTATACTGACAAGCTCACCTTCACTAAGTGCCTCTGACTGCCTATTTAGAATCTCCCCAACAGTAGCAGTATCAACTCTTCCAAGTTTAGATAATCAATTCACATCCACTTTGAATCCTGCAAAGTGTAGTGTGGTGTAGTAAGTTTCTGCCACACTACAAATTACTGCTTCTTTCTTCCATGAAGCTTTCAATAGCTTCCAAACCTTGGCTTAAGCAATCACAAAATCTCCAGATGTAGCATCTATAGTCTGTCCAAATCTGTTAAAAGCTGAAATAACCTCTTGGTCCATTGGCTGGATCAATGAAAGCTGTGTTTGATGGTCAAAGGCAAGTTTTCACACTTTCACTCAAGCCCCCAGAAGAATCTAGAACATAAGCCAACGGCAGTGCTAAAAAGCCTAGAGTATCTCTCTACCGCTGGGATCACTACTAAAAACCTCTGTTTTCTGTGAGTGGACTGAATAAATGCTGCACAGCAACCAGACACCAGAAAGACTTTGAAAGTAGCGACCCAAGAGGTCATTCATCGGGTCAGTGTGCATCTGCTCCGTTATAAATGAGATTTGTGGACAAAAGAGCTCGCATTACAGTTTGCACTGTATGCAATTACTCAGTTAACATGCCAGGCACTGAAATCTGAAACATTACCAGGGGAACTGGTGTCATTTACCTGAAAACCATGGTAATGGATGCATGCATTTGGAGTCTTGCAAAAAAGCAAGGTACTGAAAACAGAAGTGACCGCGCCACCACTGAGCCCAAGAACTCTGAGCATTTAGGCCTTTACTCCTTGAGATTCTTTCTCAGGACGCTGCTGTATGGTGTTCTCCCCACAGACAAGGGAATAAAGCAAGAAAAACAAAAACATGGGCTCTTGGGGGCTTTCCTGGTGGTCCAGTGTTTAGGAATCCACCTTGTAAGGCAAGGGACACTGATTCAATCCCTGGTCCAGGAAGATTTCACATGCCCTGGAGCAACTAAACCTGTGTGTCACAACTACTGAGACTGCGCTCTAGAGCCCGAGTTCTGCAACGAGAGAAGCCACCAGGACGAGAAGCCTGGGCACGGCAACGAGAGTAGCCTCCACTCACCGCAGCCAGAGAAAGTCTGGGTCCAGCAATGAAGACCCACCACAGCCAAAGAAATAAAATAGCTTTTTGAAACAAATTATAAAAAGAAAACAAACATTGGCTGTAGGAAATCCAACAAAGGAGATAAAAGACATCCCCAGAATAGTAGAGGAAATTTTAGGATGCAGACCTGAAACTTTTGTCTAGACTAGAACAGATCTGAAGCTCTGAGTGAGGTTATCCTAAAATACTGAGAGCTTCCCAGTTGCTTCTCATAGTCCTAAAAGGAAATTAACCAGTGGAAAGTTCCGGAATGACTGATGACCAACACTTAATAAAAAAAGGAGGGGAGCTTATTCTAGGGAAAACACAATGATCACAATAGATACACTATGACTCAGCAGCTCAGTGATATTTTTTCAAATACTCTCAATTTTGATCTCCCCAAAATTAAGACCTAATTATACAGTGGAGGGAAGTTAGGGTCTGTGTATAACAGTTGAAGACTGAAACATTATGGGGTGTCAAGGGCCCCAAACTGAGAGAGCCTAGTAGTAATACAAATACTGAAAGTGGTTGCCTCTGGAAAGATGTGGAGGGAGAGCCCTGTACTTACCAAGCCTTGTTCAATCACTTGACTACTTCATCATGGATACATGTAACCTTGATGAAAATAGCTTATTGAAGGTTTTGTTTTTTTTTAAAGGGCAACATTTAGATCTGAGACAAACAGGCCTGAGTTCACACTAGCCTGTGTCCCTGGCCCAGAGAAGTTATAAAAATTGACTGCCCTGGGTCTTTGTTGCAGCACATGGGCTAAGTCGCTTCGAAGCATGTGGGAACTTAGTTCCCTGACCAGGGGATCGAATCCACGTCCCCTGCATTGGAAAAGGACGTGTTATTAACCACTAGACCACAAAGGAAGTCCCATGTGTTGCTTTATATGGAAATACAGATCCCCTTTGACCTCTTATTGGCTGTTGGGGTTCCTCTTCCCCAGACCTAGCTGCTCTTTTGTTCTTGGTTCAAGGACTTCCTCAGTTGTCCTCTCCTGGGCCAAGGGAAAAAATCTTGAGGGTTACTATTCTCCATTTAATGTTATTAAAAACATAGTTTCTGGGTTTCTAAGGACAGTACCAGGAGAGGAAGCCAGAACCAAAATGCAAGAGGGTCTCCTGCAGAACTCTCAATTCTGAGCTTAATGCTAGGTTCCCCTTACTACAGCAGCTCCCACCTCCTTCCTCAAATGGTTACATGGGTACTTTCAGTCGGCCTGGGACTCTCCATTCTCTGATAACATTGGTACAAATACAGTTCTCTAGACCAGTTCCATGACCTGTAAAGCAACTATAAAACCTACTGCAAGAGGTCTTGAGAATGGAATGTATATAAAAAGCTTAGTACAGGGCCTGACATACAGCGGTTGAGCATTTATAAGTGACTCCATGCTAAGTACTTAACCACTGATCTACCTTCTCAGGCACAGGCCAGGTAGGCAGAGCCTTATGCTTATTACCATTTGGCTTCCCAAAAAACATCTAAAATTCTGAGAACAGGACACACCAACCTAGTTTTGTTGACTTTTTTAAGCCATGTACTTTTGCTTAACCATTCTGATCAAGCATGAAAACAGATGTGTTAAGATTGAAAAACCCAACACTGGGAATTTAAGGGTTTTTTGTTTGGCCACATTGCAACAGCATGTGCGATCTTACTTCCACAGCCAGGGGTCACATCAATGCACACACCCTCCTCCCCCGGCTGCCCATCACACCGGAAGCATGTGTGCTTTCCTGACCGACCAGGGAACTCCCCCAACAGAGAATTTTGTAATGAAGCTGAGCTACACACAACCCTCATTTTAGCCTTCTAACAGCGATGCTAAAACAATCTAAATAAGAATCTGATAAAACAAGATAGTCCATCGTGCTAACAAAACGTCCAAGATGCGCTAGTATAAAAAAAAAAAAAGCTAGTCTGTTAGAACAGCCCGCGTGGAGTAATGTCATGTATATTCTGGGATCTTAAGAAATGCTTCAGGGAGGAGTGGGGAAACTGCTGCTAGCAGTTCTCACCTGCTAAGGTATCACCTTCTCCTAAGAATGCAGGAGGCTAACTCATCCGGGAACAAATGTGTATGAACAAAACCAGCAAGACAAGTTTTCTAAAAACGGTAGGCTTTTTATTTATTAAGAGGTAGACAGATGAACATGGAAGGCTGGCCCATTCTAACTTGCCCGAAGTTCATATTCCACAGCATTCATCCATCCTGCACTGTCAGAAATCTTAACAGAAATACCCAAGACTGCCAGAAGGGTTTTTCTTCCTACTTCTTCTTAGCAAGAACAGCCCATGAACTGCTTGCAAAGAAGGAACTACTAACCTAAATTTTCACCATGTCCAAAGACCCTATAAGAAGTTCCCACAGATGCCAAGAGAACCCGCCACTGCCGACTGGTGGGCAGGGTACAAGTGACTATTTCTCTAAGACTACTAGGGAAGCTTGGGTTACGGTGTTTCTTGTTAAGTCCCTGTGCATGTTAGGGCAGAAGCTGGTGAAACCAATAAAGCAGAGCACACTCTGTCAAATGGCTCTGGATGGTTGTTTAAAAAAAAAGAAAGAAATCACGTTATCTTCAGAGACAACATTAAAACATAATGGAACTGAAGCCTGATACAAAAAAGTAGAGAAATATATACAGGAATTCACAGCCCAGAGGGAAAAGGGACCTCAAGAGGAATCAGTGGAAACCTGGCTATTTTACATAGCTAATTTTGAGACAAGTCGTATTTAGCACGAAAGCAGTTACAGCACAAGTAGAGCTTCCCTCCCACAGCTCCCGATCTTGAAAGAGATTCTTTTGTCAGTCTTCGGTAACACTGCAGTCCCTCTTCAAAGGAGCAGGAAATATGTCAGGTGGTCCCAAACATTGACCTGAATCTCCATCACACACAGCCTCACGCTCAGAGGATGATGTATTTGAAGACTGCCATGATGGCAGCACTGATAACACCCGAAATGGGGACTGTGACGAACCAGGCCATAAAAATGTTGCGGAAGAGTCGCCAATCAACAGCCTTTTTGGATCGGAGCCAGCCAACGGATACAACAGAGCCCACCTGTGGGAGGAAACCACCAAGGAACTAGTTACTGACGTGCCAGGGTACTGTGCTAAATAAGACTTGTGACCTTATACAGACGAGGAGCCCCGGACTACCAGACTGATCCATGAGAACTGGTTTGTATTAGGAACAAGATGCAGGCCGCATGAAATCCAAGCACTGAATCTGTGCTAACTGGGGTAAAACAGAGTAGGAAAAGAAAATCCTCTTTTTCCTTCTGAGTTGCTGGAATTTAATGAACTATATTAATAACAGGGGTTCCCTGGTGGCTCAGATGGTAAAGAATCTGCCTGCAAAGCGGAAGACCTAGGTTTGATCCCTGGGATGGGAAGATCCCCTGCAGAAGGGAACGGCTACCCGCTCTAGTAGTCTTGCCTGGAGAATCCCATGGACAGAGGAGCCTGATAGGCTACAGTCCACGGGGTTGCAGAGTCAGACACAACTGAGCAACTGATACTTTCACTAATAATAAAAACCGCTTTAGTAACAGATTCTTTCTTACTGTTAGGTTTCCCAAAGATTCTAGAGGAAGGCTGCTATTAGACCTAATAACTAAATCATCTGCATATCTCGCTAGAAGAAAAATGACTCAAAGGCTCTATGATGAACCAACTTAAATTCCCTTAAGAAAGCCAGTTTCTATCTTTCTCTATAGATAGCCTATAGTTCTCAGTCATCAAGCAACCTTAGGACTCAGTAAGTTTCTCGGGTGCTCCGAGTACATGCTTGCTTTATACTGCCCTTCGACAGACCAACAAGCCTCACAGGCTTGCTACCTCAAAAGGGCTTTCACATTTTGGGGGATATAAAATATATTATCTGCTTAAATAAAACAGACACAAGGAACTGCAAAATGGGTCTTTACATTCTTATAGTCACTTATCCTACACTTGTGAACTTAGACACTCCCACAGCGTAAAACTTTCTAAACCAAAGTATCAAAGGAAATAGAGAACAAAAAACACCTCTCCACATATCTACTAAAACCATTCAAAAGGCACAGTACCCTTTTATCACTTACTTTACAATGTGTCGTGCTGATGGGAAGACCAATATTCGACGCAATTACTACAGTGAGGGCAGATGCCAGCTCAATACTGAAGCCGCTGTGGACACAGACAGATCATTAGTCAAGAATGGAATTTAAACTGTGATAAGTTAGCAAAAGTTCATACAATCCTGCAGTGCTCTATCTACCTATGACAACTTCAATTTGCTCTAAACTTCTGAAATCTACTTTAAATCAGGCCATGAGATTCCTCTTCTGTTTTCCAGTGTTTAAGGTTTTAAGGTTTTCTGTAAGCCCACTATTAAGGCTTGTACTTCTACTTTGAGGAACTTAGTAAACTTAGTAACATCAGTATTGGCTCCATAAATACAGATAAAAGCCAAATATACATAGTCATTAAATCTCAGCTCACACATCTTTCTCATAATGTTACCTTAAGAACAAAAAGCATTAGCCTGAGACCTGCTTTACCAACTTACCTAGAGGGCGTGATGGGTGTCAGATCCTTCCCCATGGTCTGGATGACTCTCCTTCCCCACACCCAGAGACCAATACAAATACCAACACCACCATACAGCAGAAGCCATATTGGTGTTGCTACTTTTGAGGAAACATCACCGGTGTCATAAACCAGATACAAAGCAACCAGAGGACCAATGGCATTGCTGGAAGAAAAAGAGAGCAAAGATGACTCTGCAGGCAAGATCCCATCTGTTAAATGCTTTAGTAAGTTTTCTAAAGCAAAGCTTTCATTTGCAAACTGTCTTTCCAGGGAAGCAAATGGAACCCCCGCCGCCAACATACACAGCAAGAGACCACGAGAGTTCTTCTCAGAGGGAACACCCCACATTTGGTGGCCTGTCCTTCTACAGGCCCATCTGAAGCAAATTTGAATTTCACAAACCACAGAACTAGGATTAACAGCCTACAAATTCATTCTAGGGGCAGTAACTCTTATCAAAGAACTAGATCCCATCTTGATAAACAGCTTCTCTGTGAAAGATGTGTTTATCACCTACAGAAATGGAAACAAGCATTCTTTGTAATCTCTCTGAAGAAACTTTTCTTCCTGTTTGTACATCAATTGCTATTATCTCATTCAATCTGCATTATTCAATGTCCCACAAACCGAGCCTTACTTAAAAGGATATGCAGTATAAAAACAGAATGAGCGGTGCCAAGAATCCTGACTGACTGACCTGACGTCATTGCCACCATGGGCGAAGGACCCAAAGCAGGCTGTGAGGATCTGCAGGAACTGGAACAGGAGAGACACTTCTGGCTTGTCCTGGTCGCACCATTCTTCCAGGGAGCTAGTGCTCCCTTTCCTGTCGCCCAGACCCATCTCTGCCTTGACACTCATGTCCACTTCCGATGCCGAGTGAATGTCAGACACAGCATTGCAGTAACTGGTGTAGCTGTCCATTCGAATTCGCTTCTTGCTGTCTGCGTTAGGCCACGTCAGCTTCTCCATCTCTTCACCCTTCTGTTCGCCTTCTTTGGCGCGGAAGGAATCCAGAGGCATGCCGCAGATTGCCATGGTATAGGAAGTGTAGCTATTATTGCGCCTCAAGGGCTTGTCACCAGAGTCTCCCATGCAGTCTCCCACCTTGGCGAGATGTAACTTATGGAGGAGCTCTTTGTACAAGCCGGAGTCTTTGTGCACGGTGTGATATTGGTAATGGCCGCTGGAGTTAATCTGGTTACTGACAGCTTGACTGAACTGAACGAGGTTCCCATTTGGCAACTGCACAGCACCTGCCAAGACCAAAAGGCAAGAGCATCAGATCCAAACAGTGAGCCCCGCAGTGGTATAGGAAACAGCGGGAAACTCGCCTGTCCCCACCAAGGAGAGTCCACGCACCGTTCATAGAGCCGTCGATGCTGGTCTCCTCTTTCAGGTCCATGCTGGGAAGCCTCTCTCGCTCGGGAGCTTCTTCTAGGTCTCCAAGTTTGAATGAGACTGTTCTCTCCTCCACCACAGCCCTGAGGGGCACAGTGGCTGAGCCCACCTCCGAAACAGGATTCCTTGTTTCGATGTCACTGAGTGACAACTTTGTTTCTTCATGATCTTCTTTCAAGCTATTCTTTTTCTCCATTAAGGGGCTTTCAGAAGGACTAGACTTGATTTCTCCTAGAAAAAAAGGATAAAGAATGTTTTCCTTTGGTTGTGACCAAACTATCTTGCTCATTTCCCCTTTCCCTCCTCCAAAAAAAAAAAAAGAATCCATCTCAAAGTAAGGCCACATGTAAACTTAGGTGAAAATTCGGGATAATTTTCCTGTCTGCTTTATTTGCCACATCTCATTTCTCAAATGCTAGTATCAAATCCTAGTATCAGGGGTTGTAAACTTTATTCGGTGAAGGCCCAGACAGTAAACTCTGGTGGTCCAGTGTCTGAGACTCTGAGCCTCCAATGCAGGAGTCCTGGATTCAAACCTTGCTCAGGGAACCTGATCCATGTGACGTCACTAAGACTCAGTGCAGTCAAATTCAAAACAAAAAAACTGAGCCTCCTGCTGATCCTTTCTGTAGTAGAAAGTAACTACAGTAGGGAGAGGGCTGACTGGCAACTGAAAATTGCCTGAATTTCATGCATGTTTTTCAAAATTAATAATGAATTTGGCTGCACTGGGCCCAAGTTGCGGTAGGTGATCTAGTTCCCTGACCAGGGATCAAACTCAAGCCTCCTGCGCTTGGGAGTGTGGAGTCTTAGTCACTGGACCACCAGGGAAGTTCTTGCATGTTCCTTTAAAAAAGGAATGGCCAAAAAAAAAAAAAGAATGGCCCTCAATTTCAGTCCATGAGTTCAAGCAACATGACTCAGCTCAATGCAGGCAACTCAAGGTGACTTGAATTTCTGCCCCTATAAAACAAAGAGAAGTGCCTTGTGGTGCTGGATCCCATGATGAGGTGGTAATGTTTTTCTGCTTCCGTACCAATGCCTCTGGGGCATTTAGGCATCCCAGTAAGGCAACAGACCAGGATATCTCCCAGCTTGAGGGAAAAACGAGGTCACAAAGTCCTGAAGGCCGCCAGACTGAGTGCAGAGCCTCTCAGAGGCTCCGCAGCCCAGCTGTATGACGCAGCACCCTGCTGCTGCCACCGCAGTCCATGCAGCTTTGCGCTGCTTCCAAGAAACAACTAAATCACCACCCCAGCATCCGCAGATGAGAAGGGCAGAAAAACACGACTTCAGGAGAGCTCAGACAGTGAGCACAGAAACACAAGGTATAGAGACTGATACCAATCAAAACATTCCGTATTTGATTCCACCAGAATACTCTGTACAGTAATTGTCTAAAGGAGCCCTTCATGTGTGCTCCAGTGCTGAGAATTAACCAAATCTAAAGTCAGAGGTATCTATGAGCCTAGCTCTGAATACCTGAACCTGACTTAAGCTATACATGGTAGTCGTTTTGGTAAATGTTTCCTGTGAAGCTATCTCATACCTCTTACTTTTCATCAGTGAATCCTCATCCTCTCTATTAATGCAGACTACAGCCTCTCTGTATTTATCTAGCATATCACTGGCAAGTGATCAAGGTACAGTTTAAAAAAAAAAAGGAACAATAGATGAAGTGCCTAGCCTGTCTGGCAGCCCAAATAAGGTCAAATGTGCCTCATGACTAGGTCTCAGGTCATATTATGTTAATAAGAACATCGTCTGGACAATAAACCTATATCCCCAAATTTCCATTTAAATGTTTCTGGCTTTATCAATCTATGCAAGTAGAACATTTTTACAGATGGCCAAACAAACAAAAAAAAGGCAAGCACACTGTAAGAATTTTTTTGCTATGATTTGTTACTTACGTTCAATTTTTCTCTTCATCCTGGGACATACAAAGAACCAGACGATAAGGGCACAGAAAACTGCACAGCCCACCGAGATGAGGATGGTACCCCACAGAGGAAGTTTGTCAAAGCCCAGCACTAGGAGATAAAACGGTGCATCTTGAAAACCCCAGGGCAATGGCCCCCCTGTAACGACGTGTAAACCCTCCTCTGGGGATTCCGAGGTTCCCATGCCAGCCCATCACCCTTCACTGCTGCTGCCAAGCCTGAGGCTCACAGGCTTCACTGTGCTCCTGGCTAGAGGAATTTGGGAGGAAAATCCCATAGCATCTGAAACCCACAACCGTCTGGCCTACTTTCAACACCTGCTAGCCTACCCAACTCCCAAGCTCCTTCACATACTAGGCTTTTTCCTTTCTTTGCTTTGAGGAGTGAAGGATCGTTAACACTGAGGATCTGCAACCAGCAAAGCAAATGGAAGCATTCCACTGCCCAGCTTCCAGCTGGAACGGCTGCACACACCAAATCCATGTGTTATGTCTGCACGTGGATTTTAACATTAAAAAAGGCAAGTACCTCAGTCTTCACTTTTCTCATGCTGATATCATCATTTCTCTGTGGAAGTTATCACATCCATTGTAAACTAACTAGAGCAAGATTATCTCTTAGGATGCTTTATCAAACTAAGATACAGAAAACTGGGACATTATCTATCAAAAGATAAGAAAGGTTCAAAGGGCTGTCTTTCACAAAAGGAAACAAGCCACATCTTAATCAGACTTGCCTACTTCTCACATGGCTCAGAGATCATTAACTAGTCACCTGGTTATCACTTTAAGTGCCAATAGGCTCCAAGCCACTAGCCTATATTAATGATAAGGGTAAAGCACCAGAGATCATTATTTAAGCCTAAAAAGATGCTATAATGATCTGTGGTTTATACAAGAATATCTTAGGTACTTGTGACTGTTGTGTTTATTATATATTACTTATAAAATAGAAACTCTATTTTCCCTCAAAGGAATTCATATTTAAAAATCAGATATAAATGGAGGCCCCTTCAAAACTACAGTTCTGTAGTGACAATCTTTCCATTTTAATTGTTATCAATTTGAATTATGCAGTTAGTCACACAAGCTAAAATATACATGAAAATTAATCAATCTATCACAATTTAAATCTGCCTATGTTCCAAGTCAAAAAGGGGAAATGAGACTGGTTTTTCTTGTAAATGATCCACCAAAGGACAAGACAAAAATATCCATGTTCCCTTTTTAAAGAATGATTGGAAACTTGAGTTTCTAATTTCATTGAACTAAAAGCTGCGCTGCTACCACATGCAACATGACTGCTTAGAGCCTCATGGAGAATTTTTTAGTTTGACATGAAGAGCCCAATTTAAAGCAGATTGGAAATGTAGAATGCAAGCTTTTCTTTGCCTCTATCATTTGTTAAGGAGTGTAGTAACCCCTAATAAGATCAATAGCCTCATAAAGTCATCCATTTCTTTCCTGATTATTCCAAGAATACAAGGTTAAAAATACTTCACTAAATCAAACCAACTCTGTAAAGCAATTATCCTTCAATTAAAAATAAATATTTTAAAAAGTTAAAAAAAGAAAAAATACTTCATTCCATTTTTGGTCAGTGACTTATTACTTCAGTGAGATTTATGAAACAAGTTACACTCCATTAGTCAGAAATGAAATCAACTTAGTGGGCCATAATGAGCATTTTTAAAGAAGAGTATTTGCAATTGTGAGCACACAATACAGAGTAAGGATAAGTAGCTTCAAGACACTATTCCAGTTATCTTTCCCTCTCCCCCCTAACTCATCTCTATAAGCACACTCTGTCCTAGGCAGCAATGTACAATGTCTTTCTCCCAACGAGGCACAATCCAATGAGTCAGAGGCTATACAACCAAATGAACCTAAGAGTAAAACTGACTGAGCAAGGCATAATACTCTCCTGTCTGACAAGTTACAGGTTATCCATCTTTTTCAGTGGCTAAATTGAACATGTATTATCCTAATTTAATCCGTGCTTTGCCTTTGTCCCAACATAAAAGTAACATTTCAAGCTTTATATTCTCACAAAGACTGTTCCTCTTAGCTGCATGAATTCTTCTTCCAAGTGCACTTAGAGCAGGTGTTAAATATCCCAACTCTTCTTATTCAAGCAGATTCAGGGGAGTAAATTTAGGACTGAGAAAACAAAGCAGCTCCAATTGGGAGAGAAAAATGAGAATATCCAGCAAACCAGTCATAAATGACTGGTATTTCGAAGACAACATATAACTAATGACTCTTCGGCAGTCAGAAGTTGAGGTTAACATCAATTCCAGGTATTTTTAGCACAGGTAGGAGAGAGGGAGGGATAAGATCAAATTATCGGTGGATCCTGTGAAGACTAAAGAGTAAAGGTCTGTAGTGATTTAGAATCTGAGCAGGTCTCTTTGGTTGAAAAACTATCTAGGTTAAACTCAGCGTACACTAGCCTGCAGCCTTCTGAAATGGGCGCAGGCCAGTCACCTTCTAGTAGATTTCAGCCCTGTAAAGCAAAAAGGGGTAAATTGGGCATTTAATGCAAGTTTTAGAAACAATTTTAAATTCACATTTAAATATTCTGATGTGTACTTACATGGTGCTCCAGTGTACATGATGGAAAAGAGGTTGATTCCAATCGTGCAGGCATAGAACACTGGCAAAGCTTGCAACCCATTAGGAACTGGATCCGCCTGTAAAATTATCATTATTGTAAAGATCAAGACCTTAAAAGCTGTAAAAAGTCAACCCATTTCCACTGAACCTTATCAAAGAGCCGCTCCAGGAATTACAGTACCAGCCAGTAACTCTCTCCATGGTAGTCTCTGAGGACAAATGGTCTTTTCCTACATTGCTCCTGGAAGTCCCCCTACCAAGGCTGATCTACATCTATCTGAATTTAAGTTTGTGTTTGAATTTATGTTCGGGGGGTTAGTTGGGGTTTTTCTTGTTGCAGTTATTATATCCCCTGAAGAAGGGAATGGCAACCCACTCTAGTACTCTTGCCTGGAAACCCCATGGACAGAGGAACCTAGCGGGCTACAGTCCATGGGGTCGAAAAGAGTTGGACAGGACTGAGCGACTGATCACATTAACAAGGCTACCTATTACGGATGACTAGTGATGTCCTGGACGGTCAGTTTTAACCCCCAGCGCTCTAAGGCAGTGGTCCCCAACTTTTTTGGCACCAGGGATGGGTTTCATGGAAGACAACCGCTCACCTCCTGATGTGTGACCCAGTTCGTAACAGGGGAGTGGGGACCCAAGCTCTAAGGTACCTCATGTCCAGATAAAAATCTGAGCACACACCTGAAGATGTATTCTACATTTGTGAGAGGTCAAGAAACAGACTATAAGTCATTACAACATCTCTTACCCGACTTTATACCTGCAATGATTTCTCAAATATAAAACATGTAGAATATACTAGCGACAACCATCTTATCTAGACATTTGATAAATAAGCCACAACTAATGATTTACCAAAGTGCTAAGATAAAAATCAATCGTATATGAGGTCATCTCCTCTTTCAACAGACTGTGTGCCAAGCACCATTTCGGGCACGAAAATATGGGAGTGAATGAGATAAAGTCTCTACTCTCACAGAGCTGACATTGACATTCTAATACAGAATGATGCTCTGAAGAAAAAGGGGAAGGAAGCAGTGATGGAAGGAGGGGCACACTTTAATTTGGGGGGAGGGGGTAGTCCAAAGACTATTATTGGAGCCAAGACACAGATGTGTTACGTCAACAAGCCATAAAGCCATGTAGCCAGGCACACACCCAGGTGGAGAAACAGCAGCTAGAGGACAAGCTATCTGGAAGGCAGAATGTCCCAGAGACATCAGCAAATATAGAGACCCTGAGGCAAACGCTTGAATTGTCTTGAGGAACAGCAAGGAGGCCAGTGTGACTGGAAACAAGAGTTAAAAACAAGAGCACAGGGCTTCCCTGGGGGCAGGCACCTCTAAGTCCAACTCTTTGCAAACCCATGGACTGTAACCTACCAGGCTCCTCTGTCCATTGGATTTTTCAGGCAAGAATACTCGAGTGAGTTGCCATTTCCTCCTCCAGGGGATCTTCCCAACCCAGAGTCTGAACCTGCATCTCCTGCATTGCAGGCAGATTCTTTACTCGCTGAGCCAACAGGGAATCCCTGGTGGCGCAGATGGTTAAGAATCCAGCTGTCAATACAAGGGACACGGGTTCAATCCCTGGTTCCTAGAAGATCCCACAGGCCTAGGAGCAAGTAAGTATGCACCACAACTACTAAGCCTGTGCTCTAGAGCCTGGGAGCAACAACTACCGAGCCCATGTGCCACAACTACTGAAGCCCGAGTGCCTAGACCCTGTGCTCTGCCATGAGAAGTCACCCCCAATGAGAGGTCCACGCACAGCCACAAAGACCCAGCACAGCCAAAAATAAATTCTAAGGAAAAAAAAAGGGGGGCACAGATCTTAACACATGGGAAGCCTAAATAAACCTCAAAGATGTTGTCAGCCTAAAGGTTTAATGCTATCTTAGATCCAATGGAAAATCTTGGAGAGGTAGAGACAAGGTAAAGACTCATCAATAATTAATGGGAAGACTGAGTTAATGGCTTAAGATTAAGTAACCAGAAAGCAGAGGTGCCATTCCCAATCAGCAGAGAGGATGGGCCCTGGATGAAAACCACCTGAACATCAGCTCCCCAATCTTCCCCAGTCTGCAGCCTGCAAGAATGCTACAGATAAGGGACCTGACAAAATAAGAGCCAGTAAAACCTAAGCATCCCTGAGCCATTCAATGATGTGGGCCCCACCCCAAGGGTAGTAAGGTTATGAACCTGAGCTGTATATACCTTTTTCTTCTAAGAATAATCTGTGGTTTTAAGAAATTCTTCAAGGAACTTAAGATTCCCCCTGCTCCACACCCACATCAAAATCCATGAGGGTTCCAGAAATTATGTAGAGGCTTCTCTTCCTCCCTCCCTTCTGTTACCTCCGAACTCCACTCAACCACTCCCCCAAGGTAACCAGGGCTGTTTTATGAGAATGTTTACCAACATTTGACTCATTTAAACACACACCTAAAACTTTACCTCGAAGTAAACATCTCATCACCTCGCTATATGGGATGGGAAAGGGGGGCATCTTCCTAACTCATTTTCAACCAGGACAGTTCTTTTTTTATACACTGGACATGTCTGAAAAGATGCCCTAGATAGATTTAACATGATTTCTGACAGAAGGCAGGAATACTGAAAGACCCATCTTCTTTGACTGGAATTCAAACACTCAACAGGAAAGCTTCTTTGCCCCATCCCTTGTTTACTGTCCCAGTCCTTAACTTTTGCTCTGCTCTTCCCTACCAACACCCTAACCAATACCCTCAGAACATTCAGAAGACTGAAAATGTCTAAAAGCCCTTGTAATGTTATTAATTTCCAAAACAGAATTTTTAGTTGAAAAGTACCTTAATGGTCAAATATTTAGATTTTAACAGCCAGGACCACCAAAGGTTATCATTCAGAGATGTTAAAGTCTAACAGTAACCAGAAATATTCAGTCTCATCACCTAAACACTCATTGGTAGATTAGAAACAAGGGCATGTGCCTGCCCCTGGGGAGGGGGAGGGAGGGCCAGTGGCGATTCTCCAAGTTCACCTTGAATAGTTTTAAACACAATTCCAGTCATTCTTGATCATGTCCATCCTCATACCCCATGAGGAATATATAGAAGTTAATATAGCTAACTTAAGCTCTCAGGAACTTAGGGTAAAAATACCTGGCATGTGTTCCCCAAATGAGAGGTCTGAGCAGCTGAAAATCTCACTCTGTACCTGAGAGCATGACCATTCCCCCCTCCAGAAAAGAAGTCTATTTTGGTTTGAGACACACAAAGCCTCTGCAGAATCAAAAGAATCAGACCCCTGTGTAAAACCTTTATGCGCAAAGCCTTCCCTGGTGGCTCAGTGGTGTGCCAATGAAGGAGACACAGGTTCAATCCCTGGTCTGGGAAGATCCCACATGCCAGAAGGAGCAACTGGGCCTGTGCACCACAACAGCTTGTGCTCTAGAGCCCAGGAGCCCCAATGGCAGAAAAGAGGGGCCCTCACACACCAACTGGAGAAAGGCTCTCGAACCTGCGAAAACCCTGCACAGCCAAAGATAAATAAAATTATGGAAAAAAAACTTTTATGTGCAAGAATTCCTAACAGGGGGTTCTATGAATTCTGCGTTCTGATCCCTGGCTAAGTTGCCCTCAAACTGAAGCATCCTATTATATTCTACAGCAGTGGGGAGTGGGAGGGGTAGGTGCAAATCATTACCTGCTTCTTTAATAAGACAATTTTTACTCTCAAATTATACTAAGCTATAGAGGTTTCAAGCTTTCAAAGTACTACATTGCTATCTTTTGCCAGACTCAGGCCATGGTAAACAGATTAGTGAGTCACTTTATACCAATCATAGAATTTCTATAGAAAGTACAAATCCTCCCAAGAGAAGCTTAGAACTAGACCAAACAAATGGCTCAGTACATTCTTACCACTTGAGATTAAACTACCTGTCTCCCTTCACTCAGATTTCTTCAGTTTAGAAGAATTTAAGCACTTACAATGGACTGTTGAAAGAGTCATTCACCTCAGGAAAAGGACAACTTTGTTTACTGAGAAAAAAATGCATTTATTTTTACTGTAACTCAGTCCCTTGTTGTCTACATTTATTCTGGAGGCAGCATCAGACTTCATGGTAAAAGAAATGCTATCGGGTCCCTCAAAAGGGATTTTCAAAGGGACAGGAAATTAAATGGCTATCTGGAATTTTTCTGCCAAGAAAAACTAAACAGACTTTTGTGATTTTTACCTTCACTGGTTCCTTTTTACCTATTCTGAGATATTGAAGTCAAGTCATTGTGAGAGGTATGAGTCCCCACCATGATGTTCATAAACTGGTTTCAATAATCAACACTACACAGATAATTAGGTAGGGACCCAAACTATTCCATTTTAACTGGCAGTTAAGAAAAAGCCATCCAGGGCACTCAAACTTACAATTCAAACTGGCCTGAGATAGAGAAGCAGATGGACTTGTGGACACAGCAGGGGGAAAATGGGAAGTTGGGACTAATTGAGAAAGTAGCATTGACATATATAAACTACCATGTGTAAAATAGCTAGTGGGATGCTGCTGAATAGCCGTAGGCCAGGGCTTTGTGATGACCTGGGGGTGGCAAGGTGCGATCCAGGCTTAAGGAAGAGACATAAGTAACAACTTATGGCTGATTCAAGTTGTTGTACAGCTGAAACCAACATAATATTGTAAAGCAATTATACTCCAATTAAAAAAAAAAGGGTGGGTCTGCCTATGATGGCAGTTTTAACCTGCATACAACTACACAAAGTCATGCCAAATACATTAATTTTTTCCTGCTTTCAATCTCTTCAATTTCTTGGCACCCCTTACTGTTCACTTAATTTCTCCTTTCCAAATGCCTTCTTGGGTATTGAAAACTTTCTTCTTTCCAGTAAGTTAGGTACAAAACAATGTTTCTAACTCTCCAAGGTCACACTCCTACACACCCATCACACTTGTAAAAATGCTATCGGTTTGAATACCACTGAATGTGACCTACTCCAGGTCATGTGAGGGGTGGAGGTGGGGGAAGAAAGATTACCTTACGGAGGATGAATGCACGAACCAGGAAGAATAAAATCCCAGACATAATACCAGAAAGCAGAGGAGAGACGAACCAAGATAACACTGGAATAAAACACATTAAAAGAAACGTCAACTAATGAAAATCAGAAACCCAAACGCTCCTCCCTCTCAGTCCTCCCTTTTCAAAACTTTAATCCATCCCTCCAACTTGACACCATCTACTTACTCCCACACAATGCCTCCTCCTTGTGGTAACACGACAATAAAAAGACATTTAGAATGAAACGTACCAATTTTTATCAGTTCAGACCACTTGACACCTTCCTGCCCCTTTGCCACCAAGGAGAAACCAATGGTTGCACCGACGATACAATGGGTTCCAGAAATGGGCAGCTTCAAGAAGGAAGCCACTAGTTGCCACACCGCAGAACCTGAAAACACGTCAAGTTCGATTAAGACAAAAGGCAGAATTCCAGTAATGTACGCAGCGGATATTACTGAAGGTAACCATCTGAAAAGCTTCAGAACGCAAGAATGGAACTACCCATGACAGGAATTCACTAACCCTCCAAGAGGACAATCAGGGCGGGGGCGGTGGTGGTGGAGAACTCACCAAACATCGCACTGACGGAGCCGGCCATCAACAGCTTTTGGGTCGAGTTGTACATCTCCACGTCAATCAAGCCCTTCCTGATCGTCTCGCTCACTTTGGCCCCCAGGAGGACAGAGCCCACTGTTTCAAAGATACTAGCTAAGATGCAGGCTTGCTTGAGGGTCACTACACCTGATCCCACGGCTGTACCAAACGAATTTGCTACATCATTGGCTCCCACGGAGAATGCCAGGACGAACGCAATAATAAAACCCAGGATGAGCATCCATAGGTAGTCCACCAACGGACCAGAAGCGGCAGTAGCAGCAATAGCAGTGGTAATGAGCGGTGCCACGGTCGTTGCCATTCTCTAGAGTAGTGGTTCTTGAATGAATCAGAGAATTACTGAGCGGCGTTCAAGATGTGTAAACAGAATATGAGGTATCAAAAATGCTATAATAAATAATATATATTATATAAAATTAAATACTGTAAACTACGGCACAGAAACCGAGCTGGGGAGTTACTGCTATACGCTGCGTATGGGCATCTGTTGTCTGGGGTTTCTTTGGCTCTGGAGGGCTAGGAACACGGAGCAGAATTCCATGGCGGAGAAGAGAAAGGACGCAAGTTCATCCTGGAAGAAGGGAGAGGAGTAACAATAATAGTGCGCCCTTGGGGGCCGGTCCCGCACTCCGCGCCGAACCACTGGGAGGGGGGGCCCCGGCCGGGCCCGCCATCCGCGATCCGCTGTCCCCCGACCCGGAGAGAACGCGCCGGGCACGTGGCGCCGGGGACCACCTCCGCCCGCGCGCGCCCAGCCCGGCCCGGCCCCAGAGCAGCGGGCCCCCGAGCAGCCGGCCCCCGCGCGCCGTCCCCGCGAAAACCGGAAAAGGGCCGTTCCCGCGCGCGCGCCACCAGCGGACCGCCAAAAAGGCCCGCGGGCGGGCGAACGGACGGACGGACGGACGGACGGGCGGGCGGGCGGGATGGGGTGGGGTGGGGTGGGGTGGGGTGGGGTGGGGTAGGGTAGGGAGGCGGGCAGCGACGAAAGCAGAACCCCACTGCGCCGCCCGCCCCGGCCCAGCCGGCCATCCCCAGCGCCGCCGCGCCCACACTGGGCCCCGGGGAGAAGAAAGAGCCTTTCCAAGGTGGCGCCTCCACTCACCAAAGAAAACGGAGAGCTGAACGGGAGGCGAGGTCCAGGCGGCGGGCTAGAACCACGGACGCACGCACCTTTTATAGAAGACCACACGACCTGGGGCGGAGGCTCTGGGGATGGCTCCGCTGGGCTGACGACAGAACCTGGAAGCAGCCGCTGACGCCTCAGCAGCGAAGAGAAAGCACGCAGCGCGCGCCGGCAGCCATCACTCTGGCAGCGCACGCCGCCGGCCCCTACTTATAGCCGGCGCCGCGCCCCGCGTGACCCGCCGCGCCTCGCGCCGGCCAAAGAGTCCCACCCCCGGGATGACGCAGACCCCGCCAGCTCGGCCGGATGAGCCAGACAGCGGCGCTCATTGGCCCGCCCCGCACTGTGGTCACGCCCCCAGAGGGGAGCTTGTCCACGTGGGGAGGGCCAGCCCCTTCCCTGCGGCCTGGCCTCTGCGACTTGGCACTGCTTGGAGTCAGCGGAGGAGGCCGCTGGGGACCCTCACCCGGTCCCTGGAGGTCATCAAGCGGGGGTTATGGAGGCCACGACCAAGGTCATAGTTCCTGCCTCGCGATCGCAGTATTACGGAGCTGTCCGAGCCTCGAGCCGCACTTCAGCGCACTTGTGACTTGCTGCATCGGGAGGCCACACCTGGCCAGGTTCCCTCCCTCGCGTCATCCCGGTGACGCTGCAGGGGAGCTCGCGCCCTGAGGCTCCGGATCCGGTCCCGGCACGTTGTCGCACCTGTGACTTGCCTTTGGCCAGACAAGCACTGTCCCTCGCCCGGGGAGGGAGAGGGCTCACGTGGCCGCTTTACTCCCGCAATCATGCACTTGGGTGAAAACAGTACTGCTGCGGAGTCACGAGAACCAGGTTGTCTCCCAGTTATGGCGCAGAGCCACAGGGTGGCTGTGGGTCATTAATTTCCCGCGGCAGACCGTTTTCTGCGCCGGGGCTGAGGTGCCTGGGGAAGGACTCCTCCGGATTCAAATACTGATGCTTGCTGCAGTGTGTCACCTTGAGCGACTTTCAGATCTCTTGCGTAATCGGGAATGTAAATTGTTAACAATTATACCTACCTAGTGGCGGGAATTAAACGAGTTAACGAGTGTGAATGGAACTAGAACTCAGTAGATGTTCAGTGAATGCTAATTTCCGTTTTGTGGTTTCCGTGAATATTCCTGTTTTCTGATGTAGAAAAGGGTGTCTGTGGTGTTCTCTTCGGACCCCCGGAAACTTTCCTATTTTTAGGTAAATTGATTTCTGGTGCCCCTACGTGGCATATATAATGTAGCGTTGACATAATAAGATTTGCCTTGCACATTTGGGGGCATTTCATTATTCGGCCTAAGATCAAGACTAATCACTCATGCAGGGGGAGATTATGGTCGTGGTCTCTTGTCGGGGTTTGTAGTGAGATTAAAGAATTCCCAACAAAAATATTTACCAGGCTTAGAATGTTCTGGAGCCCTCCTGGCCTTTAGCCATCTCTAGCAGCTGGGCACTGAATAGCAGGAACAAAGACGTAAATCATTGCTAAGTCTGGCTCATCTATGGAGGCTTAAAACTCCACCTGAGTTTCCTCTGACCTACCTAGAAAATCTGGTGGAGTTATATGAGTAACTTACAAAGTTCTGAGTCCCAAGGTCATGGCCAAAAAAAGGAAGTGGGCAATGTCCAGGAGCACTGACCCTGGAGTGCAAATCTGATGTAATTCTGGCCCCTTAAATTGTACACCTCCCTCCGACTTTACTCCGTTGCAAGGCTATGAAAAAATAAAGGACTGACATGTTACAGGTCTTTACTGTTCTGCCATTTTAAAACAATAATTTCCAAAGCAAGTTATTAAGGCAATTACCTAGAACTTTCCCTGGTTTGTGTTTGTTTTTTCATTCTGCCCATGGACTGCTAGTACCCAGTCTGTGCTACTAGCCCTTTAAGTTGGCAAACACTTGCTGGACAACCCCTGTTGAAGGCGGCGGGGCAGCCATGGTGAATATCCAGCAAGCTGAGAGCACAGGCCAAGCCCCTTGGTGGGATTTGAGGAGAGTGCTGGGGCAAAGATTCAGGCAATTCCCCTTGCGATACATGTGAATTCTGAGCATCTTCAGGCTGTAGAAGGGCTATACCCTTCCTCCTCAGGACAATATTCATAGCGCCTCTGCCAATGGGGCTGTCAGGAGAGGTGAGGGTTGGGGTGGGTCCTGGCCATCTCATCTGGGGAGAGGATCAGTAGGGTGTGGCCCTTAGAGACTTGAACTTCTCTTGGCTGGAACGCCTCATCCTCTCATGGGGAGGAGAGGTAGGGTTCTGTGGAGAAAAGTTTCAGGGCCTTGAAATGGAAAAATAGAGGAGGTGTGAGCATCACCAGTTCACAAACAAATGGCACTGGTTCTGACCTTATGGCTGAACACAGGAAAGAGGGCAGAGATCCCAAGGATAATGTTTCTGTTAGAATCAAGGTGATGGACATGCTCTCTTGAACCCTAGCAAGGCCATTTGGTCTAGTGGTTAAATGTGTAGACAGTTAACCCGAGCTACCTGCTCTGCTACTCACTAGTCTCTTGACCAGGGACAAGTACCTTCTCTATCTCTGTTTCCTTATCTGTTTAGGGCTTCCAGGTGGCACTAGTGGTAAAGAAACTGCCTACTAATGCTGGAGACAAAAGAGATGTGGGTTCAGTCCCTGGTTTGGGAAGATCCTCTGGAAGAGGGCATGGCAGCTCACTCCAGAATTGTTGCTTGAAGAATCCCATGGAGAGAGGAGCCTGACGGGCTACCGTCCATAGGGTTGCACAGTGGAGAGTTTGAGAGTTGCTACTTTGTAGGGTTGTTGTGAGGACTCAATCAATGTATGTAAAGTCCTTAGAAAGGATGTCTAATGGCTGGTTCAATCTCCGAACTCTTAATATAACAAATAGGGACTTCCCTGATGGTCCAGTAGCTAAGTCTCTGCACTCCCAAGGCAGGGGGCCTGGGTTCAATCCATGATCAGAGAATTAGATCCTACACGCCACAACTAGAAAATCCTGAGTGCTATAACTAAGACTTGGAGCAACCAAATAAATAAATAAAAGTAAATATTTAAAAAATTCAACAACTAGCTGAAGGCCTACTGTGCAGAGCTCATATTTAAAGAGATGTGTGTGTCATGTGTCAGAGCTGCCACCCAATCCAAGCTCTTTCAGACTTCTCCCACTGCTGATAAAGAATGGGGGTGGAAGGGAAACAGTCTTGTGGACACAGTAGGGGAAGGAGAGGGTGGGATGAATTGAGAGAGTAGCATGGAAACATGTACATTGCCATCTTTAAAATAGATAGCCAGTGGGAATTTGCTGTATGACGCAGGGGCACAAACCGAGTGTTCTATGACAACCTAGAGGGTGAGATGGAGGGAGCTTCAAGAGGAAGGAGACATGTATACCTATGATTGATTTCTGTTGATATATGGCAGAAACCGGCACAATATTGTGGAGCAGTTTTCCTCAGATTGGGCTTCCCTGGTGGCTCAGATGGTAAAGAATTTGCCTGCAATGTAGGAGATACGGGTTCAATCCCTGGGTCCGGAAGATCCCCAGAGGAGGACATGGCAACCCACTCCAGTATTCTTGCCTGGAGAATTCCATGGATAGGAGCGTGATGGGCTACAGTCCATGGGGTTGCAAAGAGTCGAACACGACTGATCGACTAACACTTTGACTATCTTCCAATTAAAGATAAATAATTTTTTAAAGAGATTAAAAGAACTTAAAGGTGAAAAAAAAATGGGACCCATGAGAAACGGGCCCACTGCCAGGAACCTAGGGATGGCAAGATGGGGTATGGTATGTGGCTCAGGGCAGGTGAATGGGCTTGCTGGCTTAGGCATAAGAAGCCTAGGCCTGGCCCAGGCTCTGACCACCCCCGGGATCTTTGGTGAATCCCTGCCACATCGCCCAGGAGCTAAGGATCCATCACTCACCCTCACTTCCAAAAGAATTGCATAAGGCAGCCTGCCGAGTGCCAATGAACACCAGCCTGGGCACTGTGGGCTAGGAGTTTTCTTGGAGATGATTCCCTCTCTCACTGACTCCACATGAGTGGAGTTGAACTGTTGAGAGCTGGGAAATCTGACTCACCAGCCTCACCAGATGTGCAGAGGGACAGACAAAAGGAAGAGGCAAGGCCCCTTGTGTACTCTCTGAGCTCAGACAGACTTGCAGTCTGAGGTCACCATTCACTGGGCAGGAAGGAAGCATCTAGGAAATGATCTGCTCAGAGGAGGGGGGGGTCTGTAGTGGAGGATGGGAGCACTGTGGAGCCAGGCCCCAGTCCAAGGAAGTTTCAGAGACCATTCATTCCATTCATTCGGACTTGGATGGGGCATGGGCAGGGGGGTAGGGGGGAGATATCCAGGAAAGAGAAAGTGGGAGCCTTAGGGTAAAGGAAAACCACCCCCTCCCTACCCACCACTCCCCTGGGCTTGGCTGCAGTCACAGATGAGTGAAGTTGTAGTACCTACCCTGTTTACTCAAAGCCAGGCACCCTATCGAGAGCTCTGCATGCATTATCTCATATGATGCTCCAGTAAACCTCTCTTGATGTACTTTTACCTTAATTTTTCTTTTTTTTTAACTTCTTTCATTTTTGAGAGAGGAATCTTCCTATCTTGATCACTCTTATGCTTTTTTTGGTAATACTTATTTTTATTTATTTATTTGGCTGCATCAGATCTTGGTTGTGGCATTCGAACCTCTTAGTTGCAGCATGTGGGATCTAGTTCCCTGACCAAGAATCGAACCCTGGGCCCCTTGCACTGGGAGGACAGAGTCTTAGGCACTGGACCAACAGGGAAGCCCCCTTTTACCTTATTTTACAAAGAATCTGAGGCACAGAGAATGAAGCAACAGTTAAACCAGAAGAACTCCACAAACTTGGAATCTAAGTGCGTTTTCCCTGGCTGTCAGTAAGTGCAGAGGCAAATAGGATGCCCTGATGTGGTAATTCTTCTTTGCACTTAAATTAATGTATCTACTTCCCCTTTCTTTTCATTAAATCTGTTGCTTTTACAGCCTGTATTTTAAGCCTCTTCTAACCCTGTTAGAAGAGAACAAGGCACTTTTAGGAGACCTGACTTCAAGATTGCTCCCCTTTAGTAGGAAGCTCCTGTATAGTACAGGGAGCTCAGCTCCATGCTCTGTGATGACCTAAAGGGGTGGGATGGGGGTGGTGGGAGGGGGGCTCAAGAGAGAGGGGATATATGTATACTTATCGCTGAGTCACATTGCTGTACAGCTGAAACCAACACAACACTGTAAAGTAATTATACTCCAATTAAAAAATAAATTTAAAAATAAAATAAATTTTGAAAAAAGATTGGCCCCGCCCTTTCCCCAGAGTAAGAAGAGGCAGGAAATCAGAGCACATGTTCTTCCCAGAAATAAAGTTGATACAGTGGCCTGACCTTATCTTAGAGTTACTGAAAACCCTGTTCTCTTCAGACTTCTCAAGAAAGAAAACCAGGCAGTTCCCTGATGGCCTAGTTGTTAGGATTCCAGGCTTTCACTGCTGTGGACCTAGTCACTTCCTCCAGAAATAGGTTCAAAACAACAATTCAAGTACAGACCACACAGCACCATCCTCACCACTACTCTCCCACCTGCTCTGCGTGTGGCTGGCCTCTGTCTTCAAACATTTCCTCATTCCCCACCCAACAGCACTGACCACCCAGTATCCTCGGCTCTGCCCTGACAAGTTCCAGGGAAACTTCCAGACGGAAAGGGGAGGTAGGGGAAGAGTGCTTTCAAGCACCCGCACAGCCAGGCTCTGATGTGGAGACTCACTGGTTGAGAGTGGCCTCAAACCAGCAACTCACAGCAATAAAGAGCTGGATTTTGGTCGTGTTGGGAACACAGGTCAGTCTGTTCCTCTGCCAACACAAGGGGTGGGGGACTGGTCCACCCACTCTAGATTTTTATATGTCTCCTTCCTGACTGCTCCCACCCCTGGTCTCTTCCCTTTGGTTTTGAAAGGGAAGATCTTTGCACTTGGGCAAGATGCGGCATACAACCCAGACAGACAGGGCAGAAAAACACAGTTCTCAAAGCTTGAAATGGTCCCGAAACAAACTTCTGGACAGCCAGGTGCGCCTGCACACTTCTTCAGCAAGGCCTGTCTGGAGACCGCAACCAGGACTCCATTTTCCCCAAGACCCAACTTTCTCAGCTCTTGCCAGGAAAGCAGGGAAGAAAGGCAACTTGCTGGAAACTCAGGAACTGTGTGTAATGATGCTCACATGGCAGAAGGGGAAAGGGGTCAGCCCCTCGCCACCGCTGCCAGACAGATGTGCCTTCAGTCTGAGAGGGTGAGTGGGCAGCAGGATGTGAGTCACCCGCAGGGCAGTGCCGTGCCACAGACCGGGTAGCTGGTAATGGTCTCAGTCGTTCCGTTGCTCCCCCAGCTTCTCATCGCTTCACTCAGGCAACAAATAGTCTAGCGAGGGTCTGGCAGAGCAACAAGACTGACTAGAGCTTTTGCCCTCACAAAACACAAACTGCTTCTCACACCCAGAATTTTATACTGAGGACCGGCCCTGAAAACGACAGTCAAAGTCGACCTTCCACCCACCTCAGCGGCTGTATTGACCCACACAGTTAGTTCATCATCCAGGTCACTCTCATTCATCATTCTGCTCGAAAGCAAACATTTACAGAGCACAGGAGGCTGTCCCCTGCCCTCCACGGGCGCCCCCTAAACCGACTCAGGGACCCTCACTCACCTGATCCGCTCAGCAAGAGAAACTGCTCCAGGAAGAGCACCGCCCCACCCACCCCCCCCTCCACTCCCAGGGCTCCATGGGTGAAGCTGGAGAAAAAGCTGTCTGTTGGAAGAGCAACGAAGAGCCTGGGCCTGTGTCTGGGGGCTCCAAGGGGCTTCAGCTGTTGGGAACGGCTTTGTAGGAGACTGAAGTTCTAACAGAGTCCAGTTTGTTCATTTTTCAATGGGGAAATCCATTTCTCTTGGCCTCTGGCTAGAGCCTTGCTCCTCAAAGTGTGGTCCTCAGACCAGTAACAAGGGAGCTGGCAGAATCTCAGACCCTCCCAGACCTGTAGAATCATAATCTGCTTTTTTTTTTTTTTAATTTTATCCCCTGGTGGTCTAGTCATCCAGACTTCATGCTCCCAATTCAGGGGACCTGGGTTCAATCCCTGATCAGGGAACTAGATCCACATGCCACAACTAAGACCTGGTGCAGCCAAATAAATAAATATTAAAAAGAAATTTATGAAGGAATAGTTGATTTACAATGTGTTGATTTCTGCTGTATAGCAAAGTGATTCAGTTATATATGTGTGTATGTTTCGTATTATTTTCTATAATGGTTTACCACAGGTTTTTGAATATAGTTCCCTGTGCTATACAGTAGAACCTTCTTGTTTATCCATTCTATATATAATAGTATGCATCTGTTAATTCCAAACTCCCATTCCTTCCCTCACCCACACCCCCCTTGGCAACCACAAATCTGTTCTCTATGTAGAATCTGCATTTTAACAAGGTCCCTGCGGGACTCATAGGCACGTTACATTTTAAGAAGCAGTTACAACAAGAATAATGACTTGTTATCTGGAAAGTTTAGGAAACAATATGGTAGTACCTTCTTCAGTCAGATGTTGAAAAGCCACCACTGTTTCATAAGCCTGATTTTCCTCAGCAAGCACTCAGACCATTTTAGCTAAGGAGGACTTCATAGTCTCTGGGGTCACACTATATGGAATGAGCATCCCACTGTACCATTTTCATGCTGTGAACTTTGGCAAATTCCCTTACTTCTCGCTGCCTCACATTTCTTTTCTCTGCAGTGGAGATAATAGAGTTGTTCTCAGGATTAAATGAGCTTCCATTCTGGCTCAGTGGTAAAGAATCTACCTGACAATGCAGAAGACACGGGCTCGATCCCTTGGTCCGGAAGATCACCTGGAGAAGAAAATTACAACCTACTCCAGTATTCTTGCCTGGAGAATCCCATGGCAGACTGCACTCCATGGGGTCACAAAAAATTCAGATACCATTTAGCAACTAAACACACACACACAGAGAGGATTAAATAAATAAAGTGCTTGGCGTGTACCTGCCATTTAACGAGCATGAAATATGCTTGGATACTAATTGGATTTGGGTGTCCCCCAGTTTTCTATACACTCCACTTACCATCTGTTAGGATGAAATGCTTCTGGACTTGGTGGTCTCATCCATTATGCAAAGATGCTTCGCAGTTTTCTATAAGTGACTTTATTTCTGGAGGAAACCTACTGGTACCCCTCCCCCAAATATATTCATTTCAGGACTATCCATTTCATTTATTCCATCCCCACCATCTGCAGGGAATTGAACTTTTCTGCTGTGACTTTGGATAATGACTCTGATGATAATTTATGAATACTTTGAATATGCGTTTGAAAAAGCTGAAGTTGAAGACCTACAAGATCTTTTAGAACTAACACCCCCAAAAGATGTCCTTTTCATTATAGGGGACTGGAATGCAAAAGTAGGAAGTCAAGAAACACCTGGAGTAACAGGCAAATTTGGCCTTGGAATATGGAATGAAGCAGGGCAAAGGCTAATAGAGTTTTGCCAAGAGAACGCACTGGTCATAGCAAACACCCTCTTCCAACAACACAAGAGAAGACTCTACACATGGACATCACCAGATGGTCAACACCGAAATCAGAGTGATTATGTTCTTTGCAGCCAAAGATGGAGAAGCTCTACACAGTCAGCAAAACCAAGACCAGGAGCTGACTGTGGCTCAGATCATGAATTCCTTATTGCCAAATTCAGACTTAAATTGAAGAAAGTGGGGGAAAACGACTAGACCATTCAGGTATGACCTAAATCAAATCCCTTATGATTATATAGTGGAAGTGAGAAATAGATTTAAGGGACTAGATCTGATAGAGTGCCTGATCAACTATGGATGGAGGTTCGTGACATTGTACAGGAGACAGGGATTAAGACCATCCCCAAGAAAAAGAAATGCAAAAAAGCAAAATGGCTGTCTGAGGAGGCCTTACAAATAGCTGTGAAAAGAAGAGAAGCCAAAAGCAAAGGAGAAAAGGAAAGATATACCCATTTGAATGCAGAGTTCCAAAGAATAGCAAGGAGAGATAAGAAAGCCTTCCTCAGTGATGGGTGCAAAGAAATAGAGGAAAACAACAGAATGAGAAAGACTAGAGATCTCTTCAAGAAAATTAGAGATACCAAAGGAACATTTCATGCAAAGATGAGTTCAATAAAGGGCAAAAATGGTATGGACCTAACTGAAGCAGAAGATATTAAGAAGAGGTGGCAAGAATACACAGAAAATACTATACAAAAAAGATCTTTACGACTCAGATAATCACGATGGTGTGATCACTCACCTAGAGCCAGACATCCTGGAATGTGAAGTCAAGTGGGCCTTAGGAAGTATCACTACAAACAAAGCTAGTGGAGATGATGGAATTCCAGTTGAGTTCTTTCAAATCCTAAAAGATCATGTTGTGAAAGTGCTGCACTCAATACGTCAGCAAATTTGGAAAATTCAACAGTGGCCACAGGACTGGAAAAGATCAGTTTTCATTCCAATCCCAAAGAAAGGCAATGTCAAAGAATGCTCAAACTACTGCACAATTTCACTCATCTCACATGCTAGTAAAGTAATGCTCAAGATTCTCCAAGCCAGGCTTCAGCAATACATGAACCGTGAACTTCCAGATGTTCAAGCTGGATCTACAAAAAGCAGAGCAACCAGAGATCAAATTGCCAACATCTGCTTGATCATGGAAAAAGCAAGAGAGTTCTGGAAAAACATCTATTTCTGCTTTATTGACTATGCCAAAGCCTTTGACTGTGTGGATCACAACAAACTGGAAAATTCTGAAAGAGATGGGAATAGCAGACCACCTCACCTGCCTCTTGAGAAACTTGTATGCAGGTCAGCCACAGTTAGAACTGAACATGGAACAACAGACTGGTTCCAAACAGGAAAAGGAGTACGTCAAGGCTGTATAATGTCACCCTGCTTATTTAACTTCTATGCAGAATACATCATGAGAAATGCTGGACTGGATGAAGCGCAATCTGGAATCAAGATTGCCAGGAGAAATATCAATAACCTCAGATATGCAGATGACACCACCCTTATGGCAGAAAGTAAAGAAGAACTAAAGAGCCTCTTGATGAAAGTGAAAGTGGAGAGTGAAAAAGTTGACTTAAAGCTCAACATTCAGAAAACTAAGATCATGGCATCTGGTCCCATCACTTCATGTCAAATAGATGGGAAAACAGTGGAAACAGTAGCTGACTTTACTTTTCAGGGCTCCAAAATCACCGCAGATGGTGACTGCAGCCATGAAATTAAAAGACGTTTACTGCTTGGAAGGAAAGTTATGAACAACCTAGACAGCATATCAAAAACAGAGACATTACTTTGTCAACAAAGGTCCGTCTAGTCAAGGCTATGATTTTTCCAGTGGTCATGTATGGATGTGAGAGTTGGACTACAAAGAAAGGTGAGTACTGAAGAATTGATGCTTTTGAACTGTGGTGTTGGAGAAGACTCTTGAGAGTCCCTTGGACTGCAAGGAGATCCAACCAGTCCATCCTAAAGGAGATCAGTCCTGGGTGTTCATTGGAAGGACTGATGTTGAAGCTGAAACTCCAATACTTTGGCCACCTGACGCGAAGAGCTGACTAACTTGAAAAGACCCTGATGCTGGGAAAGATTGAGGGCAGGAAGAGAAGGGGATGACAGGGGATGAGATGGTTGGATGGCATCTCCAACTCAATGGACATGAGTTTCTGTAAACTCCAGAAGTTGGTGGACAGGGAGGCCTATGGTTCATGGGGTCGCAAAGAGTCGGACACGACTCAGCGACTGAAATGAACTGAACTGAGCTGAGCTGAATATGTATACAGGGCTCTTACCCTCCTGGTTCCAGGTACCTTCAGAAACTTTGTTTCTGCCTTTCTTTCTTTCAGATTTATTTCTGGTTTTTCTGGGTCTTCCTTGCTGCCAGCGATGTTTCCCTAGTTGTGGTGAGTCGGGACTACTCTCCAGTTGCAGTGCACGGGCTTCTTATTCCCATGGCTTCCCTTGTTGCAGAGCTGGGGCCCTCGGCGCACAGGCTTCAGAAGTTTCGGTGTGTGGGCTCAGTAGTTGCAGCTCACATACTCTGGAATGCTGGCTCAGTAGTTACAGCGCACCAGCTCTCAAGCTCCGGAGTAAGAGCTTAATTGCCCCTCGGCATGTGATATTTTTGTTCCTGGACCAGGGATCAAGCCCGAGTCCCCTGCATTGGAAGGAGGATTCTTAACTACTTGGCCACCAGAGAAGTACTGAGAATCAGTATTAATACCTTACTGTACAAGGAAATGAGAACCTGAGAGCCCATGACCACACAGTGAGTAGGGGAGCAGAACCTGGAATGCTGGCTGGCACAGGAAGCCCTGGCAGGCTGGGAATGAATGAATGACTCCAGACCCAGTGTTCTTCCCACCACTTAGGCTTGCCTCCAATGTAAACCAGAGGAGTGACTTTTAGGGGTACAACTTTCAGGCCAGACAATAGAGAGAGACCAAAAAGAGAGACCTCAGTTGGAAATACTCTGTTCCATTGTTCCCATTTGCATGCTAAGTCGCTTCAGTCGTCTAACTCTTTGCTACTCTATGGACTGTAGTCCAGCCCAGCAGGCTCTTCTGTCCATGGGGATTCTCTCCAGGCAAGAATACTGGAATGGGTTGCCATTTCCTTCTCCACTGTACCCATGAGAATTCATGTTTATCAGATTTTCATTATCAAACTGTGGTCACTGAAATGATCAGGCTAAATAATACATACACATTAAAAACTATACCGTACATGGTGGGAATGTAAATTGGAACGGTCGCTATGGAGAACAGTATGGATATTCCTTAAAAAACTAAAAATAGAGCTACCATGTGACCCTGCAGTTCCACTCCTGGGTATATATACAAAGAAAACCATAGCTCAAAAAGATGCCTGCACCCCAATGTTCATTGCATCACTGTTTACAGTAGCCAAGACATGGAATCAACCTTAATGTCCATCAACAGAGGGATGGATGAAGAAGATGTGGTGCATATATACAATGGAATATTACTCAGCCATTGGAAAGAATGAACTAATACCATTTGCAGCAATGTGGATGGACCTGCAGATTATCCTACTAAGTGAAGGAAGTCACACAGAGAAAGACAAATATCATATGACATTTATATGCGGAATCTTAAAAAAAATGATACAAATAAAGTTATTTACATACTAGAAACAGACCCACAGACTTAGAGAAGGAACTTATGGTGGGAGGAGGAGGGTAGAGAGGAAGGATAGTTACAGAGTTTGGGATGGACATGTACACACTGCTTTATTTTATAAGGATAATCAACAAGGACCTACTGTATAGCAAAAGGAACTCTGCTCAATACTCTATAATAACTTGAATAGGAAAATAATTTGAAAAAGAATAGATACATTTATATGTGTAAATGAATCACTTTGCTGTACTAAAATATTGTTAGTCAACTATACTCCAACATGAAATTTAAAAATTAAATTAAAAACACTACACCCTACAGAAGAGTTTTGAGTTAAAAAGTGCTTCTGCTTGAAACCTCAGTTTTCTAATCTAACCCCCAAAGTAACTACTATTGAGTTCCTTGTAAACTCATGACATTATTTAATATAATTAAATATGTACAGCCTAAAAAAAAAAAACCCTATTTATTTACCTGGCTGCACCAGGATCTTTGTTGCAACGTGAGGAATCTTCAGTTGTGTCATTTGAACTCTTAGTTGTAGCACATGGGAACTAGTTCCCTGACCAGGGATTGAACCTGGGCCCGCTGCATTGGGAGTGTGGCATCTTAGCCACTGGACCACCAGGGAAGACCCTAAGTATATACATCTTTTTGTATGTCAATCATACCTCAACCAAATGGTTTCTTAAAAAATTCCTTGTAATACAAACATAGAAAGTATTTGTGTTTTTCTATGATATAAAATATATACCTTTTTCTTTTCTTTTTTTTTCCAGGTAGCATGTGGGATCTTAGTTCTCCAACCAAGGGTTTGATCCCAGGCCCTGAACAGTGAAAATGCAGAGTCCTAACCACTAAACTGCTGGGGAATTCCCCCATTTTTCTCTTTTTCATCAAACGAAATCCTACCACACACAGCTATACAACTGGTTCTTTTCACTTAACATGTTTAGCTACCTCTGCATGTCATCATATATGTATGTATGCTCAGTTGTGTCCTACTCTTTGCAACCCTATGAACTGTAGCCCACCAGGCTCCTCTGTCCATGGGATTTTCCAGGCAGAAATACTGGAGTAGGTTGCCATTTCCTACTGCAGGGAATATTCCTGATCCAGGGATTGAACCCATGTTTCTCGCATCTCCTGCTTTGGCAGGAGAGTTCTTTACTACTAGCACCACCTAGATATGGAACTCCTTGATTCTTTTAAAAGCTGAGTAACAATTGATCATAATGTGTGTGTGTGTGTGTGTGTGTGTGTGTATTCTAGCACAGGTGGAGGAGCTGGGTCATAGGCTATGTGAATGTTCTCATTTATATGGTATTGCCAAACTGTACCACTTAGACACCCACCTGTGAGCCTGTAAGAGAAAATGCCAGTTTCAAGGTTCAGGATGTTTCAGATCTCCTTCGGGTTACATGTGGTCAGTGGCCTAATAGCCCATCTACATCTCCTTCATCAATATCGACCTCCCTCTTTAGCATCTCTGAACTCGCAGTAAGAATGAAACCTTTAGACTGTCATCCTCAGCAGTGAAATTTTTTTTCCCCTTCTGGCTCTTGTAATTCCTGCACAAATCTGTCTTTTTCTTCACACTGTCCCTTCCAATCTAGACCAAGTCCACTCTCCATCCATCTGTCCGTCCTCCCTTCCCTCCCTGCACTCTCCAGAACAGCATCCCCAGCCCAGCCCAGCTGTGAACACACTCGTCTCCTTTCCCTCAGGGTATGTGTGTTTGCTTTTCCAGTGAGGTCATCCTCCTCGCAGTCACCGCCTTGCTTGTTGGCTTGTTGATGTTCCTATGACCGCGGGGCCTGTTGGCATGGTGCTTGTTATGGGGTCAGTATGGGTAACCAGGCTCTGAAAAGACAGATTCTGCCACTGAAAACTTTAGAACTGTAGCTACTTGCTGCCTCAGCCCAGGCTGGCTGAGAACTTGCTGCCAAGAACTCTGATGATTAACCCAGGCCTCGCCCCCACCTTCCTCGCGGTTACCCACTTTTACTTCCTGTTTGTCTGTGCCTGGGGCGCCTAAAACAGGGGCCAATCAGAGGGCTTTACTGATGTTTTCAAACCTTTGGACAATATCTAGGCACTGTTTTTGATGGGAGCTTCTGAGAAAGGAGGGAGGAATCCAGGGCAAGATGGAAAAGGAATCATTGCTGGTCTGCTCTGGGTCCCAGTCCTGAACTAAGAACACCCTCCCTTATCCTAGTGGCTCAGATGGTAAAGAATCTGCCTGTGATGCAGGTGTTTGATCCCTGGGTGGGAAAGGTACCCTGCAGGAGGAAATGGCAATCCACTCTAGTAGTCTTTCCTGGGACATCCCATGGATAGAGGAGCCTGGTGGGCTACAGCCCATGGGGTCGCAAAGAATCGGACATGACTGAGCGACTAACACACACTGCTATCCCCAAGAGTGCCTCACTGTGACAGGGAAGAACAAATTCGGACTCCATGTTGAATATGTTTCTTTCATTTTAACCTTTGCTTCTAAATGCTTTTGTTCTGATCATCACTACCTGTAAGCATATAGAATGGCCTGTCGGGGAACTCTGTTCCTCTGCCTGAATATTAAAATGCCTTTGTTCGGCTCACAAAGAGGCAATCTGACCCTGCCTACCTGTGAATGGCTGCAGAAAAGAAGAATTGAATACATCCCTACCCCGAGGCTAGCCATTCCAAGAGGTATTTTACAAGACTTTTACTCTACTTCCTTTTTACTCTACTTTTTACTCTACTTCCTCACCTCCTCCCCTTCTCTGTTCTAGAAAAGAAACTGGCATTCAGACATCATAAGATGGTTTTGGGGGATCCTGTTTGTGTTAGTTGCTCAGTTGTGTACGACTCTTCGTGACCCCATGGGCTGTAGTCAGCCAGGCTCCCCTGTCCATGGGATTCTCCAGGCAAGAACACTGGAGTAGATTGCCATTTCCTTCTCCAGGGGATCTTCCCGGCCCAGGGATCGAACACGGTTCTCCTGCATTGCAGGCAGATTCTTTACAGTCTGAGCCACCAGGGAAGCCCTTGGGAGACCCTTGGGGAACCCTAGTCCACCACCTTCTCGGTCTGTCAACTTTCTGAATAAAGTTGTTATTCCTTGCCTCAACACCTTCCGATTTATTGACCTATTGTGAAGCAAGCAGAGCGAGCCTGGACTTGCAACATCACCTGGCCAGCCACCTGACTTCCCTCTGCTGCCCAAGCCCAAGAGTGAGAACCATGGACAGTGGAGGGGACCCAGGACAGGGCCCAAGATGAAGGATGGGGGAATGCAGCCTATTGTGAAATCCAAGCTTGGTATATCCACCCCCTCCACCACATCTGAGTCCTTTCTTCATTTTATCCTCTCTCCTTAGTAGATTCAGTACTTTTCTCACCACATCTCCCTCTGCCTTCAAACTTCCATAAATCTCCTTTTGTTCTTACTGTCACTGACACCAAGCAGGACCTGCAGGGCCCTCCTGGGTACAAAATCTCCTCCTTTTTCTCTTGTTTGTAGGAAAAAGGTTTTCGTCTACTAGAACATCCCTGAGTTCCAGAGCAGGAACAAGTCACTACTTAGCAGGGAAGTGAGGAAATGCAGAAACAAAGGAGAAGCAGTTAGAGGAGAAAAGTAACAACAATAGCTCAGTGATAAGAACAAGGTCCTAGTTCCTCCTCAAGGGATATGCATCACAATCTGACACTATCTTGGTTTTCTGCCGAAACTAAGACCCCGCCCCCCACCCCCGACCCAAGTGGAGGATGACAGCTACAGGCTGAGCTGAGGCTAGGCACTAGATCCCCAGATCCGGTTGGAACCAGAAGGTAGATGACTAAGATTCCTGAAACATCACCTGGTTACTTCATCACAAACCAATCAGAAGAAAGTCATGTCCCCTGCAGCCCTCACCCCAAATGTTGCCTTTGAGAATCCTTCCCTGAAATTCACAGGTATGGGGTAGAGTGGCATGTGGGGTTCAGGTCTTACTGTGTGTGTGTGTGTGTGTGTGTGTGCGCGCGCGCGCGCGCACGCGCGCGCGCTCAGTCACTTCAGTCAGGTCTGAATCTTCCTATGGACTGTAGTCTGCCAGGTCCTTCTGTCCATGAGATTCTCCCAAGAATATGGGAGTGGGTTGCCATGCCCTCCTCTAGGGAATCTTCCTAAACCATGGATTGAACCCAAGCGTCTCCTACATCTCCTGCATGGCAGGCAGATTCTTTACCCACTGAACCTGGGGCCCTGCAAATGAATGCTCTACCTTCCTTCATCACAGCTCTGTGTCTGGGTAAATTGGCTTTGCTGTGCTGTGGGCGAGCAGATCGGTGACATCACTTCTATCTACCACGCGCTCCTAGAGATAAAGAGCCTCTTCTCCACCATGCTGTCTGTTTGATTGTGAAATATGCTGTCATCTTCTCCACACCCGCCAAAATTTCTGCCATGCCCTAGCTCTAAAACCCCAGCCTTTGCTCTGCTCTGCTCTCCCTGAATCCTCTGTACTTGATGATGTCAGTGGACCTCTTTCTTCTGATTGTCCTCTCCGCTGACATCAGTGTGCCCTCTCCTTCTCCAATTCCACATCGGTCTTGTTCTCCAGGGCCTCTCTCTTTTCTGCACACCCCCTTCTCTCTCCCAACATCTCCCTTCGAAATCTCAGTGTAGCCCCTAAATCACCACCTCCATCTCCAGGTCCACAGATCTAAATGCCAGCTGCCCATTTCATCGATCAAATGAATTTCAACTACAATTTCTCAACTTCTCACCCCTACCCAAGCAGCCGCCTTCTGACGAATTCATGACTCAATAGCTTTCTCAGGTGGCACTGGTAAAGAACCTGCCTGCCAATGCAGGAGACACAGAGACTGGGGTTCGATCCCGGGTGGGCAAGATTTCCTGGAGGCAATGACAACCCACACCAGTATTCTTGCCTGGAGAATCTCAGGGACAGAGAAGCCTGGCGAGCTACAGCCCATGGGGTTGCCAACAGTCAGGTACAACTGAAGCGACTTAGTATGCAGCTGTTTCTGAGATGCTCTGAAGCCTCAAGCTTAGTATTCTTGGATCCTCCTTCAGCTTCCACAACACCCAGTCTTTACCTCCTTCAGACTTTCTCACAAATTGGTACCTCTTTTCAGCTCCCCGCCCCACCCACATTTCCTGGATTCTTCTGTGCCTCCATCATCAATCCCTTATGCTAACATCTCAGAGGTGCCCCCTGCTGTGTGTGGAATGAAGCCCAACCCAGCGAAACTTCTCCAGGCTGCCCCTCCTGTCTTTCCCAATCCTGGGACATTCCTCCCTGCCCTCCATCCTGACATTCCTCTTCCATCGAGGCTCAGTATGCACCTCTCCCCTACACATTCCTCTATGGTGATCTCCATGGGCGATCGCTCATCTAAACTCCCATATATCTGGATCTGGCACACTCAGCCCTCTTGGCCTGTGTGTTAGCCTTGTTTTCCCAGCCATGTCAGAAGTTCCTGGAGCATCTTCGTGTTACTTAGGATGAGGCCAGTAAATTCATAAACTCAGGAGCAAGACAAGGAAGGCAAATAAAGAAGGCAGAAAGGGGACGAAGGACATGTGTAAAAGATTAGGAGGATCTCTGTGGACCCTCTTAGCTCAGTCGGTAAAGATTCTGCCTGCAAAGCAGGAGACCTGGGTTCAATCCCTGGGTCAAAAAGACCTCCTGAAGGAGGAAATGGCAACTCACTCCAGGATTCTTGCCTGGAGAATCCCATAGACAGAGGAGCCTGGCAGGCTACCATCTATGGCGTCGCAAAAGTCGGACACAGCTTAGCGACTAAACCACCACTGTGGACCAAGCAAAGCCCATCTGCAGGGGGATGGCCCTGTGGGCCACTGGTTTGAGACCTTCACCTAGATGCCTTGCCTGAGCTAGCTAGCCTATGAATATTTCTTTTATTTCTCTGAAGCAGCATCTAGCAAAGAGAGGGGAAGGGTGACCTGATTTCCTTGGCCTGGCATAGAAGGCGCAGCCGGCCTCAACAGCTCAGAGGTGTCACCTCCCTTTCTCACCCAGCCCATAGTGCCGCACCCGATGTCAGGTGCTACCCCTTGGCTCCGGCTTCCTGTGAGGTCTAAGCAGCAGAAGCTTTTCTCACTCACAGACTAAAGAAAGAGCTGCCTGCCCCTCCCGCTGCTCATGACCCAATCAGAGCCAGCCTGACCAAGTGCACCCTGGGAGCACCTACCAGGCGGCATGAACATCCTCTGAAGCCTTGGCTGAGCCTCCTATCTGCCCCAACTTAGGGGGCAGGACATATAGGACTGGTGTGGGGAGAGGGGAGGGGAAAGGCAAAGGCAGAAAGAAGACAGGTGGTGGGAGATAGGGTGGGAGGGGCCACAGTGGGGGTGGGGGCTTGGCAAAGCACGTGTAGAAACCCAACTAAAATACTTTTTTTTCTTTGGCTGCACCAGGTCTTAGTTGCGGCGCATGGGGTATTTAGTTGTGGCATCTGGGATTCAGTTCCCCAACCAGGGATTGAACCTGGCACCCTGCATTGGGAACTCAGAGTCTTAGCCACTGGATGACCAGGGAAGTCCTGAAACCCAATTTTGACTCCTCCTGTGGCCACTCTCTCACACCCACTCCTTTCTCACTCCCTCCTCCCTAAGTCCAGCCACTCACCCCCAGCTCCTAGCCTCACCCGACTTCCAACCAAGCTATACAGGTGCCCAGAGTAATCAGCTAGACCATGACTTTCATGAAGACTCCCTCAATGACTGCTGCCTACAGTAGGGCACAATCCAGAAGGTTCTGGCTGCCTGGCACTCTCCTCTGTCCATCCTGCTTTCTTGTCCATTGAGTCACCATGGGAAAAATCTAGTCGGCCCAGTCTGGCTGTTTCCCACCACCTCCTTTCCCTGCTCTGAAGGCAGCAGCCTCAAAGGTCACTTGAGAAAGTTACTGACTTCCTCACAAACGTTAGCTGCCACCTACATCCCATCAGTTCCCTCTTCCCAGAAGGCCTGGGTGCAGTAATGTATGTATGTGTGCCTGAGCATGTGTGTTCAGTCACTCTGTCGTATCTGACTCTTTTTGACCCCATGAACCCTTGTCTCCTGAATTGGCAGGCGAATTCTTTACCAGGTGCAGTAGTGCGTGCATGCTAAGTCGCTTCAGTTATGGCCAACTCTTTGCAACCCTATGGGCTGTAGTTTACCAGGCTCCTCTGTCCATGGGTTTCTCCAGGCAAGAATACTGGAGGGGGTTGCCATGCCCTCCTCCAGGGGATCGTCCCAACACAGGGATCAAACCTGCATCTCTTACGTCAACCTGCACTGGCAGGCAGGTTCTTTACCACTAGTGCCACCTGGGAAGCCCAAGAGCACAGTGGAGTAATTCTAAACCCATGAATAAGAAGAAACTGGAGTTCAGATGGTGGCAGTCCATTCCTGAGACTACAGGGCTTATGAGCAGCTAACCCTCCTATGCTCCTTCCTGGAGGCCTCCCCACTCAGACCTGCCTTAAATGAGCACCATGAGCTCCTGGAGAACGAGGTGCAGGTTCCCTTTTTCATGTGACAAACAATGCAACAACTAGAGGGCAGAGCCAGGTAGACAGTTAAGAGGAACATTCATTAGTTTTGTGTTTGCTTATAATCTATCTTGTTGCTGAAATTCATTTAAAATAAATTGAACTCCTCCCCGCCCCTCCCCCTGACCCTGGCATCACAGGCTGCATGATGCTGCTCCTCCTGAAAGACATTGAAAGAGCAAAAGACACAAAGCAAGTGGAGCCCAGACGAAGGCAGCGGCCTGCTGGAATGTTCTGGAATGTTTTGATCCAGTTTCCTTTTGGAGGTGGCAGACCCTCTGTGTAGTGGAGCTCTGTGTTTGTGGTTTCTGTCTTCATGGAAGCTGTGTGGTTACCTGGAACACTGAACCAGCAGAACCATGACTTACATTTTCCGACATCATGTGATTTATGTACTATTTATGTTTCAGGATCTCTGTCATTTCCGACAGTTGCCAAAACATTTTCTACCAGGAATATTGGTATCTTGGAGTGGGAGGTGGAAACCCAGCACTAACTGCCTCCTGCATAGGATTATACTCATGATCTGCTCAGGGTGAGGCCCAGTAAGAGACAGAGGGAAGCTCCAAGGCCCCAGGGTTGACTGTACCAGCAGGGAGGGACCTGGGTCACATTCAGACTCCTGATGCCTGGCCTCGAGTTGGTGGTCATCCACCCACCATTGAAATCAGGGCTGCAGGAATGTCAGTCCTCAGAGGTGCCTCTGAGTGCCAAAGTTCACTCTGCACCCCTGGTTGATGTCTTGATTCAAGTTATGAGCTTTCTGTGCAAAGTGAGGAGATAACTGAGTTTTGAAAATTCACCATTGAATTCCACTCACTGCCCTGGGCAGCTCCTGGTAACCTACTCATAGCAGCCTGCCCCCACCTGCCTGTCCCCACTGCAGCCCTGAGTCCTCAGGCCACTCCTGGCCCAGTAACAATCAGGAAGAGCTGGCACCAGGGGACCCCGAAAGCAGCCCTTCAACTCCTTCACACATCGCTCTGCTGTGCTCCCGCTTTATTAGGCCAGCATTGCTCCAGGCACTCAGCTGAGCAACAAGCCATGTGAAAAAGAATTGCCTCACAAGCCCGTGTGATAAAAGGCAATCACAGAGGTATGCACAAAATATAGGTGAGGCCCTGAGCACCATGAGAGGAAGTCTTTGTGAGCTGGAATGCTTGTGCTCAGCTGTGTCTGACTCTTTGCCACCCCATGGACTGCAACTTGTCAGGCTCCTCTGTCCATGGAGGTGACTCTGGTAAAGGAATGAAGGGAAGATAGAAAAGACTGGATGAGAAAGCTGCAAAGGGCAGGTCCAGGCCAGAGCATGATTGCAACATGTGGCCACTAAGCCCATGGAGAAGGCAATGGCACCCCACTCCAGTACTCTTGCCTGGAAAATCCCATGGATGGAGGAGCCTGGTGGGCTGTAGTCCATGGGGTCGCTAAGAGTTGGACACGACTGAACAACGACTTCCTTTTCACTTTTCACTTTCATGCATTGGAGAAGGAAATGGCAACCCACTCCAGTGTTCTTGCCTGGAGAATCCCAGGGATGGGGGAGCCTGGTGGGCTTCTGTCTATGGGGTCACACAGAGTCGGACACGACTGAAGTGACTTAGCAGCAGCAGCAGCAGCAGCCACTAAGCCAACCCGGGCCCCTGCTTCATAATGAGGCCAAGACCCTTATCTACACGTCAGAGCTGGCAGAGACCCTCATTTGTTACAGCTTAATCCTAATGTGATCCTGGCTGGAAGGGAAGCCCTTCTCTTCTGCTCTCAGACTGTGGCTTTCCACCTGCAAGTCCCAACAAAGCACTTAGGAATAAAATGGAATAAAGGAGAAAATATCAGAGAAGGAAATGGCAACCCACTCCAGTACTAGTGCCTGGAAAATCCCACGGACGGAGGAGCCTGGTAAGCTACAGTTCACGGAGTCACAAAGAGTCGGACAAGACTGAGTGACTTCACTTTCACTTTCATCCAAAAAGAGTTAAGTGCTATTTCTTGAAACTCTTATTTATGGTTATATTAATATATACCCATAATTGTGGTTGTATGTGTGGATGAATGTATAAATTGGGTTTCAATGGAAAAAAAACTTTTTTTTTTTTCAGATCATTTATTTGGCTGTATCAAGTTTTAGTTGCGGCATGTGGGATCAGTTCCCTGACCAGGGATCAAACCTTGGTGCCTTGCTTTGGGAATGCAGAGCCTTAGCCACTGGACCATGAGGGAAGTCCCTGTAAAAAAACATTTCTTACTGAGGGTTGTGGTTTTAAAAGCTGAAGAAACCATTGCTTTAAGGGAATGCATCCATCTATCAACCATTAAACAAAGACTATCAAAAATTGAATCTTGTTCTAGGTAGAGAAAAAAAGCAAGACTTGGCTCTTGTAATTAAGCTCTGAATTTGGGGATGAAAAGACAAACACACCAGTAGGACAGGATGAGAAAAAACCACAACGACAGAGGGGTGTGCCCAGGGGAGGCAGCCCACGGCCTTGCCAGGGTCCCGGTGCTCCCAACTGGGGTGGGGGTGTGTGAACACAGACCTGCAGGGGCTGGTGTGGCCCCCCAGAGCCAGGGGCTGCTTGCTCGGAGGTGGAGAGGGAAGCAGGGTCAGTGCGGCTGGGCAAGAATGGAAGGATCTGAGGGGAGAGCTGAAGACTTTCCCCTCTGGGAGATGTGAAATTATCCCTATTGTTTAGAAGGGGATGGCTCCAGGCAGGGGCTGGGGGGTGGGGGTGGGGCAGCAGTTTGAGGACCAGATGTTGCGTTTGTCCCTGGTTCAAGGATTTTTCAAATTTACGTGAACATTGGTCCAGATGAAAACTTAGTCTACAGTTAACCATTTATTAGTCTGATAGGACTATCCATATTTTGCTTTTCTTCATATTTCTGCCTTGCAGTCCAGCTAGACCCAGCATTGGTGTCTGCCCGCCAGGCTTCTTTCTTCTCTTATCCCTGCTGAGCCCTAAACCCTCCAGCAGGGGATGGGTTCAGGGAAAAAAATGTGTTAGCCGCTCAGTCCTGACTCAATCCCAAGTCTGCGACCCCATGGACTGTATCCTGCCAGGCTCCTCTGTCCATGGAATTCTCCAGGCAAGAATACAGGAGTGGGTACCCATTTCTTCTCCAGGGGATCGTCCCCATCCAGGGATCGAACCCTGGTCTTCTGCACGGCAGGCAGATTCTTTACCATCTGAACCCCCAGGGAAACCCAAGCCTACCATCTAACACCCCTCCTTACACACCTAAGGGGCTGCCTGCAAACTAGCTGAGAAGAATGCAGCAGGGCTGATGGTCTGATTTTCAGCTCAGCATACAGGGACTGGCCTCTCTTTCTGCTTGTAAAAGTAGAAATGGAAAAAGCAACTTTACACAAATAAAAGTTAATTTAAAGGTAAGATAAAGTTTCAAAAAAAAAAGTATAAATAGAAAAGCAATGGGCTTTCCTGGTGGCTCAGAGGTTAAAGCATCTGCCTGGAATGCTGGAGACCCAGGTTTGATCCCTGGGTCGGGAAGATCCCCTGGAGAAGGAAGTGGCAACCCACTCCAGTACTCTTGCCTGGAGAATCCCATGGAGGGAGGAGCCTGGTAGGCTACAGTCCATGGGGTCGCAAAGAGACACAACTGAGTGACTTCACCACTAGAAAAGCAAAAGTAACCAAAGGGACTAAGATTCTATTTCCCCTTAAAGCAAAAACAGTGTTTGTCTGCAGATCCAGAATATACTGTGTGCCTTTTCCTAGTCAGGGGCTTCCCAGGTGGCACTACTGGTACAGAACTCGCTTGCCAATGAAGGAGACCTAAGAGATGCTGGTTTGATCCCTGGGTCAAGAAGACCCCCTGGAGAAGAGCATGGCAACCCATTCTGATATTCTTGCCTGGAGAATCCTGAATGGACAGAAGATCCTGGTGGGCTACAGTCCACAGGGTCGAAGAGTCAGACACAACTGAAGTGACTTAGCAGCAGTTTCCTAGTCATCTCTTTGAGCCCAGTAATTAGAAAGGAACTAGGCAATATTAACATGCAGCAACCAAAGGGCTAACTTTTAAAAGAAAGTTTTGTTTTATATTGGAGTACAAAATGACCCTGATGCTGGGAAACATTGTAGCATCACCTACTCAATGGACTGTGGAGGACAGGGAAGCCTGTCGGGCTGCATGAAGTCCATGGGGATGCTAAGAGCCGGACACGACTTAACGATTGAATAATAACACAGTTGATTACCAATGCAAAGGGCTAATTTTGGGGGGTTGGGAATCCACTTTCTTTCCATTATACTTTGAACTTTTTTTTTTTTTTACTTTGAACTCTTTTTAAGAGGTACCCTAGAGAGTCGTAAAGTGCCCTTCTGTGTTGTCTATTCTTGTGCAAAGGCTGGTCTTTCCCTTGGCTCTCCACACCTCTGCTCCCAGTGGGTTCTGTTGCCTGCAATTCGTTCGCCCTTGTTTTACACCTACTTGAATTCTGCCTCCAAAATGCCATTCAAATCCCATCTCCTCTAGGAAGTCAACCCACAAGGAGGACTTAGCACTCCTAAATTTATTCTTTTAAATCTTTATGAATAAGGGGCTCATTCATTTCTCTATTTTTATAGCTTTGTCATGTTAAATGTTTTTCACTGAGATCACACATTCCTGGAACCCTAAAGACACCAACTTATATTACTGTGCCTGGCACGGAGCTGAATATATAATAGGACATCAGAACTGAGATCTATCACAAATCTGATACAAAATCTGACTTCAAGACTCTGGGACCTCGGGAGCTTCCTTAATGCCACTGGGGTATGACCTCCTGTCTTGTAAAACTAGGATGGTAATAGTACCTACAATTTAGAGATGCTGCAGAGGTTAAACAAAACTATAGGTAAATGTTTAACACACAGCACAGGATAGGTTATTTACTATAAATCGGTAAGACAGAAGTCAAGGGACTTTGCTTATTTCTCTATTCCAGTCTTAGGGTTTTCCCCATCCTTGTGAGTTTTATTACATTTTTACTTATTTTTGAAATATGTAATATTTCAAAATAATTACAATGGTTCCAAAAGCAAGTCAGAACAAAAAGCTATTTCAGAGAAGTGTCATTCTTCTCAATTTCCTTCTTCCTTTTATCCTCTTCCCACTATGCCCTGCAGGTAACTAATCTCATTAGGGATTTTTTTTTTTTTTTTTGTCCTTATTTCCTCCTCTCAAATGATATTCTTAAGACTGTGTTCTTTTGAGACCTGATTCTCGGGACCCTAGTCATCTTTACACTTCAGTTTGGGAGGTGTTGCAAGCAGGCACTCCATGACAATGGGGTTAGTTGGGGCTAATCCTCAAGGGATTAGTCATGGTGAGAAAGAGCTGACATTCTTCACGGGACTGTTGTAAATACTTGCCCCAGGTCCCAATATATCTCTGTGACTGGTGAAGGGACCACAGCCCCATTCCTGCTATTTGGGAGTTCCTGCTACTCCCAGAGGCTGAAGGGAAAGTGTCACGCCCTAATGGAGTATCCCCACAGAGCCCAGGTGGCCTGTCAATCCTCCCATAGAGCGCAGGGCCTGACTCAAAAGTATATGATTGAAAAAAAAAAAAAAAAGTATATGATTGGATTTTTAAAAATAATTGATTATTTATTTATGGCTGTACTGAGTCTTCGTTGCAGAGAGGGAACTTTTCCTAGTTGCGGAGAGTTGGGGCTACTCTCTAGTTACAGCGAGTGGGCTTCTCATTGGGCTGACTCTCTTGTGTAATGTGGGTTCTAGGGTCTGTGGGCTTCAGTAGCTGCAGAGTGTCGACTCAGTACTTGTGGCTCAAGGGCTCCAGAGCACAGGCTCAGTAGTCGTGGCACACAGGCATAGTTGCCCCACAGCACGTCAGATCTTCCCAGACCAGGGATCGATCAAACCGGTGTCCCTTGCATTGCAAGGTGGATTCTTCACCACCGGAGAAGTCCCTTTAAAGAATTGTATTTAATATTTATTTTGGCTGTGCTGGGTTTTCCTTGCTACGCAGGCTTTTTTCTAGCTGCAGAGCCGGAGCTACTCTCCAGTGGCGGTGCACAGGTTACTCATTACGGTGGCTTCTCTTGTTGCAGAGCATGGGCTTCAGGGCAGGCAGGCTTTAGTAGGCACACAGGCTTAGCTGCTCTGAGGCATGTGGGATCTTCTCGGATCAGGGATTGAACCTGAACCAGTGTGTCCTGCATTGGCAGGCAGATTCTTTACCACTGATTCACCAGGGAAGCCCCTATGATTGCATTTAAAAAAAATCCACACCCAAGCATGTGTAGTGACCCTTGCTCATGATGGGAAAGCAGCCCTTTACGCTTCTAATCCTTATTTCTCCTTGGGATCTGAGGGATCAAGTTTGAAAAGCTCCTAGGCACTTCTCCATAGGACCTCGTTTAAAGGAGGAAAAAAAAAAAAACACCCTGAGTAAATAAAAGGGCCCAGCCATAGGGAGGCGGCTAGAGGAAGCGGAGGCCCAGAGGCCCACAGCTAGAGGTATTCACTGGAAAAAGCAGTGGGCGGAGAGGCTCCTGACTCTGAGGAGTCAGGCTGGCCCCAAGTCAGCTCAGAGGTTGTGACTCACCACAAGGAAAAGGAGTGCCCTGTGCTCTGGGGGAGGCTGCCTGCTCCAAACAGGGGAGCGGTGGCCAAGGAAGGAAATGAAGCAATCCAGGATTGATGAGTAGCCTTGGGGCAACCCGAGCTGGGAGCCCAAGTTGTCCCCAACTGCTGCCACTCCATATTGTTACCCTGCTCTCCCAAGGGACAAACATCATGGAAGAGAGTGGATTTGCCTGGGAAAGGGAATCGGGCCCTGTTCTGGGCAAATAGTTCCACCTTTCTTTCTCCAAGCTGGGGAAGACCTGGCAGCCAGCATCCTGACACAGCCCAAAGCCATGCTTTATTTTACTTGTAATTTGAAAAACACTTGGGGACTTCACTGGTGGTCCAGTGGTTAAGACTCTTCAATTCCAATGCAGGGGGCACAGTTTCAATTCCTTGTCTGGGAACTAAGATCCTATATGCCACATGGTGTCTCCAAAAATGATTAATAATAATAATTAATTGTTTCTTTTTTAAAAAAAGAAAAATACTTGAATAGAGGTGACTTTGCACAAATCTGGGCTCTCCAGTTCACCATGGCCACCATCTCACCCTAAGCTGGCATCACCAATTGAGGCTCCACTCCCCACCTGCCTCTGAAATTATTTGAAATGTCAACTCCTGGACAAGCAGCACCGCAAGTTCCTCCCACCTCTGGGGCTCTAGGAGTCTGTGTCATGGAACAAAACGATTTTTCAAAGGTGGCTAGAAACAGGGTGAGCAGCGTGCCCTGGGATGAGAAGGAAATGATCCTTCGCTCAGCAGGCTAGAGAGGACAAGCCTGGCAAGGCACCAGGACTGAGCCTACACAAGGCAGAAGTGACACAGCTTAGAGAGAATTCAAAACAGCATCTCTGACACCTCCCGGTGCCTCCTGTCTCTCTAGGGTATCGCTGCCAGCAAGTGGGCATCACGCCCAACCTGCAGTGGGCAGTGAGGGGGCTAGGTTCCCATCTGTCTGGTGTCCTAAAGCTGGTGGCTGGAACCATAGTGTCCAGGTTCTGGCCGCCCTCTGCTGGGCAAGTACAGAAGCTGCTTTCCAAAGAAAGAGGTGCCCCTCTCTCCTGGAGCCCCCTGAATCTGGGAGGTGGGAAAGGCATTCTGCTTTTCCACCGCCTTCCCAGAAAAGCTGGAGAAGGTATCAGTGCTTCCTGAAAAATCTCTAGTAAAAGTCTCAAGTCACTTACGTCCTCTGCCTTTAATCAGAATGACTTTTCTTGACATAGGGTCTGACCCAATGATATGCCCACTAAACATTAATGAAATAAATAACTAGCTCACCAGTTACCCACCATAGAAACCACTTCTGAGGGACTTGCCTGGTAATCCAGTGGCCAAGACTTCCAACTCCCAATGCAGAGGGCCTGGACTTGAACCCTGGTCAGGGAACTAGACTCCACATGCCACAACAAAGATCGAAGACCCCGAGCGCTGCAACTAAGGCCCAGTGCAGCCAAATAAGTAAACATATATTTTTAAAAATAAAAATAAGGAAACTGCTCCTGGCTTTGTCCAGGAGAGTAGGTCCAGTGTATTGGCCGTCTTTCGGAAATTCCTAAAAGATAGATCCTTTTACCTAGCTCTCCCAGTTTCAAGCTGCTTCTACTGGAGATCCAACCCTGCCTCCTTTCTTTGGGACCCCGGAGGCATCTTTCTGGGCTTCCCCGGTGGCTCAGTGGTAAAGAATCTGCCTGCCGTGGGGGTCAAGAAGATCCCCTGGAGAAGGTAAGGGCAACCCACTCCAGGATTCTTGCCTGGAGAATTCCATGGACAAAGAAGCCTGGTTGGCCACAGTGGGTCTCAAAGAGTCAGACAAGACTGATCAACTAAAACACTCACACCAGGCATCTCTCTTCTAATCCCCTCAACCCAGCTCTCCATTCCCAGCAGTGAAATTGAAAGTGAAGTTGCTCAGTCGTGTCTGACTCTTTGCGACCCCATGGACTGTAGCCTAACAGGATCCTCCATCCATGGGATTTTCCAGGCAAGAATACTGGAGTGGGTTGCCATTTCCTTCTCCAGGAGATCTTCCCAACCCAGGGATTGAACCCAGGTCTCCCTCATCATAGGTAGACGCTTTACCATCTGAGCCACCAGTCACGCTGGGTCTAGTTCACAGCTTCTTTCCTTCTCGCTTTCTTTAAATGTTTCCTCTGTCTCTGTTTTGGACACCAGGGTTCTTCATTTGGACGTTGAGATAGTCTCTTCTGCCTGAAGCAGCCCCAGGCCTTTAATGGGGCTTCTTTTGTCCACTGATTATTAACTGTTGTTACTTGACACTTGTAAATAATATAGGCCAGGAGAAAGGGCTGGAAAAGAGCTCTGGGACCCCCTGGAGTCAGCCTGGAGAGGGCCAGGTTCCTAGAGACATGTGAAAGGGCCTCAGGTCCAGGCCACTTGGGAAGATGTTCGTCAAGCCTGTCTCAGGCGCTAACTAACCAAACCATACTTAAATGTGTGTATGTTTCTTAAGTTTTTTTTTCCTATTATGCCTATTTCTCTTACAACTTATTTTTCCTAGTTAATAATAGGGATCTAACTTTTTTTAAAGCTAGGTGACATATGTGGTGTTAAAAAAGAAACCGAGGCATATTAAGAATTTCAAGAAGTTATTTGAGCAAAAATCGATTTAGCTCTTTCTGGGCTCAGACCTAGGTTGTGGTGACATGGTGAAACGCACCAAGAAGGTCGGGATCATGGGCAAACACGGGACCTGTTACGGTGCCTCCCTCAGGAAAATGGTGAAGACAACTGAAGTCATCCAGTGCACCAAGTACACTTGCTCCTTCTGAGGCAAAACCAAGATGCAGAGACGAGCTGTGGGCATTTGGCTCTGTGGTTCCTGCGTGAAAATGGTAGTGGGTGAAGCTGGGGTGCCATTTTTGCTGTCACAGTAAAGTCTGCCATCAGAAAAGGGAAGGAATTGAAGGACAAGTAAAAGTGCCACCATTTGATAACATTGATAGTCTATAGTAAATGGGTTAATTTATGTAACAAAAATTTCAAAAAAAATTCTGTTCAAAGCCAGCAGCACTCAGTCTGGCCGACAGAAAGGAGCCCCAAGGAACTGTACAAAATGAAAACCTTTTATAGGCAGAGAGGAACAGGAACAAGAAATTATACTGGGCAAAAAATAGCAGATTGATTATTGTAAGGTAACTTTAGGGGATGGCAGTGGTCTCACAGGCAGATAACCTCACTAGTGCTAATCAGGTGATCCCTGATTGGCTGGGTTAAGATTCCACTGCTGGGAGAGCCAAAAGTGTAATTAAGGCTTAGTTTGGTGACATAGTGTTCAGCATAAGCAACTCCATCTTGGACCTGTCATCTTGTTCTTAACAACTGGTAGGAAAAATTCAAAGGACTGAGGTGAGTCAGTAGAAAGCTGTGCTCTCTCCTACTCCTTTCCCCATGTCCTTTGCCCACAGAAAGACTGCCACTTTTGAAAGTAGTGCTGCGAACATCCAGAGACATGGTTATTGCCAGTCAAAGCTTATTGAGCACCTGCTATGATCCAAGCACTGTTTACAAAAGTTCTACCCTAGTAAACCTGCATTCTGATGAGAGGTGAGGGGATCAGGCAACAAAAGAGATAAATCTGTCAAATCCATGGTGTGTTATATGTTGATAAAGTGGAAAATGAAAGTGTTAGTTGCTCAATCGTGTCTGACTCTGCTACCTCATGGACTCTAACCAGCCAGGCTCCTCTGTCCATGGAATTCTCAGGCAAGAATACTGGAATGGGTTGCCATGCCCTTCTCCAGGGGATCTTCTCAACCCAGAGATGGAACCTGGGTCTCCTGTATTGCAGGCAGATTCTTTACCATCTGAGCCACCAGGGAAGTCCTATAGAAAAAACATAACCAGGGTCTGAGAGCTGGTCCTGACTGCACTTTTCCTCTGCTATCCTGGCCACACCCTGAAAACCTGGGGCTGCACTGGCCAAATCACTCTTTCACTACACTCCTTGGCATTGGGGTGCTTGCCCTGATCAACTGGGGCTCTAGCAGGTCCTCAGGGGTCAGCTGGAGAACCTCCAAAGTAGCTGTTGGGATTGGGATTGCTCATCTTCATTTATCCTTGATCAGAGTTCATGAATATTTTTTTCATATTTATTTATTTATTTGGCTGAATTTCATCTTAATTGTGGCATGAAGGTTCTCCATTGTGGTGTGCAGGCACACAGGCTTAGCTGCCCATGTAGGCATGAGGCATGTGAGATCTTAGTTCCCCAACCAGGAATAGACCTGTGACCCCTGTATTGGAAGGCAGATTCTTAACAGCTGGACTACAGGGAACTCCCTATGAATGTTTTTCTGTCTTTAATTAAATGTTATTAGAATTCTCTACATCAGTAGTTCTCAAAGTGGTCTCTGGACTGGCAGCATCAGGACCAGCATCATGTGGGAACCTGTCAGAAATGCAAATTCTCATTTATTTATTTTTAATTTAAATTTATTTATTTTAATTGGAGGCTAATTACTTTACAATATTGTATTGGTTTTGCCATACACCAACATGAATCCACCACGGGTATACACATATTCCCCATCCTGAACCCCCCTCCCACCTTCCTCCCCATACCATCCCTCTGGGTCATCCCAGTGCACCAGCCCCAAGCATCCTGTATCCTGCATCGAACCTGGACTGGCGATTTGTTTCTTATATGATATTATACATGTTTTAATGCCATTCTCCCAAATCATCCCACCCTCACCCTCTCCCATAGAGTCCAAAATACTGTTCTATACATCTGTGTCTCTTTTGCTGTCTCCCATACAGGGTTATCATTACCATCTTTCTAAATTCCATATATATGCATTAGTATACTGTATTGGTGTTTTTCTTTCTGGCTTACTTCACTCTGTATAGGGTCCAGTTTCATCCACCTCATTAGAACTGATTCAAATGTATTCTTTTTAATGGCTGAGTAATACTCTATTGTGTATATGTACCACTGCCTTTTTATCCATTCATCTGCTGATGGACATCTAGGTTGCTTCCATGTTCTGGCTATTATAAACAGTGCTGCAATGAACATTGGGGTACACGTGTCTCTTTCAATTCTGGTTTCCTCAGTGTGTAGGCCCAGCAGTGGGATTGCTGGGTCATAAGGCAGTTCTATTCCCAGTTTTTTAAGGAATCTCTACACTGTTTTCCATAGTGGCTGTACTAGTTTGCATTCCCACCAACAGTGTAAGAGGGTTCCCTTTTCTCCACACCCTCTCCAGCATTTATTGATTGTAGACTTTTGGATCACAGCCATTCTGACTGGCATGAAATGGTAACTCATTGTGGTTTTGATTAGAAATGCAAATTCTTAAGTTCCCTCCCCCAGTCCCACTGGATCTTGGACTCTAGGGAGTCCCTAAATTTGTTTTAACTAGCTATAAGGTCTGCTCTGGGATTCCCTGGTGACTCAGATGGTGAAGAATCTGCCTGCAGTGCAGGAGACCTGGATTGGATCCCTGGGTCAGGAAGAACCCTTGGAGGAGGAAATGGCAACTCACTCTAGTATTCTTGCCTGGAATTCCATGGACAGAGGAGCCCAGCAGGCTGCAGTCCATGGGGTCGCAAAGAATCAGACACAACTGAGTGATTAACACATACACACACATCTGCTCTACAGAAATACTTTACTAATTCACATTCCTAACAATTATGGTCACAAGCACACATTTTGTAGAGTTAAAAAAATGTTTCCCAGATGAAATCCTAGACTAGCTTATATGTTAACAAGTAAAAGTTAAGTCTACTTTAAATGGAGTATAATCTATAAAAACCATGAACCACTAAAGGCAGAAGTAGAGACGTCCCTGGCAGTCCGCTGGTTAAGAATCCGCCTTCCAGTGCAGGAGATGTGGGTTTGATCCCTGGTCAGAAAGCTAAGATTCCACATGTGCGTGCATGCTCAGTCACTCAGTGGTGTCTGACTCTTTGCAACCCCATGGACTGTAGACTGCCAGCCTCCTCTATCCATGGGATTTTCCTGACAAGAACCCTGGAGTGGGTTGCCATTTCCTACTCCAGAAGATTCTCAACCTAGGGACTGAACCCATGTCTTGTGTCTCCTGAGTCTCCTGCACTGGCAGGCAGAGTCTTTACCTTTGAGCCATCTGGAAAAGCCCTAAAATTCCACATGCCTCACAGCTAAAAACCCAGAACATAAACAACAGAAGTAACATTGTAACAGATTCAATAAAAACTTTACAAATGGTCCATGTCAAAAACATCTCTAAAAAAATAAAAATAGGATAAGTAAAATACAAATCTTATAGCTCAATTATTTGAAAATGAGGAATAATTCATGTGATTCCTGAGGACTTAAATCTATCCAATCTGTCTTGTGTTTGTGTTAGTCACTGAGTTGTGTCCGACTTTGTGACCCCATGGACTGTAGCCCTCCCCTAAAAATGGGATTCTCCAGGCAAGAATACTGGACTGGGTTGCCATTTCCTTCTCTAGGGGATTTTCCCAACCCAGGGATCAAACCTGGGTCTCCCGAATTGCAGCCAGATTCTTTACCATCTGAGCCACTAGTGAAGCCAACTGGATGGGTGACCTAGTCCTAAATCCCATGTAATCAAAAAGCAACAAAAGTTGGAAATAAACGAGGAATAACTAAAAACTGATGATGTGGGTTGTTAAAATACAGATAAATAGTAATATAAGTTTTTATTCCTCTCTGCATGGGTGCTAAGTTGCTTCAGTCATGTCCAGCTCTTTGCAACCCCATGGACTGTAGCCCACCAGGCTCCTCTGTCCATGGGATTCTCCAGGCAAGACTACTGGAGTGAGTTGCCATTCCCTTCTCCAGGGGATCTTCCCAACCTAGGGTCAAACACGAGTCTCTTAGGGGATCTTCCAGACCCAGGGATCAAACTCACATCTCTAAGGTCTCTTGCCTTAGCAGGTGGGTTCTTTACCACTAGCACCGCCCAGGAAGCCCTTTCCAAAAGAAGTGAACGGTAGTAATGGTCATTAGGCTATATTCCAGGCAGTGTGGAAAGCACATAGTATGCAATTTTATAACAGCAGCACAAACAAGAAATGATCAGAAGAACACTTTGGGCTTTAATTTACAGATAAACAAACAGGCTTGGGAAGCTTCAGGATCTTGCCTGGTATATGTCTAGCAGATGAGAGGAGCTGGAATTGGATTCTTTAATCTGTCTGTGCTCATTTTACTGAAAGCCACATTTGTAGATACTAGTGCTTATCTGAGCCTAATCCCTGGAGGACTAGGAGTCTCTGGAGAGAGAGAGAGAGGCTTTGAGAGGTCAGGAGGGAGATAAGTCTTGGCCAGAGTCCATCCATCTCACAGAGGGTCAAGTGTGTCTAGCGGGATCCTAGACACACCTTATGGCTGTTTTGCCAGCCTTTCATCCTTTGCAAGAGGAATAAGGTGTATGTTGGGAGGAATGGCCAAATAGAGTCCTGGAAAGGGCCTCCCACGGCCAAGACAGTAACCTAAAAATAACTGTGTACCCCTGGGGATATTACAGAGATTAGTTCCAAAAAGATTTGAAAGATGCAGTCTAGGGATTTCTACAACATCTGCATTCACCTTACCTATCTGGTCAGTGTCACAGGCCAGCAGTGTTGGAGAATGAGGGTAAGTCAACATAGACACCCTCTATGGGCTCTGCATACCCTGCCCAGAGCACTTCTGCAAGAAGAGGGGGCATCCACACTCAAGGGGAGGAGGTTACACAGGGAAGGCGAGTACAGCAGGGGGTGGGACTCTTGGGGCCACTTGGAATTCTGTCTACCATCCCTCCTCCTGCTTGGAGCATGGATGCAGCTCTAAGCTGCTTTGCTGCCACACAGGCTGTGTACCAGGCAGCATCCACGTTACTGCATTGGGCCCCTTTTGTTTAGCTGTCATCCTGCATAAGGACCACAGCGATCTGGGACCTCTGACCTTCACACTTCACTTTCTATGTGAGTAATAAACGGCCTAATCGGAAAATGGGCTCCTTTTTTAAAAATTATTTCTTTATTTTGACTGCACTGGGTCTTCCTTGCAGTGCACAGGCTTCTCATTGTGGCGTCTTTTTGCGGAGCACAGGCTCTACGGCATACAGGCTTCAGTAGTTGTGGTGCATGGGCTTAGTTGTTCCACAGCATATGGAATCTTCCCAGATCAGGGATCAAACCCAGGTCTCCTGCATTGGCAGGCAGATTCTTAACCACTGGACAACCAGCGAAATCCATTTAAAATGCTTATCAGAGTATAATGGATTTTCAGTGTTGTGTTAGTTTCAGGTGTACAGCAAAGTGAAGTGTACGTTTCTGTTCCGTCACTAAGTCGTGTCAGACTCTTTGCGACCCTACAGGCCCCAGCATGCCAGGCTTCCCTGTCGTTTATTATGTCCTGGAATTTGCTCAAACTCATGTCCACTAAGTCAGTGATGCCATCCAACCATCTCATCCTCTGTTGCCCCCTTCTCCTCCTGCCCTTGTATACATATATCCACTCTTTTTAAGATTCTCTTTCCATATGGGTCATTACAGAGAGTTGAGTAGAGTTCCCTGTGGTATACAGTAGGTCCTTATTAGTGACTTCTTCCTTCTTTACCAGCCAGGCCTTGCCTGTACCTGATACTTTACAGCTGCTTAGAGATCGCTCACTACTTGACAGAATGATACTGGGTCTGCTGAGGGGAGGAAGAACTGTCTATCAAAGGAACTGCAGGACATGGCCCAAGTGTGCCCAGCAGGAGCTAGGGGACAGACCTGGGACTATATTCACCTCATGCTGCACTGGGTGAGATGAAACATAAAGCTGGGTAAAGGAGAACATACTGCTGATTCAGGAGCCCTGTCATATGGTATAGGACTTACACCCTGGCAAGGAGCTGGAGATGGTGCTAATGCTCTATTTCCCGGGTTCATGGAAGCTCAGAAAAGCCATGGCCTCCACTAAGTGAAGTAGAACTGCCAGAACCACCATGGCAAAGAGCGGGTGAAGAGCTCAAAGGCTCAGAGAAGTGGGCATACTGGAATAGATACATCACTGAGGACAGAAAACCAACAGGAGGACCTGGAGAGCATTCTAATTACCCAAGCACTAAGGATGCACTGGTGAGAAGGGCCAGCAGCATCAGTGAGAAAATCAGATATGGCTGCCCTCGCTAGACCAGGGCTGGTGGGGGAGGCAGAATTGTGCTCCACTACTAATGGGGCTGATGGGGTCCTGAAATAGAGGCCAGGGGGCAACACTCCACTGCCAGAAGGAAGGTGGTGAGATGACCTTACCACTTGACAAGAGCAGGTGTAATACATGGCAGTCGGAGGAATATCCTCCCAAAGAGAATTGCAGAGCTGGTGATGGAACCTAGTATTCCTATGGGACAAAATACAGCTTACTTTGGGGCTTCCCTGGTGGCCCAGTGGCTAAGACTTCAAGCTCCGCACACAGGGGCCCTGAGTTCAGTCCCTGGTCAGGGAACTAGATCCTCTCTGCCGCAGCTAAAAGATCCCACACACTTCAGTGAGGAGTGAAGATCCTGAGTGCTGCAACTGAAAGCTGGGACAGCCTAAATAATAAATGCATGCTAAGTCACTTCACTCTTGTCCTACTCCTTGCAACCCCATGGGCTGTAGCCTGCAAAGCTCCTCAGTCCATGGGATTTCACAGACAAGGATATGGAGTAGGTTTCCATTTTCTCCTCCATGGGATCTTCCTGACAAAGGGATCAAACCCACATCTCTAGCATCTCCTACATTGGAAGGGGATTCTTCACCACTAGCTCCACCTGGGGAGCCATTTTGCACCCCTACCAGACATTTATCATCTTACCACAATGCGCAACTCTCCCACCCTCTGGTTCTGGTCAGAGAGGGCTTGGAGTTGAATTAGGGTCCCTGAGAGCATGTCTGGGTTAGGTTTAAAAAAAAAATTCTTGCAATGTCACAAGCAGAACTAAAAGTGCGTATAAGGAATTGCATTCACCAAGCCACCTTTTTGGAACAACAAACTCTGGGAATCTGTGTTCACTTCCTGTACCCTCTCTCCTCCCGAAGTATGGACTGGACGAAAGACCTTGACAGCAACGAGAGGGGTTAATTCTGCAAGCGTTTCTGCCTCTCCTGTAGATCCAGCTGTCTCTCATGCCCTGGGGCCTGACCGCACACCTCAGGTATTTGCATTTATAACATAAAACTTCCTTCCCAGCCTTTCTAAACGGGAAACTTGTTCCAGCTTAAAATAAAGCTGGGACCTCCCTGTCTTCCTACCTGTGGGCCCTTAAGCTTCCCTCCCCCTACTTCCAGAATGCCTTGACCCTTAGCTTCTGAGGCTCAGCCTGTGCCTCCCACATGTAACCTGCCCTGTGGCATTAATCTAAGTCCAGCAGATACAGGCAGATGCTACAGAGTTGCCCAATTTCCTCTAAAAGAACATTTTAACTTTTATTCCTGGAGATAGCTTCCTGCTCATTTTCAGGCCTGAGTAATCTTTTAGGCAATCGGGTCACAAGTTATCCTGAGCAGGAAAGTCTCTCCCGTTATTTAACAACCTGAAGTCTTGTGCACAAATATTTCCATCACCAGTTGATTAAGCATGCCCATACAAGGGCCAACTGTATTCACTGTACCACACCACTTTATATAAGGTACTTGAGTACCCCCAGCAGCTCTAGGAACATGCTCCCCATGGGTATTGGGCTGTAAAGGGTATGTCCCCAACAGAACTTCAGGAAATTCTAACGAATGTACTTTACATATTTATTATTTTTTGGCCACACCACATGTGGGATCATAGTTCCCCAACCAGGGATCAAACCCAAACCCTTGCATTGGAAGTGAGAAGTCTTAACCACTGGACCACAAGGGAAGTCCCTAAAGAATGTACTTTAGATAGAAGGGAAGCAATCCACAAAAAAGATCAGAAATACAGGAAAGAATAAAGAACACTGATGCTGTAAAACAAGAAAACCATCTGCTGGGCTTAAAACAGCAAAATGAACAGGTAAACGGGGGAGGAACTGAGGTTCATGTACTCAAACATCCTTGTGTAGTTTGAAGGCTATAAAGCTATTTATTTTAGATTTTACCAAGTTAATCATGAATGTCAAAATACCTGGGGTAAAAATTATTAGGCTAAAATATATAAATCTCATACTTGTAAAAATTTAAAAAGGAATTAGAAAAAATATTTAATCGATTCCAAAGAAGCCAATGTGTGTTAGTAGCTCAGCTCAGTTCAGTTGCTCAGTTGTGTCTGACTATTTGTGACCCCATGGACTGCAGCACGCCAGGCTTCCCTGTCCATCACCAACTCCCAGAGCTTGCTCAAACTCATGTCCATAGAATTGGTGATGGCAACCAACCATCTCATCCTTTGTTGTCCCTTTCTCCTCCTGCCTTCAATCTTGCCCAGCATCAGGGTCTTTTCTATTGAGACAGTTCTTCACATCAGGTGGCCAAAGTACTGGAGTTTCAGCTTCAGCATCAGTCCTTCCAATGAATATTCAGGACTGATTTTCTTTAGGATTCACTGCTTTGATCTCCTTGCAGTCCAAAGGACTCTCAAGAGTCTTCTCCAACACCACAGTTCAAAAGCGTCAGTTCTTCGGCACTCACATCCATACACGACTACTGGAAAAACCATAGCTTTGACTAGAAGGATCTTTGTTGGCAAAGTAATGTCTCTGCTTTTTAATATGCTGTCTAGGTTGGTCATAGGTTTTCTTCCAAGGAGCAAGCATTTTTTAATTTCATGGCTGCAGTCACCATCTGCAGTGATTTTGGATTCCAAAAAATAAAGTCAGTCACTGTTTCCCTTGTTTCCCCATCTATTTGTCATGAAGTGATGGGACCGGATGTCATGATCTTAGTTTTCTTAGTTGAGTTTTAAGCCAACTTTTTCACTCTCCTCTTGCACTTTCAACATGAGGCTCTTTAGTTCTTCAGTTTCTGCGATAAGGATGGTGTCATCTGCCTATCTGAGGTTATTGATATTTCTCCCGGCAATCTTAATTCCAGTTTGTGCTTCATTCAGCCTGGCATTTTGCATGATGTACTCTGCATACCGGTTAAATAAGCAGGGTGACAATATGCAGCTTTGACATACTCCTTCCTGATTTGGAACCAGTCTGTTGTTCCATGGCCAGTTCTCACTGTTGCTTCTTGACCTGCATACAGATTTCTCAAGAGGCAGGTCAGGTGTCTGGTATTCCCATCTCTTTAAGAATTATAGTTCAGTCATGTTCAACTCTTTGTGACCCCATGGACTATAGCCCACCAGGCTTCTCTGTCCATGGAATTTCTCAGGCAAGAACATTGGGTGGGTTGTCATTTCCTTCCCCAGAGGATCTTAGCAACCCATGGATCAAACCTGGGTCTCCTGCACTATAGGCAGATTCGTACCATTTGAGCCACCAGAGCGGAATAAAAATAGAAAAGAAGCCAAATATAAAGCACAAAATAAAATGGATAAAATAATATAAAGGGATGATAATCTCTTTAGAGATTATAAATAATCTTTAGAGATAATAAAGAGCTGATTATCATATAAATTTAAAAGGAGTATATAAAATACAAATAACTGAACATTTTCACTTAAAAAAAAACAAAGATTGGGAATGCCCTGAAGATTTAGTGGTTAGGACTCAGTGCTTCCACTTCAGGGGCCAAAGGTTCCATCTCTAGTCCAGGAACTATCCCACATGCCCCATGTGGCATGGCCAAAAGGAAAAAAAATAAAATTAACAAAGTAAAGGAATACAACAGGGTATATGGACAGACTAAGGGAAAGAAAGCAGATGCAGCCATGTTATGATCAGGCAAAATAGAATTTAAGGCAAAAAGCACTACTAGAGATAAAAAGGATCACTCCATTATGATAAAAGGTTTATTACACCAGGAACATAACACTAGTATAGAAGTATAGAATTATGTGAGCCTACCTAAATAGCTTCAAAGTACTGTATGTAAATAAAACATGAAAGAACTACCAGGAGAAATTTACAGAGCTACCACCCATGAAATATTTTACACATTACCTTCTGCAATATTTAGGTCAAGATGCTATTATATTAACTAAACTCTGCAGCCAGGAAGTTTAGCTTTGAAGCAGAAGTAGAACAACTGTTGTGGAATACACATTATTTGGAATCTCACATGGAACTTTTATGAAAAAAGATCTCATGGAGCTAATTTCCTCAAATCTTAAAAGACTGATGTCACTCTTTGACTGTAATCCATTTAAATTAGAAAGTATTAACCGAAAGAAAATTAGAAGAATACTGTATTTGGAAATTCATGAGATAAACTCTAAATAACTGATATGTCAAAGAAGAAACTATTGTGGAAATCACTTAATAGGAAGAAATAATGACAATATACTACCATATCACAAACACTATTTTTTAAATTAATTAGTTAATTTACTCATTTGGACATGCTGAGTCTTAGTTAAGGCACGCAGGATCTTCAGTTGCAGTATGTGGGATCTAGTACCCTGACCAGGGATTGAATCTGGGCCTTCTGTATTGGGAGCGAGGAGTTGTAGCCACTGGACCACCAGGGAAGTCCCCACAAACACTCTTTAGATATTCATAGTCTTAGATGCTCCAGTTACAGAAAAATAAAAGCTGCAAATTAGAGACTCATGTAAATAAAGCTTAGTCGCTCAGTTGTGTCTGACTCTTTGCAATACCATGGACTGTAGCCTGCAAGGCTCCTGTGTCCATGGGATTTCCCAGGCAAGAATACTGGAGAAATATCAGAAGTAAGAAGTTGTAAAAAAGACTAACCTTACTTCATCCCCTGGAACAGGCATTCATTTTCTGTAAACCAGGCCCTTGGTTCCAGTAGAGCTTCAGGTTGACAACCTGCTTATTATGAGATGAGATGAGAAAAGGCACTCTTGATTCTTCCCCTTGATTCTAGAACCTGCATATTCTGGTCATTGATACAATGCATAGGCTGCATCCTTGGAGAAAGAAGAATGTCTTAACTCTAAATGTTGTTCCTAAAATGTCACCAGGGCTGAGGTTTTAATGGGTCATCCAAATATTTACCTGGTTGGCTGCTTTTGGGAGATCTGGTATATGGTTCAGTTCGTTCAGTTCAGTTGCTCAGTTGTGTCCGACTCTTTGTGACCCCATGAATCGCAGCACGCCAGGCCTCCCTGTCCATCACCAACTCAGACTCACATCCATCGAGTCAGTGATGCCATCCAGCCATCTCATCCTCTGTTGTCCCCTTCTCCGCCTGCCCCCAATCTTTCTCAGCATCAGAGTCTTTTCCAATGAGTCAACTCTTCGCATGAGGTGGCCAAAGTACTGGAGTTTCAGCTTTAGCATCATTCCTTCCAAAGAAATCCCAGGGCTGATCTCCTTCAGAATGGACTGGTTAGATCTCCTTGCAGTCCAAGGGATTCTCAAGAGTCTTCTCCAACACCACAGTTCAAAAGCATCAATTCTTCAGCGCTCAGCCTTCTTCACAGCCCAACTCTCACATCCATACATGACCACAGGAAAAACCATAGCCTTGACTAGATGGACCTTTGTTGGCAAAGTAATGTCTCTGATTTTCAATATGCTATCTAGGTTGGTCATAACTTTCCTTCCAAGGAGTAAGCGTCTTTTAATTTCATGGCTACAATCACCACCTGCAGTGATTTTGGAGCCCCCCAAAAAATAAAGTCTGACACTGTTTCCACTGTCTTCCCATCTATTTCCCATGAAGTGATGGGACCAGATGCCATGATCTTCGTTTTCTGAATGTTGAGCTTTAAGCCAACATTTTCACTCTCCTCTTTCACTTTCATCAAGAGGCTCTTTAGTTCCTCTTCACTTTCTGCCATAAGGGTTGTGTCATCTGCATATCTGAGGTTATTGACATTTCTCCCAGCAATCTTGATTCCAGCTTGTGCTTCTTCCAGCCCAATGTTTCTCATGATGTACTCGGCATAGAAGTTAAATAAGCAGGGTGACAATATACAGCCTTGACGTACTCCTTTTCCTATTTGGAACCAGTCTGTTGTTCCATGTCCAGTTCTAACTGTTGCTTCCTGATCTGCATATAGATTTCTCAAGAGGCAGGTCAGGTGGTCTGCTATTCCCATCTCTTTCAGAATTTTCCACAGTTTATTGTGATCCACACAGTCAAAGGCTTTGGCATAGTCAATAAAGCAGAAGTAGATGTTTTTCTGGAACACTCTTGCTTTTTCAATGATCCAGCGGATGTTGGCAATTTGATCTCTTGTTCCTCTGCCTTTTCTAAAACCAGCTTGAACATTAGGAAGTTCACAGTTCACATATTGCTTGAAGCCTGGCTTGGAGAATTTTGAGCATTACTTTACTAGTGTGTGAGATGAGTGCAATTGTGCGGTAGTTTGAGCATTCTTTGGCATTGCCCTTCTTTGGGATTGGAATGAAAACTGACCTTTTCCAGTTCTGTGGCCACTGCTGAGTTTTCCAAAACGCTGGCATATAGAGTGCAGCACTTTCACAGCATCTTTCAGGATTTGAAATAGCTCAACTGGAATTCCATCACCTCCACTAGCTTTGTTCATAGTGATGCTTTCTAAGGCCCACTTGACTTCACATTCCAGGATATCTGGCCCTGGGTGAGTGATCATACCATCATGATTATCTTGGTCGTGAAGATCTTTTTTGTATTTATTCAAAATGGGATCTATTTTGAATCCCATTATTATAATTAGTACCCATTGTTATGTCTCATTCACACTCAAGGATAATCAAGCCTTCCATGACCCTTTCACAGTGGTGCTGGTAGAGACGTTCATTGCAGGCAGTGAATTACAACCAGGTGTGCAGTAGGGATAAACTTTAGTAAGAATGGGTGGGGGACTTCCTTGGTGGTCTAGTGGCTAAGACTCTTCCCCCACAATGCAGGGGAACCAGGTTCAATCTCTGGTCAGGGAACTAGATTCCACAGCCCTCAACAAAGAGTTTCCATGATGAAACAAAGATGGCAGTTCTCACATGCTGCAACCAAGACCAAACACAGCCAATTAAATAAATGAACTCTTGTTGTTGTTTAGTAGCTAAGTCATGTCCAACTCTATGTGACCCCATGGATTGTAGCCTGTCAGACTCCTCTGTCCATGGGATTTTCCAAGCAAAAACACTGGAGGGGGTTGCCATTTCCTTCTCCAGATGATCTCTCTGACCCAGGGGTCAAACCCATGTCTCCTGTAATAGCAGGTGGATTCTGTGCCACTCAGCTACCTGAGGCCCAAATAAGTAAATAATAAATAAAAAGAATGGGGGGGGGAAGGGGGATGAGGATGGGAGGGAAGCCAAAGAGGGAGGGTATATATGCATATTATAGCTGATTCACTTTGTTGTACTGCAGAATTAACACAACATTGTAAAGCAACTATATCCCAACTAAAAAAAAAAGTAATCACTGTCATGTCCAGAATAGATTAGATGTAATCAATCTGCCACCAAGAGACTGGCTGCTTTCCCCTAAGGGATGGGACCACAGGGCCCAGCTGGTGACAATGGTAAATGTCGTTTGATCAATCTTGGACAGAAGGAGTCCACGCTGTTTCTCCAGCTGTCAATCACACAAACAGTAGGGTTATGAAAGACAGAGGCTAGCTGATATTCACCTGTTATGTCACCCTGTTCGCACGGCTGCTGAGTGTATCTTCTGAGGTGGATGCTTTTGGTGGGCCCTGACTTGAAACACAAAGATACACACGTCCTGTGCTCATGCACACAGGTTCATACCCCTTTGTCTCTAATCTTCCCGTTTTACATTTTCTAGGTCCCCGACCTCCTAGCCAAGCTACTCACCACACCTCAGGAGTTCATACACATACCTACTTCAGGCCTCTTCTCTCAAAATACAAATTGTACGTGGACAAAAACTGCTATTCCAAGGGGAAAAAAATTGTATTTGGTTAAAATGTCCCTTTGCAGATGAATGTATTTATAACGAAGAAATGGAGACGCAGATGTAGAGAAGGAATTTGTGCACACAGTGGGAGAAGAGGTGGGTAGGATAAGTGGAGAAAGTACCATTAACATATATACCCTATAGTGTGTAAAATAGATAACTAGTGTGAAGCTGCTATATAACACAGGGATCCCAGCTCTGCTATGACCTAGAGAAGTGGGATGTGGGGAATGGAGGAAGGCTCAAGAGGGAGGGGATGTATATATTACTATGATTGATTTGAGTTGTTATATGGCAGAAATCAACACTTTGTAAACCAATTATCCTCCAATTTAAAAAAAAAAGTCCCTTTGTCTCTAATGTTGTATACTCTTAGAATAAAATACTACTTAAAAGAAAACCATCTGCCATTCCAGTAAACTATGAATGTTGCCTTCCATAGAGCCATCAGCTACTGCCCATGTTCCCTAAGGAGAATTCTTCAGGATGGAGAAAAATAGATACTGTTCCTAGACAATTAAGATGCATATCAAAGGAATAATTTCAATGAGCCTGGATTATTGCATCTTCTCATGTATAGAAAAGCACTAAAATTATTAACATGAGATGTTTGGGTTTTCTTTTGATTAGCAGTAGTCTTTTGATGTTCAACTACATGGGTTTTGTTCTTCTCCAGCAAAAACTCCTATATATACTGTCTTCTCCTTTACCTCTTTGGAAGAGTGCCTAAGAATCTGAGAGGCTGTCTCCCATATACTACAGTCCTCAGAAAGGTCCCCAAATAAAAGCAACTATGTATGCTTGGTCATTCAGTCCTGTCCAGCTCTTTGTGACCGTTTGGACTGTAGCCTGCCTCTCCTCTCTGTACATGGGATTTCCCAGGCAAGAATACTGGAGTGGGTTGCCCTTTCTTTCTCCAGGAAATCTTCCCAACCCAGGGATCGAACCTGGGTCTCCTGCATTGCAAGCAGATTCTTTACCTGCTGAGCCATTGGGGAAGTTCCAGAAATCAACCCTGAATATTTATTGGAAGGACTGGTGCTGAAGCTGAAACTCCAATACTCTGGCCACCTGATGCGAAGAGCCAACTCACTGGAAAATACCCTGATGCTGGGAAAGATTGAGGGCAAGAGGAGAAGAGGATGACAGACGATAAGATGGTTGGGTGGCATCACTGACTCGATGGACATGAGTTTGAGCAAACTCTGGGAGATGTTGAAGGACAGGGAAGCCTAGCATGCTGTATTCCATGGGATTGCAAAGAGTTGGATACGACTGAGCGACTGAACAACAACAAGGGGGTCTCCAACCCACATACACACATTGACAACTGTTCCAGATCCCTAGAAGGCCGTGCTGCAAACCTCCTACTGGCCCTTCCTGACTCCACATGGTATCTTTACCTATCATGGACACCTGGGCATCACAGGTGCTGCTACGTTCAGTGGCCAAGGGGCAGGCAATTTGCCTTGTATTTGGATCTATGAGAAATTTCCCCTTGCTCTGGACATTGTTTGAATTACAAAGTAAATGAATCAGTGCTATTTTGTCTCAAAGAGTTCCCCAAAATGCTATTTCTTTCTTTTTTAATACTATCTGCATCTTCCATAGTGATGGAGGTACAAACCAGTGGGTTCATAAAAATTTCGCCAATATGGCAAACACTTTGAATTTTGGGTAAAGTTTTTTTTCCCCCTGCTAGCTGGCATCTGGGCATCCAGAGTACTTACCATATTTTGTTCAACAAAATTCAATTAGTATCATGTTCCATAGAATATCAAGATGATCAAGATCCCTGTGGATTATGCCGTAACAGAAAGCAGGAGAGTTAACACAGCACTGTGGCAGGACAGTCAGTGTATTCTGCTGGCCTTGCCACCTATAAGAAGCCTCTGTATTCCCTTTTCTGTGGTGGACAATTTCTCTAGAAAACAGCCACAGGTCTGTTTAAGAAAAAAACTAAAGGAATATTGTACATTTTTGCAGTGGCCTTACCAGCTCCTTTCTCACAGGGAACTGGAATGCCCGTCTGTCAGTCTAAAAACTGACTCATCTAGAAACCGGGTGAAAACTTGTAATTTTCCACTGAAGTGCAGGGCACCAGTCTTTTGCTTCCCAGCTCTCCATGTTTTCTGGATATACAACCAAACAATATTCAGATGCCATCATATCTCTTCCCCAAAGACCTTATGGATCATTAGCCATTGCCCCAGGTTTCTGTATATCAAGACACCCTGGTTGCCACTGCAAGACTCCTGCCTGTTCCAGTAATTATGTCCACCCTGCCTCTGATGGTTAAGTGCTCCCACTTGTCTCTGCTATTTCAGAATCTCATTATTCCCAGTAATGCCAGGGAGTCCAGTTCGCTGTTGCCGTGTCTTACTGTCATCCCAGCCTATGAAGGACCCCATCACTGAATTTTTCACTGCCACAAGTGCACTTTGTATCACATAAGGAGTAAAGGGCCATGATGTTTGCAATTTATTCTCAAATTGTTCTGGAAAAAAAATGTTAAGAATATACATAGAGAGAGAACAAACAATAAGGCAAGGGAGGCAAAATCTTAGCAATAAGAAAATCTGAGTCGGTTTTCTTGTTTAGTCACTCAATCATGTCTCACTCTTGAGACCCCACGGATTGTAGCCCACCAGGCTTCTCTTTCCATAGGATTTCCCAGGCAAGAATACTGGAGTGGGATGCCATTTCCTTCTCCAGGGGATCTTCCTAATCTAGGGATTGAACCCGAGTCTCCTGCCTAGCAGGCAGATTCTTTACCACAGAGCCACCTAGGAAGTCCGTTGAGTAAGGGTATACGGGTGTTTATTATACGGCTTTTTAATCATCTTTCCCATTTTTTCCGTGGTAATTGAGATAGTCATGCTTTCTTCCTCTTATGTCAGATTTGATCCTTAAATATTCAGCAGGAAATTTTTGTAATAGAATGGCACACAATACTTTCCAGGCAATTTCTGGCTACATTTCCTTTCTAATTTTTAATGCATCTCCTTTAACCTTTTACTTTCTTTTTCTTTGATCAGGCTTCTGAAGAAACAACTTGGGACTAACCCTTCTAAGCCTTTTATTGCTTTGTTTTTATTTCCCGTTTCATTAACATCAGAGTTTAATTTTACTAATCCTCTCTTTTGTGTGTGTGCGTGTGTGTGTACCACAAGACCTCAGACTTGGACCAAACTAAATCTTTTTTTCCTTTATACTCTCATCATTATTTTTTGAATGGCCTGCTTTATTTATTTATTTTTTGAAATAATACAGGGACTTCCTTCAGTGTCCAGTGGTAAAAACTCTGTACTTTCAAAGCAGGGGGTGTGAGTTTGATCCCTGGTAGGGGAACTAAGGTCCCACATGTTGTGAGACATGGCCAAAAAATAAAATATAATAGAACAAACAGTTGCACAGTCTATGTCCAACGTAAGAACTGGAAAGAATAAGCTATATTTCTATGATTTTGAACAATTAGATTGCTATCAATTGTATTGTATTTTATTTTACTTTATTTTTTTGGACTGTATTTTAAATCATTAAATTGCATCTCAGAATTTTTTTTTAAAGTCCATCTTTTGGGACTGTATATGAAAACAAGAGGATGACAACATGGGCCTGAAGGACTGTTATCAAGAAGTTCTTCTCCAAAACTTCATTTTCTTTTTCCAAAGCTTTTTACACTTTCAGTTCAGTCACTCAGTCATGGCTGACTCTTTGTGATCCCATGAACCGCATCATGTCAGGCCTCCCTCTCCATTGCCAACTCCCAGAGTCCACCCAAACTCATGTCCATTGAGTTGGTGATGCCATCCAACCATCTCATCCTCTGTCGTCCCCTTCTCCTCCTATCATCAATCTTGTCCAGCAACAGGGTCTTTTCAAATGAGTCTGCTTTTCCCATCAGGTGGCCAAAGTATTGGAGTTTCAGCTTCAACATCAGTCCTTCCAATGAACACCCAGGACTGATCTCCTTTAGGATGGACTGGTTGGATCTCCTTGCAGTCCAAGGGACTCTCAAGAGTCTTCTCCAACACCACAGTTCAAAAGAATCAATTCTTTGGCACTCAGCTTTCTTTATAGTCCTACTCTCATATCCATACATGACCACTGGAAAAACCATAGCTTTGACCAAATGGACTTTTGTCAGTAAAGTAATGTCTCTGCTTTTTGATATGATGTCTAGGTTGGTCATAACTTTTCTTCCAAGGAGTAAGTGTCTTTTAATTTCATGGCTGCAATCATTATCTGCAGTGATTTTGGAGCCCAAAACCATAAAGTCTGAAACTGTTTCCACTGTTTCCCCATCTATTTGCTATGAAGTGATGGGACCAGATGCCATGATCTTAGTCTTCTGAGTATTGAGCTTTAAGTCAACTTTTTCACTCTCCTCTTTCACTTTCATCAAGAGGCTCTTTAGTTCTTCTTTGTTTTCTGCCATAAGGGTGGTGTCATCTGCATATCTGAGGTTATTGATATTTCTCCCAGCAATCTTAATTCCAGTTTGTGCTTCATCCAGTCCAGCATTTCTCATGATGTACTCTGCACAGAAGTTAAATAAGCAGGCTGACAATATACAGCCTTGACGTACTCCTTTTCCTATTTGGAACTAGTCTGTTGTTCCATGTCCAGTTCTACCTGTTGCTTCCTGATCTGTATATAGGTTTCTCAAGAGGCAGGTCAGGTGGTCTGCTATTCCCATCTCTTTCAGAATTTTCCACAGTTTGTTGTGATCCACACAGTCAAAGGCTTTGGCATAGTCAACAAAGCAGAAACAGATGTTTTTCTGGAACTCTCTTGCTTTTTCCATGATCAAGCAGATGTTGGCAATTTGATCTCTGGTTCCTCTGCCTTTTCTAAACCAGCCTGAACATCAGGAAGTTCGCCGTTCACATATTGCTGAAGCTTGGCTTGGAGAATTTTGAGCATTACTTTACTAGTGTGTGAGATGATTGCAATTGTGCGGTAGTTTGAGCATTCTTTAGCATTGCTTTTCTTTGGAACTGGAATGAAAACTGACCTTTTCCAGTCCTGTGGCCACTGCTGAGTTTTCCAAACTTGCTGGCATATTGAGTGCAGCACTTTCACAGCATCATCTTTTAGGATTTGAAATAGTTCAACTGGAATTCCATCACCTCCACTAGCTTTGTTCATAGTGATGCTTTCTAAGGCCCACTTGACTTCACATTCCAGGATGTCTGGCTCTAGGTGAGTGATCACACCATCGAGATTATCTGGGTTGTGAAGATCTTTTTTGTATAATTCTTCTGTGTATTCTTGCCACCTCTTCTTAATATCTTCTGCTTCAGTTAGGTCCATATCATTTCTGTCCTTTATTGAACCCATCTTTGCATGAAATATTCCTTTGGTATCTCTAATTTTCTTGAAGAGATCTCTAGTCTTTCCCATTCTGTTGTTTTCCTCTATTTCTTTGCACTCATCACTGAGGAAGGCTTTCTTATCTCTCCTTGCTATTCTTTGGAACTCTGCATTCAAATGGGTATATCTTTCCTTTTCTCCTTTGCTTTTGGCTTCTCTTCTTTTCACAGGTATTTGTAAGGCCTCCCCAGACAGCCATTTTGCTTTTTTGCATTTCTTTTTCTTGGGGATGGTCTTAATCCCTGTCTCCTGTACAATGTCATGAACCTCCATCCATAATTCATTAGGCACTCTATCAGATCTAGTCCCTTAAATCTATTTCTCACTTCCACTGTATAATCATAAGGGATTTGATTTAGGTCATACCTGAATGGTCTAGTGGTTTTGCCCACTTTCTTCAATTTAAGTCTGAATTTGGCAATAAGGAATTCATGATCTGAGCCACAGTCCACTCCTGGTATATATACAGCTTCTCCATCATTGGTTGCAAAGAATATAATCAGTATGATTTCTGTGTTGGCCATCTGGTGATGTCCATGTGTAGAGTCTTTTACACTTTCAGTTCAGTTCAGTCGCTCAGTCGTGTCCGACTCTTTGCACCCCATGAATCGCAGCATGCCAGGCCTCCCTGTCCATCACCAACTACCGGAGTTCACTCAGACTCACGTCCATCGAGTCCATGATGCCATCCAGCCATCTCATCCTTTGTCATCCCCTTCTCCTCCTGCCCCCAATCCTTCCCAGCATCAGAGTCTTTTCCAATGAGTCAACTCTTCGCATGAGGTGGCCAAAGTACTGGAGTTTCAGCTTTAGCATCATTCCTTCTGAAGAAATCCCAGGGCTGATCTCCTTCAGAATGGACTGGTTGGATCTCGTTGCAGTCCAAGGGACTCTCAAGAGTCTTCTCCAACACCACAGTTCAAAAGCATCAATTCTTTGGCACTCAGCCTTATTCACAGTCCAACTCTCACATCCATACATGACCACAGGAAAAACCATAGCCTTGACTAGATGGACCTTAGTCGGCAAAGTAATGTCACTGCTTTCAAATATGCTATCTAGGTTGGTCATAACTTTTCTTCCAAGGAGTAAGCGTCTTTTAATTTCATGGCTACAATCACCATCTGCAGTGATTTTGGAGCCCCCCAAAATAAAGTCTGACACTGTTTCCCCATCTATTTTCCATGAAGTGATGGGACCAGATGCCATGATCTTTGTTTTCTGAGTATTGAGCTTCAAGCCAACTTTTTCACTCTCCAGTTTCACTTTCATCAAGAGGCTTTTTAGTTCCTCCTCACTTTCTGCCATAAGGGTGGTGTCATCTGCATATCTGAGGTTATTGACATTTCTCCTGGTAATATTGATTCCAGCTTGTGCTTCTTCCAGCCCAACATTTCTCATGATGTACTCTGCATAGAAGTTAAATAAGCAGGGTGACAATATACAGCCTTGACATACTCCTTTTCCTATTTGGAACTAGTCTATTGTTCCATGTCCAGTTGTAACTGTTGCTTCCTGACCTGCATACAGATTTCTCAAGAGGCAGGTTAGGTGGTCTGGTATTCCCATCTCTTTCAGAATTTTCCACAGTTTGTTGTGATCCACACAGTCAAAGGCTTTGGCATAGTCAATAAAGCAGAAATAGATGTTTTTCTGGAACTCTCTTGCTTTTTCCATGATCCAGCGGATGTTGGCAATTTGATCTCTGGTTCCTCTGCCTCTTCTAAAACCAGCTTGAATATCAGGAAGTTCACGGTTCATGTATTGTTGAAGCCTGGCTTGGAGAATTTTGAGCGTTACTTTACTTCATTTTCTTCAGTTTTTTTATTTTGGAAAAGTTCAAACCTATAAATGTTGCAAAAATGATACAATATACCCTTTACTTTGATTTTATTTTTAGGCTTTTAATACATGTTTTCTCTATAGATAGCTAGATATGTTTGTGTGTGTGTGTATGTGTGTGTGTGTGTGAGTCACTCAGTCATGTCCGACTCTTTGCAATTCCTTGGACTGTAGCCCGCCAGGCTTCTCTGTCCATGGGATTCTCCCGGCAAGAATACTGAAGTGGGCTGCCATTTCCTTCTCCAGGGGATCTTCACAACCCAGGGATCAAACTCAGGTCTCCTGCATTGCAAGCAGGTCTTAACTGTCCAAGGTACCACAGAAGCCCCTTGATTACATATAATATGAATATATACATGTATATATGTATAAATATATACATGTACATATGTATAAATATATGTGAATGATAAATACAGGCATACGTATACACCTATATTTATAGGTATATAGATATATACACTGACTTTTTTTTCTGAATTACTTGAGAATAAGTTACATTTCTTATTGGAATTTATCCCAAGGCACTTCAATGTTTTTCGCCTAAAGAATTCTTATATATTATATATCATAATTCTCATATATTAAGCAACATTTTTTTTTTTTTTTTGCTAAGCCATGTTTCATGTAGAATACTAGTTCCCTGACAAGTGATGGAACTTACGCCCTTGGCAGTGAGAGCTTGGAGTCCTAACCACTGGACTACAGGGAAATTCCCTATAATTCTCATATATTAACTCAGTATCATCATCAAATCCAAGACATTTAATATTTATTATCTAATATACAAGTGTCTCAGTAGTAGAGAATCTGCTAGCCAATGCAGGAGATGAAGGAGCCCTGCGTTCTATCCCTGAGTCAGGAAGATCCCCTGGATGGAGGAAATGGCAACCCACTCCAATATTCTTACCTGGGAAATCCCATGGACAGAGAAGCCTGGTGGGCTACAGTCCAAGGAGTCACAAAGAGTTGGACAAGACTGATCGACTGAGCATGCACACATGCAGTCTATGTTAAAATATTCCAAATCACGCCAATATTGTAACGCCTTGGAGATAATCCAGCAATGCATCTTTTGTACCAGTCCCTGAACTTTTTCTGTCTTTCATGACACTGGCATTTTTGAAGAGTCTGAAATGGTTGTTTTGCAGATGCTCCATGTGGATTTGTCTGAGGTTCCCTCTTTCAAGCGGGGTCATGAGTGAGAGGATTATGGTACTGCTGTGGAAACATACAGTTGTGGAACCTGAACTCTGAGGAGTGTGGGGACAGAGCAGACTCTCTAAGAGACTCTGGGCTTAGCTCAAGTATGAATGATGAGATGAAATTAAGTAAACATACTGGCCTTTGGGAACAAGATCGCTCCACACCCAGGTACAATGTTATGGCCTCTAGAAAGAGCAAGGGGGCTAAAGGAAATGACAGGCTGGGGAAGATGATGCCTTTAGTTCTGGATGGCGAGGGTTCCCTTTGAAAAATCTGAAGAGAAGTCCATATAGTCCAGGACTTCCCTAGCAGCACAGTGGATGAGAATCCACCTGCCAATGCAGGGGACACAGGTTTGGCCCCTGGTCTGGGAAGATTCCACATGCTGTGGAGCAACTAAGCCCATGTGCCACAACTACTGAGCCTGTGCTCTAAGGCCCACGAGCCGCAACTACTGAGCTTGCGCACCTAGGACCTGTGCTTCACAACAAGGGAAGCCACTGCAATGAGATGCCCAAACAATGAAACAAAGAGTAGCCTCAGCTCGCCAAAACTAAAGAAAGCCCGTGTGGAACATCAAAGGTCCAGTAACAGTAAAAAATAAATTAATTAAAAAAAAATTCAGGTAGTCAGGGGAAGCCTGTGGCAGAGATGTGGGCTCAAGGAAACCATCTGTGACCTAATGAATTGTTTGAAATTCTCTATAACAAATTACATCCTTGCAGAGAGTACAGGATAGAAGACACCTAGTTTAAGCCTTGAAGAATATCACCAGGGGTGGGAGCAGGTGAAGGGATGGCCAGAGAGGCAAGAGGAGGCCTGCAGAAGAAGTAAAGAAAGACACGGGAATACGAATTTCAGGGAATGAGGAGCAAGGTTAAAGGTTAACTCTGACATTTGTTAAAATGGTAAAAAAAAAAAAAAAGACTTTCCTCGGGACTATTGCAACAGCAGTATTGCAATAGGGGAGAAATATCTGACTCAACTCTGAACACACCAGGACAAGAGGGATTTATAGCCAAAAGGCAGCTTGAAGGGCTCAGTGGATAGAAAATGACTGAGAGGAGACTTCAAAGGATTCTTGTTAAAGTAACAGCAGAATTCTTGCTATTAAGGCAGGTGAAGGACATATGTATCAAAAGTGGGGGATGAGGAAGTTGATCACTTGTCAAAAGTGAGGGCTCAGTGCAGTGCTCAGTCACACCCAACTCTTTGTGACCCTACAGATTGTAGCCTGCCAGGCTCCTTTGTCCATGGAATTTAACAGGCGAGAATACTGCAGTGGGTTACTGTTCTCTTCTCCAGGGGATCGAACCTAAGTCTCTCGAGTCTCCTGCATTGGCAGGCAGATTCTTTACCACTAGCACCACCTGAGGGAATTCTCCCTAAATTAATTCAGAGGATTCTTTGCTAAGACTAGGCAGTGCAGGACGGACATAGGATGGCAGCCAAGGTTAAGATTTAGTCAAGAAAATGCCTGGGAGAAACTGACTTAAGTTTTGTTTTGTTTTGCCATTTGCATGGATGGACCTAGAAATTACCATACTAAAGACTCACAGACAGAACAGACCTGTGTTTGCAAAGGGAGAGGAGAGAAAGGGGAGGGTTGGACTGGGAGTTTGGGGTTAAGTAAGTAAATAAGGAGAAGGCAATGGCAACCCACTCCAATACTCTTGCTTGGAAAATCCCATTGATTCAGTGGGTTTTCATAGCAAAGAATCCTCTGAGGAGCCTCGTAGGCTGCAGTCCACGGGGTCGCTAAAAAGTCGGGCATGACTGAGCGACTTCACTTTCACTTTTCACTTTCATGCACTGGAGAAGGAAATGGCAACGCACTCCAGTGTTCTTGCCTGGCGAATCCCAGGGACGGTGGAGCCTGGTGGGCTGCCATCTATGGGGTCACACAGAGTCGGACACGACTGAAGCGACTTAGCAGCAGCAGCAGCAGCAGCAAGTAAGTGTTAGTCGCTCAGTCGTGCCTGACTCTTTGCAACCCCATGGACTGCAGCCCACCAGGCTCCTCTGTCCATTAGATTTTCCAGGCAAGGATACTGGAGTGGGTTGCCATTTCCTTCTCCAGAGGATCTTCCCAACCCAGGGATTGAATCCTGGTCTCCTGCACTGCAGGCAGATTCTTTACCGACTGAGCTACAGGGGAAATCCTGTTTGGGGTTAGCAGATGCAAACTGAAACTGACTCAAATTTGATTAAGGAGAGAGTCTTTGTCAGAAGACAACCAGTCACAAGTGACCAAGACGAGGACTGAAAGGTACTTACTGCATGTGGGGGTCACTGTGGCCATAGCCAGAGCTGTATAGAGTGTAGGGATATTTTTCAAATGGTTATATGTATATACATACTGAAAATACTTAATTTTAAATGTCATTTTTAATATCCATACAAAGAAATATTATGTAGCCATAAAAAGAATAGGAGACTATTTAGATACTTGGGTTTCCCTGGTGGCTCAGACAGTAAAGAATCTGCCTGTAAAGTGGGAGATCCAGGTTTGATCCCTGGGTCGGGAAGATCCCCCGGAGAAGGAAATGGGAACCCACTCCATGAGGTCTCAAGGAGTCAGACACAGCTGAGCACACACACACACATTTCAGTTCAGTTCAGTTCAGTTCAGTCAGTCAGTTGTGTCCGACTCTTTGTGACCCCATGAATCGCAGCACGCCAGGCCTCCCTGTCCATCACCAACTCCCGGAGTTCACTCAGACTCACGTCCATCAAGTCCGTGATGCCATCCAGCCATCTCATCCTCGGTCATCCCCTTCTCCTCCTGCCCCCAATCCTTCCCAGCATCAGAGTCTTTTCCAATGAGTCAACTCTTTGCATGAGGTGGCCAAAGTACTGGAGTTTCAGCTTTAGCATCATTCCTTCCAAAGAAATCCCAGGGCTGATCTCCTTCAGAATGGACTGGTTGGATCTCGTTGCAGTCCAAGGGACTCTCAAGAGTCTTCTCCAACACCACAGTTCAAAAGCATCAATTCTTTGGCGCTCAGCCTTCTTCACAGTCCAACTCTCACATCCATACATGACCACTGGAAAAACCATAGCCTTGACTAGCCAGACCTTAGTCGGCAAAGCAATGTCTCTGCTTTTGAATATGCTATCTAGGTTTGTCATAACTTTTCTTCCAAGGAATAAGCGTCTTTTAATTTCATGGCTGCAGTCACCATCTGCAGTGATCTTGGAGCCCCCCAAAATCAAATCTGACACTGTTTCCCCATCTATTTCCATGAAGTGATGGGACCAGATGCCATGATCTTTGTTTTCTGAATGTTGAGCTTTAAGCCAACTTTTTCACTGTCCACTTTCACTTTCATCAAGAGGCTTTTTAGTTCCTCTTCACTTTCTGCCATAAGGGTGGTGTCATCTGCATATCTGAGGTTATTGATATTTCTCATTTAGATACTCATAATGGAATGATTACCAAGTTAAATTTTTAGGTGGAAAAAGATGTAGAGATTAACATACTAAGTGAGGTAAATCAGACAGAGAAAGACAAAATATCACATGATATCACTTATATGTAGATCTTGAAAAATGATACAAATAAACTTATTTACGAAACAGAAATAGACTCACAGACATAGAAAACAAATTTATGGTTACCAAAGGGAAAAGTGAGGGAGAGGGAGGGATAAATTAGAGGTTTGGGATTAACATACACACACTATTATATACAAAATACATAAACAACAAGGACCTACTGTGTAGTACTGGGAACTATATTCAATAACTTGTGATACCCTGAGACAGAAAAGAATCTGAAATATTCTTATATAATTGAATCACTTTGCTGTACTGAAAATAATACAACATTGTAAATCAAGTATACTTCAATAAAAATTGTTTATTTTGAAAAAAATGTATAATATTAATAATTTAGCATTTCCATAAAAAAAGAAGATCAAAATACACATACAGGGACTTTCCTGGAGGTCTAGTGGCTAAGACTCCAAGCTTCCAATGCAGGGGGACCAGGGATCTAGTCAGGGAACTAGATCCTAAATACCACACAGCCAAACAAGTATTTTTTAAAAATACACATTCATACGTGCGGGAATGCGCATTTACTGGTGTATACATAAGATGCTTCTTGAAAGATACACAAGAAACTGATAGCGTAGGTTTCCTCTAAGGAAATGAACTTGATGAAGCAAGGGTTAAAGGGAGATTTTTCAGTAGACAGCTTTTTCTACCTTTCAAGTTTTTGTATTATGTATATTTAAAATTAATGTGTAAATAAATATTCTTCTTGAGATCATACTATAATTATAGTACAATTTGCATTTTGTTGGCTATCTGTTCAGATGACAATATAAGGAGATCTGTCTCCTTTTTTATTTATTAATTTATTTTTGGTCATGCTACATGGCCTGTGGGATGCGAATTCCCCGACCATGGATGGAACCTGTGCCCCCTGCAGTGGAAGTGCAGAGTGTTAACCACTGGACCACTGGGGAAGTCCTTGTCTTTGTTTTTAAATTATATGCATCCCATTTTTTGTCTAGTGTTTTCAAGTTTTTATTATTGTGAATTAGATTTCAAGATGCGTTCTTGTACATTCACATGTGTACACTCATGATTTTTTTTCCCCTTTCTGGCTGCATTGCATGGCATGTGGGATTGATCTTAGTTCTCTGACCAGGGACTGAACCCACATCTCCTGCATTGGAAGCACAGAGTCTTAACCACTGGACCACCAGGTAAGTCTGTGTATACTTCAGATCCTGTAAGCATAAGTGCTTACAAATGGAACAAGATACTTCCACACTGCCTTCCAGAAAGGCTGTTCCAGGCCAAACACCTCTCCCTTCCACACCAGTGTGTTTCTAGTACTGTACCTATTCTATAGCCCTGTGCATTGTCCACAAATTGTGCAGGGTACCTTTGTGGCAAAGACAATACTGAGTGCTCACTTGCTTTGCCTCCAGGACAGACAAGTAGCCCACATTTCCCTGCATCCCTTGCCATGAGGTGAGGCTACGTCCTGGTTAGTGGCAGTAAAGATATACACCAGCACTTGCACAACTGGCTTCTAAAAATCCTCCCATGATCAAGTTTCTCTCTCTCTCTTCCTTCATCTGCTTGACCTGTGCAGAAGTTCAAGTGAGGAGCTCTTTGAGCCCTAGAACATTAGGTTGAGCAGAGAAATAAACTTTTACCAGGGGACTTCCCTGGTGGTCCAGTGGTTAAGCCCCCACACTCCCAATCAGGAGTCCCAGGTGGGCTCCTTGGTCAGGGAACTAGATCCCACATGCCACAACTAAAAGTTCACATATCACAACAAAGAATGCTGCAACTAAGATGTGGTGTAGCCAAATAAGTAAATAAAAATGATTATTTAAAAAGGGATTATGGATATATTAATGTTTAAAAAGAACTTTACCATCTCTCATTGTTGTCCCCTCCCCTCTCTCTTCCCTGGGAGTTGATCCCAGGCTGTGGAGCTAGAACCAAGTCTTTGCTCAAATGTGAACTTCTCAAAGGGTATCCCCACCACCTAACCTAGCACAGCCTCCTGCCCCCTGCCCTATATATCTGAGCAACTTTGAGGGACATGGCTGTCTTCCAAGGTAAGCTGATAATTGCACTTCCAATGACCCTTCTTCCCTAGATGATGGTGCAACCTTGAAAAACTGGCTGGAGCCATTTAGGGCAGAGGTGAGGAAGAACAGTGGTCAAACACTGGGCCCCGAGACCTCAGCTCACCACTCCACCACCACTCTGGGGCCCTGTATCTCACCAGGACAACGCTGGCCACATTTCTCAGGCTAAAGTCCTTAGAGTAGTCTCTGAAGCCCTACACCATCTGGGCATACTATTCCTGAAAAAAGGAGGTGAAAGCATGGTGATCACCTCCTTCATTCATTCTAAAATATTTATTGGGGGACTTCCCTGATGGTCCAGTGGTTAGGGCTCCAAGTTTCCATAGAAGAGGTCACCAGTTCCATATTGGTTAGTGCATGCGGGACTCCACAGGCCTTGCAGTGTGGCCAAAATTAAAATTAATCAAAAAAGTAAAATATTGGGGCTTTTCTGGCGGTCCAGTGCTTAAAAATCCACCTGCAATGCAGGGGACACAGGTTTGATTCCTGGTTTGAGAAGATCCCACATGCCACAGGGCCACGAAATCCACGCACTGCAACTACTGAGCCTACGTGTTGCAGTTACTGAAGCCTGAGTGCCTAAAGCCTGTGCTCCACAACAAGAGAAGTCACTGCAATGAGAAGCTGGAGCACCGCAACTAGAGTAGCCCCTGCTCTCAGCAACTAGAGAAAGCCTCTTGCAGCAACAAAGATCCAGCACAGCTAAAAACAAATAAATCTTCAAAAAAGAACACACCAAAATATCTACTGAGCATCTACCAGATATTATTCTCAAGCCTTTCGAAATACCAGTGAACAGATGAGACAAAGATTCCTTCCTGTTCAAGTGAGAGAGACAGAGAATAAGCAATAACACTAATAAGTAAGGTAGGTGAAGAGGTAATAGGGCTTCTCCATTGGCTCAGCAGTAAAGAATCTGTCTGCTACGCAGGAGACATAAGAGACGTGAGTTCAATCCCTGGGTTGGGAAGATCGCCTGGAGGAGAAAATGGCAAACCACTCCAGTATTCCTGCCTGGGAAATCGCATGGACAGAGGCGCCTGGAGTGCTATGGTCTAAAGAACTGGACACGACTGAAGCAACTGAGCACACGCACACACATGCACAAACACGTGAAGAGGTGATAAAGGGAAAAGAGCTGGTTATCTGAAGCACAAGGCATGAGGTAGGTGTCCATGCTAAGTAGGGTGGTAGGACGGTGACATTTGAGAAGAGACTTAGAGGTGACAGTCATGTGTTTCTCTGTGAGAAGGTTCCCAGTAAAACAATGAAGTAAAGGCCCTGAGGCAGGGGCATGCCTAGAGCGGTCCAAGAGATCTTGTGGTTGGGAACTTGGCAGGAAATGAGGTCAGAAGGAGTGAGTGAGGAGAAGGGTGCCCAGATGGCCCAGGGCTTCGGAGGCTACTCTGGATTTTGGCTTTTGCTCTCAGATGATGTACATTTGCAGTTTTAGATGGAGAGGTGACAGATATTCTGACTCACATGTTTAAACGATCCCCTTTGGGGATTTCCTGGCAGTCCAGTGGTTAAGACTCCCAATGCAGGGGCCACAGGTTGGGTCCTTGGTTGGGGGACTAAGACCCTACATGATGCACAGCACAGCCAAAAAATGTAAAAAATAAAAGGATCCCTCTGCTGCTGCTGCTGCTGCTAAGTCATTTCAGTCTTGTCTGACTGTGCGACCCCACAGACGGCGGCCCACTAGGCTCCTCCATCCCTGGGATTCTCCAGGCAAGAACACTGGAGTGGGTTGCCATTTCCTTCTCCAATGCATTACAGTGAAAAATGAAAGTGAAGTCACTCAGTCGTGCCTGACTCTTAGCGACCCCCTGGACTGCAGCCTACCAGGCTCCTCCGTCCATGGGATTTTCCAGGCTGGCCATTGTATTAAGAACACACTCAGGGCAGGAGGAAGGAGAAACTGGGGTAGAAGGGACATGGAAATCCAGCTTTGAGGGATGGTGGCTCTGCTGGATTTGGGAAAAGGAGATGCTGAGAGGTAGTGGGATTGTGGATATATTTTGAGGAAGGAGTCAACAAGATTTCCAAACACATCGAACACTGGGTGTGAGACAAAAGCAGGGTTAAGGAGGCTCCCAAGGCTTTTGACCTGAGCGGCTGGAAGAATGGATCTGCCTGATTTAGGAAAAGCAGGAGTAGAGCAGTTTTAGGAGCAGAATCAAAGGTTCAGCTCTGAACACTGTAATACTGAGATGTTTCAAGACATAAAATGGAAATGTGGGTAGGCAATGGATATGCAAGTCTGGAGTTTCAGAGAGATGCCTGAGTGGAGATTAAATTTCAAAAGTTGACCACCTGCCATTGTTTGATTTGGCTATATTCTTTGGGGGATCTTAGCTGATCAGGGACTGAACTCATGCCCCCTGAAGTGGAAGCACGGAGACTTAACCACTGGACCACGACCAAATTCCCCAGTGGTTGCTGTTGCTATTTCTCCCCCAGTTGATAATTTGTGACTCAGAATAATGAATCCTCCTTTGTTCCCTCACTCTAATACAGCTTAAACGTGTAACTGCAGTATACTGCAGTTGTATGTGAACAGTCTTAGCAGATTAATTGCTGTGCTTTGCACTGGGACAGTGATGGTTTAATTTTTAACATTGTGAATATAGTGACTTTGTTTCCTAGGAGTCAGGAAAATGAAAACGAGAATGATCATAATAACAATGCCATGAACTTCCCTGGTGGTCCAGTGTTTAAGACTCCTCTCTTCCACTGCAGGGCGCATGGGCTCAATCCCTGATCCAGGAACTAAGATCCCATGTGCTGCACAGCATAGCCAAAAAAAAAGAAAAAAAGAAAACCCAACAATGCCAACATGATCCAGATAGCACATAAAATACAGACTAAATGTTTATGTGGGCTTCTGAGGTGGCTCAGTGGTAAAGAATCCACCTACCATTGCAGGAGACACAGGTTCAATACCTGGCTCAGGAAGATTCTCTGGAGAAGGAAATGGCAACCCATTCCAGTATTCTTGTCTGGGAAATCCCATGGACAGAGGAGCCTGGGGGAATACAGTCCATGGGGTCACAAAGAGTCGGACATGACTAAGCACGATGCACAAATGGAAGGACACATATAACTGAATTAGGAAAGTAAGTAATCAAAATAGATCAGACTGTACACTGTACAGAAAAGAATCTGTGATTGCACACGGTGGAAAAGAGTATCTGAAAGCACATGCGGAAATTGAAACTAGTTCAGGATGAGATAGGCAAGTTCTTCTAAATCTAGCAAAAGTGCATTTGTTTTTCTCCCCAAAAGACATCAAAGCTCAGCTGGAAACAGCAGCCACTAAATTGACACAAACAAGCACAATTAGTGCATTGTTCCCTTGGCTGTTCTATGAAACTGAGCAGAATTACATTTCCTCATTCAGATACTGCAACTAAAATATCTTGTGGGCGAACAAAAGGGGAAATGCTAAAGCATAACAGATGTGCTGGATCCTTACAGTGCAAAACTGATTCCAGCAGCTCTCCCCAATGATCCCACGTAGCACACAGACTCGGCCAAGGCAGGGCAGCCACAGCAAATGTTCCCCTAGTGATTAGATTCTTTGATTTGAAAACTGGAGTTTCAAATAATCTCTTTAATTTCTACCAAGGTTGCCTTGAAATTGCAGAAGACAAAAGATTGCTGATCTCTTATTAGATATAAACTGGTGGTGGTGGTTTGGTTGCTAAGTCATGTCCAGCTCTTGGGATCCCAAGGACTATAGCTCACTAGGCTCCTCTGTCCATGGGATTCTCCAGGCAAGAATACTGGAGTGGGTTGCCATTTCCTTCTTCAGGGGATCTTCCCAACCCAAGGATTGAACCCAGTTTCCTGCACTGTAGGTGGATTCTTTACCAACTGAGCTACCAAGACTTTGTTTATTAATCTGCATATTTGGCAGAAAATGCAATTGTAAATTTTGGCAAATCCCATTCAGTGTATAAACTGCTTACCAAAGAAAATGAAAAGATGTTAACTTGCTAAGTATCCTGGACATATTTTGCTAAAAAGAGATGTGATTACTTCCCTGTGATATCAAGGCTTTCATAATGCACATTTTTGTCATTTTGCCACTTCCTCAAAATGTTAAGAATTAAATGATTTTTTAACTTTTCTATTACATAAAATTCACTTTGCCTTGAAACTCTACTCTCAACAGGCCCACATCACACTGATTCCTTGTGTCAGGCCAATGTGATGACATCAAGTTAAACATTCTCTCAACAAAAGCTTTGAAAATGGAATCTTGAGAATTCTGTTTTACCAGTAAGTGAAAGAAAACAAGACACCCTAAAGACTGCAGGCAGTTTACAGAATTACTACTGGAAAAGGAAGCAGAAAAAGCAAAACTATTAAATACTGTATCATCAGACAGGAAGAAATATGTCATTATTTTTATTCTGTATAGGTTACATCTGTATAGGTTACATCCCACATGCTAGTAAAGTAATGCTCAAAAGTAAAGTAAAGTAATGCTCAAAATTCTCCAAGCCAGGCTTCAGCAATATGTGAACCATGAAATTCCTGATGTTCAGGCTGGTTTTAGAAAAGGCAGAGGAACCAAAGATCAAATTGCCAACATCCGCTGGATCATTGAAAAAGCAAGAGAGTTCCAGAAAAACATCTATTTCTGCTTTATTGACTATGCCAAAGCCTTTGACTGTGTGGATCACAACAAACTGTGGAAAATTCTGAAAGAGATGGGAATAGCAGACCACCTGACCTGCCTCTTGAGAAATCTATATGCAGGTCAGGAAGCAACAGTTAGAATTGGACATGGAACAACAGACTAGTTCCAAATAAGAAAAGGAGTATGTCAAGGCTGTATATTGTCACCCTGCTTATTTAACTTCTATGCAGAGTACATCATGAGAAATGCTGGACTGGAAGAAACACAAGTTGGAATCAAGATTGTCGGGAGAAATATCAATAACATCAGATATGCAGATGATACCACCCTTATGGCAGAAAGTGAAGAGGAACTAAAAAGCCTCTTGATGAAAGTGAAAGACGAGGGTGAAAAAGTTGGCTTAACATTCAGAGAATGAAGATCATGGCATCTGGTCTCATCACTTCATGGGAAATAGATGGGGAAACAGTGGAAACAGTCAGACTTTATTTCTGGGGGCTCCAAAATCACTGCAGATGGTGACTGCAGCCATGAAATTAAAAGATGCTTACTCCTTGGAAGAAAAGTTATGACAAACCTAGACAGCATATTCGAAAGCAGAGACATTACTTTGCTGGCTAAGGTCCGTCTAGTCAAGGCTATGGTTTTTCTGGATGAGAGAGTTGGACTGTGAAGATGGCTGAGCGCCAAAGAATTGATGCTTTTGAACTGTGGTGTTGGAGAAGACTCTTGAGAGTCCCTTGGACTGCAACGAGATCCAACCAGTCCATTCTGAAGGAGATCAGCCCTGGGACTTCTTTGGAAGGAATGATGCTAAAGCTGAAACTCCAGTACTTTGGGCACCTCATGCGAAGAGTTGACTCATTGGAAGAGACTCTGATGCTGGGAGGGATTGGGGGCAGGAGGAGAAGGGGACGACCGAGGATGAGATGGCTGGATGGCATCACGGAGTCGATGGACGTGAGTCTGAGTGAACTCCGGTAGTTGGTGATGGACAGGGAGGCCTGGCGTGCTGCGATTCATGGGGTTGCAAAGAGTCGGACACGACTGAGCGACTGAACTACACTGAACTGATAGGTTATACATCTACTTTAAAATAATATTTACTTTTGGCTGTGCTGGGTCTTCATTGCTGCACATGGGGGCTACTCTTCGTTGCTGTGCCATGTTTTCTCTTATGCGGGGCACAGGGGCTTCAGTAGCTGTGGTGCATGGGCTTAGGTGCCCTGCAGCATGTGGGATTTTCCTGAACCAGGGATCAAACTCGTGTCCCCTGCCTTCACATAAAGATTCTTATCCACTGTGCCATAAGGCAGGTCCTATATCTACTTAAATTAGTACTATTTTATTTGCCATCTTCTTTTTTAAAGTCTCACATTTCTATATGCTGAGAACACACATGCTTCCCTGGGCCAGGTTTCCTGTGGCTTGCACACTGCCAGGTACAGACTCTTTGGAGTTGTTCTTTTTTTTCCCTTTTCCCATCTGCATTTCCCCCTTTTCCTTGAAAGCACCTTACACTGCTGCATCGCAGTTACCACTTTATCCTCAGTGTTGTCTTACTGGGAAGTCAGAGATTTTGTTTTGGGGCTATCTACCCATGCTTGGCAGCCAGCATAGCCCAGAGACGGTGTCCAGCCCTTGGCCCTTGGGAGACTCAGGAGGGTGGGTTCCCCTTATTGCACAAACTTGTCTATGTTCTTGACACTTTTTTACTGCTTAATGCTTTTTAGAGTGACACCCTTTCCTTCTGACTGGTTGAACTGACACACCTTGCATCCCATAATTTCTGGCCCATCAGAGGAGGAGGAAAGGATGTTATTTGAATCTGACCTTATTTGTATGTCACCACCTCACTGGTAAATATTCACTGTGTTAAAAAGAAATACTACCGTGGGCTTCCCTGGTGGCTCAGTGATAAAGAATCTGTCGGTCAATGCAGGATACACAGGTCTGATCCCTGATCCGGGAAGATCCCACGTTGTGGCGCTATTAAGCCCACGTGCCACAACTATCGAACCTGTGCTCTAGAGCCTGAGAGCCTCAACTATTGAATCCACGTGCTGCAACTACTGAAGTCTAAGTGCTCTAGAGCCCACACTCCGAAACAAAAGAAGCCTGTTCACCACAACTAGAGAGTATCCCCACACTCACTGCAACTAGAGAATGCCCACACAGCAACAAAGACCCAGCACAGCCAAAAAAAAAAAAAAGTTAAAAATACATATTGTGACACTCATAGGCTCCCAGAATCTGCAAATTCTGTTCTATCAGGGGGTTCAGAATAGGGTCAAAAACTTTGAGAACCTTATTTCCAAGCAAGTTAGTGTCATAAAATGTAGTTCATTCAAAAATTAGGAATTCCACCAAAGCAGTGGGTCTTGATTGCGTATTGAAATCAATTTTGAAATTGCTTTTTAGGGACTTTCCTGGCAGTCCAGTGGTTAAGACTCCAGGCTATCAATGCTTAGGGTATGGGTTTGATCCCTGGTTGGGGAACTAAGATCCCACATGCCTTGAAGCCAAAAAAAAAGAAAAAAAAAAAAAAATCAATGTCTGGGTCTTTCCCCAGGAGATTCTGATTAAACTGGTCTAGGATGCGGCAACAGAACTTTTTTGAAAAGCAGCACATTTTATGATAAAAGCTAGTTTGCTTTCTTTCAAGATTGTGCATTTCTTGAGAGATCTGGCTTCTATTTGCACACATTCTGCCTGAAAGTTTTTGATGGTATAAATGAGGTATTTATCCTTTGAAGATAAATACTGACTGAACTATTTATTATCATTCACACAGTGAATGATTATCAACTAAGTATGTTCAGTGACAAGCACAAAATGCTCAGTTCAACCATCAGAGATGAAAATAATGATTCTTGAAGACGCTGCTTCCTGGTTCACATACTCCTGCCTCATCACCTTCACACTTCTTTGACTGGAATTCTGCCTTCTCAGAATTCTGAGCACTGTCAGCTCACTCAACCACTTCAGCATCCACACAAGTTCCCTCAACATTGCTGCCTGCCCTTCCCACACTCTTCCCAGCTCTTACCCGCTTCATGCCCACCATTTCTCACTGGCCTCTTGGGTTGACTATAGCTGTTCCTTGTGAACTGAGTCAAGCATTTTGAAGGCATTCTTACTATCTCAATGCTCCCACCAACAGAGGCTGTAGTGTGATGTGGTGATGGCGTCAGGAATGACAGACAGCAAAGGTGGTCAGGATAATGGTAGCTGCTGATGAGGCAGCCATGACAGACAGGAGCGATAGCAGCTGTGGCCACAGAGGTGAATGGTCACAAGGTGGAGACCACTGAAGAGAACTCAGTGGGTGAAGCAGCCAAGACAGCAGCTCTTTGCTGGAGAAATCTCTACAGAGCTCACCCCAACCAAGTGTGTGGCAAGCAAGAAGTGGCAGGAAATTAAAAACCCAACCCTTGGGACTTCATTGGTGGCCCAGTGGTTAAGACTCCACACTTCACTCCAGGGGCCACGGGTTCCATCCCTGATTGAGGAACTAAGATTCTTTCAGGTCAAACTAAGATAAAAATAAAAACAAAGCCCATCCCTTTAAGCAGCCCTCAATCAAATAAGTGGTGGGGGTCGGTGTACAGACACCCTCACCACTTGAGTGGGAAACCTATTTCCACCACTTCCCAGATTTCTAAGAGGATGAAGCTGTTGTCCACGGTGGTAACTTGCTTGCTAATGCACCTCTGATGAGCTGCTTTCCCATCCGTTTCATTCTCCATACTCTTTTCAGTGCTTTCCGGGATCATCTCCCAAATCCTTGTCCCAGAGTTTGTTTCTGGGGGAATCCAAGCTAAGATAATGCATCATGAACCCAGGATGATGATTCAAGCACATATGGCACATAACAAAAACAGACCATATGCCAAGCCATAAAGTCCAACATCTTTCCAAAAGACTGAAATCATATAAAATGTGTTCCCAGCTCAACTGCAATTAGACAAGGTAACTAGAAAAATCTCTATGTTTAGAAATTTAAAAACATAATTTTAAACATCTAAGTGATCTGATATCAGTGAAAAAAGCAAAATAGCTATGCTTTGAGGAAACTTAAGTGTGTATATCAGAAAATGGAAAAGGCTAAAAATCAGTGAGCTAAACATTTAAAAAGTAGAAAACAAAATTAAATCCAAGAAAAGAAGGATTTAATAATAAAGAAGAGATTTAAGTTAAAAATAAATATAGAAAGTGGGCACCAACAAAGCCAAAGTAGATTCTGTGAAAAGATTAATAGATAAATTTGTCAGGACTGACAAAGAAAAAAAGAGGGCACCAATAACCAACATCAGAAATGAGAAAGGGAACATCTTTGGTAGTCCAGGGGTTAAGACTTTGCCTTCCAGTGCAGGGGATGTGGGTTCAACCCACACTCAGCGTGTTCCAGCTGCATCTTGGCTAAACAGAAGCAATATTGTAACAAATAAAGACTTTAAAAATGGTCCACATAAAAAAAAAAAATCTTACCCAGAGCCCAGGTGGGAACTAAGATGCCACAGCCAGGCAGTGCAGCCAAAAAAAAAAACAAAAACAAAAACAAAACCTGAAATGAAAGAGGGGCCTTTTGTTACAGATTTGATGACCTTAAAAAAATTGAGGATATTAAAAACAAATTAACAGCAATTAAAAAATTCAAATCATGTGAAAAATTCCTAGAAAATATATTTTACCCAAACAGACACAGGAATAGAAAGAAACTGTGAAGTTTCTGTGGGCAAATATAGGCAAAAACTCTTTGCAGGCAAATGCCATCAAGAGGCAGTCTCCCCTCTTCCTGTACCTTTAATCTGGGTTGGCCTCATGACTTATTTGACTAATAGAATGTGGTACCCCTGAGTAAAAGTAAAGTGTTAGTTGCCTAGTGGTTTCCAACTCTTTCCAACCCAATGGATTGCAGCCCTCCAGACTCCTCCATCCATGGGATTTTCCAGGAAAGAATACTGGAGTGGGTTGCCATCTCCTTTTCCAGGAACCCTGAGACTCACCTATTAGGAAGCTGGTCCAGCCTGTTAAAAGAGAGGCCCCTTAGAGATATTCTAAAACAGTCTCCACCTCCACGTTGTTTGTTCTTACCACTTCTTCTAGTCACTTGGAGAGAACCCCATAGCACCTTACTCAAGTAGAGAGGGCTAGGCTGAAAACATACACAGAGATCTGAGGGCTCAACCTACAGCCCAGGGAAACTGAAGCTGGGAACAGAAAGCCACCGAGACCCACACCACCCTTTCAGGAACCACAGGAAGGGAGAACAATCCACTCTCCACTACCTGGGTTTTCTTGTCTGGGTCTCACAGCATCAGCCTTGGCTGCACAGGACTTCCACCCTGGCTCCTAAGCCAACTAACAATGCCCTTTGTTTCAGGAATCAAATCCCCTGGAGAGACCCCCGGCTCATTTTTCCAAGCCAGAGTGTAAGCTTTAGGATCTGGCCAGCACTCCGACACGAGTCCCCTCAAAAGAGGAACAACTTATCTGAATAGTGAAGCTGGGTGCAGACTCTGGACTCGCTCTCTCCTGCACACCTGCCCATCTACTCTCTGCCCTTTAGGACTTGCCTCTGCAGGAAGACAGATCAACCAACTGTGCCAGTGGAGGCTGTGATCCTGAAAACAAACACGGAGAAGCTGCAGGAGCCACAGCTGGCACCTACCCATTCCCTGAGCACGCTCATCCTGTGTGCTGAAGGCTGCTCACTTCATTCCCTGCTGCCCTCTGCTCAGGGTTCTTCCGCTGGTGGGAGGGCACCTGGCTACATACAGGGCAGTCAACGCCTGTGAAAACATCCCTCAATGTCAAATGGGGAGCTGGTGTACATACACCCTGACTTCCTTGCCCCTGGGAAGGGGAAACTGAGGGATGTTCTCTGCTCTCTCCCAGAAGTCCCAGGTGGGACAGAGCCTCAGGAATCATTGGCCTGATGATGCACCTTCCTCTCTGTCTACTCCCTACTGGTGTTCCTGGAATCACGCCCCCCAAATACTACCTGCATTCAAACTCACTCCTTTGTTGTTGTTGTTTTAATAGCTCAGTCGTGTCTTGACTCTTTTCAGACCCCTTGGACTGTAGCCTACCAGGCTCCTCTGTCCATGGGATTTTCCAGGCAAGAATACTGGAGTGGGTTGCCGTTTCCTTCTCCAAGGAATCTTCCTGACCCAGGGATTGAACCAGCGTCTCCTACCTTGGCAGGAGGATTCTTTACCACTGAGCCACCAAGGAAGCCAGGGTTAGACCCTGGAAGGATGGAAACCATCACAGAAGAGAAGTCCAGGGCGGCAAACCCTAAGCCACATCCTTCAATGCAGATGTTTTCAATACAAAATCAAGTATTTTCACCTACATCGCCTCATGTCCGTGTCTATCATCCAGCTGGTTCTGAACTCAGGCGGCAAGAAGGTATGTTATTTATTGCCCCCCAAGCCTCAAGGAAACAGTGAAGACCTGGTAAATGCTAGAGTTAAAGGGAGAGAGAGCTCTTCTCCATATCCGTGCAGCAGGAACCAGGAAACAGATGTTGGCAGACCTAAGGACAGAAGAGGGGTTGTCTTAACCCTGGTGAACAGTTGGCCTGGCTTGGCCGGTGCCCCAGGACCCCTTTGGTACACTAGGTTAAGGTGGGGAATGGGACCCCCTCAGGTGCTGAAGGCAGGACTCAAGCCTGGTATACAGTCTTGATACAGTCTTTATTGTGAATCTTGATGTCCAGGGAAGCCAAGCCCACATGCAGGGCCCTCAGGACTCCACCTGGCCATTCTTCAGGGGCGGGAATATCCTGTGGCCAATCACTCACGTCCAGTTTTCCTACAATCCAAAGGGTCCTCAGGAGGCAGGAAGTGGGTGTGCCTGAGAAAAAAAACACATCAGCATCTACCAGCACCTCTTGTGTGCCTGGCTGGCCCTGGGACCATGCTGGGGAGACTGTGTAGACACAGCAGAGGCTGCCCTGGCAGAGCTCAGACTGGAGGGAAAGGGTGTCAGGTGATGACCTCAGTTGTCTGTCATGTGAACACCTCGGGAGCAGGGAACTGTCACTGGGGTCAGAAATGCAGCGTTCTTTTGGGTTTACAGAGGACCTGCTGTGTACATACAGGATTGTGACAGGTTCCAGGGAGCCAGCAGTGGACACAGACACACATCTCTGACTCCAGGGAGGGACAGATAACACGTGAACAAAAATTTGTTAGCTGATAAATCCCATGAAGAAAACTATGGACTTCCCTGGTGGTCCAGTGGTTGAGTCTGTACTTCCAGCTTCCATTACAGGGGGTACGGGTTAGATCCCGAGTCAGGGAACTAAGATTCCACACGCCCCTCAGACCAGAAAAAAAAAAAAACAGAAAAAGGAAAGGAAAGAAAAGACAAAATAACTACAGCTACATCAGGGTGAAGAGCAGAAGTGTGTGGTGTGTGTGTATGGTGGTGCAAGCAGTACTTTATGCTGTCAGCTAAGCTAATACGAGATGTCTTTATACTACTTTATACTAAATGAGTCTGTGCATTTGCTATTTTGGAGACCAGAGAATACAGGAGGCCCGAATCTCAATGCCCCCATCAAAGAGGAAAAGCTACAACTGGGATGTTAACACAGGGCAGGAGAGGACACTGAGGAGGAGAGGGTGTGGGGTTAATTACTGTGAGTGCACTGGAGAACCACCTGGCTTTAAAGGAGCAGATGCGACCCAATTTCTGTTTTTAAAAGCTCCTCTGGATATCGCTTATGTGTGAAATCTAAAAAATGGTACAAATGAACTTATTTACAGAACAGAAATAGACTCACAGATGTAGAAAACAAACATAGTTACGAAGAGAAAAAAGAAGGGGGGGATAAATTGAAATAAAACAGATTGTGTGTGTGTGTGTATATATATATATATATATATATATATATACAAACACATACAAGAAAAAATCAGTGATAGTCGCTCAGTCGGTCCAACTCTTTGCAACCCCATAGACTAGCTCCCCTGTCCATGGAATTCTCCGGCCAAGGCTACTGGAGTGGGTTGCCATTCCCTCCTCTAGGGGATCTTTTCGACCAGGGACTGAACCTCTGTCTGTGTCTCCTGCATTGCAGGCAGATTCTTTACTGTCTGAACCACTACGGAAGCATATATATATGAATTAAATAGATAACCTACTGCATAGCACAAAGAACTCTGCTCAATACTCTATGATGACCTATATGAAAAAAGAATCTAAAAAAGAGTGGACATATATTTATGTATAACAGATTTACTTTGCTGCACAGCAGAAACACAACACTGTAAATAAATTATACTTCAATAATAATTAAAAAAACAAATAAAAAGCTCGTTTGGCTTCAAAGGGAGAGTAGACTTGAGGAGCAGGGCAGGGGTGACCACAGGAAGACAAGGGAGAGGCTTGGTTGCTCACTCAGGGAGGGAGGGAGGGAGGAACTGGCCCTGACATGGGCAGACAGGTCTTTGGTCAGATGCCCAATAACTTGAAAGAAACGTCACCAACATATGATTAATAAACTAGTATAAATAGTATGCAGTCCTTACTGAATATTTTTTTGGAAAGAAGTCTGTCTCACAGATGACTCAATTGGGATTTGAACTCATCTCTGCCTTATGAAAAAAACCCATTGACTACAGGATCTGGTAAAAGGGCGGCTCCCCAGTCTTTAGCCAAGAACTCCTCTGAAACTGGTGATAGGAAGGAAGCCGTTACAAGGGGTAAAATATAAGCCATAGTGGAAGGAGCTCAGGGATCCTGGGAGCAGGGAGATAGGCCACAGGGAGGTTTCCTGAGGGAGGGGACATCTAAGCTGGAAATGGAATGAGTCAGATGGAGTAGGAAAGGGCAGTCCAGGCAGAAACAGTGAGACAGAAGCTTAGCAGCAGGCGAGTTTAACGGGCATTTGAATAACTGCAGGTTCACTGGGGCGGGAACACAGGGCTTGAGGAGGATATGGGGAGAAGGAGGGTCAGAGGCCACATCCTGCAGGGCCCTGGAGGCTGTGCCAGAGTTGGGGAGGAGGGGTAGACTAGACCTGGTCAACATAAGTACCATGAAAAGGTTTCTTTTTTTAAATTTTATTATTGAAGTATAATTGCTTTACAATGTTGTGTTAGTTTGTTATACAACAAAGTGAATCAGCTATATATATACCTATATGCCCTCCTTCTTGAGCCTCCTTCCCACTCCCCCGTGAAAAGTTTTCTAAATAAAGCAGTACATTATCAGATTTCCTCTGGAATCACCCTGGAACCATCACAGAGAATGGAATGAAAGAATAAGACAGAACATGGAGGCCCAAGAGAAGGCTTCTCCTCTGGGTTTGAGAAGAGAAGATGGCACCCCAAGAACTGAGAGAGGGGGGCAAATGAAGGGGGATTGAGAGGGAACTGGTGAAAGATCTTTCACCTTCAGAGCTTGTAGTCCAGTGGAGGAGACAGTAAATATCTAAACCAGCATTTCTCAACTTTTCTGTTTTTAAAATTACTGCTTCCCCACCCCAAGGAGTCAAAAAAAAAAACAAAAAACTGCACCCATCCATGACATTTTAATACCACAGATATATCGTACATGTGCTTATGTACTGTATACATTAAAACGAGTTATGATTTGTTTTGCCCCATCCCTGCAGAGCTGAGAGGCAGTGAGGAGGAGAGAGGGGGGATGGGGGTAAGGCAGGAGGCAGATCGGGTTGGCCTGGAAAAGAACACAGAGAACCAGCAGAAAGCTGGGATTCTGTTCTCAATGTGGATCGGAAGCTGCTGAAGAACTTTAGACAAAGATGTAATGTGATCAGTTTTCAGTTCCTAAATGTTCTCTGGCCATTGTAGGGAGACAAAGTAAGAGGGGGGCTTCCCTGATGGTTCAGTGGTTGAAAAACTGCCTTGCAATGCGAGGGACACCAGTGTGATCCCTGATCCAGGAAGATCCCACATGCTGTGGAGCAACAAAGCCTGTGGGCCACAACTACTGAGCCTGTGCTCTAGAGCCTGGGAGCCACAACTACTGAGCCCATGCGCTGCAACTACTGAAGCCTGAACATCTAGAGCCTGTGCTCTGCAACAAGCTCACCACAGCCAAAACCTCAAGACAAAAACAAACAAAAAAAATCTTTAGAAAGGTAAGAGGGGATTGAGGGAGACCAGGGAGAAGGCTGAGGCAGGTCTCCTGGCGGTGGAGGTGGCTGGACTAAAGCAGGGGCTATGGAAGGGGTGAGAGAGGACTGCGTTCCGATGTCCTGGGGTCAGGATGCACGGTGAAGCTCTGTGTGGGGCTGAGGGTGACTCCCTGGTCTTTACTCTGAGCAAGCAGAAGGATGATGGGGTGGGACAAAGTGCTGAGCCCCATCTTACCTCCAAGGTGGAGGGTCTGTGTGTTGGCTGCACCTGCTCTGCACACTGCAGGAATCGGCGCACATGCTCCGCACAGTTGCCCACAGCGGCTTCATTCTGTCGAAGACATTCCTCAAAGGCCTCGAAAGGCTCCGAACAGGCCTGGCGGATCTGACGGATGACTGGGCTGTGGGACGCAGGGCATTTCAAGCCAGGGAGACTTTCACTACACTGCCCACCCCCATTGTCCCGTACCTGCCCACACTCACTGGGCGGATGTGCACTGGGCAATGCTCATCTTAAGATGGTGACAGTCTCGCTGCCATGACTCCGGTTTGGCCGCCACACACTGGCCATACTGCTCCAGCTCCCGGCCGCAGTAGCGAGCAGTGATCTCCAGGGCCGCCTGCCTGTGGGACACGATACACTAGGAAAATTCCAGGCAGAAGGCAAGAAAGGGAGCACTCAGGGGCAGGCACTTGGCCCATTTTGTTCACGGCTGTAGCCCCAGTGCATATAGCAGTGTTCAGTGTAGAGTGAGGGTTCAAAAATCATTTGTTGAATAAATGAAAGTATATGTGTGTACCATCTCATTTTAGATACTGTAGAAGACAAGCTATTAGTGGCTCTTGTTTTTTAAAAGCATCTGCTTATACCAATGCATCCAATGAAAAGATTAAGACACAACAGAACAACTGAAAAAAGTGCCTATACTTATACTGTTCAAGCATTCATATTTGTACACTGCATTTAGCTATTACCATTAGGAAAGAAAAACCATGACCATTTCTAAACCTAAACTAAAATTTAAAATTCTGTTCTTAAAGACTTTCTGAAAAGAAATGACACATGTTTTTACTGTCACATCAAAAAGATGGTTCTGCTTGTTTGTGACCTTTCCTAAGTTAATAAACAATAAATAAGAAATGCTTTTTTAAAAAGGGAGGTAGTTCTGATCTGTCAGGAGTGGGACTGGGGTCTTGGGTAAATCTGAAAGTTTAAAGAATCCTGGAAAAGGGCCAGGGAGTAGAGAATTAAGCATGAGCCCTGGGGATTATGGAACAGGCTGGAAGCTTCTGGGGAGATAGGGAAGGCCCTGGGGAAAAAAAAAACAAAAAAAGTCTGATCATCTAAGGCAGATTTTAAGGGTCCTGCAAGAGGGGTCTTGGGAGTCCAAGCATGGACTGGACTTAGGCCTGGGAATCATGCAGAGAAGTCTTAGGGCCTTAGGACTAACACCTAGAATTCTCCGAGAGAACCTGGGAGCCCTAAATGAGTTTGAAAGCCCTAAAAGTGAGGTTTAGAGGTCCAAGTGGGTGACCTCTTGGGTCCTGGGGAAGGGTCTCTTGACCAGAGGGTCTCAGAGATGAGGCCTGAAGACATGGGTACTGAAAGTGAGACCTGAAGCCCAGGGGCGGATTTGGGGGTCCTGGGGGAGGTCTCAGGGTCCTAGGGACATGACCCCTGGGTGAGGCCGGGGCTCTGGGGTAAATCTGGAGGGTTCTACAATTGAGCTTTTCTCACTCTCAGGAACACGGTCTGGAAATCCAGAGTGAGATCAGAGGTGTCTAGGAACAAGTCTGTGGGCCTTATAGGTGAAGTCTGAAGTACTGGACAAATCTGAAAGGTTCAACAGGTACAGTCAGATGATCCAGGGGGAGGAATATGGAGCTCTAAGGACAGGTTTATTAAAAGTCCTAGAGCTCCTGAGACAAGTCCAGAGTGGTAGGGTTACAGGGTGAATGACCAGACCTGGGGTTTCAGGGGCAAAGTTTGGGGTATTAAGAGACTGGACCCGAAAGGAGTGGGATTTAAACGCTCAGAGGGCTCTGTGAACACGCAGAGAACTGGGGTCTGTGAAGGACAGAGCTGAATCCTGAGGCTCGAATCTTCAGGGAACAGAGAAGTCAATCCTTCCCGGGGTCCTGGCCTACGTCCAGAAAACTGGGGAAGAGGAGGAGTACGGGGGTAGGAAAGGGGCAGGCGACCCAGCTACTCACATCTTGAGGCCGATGCTGGAGGAGGATCAATGAGGGAGAATAGTCCCGCCTTTTCCGATATCAAGTTGTCATGGCGGCGCCCAGCCTCCTTGACTCCTATTTTCGGTCGGTCGCAAAGCGGACAGGAAATCCCCTTCCCATCAGGCCCAAACAGTCATGGCGGCGCCCTGCGTAGCGACTTCCGCCTCCGGCCGGCTTGGGTACTTGACGCCCTTCTGTTTCCGGCTTGCCGTGGCTGCGTGAGGAATTCCCCGGAAGTACTGGGAAGTATCGCGGTACCTCCGCCATACTGGGAGCGCTGTGCAGACTTGCGGGACGGTGGTACTTCGCCGTCGCCGATCGTTCTCTAAGCCTCCCGATTGGAGCTGGTGGCGAGCGGCTTCCGCTGCTGCGACCCCTCAACATGCTGCTGTTCGCTGCTTGGTTGGGCTCTGTGGCTGCCTGCTGCTGAGCGCTCGGACGCGGAAACTGACCCCTGAGGCCGCGCTGCACCTTCTGTCTGCGCATGCGCTCACCGCTACTCAGGAGGCTGGTCCTGCGCGTGGCTGAGTGGGCGGGAAGGGGGAAGTCACCCCAACAGCTGTACCGGGAGACCTGGAAGTCTCCGTTACTCAAGCTGGGTTACCCAGGCTGTGACCGCTACCCGGGGCATACACTCTGAATCTTCTTCACAGTCCAACTCTCACATCCATACATGACCACAGGGAAAACCATAGCCCTGACTAGATGAACCTTAGTCAGCAAAGTAATGTCTCTGCTTTTGAATATACTATCTAGGTTGGTCATAACTTTTCTTACAAGGAGTAAGCATCTTTTAATTTCATGGCTGCAGTCACTATCTGCAGTGATTTTGGAGCCTAAAAAATAAAGTCTGACACTGTTTCCTTGTTTCCCCATCTATTTCCCTTGAAGTGATGGGACCAGATGCCATGATCTTCCTTTTCTGAATGTTGACCTTTAGGCCAACTTTTTCACTCTCCACTTTCACTTTCATCAAGAGGCTTTTTAGTTCCTCTTCACTTTCTGCCATAAGGGTGGTATCATCTGCGTATCTGAGGTTATTGATATTTCTCCCGGCAATCTTGATTCCAACTTGTGTTTCTTCCAGTCCAGTGTTTCTCATGATGTACTCTGTATAGAAGTTAAATAAGCAGGGTGAAAATATACAGCCTTGACGTACTCCTTTTCCTATTTGGAACCAGTCTGTTGTTCCATGTCCAGTTCTAACTGCTGCTTCCTGACCTGCATACAGATTTCTCAAGAGGCAGGTTAGGTGGTCTGGTATTCCCATCTCTTTCAGAATTTTCCACAGTTTGTTGTGATCCACACAGTCAAAGGCTTTGGCAGAATCAATAAAGCAGAAATAGATGTTTTTCTGGAACTCTCTTGCTTTTTTGATGATCCAGCGGATGTTGGCAGTTTGATCTCTGGTTCCTCTGCCTTTTCTAAAACCAGCTTGAACAGCTGGAAGTTCACAGTTCACATATTGCTGAAGCTTGGCTTGGAGAATTTTAAGCATTACTTTATAAGCATGTGAGATGAGTGCAATTGTGTGGTGGCATTGCCTTTCTTTGGGATTGGAATGAAAACTGACCTTTTCCAGTCCTGTGGCCACTGCTGAGTTTCCCAAATTTGCTGGCATATAGAGTGCAGCACTTTCACAGCATCATCTTTCAGGATTTGAAACAGCTCAACTGGAATTCCATCACCTCCGCTAGTTTTGTTCGTAGGGATGCTTTCCAAGGCCCCCTTGACTTCACATTCCAGGGTGTTGGCTCTAGGTGAGTGATCACACCATCATGATTATCTGGGTTGTGAAGATCTTTTTTGTACAGTTCTTCTGTGTATTCTTGCCATCGCTTCTTAATATCTTCTGCTTCTGTTAGGTCCAGACCATTTCTGTCCTTTGTTGAGCCTGTCTTTGCATGAAATGTTCCCTTGGTATCTCTAATTTTCTTGAAGAGATCTCTAGTCTTTCCCATTCTGTTCTTTTCCTCTATTTCTTTGCATTGATCGCTGAAGAAGGTTTTCTTATTTCCTCTTGCTATTTTTTGGAACTCTGCATTCAGATACTTATATCTTTCCTTTTCTCCTTTGCTTTTCGCCTCTCTTCTTTTCACAGCTATTTGTAAGGCCTCCCCAGACAGCCATTTTGCTTTTTTGCATTTCTTTTCCATGGGGATGGTCTTGATCCCTGTCTCCTGTACAATGTCATGAACCTCATTCCATAGTTCATCAGGCCCTCTATCTATCAGATCTAGGCCCTTAAATCTATTTTTCACTTCCGCTGTATAATCATAAGGGATTTGATTTAGGTCATACCTGAATGACCTAAATGGGGATTGGTTGCTAGGAGAAACAACCGTGTGATTAGATGGTTGGAACTTTCAGTCTCACCCTCCTGACTTCTGGGAAGAGGGAAGGGCCCAGAGGTTAAATCAGTTACATATGACCAGTGACTTAATTACTCATGCCTATGTAATGAATCCTCCATTAAAAACCCAAAAGGAAGAGGTTTGGAGAACTAGCAGGTTGATGAACACCCAAAAGGATTTGAGGGGGTGGCCTGGTGGAGAGCTTGGAAGCTCCTGCCTTTTCTTCATACCTTGCCCTATGCCCCTCTTCCATCTGGCTGTTTCCAAGTGACATACTCAGTTATATCTTGGTCCAACAGCAAGTAAAATATTTTCTGAGTTCTGTGAGCCTCTCTAGCAAATTAATCGAACACAAGGAGGGGTCTGTTGAAAACTCCCATCTTCTCTAGCCAGTTGGCCAGAAGTACAGGTTAGCACAGCCTGGGCTCAGGGTTAGCCCCTGAAATGTACCTGCTTATGGGGCGGGGTGGGGGTGGGGGGTGGGGGGTAGAGGGTGGGCGGGGCGGTGGGGCGGGGAGGGGAGGGGAGGGGCAAAGGAAGGCAGCCTTGGAGGACCAAGCCCTTAACCTGTGGAATCTGACACTATCTCTCTGTAGAAAGGGAAACCCAGCTCCACCTGGTTAACAGAAACTGGTGACTAATAGAGATTCTTGAGCTTATCTTATAGCAGATAAGGAAACAGCTTGCTAAAAAAAAACACAAAAAACTGAAACCTGGAGGTTTGGAGCAGCAAAAGGTTTATTTCAGGGGCAAGCAAAGAGAATGGGTAGCTTGTACTCAAAAACCCCAAACCCTCCAAAGTTTTTTTTTTTTTGGGTGGGGGGGTGTGTTTATAGACAATATAGGGTGAAGGCTGCAGGCTGTGTGACTTTCTTCTTCTTTGTGTGTGTTGCTTTCTTCTGATTGAACTTTTCTTAGTTCCTGCTTTTGCCCTCCCCTCCTCCTTAGGTGGAGAGGCCTCGCCATGCAGCTTGTGGGATTTTACTTCCCTGACCAGGCACTGAACCTGGGCACATGGCGGTGAAAGCACTGAGTCCTAACCGCCAGACCACCAGGGAATTTCCCTGCTTTTGTCCCTTCTTAAATAATTAATTGCTTGAGTCTCTCTTCTGAAAACTTGAGAGGGCAGGGAAACTAAGGTGGATTTTTTTTTATTTATTTAAGGAAGGCAGGAGGTTGAGGAACCTGGAGGGGACTGCAACTAGGATAGCCCTGTAGGGTTCCACTCAATTTCCTTAAGATTGGTTGAGACCACCAGCCCTGAAACTGGGCCTGCACAAGTGTTGGATGAATGACTTTTTGACATCAGAGGGCTGGAAACTCCACCCTCAGATCCTGCTAATGCCTCCACCTTTGAGCAGGCATCTCATGAAGAAGCATGTAACTTGGATATCCTGTGCAGAACAACCTCATCTTTTTCCCATTTCTGGCCGGCCACCCCTCCCAGTGCCTAAGGCCACCTTGCTTCTTTATCCCATAAATATCCCCTTGCCTTTGGGGAGGCAGATCTGAGACTTGTTCTGCCATCTCCTCACTTGGCTGCTCTGTGAATAAACTCCTTCTTTGTTGCAGCCCCCTGGCTTGGTAACAGTAGGGTCAGACTTCAGTTGAATTGTAGGCCACCCAGCTGGTATCTGAAAAATTGAGTTGTGGAGACCTCCACCCACTGGAATTGCTGCAGAACTTTATGGACCTCCCAGAGAGGGAACATTGAACAAAGACCTGAGACGGGGAGAGAGGGAGCAGACAAGTGTCCCAGGAGAGAAAACAGCAAATGCAAAGGCCCTCACCTGAGGCTGGAACATGCAGGATCCATTCAAGGAGCACGAGGACAGGGCAGTTTAACTGGAGTACAGGGTGAACAATGAGGGAGGTCAAGGCACTACTGGAGGCTGGATGCATGTGGCCTTGGGGGCAGTTACCAGGATTCTGGCTTTTACACTGAGTGAGATGGTGTGTGGGGCTCCGGATTCTGTATTTTCAGTAAGCTTCCCAAGGCAAATCTACCTGTAATAGTGTTTGAGGATTCAGTGAGAAGCCAGACAGTCAGAAAGGAAGCCCTTTCTTTAGGCCAATTTATCTAGAAGGGAGGTCCTAGTATTGCTGCCCTCTGCTGAGGAATGTCCTAGAAGCAGAAACACTCAAACACACAAAAACTGCTCACCCTTGAGGTGGCACTAGTGGTAAAGAACCCGCTTGCCAATGCAGGGAACACGAAAGACTCACGTTTGATCCCTGGATAGGGAAGATCCTCTGGAGTAGGAAATAGCAACCCACTCCAATATTCTTGTCTGGAGAATCTCATGGACAGAGGAGCCTGGCAGGTTACAGCCCTTAGGGTCGCAGAGAGTCAGACATCACTGAAGGGACTGAGTACACTCACTTGAATTAATTTGGGTTAAAAAGTACCTAGTTACAAATGCAAACCCCTCTGGGCAGGGTTAATGATTACTTTGTTCTTGATAGTTTAGCCGAGAATAGCACTAAGAATTGGGAGAGGTTGAGAAGGGAGGAGGAATCAGCTGTTTGATTTTATGTGAGATTTGTACATTTCAGCGGGAAGGGAGGAGGGTGTGGTGAAAAGAAAGGCAAAGGGGAGCAGGTCGCCTGGAAGGTGATTGGCCAGGTGACTGGCCAGGGAGAGAGTGGCCTCCATTGGGCCCCTTCACCCCCTCTTCACTGACCTCAGTGTTAAACATACTGTCTCAAGGGAGGCATCTAAATTTCACTCTTAGAGCACATACTATCCAACAGTGTGCTCTGCTTGGCGCCGAGCTCAGTCCTTAGATTCCCGAGGCTGTTGAACAGTCAACCACAAAGTGAGGAGACAGATACATATCCTCTCACAGTTCAAGCCTGAAGTTCAGAATCAGGGTGCTGGCAGGTTGATTCCTTCAGGAGACTGGGAAAATCTTCAGGCCTGTTTCCAGCTTCTGGTGGTTGCCAACAGTTCTTGGCCTTTCTCTACTAATAGATACTCATTCAGCCTTCACTTACATCAACCTCCTCTGTCTGTGTCCTCTCCTCTTGTAAAGATACCAAGCCCCAAGCTCTAGGGGCCATGTTTGCTCACATCCTTTGCCACAGGCTGCACTCTGTATAATTGTCAGTAATTAACACTTGAAATTCAAAGGCTCTCCAGGACTGACTGGTGTGAGTGGAAGGGCAGTCTGTAGTCTGCTGGCTGATTTCTTAGGCACACCTGCCTCCACATTTTAAATGCCAGTGCAGTGGTTTCCCCTCTAGTCCTACACTGCTTCTGCCACACCACATGGCTGGGCTGGGGGTGCCAGACAGGTCCCAGAAGTGTGCTCATCCCATTACTGCTGTTGTCATTTTAACATTTTCCCAGTGGGAGCAACTCTTACCATCAAGACAATCACTCCAGTCACTGAAACGCATTTTTATAATACACCACACAGTACCAGTTACAACCACTTAGTGTGTTGGCAGGTCTGTGTTTCAAGGGCACAGTTGGGTGGACAGAGTTGGCAGGATTGTTACAGCAACCCTATATAACCTGAAGATGTGCCAAGAGTGGCAAGAGATAGGGACTTCCCTGGTGGTCCAGTGGCTAAAACTTGGTTCCCAATGCAGGGGGCATGGATCCCATCCCAGGTCGGGGAACTAAGATCCACATGCTGCACAGCTTGATAAAGAGTGATGCAGGACCCCTAACAAATCTGGGTGAGTGGGGCTGTGGTGCTGCCCTGTGATACAGCCTCTTGTATAAGAAGACAGATGGAATCAAAAGCGGCTTCTCATTAGGAACTTAGGTGAAAGCATTTTGACTGCCCGACGGATCGAAGGCTGAACCTATCCCATGGATTTGTCTCCAAGTGGGCTAGATCTGGAGGTCTGGCTTCTAGCCGCACCCAGGGATGGGTATCACCAGGAACCAAAATCTGCCATTCAATTGGGTATTTACTTCTTTGAGATACTCAGATTCTTTCATTATTTAACACTCCATTCATGGATATGTTACTTACTCAGTTTTAAGTTTAGCCCTATCCTCTCACTGAAGATATTTTTCTGCAAGTTGCATAACATATAATTAAAACTTTTGAATGTATTTTTCCTTTAAGTAATTTTTTGCTTGTTCATTGAGATTATATATTTATATATATATTTACACATGAGTTTCTCACACACACATAGACCTTGTATATACCTTATCTGAGTGGATATATTCACTTGGGTTCACCAACACTCCATTCATAGAGACATAAAACATCATTCAATGTGGAGCTCGTTTCCGCAGACACCCAGCAACCCATTCATAGGGAAGAAACCTTACAGTCTTGTTTCTAAATCCTATTAATAGGGACAGTTACTTGTATTCTAGTACTCCATGTAAATCACTTGTATTCACAAACACTTCATTCATAGATACAAACACATCACTCATTCTGATTAGATACACTCGTCATTACACCAACATTCAATTCAGAGATAAGCAAGCAATGATTCAGCTATTCTCTTGAGTAGATATATTCGTTTCCATTTTAGCCACATTTTATTCCAAATTCATAGCATGTGTTATATAGATGTTTCCTTTCAGTAGACACCTTTTTTTTCCCCCTTCTTTTTGGCTGTACTTTTTGTGGGACCTTAAGTTCCCTGATCAGGGATTGAAGCCAGGCTTCTTGCAGTGAAAGCATGGGGTCCTAACACACGAACCACTAAGGAATTCCTGACAACTTTTTTGTTTTCTACCAACATGCCATTTAGACATATTTTCTATCACTCACTTTTGTGTGTAAATCCTTCCTTTTAGTAGATACACTCATTTAGATGCACAAACTTCATTCATGGAGATATAAAAGATATATTCAATTATGTATACAGAAATTTCTCTTATGTTGAAATATTTCCTTCTATATTCTATTTTCCTATTATAGATACATAGCATATAGCTGAGTTGGGTGTGTACAGTTGTTCCCACTCTACAGTAGTTTATTCTCAAAGATACCAATCATTCTTTTATTCAGATATTTCCTCTGAGTAAACTGTTTTATACAAACTGTTCATTCATAGATATTAATATATTTCATATCATTCCATGTTGAATATAGCTCTTTTAGATTCATTTTTGTTATAGTCACGTAAGTATAACATCAATTTTGAGTTATATCTTTTTATGGGTTTTAGCAACAATTCACTCTTGGATATGTTATATACAGATTCAATTTTATCACTTCTTGAGTAAAGACTGGCTTCCCTGATAACTCAGCTGGTTAAGAATCCGCCTGCAATGCTGGAGACCTGGGTTCAATCCCTGGGTTGGGAAGATTCCCTGCCGAAGGGAAAGGTTACCGACTCCAGTATTCTGGCCTGGAGAATTCCATGGACTGTATAGTCCATGGGGTCACAGAGTCGCACATGACTTTCAATAAAGACATTGTTTTTTTCTTATACAAAGACCCAGTTTCTGGAGACACACATCAATCTTTTGAATAACTTTTTATGGAGCGATATATTAATTTGTGTTCTATCCATAGTCCATAGCATAGATGTCAAGTTCAGTGTTCTTACCATAAAAACACCAAAAAACAACCCAAAGGGGCACAAGGAAACTTGGAGGTAATGTTTATTACCATGACTGTGGTGATCATTCACAGGTATATGCATATGTTCAAACCCACCTAATTATATACATTAAATATGTGCACTTTTTGGGTAAACATACACTTCAATAAAGCTGTTAAAAATTTCTACCTTTCATTTTTTAATGTAAGAAAATATAAAATTACATATATGCTTACACTGTGTTTATACTGAACTGCTCTGCTCCACATGGACAGATAAATGTTTGACAGTCACTGCCTGCTGAAAGCAGGATGCAGAGAACCTGGGGTTAGACAGACTTTTCCCTGAATATCCTTTTATTTGTCAATGTATGCTTTTTAAAGAACAAATATACTGAAAGTCACCTTCAGTAGTTTTACTAAAGCAACTGAGAAAGTCTGCCTTCTGAGTTGCCAGGTCTTGGTTGAGAGCTCTGACAACTATGAAAAACTCCAGAGTAATAACTATTAATAGCCTCACCAGAACAACATCTTGTTTTAATCTGATAGCAGTCTTGACCCAAAAGACCTACGTCAGGTTAAACGATGTCCAGCTTCACTTTGATGTTCATAGCTGCCAGTTCAGCTACAAAATACCGAAAGACGTAAGGCACGGAGATGGTGTCAATGGTGTCACTGCGGTTACACAGGGCACAGCTGTACTTCCTGTTGCGCAGGGCGGACCATGACGGGGGCGGCTTCTCCAACAGCGGGGAGAGCAGACTGCCACACTTCACACACACGTGGGCCACTGACCGATCCGAGCAGTTGAAGAGGCGGTCGTGGAGGAGAAAAGATGTACCGTGAGCTAAAAGGGCATCCCGCTCCATCTCCCCAAAACGGATTCCACCCTGGACGTTTCTCCCCCCTATAGGCTGGTTAGTGACTTTGTCTCGGGCTCCTGTGGTCCTCACTTGGAATTTGTCGGAGACCATGTGGCGTAAACGCTGGTAGTATACCACGCCTATGAAGATGTCTGCTTCTAGCTCCAACCCACTAATGCCACTGTACAACCTCTCGGTGCCATAGTAGTTGTAGCCAGCGGCCTTCAGCATCTCGCCGAAGTATCCCAGGGCCGAGTTCTCCTCTGAGAAGATGAAGGGGGTCGCGTCGTGGCAGAGCCCATGCAGAGCTGCAGACTTGCCGGCCATGCTCTCGATCAGCATGCCTATGGTCATGCGGGATGGAAAGCCATGGGGGTTGAACAGAATGTCAGGGACCATCCCGCTCTCGGTGAATGGCATGTCCTCCACTGGCCACAGCCTGCTCAAGATGCCCTTCTGCCCGTGACGACTGGCAAACTTATCCCCAATTGTTGGGTTCCGGGGGACTCGCATCGTGATGCACACACACTTGAACTTGCCATTTCCGGTATCATTGCTGCACACTTTGATGTTATCCACAATACAGTTTTCTTTACTCCTAGGAAAAAGTAAACCGGACAGAATGTCAAAATATTTGTTAAAATGAATGGAGGGTACCTTAGAGTGTGGCTGTATTTGGACATCGGGGCTTTAAAAAGGTAATAGAAGTTAATAACGAGACCATTAGGCTGGTCCCTCCCGAATGCAATCTAATAACTGGTGTCACCATAAGAAGAGGAAATTTGGATATAAGGAGAGACAAGAGAGGCACACGTGCACAGGAAAAAATACAATGTTCGACAAGGAGAAGGCGGCTGACCACCTCCAAGCCGAGAGGCCTCGAGAAAACCAAACCTGCCTTCACCTTGATCTGGGACTCTGACCCTCCACAGCTGTGATGTCTAGATATAATTTTATTGATATATTAATATTTAGTGCTTCATAATGGATATTTGCAAAAATTATTCTTACCTCTATTCTTCACTACAAATAGAGCTGGTATCCCTAAAAAACTTATGGACAGGGCTATTGATTACATTCACTACAGAACTGATTGGAAGAACAGTAGCAAGAAAGGCAGCTAAGACCTAAAAAATCCAGTTTTAGTAACAGGGATAATGAATTCAACTTTTTAGCTAAGATACATTATTAACATGTCTGAGAGAGATGATCAAGTTTGAATAATAACAGTTGTAAAATAAATCACAGATAACTCATGAGATGTAACAGACTGACAAGAAAAGTAGGAAAACAAAGGCAGTACAACAGACCACAGAACTTCATCTGTCCATTCAGTTAATAACTAAGCTACCCTTTGTAATACTCCAAAAGTTCTCCTGTTAAAAAATAACATTCACTGACTTCCAGAGATTTCACTGAGAAATAGTCCACAAGAAATAGCCCCAGGTATGCAAACTTACTTATAGTACATCACAAAGCCTTCCCCGGTGTTAAGGTTTAGGTAGCTGTAATATGGATCTCCATACTTCAGTTGTGCTCCAATAAATGGCAATCCATCATCATCCAACTTCTGCATAACCCGTGGGTCTCCAGCTTTGACTCCAAAGACCAGACTATCATCTCCTTGTTTAATTTTTTCAGACAGATCTATGAATTCAGACTTGTAGACACTCCCATGGGCAAAGCCTCGTTCCCAAGAGGCCTTATTCACAATCTGTGAAGTCAGAGGATCATTCATTTCACAGGCTGAGGCCTGGTTAGCATTATAACTGGTTTAGGATAACTGGCATTTGATTTTAAAACTTCATATCGGGGAGGGAGGTGGGAGGGGGGGTCATGTTTGGAAACGCATGTAAGAATTAAAGATTTTAAAATTTAAAAAAAAAAAAAAATTAAAAAAAAAAAGAAAAACTTCATATCTCCCAAATCACCTGTGCTAACTATTAAAATCCAGACACAAGATGGCTTAGAACCCAATCATGCATAAATATGAAAAGTAGATATTTCTAAGACTACTTTACATTCATTTGACATCTGCTTGTATTGTGCACTCAAACATGCAGGCTATATGCATATGAAATATCTAGTGATATACCTCAAAGCTTGTCACTTTTTTGCGGGGTGGGAGGCCTTGCTGAGCAGCATATGGGATCTTAGGTCCCCAACCAGGGATGGAACCTGTGCCCCCAACGCTGGGAGGACGGAGTCTTAACCAATGAACCACCAGGGAAGTCCCCTTGTCACTTTTAACTTAGACCAGGAATTAATTAATAGAACATTCATACACCAAATATTAGGTACTCGGGCACATAAGAAATACTCCTTCAGTGATCTGATGGTAAACAGAAAAGTTAAAAAATGAGAAAGGGTGGAAGTGCATCTCTTGGCAGCACTTACCATGGCATCTTCCATATCGTAGCCAGTGTAAGAGATAACAGCAACAATGGCATTTGTCCCGATTGGATAGTTATCCATGTCATAGTAATCATACATGTACGGTCTTACTAAAGGGCTCTGTGGAGTCTGAAGACGATACAGTTTATTATCTGATCGATCTTGAAAAGTGAGAAGTGGAAAGCCCATGGTCTGCTTACCTACAAAGGGAAAAAAAATTAACATTTTGTCATAAGGGAATGAATAAATGAGTAAGTCCTGCTGGTTATGTTTACTACAGAGTAATAGCTGGTGTGAAAATGAAGTAGACAAATGTGTATGAACATGACTCAACCAAGAAAACAAGGCTCAGTGAGAAAAAGTAGGGAATGACATTTACTAGGATATATTCGTGTAGATTTGCCACACAATCCAAACAGTTCTAGACCTAGTTTATGGAAACGTGCAATGTAAAAAAAGCATAAAAAGAGGATTTAAAGGATAAATACAAAATTATGGGATATTACTATTACTGGTGGGAGAGGAGTGATAGTAACTATTATCTAATTAGATTACTTTCTTACACGGACATCCACCTACACACACACACATACAGAACAAAATGTCAGTATCTGTTAACTGTGGGTAGTCAGGTATGGGATAGATACTTTTTTTTTTGGTACTTCCTTACAGTATAGATAATCAATTCAAAACAAAATGATTTTAAAAACTAAAATAGATAAATATATACATAGGGGAACTTCTGAAAAACAGAAAAGGAGATTTGCAGCTTCCAGTAAGAGAGGGCCACTCCTACAATATCACTTTCAACATGTACAAGTAAAAGATCCAGAAGAAAAACAAAAGCCAATTATATACATACACATACTAGCTGAAAGCACTGGAATGTAACCACAGGAAGTTACAAACTAGAGAGGGATTAACACTTGGACAAAAGGAACTGAGCTGAGTGAATTTCCAGTTTTCTCAGTTTTGTTTTTCATGTTTTGTCTGATGGCCCAGTCAGAACAGCAGTCCAAATCTTTGGTGGACTCTAGAACTATGGGACAGACATAAGCAGTCCAGCTAAGGCTAAAGAGCAAATTTCAACCACTGGAAGCTTGCTTCCAGAAATCTGAAAACCAGCCCTCGCCAGAGGAACAGAATAGAATCCACTTTTTTTTTTTCCTTTGACTACACAGCTTGCAGGGTCTTAGTTCAACTAGGGATTGAACCTGGGCACCAGAGGTGAAAGTACTGGGTCCTAACCATTGGACCACCACGGAATTCCAGTTTTTACCGCATATTTTCCAGCTACAATACAATCCAGTATTACTAGACCTACAGAGAAACAGGAAAACGTGACCTAGACTCAAGAAAGATGCAATCAGTGGAGACTGATCCTGAGATGATCCAAATGTTGGAATTGGGAGGTAATGACTTTAAAATACCTGTTACAACTGTGTTCAAAATGTAATGGAAAATACGTCCACAATGAATGGAGATCAGAATCTCAGATAAAACAGGTACTATAAAAATGAAACAAATGGAAGCTCTAGGCTAAAAAATTAAGTATCTGAAATAAAAATTCAGCAATGACAGAAAAGTCAGTGAATATGACAAATCAATAAAATGCCCCAATCTCGAAGGAGAAAGAAAAAAAAAAGATGGAAAAAAGAACAGAAATTCAATGGCTTATGGGACAATATTAACAACTTATTGACTGGAGATGTATTAGTATGTCTTTTGTTACCCAAATGTTATTTACCAGAGACATTTCAATATTAACTTACGTAACAAATCATTGGCCACACGCCTTAGTTTCTGCAAAAGTCCTCTGGTCAATAATGTGTTAAAAGGCTTAACATATATGATGCATAACAGACATCTCAGGACATGAGACAGAACAGTCTCATTATTTCTAGAAATAATGACACAATATCTTATAGATTTGACTTAATTTTTTAAAACAGGTTTAGGAATATCAGCGAACTCCAAGCAAGGTAAATACAAACAGTAATATATTTAGGTGTATCACAGTCAATCAGTTTACATACCAAAAATAATGGGAAAATCTTAAGGACAGAAGAAAAATAAATAACACTATAATCAAGCAAACAACAATACACAAAACCACTGACTTCTAATTAGAATTGACAAAGATCAAAAACAGAGCATAACAACATCTTTTAAGTGCTGGGGGATGGGGGAACCCAAAAGTTCTGTCAAACCAGAATTATATATCCAGTTTCTGCAAGTGAAGATGAAAAAGACATCCTCAGATAAATGAAAACTAAGAGAATTTGCAGCCAGCAACCTGCAGCTATAAAAAAATGTTAAAGAGTTGTTCAGGCTGAAAATTTCAGGCTGAAATGACACTCCATGAAAACCTGAATCATCAGGCACGAAAGAAAGAAAACACTAGAGATGATAATGACAGGTGACCACATGGCTTGTACTCTTAACAAATCTAACCACAGGACCTTAGGCAAAACCAAACTGATGGACATTCTACAAAATAAGTTATCTTTTCCTTAAAAATAAGGTAAGACAGACATTTAAGGCTAAAGATCTAACTTAAAGAACTAAAGAGACAAGAGAACTGAATACACCATATGGTCTTAGACTAGGTGCTACCCAGGGAAAAATTTCCACAAACTTTATTATGCTATAAAATATTATTGTTAAATTTCCCGACTTTAGTAATTGTCCTTGGTTATGTAAGTAGACCGCCCTGTTGTTAGGAAATACATAGTAGGATGCTCAGGGGGTAAAGGAGCAGCTCACTTTCCAATAGGAAATAGTGCAAATGAGGCAAAATCTAGGTAAAGGGTCTATGGAAGTTCTTTGTACTATTCTTATAACTTTTAGCTTTTCCCTGAGTTTGAAGTAATCTCAAGAGTTAAAAATTGCAGTCCGTTTCCTTTTGTGACCACCACCACTCTGCTCCGTCTTACCCATCTGGCACTGGTACATGTTTCTCGGACTCTGGTTGTGATCTGAGAAAGGGATGAAGTTGGCGATCACACTCAGCATGCTGTGAGGGAAGAGCTCCTGGTGCGTGGTGACTCCAGCCAAAACCTCATCCTCGAAGATGGCAACATTCATGAAGATCTGGAAAGAGGAAGGACCAGGAAGTTCAAGGCACAAGGTAACTGTGACTGCGAACACATATTAGCTCTTACTATTGATCAGAGTTTAAGAAAACCTTCCCACCCATCCAGTATCACGAACACTGAAGGGATGAACAGTAAGAAATACCACATCTTAAACATTTCATTCTAAATCTACCCTGGTCCAGCTATGAAGGGGGATAGGAAGGAGGAAAACTTTTTTATAAGCAGCACAAAGCCTAGAGTTTTGCAACTACAGAGATGTAAGCAAAGATTGTGAGTGATTTTAGCAGAATGTTCCAGTCTCACCACCCAAGGCAGAGCCGGGTGCAAAGAAACTTGGGGAGCTGAGTGGGATGGGAAAGGCAGCTAAGGTGACCACCAACCCTCTCAGGTTTGATGAGCATGAAAACTGCTTCATGCTGATCACAGAGGAGGAAGAAAATAAGTTGTGACTTTCTTTCAAATGCCTGACTGTCATGAGAACTGTAACATTTTAACAGTTACTGAGTCTCTGAAAGCTGCATATTATATAATCACAGGGGTCTATGTACCTGTTCCATAGTTCCAATCAGTTCTTCTTTGCCTAGTTCCAAGTTCTGCACAGGCCGCACCAGTCGACAAGGAGTGGTGAAAAGGTACAATCCTGGGTACAGACTTGGTTTTCCTGTCATGGGGATCAGGACCACCTCCATCCAGGGAGGAATTCTTTTTTCTCTCAACACCTGTTTTCAATAAAAAGAGTTCAATGAAGAGTAAGTGATGTCTATTCCCCTGCCACCTAGGAGGTGGGTATGGAGAAGGAGATCTAACATGAAAAGCAACATCTTGAAAGGTTTGCAGGTAACACACCTAGTACCCTGCCAGCCTCAGCCCCCCACAGATGGCTATTCACCCCACAATGAGAGCTGGCAAAAGCCCTACTTTCTTGGGGACTCAATCTCACTATCAGGCAAACTAGTAATGACTGGGACTGAGCAAAAGGTAAACCAAGAATGTGTGGGTAAACACAGTATATGAAATTCTGTTGGCTGATGTCTAAAATATAAGGTTACTGGTATTATTTTAAAATGTATTCAATGCAAAAACTCTTCCACTTGGCATTTAAAAAAACAAAAAATCTATGAACACTTGGGTGAAAGGAGAAATACTAAAATTACAGAAATGTGAAAAAAAAAAAGAAATCTGTACAGTAGAACTGATGGCAATAAGTATAACTTTATTTAAGTATATGTAATACTTAAATATATAAGAACTTATATATTTACAATTAAATATATTATTAATAAAATGAAAGAATAAAAATAGATGAATTAATTCTTAGCCCCAAAGGTAAAACAACAAAGTACAAGAAATAAAAGATAAAATCTGAAATAAAGAAGCAGAGAACAGAAAGGTTCAAACTAATAAAACATTTTTAGTTCTTTTGATGTAATTGAGAAGGGGACGGGTATTCTTTTTCCTTGTGGGGAAACCAAAGGTATGAATATACTGAGTAAAAAAAGGCAAAGGAGGGAAAAGCATGGAAACAAAATTTTAAAACCATGAGCCTGCTTTGCATATCTCTGAAACCAAGATGAAATGGATAAAATGCAGGTGACGAGAACAGACCTCAGCAGAGGTAAAAAGCTTCAAGACCAACTTCTGTATCAAGGAGCTGCCCCAAAGAGAACACTAGAGCCAGATGGCCTCAGAGGTGAATTCTAGAAGACCTAAGACCAGAGGACACACTGCTGTGCCAACTGCTCCAGAGCAATGAACACCAAGGAAAACTTTCTAATGCTTTTTATCAAGCAGAAATTTGTGAATGTTGACTTTTTAAAAAATCTTAAATAAAATTGAGAAAGTACCTGTATTTATTAGGTATTAAAATAATAACCCAGTGGGATTTACTCCAGGAATGGAAGACTTGTTACTCATCTTTATTATTAAAGAACGATCTTTGTCAGGGAATGAATGCAATACTTTTAATATGTCTACGGAGAAAATCTCACAATTTTTTTCTCCATAGGCGAGGTATGCAAGCAAAAGAATTGTGTGTGGGGACTAAAGAACACAGTCTTAAAGTGATCACAGTTAGCATCGGCAGCCAGGCGGCCAGCCTACATTAGTGCCTCCTGAAATGATATCCTGAGTCTCATCATAAGAAAGCTACACATATCAAGAGACAGTGGTCACAATTTGGCCTATACTCTTCAAAAACAAAAAAGGGAGACACTAAAGGCTGAGGAACTGTCCCACACTAAGGGAGATTGAAAAAACACGCCAACCACATGTAACATGGGATTCTGGACTGGGTCTCAGACAAAAAAAAATCGGGGTATCAGCTGCAGACTTCACCAACCTGAGATTTTTTAAGCGCACTGTGGTTAATAAAGAGAAAATCCTTGTTCTTAGAAAATATACACTGAAATCTTCATGGAAAGGAGGACATGTCTGTATACTGCCTTCAAATGGTTTGGATGTAAAATGTACATAGTATTTATAGAGCATAAAGCACGTGGGGAAAACATAGCAACTGGTGTATCTGGGTAATGGGCATATGTGAGCTCTCTATGCTGCTCAAACATGCTTTCAGTGTAAAACCATCAAAGTAAAACAATGAAAAAACTGAAAAACAAATTAAAATAACCCAACTAAACAGGATAGAGCATAAACTACAAATTTACCTTACTGCCAAACTCATAGCCATTATCTAGGCAGCAAAGACTCTTTCCCAGAGAAAATTCTAAAGATTAGTTATTCAAAGAATGTTATTCTATTTGACTTTTTAAAAAAGTATTTTAAGAAACAGAAGGCAAGTGGTTATGACTGCTACCTTGATTAGCTTCAGTATTACTTAAAATAGAAGGCCATATTTTGAGATCCCCTATTTGCCACTAGTATTTACAAAGGGAAAAAAAAAGTTAGAAATGTGTTAGAATGTAGACTAGGGCCTCAATGAAACAAACCAAAAAAAAAAAAAAAAAAAGCATGTAGCTCAAATACCTGTCACTGACCCTAACCAATGAGGCCAGTGTAAGGCAAGATGCTGCCACCAGGACTGTATGTGCAATTCCAGAATTAGCTTCTGACCTCCAACCCCTTGACACTCAACAATCAGAAAAGACATGAAAACCTAAGATGGAGGGACAAAACAATTCACAGAGACTCAAGATCACCTTAAAATGTCGGAGAGAATCGGCAATGCCAGGGGCAATCTCCTTATCGGCCCAGCCAATCATGACACCGTCCAGCAAGACAGGGTAGCACTCACTGTACGGCCGATGTGGAGTTCCGTCAACTGGAGTGACTCCTGGTGAAGTGAACAAATGGAATGATCTCATCAGGATGCTTTCCCAACATTTAAATTTCCCTCCAGATTCAACAACAGCTTTACCTTTCTAGTCACCTTGTCTCTAGACCAGAACGTTTTTATATTGCTTGAGGAAACATTTAAGTCTTTCAGCAAGGACCCCCAGGTCTAAGGTCTCTGGCTTTGAGAAGAGTAGCAGGGGTATAAAGGAAGCTTTTTTCTGTATACCTTTTATATTTTTGTTTCTGAGCCAGGTAAACATATTAACTTTTCCCCCGAAATCTAATTACATTTGCTCATTATTCACACATCACAAATTTGCCAACTTGCTAAAATGTATCTGTAACCCCAGCATCAATACTAGTGCCTCCTCTCACATCATTTGAGGACATCTACTGAAAATTTTGAGTCACCAGAAACATGTTTCTGGCTGAGGTCACACAAGGGGATGCAGTTGCAGCTCATACTGCAAATAAGGGTTCTTTCTGCACTGTTTAGTGCCGTATTTTTCGCATCTTTGTGCTTTTGCTGTTTAAAATGGCCTTCAAGCACAGTGCCAAAGTGCTGGCCCCTAAGCACAGGGCTCTGCCGAGCCTTATGAAAAAACTACATGTTAGATGAGCTTATAGTTACAGTGTAGTTAGCTGAAAGCTCAGCATTAATGAATCAATAATATATATTAAATAAGGCATCTTTAAACAGAAACATGCATAAAGCAAGGCTATGGACCCAGCAGCTGATAAAAATGCTGTCGTGAGAGGTATGCAGAAACCTAACCTTTTCTTCCCCAGGACCAACGACTCAGTGTCTGCTAATTCAGTGCCAGTGGTGACTTAGAGAAGTACCGCATACAACAAGAGTCTACTCTAGCTAAGTAAAGAACACTCATCCATGAGCTGTCAACACCCTCTGTAAAGGTGCTTTACAAAATGGCACAGGTTATCTACAGCATGACACCATCACCCTTATATGAACTCTCTGCTCAAACCCCAGAGAAGCACAACTTAATAGCTTTGCACCTGTAAAACCCACACAAGCAAACAAGACAGACTGCTGACTGCCGAGAACCACCTACCCAAGCTGCAGAGTAGAGCTGGAATAGATGCTGTGTACACAGACTGCGTGACAACCTCACAGATGGCGGTTAAGTGGTTCATCAGACCACAGGGCTCCCCATCAGGGGTGTGCACGGGACAAAGGAAGCCCCAGGACTCCGGCAGCAGTCTGCGCACAGTGGTGGTCCGCATTTTAGCAAAATCGGCCCCTCTGTGCACACAGCGGAAATGGGAGAGATAGCGTATGAAGTTCAGCTTGTCAGCCACGACACAAAGTCCAGAATCTTGCAGGAAGCCAAGACCTTAATAAAACAGACATCATTGAAAAATGGAATAAACTGAAAAAAAAGAAAAAGCTTCTTTTTATTGGAGGCTTTGAAAAGATAATAAAACCTCAGAACACATTTGAGATCATGCATGCTCAGTTGCTAAGTTGTGTCTCTTTGGGACCCTGTGGACAATAGCCTGCCAAGCTCCTCTGTCCATGGGATTTCCCAGGTAAGAATACTGGAGTGGTTTGACATTTCTTTCTCAGGGGATCTTCCCGACTCAGGCATCAGCAGGCAGGTTCTTTATCACTGAGCCACCTGGGAAGCCCACACTAGAGATCACAGAGTGGGTAATCACAAAGTTTATTCAGCTGTGGTGAGAGGAAGAGCTTACAAAGGAAAAAAATACAGTAAAAATCTCCAGATTTCACAAACTGTATTAGCCTTAACTCTTTCCCCGTCTCTTCCACGTGATCTCTATGGAGAAACATAAATGAGTTACAAAACAGCAAGTAATTAAATGGGATTCATCCGAGAGAGAGTTGTGTAACACACAAGCACTTGTTAGCCCTTAAGGAATTTGCATCAGTACCATCTCCTTTAAAAAAAAAAAAAAAAAAGATTTCTGAGCCTTCAATAACCACTTTGTAAAGTTTTCCAGTTGTTCTGATATGACTGCTTTAGGGATGGGTATGTCTAAAAACCCTCGCAGACTACCACCTAGTTAACCTTTCCTCAGAAATCTAAGCAGTCTCCGGTTTTCTAGAAGGAGGCACGGGAAATGCATTTGTTCATTAAAATCAGATTTAAGCTATACAGACAACCTGTCTAAAGCCCTTCAGCCCAATATACACCTGTCAAAATTCACAGCGAGAAATTGGTCTTTAATGAATGAGCAGCTCACTTTCAAAAAGAACCTCTCCCGGGACTTCCCTGGCAGTCCAGGGGTTAAGATTCTGAGCTTCCACTGCAGAGGGCACAGGTTTGACCCCTGGTCAGGGAACTAAGAACCCATGGGTCATGTGGTGTGCCCAAAAAACCAAACCAAAACAAAACAAAAAAACATCTCTCAAAGCAATATACAAACTGACATTAAGCAAATAATTTGAAAACTGTAACAAAATGAAGCCCTTCTCTTTAATTTCACCTGTTTTAGAACGTAGATTCCCAGTAGCAAGAAGGTATTCAAATGGTTTTGTAAGGTCTATTCCCAGACTAAAAATCTTCATCAAATTTTCACTGTTCAAGGACACATTGGTCTTCTGAGACTTCTTGTCTATAGCTATTTTAATAGACACTAACCAAGCTTCCAATTTTTCCTGAAATAAGAAAAACAGTTTAATTTTTAAACCACAAATTTCATATTTACTCAGTCCATGGAATTTTCCAGGCAAGAATACTGGAGTGGGTTGCCACTTCCTTCTCCAGAGGATCTTCCCAACTCAAAGATCAAACCTGTATCTCATGTACCTCCTGCATTGGCAGGCGCATTCTCTACCCCTGCATCACCTGGGAAGCCCTAATTATTGATAATGACTTTGGAGATTTTTACTTCAGTCCTCTCCATCTTTCCTGTCATTATGTTATCTCTTAAATTCTTTTTAGGGATAATATTAAAAATATAAAATGCTATCCAATCAACTTTCTTATAAAATTATTGTTAACATTCTCTCCCTAGACACACACAGATACCCAGAGTTATTATTTACAGTAATCATGTCCTACAACATCTCTGTGAACACTGCACAGAACCCCTGCTCCCAGAGGAAATGCAGGGTCAGATGTGAGTGTTCATTTACTGACAACATCTTTGTCAACTGGTCAACATATGACCTTGTTTTCTGTGTTTGTGAACAGACATCTTAGTTTACACTGCTGATTCTTTACCACTGAGCTCAGAGCAAACAGCATCATAACTCAACGCTGTACAAAGCGTGTCTAACACAAGTGTTTCCTCTATAAGGCAGGCACAATGCAGCCTTCTTGAGCTTAGGACCACGGCAAGGGACTTCAGCACTGAGCATGGGGGCCATTTTAAACAGCAAAATCACCAAGAAAAAGCAGAAAAATGTGAAAAACATGGCACTGAGGAGATACTCGTTTACTGCTTATCAGAACTGAGCTGGGCCTTGTGCCTCAAAAGACTAACTTTTCAGCACTCTGTACATGTCTGCAAATGACCAAGAGTGTGCCGCAAGTACTGATATTGCTGGGTTAAAAATGAACGTTAGTGAGTAGTTGAATTTAATAGTACAGAATCTGTGAATAATGAGGACTGACTATAAGTGAGTATATTGGCCATTTACACTTCATTAATGTTACAACCAAGATTTGACAGTTTTTATTTAGCGTCTAAAAAGATACTAAAGAAAGTCCTGAACCTGCCATAAGCTAAGACCTCTGATTAAGTCCCTTACTGCTAAACAAACAAAAATAGAAGGAAAAATAAAACACAACGGCTCAAATTAGAAATTATAAGCATGCAAGAAACAATACTGCTGAATATGGCCACACCATCCCACAAGAGGTTACGATGCTCCAGGGTGAAACAGCCTGCACTTACCTTCAGAAACATGAGGAAGAGCTGACCAGGAGTTAGAACCTCCTGGTTCATTAAACTGTCAGGATTCTCCTCCATGCACTCTCCTTTGGCTAAAGCAAAGAGCTTCCGGGTCATGAGACAAAGCACATAGAACTTCTCAGTGTTGGATTTCAGGTGGATACAGATACACTGGCTGCCGAAAGAGAAAGCTTAATCCAGCTACTGATACTATCCGATGTCCTACTAACCAAGGTCCCCAATCCACATTTACCCCAGACGTCTTCAGTCATTTTCCAAAAACTGCTTTTCACTTTTGCTGGTAACATTAGCAAAAGAACAGAACAGACTCACAAAATCTAGGACTGTAGGGACAGGCCATAAGTGGCTATTTAAATTTAAATCAATTAAAAAAAAACAACAACACTGTTTCTCAGTTGAAATGGCCCTGAATGTGGCTTGTGGCTACAGATTGCTCAGTGGAGGACTACAGCAGGGCTCCTTTAACAATTACACAGTGGATACAGAAGACAGAGTCCCAGCCTTGGGGAAATAAAGGGACATGATGCCTGCAGCTTTCAGATAATGCACAAAGAAAAATGACATATATGCAGAGAAAGTAGGAAAGATGTTAATAAACTGGTGAGTTGGAAGTCTGAAGTTATTTCAACATAAAACCTTAAAAGTACAATATAAAACAGGAAGCTAGCAGGAAGAGAAAGGTGAGGATGGCTGCAGGAAGAGAAAGGTGAGGATGGCTGCAGGAACAAAGTTAGCCCCTATCTCGCTACACCAGAATCCCACCCCCAGGGCTATTCTGATTTCCAGATGACTCACCAGCCCCAGGTATATCCTTACTGGTAACTACTGCCCAACCCTAAGAAACAGTTTCACGTACTTGAACAGAAACTCTGCAGCTTGTTCGTTTGGGTACCAGTCAGGAAGGTTGAGTTTCACTCTGAAGCGCTCCCCCAGATAGTTAAGGACCTGTTTTTGTGTGGAACATCCCTCTTCCATTACGATCCTTAACATCTGAGAAACCGAGTTCCTAAAGAAAGAGTCATCCTCCTTTCCTTTGATGAGCTCCTGAAAAATCTGATAATCGGAAAAGCTGACGAGTGCCTAAAAAAGAAAGAAAAAAGATTCTTTAATTAATTTATTTTAATTGAAGGTTAATTAATTTACAGTATTGTGGTGGCTTTTGCCATACATTAACATGAATCAGTCACGGGTATACATGTGTCCCCCACCCCACGCCCCCATCCTGCCGCCCTCCCCATCCCAGCCCTCTGGGTTGTCCCAGTGCACCGGCTTTGAGTGCCCTGTTTCCTGCATCACACTTGGACTGGTCATCTATTTCACACATGGTAATATACATATTTCAATGCTATTCTCTCATATCATCCCACCCTCGTCATCTCCCAGAGAATCCAAAAGTCTATTCTTTATCTCTGTGTCTCTTTTGTTGTCTCGTATATAGGGTCATCATTACCACTTTTAAAATTCCACATATATACAAAAAAGTTGTTTTTTCAAAATTGTTAACCATCGTTTAGTAATGGTTCTCTCCTATTTCTTTTTAAAACCCAAGAAAAATCAGCCCTCTACTATTGCTGAGTCTAAGCGAGCTCTTCAAAATAAGGGTCACACTTGTATGGGAGACACCAAGATGTCCCAATGACCCTTCCCTCTTGGTACCCACAACCTTGGTCTCCTCTGCCTTGAACAGCACTGGCCTGTGTGACTAAGGGAGTATGGCAGAGAAGCTGAAGTGTGACTCTCAAGGCTAGGTCGTGACGGGCACTGCAGCTCCAGCCTCATTCTCCTGGTGAACTCTCTGGAGAAGACAGGTGCCTCAAGTAGCCTGTGGAAAGGCCTGTGAAGAGGAACTGAGACCCCCTGCCAAGGGCCTGCACTGACTTGCCAGCCAAGCTCAATCGACCTCAGAAGGGGATTCGGCAGCCCTGGGCAACCTTTCTACACAGTAGCAGCCCCCACTGACATCTCATGGCAACCTCCTGAGACCCTGGCCAGAACTGCCCAAATCAGGAGCTACTTCCAAATTTCTGACCACAGAAATAGAGAGAGAAATATTTAGTCATGTTTTAACCACTGCATTTTGAGGTAACTTGTTATGGAGCAGTGGATATTAGCATAGCATGAATGCTGATGAGGACGACCTATTCATTTTGCACTTCCAATGATTCGCTTCCTAACAGAAGAAGTATATTCGGTAAGTCACACCTTAAGTGCAAATCCCAAAGGAAGGAAAAACAGTTCTTTCCGGTAAATAAAGTTCAACATAACCGTGCCATTTTCCAAGTAGTGAAGGTTCATATTGACAGCAGAATGTTCCTCTCTCACACAGTGCATTGAAACTCCTATTGAAACAAACAAAGCAAATAATCAAAAATTCAGCAACACTACCATTAAGCATAGTATCCACGGCTATAATCAGAGACAGATTTTTAGCTCAACTGTAAGAATAAACTGTTTAACTATAGGATTCCAGACTGCAAAATGCTATCTTGAGAAGCCAGGCCCTGTCATGGAGCGTGATCAAACAGAAGTCAGGTTGCTATCAGTCAGAGATCAAGGCAAATGCCGTGCCTCCTGAACTGGAAGAATTCAGAGGCCCAGACCCACCTCTGGCCAAGTCAGCCAGCCTTCAGTATCATAAGCAATAACATAAAAACTCATGTTCAGGGGCTTCCCTGATGGTGGTGAAGAATCCACCTGCCAATGCACGAGACATGGGTTTGATCCCTGAGATCTGGAAAGATCCCACATGCCACAGAGTAACTAAGCCTGTGAGCCACAGCTATTGAGCCCACATGGGGTAACTACCGAAGCCCACGGCACCCTAAGAGCCTGTGCAAAGTCACCGAAACGAGAACCCCATGAACTGCAACTAGAGAGTAGCCCCTGCTCGCTGCAACTAGAGAAAAGCCTGGGCAGCAACAAAGACCCAGCACAACAAAAAATAAATAAATAAAATTATTTCTTAAAAAAAAAAGTTCATTCTGTTCAAAAAAAAAAATTGAACACAGTAGAAACTAGGTGTCCCACTATGAATTTATAGCACAGAATTGCTTAACAGAAAAACAAACCAAAAATTATATATATGAGAGAAAAATATCAGACTCTATGTGGATACATCTACTTTTAATAAAACAGCTTAAATATTTCTGAAAGAACATTCCAAATATCCCTGCAACTTACCATACTGAGTGTAGCCAGGCCCTCTGCTTTTCCACTTTGGTCTTACCATTGCAATGGGGAAATTTCTGCGAGGCATAATCAACATTCGGATGACTTTTTCAATGCCATTGATGATAAAATAGCCTCCCATTTCCTGCCAAAGAGATGAATTAAAATTTTTTAAACAAAGACACATAACTACCCACAAACATGATACTGAACAAGGGCAAGTATCACCCTCATTCCTAACCAGATGTGCACAAGAAATGCCCTTAGGCAAGAGGACCTGTGGGTCCCTGGGAAACTGCTGACTTAATTAAATCTTCTCAAGCACATTAAAAAGGCTGTAAAGACTTGGGAGAAAAGTATGGAAGGAAACCATGGTACTTCCTTCAACCAGACAGGTTGGACATAACCTGCCACATTCTTATCCCTAAAATGACTGCACTCTTCAATGACATTAAAAACCAAAAACAATTTACTCCAAAGTCTAAAGTTGAAAACAGTAATGGTTCTGTTTCCACACGAGTATGGTTTCTCATGAATTCGGCATGGGCTTCCCTGGTGGCTCAGTGGTAAAGAATCCATCTGCCAACGCAGGAGACACAAGACGACGTGGGTTTGATCCCTGGGTTGGGAATATCCCCTAGAGGAGGAAATGGCAACCTGATCCAGTATTTTTGCCTGGGAAATCCCATGGACAGAGGAGCCTGGCGGGCTACAGTTCATGGGGTTGCAAGAGTCAGACACGACTGAGTCCGTGTGTGTGTGCGCACACACACACACATAGAGCAGGTATATCATGCATGCACAGACACACACGCACACACACACACACACAGCAGGTGTATCATGCTGGGTGCTCTATGTCAGCACAAGTGGGAGAACTACATGCCATTTTCAAAAGAGAAAACTGAGCCTCAGGGAGATTAAACTTCCCAAAGGTGCACAAGGGTAAAGTGGAACAGCTGGCTGTCAAACCCAGATCTGCCATCAAAGGCCTCTTCCCACCACATAATACAGTCTCCCTGTTGTAGGCAGAGTCTGCACATCAACCCAAGCCACCTAACCGAGCTGAAGGGAGGGTATATGAAGCATTTAATACATCCACAGAGTTCGACTGTAGGTAAAGCAGACATATTAGACACGTTTTGTGGGTTAAAATGTTGAGAGAGCTGTAAAAATTCAAATACATCTCTAAATATGTATCATTCAGAAAATGAGGGAAAAACCTACCAATTACCCCCCACAAATAGTAATATTCTCTAACTGGAGAGTTGTTTTTTTTTTAAATCACAAATAATGCTTTTAAGTATTTAGTTTCTTATAGCACTCACATAATAGAAACTGACAAATCCATCTTGTTGTTGCTTAAACGTTAAGACATGTCCAACTGTGACCCCATGGACTGTAGCCGGCCAGGCTCCCCTGGCCATGGGATTACCCAGGCAAGAACACTGGAGTGGGTTGCCATTTGCTCCTCCTCTTTTTCCTTTTTTTGCTGATGCCACACAGCATGTGGGACCTAACTCTCCCACCAGGGACTGAATCCATACCACCTGAAGTGGAAGCATGAAGTCTTAACCACTGGACTACCAGGGAAGCCCCTAGAGTGTTCTTTTTCATACACTGTCTCATCTGAGACTTGTTATGAAGCCTACACAGAGCATAGACAAGACATCAAGGCCCCTGTTACCTATCTAGAAATTAAAGCAGAGTAAGAAAACTGAACTCCCTGACAAGCTTTCTGTTCTCACACTCCCAGTTCTGGCCCTTTCTACTGTTACCAGGTCTTTCAGGGCACGGCTCCCCTGTGGGTACCTCTGCTTCCTCATGGTGCTCGATGAGGGCTTTTGGAGGAAGGCTGTATAAGTTGCAAAGCTTGGATTTCACCATGATGGGAACGTAGCCCAGAAACTGCTTAATGACTCCTTTTGAGATTCCATTCACTGACCAGCTGATATCGGCCTAAGTGAAAATGAGAGAGAGAAAAAAGTTAAAAAAAAAAAAGTGGGGGACTATCTAGATCTGTAGGAATAAATGAGTATTCTAGGGGAGGGAGACAGAGGGATGGACTGGGACTTTGGGGTTGGTAGATGGAAGCTATTACAGTTAGAATGGATAAACAACAAGGTCCTACACAGGGAACTATATTCAATATCCTGTGATAAACCACAATAGAATACTGAAAAAAAAATGTATATAAAAAAAGAATAGATGAGTATTTTAAAAGATTAAGGCAGAGGACCATAAACTAAATGATTTTATGCTTTAGGTTTAAAAGATGGGATCTCTCGGACGACAGCACTGAGAAAGCCAAATTCTGGTATAAACCGTATTAGGCACTGGGCTTATTCAAAAAAATGTACAGTGTGTGAGTCGCATGCTGTCACTCATACTCACTGTCAGCTTTCCCCGGTAGGTGCTCCTCCGGCCTCGGCACTCTGCTGGATAAACGTTGAGCTCTTTGCAGATGCTCCCTTTGGGAACGGCTGGAGGACTGATGACGGCATCCACAATGGTGAGAGAGATCCGCTCATCTTTGAAAGCAAATTCAAAGGGAGGGACGGCCTGAAATACAGTTGAGACAGTCAACCGCTTGCACTTGCAAGGCACTTTCTCTCAGACTCTTTCAAATTTCAGGTGTTCTACAAGCACTGATGGCTATCATCCTAATGCAACACATCTAAAAAGAGCCAGCACTACATCTGGGCTACTCCTGTCCTAAGTACCTAAAACAGCATTAAGAAGACTTTCTGGTCTACTCACTGTTGGATTCTATAATAGGTTCTAGGGATACAGCTGTTTACGGACAAAGCTGTCCTCTGAACCAAGTACCTGACTTCAGTAGTGTGTATATGTTAATCCCAAACTCCTAATTTATTTCTGCTTCACATTTTACCTTGTACTCTCTTTGTGCATATGTTGTTGTTCAGTTGCTAAGCAGTGTCCAACTCTTTGCGACCCCATGGATTGTAGTCCCGTCAAGCTCTACCTCAAGAATACTGGAGTGGGTTGCCATTCCCTTCTCCAGGGGATCTTCCTGACCCAGGGGATGAACCTGGGTCTCCTGCATTGCAGATTCTTTACCGTCTGAGCTACCAGAGAACCCATTTTAGCGGAAAGATTCCTTGATCATCTCAAAGCTGGACTCTTTTTCATTGTTTTAATAAATCCCAGAGTCAATTAACTTATAAGCAGATTTACAATTTTTCTCATAGACATGATACAATGAGTCCAGGCACGATAGAAATTATTTCCCATCAGACAAAAATATCTCATCTTTTGCAAACGGGTGAAGCAGTATTAATCTTCAAAGAAGCCTCGATGGTTCCCCCATTATTTGCAGAAGAGAGTTCAAGCATCAGAAACTGGCTCAGCTTTCAACATTCTCTCCACCCCTCCTGCAGAACAAGCCCTACCCAACAAAAGCAGAGGGTAGAGACCCCTGAGCTCTGCTCCTGCACTCCCCCTGGAGGGAACGTACTCTTCTCTTGGATTCATGAGGTCCTGCCCTGGGTTAGCTGCACCTCCCTCCTCTGTGCCCCCGCACATAGCCCCTTGGCAAGAGAATTGCTCCAGAGTACTGGCACTGACTGCCTTCACAGCTCCACCTGCTGCTGCTGCTAAGTCGCTTCAGCCGTGCCGACTCTGTGCGACCCGATAGACTGCAGCCCACCAGGTTCCTCCGTCCCTGGGATTCTCGAGGCAAGAATACTGGCGTGGGTTGCCATTTCCTTCTCCATCACAGCTCCACCACCTCCACCCAAAACAAGATAGCAAGCAAGAACTCTCTCTTACATAGGTCTGCCTCTCCCTCACTGTCAGAGCCCAGTGCCCGGAGACACCGGGATGCTTACTAAATGAGACCCTACCCCATTATTTTAACCTGAAGCCTGCTACCATCACCCTCTAGACCAATCACTTTAGTATGGAGTAAATGTTACCTAATGACGTTACCAATCTCTTAAGGAGGACCAAAGGTTTCCCACTGAATCTCGCTTTAATGACTCACTGGCACCTTCCTCGACATAGCCCGGCGCTGGGCCTGTGCCCAACTCCCCCGTCTCCTGGATCCCTCCTCCCCTCTTCCAGGCCCCAAGCCTCACTCACCTCTCCCTCTTCCTTCTCCAGCGCCTCACACACCCCGCACCCCATCCGCCGCGCCGCCAGGCCCCTTTGCTCCACCCGCCTGTAGCAGGGGCTAGAGGCGCCGGAGAACCCAAAATTGAGGAACGGCTGGGAGGAGGCCAAGCTCACCTGCACCGCGTGGCTGAGCCCCTCGCTCACAGCGTAGTTGAAAGACTCGACATGCGCCCGCGTCAGCTCCTGCAACGCTGGCTTTTGCTGCTCCCGCGGGATCCCGTAAGACGAGTCGGTCAAGTGCTTTAGGCTGGGCCCACTGGGCAGGTTTCGCCACCGGCCGCCGGGATCCATGAGTTTGCCAGCACACCGGGCGCCAGGGACTGCTCCACACGCGCCGGAAACACCACCCGGCGCCCAGCACCCATGACCTGCTGGGAAATGTAGTTCCTCTTGGTCTGCCGGCCCTGGGTCCTCAGATTTTACAGGGTCGACTAGAAACTAATACTTGGAGCAAGTGGGCCCGTTCAAAATCCTGCAGAGTCGGAGAGCGGCGGATCGGCTCCGTCTCCTCTCTTCCGGTGTCCACCCCTGTAGATCTCCGTTTTCCACTCACAAAGGGGAAGTCCGCTCCACGGCCAATTCCGCGTGTGAAATCTCCATCTTTCATTTGCGGTTTAGGACCGGCGGAGAGTGATGTTCAAAGATTTCCTTCTCTTTCCTTGACGACTTTGCGATCCAATATTGATGCAGACTCTCGGGGTGACACCCAACCAGAGTTCTGGCTTCAAGGAAAAAGCAGTTAGGCACCAAACCGACTGCCCTCTACCCAGACCAGGGTAAGGGGTTAAGTCGGGAAGGTTCATCACTGGGACCGTCTAGCGGTGGTCCTACCCCCATTAGCCCCTCCCCGCGTCGTCTAGACTCGAGTCTTGAGCGGGAGCCGGCAACGTGTGTGCAGGCGGGCGTCCTAGCCCTAATATCCTTTAGTTATTTAGTCGCTAAGTCATGTTCAGCTCCTTGCGACCCCATGGACTCTAGCCCTCTAGGCTCCTCTGTCCATGGGATTGCCCGGGCAAGAACACTGGAGTGGGTTGCCATTCCCTTCTCCAGGGGATCTTTCCCAACCCAGGGATCCGGGGATCTTAGTTCCCTGACCAGGGATCAAACCTGTGCCCCCTGCAGTGGAAATGCAGACTCTTAACCACTGGACCTCCAGGGATACTTTGAGTCTCTAAATCCTATACTCCATTCATCTCCCCAGAAAACGATTTATCGGAGACTGCAGCTGTCTTTCAGCGTAATCTTTCCTGTGTATGTGCGTTTAACAGCTCTATCCTGTACGCGGTATAACTGACACAAGATAAACTACACCTGTTTAAAGGGTACGCGCTGGTAAGTTTTGACCTAGGTATATGCCTCCTGGGCTTCCGTGATGAAGCTATCATCACAATTAAGATAATGAACTCATTCACCACTTAGAGAAATGTCCACCTGACGCAATTCCACCTTTACCTAGGTCAGGTGGTAATTCTCATTCCTGTATCAATTTTAAAAATTATCCTCTGTTTCTTTCTTATGTTTACACCATCAAATCTCCCAAGATGTGTGCAGTTGTGACCTAAATTCTGCCTTCTCTTCCTTTACAGCGACTGCTACTTTTAGGAAAAACTCTCTTCCTCTATTCCCTCTCTCTTGGTCAGGAAGGTAGGAGAATGAGGGGATTATGACAGGTGCAACCATTTCCATCAGCATACAAACTTGCTGGAAAAGCTGTTAGAAGACAGCTCGCTGATCTCTTTCTTGTCCCCTTTAGAACACGGATCTTAAAAAGGTTGATCATCATTCCTGTCTCTCCACTGCTTTCAAGGTTCATCCATGTCTCAGCATATTTAGTTCTTCATTCTTTTCACAGCTGATTAAGAACCCATTGTATGGAGACCCATTTTGTTAATCTGTTCACCTTTTGATGGACATTTGGATTGTTTCCGCCTTTGACTGTTGGGAGTAATGCTGCTAGAAACATCCATGCACAAGTTTTTGTACAGACATGTTTTCAATTCTCTTGGGTGCTACAGCTATTTATGGGACATATGATAACTAACTTTTTGAGGTACTGCCAATGTTTTCCAAAAGCAGCCGTACAATTTTACATTCCCACTAGCAATGTATGAGGGTTTTACTTTCTCCTGTCTTCACCAGTATTTACCCTCTGTGTTTTAAAAATTATATCCACCTAAGTACATGGACAGGGAGGCCTGGCGTGCTGCGATTCACGGGGTCGCAAAGAGTTGGACACGACTGAATGATTGAACTGAAGTACATGTGAGGTAGTATCTATTCGTGATTTCTGTATTTCTCTAATGACTAGTGATATTGAGCACATTTTCATGTGTTACCATTTGTATATTTTCTTTGGAGAAATGTCTGTTTAGATACTTGGTCCATTTTTCAGTCTCTTTTTAGGTCTATTCAGCATTTATCTTCTTGAGTCAGTTTCATCAGTTTAAATGTCTTTCTAGGACTATGCCCATGGCATCTAATTTGCTGGCCTACAGTTGTTCATAGGATTCCCCTATAATCCTTTTTATTTGTAGTAATATCCCTGTCTCATTCCTTATTTTAGTAATCTGAGCTTTTTATATTTTTTCTTCACCAGTCTAGCTAAAGGTTTCTCAATTTTGTTGATCTTCTTTGAAGCGCCAACTTTTGGACTCATTGATTTTATCTATTGTTTTTCTATTCTCTAATTCATTTATTTCCACACACCTTTATTGTTTCTTTCTACTTTCTTTGAATTTAGATTACTCTTCTAATTTCTTAAGGTGGGAGGTTAGCTTATTGATTTTAGATCTTTCTTAAAAATAGTCTTTTAAAGATATAAAATTTCCTTTAGGCATGGCTTTAACTGCATCCCAGAAGTTTTGGAATGTTTTCATTTTCATTTATCTCAAAGTTCTAATTTCCCTTGTGACTTCTTTCTTCAATCCATTGGCTGCTTATGACTGTGTTTTTTAATATTCATAGATTTGTGATTTTCCCAGATTTGTCAATGGTTTCTAGTTTTATTTCATTGTGGTCAGAGAACATATGTAGTATGATTTCATAATTCATTGAGGCTTTATGGTTTATTCCTGAGAATGTTCCATGTGTACTTGAAAAAATGTATATTTGCTATACAAATATATTAAATATATAGTTGGGTAGAGTGTTCTATAGATACTTGTTAGATCTGGCTAGTTATATGGTATTTTATTTCATTGTTGATCTTCCAGACATTATTGAAAATGGGAGATTGAAAACTCCTATTGTTATTGAATGTCTATTTCTGTCCAGTTCTGCCATTTTTTGCCTCATGTATCTTGGGACTCTTTTGTTAGGTGCATGTGTTTATAATTGTTGTATCTCCTGATGGACTCATCTTTTTATTATTATAAAATGTCCTTTGCCTGTAGTGACAATTTATTTCTTAAAGCCTATTTTATCTAATATTTGTTTGGCCATCTAAGCTCTCTCTGAGTTACTGTTTGATGGTATATTTTTTCTCATACCTTCACCTCTTGTGTCTTTGAATCTAAAGACCGTCTCTTGTAGATAGCATAGAGTTGGATTGTGGTTGTTTTGGTTTTTTATCCATTTTGCCAGTCTCTACCTTTTGATTGGAGTCTTTAATCCATTTGCATTTAATGAAATTACTGATAAGATAGGAATTTATGTCTACATTTTGCTATTTGCTTTGTATTTGCCTCCTATCTCCCCCCATTCCTTCATTACTGCATTTTCTTTTGTTAAATATTTTCTAGTGTAATATTTTCCACCGGGGCTTCTCTGGTGGCTCAGATGGTAAAGAATCCGTCTGCAGTGCGGGGGACCTGCACTGGGTTGGGACGATCCCCTGGAGGAGGGCATGGCAACCTATTCCAGTATTCTTCCCTGGAGAATCCCCATGGACAGAGGAGCCTGGCAGGCTACAGTCCATAGGGGTTACAAAGAGGCGGACACAACTGAGTGACTAAGCGGCACAGTGTAATATTTTAGTTCCCATGTCCCTTTTTACTATATATTAAAGTCATTTTCTTAGTGGTTAATGTGTCTTGGGGTGGATCTCTTTGAATCTATTCTATTTAGAGTTCACTGAACCTCTTGAATGCGTTTTAATGGTTTTCATCAGAGGGAAAGTTTTTGACTACTTCTTCTAGTATGTTTTAGGATTCCTGTTATGTCTATGTTGCTGTACATATATATTTCTGGAGCCTGTTCATTTTTCCTCATTCTTTTTTCTTTCTATTCCTCAGACTAGATGATCTCAACTGAATTCAGCTTCACTGATTCCTTCTTCTTTTGCCAGCTCAAACCTGCTTTTGAACACCTCTATTAAATTTTTCATTTGCTTTATCATACTTTCCAATGCCAAAATTTCTACTTTGCTTTATTCAGAAAAGTTTCTATTTCTTTAATGATATTATGTCTTTGGTGACACATCATTCTCTTTTATTTCTTTAAACATATTTTAAATAGCTGAATTAAAGTGTTTATGTAGTTAAGTTCAATGCCTGTGCTTCTTCAGGGATGATTCCTATGGACTGTTCCCTCTGCGGGGAATGCTTTCCTTTTCTTTGCATGTCCCATAACTTGTGATGAAAACGTTGATAATACTATGGGGCAATGTTGGAAAACCACTCTTCCCTCCTCAGGGTTTATTGTTTTTTTAGTGACTTTCCTGAACTAGTTCTGTCAAGCCTGTATTTTTTGATGTATGGCCACTGAAGGGTCTGCTCTATCAGCTTAGTGGTCAACTAATGATTCTACAGAGATTTCCTTAAACACTTGGAACAAGTACATCTCCCAGTCTTTGGCACAGGACTGTGTGTGTATGTTTGTGTGTGTGTGAAAGGTATACCTTCATGCTCAGGCAAGCAGTTTACATCCCTGCCTTAGTCTTCACTTCCTGCTTGTGAATATCCTCCTAGTCAGAGGTGAAGGCTGAGGGAATTCAGTTCTCCTCTGGGCACATACACAGCCTACACTTGTATTTTTAGGAATATACTGAAGCTTTTCAAAACTTATGAACATCTCATTCCCCATCTTTCCCTTCTAAGTTTTTTGTTCTTCCAGCTGCTAAAACCATCTCAGCAAGTTGAGGTGTTAAACAGTTGTTGCTGATTATTTTTAACAAATGCACCCAGGGGATAGGCTGCTCACAGTGGGCACACTCTAAGACGGGTCAAATAAAATCAACTCTAAGATGAGGACTTACATGAAACTGCCAGTCAGGCCAAATAAGAACACCTCATTAGGGATGGAGCTTTGGTTGAGCTCCAGCACCATTCTGTACCCTCTAATGGCTGCTAGGCTGCTGGGTTTCACCAAGACTCTGAGGCTCTTGGTTTCCAAGGCTATCACAGAGATGATATAAAGATGACATCACAGAGATGGTATAAAGGAGATGAAAATGGGGCAAGTTAAAACATCACCAAACTTGCTGTTCTTATCAATATGCAAACATTTTTCTTTAATAAATGCTTCCTGGATTGTTGCAAGCTTTTGGCTAATTTGCCACTGTTCTCATTGCTTTTATACAAGATGGGATTTTCAGAGGCTCTTACTCCACTATTCCCCCTGATGTCTTCACCTGTGAATTTTGAAAACGAATTTTGATTGTAGCAATCTTCAAGTTGTGCCAGCAAGTATCCCATGGACAGGGACTCATTTTCCTTTGTCTTTAGGGATGCTTTGGGGAAAACCTCTTTAAAATATTACTGGAACTTTTAGGCCATGGGAGAATATCAGCTTAAGGGGAGGGGGCAGCTACTAACAGTAAATGGGACCAGACTCTAAAAGAAGTTCTTTGAACCTATCCACTCTCAGGATTATAAGTAGCTGCCTGCCTGGGTCCATGCATGTCTGCTGATCTCTGCACCCTACCCACGCAGTCCCCACTGAATCCAGTGGGTATGTGTTATGTCACATCAGAAACCTGTTTGGAGCGGGGTGTTTAAGCCAAGGTTTCTGGTGTGGAAGCTGCTATGCAAGGCAGGCCAGCTATACACAGGAAAGGAGTTCAAAGCATCCAGCCTCAGTTGGATGGTTTGTCCACAAGTTACAAGTTTAATTACAGTTTACATAAGTGAAGCCCTTTCTAGGGTCTGAGGTGAGACCAGCAGGTACTGATGTGGTGATGGTTTAGTCGCTAAATTGTGTTCGACTCTTAATGACCCCATGGACTGTAGCCTGCCAGGCTCCTCTGTCCATGGGATTCTTCAGGTAAGAATATTGGAGTGGGTTGCCATTCCCTTCTCCAGGGGATCTTCCTGACCCAGGAATCAAACCCAGGTCTCTTGCATTGCAGGCAGATTCTTTACCAACTGAGCTACAAGGGAAGCCGCTAAGATATGCCTGCTGGTATTTATATGGCCTTAGTAAAGTCTTAAGGACTTCCTGAACTTCTGGCTAGTTGGAGAAGGAGCCTCACTTTAAAGCACACAATCTACAGCATGATTCAGATAACACACATGTCATGTAAAACATGATGGACTCGATTTTGGTAGCTGAAATTGCTCAGTGCATCATCCTGGAGCAGCTCACAGTTTTAAAGGACAAGTCTATTGGCTTACATACCAACATTCTTAGGTCAACAAACAATGGCCATGTGTGTGCTTATTTTTGCATGGCCCGTGAGCTAAGTTTTGTTTTCTTAATATTTTTTAAGAGTTAAGGAAAAAAAAGGAGAATATGCAAGAGAGACCTAGTTGGGCTTGCAAAGCCTAGAATATTTTCTACCTAGCCCTTTACAGAGAAAGTCTGCCTGCCTCTAGTTTAACAGAATCACGGATTCCAATAACCAGGCATATCAGAGGACAGTCAACACCCACAGTAAGATGAGAGAACCAAAGGGGACAAAAACACTTGAATACAATTCCTTTAATGCTCCAGGCATTCAAACATTCATAGAACTGCCTTGTTTCGAAAGTCATTTCCTCTTAGGTACAGATTCTGTGTCCAGGAGCAGAGACAGTTTTCTCCACGGCACCCACTAGTGCTGTGGGGACCCTCTACAGCACGTTGTCTTCTCTGGTAGAGTCCCCATGACCCATGGCAAGGCTGGACGCACCCCTGCTTGACACAACCTCCACTTTAATGGAAACACCCTTCGTAGCGTTACCACAGCTCGTGGGTCCGTCTGTTTCCGGCACAACCAGACGTTCCAAGTCTGGGACCATCACCCTGAGGCGCTCCTGAAACACCACATTAGCTGGTTAAGTCCACCAGCACCTGCTCCACTTTATCAGACAGACACTGAGGCACTTTCATGTCCTGGGGAAACAGAGTTTACAGTCATCATAGGAGTCCAGTGAGACAGAAGGGGCTTTCCTCTCAATAATTCATTTGTAACCCTAACACATGTTTAGCAGATTTATAAATTCATGTCTGGTTACATTTGACAACAAGGCTTCACAAAGTAGATGAAAGCAGATTTAAGTAGATGAAAGCACGGCTGAGTTTCCAAAGGCTATGACGGGGAGCAGAGAGAGAGAACTTGTTTGGATGGAATATGCTGTATATCACGTCAGCATCCGGTCATCCTTAAAGAAATGCCTGGCCTTCCAAAAGGAATTTTAAAAAAAATCTCTAACCCTTATTGGATTCTTCCAAGGTAATAATGTTATCTGTCCTTCCTTCTCCAGCAGTGGTTAGAGGCATCTCAATGCATCTGACGCCTGAGGTTCAGGCCTAACGGGCCAGGGGTCATGAGGAGGGAGGTGTGGACACCAACATTCTTTAAAGCTTCCCCAGTGACTCCAGCAAGTTATCTGCATTGAGAACCTTGGTCCTCAGGGCTCTCCAGCCTTCCTAATCTCCTGTGTTCTCACTGAATGCCCTTGAGGTAGTCCCTGGATCAGGCAACAAGTTCTTCCACAAGATAAGAAACTAAGGCACAGAGGTTCATGGGTTTTTCTGATGCTGTGCAGCCAATGAGTTGAGACTGAAATCAACATCTCCAAACACCACCACCACCTCCTTCCCTAGCAACTGGCAACATGAACACAGACTACACGGATGAAGACTGACGGGGGCGAGGCATGACCATCTGTGCCACAGATACCACTGAAGGATATGGAAGAGTTCTGTGCCAGCTGCTCTCCCTGATCAGACATAAATGCACAAAACAGATACTTATTTGAAACCACGTGAGGAATGAAGCATAATTTCCTCTTTAAAGCCTTTCTTCCCTCACATATATTGCTATCGATTCTGTTTTCTTAGAAAACCCATCAAAATCCACAGACTTCCTAACACCTGGATTCTTAGTTGTGCCACTGTAAAAGACACTGGAAAATTCTCAAATGTCCCTGTAATTTAGGTCCAAAAGATCATTACAAATCTGCATTTGCTTGTGACGGGACTACAAAATTCTCCCCACTTTTTTTTTCCATCTTGTTTTTTGGCCGCACTGGGTAGCATGCAGGATCTTAGTTCCCCAACCAGGGATTGAACCGGTGCCCCCTCTAGTGCAAGTGTGGGGTCTTAACCACTGAACAGCCAGGGAAGTCCCCAAAACCTCCCTACTTTTCCCATCACCGGCCCACACAGACTTCCCAAGCCCCAGAACCCTACACTTTCTCCATGGGTGCGCACCTGCCCACAGTCTACTCAGAATCTCCCCAAACACTAACCCATCAGCTGCTCTGGGCCTCTAGGATTCCAGTAACACTTGTTTTATTTTGCTCTGGATGCAAACTTCATCATCTATACATTCTGGGTAACCACTGGCATGTTTATTTTTTAATTCCAAACTGCCGGGCGAGCCCAGCCGGCTGGGCCTTCCTCCACTTCACTGAGACACAATACTTTCACATCCCACACCCACTGGTGCATCCATGAAATCATTTCCATCATTCCTTTTTTTACCATCAGCTCCCACATCTCATCATATTTGAGGCTGCTTTTTCTTTGCTTTGTAAAAAAGTCTCTCCTGGCTGCAGAACTCTTTTCTGATGACAAATGGAGATGAATAAGGGAGGGCACCTGTGCCAGAGAGAAGGACGACACCTATCCCCACCCCCAGGCCCAGGGTCCGGGGGTGAAGGGTGCATGCCTGTTCAGTGGGTCTGCGGGGATTCCCATGCATTGTGCGCTCAGCTCACACTGGACACCAGTGGCATGTGGGGGCTCCTCCTTGCTAGTGAGGTGGCCTCCCGGAAAGTCTGTAGAATATTCATCCATGCCGTGGGTAGTAGAAACTACACCTAAGGAGACACTGCTAACATTTGCTGATTGACAGGGTGCCATGTGATGCTCTGAAACCACACCTTTTCCATTTCAAGAGATTCTCCCTTTCGGGTGAGACATACACTGATCCACAGGCTCTCCCAGACATTGAGAGGAACAAGGAGACGAAAAATCTTCCCTGGAACAAAACCTAACCTTCCAACTCCTAAAAAAGGTGTATAAAGAGCAAGAAAAACAAAATGGGGAGGAGCCCCCTGGGGTGGGGTAGGGTAAGGGGAATTCTACTCTCCTGGAGGGCTTTCTAACAAAAGTTAAATCTTCCGAAAAATGAACAAAAGAGAACCTGTCCAAAGGGCATGTAGAATTCTGGTTAAAACAAGGAGATTTGAGAATCACCATAATCGTCATATTTCAAAGACCCATCCCACCACCCACACACACCCAGCTATTAAGTAAAGCAAGACATCGTGTTTTTTCCTCTCTCATGCTTATTGAATGCTTATGGGTTCACAGCAAACTTTGCTGCTTAGTTTCTAAAACATGCAGAGAGCAGACTGAGCAGCGTTCGGCGCCCAGTCCACGCCAGCCCTGACTGGTGACCGGCCAGACACCATCAGGATCAGGGTGAGCACGCCCCCTGGCGGCGAGGCGGTGCCTGCACAGCCAGGCCCCAGGGACAGATGGTGAGCACGTGTCCCAATGGTTGGGGGAGTGACGGGGACGAGCTGGAGGGACTCATCGGCCACCTCCTGAGTGCTCTCACATCCCGTCCCCACCCTAGACCGGAGGCCGCAGCTGGGCACAGAGCTAAGGCACTAACGCAGCAGTGGACAGTCACCAACCAGGTCCGACGGCTGCCACCCCTGGGCGGGAGACGCCCTGCTGCTCAGAGCGCTGCCTTAGGATATAATTCAGATCTTTTCAAAGAATGAGAAGGTAAAGTAAGTACATCCCTGTTTTTGCCCCTTAGAAGAATATCTGGCTCTCCCGTCTGAGAAATGTGCTGCAGTTTTCCAATCTCCGTAGCAGGGCCGAGAGCTTCACCTGGGGACCTCTGGGCAACCAATCACTCCTGGGGGAAGCTCCTTTGTTGTCTCCCAGCACGTCTCTCCGAGTTGTGCTTGACAGCAATTCAGACACATCTCCTTCCCCTGGGGCCGGGCCCCCCGCGTGCTTCTTCTGAGGCAACTCTGCGCACCTCCCTGGGTCACAGCTTGATGAAGGTGGCCGGCTGGGGGGGCTGCTGCTCCGCGTCCGGGGGCGGGAAGACGCTGGCAATGGCTATGTCCACGATGCCCTGGCACAGCTCTGCATAAAGCTTCCTGAAACAGGTTCGGAGATCTATTATTGAGGATGCACATCAAAGTGCAGGAGAAAATCAAAGGTGGTTTAAAAAAAAAAATCCGGATTGTTTAGTTGCTAGGTCCTATCCAACTCTCTTCCAACTCCATGGACTATAGCCAACCAGGCTCCTCTGTCCATGGGATACTGGAGTGGGTTGCCATTTCATTCTCCAGGGGATCTTCCTGACCCAGAGATTGAACCCGAGTCTCTGGTTTCTCCGCATTGGCAGATGGATTCTTTACCACCGCACCACCTAGGAAGCTCTTTCACCAGGATCTGCCCCAAAATTCCACCTGGTATTTATAAGACACATGCCAACTGTCCATACAAATACTATAGGAAGTACTACTGCATGAAGATAAAGCATCCACTTAATGGATATTTCTGGAAGGTCTTGCAAGTGAACAGACAAGGCAACGCCTGCTCTAACTAACTGCAGGGGAGACAGGCAGTTCCAAAGAGAACAGGGCCATCTTGCCTGTCTGTGGGGGGTACACATGGAGACACAGGCTCTCCCCAAGGAAAGCACCCACGGGCTGCGGTTGAGGGGCCTTTAAGGAAGACTCCTCAGAGTAACAGCTCATCTGAGACCTGGAGAATGAGTGACAACGGACAGAGAATGGATGACAGGGCAGAAAAGAGGAGGAAGGAGGGGGGAGTCAGACACAGAGAACGAGGGTGGTAAGATCATCAATACCATTTTTCTAGAGGCCACATATACATGTTAATATACAATATTTCTGTTTCTGACTGACTTCACTCTGTATGACGTTCCCTGATTCCATCCATGTCTCTACAAATGATAAAATTCTGTTCCTTTTTAGGGCTGAGTAGTGTTCCACTGTATACACACACCACACTTCTTTACAAGTCCTCTCATTTGCAAAGCAGAAATAGAGACAGAGACGTAGAAACAAATGTATGGACATCAAAGCGGGAAGGGGTGGGTGGGATGAACTGAGAGATTGGGATTGACACACATATACTATGCATTTATATAAAATAGATAACTAATGAGAACTTACTGCATAGCATAAGGAACTCTACTCGGTGCTCTGTGGTGAGCTAAATGGGAAGGAAATCTAAAGAAGAGGGCATATATGTATAAGTATAGTTGATTCGTGGACTTCCCTGGTGGCTCAGATGGTAAAGAACCTGCCTGCAATGCAGGAGACCCAGGTTCAATCCCTGGGTTGGGAAGATTCCCCTGAAGAAGGGAATGGCTACCCACTCCAGTATTCTTGCCTGAAGAATCCCATGGACAAAGGAGCCTGATGGACTACAGTCCATGGGGTCACAGAGTTGGACAGGACCAAGTGACAAACACTTCCATAGCTGATTCACTTTGTTGTACAGCTGATTCACTTTGTTGTAAAGCAACTATACTCCAATAAAAATTAAAAATAATAAATAAAAAAGAATGAGGGTGAGATACAGAGACAAAGGAGGGGAGAGAGAAAGAGAGAGGAGGGTGAGAGAGAGGAAGGGCCATGCAAATACAGGGAGGGGCACCCACCAGGCAGAGAACTCAGGAAATCTGGGAAAGGAGACCACTGCAGTGTGAGGCAGGGGACAAGGTGGGGCCTGACGCCACATGCTGGCACCTGGACTTCAGCCAGAGGCCAAGGAACCACCAAAGCCAAGGAGGAAAACCTCCCATCCAGAGCTATAAGGAGGCCCTCAAACTCCGCACCCCCTTGTTCCCTACAGGACTTTTGTCTGCTTCACACAGTAGTGTATGAGGCGAGCTCTTTTAGGACTGGCTCCAACACAGGGAGGGCTTCCCAGGTGGCGCTAGTGATGAAGAACCTGCCTGCCAATGTAGGAGATGTAAGAGATTCAGGTTTGATCCCTGGGTCGGGAAGATCCCCTGGAGGAGGGCATGGCAACCCACTCCAGTATTCTTGCCTGGAGAACCCCATGGACAGAGGAGCCTGTTGGGCTACAGTCCATGGGGTTGCAAAGAGTTGGACATGACTGAAGCAACTTAGCACACACTCATGTCAACACAGGGAAAAACCAGAGACATATGGTTCAAAGAGAAAACCCACGTCTGAGACGATGCTCTGGGCCAGATGTGCCTATTTGCTATGTGCCTAACTTGCTCAGGACTGCTGGGATACAGGTGGCAGGAGTCTAGGCCAGCCCAAGCTGGAGGAACAGAGGTCTTCACTGTCCTGACTTCCAGAAGATGCTATCTCCCAGTCTCCACCAGGTGGGGAATCTTCACAACCAAATTCCGGTCCCTCCTGATCCAGTGGCAAATCTCTGCTATTCTCCTCATAGAAACTTTCTCCCACCCTCATCCCCTTCTACTGCCCTTGAGGCTGGAATTGCTATGTCCTAACCTTTTGTAAGGCCCTCTGGGAAGAGAGCTCGTGCAAAGCCATGCTTCTCTTGTCTGTCTTGGTAAGCCCTAACTACCGGCTGACCTTCGTTTCTCCTGCGAGATGTCTGCTCTTTCCTATCTCCCCTCCCCCCAGCCCCCCCGCCCCTGCTTCTTCTGTCTACATGGATCAAGCCCCAGGGTCTAGGCTACACCACTCAACCTTCCCCTTCTGAAGGGACAATGATCAGGAGGCCCGCACAGGAAGGGTGGTAGCTTGGGTCTTAGTAGTCTTGGGTCTTGGCAAGTCACCAAGAGCCAGAACCACTGAAACAGACAGTGTTTGGTGTTCCATGAAGCGTGTCATTAGTCACCTTGGGAAAGCTTTTCTGAAAGGGATGCTGGGGGTGGGGGGAGAGGACATAGCTTCAACCTCGTCAAGTCAACTAACAACTTCGATATTTCTGGCATAGGAGGTACCCAATATACAAGCAAGTATGGGTCTTTGAACATCCTGCTATGTTCACACAGCAAGATAAGTAAGTCCTGTTTTAACATCTGCACAACAATGAAACCGTGCCTCCTGAATAAAGACTTTCCTTTGACTACACCATCGTATCATCATCTCCATCAACTCTCTTCCCATTTGTCCTTTAGGAAGCAAGGATAAAGGCATTTGAAAGTTTATTTCCTTCATGGGCTTCCCTGATGGTCCAGTGGTTAAGACTTTCCCTTCCAATGCAGAGGGCACAGGTTTGATCCATAGTTGGGGAACTAAGATCCTCCATGCCTTGAGGCATGGCCAAAAAAAAAAAAAAAAATCAGGAAAAATCATATATCATTGTTGTATATAAAAAAAAGTTTACTTCCTTCAGCATAAGAACAGAACCCATCCACCTCATGGTGTGGCCTGGGTCCCAAGGGGCTTTCCAAGACACCTCACAATAAGCCCCCCATTTCAAGAGCTCTCCCTTCTCAAAATTATGCACCTAAAAGACAGACGAACTTCCCTTGTGGCTCAGTGGTATAGAATCCACCTGCAATGTAGAAGACCTGGGTTCAATTGCTGGGTCAGGAAGGTCCCCTGGAGAAGTGATTGGCTACCCACTCTAGTACTCTTCCCTGGAGAATCCCATGGACAGAGGAGCCTGGAAAGCTACAGTACATGGGGTTGCAGAGTTGGATACGACTGAGTAACTAACACTTTCACTTCACTTCTTCTAGAAGATAGAATCTGTTTCTTTTCTATGACAGCAACTATAACTCAAAATAATTCATACAATAATTGACTGGACAGTGTCCAGCTCCCTCCTCCAGTGGACTCTTTAAGGATGCTCATTCTTACATGTTTCTCAAAACCCTGCTCTTCTGCTAGACCCCACTGCTCTCATCAGGACTCTGAGCAAAGGGGATCCAGCAGATGGGAAGTAGCTTTGAGGAGCTAGCGAGATGCAGCCCAGAGAAGACAGCAAACCCTGATGCCCAGTGGCTTTTCACTAGAGGCCTCTGTCAGGCTCCAGCATGACCAGATCCTGCAGAGCATCTCAGCAAGCGAGCCTTCGCCAGCGTGTGGATGCCACTAATGGAAAAAGAGGTCAAGGATATTACTCATCACTCCAAGTGAACTGAGAAATTGCTGTTTCTCTGCCCTCTCTAGCCTTCAATCCTTACAGGAATAAAAGAGGGAGATCCACCTTTTCCTATCCAGAGACTAGAGGTCAACCCTTGAGCCAAAGCTGGAGGCAGAATTGACCAGGCCTGATGGACAGAACCTTGGGGGTCATGGAAAGGGGGAGGCTGGGTCTTAGTTGGGTTTCTGGCTCAGGACCCCCAAAGAGGGGAGCTGGACATTCACTGAGATGGGCAGCTCTGGGGTGGGACGCCCACTGGACATCCACACAGCTCCTCGCAGGATGCTGGGAAGACAGGTGCAGATACTGGCCTGGGACTCAGGGATACAATGTAATTGGCTGGCTTTAAAATCCAGGAGTGCAAGATGGGCTTGGCTGGAGACTTGGAAAGGGCAGTTTCTGTGAGAGTGGATGGAAGGCAGCCTGGAGCGGACCACAGTATGGATGGGGACTGAGGAAGAGGAGACAGTGTGTGCAGATGTGGCTTCTCCAGATGTGTGGCTGTGGGCATTTCCCTGGCGGTCCAGGATTAAGGTTAAGACTTAAGGATTAAGGATTAAGGTTAAGACTGCTTCTAGTGCAAGGGGTGCAGGTTTGATCCTGAGTCGGGAAACTAATAAGATCCCACACACCATGCAGAGTGGCCAAAAAAAAAAAAAGAAGTGTGGCTGTGAAGGGAGCAGGGAGGAAGTGGTCAGTGGAGCAGGACAGGGCATCAGAGGAGGGCCTTTTTTTTTTTTCCTTTTGGCCTCACTGCACAGCGGGAGTGTGGGATCTTAGTTCCCTGACTAGGGACTGAGCTTGTGCCCTGTGTATAAGACGCATGGAGTCTTAACCACTGGACCACCAGGGCAGTCCAGGAGGGTTCTTTGTAATCACTGGGGAAATCTGCTGGGTACCACATGCTGGTGGGAAGTATTCAGCAAAGAGGGAGAATGTAGCTGAGCACAGCATCCTCATCCTGCCCTCCTGCCTGGAGGGAGGGGACTGCGTCAGAGCACAAGGAGGGATGTACAGCTGACAGGAAGGACAGGAGAAGGCAGGCACCCCTAAGGATGTGATGAAGGGAGAATGTGAAAGGTTCCATACCCCTCCACCCCAGCCTCCCCCACTCTCCTCCTCCTTCAGATCTCAGTCCCAAGCATCACCTCCCAAGGGGACCTTGTGCTCAATTTTATTATCTTCTAACATCTTTCACTCTATGACAGCGTGTATCCCAGTCTGTCATCTATATTTGTCTTGTCCTTGGTCCTTCCCAGTCTCCCTCTACAAAGGGTGGACCTAGGTCTCTCGGTACAAAGGCTGAGACCCAGAGCCCAATCCGGGGCCAGGCAGGTGACAGGGACCTAACAAGTACCGTTAGCTGCAGGCACGGATGAAGCTGCAACCTTTGAGGATGAAGTCCGAATGACTCCCATACGTGGAAGGTTTCCCATAGGTAGACTCCAACTCACCTATACCCTCACCTTTTCTTACCCCACAACACTCACGCCATGCTGCAGCCAGACTCCTCCCAGGAGGAGTGGAAGCTCCCTGAGGGCAGGGTCTGTTCATCTGCACATCTCCCCTAGAGCCTGGCCCAGAGCAAGGTGCGGCTGGAGGCTGGGTCCCTTTCCCCTTGGCACAGGTGACTCTCTCCTCTTCCAACCCAGCTTCAGCTCCACCATGTCCACGGCACCTTCTCAGACCACGTCCTGTCCAGGGAGCCCCTGAAATGCTTGCTCATCACTATCTCCCCCGCTCACGGGACCAGCTGACCCATCACCTTGCCACACAAGAGGGTCTTGGCTGCTACTACTGGCTTTGTTTGGAACTTTCACGGCATCCACCACCCACCTCAGCACAGGCTAAATGCTCAGCTCATATGGGAAGGAGATGGAAAAGGGAATGACTCGACAAGGGCCCCTGCTGGCCAGGGTCCAACCAAAGCACTACCATCGCTGGTACATCCTCCTTGACATCATTCAAAGGGTCTACGCTAGAAGACCCAGTAATGCGCTTCCCAGGTGGTACTAGTGGTAAAGAACCCACCTGCCAATGCAGGAGACCCAAGAGACATGCTTTCGATTCCTGGTTTGGGAAGATCCCCTGGAGAATCCCATGGGCAGAGGAGCCTAGTGGGCTCCATGGGGTTGCAAAGAGTTGGACATGCTGAAGGACTTAGCAAGCATTCTTAGACACCCCGGAAATGGGAGCTCACCCCGTGTCAAGACAGACTACCCCACCTGTGGAACCAAATTCCCACTTGTTAAAATCCAGTGGTGGTAGTTCCATTTTTAGTTTTTTAAGGAACCTTCATACTGTTCTCCATTCTGGCTAATTTACATTCCAAACAATAGTGCTACAGGATTCCCTTTCCTCCACACCCTCTCCAGCACTTATTGTTTATATATTTTTTGATGATGGCCATTCTAACCCGCGTGAGGTGATATCTCATTCAAAAAGACACAGGCATACCAGTGTTCACTGAACCACTATTTACAATGGCCAGGACATGGAAGCAACCTAGGTGTCTATCAACAGATGAATGAATAAGAAGATGTGGTACGTATACAGTGGACTATATTACTCAGCCATAAAAAGGAATGGCATTGGGTCACTCGTAGAGACACGGATGGACCTAGAGTCTGTCATACAGAGTGAAGTCAGAGAAAAACAAATACCACATATTAATGCATGTATGTGGAATCTAGAAAAGTGGAACAGACAAATCTATTTGCAGGGTAGAAACAGACATGCAGATGTAGAGAGTGAATACGTGGACACACGAGGGGAGGGGAGGGTGGGACAAACTGGAAGATTAGGACTGATACATATATACACTATCAAGTGTAAAGCCGCTAGCTAGCGGGAAGCTGCTGTGTAGCACAGTGAGCTCAGCTGGGTGCTCTGTGATGACCTAGAAGGGTGGGATGAGGCGGTGGTAGGGAGATTCAAGAGGGAGGGGATATATTATCCATGTAGCTGATTCACTTCGTTGTACAGCAGAAATCAACACAACATTGTAAAGTAACTATACCCCAATAAAAACACACACACACACAAAAAACCCCAGTGGTGTTCAGACTTACTGAGCACAAGCAGGGGCGCCGTTGACTTCGATGAGCCAGACCTTCAGCTCCTCGTCCACCATGAAGTCAAAGCCGAAGAGCTGGAAGCTCTGATAAGGGAGGTGCTTGGTGCTGATAGCGGGCTCTATGCTCATGAGGCAGCTCCTACAGGGCACAGGGAAGAGCTTGCTGAGGATGGGGTGGTCTGGGCAGCAAGACCAGGGGAGGGGTGCTTGCATGATTTTACATCCAGTGTGCCGATGAAAACTGGCCTTGGCTTAATTCTCTCTTTTAAATGTATTACCAATAGATTACTCAAGGAGATGCAACTTATTTGTTAGAAAATTCTGCCATCACTCTTATTCTGATAAGTATTGGCTGCTTTCCCAGCAAGCGCTGAGTCATCACAGTTCCTTTAAATGTGGGTTCCTCCAACGGGTGGGTTGCTACCACATCTGCTGATAATAAACAAAACACTTCTATATATTGTTGCCATATTAAAAAAAATGGCCCACCATTTTGTGACACAGAATTTGCAAGGAGAAGGCTGATCTCATTCATTTCTTTCACAAGCTCCACTTTGTTGCTTTTAACTAAAAGCCTTATATGCTGAAACAAGATATTGAAATATGGGACTGTATTAAGGTCAACTACTGTTTGCAAAAATTAGAGGATTTTAGTGACAAGGAAAAGTTGAAAGTGAATCTTAGAAACCATGATGAAACAGTACATGAAGCCTGAGGTCATGCTGCCGAAGCCAGAATCTCAGACAAATTTTTTAACCTCTTTAAGCCAAGTGTTGATGTCATTGTCTGTGAAATTGGGGTAAAAATAACACATATTCCCAGTGCTGAGATGGTTCAGTGATATAACTACCTAAAGAACTTGTCATACCTCCTGGAAGCTGGGAGGCATCTAATGAATGCTGTTACTAGTGAACAAGTATATTTTATTAATTTATCATTAATTTTGGATAGGCATGAATCTATTACTTATGAATGAGAAAGAACTCTTATCCAGTACAACATCCCAGAAAGTCTATGCCATTTCCATTTTATAAAACTCTTCCCTGGTTTTTCCCTCAGTTGGATATTGGGGCAAAATATTTACTTCAGTAAACACAGTATGTCAGGATGACTCTAATCATATCAGAGACAGCTCTCCTTCTATGCAAGCTATATATTTAGAAGGAAAAAGATGTGTCTTATAAGTAGGTTTTGGCTTATGACTTTAAAGAAGAACTGGGGCTTCCCTGGTGGTCCAGTAGTTAAGAATCTGCTTGCCAATGCACGGGACACGGGTTCAACCCCTGGGCTGGGAAGACCCCACATGCTGCAGGGCAACCATGCCGGTGTACCACAACTACCAAGCATGCTCTGCAACGAGAGGCCACCACAATGAGAAGCCTGGCGCTTCAGTGAAGAGTAGCCCCTGCAACCGCAGCTAGAGAAAAGTCCACCCAGCAAAGAAGATTCAGCACAGCCAAAAATAAATAAATATCTTAAAATAAATAATAAACAACAAGAGAATTGAGGCTTCTGTGAACTTGGAATCACGGTCTTGCTTCCCCAACCTCCCTCCAACAGTCCCCCACCCCAAACCATCAGTTTCCTTCTTTTTTTCTACAAAGGAGAAAAGCTTTCTACAGATGTGTTCAAACCTTTAAAAATAATTTTGATAGCTATTTAAGAACCAGTTGGAATAAAATTTCTTCTCCCATTCACCTCTAACCTCCAAGTCGCTTTTATTTTATAAAACTCTTTCCTGATTTTTCTCTCAACTAGATGTTGGGAAAAAATATTTATCTTAGTAAACACAGTATGTCAGGATGACTCTAAGGATATCAGAGAAAGCTGTCCTACTCAGCTGTATATGTAGAAGGAAAAAGATGTGTCTTATAAGTAGGTTTTGGCTTATGCCTTTAAAGAAGAACTGGGGCTTCTGTATTCTGCAGCTTCTGTATTTCATCTCTATGAGAGAATACCCTTGACTTCTGTAATTAAAATGTTCTTTACAATATTATAATTAAGAAAAAATTTAAAATTTAATGGGTTCTCATGATAAAAAGTTTATTACATTTAAAAATTCTTCTTAAATACAAAAACAATACTAAAGGATAAAGAATAAAAAGCAAAAGAAACATTACACTCCAGCACTTATAGGAAAGATCAGAAGTCAGAACCAAATCAAAACAAAATATTTTTTATTTGTTGGGAGTTCAAGTTAATAAATCACTTTAGAAGAATTTTTTTTAAATATAGTGTATCTAATTTTTTTTTTTAGCTGGAGTAGGAAGTCTGGGGGAAGTTAGCTGGGGGAGAAAAAAAAGAACATAAGATTCAGGAGGAGCTTTTATAGCTCTTGAGTAGGAACACTCTCTGAGTGGCACAGAACAATGGGAAGGAGGGGGATAGCAAATATCAAATACATCTTCTGCCTAAAATAGGAATTCTTTCTTCAGTATATTTGATTTGCCTGGTGTCAGAATTCTAAGCACGTATAATCCCTGAAGAAATGGAACTCTGAGCCTTGTAATTATTCTGCTGGACTCTATGTAAGAATGTTGTCATTTTTATTGTTTAGTTGCTCAGTCGTGTCTGACTCTTTGTGACCCCATGGACTGTAGCCTGCCAGGTTCCTCTGTCCATAGGGATTCTCCAGGCAAGAATACTGGAGTGGGTTGCCATTTCTTTCTCCAGGGGATATTCCCAACCCAGGGATTAAACCCCAGGCATCTCCTGCGTTGGCAGGCAGATTCTTTACCACTGAGCCATCAGGGAAGCCCAGTATAAGAACACATTAAGGAAAAAGGTTCAGTCATCATGACAGGGTGGCAGCGACAGGGCAGATAAACAGACGCAGAACAGAACAGAGATCCCAGGAACAGACTCTCGCATAAATGACCACCTGATTTACAACAGGAAGGGACACCAAAACGTGGTGGGGAAGGGACAGTCACATGTACAAGTGAGCCTGGGTCAACAGGATGTATTTCTAGAAAAACACGACACTTGACATGAAACAATTCAGAGAGGTTACAGGTCTTAAATATGAGAGAAAACCCAGAGGTCCATCAACTCCAGAGAGGATAAACCATGGACCACTCACACAATGGAATATGACATGGAAACAATATTGAAAAAATCAGAACACAAAGCAAGAACTGCAGTATAATTCCACTTATATTAAGTTTAAGAACAAGCAAAAAGAATCTATGGTGATAAAAGTCAGAGTGGCTATCTCTGGCAGAGAGTATATATTTTGAGGGAGTTCAAGGGTATCTGTTAGGATGCTGTAAATATTTTATATCCTGATTTGCATTATGATTAGATCAACGTATGCATAATTTAAAATTCACTAGATTTTTACCATATATGGACATTTCTCCAAATAATGTATTACTTAGCTTTGCTTGTTTTTCAGTTTAAATGAATAGGGCCAGTTCGTAATTTTTTGCTTGATATTATGAGATCCAACCAGTCCATTCTGAAGGAGATCAGTCTTGGGTGTTCATTGGAAGGACTGATGCTAAGTCTGAAACTCCAATACTTTGGCCACCTCATGCAAAGAGTTGACTCATTGGAAGACTCTGATGCTGGGAGGGATTGTGGGCAGGAGGAGAAGGGGACGACAGAGGATGAGATGGCTGGATGGCATCACTGACTCGATGGATGTGAGTCTGAGTGAACTCTGGGAGTTGGTGATGGACAGGGAGGCCTGGCGTGCTGCGATTATGGGGTCGCAAAGAGTTGGACATGACTGAGCGACTGAACTGAACTGAGTGATAAAATCCTTCAGGAATAAGGAGAAACCAAGACATTCTAAGATGATGGAAAATCAAGAGGACTTATCACCAGCAGAACTGCTCTAACAGAAATCCTGAAGTCTGAAGGGACATGAAACTTGGAATTTTAGTGCTGAAGCAAGAGCAAAGGAAAGAGCAAACATCTGGGTAAATGTAAAAGAGTGTTTCCCTCCTTTGTATGTAAAGTGGGTTTCTTGTAAACAGGATACAATTTGGTCTTTTTTTAAATCCAACAAGATAATCTATTACATATTAGGTTTATGTATATCATAATCCCTGGAGTAACCATTAAAACAAACAAAAATACAAAAAGATATAGCCAAATACTCAACAGAACTCTAAAAAAAGTTCAAACAATTCAGAAGAAGGCAAGAAACAAGGAAATGAAAAACAAAACAAAACAGAGGGGACAAATGGACAATGAATGATAACACGGTGGATGTAAATTTCATCAAGCCAGTAGTTACTTAGAATGAGAATGGTACAAACACAACGACTAAAAACCAGATGATACACTGGATCAAAAGCAAAACAAAACAAAATCCAACGATATGTCTATCAGAAGCCCATTTTAATTAAACAGTAGAGAGGAGGAGTAAAGGGAAGAAAACATACAAATCATTAATCAAAAGAAAGCTGGAGTGACTATACTAATATCAGGCAAAACAGACGTCAAAATAAGAAATATTACCAGAGATAAAGACAGGAACTACATAATGATAAAGAGGTCAATTCTTCCCAAAGAAATAACAACTCTAAATGTATATGCACCTGAAAACACATCTTCAAAATATACAAAGCAAAAAACAAATAAAACGAAAAGGAGACATAGACAGGTCCACAATTATACTTGGAGACTTCCAAAGTTTTACCTCTCAATAATGGACAGAACAAGTAAAACAGAAAATCAGCAAGAATACAAAAGACTTGAATGACACTACCAACTGCCTTCACCTAATGGGCATTTACAGAACACCCTGCTCAACTACAGCAGAATAAACATTATTTTTAGTACATGTGGAACATTCACTAAGATGGACCATATTAAGAAAAAAATTTAAATATGTAAAGATAGACCATATTCTGGACCATGAAACAAACTTTAACAAATTCAAAACCATACAAAGTATGTTCTCTGACCATAATGAAATGAAAATTCCTTGAGAATCCCAAATATTTGGAAATTCAGCAAAAATTGCTAAATAACACACAAGTCAAAGATGAAGTTACAGGAAACTAGAAAGTATTTTATTAAAATGAAAACAAAAACATGACAGCAAAATCTGTGGGATGCAGCTAACAAGTTCTGATAGGAAAGCTGATGGCATTAATGGCTTATATTAAAAAAAAAATCTCAAATCAGTGATCTGACCTTTTACTTAAGGGAAACTAGAAAAAGAAGAGGAAAGCAAACCTCTCAAAAGCAGAAGAATAAAAATAATCAAGAACATGAGGAAACTGAAAACAAAAATGGCAGACAAAATCTATAAAGCCAAATGCTGACTTTTAGAAGAGATTAATAAAACTGATAAGCCTCTAACCAACCTGCCCAAGTGAAAGAGAGAAGATATAAATTACCCATACAAGGTAATCGAAGGATTAAGCATAAGGATTTTAAAAAGCTTCATCACTACAGATCATATAGATATTAAAAGCATAAAGGGATATAACAAATAATTTTTGTCCTTAAATTAGACAATTAAAATGGAACAATTCCTTGAGAGGCACAAACTCCCAAAGCTCCTTCAAGACACACTTAACCAAAACAGATAGGATTAGGTTACCTTATTATATGTTTGATTTGTAGTAAGATACTACTTTCCAGGGTGATGTTCAAAGCACTTGTTAGGTACTGATTGAATGCCTCAAAGAACATTTCATTTCCTTCTTCATACTTCCCGTAGTTCTTTGAGTACTCCTTCTGAATGCAGTGATTGGTCAAGTGGCAGGTTTTATCTTGGAAATTATCCATATGATATGGTTCTGAAGCAGTCCGAAGGACACCCTCTCTATAGAGGTAGATATTAAACTGATGATCCACCAAGACCCAGCTTCTGCAAAGTCAAAAAAAAAAAACACACTATTTTATTCAAGTTATCGAAAGCTTCTCCATGTTCTTTTTATCATGCCCACACCTTGACTATTCTGGGAGGAAACAGAGGAAGGAGGTAGTTTCTAAAATTATATGAGGTTACAAACTTCCCTGGTGATCCAGTGGTTAAGAAGCTGCCTTGCAATGTCAGGGGATGCAGGTTTGATGCCTGGTCGGGGAACTAAGATCTCACATGCTGTGGGGCAACTGAGCCTGCACACCACAACTAGAGAGAAGCCCCCGCGCTGCAAGGAAGACCCAATGCATCCAAAAATAAATAAACAAATGTTAAAATAAATAAAGTTACATGAGGCAAGCCATGACAATTAGCCAAAAGAGCAAATAATCACTGTAATGAGGCAAAGAAAACATTTCACCATAACTGACAAGGAGACTTTGGTCCATTCAAAAGACACAGTATTTTGAAGAGATCTGAGTGGGCTGGTTTTTATGGTTAATATGAAACCCCCAGTTGCCAAGTTTACTCTTTTAGTAATCTTAGGAAGACTGTTCCTACTGAACCTGGTCTGACAAGACAGGTGTTTGAGAAGCAATAAGTCAAAGTGAAGGCATGAAGGTGAGAGAGTCCTGGTTGGGTGATGATAGAAAGGCTTGGGGCAAGCTGGGGCCAGGGCTATGCAGCTTTTGAAAGCACCCACAATCTCTTTCTCTTTGCCATGTCCTTTCTTGGAAACATAAAGTCCAAAACCCTAAGGTGTGTTCAAGAAACCCTTGAAAAGTGGGACTCAGATAACAGAGGGAGGACACAGCCTTTAGCAGGGTCATGCGATCTGCTGTGTCTGACTATGTGTTCTGTGTGTATCTCTTTGCTTCTTTCATAAGCAAGCTCCACACACTGATGCCCTTCCTTTTGGATCCACTAGTCATCTCCAGATCCCAGGGACGGTGGAGCCTGGTGGGCTGCCGTCTATGGGGTCGCACAGAGTCGGACACGACTGAAGCGACTTAGCAGCTGCAGCAGTCATCTCCAGTAAAAAGAATATTAAAGGGACTTCCCCGGTGGACCAGCAGTTTAGAATCTCGCCAGTGCAGGAACACGGGTTCAATCCCTGGTCTGGGAATATCTCACATGCCATGGGGCAACTAAGCCCATGTGCCACGACCACTGAAGCCCGAAAGCCCTAGAACTAGAGTTTTGTGCTCCACAGCAAGAGAAGCCACTGCAACAAGAAGCCTGCGCACCACAACTAGAGAGTAGTCCCCGCTCGCCGCAGGTAGAGAAAGCCTGTGTGCAGCAACAGAGATCTGGGGCAGCCATAGACAGCTTTTAAAAGAGAGAATACTAAAAGAAAAAGAGAGAGAGGAAATTCATCATCTTAGCCACATTTTATAGAAAGACAAGAGAAAGAGTGACAGAAAACCAGAAAATGAAGTACAGAAACTCAGTCCCGTTCAGCCACTCAGCTTGAAAGTGCTAGTCACTCAGTCGTATCCAGCTCTGTGCGACACCATGGACTGTAGCCTGCCAAACTCCTCTGTCCATGGGATTCTCCAGGCAGGAATACTGGAGTGGGTTGCCATTCCCTTCTCCAGGGGATCTTTCCCACCTAGGGATCAATGCACTGTGGGCAGGTTCTTTGCTCTCTGAGCCACCAGGGAAGCCCAACTTGGGTGACATTGAATGCAGTCCAGTACTTTCTCACACTCCAGATCACACGGGTCATCACGCACGATTGCATTTTTCCCAGATTCGAAAAACAAAAACTCCAGACGTGGATGTGTTACCGGATGTCAAACTTGCGATGACCGGGCTCCAGGAGCAGAGGGCGCTCCAGGTACTTCTGGATCACGTGCACCTGGCCTTGGTTGTCTATGAAATCCAACAGTTCTGTAGCATCTGAGGAGATGAGGATGCCTTCACCTAACAGGGCAAAAGCAAAGCCAGATCAGTCTGGTTCATCCCAAGAGGAAAAAGAAAAGCTCTCTGCAAAGCCAGAAGGGAAATGCTGACAGCCGATAGGAGGCTGTTACTGGCCGGCTCGCTTTTCTTCTCCATCCCTTCCCTCCTTCCATCTTATTCTCCTGTCTCCCTACAAAAGCACCTGCATTATCCAATCCTACTCTCTATTTACGTAGGATTGTAAACACCATCATGGCAGGCTCCAACCATGAAATTTCATTTTGATGGATATTCAAAATCTGAGCGTGATGAATACAGGCCACTACTCTTGGTCACTGGTATCACAATAAAGGTTGTGTGTTGCTTATAACCAATAAACCCACTGGAAACACTATATTTTACAGAAACATCAGTAAGGTTACGGCATGAAGACAAATGTAATAGAACATTCTTGCAGCACTATAATAGAAAACACTGGATACATTCAAAGTGTCCATCAACTGAGAGATAATCATACTGAGTAAAGTCAGTCAGACAGAAAAAGACAAATATCATAGGATACCACTAATATGTGAAATCTAAAAAAAAAAAAAAAAAGGTACAAATGAACTTATTCACAGAATAGAAATAGAGTCACAGATGTAGAAAACAATCTTATGGTTACCAGGGGTGAAGGGGAGGGGGATAAACTGTGAGACTGGGATTTACCTGAACATACGTATTGGAAGAAACACAAGCTGGGATCAAGATTGCCGGGAGAATTATCAATAACCTCAGATATGCAGATGACACCACCCTTATGGCAGAAAGTGAAGAGGAACTAAAGAGCCTCTTGATGAAAGTGAAAGAGGAGAGTGAAAAAGTTGGCTTAAAGCTCAACATTCAGAAAACTAAGATCATGGAATCTGGTCCCATCACTTCATGGGAAATAGATGGGGAAACAGTGGAAATAGTGTCAGACTTGATTTTTGAGGACTCCAAAATCACTGCAGATGGTAGTTGCAGCCATGAAATTAAAAGATGCTTACTCCTTGGAAGGAAAGTTATGACCAACCTAGATAGCATATTGAAAAGCAGAGACATTACTTTGCCAACAAAGGTCCATCTAGTCAAGGCTATGGTTTTTCCAGTGGTCATGTATGGATTGAGAGTTGGACTGTGAAGAAGGCTGAGCATCGAAGAATTGATTCTTTTGAACTGTGGTGTTGGAGAAGATTCTTGAGAGTCCCTCATTGGAAGGACTGATGCTAAAGCTGAAACTCCAATACTCTGGCCACCTCACGCGAAGAGTTGACTCATTGGAAAAGACCCTGATGCTGGGAGGGATTGGGGGCAGGAGGAGAAGGGGATGACAGAGGATGAGATGGCTGGATGGCATCACCGACTCAGTGGACATGAGTTTGAGTAAACTCCGGGAGTTGATGATGAACAGAGGCCTGGCATGCTGCAACTCATGGGGTCGCAAAGAGTTGGACATGACTGAGCGACTGAACTGAACTCCTACATATAAAACAGATAACTAATAAGGACTTACTGTATAGCACAGGGAACTCTACTCAATACTTGATAATGACCTATATGGGAAAATAACCTAAAAAGAGTGGATATATGTATAACTGATTCACTTTGCTGTACACCTGAAACTAACACAACATTGTAAATCAACTATACCCCAAGAAAAAGTGTCCCTCAACATTAAATAATGGATGTAATATTTGAAAAGAGCTTTGATATTTTCATACTATAAAATTCACCCTTTTAAAGTGTAAAATTCAATGGTCTTTAGTATATTCGAGAGGTTTGCAACCATTACTACAATCTAATTTTAGAATGTTTTCATCACTTCCCCCCAAACTTCATACCCACTAAACACTTATACCCATTCCTTCCTCACCCAAGCCTCTGATGACCACTAACCAACCTACTTTCTATCTCCATAGGTTTGCTGAATCTAGAGACTTCATATAAATGGAAATAAATAGTAAAGGGCCTTTTTTGGTCTAGATTCTTTCATTAACATAGTTTTTTTCAAGCTTCATCCATATTGCAGCATGTGTCAATATGCCTTTCCACCTTTCTATGACTAAATATTCCACTCTGTGGATGGCTATACCACATTTTTTTCAATCGATCAATGAATGGACATTTGGGTTGTATCCACTGTTGTTTGGCTTTTTAAAAAACTTTTACTTTATATTGGAGTATAGTTGATTTTCAATGTTGTGTTAGTTTCAGGGGTATAGCAGAGTTAATTCAGTTATACATATACATATATATTTGGGTCTTATAAAGGTGCTATGGAGATTTGTATCATAGTTTTTGTTTTCAAAAACTTTTGAAAAATGTTTCCCTCTCTCTTGGAAATTAGCATCATTAGCCTTCTTTCTGACTAGACTGTGGGTCCATGAGTGCAAGAGAACCATGTCTGTCTCATTTATCTCTACCTCCAAATGTTCATTATTTCTCTTATTCATCCATCCATCTATACATTCATTCATTCACTCAATATATATATTGATCCTCTGTTGATTGTCAGGTGCTATCCTGGTCCCAGAGACAGTGCTGAGTACAAATGTGACGTGGTCTGACTCTGCTCTAATAGGATCTCTGTCTACTGTCCTGTGCAGAGATCGGGAGAATGGCCAAGAATAGGAGGACAGGGAGCAATGCTCCAGGTGACAGTGAAAGTGACTCAGATCCAAGATGGGCGGTGGAGATGGTAAACACTGGCTTGCTCTGAATAGTGTCAAGTTATGCCAAGTATACCCAGAATGCTAGGTACTATGCGTTTGTTTAATAATATTACAATTCATTCATTCAGCTATTCATTTCATTTTGTAATTCCCAAATAAAACAAATCCACATCACTAATCTCCTCAGCTCCTAAAGTGAAATGTCTTCTCTGTTTGGCATTAATTCTGTCTGCATCTCCCTCTGCTGCTGAGCATCACTCTCTGTCTTGTGTTGCTGAGGGTCCAGGGACCACCAGGGTGGGATCACCGCCATGACCTGACATGTCCTTCTGCCCAAGGCCTGCCTCACTCCTTGTTCTCGTGCCGGTCAAGTCCATGACACAAGGATGCAAGATGTCCTCATGGTGGCCACCCTGACTCCAGTCTCCATCCACAGGAGGAATCTGAAATACTCTAGACGACTATTTCCTCTTCCAATTCCCCTGTTTACTACTGGAACAAAGCTAGGGGACAGTTCTGCAGAAGAGGTCACAGGAGGGGAGGGAGAGGCAGGTGAGGCACCTGAGGATTCTAGGTGATGCCCTTCTGTCTCACAGTTCGTGAAAAAGGTGAGGTCCACTGGACCTGGGATAAAAATAAGTACCAATGTGTCAGGGAGAAGAAGGGAGACAAGGGATAGTTAGGGAATTTAGGATGGACATGTACACACTGCTGTATTTAAAATGGATAACTAACAAGGACCTACTATACAGCACAGGGGAACTTGATTCAATGTTATGTGGCAGCCTGGATGGGAGGGGAGTTTGGGGGAAAATGGATACATGTGTATGTATGGCTGAGTCCCTTAGTTGTTTATCTAAACCAGAAAATCACAACACTGTTAATCAGCTATTCCCCAATACAGAATAAAAAGTTTTTTTAAAAAAAGAGATAATTACCAAAATGATGGTAATAGGTGTTTTAATTTATCATAGGGGAATAATAGTATCTGTACATTCTAACTTCCTATAATGAACCTGTATTGTTTATAAGATCAGAAGTGAGGTTGGAAGTAATAATGAAGTTGATTTTGATTCAAAAAAAAAAAAAAAAATTGAGTACCAATGGCCAGACAGTCTTTCAAGGCAATCAAAGAAGCATAAGTTCAAAATGGAATGGTTTTTAAGACAGCATATGATAGTAGTTATAGAGAAGGACCATGTCTATGTGATCATTACATTGGCAACTGCCTTACTTTAAGCCTGAGCTATGGCACACCTTACGCCTTCAGTGCATTCATTCACACACATTTATTAAGAGCCTGCAGGGAAGGTACAGAGATGAAGAAAACAAAGTCTGTGTTTACATGGAACTTGCAGGATTATGGAGGAGATGAAGAGATAAACTAATAAGTAATAGGGTGCTGGAAAAGGTTAGTGCAGGGATGGAAAATTAAAGCAGGGGAAAGGATAGAAAGCAATGGACATAGAGGCTATTTTAGATCAGACAAGCCTCTCTGACAAGGCACCATCTGAGCTGAGAAAACAGCTTGTGGAAGTGCGTTCCAGGTACAGAGATGAATTCAGAGTATTTGAGGGACTCTAGGCAGGCTTCCTGGCTACAGTACAGGGAGCAAGGCCAAGGATGGGGGTGAGATCAGAGAAACGGGCAAATATCAAGTGGTGTCGACTTCTAGCAGGACTTGAGTTTATTCTAGTTGCCTCAGGGAGCCAGCTGGTAAGTCTTGAGTGGGGAGTAATATGATCATGTTTCCATTTTTAAAACATCACTGGGCCCAAGAGCAGGAGAGCTGCTGTGGAAAGGCATTGTAATTACCTAGGTTAGAGAGAACAGGAGCTTTGGTGTCAAGTGAGAGCAGTGGAAATGGTAAGAAAAGTTCTATTTGAGACTCTATTTTAAAGGTAGAGTTAGCATGACTTGCTGATGTGTTAGAGGTTGACTGTAAAGCAAAGAGCAGGCAAGAAGGACTCCCAGGTTTGGGGTTCAGAGGCTGGGTGAAAAGTGGGATCATGTACTCCATGAGCAGGCAGAAAGAGGAGCAGGCTGGGGTGGGTATAGTTTGAAAGGAAACAAAAGGTTCTGCATCAGACATGTTAAGTTGAAAATGCTTACCGTTGGGTTTGGAGCTTAAAGAGAAAGCCCTCAGCTAGAGACACTTTTGCTTATTTTATTTTACTTTATTTTAGTATACAGTAAGTCCCCTATACATGAACCTTCAAGGTGCAAACCTTCAAAGATGAGAACGTGCGTTTGTATGTCAAAATCACGTAAGGTAGTTCACGCGTCTGGAGTACACTGTCACAGGCTGTATCCTCTGCAAGTGGTTGTGCAGCTTGCCCTTCGTCCCCTATTGTTGATGACCCTTCAGCTGTACCATCTCCCACCTCCTCTCCCTCCTCCATCAGTAACTCTTCTTGCCCATTCACTCGATGCCAGCCCCTGGTGCCAGCCGTTGCACTATGCTGCTGTACTTTTCGAGGTACTGTACTGTGAGATGAAAAATGCTTATTTTTTTAAAATGTCTTATTTGTGTGAAAAGGATTATAAATCTATTACAGTACAGTCCTATATGGCTGATTGTGTTAGTTGGGTACCTACGGGAAGATCCCCTGGAGAAGGGAATGGCTACTCACTCCAGTATTCTTGCCAGGAGAATCCCATGGACAGAGGAGCCTGGTGGGCTACAGTCCACGGGGCTGCCAAGAGCCGGACACGACTGAGTGACTAAGCACACACACAAACAAACTGGGCTTATGAATGTGCTCTCAGAATGGAACTAATTCGAACATGGAGGACTTACTGTAAGTGATTTGGAGATATAATTTCTAGGTCATCAGAACCTAGATATTTTAAGTTGTGTAACTAGATGTGGTCTCTAGTCACTCATCTAAAGACATCATTTGAATCTAACAAAGCATATCAAGCACCTGCAGGGAAGGGAGAAGGGGCAGTGATGCCAACTCACCTTTGGCTCCGGCTGATGACTTTGCAATCCAAACGTTGCCCTCTCCCTCCTCTTTCTTTCTGTTATATGAAGCCAGGAAGAATTCTCTCTCATCTGTCCTTGAACTATGGAGCGGTGGATGGATTCCATTCTGAGCTGGAGCAACTGGGGTCTTGAGGTTGGTTGGATAAATCACGTAGGACTCAGGGAACCATGTGCAGGACTCAGCCAGTTCTGGGCTGGTTTTGATGAGCCTGGCAGATGATAGAAGGTCAATCTCTCTTCTGAGGACAGTCTCTCCCTCTATTCAGAAAAGCCAGTGCTTCGCCCCACAGCTCTCCAGGGAGGCATGGCCAGGGCCCAGAGCTGGTGTCCTTATCCCACGCCTCACTCTTGGCCTCACTCGGCAGACCACAGAGCAGCACACAGCTGTTACACAAGACCTTACAGGCATACTCCATGGAATTCCAAAGGGGCTTAACGTCCAGAACTTTAACTCCTCTTAAAATGCATCACTAAGGAAACTTAATTTGCAGTGATCCTGAAACAACATATTTCCAACAAATATGCTATAGCTAAGCTAGACCTGCACTAACAAAACCAAGTGGAGAATTGAGGAAACTATCTGGAATACTAGCAAAAATACTACCTTGGCCCAACTCTGGAGAGAAAAGCCTAATACTTCGGAATTTGAAGGATCTTAGTTCCCAGACCAGGGATCGAACCTGAGTCACTGGACTGCCAGGGAATTCCTAGGAAGAGTCTTTCTACTGGAACACAGGACTCTAATGGTCATAATTAAACACATCTCCTGCCTCCCAAATAACGAAACAAGGGGGATATAACATCAAGCACTTAATAAACACAAGGGCTTCCCTCGGCATCGCCTTCCCAGTGAGATCCGTAGGGGGAGGCACCAGCATCACCTTTCATGGATGAGGTACTGGGTCACAGAGAAGTGAACTTCCCAACATCATAAAGGTAGTGAGGAACAGGCAGGATGCAAGCCCTGAATCGTTCCTAAGTCCTGACTCTAAACCCATCCTTGGTCCCCAGGAATCAGAGGAGGGAAGAACCTAGCCAAAGACACTCACAAGCATCCCTTGAGCTGCACTTCCTTGTCTCTCTAAAACAGAAATGCCAGAGCCTGGTCTGTAATCAGCAAAACTCAGCCGGTGAGCCAACAGCAGAAATAATGAAAAGAAACTATTAATTGAGATTTTTAAATAAAGCTCTTCTCTGATAGCTCAGTAAGGAATCCGCCTGCAATGCAGGAGACCCCGGTTCAATTCCTGGGTCAGGAAGATCCTCTGGAGAAGGGACAGGCTACCCACTCCAGTATTCTTGGGCTTCCCTTGTGGCTTAGCTGGTAAAGAATCCACCTGCAATGTGGGAGACTTGGGTTCGATCCCTAGGTTGTGAAAATTCCCTGGATGCCGGGAGCCAGTGTGAGGAATCCCGCCCGTGACAAGGTCATGAGGAAGGAAGCTGACATACGCAAGGCATGCTCAGACTTCAGGGGCCCCTCTGGAAATTCCTAAGCATGTACCCCAACAAAAATCTGCCGGTTTTTGTCCTCTGCTTTTCCACTCTTCTGACATTTTCTGGAAAAAGTCAATTCAGGGCTTTAGTCTTCTGCATTTGAAAGTGTTTCAATCCAAAAACCCCTCTGATGGCTTTCTAGCCTGCCTGCAGGACTCGTACAGCTGCGCATGTGATTGTTTGAGGCCTCCTGACTGCAGGAGGCACAGGAAGCTTAAAACATCCTAGGAAAGGCCAAGGATGAGCTGTAGGGGCCACCTCCGCTTCCAGGGCTGGACTGAGGCCTGAGCGCTCCTGCCGCAGAGCCGGCTGCGCCAAATAATGTCTCTATGAGACTGGAGAACTTTCATTTTTTTCCAGGCGGGTTCCAATTTGGGGTGGATTTTGTTTTTGTCTCCCCCCTCCCCACCTTTAAAATTTTTTTTTTTTTAACTGGCATTTTGTCTCTGATTCTCTAAAGCCCTCCCCCCTGGCCTTCATCTGTTTTGATTGACATCTTTGCTTTCTTCTGTCCCCTTCACGCCAGATCCCTAAGTTCCCTTCCAGCTTGGGGACTCAGGGTGGGATGTGGTGTGGAGAAGACCCGGGCCCCAAATTCCATCTATTCTTCCTGGATCCCAGAGGGTGGGGGAGGAGAAGAGGGTGGCATCCCCAGCCCTCCAGCACTGAGGAAGAATGGGGCTGCTAAGGCCTTAGCTCTGATCCCTTCCCCTTTCTCCCTGCCCCCAGGACTGGGCCACTTCTGAGTGGGGCAGCGGGTTCTAGCTCAGCTCATGCTGAGAATGTAAGAACTACAAACAAAATTTCTATTAAATTAAGTTTTGTGTCTTAAAAAAAAAAAAAAAAACATCCTAGGAATGTAGGAGCTTCCGAGGAGTCAAAATCTTTAGAATAGGACTGATTAAAAGTTTCATTTGTTGAGTCAATACTTGCTGCCAAATTTTCATATCCTTTATTTTTAGATATAGTTGGTATATAGAAAAACAAGTAGTAGACCTGGTATTAGCAACATTAGATCTTTGAGTTAAGTACCTTCTTTGTTATAACCCACTGCACCTTTGTTCTATAGAGATGTAACTTTAATGCTTTAAGGAGATGCAGATTAAAGAAAAACACTTCAGGGGAAACAAAATTAACATTCATTAAGGAAGAGAGCCAAAAAGTGTTAACAAGCCTCTTGGCCAGAAGATAATGGAAATCACCTGAGACCTTTTGTATACAAAATGACATACGGAAAGAGTCTGGGCTGCGAACGCTACATAATTTTGTGTTACCCATTGATCTCCATGTTTTATCAAAAGTATAAAAGGCCTTCTGAACAATAAAGGAGGGGGCCAGTTTCTCTAACTAGTCTCTTGGCTTGGTTTCTTGGGACTCTGGCTCCCCCGTGTCTCTCTCTCTCTCTCTCTTCTTCTCTTTCCCTCCCTCTGCTCTTTACTTTAATTTCAGGCTGAATTTCCATCTGGGGCGCGGAGGCTCGCCAGGTCTACTTACTTGCCCTGGCTGTTAAGACCCGCGTGAAAGGGAGCTTAAGGCGAGGCACCCTTAGATATTCAAGCGGGTGCCAGTGGCCCAACGTAGATGGTGCAAATTCCTTGTCTGGAATTTTATTGGTCTTCCTCGTAAACCAAGCCATTCAGCCCTCTTCCTCCACTTAATCTTCCTACTACACTATAGTTTCTAATCTAATCTTACATTAATAAACAAACAAGTCTTTCCACGCCAACGCCGTCCACCCTTCGAATTCCCTGGATCCACCGGGGCTGGACCCCGGAACCTGGACAAAGGGAAAGGCTACCCACTCCAGTATTCTGGCCTGGAAAATTCCATGGACTTATAGGGGTCACAAAGAGTCAGACACAACTGAGTGACTTTCACTTTCACTTTCTTTTTAAGTCAGAGGCAATGGAATTTAACTTAAAGAACTCAAAATAACCAAAAAAAAAAAAAAAAAAAAAACCACCAAACCATGCATTTCTACTCACAGACCATTCGGCTCTATCTGCACCATCTGATATGGTGGCCATGAGCCACATGGAACTTTCAGGTGCTTTGCAGCACTTGAAAAGTGGCCAATGCAACTCAGGAACTGAATTTCCAACTATGTCTAGTTTTAATTTAAAAGTTGAAGCATCGTAAGATAAGTTTCCATGAAGCACAACAGTACTGTCTGGCAAGATGATGTTTCCCTTTCACCAGTGGATGACCTAAGATGCTGCTGCTGGAGGGTGGCCTGTCTGTCGGGTGCACATGCTGCTTCTGGAATTAAACATAAAAGCATCACTGTTCTGCTTGTGGACAATAGATGGATTCATGTGATTGTTTTCCAGGCACTGATGATGCGCTATAACATGCTTATTATGCTCATAGCACAAGTTATAGTGATAGCCTTGTTGTTGTTTACTCAGTAAGTTGTGTCCAACTCTTTATGACCCCACAGCCTGTGGCCCTCTAGGTTCCTCTGTCCATGAAACTTCTCAGGCAAGAATACTGAAGTGGGTTGCCATTTCCTTCTTCAGGGGATTTTCCTGAACCAGGGATTGAACCTGTATTTCCTGTAGGTGATTCTTTACCAGTAAGCCACCTGGGAAGCCCTAGTAATAGCTAGGTACTCATAATTGGTAAGCAAGCATAATTATTTTTCTAATTAAAAAAATGTGTATGGACAAGTTCTTCAATTTAAAACAAAGGTATACTACTGATATAAAACTGAGTGGAGATGCAGAAGCTAGAGCTATAACCACACAATAAAGGAAAAATAAGCACTAGAATACATTCAAATGAGTGTCACAAATTTCACCATGGACAGCAATTAAAATCTGCTGTGTTTCGGAGAAGGCAATGGCAGCCCACTCCAGTACTCTTGCCTGGAAAATCCCATGGACGGAGGAGCCTGGTAGGCTGCAGTCCATGGGGTGGCTAAGAGTTGGACATGACTGAGCGACTTCACTTTCACTTTTCACTTTCATGCACTGGAGAAGGAAATGGCAACCCACTCTAGTGTTCTTGCCTGGAGAATCCCAGGGATGGGGAAGCCTGGTGGGCTGCCATCTACGGGGTCGCACAGAGTCAGAAATGACTGATGCGACTTAGCAGCAGCAGCAGTGGAAGGGAAAATGAAGTTTGTTGTATAAAGGGGACATTTTCAAGAAACATAAGGAATTTGATAAGTGTTTACCTTTCAACAGTCAAAAAACAAACAATGAAATTAGTGGCTAAAATCAGAATTAAAAACTCCACAGGAAAAAAAAACTTTAAACATTTTTAAAAGGATCTGGGTTTGTAATTTTGTTCAGCTCTGAAATGGCTTGGATTCTTACACAAAAAAACAGTATCATTTTAGATGGAAATGTAGTAAAAGAATTTTGAGGAAAGCCTAAAAAAATATTTTACAAAAAGTGAATGGTCTTTAGTTAAGCCATCAATAACTGCCCAGAGAGTACAAAGCATTTCTAACAATATCAAAGATTGAATCAAAATTTGAAAAATTTGAAATATTTTTCCTTATCTTTAGATGAGCTGGGTGATACAAGCTGCCCAATTAATAATTTGTATATTTTGCCTCAAAAGATTTCCAAATATATGAAAAAATATTGTCAAACTGCAGCCTAAAATAGAAACTCATGGTAAAGATATTCCCTAATCTTTACATTTGTCAGGTGAATTCCATCTATATGTGATAAAACAGTTTCTATCGTGACAGACATTGCTTCAGCTAACCTGGGTTAAAGTCTGGATTTACTGGGATTTAATGAGCGCAGAAGAATTGATGCTTTTGAACTGTGGTGTTGGAGAAGACTCTTGAGAGTCCCTTGGACTGCAAGCAGATCCAACCAGTCCATTCTGAAGGAGATCAGCCCTGGGTGTTCTTTGGAAGGAATGATGCTGAAGCTGAAACTCCAATACTTTGGCCACCTCATGCGAAGAGTTGACTCACTGGAAAAGACTCTGATGCTGGGAGGGATCGGGGACAGGAGGAGAAGGGGACGACAGAAGATGAGATGGCTGGATGGCATCATGGACTCGATGGATGTGAGTTTGAGTGAACTCCAGGAGCTGGTGATGGACAGGGAGGCCTGGCGTGCTGCCAGGGGGTCACAAAGAGTTGGACACGACTGAGCAACTGAACTGAACTGAATAGACTGATGTTTGCTTGTGTGTGTCTTTTTTTTTTTTTTTGCTTTATTGCTACATTCTGTTGCATGATACATATCGACACATACTAAAAACATTTGTACTCAGTATGGATAAATTGTTAAAATGGTTCAGTACATACTTGCAAATGATACAATGAAGAATGGAAGAAACAAAAGATGATGAATTTAATGATACTGTGTTCTTTACCAATGCCCCTGAGTAAGAGATAGAAGAATTTTACCAGGGTTCTTGTATTGTTAACTCCAATTCACATTGTCTTAAAATAAGAGGAACGCTTACCAAATCATTCTTTTCAATTATTATTTCACACAATAATCAAAGATAAAAAATGGCCTTGTGATTTATACTTTTCCACCTATATCCATGCTGCATATGTCTTTCCTTCTTTTTCTTCCCCTACACCCCAAGGCATGCAGGATCTTAATTCCCAACCAGGGATCGAACCTGTGCCCCCTTGCAGTCGAAGAGCAGAGTCTTTACCACTACACTTCCTGGGAAGCACACCAATAAAACTTTAATGTTTGAGTTTAGACATGCTATAAATATAAAATACACACCAGATTCTGAAGACTTGAATACAAAAATAATATATCTCATTAGTTGTTTTTTATATTAATTACATGTCAAACTGACATTTTAGAATTATTTGGTTAAATAAAATATATTACTAAAATAAATTGTACAATGTCTTTGTACTCATTTTTTAAAATTAATCAATCAACTAATTAATTATTTTTTTTGGCTGTCTGGGCCTTCGTTACTGCACGGACTTTTCCCTAGTTGTGGCGAGTGGAGGCTACTCTCTAGTTGCGGTACGTGGGCTTCTCATTGTGGTGGCTTCTCTTGTTGCAGAGCACGGGCTATAGGGCCTGTGGGCTCAGTAGTGTGGCTCCCAAGCTCTAGAGCACAGGCTCAGTAGTTGTGGTACACGGGCTTAGTTGTTCTGAGGCCTGTGGGATCTTGCATCAGGGACGGAAACCCAGTCTCCTGCATTGGCAGGCAGATTCTTTACCACTGAGCCACCAGGGGAGCCATCTTTGTACTCATTTTAATGGGGCTACTAGGCAATTTAAATGATACATGCAGCTAGCACTCTATTTACTTTATTTTGAATCTGCCAGCCATGCAGGGAACCTGGGTTCAACCCCTGGGTCAGGAAGAACCCCTGGAGAAGGGCATGGCAATCCACTCCAGTATCCTGCCTGGAAAATCCCATGGAGAGGACCCTGGTGGGCTACAGTCCACCGAGTCGAAAAGAGTTGGACACGACTGAGCAACTAACACTTTCACTTTCACTTTGAGCCGTATAAACTATGGGACAAAGGGAATGACCGCAGTCCTTCACAGGACACCTGAGAGAATGAAGGAAGTTTAGAGGATGACGACAACCCCCAGCCCATGTAAGTCACGTCGCCATGTATAGGGTGCCATAACAGACCACGTCACATGCCTTGGGGAGGCAAGAAGCGGGCATGATCCCCGACATCCTCACAGATGGGACATGGGGATTCTGAGTGGCATTGTCCAAGGCCACAGAGATCCAGACACTTACTCAGATCTACTCATGCCTCTAGCTCTGAACTCTCTCCATTTTATCTTAGCTGCCAAGTATGCAACTATAGAGAACATTACTTTTCACAGTATCCTCTGCTTTTTACTCAAAATAAAATCCTACCTTTATCTTTAGAAAAAAAAATCATAGAATAAGCATTTTATCAAAATATCTAAATGAATAACCTCAAGAAACAATCCCACTTCTACTCCTAGTTCTTGTGAAACAAACTTCTGAGTTCTAAATATGTAAATAAGGGGACTTCTCTGGTGGTCCAGAGGTTAAGAATCCACCTTGCAATGCAGGGGACATGGGTTTGATCTCCGGTCAGGGAACTAAGATTCCAAAGGCTATGGAACTAAGCCCGCACACCATAACTAGAGAATCCTTGCACTATAGCTAAAGATCTTGAATGATGCAACAAAGATTCTATGTCACAACTAAGATCTGATGCAGTCAAGTAAATAAATGTTTAAAAACAAATAAATACGTAAATATGTAAAAAGAAGACTTTATGAAGCTTTGTTCTGCTTTAGGAGTAGCTGATAAACCATGAAAATCCATCACAGGGAGAAGTGGTACATAAGTTACTGAGGGCAGTGAGTCTGAGCCAAAAGGTGGAAATATTCCTATCAACACAAGTTAGTAAATATCTAGAGCCCGAAAAGCAGCGTGATTGGGGAAAAGAGTGTTTTCATTGAGTCATGGCTTCTGGTGTTGTCTTACCCAAGTGATGTGTTTGGCTACATACACACTCACACTAGTCACCGTGGAGGGAATCCTGGAGACCTGATTTTAGGGGCCCCACCCCTCTTTCATTTATGCAATATGGACTCTGACCCTCGGATGAGTCCAAGACTTTACATAAATTAATTCAACTAATCCTTAACAACAACCCTGAGGTAGTTGCTATTATTATCCTTATTTTACAGAAAAGGAAACGAAGGCATAGGGTCAAATGCTCAGTCTGTGCCACTGTTACAGACATTCTGTGCATTACAACCTCTTTGTGAAGGATGCACTGAGGCTTAGAGGGATTAGAAAATTTGCCCAAGCTGTTAAGAAGAGTTGAAATTAAAACCCAAGCTGCTGATCCTAGACCTTAACCACTGGATCAGGCTGCCCCCTTCCACCTCATGACACCATTCTTCTTTTTTTGTTTTGTTCTGTCACATAGCAAGGCATTTGAGATCTTAGTTCCCCAACCAGGGATGGAACTCGTGCTCCCTGCATTGAGGAGGAAATGGCAGCCCACTCCAGTATTCTTGCCTGGAGGTTCCCATGGAGAGAGGAGCCTGGCAGGCTATGGTCCATGGGTCACAAAGAGTCGGACACTGGACTGACTTAACCACTTTGAGTCTTAACCACTGGACCATCAGGGAAGTCCCATGATGCTGTTCTTTTGGCAGCAAGCCGTAAGCGAACTGCTCAGAGATGGGCAGTGCGGTAGATACTGGTATATTCTCCCCAGGTGTCCCTTCTGAGGGGACCCTGGCTGCTGCGAGTTGACTGCTATAAGCACATGTGCACCCCTTCTCCAGGGACCAGCTGCTGCCTAGAAATGCTGGGAAGGTGTGTCCTCCCATAGCCAGTGGCTGACCGACATCAGAGTCTAGACTATCAAGGGGCCGTTTGCTCCAATTTCCATGGAATCAGGCTGAGTTGAGATTTCAGCTGAAACCACCTCTTTGCTTGGCTGCTTCCCGGGCTTCCCTGGTTCTCAATGAGTTTCTCCTGCGAGCCCTCTCCTCATTAATCACTGCCATGAGAAGCCCTGTCTTAGGCTCTGCTTCAAGGAATCCTCACCTAAGAGCTGTTGTTATTGTTGAGTCGCTAAGTCGTGCCCGACTCTGCAACCCCACGGACAGTAGCCCGCCAGGCTCCTCTGTCCATGGGATTCTCCAGGCAAGAATACTGGAGTGGTTGCCATTCCTGGGGAATATTCCCTACCCAGGGATCGAACCTATGGATTAGCAGGCAGATTTTTTACCACTGATCCACCAGGGAAGCCCCTCATGTAAGAGACAGGCAGGCTTTACCAGACACATACAGCAAAGTTTGGATAACAATCAAAACTAATATTTGGGGACTTCCCTGGCAGTCCAGTGGTTAAGACTCCTAGTTTCCAATGCAGGAAGCACAGGTTTGATCCCTGGTCAGGGAACTAAGATTCCGGCAATGTGGCAACACACACACACACACCAAAACTCATCTTTGATTGCTTTCTAAATGAAAGTATTTTCACCCTTAAATGACAATTCCACATTCTGCTTAAGTGCTTCAGGATGAAATCTTACGTTTATGTGACAATGGAAAACACTGGGTCTTAAAGAACACTTACTTCACTAAAGATGCTTTGCGACACAATTTGTCGGCCCCTCTGTAGTAATTCACCAACTGCATCAGCCCAGGCTCATGACCTGTGAAGCAGAGAGGAGGTTCAGAAAGGAAACAGACCATTACTCCGATGGAAAACAATGTCAGCACCTGCATACAGGACACAGAGCAAGCGTGTCATGCTTAGCTCATCTTTCCCCCATTATCAGACTGGGTGTTGGAAAGAGACTGATTCTGTCGCCCTGCGCCTCAGTGCCCCTTTGCTCAGTTTTCGGCTCGCAATTCTCACCCTTCGCAGAGTGGAAATTATACCAGTATCATGGGTCTGCCAAGGACCACTGCTGCCTTTGCTCCTAGGGTGGACAAGTATTTTCTATTTTGCCTCTCCTGGATCCCCACCATACCCGACTCGTGGCGTAACACATGGATTTAATAATCTCTATACAGTAAAGACTCAAATGGTCAGACTTCTGAAGTTGCTACCCTTGCTCTCTACAGCCATCGATGAAGGCAGTAGAACTAAGATCCTGCTATTTGCGAGCATGTCTACCTCTGCAAACTTTTAGGAGAGCCATTAGCTAGCTGAGAGGGGATGGTGGAGAGGTCGTGTCTATAAATTCAGGAGCCCTGAGAATATGTGCATACTTCTGTGCATACTCCCACAGGGAAACTCATTTACAGTAGGTTGCACTGCATGCCCTGGCCTCTATAAAACTAAAGCAGAAGGATACAAATAAAAACAAAATGCTCAATTAAAAAAATTTTATTGAGGTAGTTGATTTATAATATTGCATTACTTTCAAATGTACAGCAGTGATTCAGTTATACATATATCTCTCTATATATATTTCAGATTCTTTTCCACTGTAAGTATTTAATAATCATATCCATTACAAGATATTGAATATAATTCCCTGTGCTATACAATAAACCCTTCTTTTTCATCTATTTTATATATAGTAGTGTGGATTGGTTAATCTCATAGGCCTAATTTTTCCCTTCCCCTCCCTCCTCTTTGGTAACCATAAGTTTCTTTTCTATGTCTGTGAGTCAGTTTCTGTTTTGTAAACAAATTCATTTGTACTATTTTTTCTTAGATTTCACATATATGTGACACATAATATTTGTCTTTCTCTGTGTGACTTATTTCACGCAGTATGATAATCTCTACAAAAGCCTCAATGTATATTTAACATCCTAACAAAATGCACTGAGTTTTCAGCCACACAAAAGAGGAATGAAACAAAGGGAGTTAGAATTGAAGATGCCAGATGAAAGAATAGTTCATCGGAGGACAGCATATAATCAAATAATTTTCAGGCACTAACTAGCTCTTATTATCTCCCTAAGACAGGTGGACTGGTTCACACCTAAACTGCCCACCTTCTCATCTCCATGGCACCAGCATTCTTGGGCCTTTATCTGGCTGGGCCATCTCCTTGGGTTTCTCACTGTGTATAAAAGGTAAATACCCCTAACATTGAAGTCATATAACCACCCGGCTGTGGGATGCTGTTTTGCTTTTTTTTTTTTTTTTTTTTGCTTGCTTTTAAGAAACTAATCTTTAAAAAAAATTTTATTGAAGTATAAGGGTTTGTTTATTTTTTGGCTGACACTCTTTTTTAGAATTTCTTTTTTTAATTTTTATTTTATATTGGACTAGAGTTGAATTGGGGCTTCCCTGGTGGCTCAGTGGTAAAGAATCCACCTACAATGCAAGAGTCACAGGTTTGATCCCTTGGTAGGGATGATCCCCTGGAGGAGGGCATTGCAACCCAGTCCAGTATTCTTGCCTGGAGAATCTCATGGACAGAGGAGCCTGGTGCACTACAGTCCATAGGGTTGCAAAGAGTTGGACACAACTGAAGAGACTTAGTGCGCATGCACACAGTTGTTATTTCTGGTTAAACAGCAAAGTGACTCAGTTATACATATATAGAATACTTTGCATTTGCTAATATCAAACTCCCAATCAGGATGCTTGGGAGTTAATGTCATACAAGTTTCTGTTGTACGATGGGGACTGCACCGAAGGACTGATTCCAACCCCCAGAAATCCTGGAATAAGAGAATGTGCCTGGAGATTGCCTTTTATCTCCCCAGGAAGCCCTCAGCTTTCTCATAAAAACCAAATGTTTACTGAGCAACTGTTGACTTCATGGTAACGGTGTAGGTTTTGGACCTTCTAGAATTCTGCTTCTACACTCTAGTGCTGAGCCCCTCAGCAGTGCTGATGGCCCCTGGTTCCACCACCACCAAGCCACTATTGTCATTTGTTTTTTTTTCTAATTTACTTATTTTTTATTGAAGGACTGTTGTCAGCTTTTAATTTTAGGATTCCAACCTCAGCTCTTTCAGCTAGGTACCACCCAGTCCAAAGAAGAAAGTTGTCAGGCAGGGAAGCAGAGAGAGTAAGAAGGAAATTTAACATTCTCAACAATAAGCAGGTCTTTTTCTTTCAGGGAAGGTATTCTTGCTGAGGGCTTCCTGGGGAGACAGTTTAACAAAAGGCAATCTCCAGGCACATTCTCTGTATTCCAGAATTTCTGGGGGTTGGAATCAGCTCTTCCATGGAGTCCCCATCATACATTAGAAATTTGCGTAAGAATAAAGAGTTGTTCGTGGTCCCATTTTAATGAAATTTCAGTAAGAATAGGGTGAACCCCCTTCACTGCTCAGATCATTACAATTCTACAGCTCCCCTCCCAATTGTGCTCTTTCTATAAGCTCATCAAGGGCTTGTTTGGTCGCTAAGTTGTGTCTGATTCTTTGTGATTCCATGGACGCTAGGCCGCCAGGCTTCTCTGTCCATGGGATTCTCCAGGCAAACATGCTGGAGAGGATTGCCATTTCCTTCTCCAGAGGATCTTCTCCATCTTGAGATTGAACTCATGTCTCCTGCATTGGCAGGTGGATTCTTCACTGCTGAGCCACCAGGGAAGCCCTCAGCAAGGGCAAGCCAATTTCAAATGGCTATTTTCATTCTTTGTCTCTTCCATCTCTCCACCCTCTGACCACACCTATTTCTAAAAACACTCTCCTCTACTAGAGGTAGGACACTGCCCTCTTCGGGAAGCCCTCCAAGGCACAGATGACTTTTTCTCATTATCAGTCCTCTCCTTCCATTCTTTGGCAACATGTTGGGGTCCCATAACCGGGGGAATTTTGGCAGGGCGCACTGGCGACCTCGAGTGAGGCTGCAATTCCCGGATGACTGTGCAGTGAGGAGTGGCCGTGAGACTGTGCTCAGGTCAATGGGATGTGAAAGGAAGTGATCCGCACAACTTCTGGATTACGTCATCTAAAAAGGAGCCGCTGGTCCTCTCCTTCTCCAGCCCCTTCCTACAGGCGGATATGGAGATGTTGTGCTGCCTGCTGCAACCGTGGGCGCGAAGGGAACTCCCTCGGAGAGAGCCGGACAGAGAATCCAGTGTCACGAAAAATCTGCATTCAACACGCAACTGTGGAAACGTGTTCTTTGGTGGTCTAAGGAATGGTCCAAAATCAGACACCCTTCCGCCCTCCGCCAGGCTGGGCTCATTGGTTTTGGAATTCAGAGGTCTTTTCCAAATCCCCTGACAGTTTATTTGAGTCTTCGGGGAACTCAATGCTCAGGGCTTTCAACACACGCAAGCACCCCTCCCGAGCCCACACAGGCAGGGCGGAATCCTCAGAGGAGGAAATTTGCAAGAGGACTCCAGCCAGACATCCGTCCCCGGCTCGCGGAGCCTCGCACCGCCCGGCGATCCGCCCAGCCGACCTGCCCGATTTGGGGGTGTCGGGCCCTGGGGAATCCGGGGAACAAGCGGTCTCGGCTCCCCGCCCCCGGAGAGACCGACGCCCCCGGGGGGAGAGGGCTGTGGGGACCGGTCACTGTCAGGGGGCAGCTGCCGTCCCAATGGCCCGCACAGCCACTCCCGCCCCAAATTCGATCGAGGGCACGAGAAGGCAAGAAAAACGCTGCGCCTGGCCCTCTACGGATGCAGTTTTCGATCTGACCGAGGAACGACGGAGGGGAAAAGGTTTCCGACCTTAAACAAAAGCGCTCCTACGGGGGGAGGGAAGGAGCAGGAGGGCGCAAAACGGGGACGCTCACCCAGTCTGCCGAAGGGCAGCCGGTTCCTTTCTCCCAGCATCAGGTTGAACCTGGGGTTGTCCCGCCGCAGCCGCTTCCAGTGGCCGGTGGCGAGCAACAGCCGGGACACCTCGGCGTAGACGCTGCTGTTCTCGTCTCGCACCACGAAGGTGTACATGGCGAAAGGCCGCGCGCCCGGGCCGCCCCGGCAGCCGCCGCAGAGACCAGCCGGCCGGGCGGCGGCTCAACTAGGGACCAGCCCGGGCGCTAGCCGCGTGCCCGCCCCGCTCCGGCCCCGCCCTGCACGCTCCGACAGCGCCCCCACGCCCGCCCCCAGCGACTCCCGGGTCCCGGAGGCTGCCCACTGTATGGCGCCTGCGCGTCTGCTGGAGCCGCGAGCGCAGCCGGGACGCCGCACCCACCCCCGGCGCGGCCCCGCCCATCCTGGGTGTGGCCACTCCCACCACCGGAGCGGCCCCGCCTCCGCCCCGTGATTCCTTGCGGCCGGCTCTGCGGCTGGCTACGGGGTGGAGGCTTGTACCCACAGGCGAGCCCGGCACCCTCCCCGGGCCGCCCCCCTGAGCCTGAGGGTGCGGGGGCTGGCTGGAGGAGGGGGAGCGCGGCGGCAGGTGCGGGCCCTGGAGAGGACCGGAAACTGGGGCGGTCCTCCCGAGCCCAGGGTCACTGTCGAGGGGCGGGGACTGGGCGGTGTCGGAGGATCACTTTTCAGGGGGTTTGCTCTAGTAGCTTTCTACCTGCTATTTCAAGGGGACATTTTATGGATTAAAAGCAAGTTCTAAGGCTTCATTCTGTGTCTACGATGCTCTTTTACTCTCCTGTTTAAAGACCGCAGAAAACCAGAAGCGTTCCGGTGGCTGCTGGTTTCCTTTGGGGCGAATGCTCCTTTCACCTTCTGAGACCTCCTGGGTGGCGCACAGCCGGAGGCTGGAGGTGACTTTAGATTCCTTAGGTCACTGGCATGGGACTTCCCTGGTGGCTTAGTGGTAAAGAATCCATCTGCCAATGCAGGAGACACAAGAGACTGGGGTTCAATTCCTGGGTGGGCAAGATCCTCTGGAGAAGGAAATGGCAACCCACTCCAGTAGGCTTGCCTCGGAAATCCCATGGCCAGAAGAGCTTGGCGATCTACAGTCCATAGGGTCGTAAAGAGTGGGTCCCGATTGAGCGACTAAGGTTGTTGGTTCCCTGCATACAGGCAGGGGAGCCCTGGATCTGCCCTGCTCTTACCAGCGATGGGCCACTCGTTTTCCCTTCTTCAGAACCATTTCTCCTTATGAGTGAGGGGAGGGTGGTGCTTTGAAGTCCGTTCAGTCCTGATCTCACTCTGAATTCCTTTTAGGAAACAATTTTGGATGCATCTGAGGGAAGGAGAGAGGATTTCTCGCAGAGGTTCCTAGACTTCCTTATAAATTACCCACATTAGCCCTCACATCTATTACTCTTCTCTCCCAGCGCATTTTGCCCTTACTCCCCGGGGGGGGGGGGAGTACTTGCCTGTTTTGTGCTTCCAGTTGGGCCACTATCTGGGGGCATCACTGGCTGTGAGAAGCTGGCTCAGCGGGGAAATGGAGCAGGCCAGGAAGGCTGGGGTGATTACATTTGCTCACCCCTCAAGCTCCACCCACAGCAGTCCAACATCCCTGAGGAATGAGAGTTGGTAGATAGTCCCCCAGCTTCCTCACCCCTCCAGTGAATGAATCCGAGGGGAGGCACACTTCCTACACTTTAATTCAAGGTCATCGGCAGAAGCACTCCAGTTGTCCACAGCTGTAACCTGTTCATTCATGCATCTTCTCTTGTTGGATTCCTTCCTTCTTCTGGTTTATTGTCCCACCTCTCTTAGGATCACTTACCAAATAAACTCCTTGCTCTCAATCCCTTTATCAGGGCCACCTTTTGGCGGAATTCAGGTGAAAACTGTAACGCTTCTCTTCACAGCCAGTCATCTTAAGTATTTATTTATTTGGCTGCGGCATGCAAGATCTTCAGTTACGGCATTCAAACCCTTAGTTCCTTGACCAGTGCTGGAACCCAGGCCCCGCTGCATTGGAAGCATGGAGTCTTAGCCACTTCCCAGGGAAGTGCCATCCACAGCCAGTCATCTTGACAGTGACACCCACTTTCAGCCTTCTTCCTCACTCACTCCTCCTGCACTGCCCACTCACCCCTGCAAGCTGGCTTCTCTCTCTACTGCTCCACAGCCATGAATTTCATTAGGACTCTAGCTGTCTAAATTCAGTCGTTTCTTTTCTCCCTTTTCTTACCTACATTTTGTAGTGAACATTATCTTGTTTGTTTTAGTTTTTGTACAGCATCCTTTATCTGTGATAATGGACTCATTTTTCTGCTTGTAACCCACTTTGTGTGATTCTGGTGGGATCAACACTGTGCATTATGGGCACTGGAAAATGAATATCCAGACTTGGTCCAACAGGCCAGCTCCATCCCTTTTGCCATTGTGATTGGTAAAACATAAGAGAGTAATCCAAATTTTCTACCTGAGCTATGGGTAAAGATAGATCATTCAAGTATGACCTAAATCAAATCCCTTATGATTATACAGTGGAAGTGAGAAATAGATTTAAGGGTCTAGATCTGATAGAGTGCCTGATGAACTATGGAATGAGGTTCGTGACATTGTACAGGAGACAGGGATCAAGACCATCCCCTTGGACAAGAAATGCAAAAAAGCAAAATGGCTGTCTGAGGAGGCCTTACAAATAGCTGTGAAAAGAAGAGAGGCTAAAAGCAAAGGAGAAAAGGAAAGATATAAGCATCTGAATGCAGAGTTCTATAGAATAGCAAGAAGAGATAAGAAAGCCTTCTTCAGCGATCAATGCAAAGAAATAGAGGAAAACAACAGAATGGGAAAGACTAGAGATTTCTTCAAGAAAATTAGATACCAAGGGAACATTTCATGCAAAGATGGGCTCAATAAAGGCCAGAAGTGGTCTGGACCTAACAGAAGCAGAAGATATTAAGAAGAGGTGGCAACAATACACGGAAGAACTGTACAAAAAAGGTCTTCACCACCCAGATAATCATGATGATGTGATCACTAATCTAGAGCCAGACATCTTGGAATGTGAAGTCAGGTGGGCCTTAGAAAGCATTACTACAAACAAAGCTAGTGGAGGTGATGGAATTCCAGTTGAGCTGTTTCAAATCCTGAAAGATGATGCTGTGAAAGTGCTGCACTCAATATGCCAGCAAGTTTGGAAAACTCAGCAGTGGCCACAGGACTGGAAAAGGTCAGTTTTCATTCCAGTCCCAAAGAAAGGCAATGCTAAAGAATGCTTAAACTACTGCACAATTGCACTCATCTCACACGCTAGTAAAGTAATGCTCAAAATTCTCCAAGCCAGGCTTCAGCAATACATGAACCGCGAACTCCCTGATGTTCAAGCTGGTTTTAGAAAAGGCAGAGGAACCAGAGATCAAATTGCCAACATCCACTGAATCATGGAAAAAGCAAGAGAGTTCCAGAAAAACATCTATTTCTGCTTTATTGACTATGCCAAAGCCTTTGACTGTGTGGATCACAATAAACTGTGGAAAATTCTGAAAGAGATGGAAATACCAGACCACCTGACCTGCCTTTTGAGAAATCTGTATGCAAGTCAGGAAGCAACAGTTAGAACTGGACATGGAACAATAGACTGGTTCCAAATAAGAAAAGGAGTACGTCAAGGTTGTATATTGTCATCCTGCTTATTAAACTTCTATGCAGTGTACATCATGAGAAACACTGGACTGGAAGAAACACAAGCTGGAATCAAGATTGCCGGGAGAAATATCAATCACCTCAGATATGCAGATGACACCACCCTTATGGCAGAAAGTGAAGAGGAACTAAAAAGCCTCTTGATGAAAGTGAAAGAGGAGAGTGAAAATGTTGGCTTAAAGCTCAACATTCAGAAAACGAAGATCATGGCATCTGGTTCTATCACTTCAAGGGAAATAGATGGGGAAACAGTGGAAACAGTGTCAGACTTTATTCTTTGGGCTCCAAAATCACTGCAGATGGTGATTGCAGCCATGAAATTAAAAGACGCTTACTCCTTGGAAGAAAAGTTATGACCAACTTAGATAGTATATTCAAAAGCAGAGACATTACTTTGCCGACTAAGGTCCATCTAGTCAAGGCTATGGTTTTTCCTGGGGTCACGTATGGATGTGAGAGTTGGACTGTGAAGAAGGCTGAGCGCCGAAGAATTGATGCTTTTGAACTGTGGTATTGGAGAAGACTCTTGAGAGTCCCTTGGACTGCAAGGAGATGCAACCAGTCCATTCTGAAGGAGATCAGCCCTGGGATTTCTTTGGAAGGAATGATGCTGAAGCTGAAACTCCAGTACTTTGGCCACCTCATGCAAAGAGTTGACTCATTGGAAAAGACTCTGATGCTGGGAAGGATTGGGGGCAGGAGGAGAAGGGGCCGACAGAGGATGAGATGGCTGGATGGCATCACGGACTCGATCGACGTGAGTCTGAGTGAACTCCGGGAGATGGTGATGGACAGGGAGGCCTGGAGTGCTGTGATTCATGGGGTCGCAAAGAGTCGGACACGATTGAGTGACTGAACTGAACTGAAAGATTCTCTGCCTCTCTTTTCCTAACTGGACTTGCTTAGTGTGGAGATTGTGTGGGACACTAGTTGGGGAAAACCCTGTCTGAGAGTTGTTTCCCATCTTCCTTTGCATTAGGCCTGGCCATGTAGGTATATGGACTTGCCATATTATGTAAATGAAGTGCTGTGCATTTTTTCCAAGTCTGGACCTTAGAATTTGGACATGCCTTCTCCTTCTTCTCCTGGTAGCAGGATGCACAGTCAATAACAGTAGTGGAATGCAAAGTTGTAGGAAATTTATCAAAACTCATTGAATGCTGGGTCATAAAGTAAGCCGCAACAAATTTCAAAGATCTGAATTGATTCTGAACAATTCCTGTGACTGTGGTGGAATCAAGCTGCTCTGAAATTAAGTAAAACCCTTCTAAATAGCCCTTGAGTCAATGAAGAAATCACAATAATATGCAAACATTGTTATCTATCTGATGGTAATAAAGATGTGGTATATCAAAACTGGTATAACACAGCTAAAATTGTCCTTAAATGTAAATTTATATTCTGTAGTTCATATGTTAGAAGAAAGACTGAAAATCAACTATCTAAACTTTCATGTTATGAGATTTAAAAAGAATATCTAATCAAACCCAAAGTAAGTGAAAGGAAAGAAGGAATAAGGGAAGAAGCCAAGGAAATGGAAAACAAATGTACAATAAAAAAGTAAGTGAGCCAAAAGGAGGTTTTAAAAAAATTTTAAAGACAGTTCAAATTGTTACAGATTCAAACCGAACAAACAAAAATGAAAGGAAACACAAAGAACCAGTATTAAAATAAAAAAGTAGACATCACTAGAAATCCTGAAGACATTAGAAAGAATAAGATACTAGAAATAACTTTTTGCTAGTTAATTTGACAATTTGGATAAAAGTAGACAAATTCCTTGAAAAACCCAGTTTACCAAGACTGACACATAAATGCAAAATCTGAATAATCATATCTATTAGAAAGATTGATTCTAGAAAAGGGAAGAAGGGAGGGACATATGTATACATATGGCTAATTCATGTTGATGTATGGCAGAAACCAAGACAACACTGTAAAGCAATTATCCTCCAATGAGTAAAAAGGGAGCCGTATGTCTAAATATTTTAAAGGTATAAACCAAGCCAATAAGTTGCTAAATAATGCGTCTATCCCTTTACCTTACAAATATACATTTATGAGAATGACCTGGAAGGTCAGGATTTTTAGAATTCTGTGACTCATAGGAGTTCCATGCCAGACCTTGGTAATACCAGAAGAAATGGCCCTGGCCCCTGCCCACAGTGCACCTCCTTGACTCCATCCTATGCTGTGAAGAGTCCTGCATCATTCATGGGGACACCCGGTAGCCAGGGAATTTAAGCTCCACCCACTCACCAAACACCTCCCACAACAGCTGGTCTTCTCCCACCCTGCAGGCCTAGAGGTGCCCACACCAGCCATGCCACTGACTCTTGGGAGCATGGACCCAGGGAAGAAGGCTGTGAGTGCCCAGGAGCTGGGTTGCTTGGACAGTGAATTCTGGTTCTCAGGTATCTAGACTAGTCTAGAAAGTGGGAAGATTATAGTCTTGGGGTGGCCATATCCCCTTGACCTCACAGATATCTCACATAGAGAAGGACTTGGCTAGAATGGGAACTTCTAAAGAATGGGAGCTTCTAAAGCAGGACCTTTTTTTTTTTTTTAACTTTGAATTTTGTATTGGTGTATAGCCAATTAACAATGTTGAGACAAATTCACATGCACAGCAGAGCAACTCAGTCATGTATATACAGATATCCATTCTCCCCCAAACTCCCCTCCCATCCAGGCCACCACGTAACACTGAACAGAGTTCTTTAGTATACAGTAGGATGGACATTTTTTACACAGCCTAAGGGCAATGCTCTGAAGATGCAAGTTGCAAAATCCTCAACCACCCTTTCCCCTCTCTTCGCTCTTTGTGTCTCCTACTTGGACACTGAAGCAACTCAAAGTTGTTTTACTTTCTACCATCTGTAACATCACCACAATCATTGCATGCTTCCGTTACTGCTCGTGCCTCCTGGCTGTTCTTCTTGTTTTAGCTCCTTTATCTTCCCTCTTCCCTGAACATCATTACTGGGTTAATCTTTCTAAAACACAGCATTCATCATGTCTATCCACCCATCAGAAACTGCAATGGTTCATTGAAACCAGCATCCTTAGTTTCAAGTTCATAGCCTTTCATTAAGTCTTCCATTGGAAGTTCCCTACAGTGTCTCCCACACTCCTTCAGCCAGTTTCTAAAGTGCCCTGATCATCATCAAGGTCAAATGAAACTGTGTTTTAATGTTGAGTGTGTACTGAACCTGCCCAAATAGATGAACCAAATACCATATGAATTGTAAAGTCCTTATTAATCAAAATCTTTAATGAGCCAGCATTTTCTTTCTCATAATTATGCTAAGTAAAATAAGACTTACTATTTCTTTAGCTTGAGGTCTCAGTTTCTCCTAAGCATTTTGGAGGTACCCTTCAATGGAGCCATTGACCCCTTTCCTGAGGAAGAATGCCCACAACATCCTCTGCCCCCAGAGAACCTGCATTGCTGTTCTCATGATGCTAAGCACATGATGTTACATTCCCTGGATCATAAGCTCAAGGACCATGTTCAGTTTTACATTTCAGCATTTCTTGTCAGGCTTTCCCATGGCAGGTATTTAATACTTTCTGAGGAAAGAAAAAAAAAAAAAGTCCTAACTGTTGTGAACACATGATAGGAGAGTTTTGTTTGTTTTTCCAATCAGGACGTGAAACTATGAAATGAAAAGCTTTCACATACAGGAAAAGTTTAATTGGAATCACTCCTTCTGCCTTTGATAGACTGATTTCAGCACTCTTCCTGCATATTATGCTGTATACAAAAGTCCATGAACCACACAGGTCTTTTTTTTTTTTTTTTAAATAATTTTTTACTGGGAATTCCCCAGTGGTATGTGATCAAGACTTCACCTTCTGAAACAGGCAGTGTGGGTTTGATCCCTTATTAGGGAGTTAAGATCCCACGTTTTGGGGGGCAAAAAAAAGATACTTAGAAACATAAAACAGAAGTAATATTGTAACATTCAATAAAAGAGTTAAAAAATTTATTTGGCTGCGACCCTTCTTATTTGTGACAAGTGGGATCTTGTGGTTTCAGCGTGTGAACTCTTAGTTGCAGCATGTGGGAACTAGTTCCCTGACCCTACCCCAGCTCAGCCCACGCCCCACACTAGCCAGGGCCCCACTGCACATCCTGGTGCCGTTCTTTTAAGGCAGCGGGGTAAGCTTTGACCAGATAACTCCTTTCCCATCAGATTCCTGCTGGACCTTGAGAGTGGGATGGGTTTGCAGCCCATGAACACAAAGAGGAGACCTACCTCTACACAGTTCATGGGGTCACAAAGAGCTGGACATGACTTAGCGACTGAACAACAACACATCCAACCATGGAATAGAGCCATGGAAATAGGACCACGAGAGACCAGAATGTACCCACAATTATGACTATGGAACAGGACTGCAGGAAGCTACGAGGTCTGTCATTGGTGGGTAATACCAGAATTGATGGGGTTCTTTTGGGTTGTTTTGCTTTATTTTTATCTTTAAGCTATACTGCAGGCCATGTGGGATCTTAGTTCCTGGCCAGGGATTGAACCCTAGTTCCCTACATTGGAAGTGTAGAGTCTTAACCACTGGAAAACCAGGGAAGTCCTGAGAATTGTGTGTGGTTTTGTGTGTGTGTGTGTGTGTGTGTACTGCATTTTATGTCAAGCGGTGTCTGCCAAGACATAGAGAACAGACTTGTGGACACAGTGCGAGAGGGAGAGAGTAGGTTAAATTGACAGAGTATCGTTGAAATGTATACATTACCATATATAAAATAGGTAGCCAGTGGGAATTTTCTGTATGATGCAGGGAGCTCAAACCTGGTGCTCTGTGACAACCTAGAGGAGTGGGATGGGGAGGGAGGTGGGAGGGAGGTTCAATAGGGAGGGCACACATGTATACCTATGACTGATTCATATTGATATATGGTAGAAACCAACACAATACTGTAAAGAAATTACCTTAAAATTAAAAATAAATAATTTTTTAAAAATGTGTTAATCTGCTAATTAACAGATTTTTCGACATTTTTGGAGCCACTCTGCCTGGAGAGTGTTGCACTCCTCTGTCTTCATTCAGCCCATCCACGCAGCCAATGGACATCAAATTGACGCACTAGGGTATAAAGTCCTTGGAGGACAGTACCTTGACCTTTTCATCTTTAGGTCCATCCAAGCATCTCTCATACCACAATGAGAATATTTCCCACTTCAATCGAACTTCTTAATGCTGAGATTGCAGACTGTATTGGTATTTCTAGCAGCATGGGTGGTTGAAACAAAGGCTTTGCAACACAGGAAATGCTTTATTCTCAAGGCATGAACTGCTCATTCAATATTTAACAAATCCTTGTTGCAGATTTCGCTCCCCGAGGCACAGAGGACACAAGATGCTGCCTGCATAGAACTTCTGTTCCTGGGGAAGTCTGGATTTTCCCAGATGCTAGCGAGAGGAATTTTAACTGGAGGAGCACTTATTTCCACTATCTCTGCAGCTGCAGTTCTGGGTGGGGATGACAGTTGTAAGGGACAAGAATACCTTCAAGAAACCTCACACCTCACCATGTCGGAGGAAGTAAATTTTCCTTTGTCTTCATGTTTTTTTCTGGAATGAATGCATGCAGAGATATTGGAAAATAGAAAAATAACTCAGCGAGCTGCAGTCAAAGGACACTGTGAAATCTGGACTTACAGGGTACCAGTGACTGAGGTGACACCCATGCCTCCTATTCAGTGGAGCCCACACCCTCCTTCCGCCTGGATCATGTTTCTGCAATGTGATCCCTGCTCAGAGTTTACACACAGGGTGACAGACCTGTGAATAACCAACTTAACTAGATATTGGTGGCATCTTTTCAAACCAAGACATCCAGGAAGTTGCCACTTAGCATAAATTTAAAATTTATTTATCTATTTTTGGCTTCACTGGGTCTTCATTGCTGCTTGTGAGCTTTCTCTAACTGTGGCTCTTGAACTTATTTGTTCCATCATGTGGAATCTTAGTTCCCTGACAAGGACCATCCTTGAGAAGCACTGTTTGTAAATTCATTGTTATCTTAATGTTTTTCAAGTCTTTGCACATAGTTTTCTTTGAACATACTATATCTGCTTTGAAAACATTAATAAATATAACTTTTTTGTGAATAAACTTAACATTTTTAGTCACTTAGAGACAGTTTCTATTGATTGCCTTTTTTTCTTAAATACTGTTAACACTTTCCTTTTTCTTACATGTCTCATAATTTTTGTTAGAAATTGGTCACTTTAGTGACTCTGGATTTCTTTTTTCTCCTAAAGTTGTGACAAACCTATACAGTGTATTAAAAAGCAGAGACATCAGTTTGCCAACAAGGTCTGTAGAATCAAAGCTAAGGTTTTTCCAGTAGTCATGAACGAATGTAAAAGTTGGACCATAAAGAAAGCTGAGCACTGAAGAATTGATGTTTTCAAATGGTGGTGCTGGAGAAAACTCTTGACAGCCCCTTGGACAACAAGGAAATCAAACTAGTCAAGCCAAAAGGAAATCAATCCTGGATGTCCATTGGAAGGACTGATGCTGAAGCTCTAATACTTTGGCCACCTTGGAAGAACTGACTCATTAGAAAAGTTGGGATGCTGGAAAAGATTGAGGGCAGGAGGAGAAGGGGGTGACAGAGGATAAGATGGTTAGATAGTACCACCGACTCAATGGACATGAGTTTGAGCAAACTCTGGGAGATAGTGAAGGACAAGGAAGCCTTGCATGCTGCAGTCCACAGGGTTGCAAGGAGTCGAACATGACTGAGTGGCTGAACAACAACATGTACTAGTTTGCTTGGACTATATCTGCGAAATCTGCCTATCTCTTCTGTGGTGTGTAACCACATATTCATAGATGGCTTTACTCAAGAATATATTTTTGTTTTTATTTTTTAGCCTTGTTTTTTATGGTTTCCCTATGTCTGCACAGCTCAGTGGTTAGCCAGTGACTGGACAGAGATTGTAGTCAAACATCTCAAACCAGTTAGGCTTCATCTTATGCGGATGCATTTGTATGTAGATAGAAGAGCCCATTCATGATGTAGGCTGTTCTCGGGTCTGTGCAAGTGGTTTCATTTCTGATGGGTGCTTTTGGGTTTTCTATGCTTATGTCCAAGACCTTAGTGACAGTCAGGAGTCCATAAATAGCTTGAGGATTCTTGATCTCTCTTACATATATGCAAAGTGTTAGCTGGGAATGTGCTTGCCCCAATCACAACCTCAACCTCTGGCCAGTAGAAACGAGTCCTTGACTCTCTTAGACTCTCCCGGCTCTGGGAAACCACTTTCACTGAGTGGGATCCTGACAAGGATCCTCAGTGTGGCCATTGTCTGCAGCTCCAAACTGAGTGAGTCCCCTTTAGTGGCAAAAGAAAAGTTGCTAGTTCTCATGGCTTTTTCCTCCCTGGTAGAACTCCATGTTGAAGGGAGAGATGGGATTAGACACAGACCAGAATGCCATTGATTTCCACCAAGTCCAGCATTTGTTCAAGCGTAAACTTCTCAGATTGTTAAATGCCTCTGGCCAATTTCCAGAGTGCAGAAATGATTGGCGGCAATTCTGTCCATCTTCATGGTTGTTTTTAGGGGAAAACACTTTACAGTCTCCTCACTCAACCATATCCAGAAGTACTGCCTGAAATCAACTATCCTTCCCAAAGCTTTCATATTTAATTCTTTGAATCAAATTCCCTCTGTTTTAAGTACCTATACTGATTTCCTGATTAGACACAACTCAGACACCATGCAGTCTTTAGGAACTTATTGCAAACAGAGTAATGAGTGATAATTTGAATAGGAAATAATTCTCAAAGCTTTGGTACCATTCATGTGCCCCAATCTTTTGTTTCCTCACTTGTAAAGAGAAATTCAAAGTGAAATTCATAACACTTATCTAATTAAATTGTTTTAGGAAATAAGGAAGATGATGTACGGAAAACATCTGGGACTCAGTGTGTGTGTGTGTGTGTGTGTGTGTGTGTGTCTGTGTCTGTGTTTTAGTCACTCAGTCCTGTCTGACTCTTTGACTCTGACCCCACAGACTGTAGTGTGCCAGGCTCCTCTGTCCATGGAATTCTCCAGGCAAGAATACTGGAGTGGGTTGCCATTTCCTTCTCCCGGGAATCTTCCCAACCCAGGTATCAAACCCTGGCCTCCCACATTGCAGGCAGATTCTTTACCATCTGAGCTACCAGGGATGCCCTTGGGACTCAGTACACACATTAAATACATATTTAATCCTATTTCCTCTCCTCTTTAAGACTCCATTTCTTTTATTGTTCCCAGGAAACACCAGCCTGAATATTCACTCACAAACCAGATTCTTGCAAAAATCTACACGTGAGGGAGCTGGAAACTAGCCAGGTTAATTAAACTGCTTAGCGATCTTACTTTTAGAAGCCTAATTTCCTTTCAGTTGCCCACAACAAAACTTTTCAAAGACACACAACTGAGTCTTATTTTTATGACTGAATTGATTAAAACATTTAGATTCTTTCTCAGATTGTATCTGATTCCTGTTTCTGTAAATAAGCAGGACTTTCAATATTGCAGAAACAGTAGACCTTCAATAGTTTCATGCATAAATTATGATGTTTGATTGTCAGTAATACTGTCGGTGATGTCAGTGACAGAGTCAGCTAACAGTCAGGAGATACCACAGTCTTGAACTGCAGTGTGGATGTGAATCGATTCCTGTGGCTGGTTTTAAAAAACTGGATTTTTTACATATACAGTGAATCCAGTCTTCTGCTCTTTGGCTTAGAATGTGGAAAGCATCTCCCATCAAGGTAAGCAAAAGTGTCCATGTTTCCCCCCTTGTTGGTTCTCTATGGGTGGCTACACTTTCATGATTGTCAGTCAAAGGTGAATCAAACGGTTTTTATGAATCATGCTCTTGCTGTAAGATGGTATTGGATGATCTCTAAGCATACTCAGAAGCAGGAATAATCATATTCTCCTTTTCTTATATGGAGTAATTTTTTTTTCAATCTAGAATAAACTCTTAAACTCTTTCTTATCTGGAATAATTTATTTTATAATACATTTTTGGTGCATTAAAATGTTTTATGAACAGAGTTCATACTAGAAATATTGTGTGGGTATCCAATTAAAAATGATTCACTAAAATAATAAATTTAAAAATACTAAATAAAAACAAATTTTATATTTTATTTTTTTAACCATTGAGACACAGAAGAAATAAGTTAAAAATATTTATTTATTTTCTTTCATTGCTTTACAGGTGTCATTCTATTATCTTTTGGATTCTTTTCTTCCTATGGGGAAGTCACCTGTCAAATTTAACAGTATTCCTTTAGAGATAGGATAACTGTTTCTCTGGATGCTTATAATTTTTTTCTTTTTATATTTAGTTTTCAGCAATTGGACTATGTAATGTTTCTAAAGTTTGGGAGGGTTAACTTGGTCCTAATTCTTCTTTATTTATTTATTAACATTTTTGATTGCCCTGGGTCTTCATTGCTGTGTGTGGGCTTTCTCTAGCTGCAGTGAGCGGGGGCCACTCTCTGTTGCAGAGCACAGACTTTAGGGCTTGAGGCTTCAGGAGTTGTAGCATGGACGTAGTTGCTCCTCCGTGTGTGTAATCTTCCTGGACCAGGGATTGAACTAACGTCCCCTGCATTAGCAGGCTAGTCCTATCCACTGTACCACTGGGGAAGTCCAGCAGGCCCTGTTCCTCAAACTGTGCCCAGAATTAACAAATTCTCCCAAGAGAACAATCATTTATACTAACTCATCTCCAAAAGATTCTCTCATCTCTGGAATTTTAATGTCTCATAATCCTTGCTGCCTCAGCTCTCTGATGTGCTTGAAATGTAATTTTTACCATTTCTCTGACTTCTGTCATAGCAGGGACTTGGACCTGTTGTAATCTATTACATCCTAACTAGATGGTTAAGTCCAAGCCTTCTTCTTTCCATCTCATTTGTGTCACACTTCTGTCCACAGATGGAGTCTTTCCTCTTGAATGACGTCGGCTCCATGATAGACAACAAAGCCATCGAGAGAATCATCTCACTGATGACTGTTCAGCTTTGTCATCTGATCCTCTCAATGGAGAAAAAAGGCATGGAGAATGAAGTGTTTGCCTCTTTGGAGAAGACGGCAGAGGAGCTGGTTCAAGCTAGTGAAGAGTTTGTGCAAGTTGCCCAAAGGTAATAATTTCAAAGATCCCTTTATTTTCATCAGTTTGCTGAAGAGTATAAACACATCCTTATTATAGTCTCAGATACTTTTGGGAAGAAGTCAGAGGTGACAAATAAATTGATAAAAACATAAAGCAAACTTACTTAATATGTTGTTATTTACTAGTTGGGATGTAATTTCAATAGGCAAACATTTCAGAATTAGCTGAGCTTTCCACTAAGAAGCCATCGTATGTCCCATCAAAAGGTTTCTGGAGTCATTCTTATTTCACAGATTATTATTTTTTGCACTTCTTTTTCTAAAAATTAATTAATTTATTTTAATTGGAAGCTAATTACTTTACAATATTGTGGTGGTTTCTGTCACACATCGACATCAATCAGCCATGGATGTACACATGTCTCCTCTTCTTGAACTCCCTCCATCTCCTTCCCCATCCCATTCCTCTGGGTTGTCCCAGTGCACTGGCTTTGAGTGCCCTGTTTCATGCATCGAATTTGGCCTGGTCATCTATTTCACACATGGTAATATACATGCTTCAGTGCTATTCTCTCAAGTCATCCCACCCTTGCCTTCTCCCACAGAGTCTGAAAGTCTATTCTTTATATCTGTGTCTCTTTTGCTGTCTGGTATATAGTGTCATCATTACCATCTTTCTAAATTCCATATTTATGTGTTAATATGCTGTATTGGTGTTTCTCTTTCTGACTTACTTCTTTCTGTATAATAAGCTCCAGTTTCATCCACTTCATGAGAACTGACTCAAATGTATTCTTTTTAATAGCTGAGTAATATTCCATTGTGTATATGTACCACAACTTTCTTATCCATTCATCTGTCAAATGGATGTACATTGGGGTACACGTGTCTCTTTCAATTCTGGTTTCCTCTGTGTGTATGCCTAGCAGTGGGATTCCTCGGTCGTATGGCAGTTCTAGTTCCAGTTTTTTAAGGAATCTCCACACCATTCTCCACAGTGGTTGTACTAGTTTGCATTCCCACCAACAGTGTAAGAGGGTGCCCTTTTATCCACATCCTCTCCAGCATTTATTGTCTGCATACATTTTGATAGCAGCCATTCTGACTGGCATGAGATTATACCTCACTGTGGTTTTGATTTGCATTTCTCTGATAATGAGTGCTGTTGAGCATCTTTTCATATGTTTACTAGCCATCTGTACGTCTTCTTTAGAGAAATGTCTGTTTAGTTCTTTGGCCCATTTTTTGATTGGGTCATTTATTTTTCTCGTATTGAGCTGCATGAGCTGCTTGTATATTTTTGAGATTAATTTTTTGTCAGTTGCTTCATTTGTTATTATTTTCTCCCATTCTGAAGGCTGTCTTTTCACCTTGCTTATAGTTTCCTTCACTGTGCAAAAGCTTTTAAGTTTAATTAGGTCCCGTTTGCTTATTTTTGCTTTTATTTCCGTTACTCTGGGATGTGGGTCATAGAGGATCTTGCTGTGATTTATGTTAGAGAGTGTTATGCCTGTTTTCCTCTAGGAGTTTTATAGTTTCTGGTCTTACATTTAGATCTTTAATCCATTTTGAGTTTATTTTTGTGTATGGTGTTAGAAAATGTTCTAGTTTCATTCTTTTACAAATGGTTGACCAGTTTTCCCAGAACCACTTGTTGAAGAGATTGTCTTTTCTCCACTGTATATTTTTGCTTCCTTTGTCAAAGATAAGGTGTCCATAGGTGTGTGGATTCATCTCTGGGCTTCTATTTTGTTCCATTGATCTATATTTCTGTCTTTGTGCCCATACCATTCTGTCTTGATGACTGTAGCTTTGTAGTACAGTCTGAAGTCAGGCAGGTTGATTTGTCCAGTTCCATTCTTCTTTCTCAAGATGACTTTGGCTATTTGAGGTTTTTTGGGTTTCCATACAAATTGTGAAATTATTTGTTCTAAAAATGCCATTGGTAGCTTGATAGGGATTGCATTGAATCTATAGATTGCTTTGGGTAGTGTACTCATTTTCACTATATTGGTTCTTCTGGTCCATGAACATGGTGTATGTCTCCATCTATTTGTGTCATCTTTGATTTCTTTCGTCAGTGTTTTATAGTTTTCTATATATAGGTCTTTTGTTTCTTTAGGTAAATTTATTCATAAGTATTTTATTCTTTTCACTGCAAAGGTGAATGGGATTGTTTCCTTAATTTCTCTTTCTGTTTTCTCTTTGTTAGTGTATAGGAATGCAAGGGATTTCTGTGTATTAATTTTATATCCTGCAACTTTACTATATTCATTGATTAGCTCTAGTAATTTTCTGGTGGTGTCTTTAGGGTTTTCTGTGTAGAGGATCACGTCATCTGCAAACAGTGAGAGTATTACTTCTTCTTTTGTAATCTGGATTCCTTTTATTTCTTTTTCTTCTATGATTGCTACGGCTAAAACTTCCAAAACTATGTTGAATAGTAGTGGTGAGAGTGGGTACCCTCGTCTTGTTCCTGACTTTAGAGGGAATGGTTTCAATTTTTTTTGCCATTGAGGATAATGTTTGCTGTGGGTTTATCATACATGGCTTCTATTATGTTGAGGTATGTTCCTTCTATGCCTGATTTCTGGAGAGTTTTTTTTTTTAAATCATAAATGGGTATTGAATTTTGTTAAAGGCTTTCTTGCATCTATTGAAATAATCATATGATTTTTATCTTTCAATTTGTTAGTATGATGTATCACATTGATTCATTTGTGAATATTGAAGAATTCTTGCATCCCTGGAATGAAGCCTACTTGGTCATGATGTGTGATCTTTTTAATATGTTGTTGGATTCTGTTTGCTAGAGTTTTGTTGAGGATTTTTGCATCTATGTTCATCAGTGATATTGGTCTGTAGTTTTCTTTTTTACTGGCATCTTTGTCTGGCTTTGGTATTAGGGTGATGGTGGCCTCACAGAATGAGTTTGGAAGTATACTTTCCCCTGCAATTTTCTGGAAAAGTTTGAGTAATACAGGTATTAGGACTTCTCTAAATTTTTGGTAGAATTCACCTGTGATGCCATCTGATCCTGGGCTTTTGTTTGTTGGAAGATTTCTGATTACAGTTTTGATTTCCATGCTCATGGTGGGTCTATTAAGATTTTCTATTTCTTCTTTGTTCAGTTTTGGAAGGTTACACTTTTTTTAAGAATTCGTCCATTTCTTCCAGGTTGTCCATTTTACTGGCATATAGTTGCTGATAGTAGCCTCTTATGATCCTTTGCATTTCTGTGCAATCTGTTGTGATTTCTCCATTTTTATTTCTAATTTTGTTGATTTGATTCTTCTCCCTTTTTTCCTTGATGAGTCTGGCCAATGGTTTGTTTATTTTATTTATCTTCTCAAAGAAACAGCTTTTAGTTTTGTTGATTTTTGCTGTAGTATCATTTTTTCTTTTTCATTTATTTCTGCTCTGATTTTTATGATTTATTTCTTTCTACTACCTTTGGAGTTCTTCATTTCTTCTTCTTCTAGTAGCTTTAGGTGTAAAATTAGGTTATTTGTTGGACTTTTCTCTTGTTTCTTGAGGTAAGCTTGTACTGCTATGAGCCTTCCTCTTAGCACTGCTTGTACTGAATCCCATAGGTTTGGTGTTGTTGTATTGTCATTTTCATTTGTTTATATGCATATTTATATCCTTTTTTGTTTCTTTCACAATCTGTTACTTATTCAGAAGTGTGTTGTTTAGCCTCCATCTGTTTGTATTTTTAACAGTTTTTTTCCTATAGTTGGCATCTAATCTTACTGCATTGTGATCAGAAAATATGCTTGAAATTATTTCAGTTTTTTTGAATTTACCAAGACTAGATTTATGGCTCTGGATGTAATGTATCCTGAAGAATCTTCCATGTGCACTTGAGAAAAAGGTGAAATTCATTGTTTTGGGGTGAAATGTCCTCAGTTCAGTTCAGTTGCTCAGTCGTGTCTTTGTGACCCCATGAACTGCAGCACACCAGGCCTCCCAGTCCATCACCAACTCCCAGAGTCCACCCAAACCCATGTCCATTGAGTCGGTGATGCCATCCAACCATCTCATCCTCTGTCGTCCCCTTCTCCTCCTGACCTCAATCTTTCCCAGCATCAGGGTCTTTTCAAATGAGTCAGCTCTTCACATCACGTGGCCAAAGTATTGGAGCTTCAGCTTCAACATCAGTCCTACAAATGAACACCCAGGACTGATCTCTTTTAGGATGGACTGGTTGGATCTCCTTGCAGTCCAAGAGACTCTCAAGAGTCTTCTCCAACACCACAGTTCAAAAACATCGATTCTTCGGCACTCAGCTTTCTTTATAGTCCAACTCTCACATCCATACGTGACCATTGGAAAAACCATAACCTTAACTAGACAGCCCTTTGGTGGCAAAGTAATGTCTCTGCTTTTTTTTGATATCAATTAGGTCTAACTGGTCCACTGTATCATTTAAAGCTTGTGTTTCCTTACCAATTTTCTGTTTGGTTGATCTATCTATAGGTATGGGCTGAGTATTAAAGTCTCAAAAAAAAAAAAAAAAAGTAAAGTCTCCCACTATTATTGTGTTACTGTTAATTTCCCCTTTCATACTTGTTAGTATTTGCTTTATGTATTGAGGTGCTCCTATGTTGGGTGCATATATATTTATAATTGTTATATCTTCTTGGGATTGATCCTTTGATCATTATATAGTATCCCACTTTGTCTCTTCTCATGGTCTTTATTTCAAAGCCTATTTTATCTGATATGAGTATTGCTACTCCTGCTTTCTTTTGGTCTCTATTTGCATGAAATATATTTTCCCAGCCCTTCACTTTCAGTCTCTATTTGTCCCTTGGTTTGAGGTGGGTCTCTTATTGACAGCATATATAGGGGTCTTGTTTTTGTATCCATTCAGCCAGGGTTTGTCTTTTGGTTGGGGCATTCAACCCATTTACATTTAAGGTAATTATTAATAAATATGATCCCATTGCCACTTACTTTGTTGTTTTGGGTTTTAGCTTATAAATCTTTCCTGTGTTTCCTGTCTAGAGAATATCCTTTAGCATTTGTTGGAGAGCTGGTTTGGTGGCGCTGAATTCTCTCAGCTTTTGCTTATCTGTAAAGCTTTTGATTTCTCCTTCATATCTGAATGAGATCCTTGCTGGGTATAGTAATCTGGGTTGTAGGTTTTTTTCTTTCATCACTTTAAGTGTGTCCTGCCATTCCCTTCTGGCCTGAAGAGTTTCTGTTGAAAGATCAGCTGTTATCTTTATGGGAATCCCCTTGTGTGTTTGTTATTTGTTGCTTTTCCCTTGCTGCTTTTAATATTTGCTCTTTGTGTTTGATCTTCGTTAGTTCAATTAATATGTGTCTTGGGGTGGTTTGCCTTTGGCTTATCCTGTTTGGAACTCTCTGGTTTTTTGGACTTGGGTGGCTATTTCCTTCCCATTTTAGGGATGTTTTCAACTACTATCTCCGTAAGTATTTTTTCATGCCCTTTCTTTTTGTCTTCTTCTTCTGGGACACCCATGATTCGAATGTTGGGGCAATGAACATTGTCTCAGAGGTCTCTGAGGTTCTATTCATTTCTTTTAATTCTTTTTTCTTTGTTCCTCTCTGATTCATTTATTTCCACCATTCTATCTTCCACTTCACTTATCCTCTCTTCTGCCTCAGTTTTTCTACTATTGGTTCCCTCCAGAGTGCTTTTGATCTCAGTTACTGCATTATTTATTATTGACTGACTCTTCTTTATTTCTTCTAGGTCCTTGTTAAACATTTTTTGCATCTTCTCATTCCTTGTCTCTAGTCCATTTATCTATAACTCTATTTTGTTTTCAAGATTTTGGATTTTACTATCATTATTTTGAATTCTTTTTCAGGTAGATTCCCTATCTTCTCCTCTTTTGTTCGGTTTGGTGGGTATTTATCATGCTCTTTTACCTGCTGAATATTTCTCTGCCTTTTCATTTTGTTTAGATTGCTGTGCCCTTTCTGTAGGCTGGACATTTGTGGTTTCTCTTTATTGTGGAGTCTGCTCCTTGTGGGTGTGGTTGGAATAGTGGCTTGTCAAGGTTTCCTGGTTGGGGGAGCTTGCATCCATGTTCTGGTGGGTGGAGCTGGATTTCTTCTCTCTGGAGTGCAATGAAGTGTCCCTAGTGAGTTTTGGGGTGTCTATAGGTTTTGCATGGCTTTCAGCAGCCTGTCTTTTAATGCCTAGGGTTGTGTTTCTGCTTTGCTGGAGAATTAGCATGGTATGTCTTGCACTGGAACTTGTTGGCTCTTGGGTGGAGCTTAGTTTCAGTGTAGGTATTAGGTATGGAGACTTTTGGGTGAGCTCTTGTCTATTAATGTTCCCTGGAGTCAGGAGTTCTCTGATGTTCTCAAGTTTTGGAGTTCTTTGAGCATAGTTTGATAAAATAGATCCAAGACTGTAGAAATATGTACCTGTTGACTCATTAATTCCAATCTTACTAATTAATCCTAAGGAGACACTGACAAATATGAGCTAAGATGTATTTACAGAACATTTATTGTGCCATTATTTAAAATTGGGAAAAGTAGAAACAAGCAAAATGATCTAGTTTAGTGAATCTTATGGTGAAACATTAAAACAAAATATATGCTTAAATATTGATTGTGTATATGTGTGTTAGTAGCTCATTGGTGTCCAACACTTTGCAAGCCCATGGACTGTTGCCCACCAGGCCCCAGGCTTCTCTGTCCATGGAATTCGTCAAGCAAGAATACTAGAGTAGGTTGCCATTCCCTTCTCCATGGGATCTTCCTGACCCAGGGATCAAACCTGGGTCTCTCATACTACAGGCAGATTCTTTGCCATCTGAGCCACCAGAGAAGCCCAAAGTGTCAATGAACATTTGTTAATTAGGGGAGATATTTATAGTATTGATTTACAATGGGGAAGAAGGCTATCAAACAAAATTTTCAAGCTAATATAGAACTAGAATTAATATAACAGAGAATCATCTATGATAGTAATAACTATTCCAGGCAAGGGTCATGGTAGATGCCAAAATAAGTGCTAACAAACAGCAGGATATTTATATTGTTTTTAGGTATTTCCTTTCAGAGTATTTACTACTTACAAAGGGGAAATAGTAGTTTTATAGAGGAGAAATATGGCAGATATCACTTCACCTAAGTAATCAAAATTAACATTACTATTATTGGGACAAAAATAACATCACATACCTGCTGATGTGGTCCATTGAGAAGGACACAGCACCACTTTTGTGAAATCAATTCCAAAGATGTAAAACCTGAATCTATTAATAAAATACCTAGGAATTCCCCGGTGGTCTAATGGTTAGGATTCTGTGCTTTCACTGCTATGGCCTGGGAATCAACCCCTGTCAGAATATGAATTACTTGCAGTGTTGCTCTGATTTGATGGGCTGGACCACTTCCCATGGTCATGAGCAAAGATCATTATAAATAGGTCTTTATAAATAATTTGCTTGCCCATAATGGATGATACAGCAAAGGCATTTATAATGGAGGAGACAAAAATTATATTTAACTTCTCCCAAGTTTAGTGTGCCCTTTTTGTGTGTGATAACAAAATGCATTGCATTAAAAACTTAGAATGTACAAAGGAGCAATAAATTTGTGTGTGTGTGTGTGTGTGTGTGTGTGTTAGTTGCTCAGTTGTGTACAACTCTTTGCAACCTCATGGATTGTAGCCCACCAGGCTCCTCTGTCCATGGGATTCTCCAGGCAAGGATACTGGAGTGGGTAGCCAGTCCCCTCTCCAGAGAAAATTCCTGACCCAGGGATCAAACCTGGTGGTCTAATGGTTAGGAGTCAGTGCTTTCACTGCTATGGTCTGGGTTCCATCCCTGGTTGAGGAACTAAGATCCCACAACTCAAATGGCATGTGAATTAGAAGCAAAGAGGATTCAATATTGTACATAAGTTCTCAAAAAACCAAAAATAGAATTATCATATGATACAGCAATTCTGGTGGCTCAGATGGTGAAGAATCTACCTGCAATGCAGGAGACCCAGGTTCCCTCAGCTTTCAGGGCAGCTCCTCCAGTGGTACTCAGAAAAATGCAAGTGGATATAGTCAGTAGAGAACGTGCTAAATGTATCATGGGATATACATTTAGAAAATATGGATGTGATAAGGAAGAAAAGAATTATCCATAAACCTCTAGCCCATAGGCAACCACTGGGAACATTTGGTATATACTGATTCCAGAGATTTTTTTCTTTCTTTCTCTCTCGCCTTCCTACTCCCTCTTCCTATCCTTTTTCCTTCCCTATCTCTCCCTTTTTATCTAAAAAATTCGTATAAAGCATATCTACTCATCGATACACACACACACATACACACAAATGCGTATATCTGTATGTGTGTGTGTAATATATTAGATCATGTAGTTTTCTTGTTTAGTCAGTTAGTCACGTTCGACTCTTTTTGCGACCCTGTGGATTGTAGCCCACCAGGCTCCTCAGTCCATGGGATTTCCCAAGCAAGAATACTGGAGTGGGTTGTCATTTCCTTCTCCTGGGGGATCTTCCTGACCCAGGTATCAAACTCTGTGTGTCCTGCATTGGTAGGTGGGTTCTTTACCATTGAGCCCCCTCGGAAGCCATATTAGATCAGACAGGAAAGGGCCCTGGGGTACTGTGTGCTTCAGGGTCTGGGTGAACAGTGCCTTTGGGGCTGTGCCTGAACAGTCTGTATGGGCATCACAGCAAACCTGGGAAAAGTGTTGGTTTAACACATCTTCTCTCCTCTTCACTTCTAACTTCAGTCTCTCCTGGACCACACAGTTGAATGTTTTCTAGTTATCTTTCTGATTCCTAGTGTAATGTACATTGTGGTCCAATAAATACTCTATACAATTTCTCTTCTATTATGCAGTTATGTATCTTTAAATTATTCCTTAAATGTTGTACACTGTGCATTAGTTAGTCCATTACATGAATCCTTAACTTTTTAGACTCTAATATAAATTAGTATTGATTTTTTATTAATACAAACGTATAAAGGCAAATCAGTGAACATGGTTATTTTTCAACAAATAGTGCTGAAATAATTGGATATTCATATACCAAAAAGATAAACTTTGGTATATACCTCAAAACAGGGGTCTCCACCCTCTGGGTTCTAATGCCTGGTGATCTGAGGTGGAGTTGATGTAATAACAATAGAAACAAAGTGACAATAAATGTAATGCACCTGAGTCCTCCTGAAACCATCTCCCTGCCCCCTGGGCTGTGGGAAAATGGTCTTCTAGGTGTCAAGAAGGTTGGGGACCACTGCCTTAGATCATAGGAGAAGGCAATGGCACCCCACTCCAGTACTGTTGCCTGGAAAATCCCATGGATGGAGGAGCCTGGTAGGCTGCAGTCCATGGGGTCGCACAGAGTCAGACACGACTGAAGTGACTTAGCAGCAGCCTTAGATCATAGGGCTTTGCTGGTGACTTAGTCAGTAAAGAATCTACCTTCAACACAGGAGGCTCGGGTACATAAAAATAGATCATATACAAAAATTAACCCCAAATGAGTCACAGACATAAATACCAATTCTAAGTCTATAAAACTTCTAGAGGGAAACATAGGGGAAAAATCTTTGAGATCTTGGCTTAACAACAGCTTTTATAGATGTAATGTCAAAAGCATAGTCCATAAAAGAAAAAATTACTTAAAAATAAAAAACACTTTTGCTCTTCAAAAGAAGAGGATGAAAAGAAGCTACTACTAAAAGAATGAAAAGAAGTTGGAGACTGGGAGAAAATATTAATAAAGCATCTATCTGAACAAGGGTCCATATAATCAAAGCTATGGTTTTTCCAGTAGTCATGTATGGATGTGAGAGTTGGACCATAAAAAAGGCTGATTGTCGAAGAATTGCTGCTTTTGAACTGTGGTGCTGGAGAAAATTCTTGAGAGTCCCTTGGACTGCAAGGAGATCCAACCAGTCAATCTGAAAGGAAATCAACCCTGAATATTCATTGGAAGGACTGATGCTGAAGCTGAAACCCCAGTACTTTGGCTACCTGATGCAAAGAGCTGACTCATTAGAAAAGACCCTGATGCTGGGAAAGATTGAAGGGAGGAGGGGAAGGGAATGAAAGAGGATGAGATGGTTGGATGGCCTCACTGACTCAATGGACATCAGTTTGAGTAAGCTCTGGGAGATGGTGAAGGACAGGGAATCCTCACATGCTGCGGCCCATGGGATCACAAAGAGTCAGACACAACTGAGTGACTGAACAACAATCTGATAAAGAACTTATATCAAAAATGTGTAAAGAGCCATTAAATCTCAGTAATGACAAACAAACTTCATAAAAATGGTCAAAAGATTTGAACTGATGCTTTATCAAAGGAAATACACAGATGGCAAGAAAGCATATGAAAAAATTCCTGGGAAAGAATTTATTTGCATATGAAAGTAAAACATTATTAGCCATTAGGGACATACAAATGAAAACCACAATGAGATAGCATTATACACTTGATTGCAATAACTAAATTTTAAAAGACTATACCAAGTGATGGTGAGGATGTGGAGGAACCAGGCCTCTCACAGGGCTGACAAGAATGCAACACGGTACAACTGCCTTGAAAAACACTTTGGCAGTTTCTTTACAAGTTAAACATATGTCATCTGGACAAAACTATTCAAAAAGATATGTGTACCTCTATGTTCATAGCAGCAATATTCACAATAGCCAAAACACGGAAGCAGCTTAAATGTCCATTGACAGATGAATGGATAAAGGTGTGGTACATATATACTAATACAATGGAATATCACTCAACCACGAAAATAATGAAATAATGCAATTTTCAGCAACAGAGATGGACCTAGAGATTATTATAGTAAGTGAAGTAAGTCAGAGAAAGACAAATATCATGATATGTACAATCTAAAATATGGAAATGAACTTACCTATAAAACAGGAATGTGGTTGCCAAGGAGGCTGGTGGGAAAGGGATGGAATGGGAATTTGGGATTAGCAGATGCAGACTATTATGTACAGAATGGATAAGCAACAAAGTCCTACCCTATAGCACTGGGAACTATATTCAATATTCTGTGATAAACCAAAATGGAAAAGAAGATGAAAAAGAATACATATATATATATATATATATATATATATATATGTATGTATAACTGAGTCTCTTTGCTATACAGCAGTAATTAACACAACATTGTAAATCAACTATACTTCAATAAAGTAATTTTTTAAAAGAAAGTTAAACATATGCTTACCACCCCTAGGTCATTTCCTGAAAAATGTCATATCAAGAGAAATGACAGCATATGTGCATCCAAAATCTTATACACTAATGTTCATCGCAGCTTTATTTGTAACCAACCAAAAGCGGAAAACAACCCCAAAGTCCACCAACTGACAAATGAGTAAACAAACTGGTATAGGCGTACAATATAATACTACTTAGCAGTATGAAGGGATGAACTATTTATCATATGGTTACAGGTTAAATTTGCAATTTCTTCACATGTATAGGGCTGAAAATAAGTGGATATATTGTGGATAATGAAAATTAAGAGGAAGCATCTCTGGTGGCTCGGTGGTAAAGAATCCGCCTGCCAATGCAGGAGACATGGGTTCTATCCCTGATCCCAGAAGATCTCACATGCCACAGAGCAACAAAGCCCACGTACCGTAACTACTGCGCCTGCATTTCAGAGCCTGGGAGCTGCCAGGGAAGGCCTCCCCTGGCTTTCATTATGAGAGACAGATTGACTAACTAAAGGGAAGCATTTTTATGTAGTTGTTACTGTTTTTACCTTGACTCTCTCCTGGAAAAATTCTGTTCTCTAGAGGCAATGGCACTCCACTCCAGTACTCTTGCCTGGTAAATCCCATGGATGGAGGAGCCTGGTGGGCTACACAGTCCATGGGGTTGCTAAGAGTTGGACACGACTGAGCGACTTCACTTTCACCTTTCACTTTCATGCGTTGGAGAAGGAAATGGCAACCCACTCCAGTGTTCTTGCCTTGAGAATCCCAGGGAAGGGGGAGCCTGGTGGGCTGCCGTCTATGGGGTCGCGCAGAGTCGGACACGACTGAAGTGACTTAGCAGCAGCAGCAGTTATTTAGGTTAGTTCTTTTCTTCTCCATCCCCTTCAGTGTAATTCATTTGTAATTGTATTGGTTTTCCACTGCTAGGTTACAAATTACCACCCAGTTAGCAGCTGAAAACAACACCCATTTATCATCTCGGAGTGTCTGTGGTTAGGAGTCTAGGCCTGGGGTAGCTGGTTGCCTGCTGGGGAGTCTCATTGGGCTGGGTGAGCTGGGTGACCCAGGTGTCAATTAGGCCCCCATCTCATCTGAGGCTCAGGTCTCCTTCCAAGCTTCCAGGTTGCTGGTAGAATTCAGGTCCTTGGATTGGAAAACCGAGGCCCTGAGACGTGGCCCTCTCCATTATGTGGCAGTTTGCTTCTTCAAGGCCAACAGGAGAGTGTCTCTGCTGCTTCAAATCTCTTTAAGAAGGAAACGCTTGCCCTTTTACGGGCTCACCTGGTTTGGTCAGGCTAACCCAAGATAATCCTCCTTTGATTAACTCAAGCCAATGATTAAGGACCTTACTTACATCTCCCCAAACTCCTTTTCCTATAATCACAAGGTGCCTTCTCATCTTTTTCACAGGACCCCCCCCCCCCCCCCCCGACACAAGGAAAGGCAAGCACACCGGGGATGAGAGCCTTGTTTTATTTATTTATTAGGCTGTGTTGGGTCTTGGTTGCAGTGCAGAGACTCTATAGTTGAGGTACGTGAGCTCCAAAGCACACAGGCTCAGTAGTTGTGGTGTATGGGCTTAGTTGCTCCATGGTATGTGGGATCTTAGTTCCCCGACTAGAGATCGAACCGGCATTCCCCACATTGCAAGGTGAATTCTTAACCACTGGACCACAAGAAAGTCCCCCTGTCTTTGGGTTTTGAATCATAGTTACAAAGGTTTTCTCACACCAAGATTAAAGAGGGATTTCTTTATGTTTTCTCCTAGTAGTTGTATAGTTTTTATTTTATATCCAGATTCTCTAATCCGTTCAGTCTTATGTATGGCTTAAGATAGGAATCACACTTTATATTTTTTAGAAGACAAGAAAATTGGAGGTCAAGCCACAGATTGGGGGGAAATATTTGCAACAGACATCCAACAACAGATGTCTTCTCAGTTGTCCCAGCATTATTTATTATAAAGTCTCTGTGTGTGTTAGTCACTCCATCCTGTCCGACTCTGTGGTCTCATTTGGACAGATCATCGCAAGGTTTGAACTCTGTGTGGAGTCCCTGGTGTCTGACTCTTTGTCACCCCATGGACTGTAGCCTGCCAGGCTCCTCTGTCCATGGGATTCTCTAGGCAAGAATACTGGAGGAAGTCCCTGGTACTCAAGGTCATATATTCAAACACTGCTATTAATTGCCTTGGCACTGGATTCCACAACCTCGTTTCACATGTACAACCCTGATCCTTGACTGCTTTGTATCTCTCCCATGAGAAAACCCAGGGAATTAGGAAGAGAGTGGGAGCCCCAGCTCTGTAACTGAACAGCTACCAGGATGTGGCACAGTCAAATTTATGGGTTGAGCAGCTGATATGCAAGTTCTCCACAAGAAGTCAAAAATAAAATAAGGGAAGACAACAGCTGTCACACATCCTCCCCACAATTCCTTTGCCTCAATGTTTTGGCATTTTTCTGTGCTGGGTTTTTTGTGTTGGCATGATTCTGCACACTGGGTACTCAGGGAATATTTTACACAAGGGTAGCTGGATTGTTGGGGGAAGAAGTGGTAAGGAGCTCTGAAATTGGCTACCACTAGGTGAGGGATCAAAACCGAGAGGAGCTTCTTTGAAATCACTCAGGCTGGTACGTCTGTGTCTTGTCTTCTCATCCTACAGTTCCAAAGGCACATGAGACCTCCCTCGTGGTCCAGTCGCTTAGACTTCATGCTCCCTATGCAGGGGGCCCAGACTGAATCCCCAGTCAGGGAACTAGATCCCACATGCTGCAACTAAGACCCATGTGTGCTCAGTCCCTCAGTCCTGTCCTCTTTGTAGCCCTATGGACTGTGACTGGCCAGGCTTCTCTGTCCATGGAATTTTTCAGGCAAAACTACTGGAGTGGGTTGCCATTTCCTTCTCCAGGGGATCTTCCTGACCCAGGGATCAAACCCAAGTCTCCTGCATCTCCTGCATTGGCAGAAAGATTCTTTACCACTGAACTAAGATCCAAATAAATAAACAAAATATTGTATTTTTATTTACTTATAAATAAATAAAAATAAATAAATAATTTTTTTAAATTCCAAATAAATAGATAAAAATATTTTAAAAATTCCAAAGGCATAGAGTTCAGCCTCATGTGCAAAGAATAACTATTATGTGATTAGGCAGGAGGGGGTCTTTTCTTATTTTGTTTTGTGTGGTTAGGGATTAGTATTGAAAAAGAAATGTTTGCGATCACATGAACACAGTTGTCGTGGACATCTGTGTTCATGGAAACTGATTTTTGTTACACAAAACCTCTCCTCTGGATGACACAGATTGAAATGAAATTCTAGAGATTTCTTCCTTACAAAAAGAGGCTTATTGCTTTTTGTAGTAAATGCACATGTTCAGTGCAGAGAAAATAAGAGCAATTCAAAAGGAATGGACCGTATTATAAGATATCAAGATAGAACCAGAGTTTGATAATTATTCTTGTAGATAAATGATTCTCTACGTAGATCAGTGCATAACTGAAAAAAAAATGAGATCTTGCCATACACACTATTTTGTAGTTTGGTTTTATTCACTCAATATCATATCTTAGAGAGGCTTCTGTCATCATACATATAGACCTTACATCTCTAATGTTGGCTTCGTGTATGTGTGTGTGTTCAGTTGCTCAATCCTGTCTCTTTGCAATCCCACGGACCGTAGTCCACCAAGCTCCTCCGTCCATGGGCTTTTCCGGGCAAGAATACTGGAGTGGGTGCCTCTTCCAGGGGTTCTTCCTGACTGGAGATGGAATCCACCACCTCCTGTATCTCCTGTATTGGCAGGCAGACTTTTTTATGACTGTGCCATCTAGTCTTCTGTAATTTCTATGCGTCATAGTTTATGTGTGGGGTTGTTTCTTTTTTTGTAACATTACATTCATGGAGTAGACGCTGGTAGACGCTGAGCTAAAACCTATCTGTTCAGGCTGGAAGGAGACTCCAAGGAAGAGTGACTCCAGGAGGAAATGGAGGCTGCTGCTGAGTCTCTGCTCCTGTCCTCAAGGAACATCACGCTGGTAGCTCAGAAGCTCCATCTTCAGCTGGAAAGTCAGAGCCACCAGGAGGAGCTAGTGACCACAGCTCAGCAGATCCTGGTGGACACCATGAAGGTGAGGCTGATGTTAGAGCTGGCTAGCCGACTAGTCTGGACAGAGAGCTCATTGCTGGGAAGCATGGATGCGGCAGTTCATTCCACAAGAGACACCCACCCCAGAGACAGAAAACTGCCCAAGTTTATGCCAAGTTCACAGACACAGAATTCATTACCAATTTAATGAATGCTGAATGTGGAAAGCTGCCATAGGGAGCTAAGTAGACATGCTGAGTTAGAGTCTATGATTTTAAACCCACGTGCAACCCTTCATTCCCTATACTTGGCCACCAAATCATAATGATAAGGAATGCATTTCCCACCCAACTTAGGGCCAGAAGCTATGGGGTGAAACTACTGAAACCTCTGCACCTTTCAGCCTATTTGACTAACCTGCTGTACTGCCTGCAGCTGGGAGGATGTCAGGGGCCAGGATAACCCCCCAGCCTCCAAATAATCCCCTTTCTCCATCCTGACATTCCACTGTCAGACGCAGTTATTTTAGCTTAAGGCATTGCTCCCTGTTAGAATCTATTTGCCTCTAATATTATCAAATATAATGCTCATCACTAGAATTTTTAGTATTGTGGGTTATTGGGCTTCCTAGGTGGCTCTAGCGGTAAAGAACCAGCCTGCTAATGCAGGAGATGGAGGAGATGCAAGTTCTATCCCTGGGCCTGGAAAACTGGAGGAGGGCATGGCAACCGGCTCCAACATTTCTGCCTGGAGAATCCCACGGATAGAGGAGCCTGGTGGGCTACAGTCCATGGGACTGCAAAGAGGCAGACACAACTGAAGAGACTTAGCACGCACACACCATGCATTGTGGGTTACTGGGGGGAGAGTGGTTATAGCTGTAATTTAACAGATCCTCATTAAAGTAAGACTGAGATGGGGAGATGAGAGAGGCAGAGCCAGAGGGCTTTGGCACCTGTTGATGGGAGGAGAAGAAGGGAAGAAGGCAGGCTCTTGAAGTGGTTGGGTACCAGCTCTGCTGAGGGGATGAACAGAGTGGTCAGGGAGCAGAGTCAGACCAGGAAAGATTTCTTGGAGGCACTTCTTGGACAGGTTATCCTACCAGAGCCCATCAAATTCATGCAAATAGTTAAGTCCTTCCTAATCACTCTTAGGTTCCTGATGTGTTGGTTATTACCACATGGAAGATTGACCATTCCTCCTCTAATCTGGAGACATGAGCACTTCAAAGCCAGATTGGACCCCACATTAAATGTAGCTCAGTTTAGAGGGGTTTACATTTTCGGTGAAGCCTAATGTTTTCTTTAAAGGTCACTGTTAAGTGACATCATCATCATGATTACTATTATTATCGCTGAGATCCTCTTTAGTCTGTTAGCTGCTCAGTCCTGTCCGACTCATTGCGACCCCATGGACTGTAGCCCGCCAGGCCCTTCTGTCCATGGGATTCTCCAGGCAAAAATAGTGGAGTGAGTTGCCATTTTCTACTCCAGGGAGTCTTCTTGACTCAGGGACTGAATCCAGGCCTCCTGCATTGCACGCAGATTCTTTACCATCTGAGCTACCAAGGAAGCACCAAGGGAAGTCTTTGGAGGACGTTTATTTGCCCAGTCGGGTAAAGCAGCTGCCGTGGCTCTCGCTTCGGCTGCAGAAACATGCATGCATTCTCCAGCTTCTCTCCTCCTGACTGTCCACACAGGTCCTGCTACTGGAAGACGCGGCGATGGCGAGGAATGTGGTGCGGACGGTGGGTTGGCGCCTGACCTGCCTGGACGCGCTGGAAGCAGCGGAAGCCGCGGCCTCGCTGCTCGGTCCCTTCGCCGACCTGGGGGCGGCGCTGCAGAGTCTGGGAGGCCTGACAGAGCGTGGATCCGGGGGGCGCCTGGGCTGCGCCAGCCGCCTGCTCCGGGGCTGCGTCCCCCCGCCACTCCACCTCCGGAGTTCCCGCGACCCGCGTCTGGCCGCCTCCCGGCACTAGGTCTTCTCTCTGGCCAGGAAGACCCTGGGCGAACTCCTGGGGCGCCTGGAGCTCCCAGCGGCCGGTCCCCCGCACCGCGCGCTCTCTCGGTGGCTGAGGCAGCTGCGGGAGATGCTGGCAGCGCCGGGGCGGGATCGGCTGCGCGGCGGTCTGGACGCGCCGCTGGCGTCCTTGGTCTGGCGCTGTATGCGCCTGGCCGCCTGTTCCCCGCAGCCGGAACTCCAGTGCCTGGTGGCCCGCTACCGCCGGCTGCTGGAGCTGCGCAGCTCCGGCGCCCAGCGCCTGGATCCGATCGACGGGCCTCCGGGGACCGGCGAGGGCAGCCAGGAGCCGGAGGAGGAGTGCGCAGTGCTGCGGGCCGCGACTGAGCACCTCTCCCAGGGGGTCCGCACGGGGCTGCTGCGCCAGATCCTGGACACGTTCACCCACACGCAAAGTCCTCTTCTAAGTCTGGTTCGGGCCGCTTTGGCGACTCCCTCAGGTTCCTCCGGGTGCGATGGCAAGGCCTCGCCTCCGAGTCTCCAGCTTATCCTCGCTGCTCTCCGAGCCCAGGCCAAGCGGATGCTGAGTGGCTCACTTGGTCTTGGTTTGCTGCTCGCGACAGCGGACTGGCCAAGACATAGAGGCCTCTATAGCTGGCCTTTGGAGGCTTGCGGTCAGAGTGCAGCAATTTTTCTCACAAAGTCCCCAAGGGTCTGGTCTGGACTGGAGTCCCGCGGCCCTGCAGGCCTTGCTTAAGGAGTGGGTCAGGGCATCCGAAGGCCTGTTAGCATATTTTTGATGGTATCAATATTCCTGAGTTCCTGAGTGTGTCTATCCAGGAAATGATCAAGCGCTTGCACTTTTTCACGTGGGTTTGGAGGAGTGGAGATCCCAGGGAGTTTGCTCCGCTTCTGGCATATTTACAGGGTCGAGCGAGACACATAGTGCAGGTTATGAGCAGGTTTGTGGACCGAGATCGAGATCCCATTTTCTGGAATGGCCTGAGAGTCTTGATCCAGCAGCTGGAGCAATCCTCCTGGGTCCTGGGTGCAGCTACCCAGTGCTGTTCAGGTGGGCACGGCCCTCAGGACCCGGATGCACTTGTAACCGCAGCGAAATATGTGATCTCTTCAGTTCAGAGCATCCAAGAGGGGCTGGATGGACAAACCACCCAGATATCCTCAGCCCACTTCGGGACCGAGTCCAGAAATTTGACACCAAGGTAAGGAGCAGTGTCTGTCCTTTGCTGGAGCAGACGTGAAGAGATACCCCACGCCCAAGGTAAGAGAAACCCAAGTAAGATGGTAGGTGTTGCAAGAGGGCATCAGAGGGCAGACACACTGAAACCATACTCACAGAAAACTAGTCAATCTAATCACACTAGGACCACAGCCTTGTCTAACTCAATGAAACCAAGCCATGCCCCTGGGGCAACCCAAGACGGGCAGGTCATGGTGGAGACGTCTGACAGAATGTGGTCCACTGGAGAAGGGAATGGCAAACCACTTCAGTATTCTTGCCTTGAGAACCCCATGAACAGTATGAAAAGGCAAAATGATAGGATACTGAAAGAGGAACTCCCCAGGTCAGTAGGTGCCCAATATGCTACTGGAGATCAGTGGAGAAATAACTCCAGAAAGAATGAAGGGATGGAGCCAAAGCAAAAACAATACCCAGTTGTGGATGTGACTGGTGATAGAAGCAAGGTCTGATGCTGTAAAGAGCAATATTGCATAGGAACCTGGAATGTCAGGTCCATGAATCAAGGCAAATTGGAAGTGGTCAAACAAGAGATGGCAAGGGTGAACGTCGACATTCTAGGAATCAGTGAACTAAAATGGACTGGAATGGGTGAATTTAACTCAGATGACCATTATATCTACTATTGTGGGCAGGAATCCCTCAGAAGAAATGGAGTAGCCATCATGGTCAAAAAAAGAGTCCGAAATGCAGTACTTGGATGCAATCTAAAAAACGACAGAATGATCTCTGTTCGTCTCCAAGGCAAACCATTCAATATCACAGTAATCCAAGTCTATGCCCCAACCAGTAATGCTGAAGAAGCTGAAGTTGAACAGTTCTATGAAGACCTACAAATCCTTTTAGAACTAACACCAAAAAAGATGTCCTTTTCATTATAGGGGGCTGGAATGCAAAAGTAGGAAGTCAAGAAACACCTGGAGTAACAGGCAAATTTGGCCTTGGAATGCGGAATGAAGCAGGGCAAAGACTAACAAGAGTTTTGCCAAGAAAATGCACTGGTCATAGCAAACACCCTCTTCCAACAACACAAGAGAAGACTCTACACATGGACATCACCAGATGGTCAACACTGAAATCAGATTGATTGTATTCTTTGCAGCCAAAGATGGAGAAGCTCTATACAGTCAACAAAAACAAGACTAGGAGTTGACTGTGTCTCAGGTCATGAACTCCTTATTACCAAATCAGACTCAAATTGAAGAAAGTAGGGAAAACCACTAGACCATTCAGGTATGACCTAAATCAAATCCCTTATGATTATACAGTGGAAGTGAGAAATAGATTTAAGGGCCTAGGTCTGATAGATAGAGTGCCTGATGAACTATGGAATGAGGTTCGTGACATTGTACAGGAGACAGGGATCAAGACCATCCCCATGGAAAAGAAATGCAAAAAAGCAAAATGGCTGTCTGCGGAGGCCTTACAAATAGCTGTGAGAAGAAGAGAGGCGAAAAGCAAAGGAGAAAAGGAAAGATAGAAGCATCTGAATGCAGAGTTCCAGAGGATAGCAAGAAGAGATAAGAAAGCCTTCTTCAGCGATCAATGCAAAGAAATAGAGGAAAAGAACAGAATGGGAAAGACTAGAGATCTCTTCAAGAAAATTAGAGATACCAAGGGAATATTTCATGCAAAGATGGGCTCAATAAAGGACAGAAATGGTCTGGACCTAACAGAAGCAGAAGATATTAAGAAGAGGTGGCAACAATACACAGAAGAACTGTACAAAAAAGATCTTCATGACCCAGATAATCACGATGGTGTAATCACTCATCTAGAGCCAGACATCCTGGAATGTGAAGTCAAGCGGGCCTTGGAAAGCATCGCTATGAACAAAGCTAGTGGAGGTGATGGAATTCCAGTTGAGCTATTTCAAATCCTGAAAGATGATGCTGTGAAAGTGCTGCACTCAATATACCAGCAAATTTGGAAAACTCAGCAGTGGCCACAGGACTGGAAAAGGTCATTTTTCATTCCAATCCCAAGGAAAGGCAATACCAAAGAATGCTCAAACTACCCCACAATTACACTCATCTCACACGCTAGTAAAGTAATGCTCAAAATTCTCCAAGCCAGGCTTCAGCAATACGTGAACCGTGAACTCCCTGATGTTCAAGCTGGTTTTAGAAAAGGCAGAGGAACCAGAGATCAAATTGCCAACATCTGCTGGATCATCGTAAAAGCAAGAGAGTTCCAGAAAAACATCTATTTTTGCTTTATTGACTATGCCAAAGCTTTTGACTGTGTGTATCACAAGAAACTGTGGAAAATTCTGAAAGAGATGGGAATACCAGACCACCTAACCTGCCTCTTGAGAAATCTGTATGCAGGTCAGGAAGCAGCAGTTAGAACTGGACATGGAACAACAGACTAGTTCCAAATAGGAAAAGGAGTATGTTAAGGCTGTATATTGTCACCCTGCTTATTTAACTTATATGCAGAGTACATCATGAGAAACGCTGGGCTGGAAGAAACACAAGCTGGAATTAAGATTGCCAGGAGAAATATCAATAACCTCAGATATGCAGATGACACCACCCTTATGGCAGAAAGTGAAGAGGAGCTAAAAAGCCTCTTGATGAGAGTGAAAATGGAGAATGAAAAAGTTGGCTTAAAGCTCAACATTCAGAAAACGAAGATCATGGCATCCAGTCCCATCACTTCAAGGGAAATAGATGAGGAAACAGTGGAAACAGTGTCAGACTTTATTTTTTTGGGCTCCAAAATCACTGCAGATGGTGATTGCAGCCATGAAATTAAAAGACGCTTACTCCTTGGAAGAAAAGTTATGAGCAACCTAGATAGCATATTCAAAAGCAGAGACATTACTTTGCCGACTAAGGTCCGTCTAGTCAAGGCTATGGTTTTTCCAGTAGTCATGTATGGATGTGAGAGTTGGACTGTGTGCCAAAGAATTGATGCTTTTGAACTGTGGTGTTGGAGAAGACTCGAGAGTCCCTTGGACTGCAAGGAGATCCAAGCAGTCCATTCTGAAGGAGATCAGCCCTGGGATTTCTTTGGAAGTACTGATGCTAAAGCTGAGTTGCGAAGAGTTGACTCATTGGAAAAGAGTCTGATGCTGGGAGGAATTGGGGGCAGGAGGAGAAGGGGATGACAGAGGGTGAAATGGCTGGATGGCATCACTGACTCGATGGACATGAGTCTGAGTGAACTCCGGGAGTTGGTGATGGACATGGAGGCCTGGTGTGCTGCGATTCATGGGGTGCAAAGAGTCAGACACGGCTGAGCATCTGAACTGAACTGAACTAAAGAGACAGCCTTATTTCATTCTCCCCAGCCTCCAGCGTGGCACAGTTCCTGAACTGAAACACCAAAGGGAGCCTGGGTTGGGGAAAAGTGACCCAGGTTCCTTCTATCCATCTAGAGACCATATTTTTTGTCCCCTGTTTCTTGACACCAGTCCACAGAGTGGGGGTTGTCCACTCCCTGCCATCAGCAACCCCATCCTTGACATAGTAGGAGCCACCAGGGAAGGACCCCAACTCCCACCATCCTGCAGGAATGGAATGGAGCTGTGGATGCAGCTTAAGAGGCCCTGGCTGGCGAGGGACCACTGGGGTCAGAGAGGATGACTGGCCTCCAAGAAATCCCATTGCTGGCACCTCCTATTATTGCCCAAGCAAGGGAGATAGAACATGCCACAACCGTTAGAACTGATAGGTTCCTGGAAGTGGCTCTCCAAGGGTCTGGGAAAACCAGAGAAATCAGGCAAGGTTTGGCAACCACAACCAGTGAGTGGTATTCTCTGTGTCAACAGCTGTTTTGCAACAACTCTGATCTTCAAGAGAACGTGACAGTGTTCACGGAACTTCAGCAGAATTTAGCCTCAGTGGTTCAACTAGCGGCTAAAAGTGGGCCCATGGATTCGAGGAAGAAGGATTCTATCTCCACTGGGCATCCAGAAGCAAGTTTACAAGTGCAAGGCAGATTGGAGGAGGTAGAGACCCGTGCCAAACAGCTTTTGGACAAGGTTCTGGCTTCTGATGGTTTCCAGGCCCCCAGGTCATGGGAGGAGAGCATCAAGGATGACTGCCTTCTGTGGTCAGTGGCTGTCCAGAACCTTCTCCAGGGCCTGGAGAGGCTCAGCAGGAGACAAGGCCTGTTCCTCCAGCCCTTGAGACAGGCTGCGAGGGGCTAGCAGGGGTTGCAGGAAGGGTTGGCTCAGGCAGCAGACGTTTCTCAAAGGCTACGAGAGGCTGCCAGGCTCTCTTGCCTCCTGTGTGCAGATGAGCAGGTCAAGGGCGAGATCTCCTTCCTTTGTGGGGAAGTTCATGTGCTCACAGATGCTCTGCTGGATGTGGCTCAGATCCTGGCTTCCTCCCCCAAACCATCTCCCAGCCTGTCCACACGCCTTGAACTTCTCTGCCTGGAGCTCACCCTGCAAGCCAGGGCCCTGACTGGTCACCTCAGCAGCAGCAACACAGACTATGAACATGCCTTCTGAGATGCCCTCTGCCCAAGGCTGTCTGCTGAGACCCCCAGACCCAGCCAGAAAGCTCTCTGCAAAGAATGGTGTCTGGTATCCAAGTTGTGCAGAGAATTGTGGCAGGAGGCCAGGAGTCGGGGTCTGTCAGGAAGACCTTCTTATGGCTCTGGAGAACATTCTTGTCCTCACCAAAGAGGTGGCCCAGCAGGTCCCCATGCTTCAAGGACACTCAGAGGACTGGCTTCAGCAGGAGTGGGCAGCCAAGGCCCTCCATGCTGTGGCCCAGCTCCGGGCCTGGAAAGGCAGTCACACCAAGGCCTGGAAACTCTGGGCCCAGCGCTTGAAGCCCAGTGATGAACAAGAGCCTGCCCAAGTCCATTTCTACCATGGGGCAGGCGCATCCGGAGGCGCTGAAGGCAGCACTGTAGATTCTCAGGGCGCAGCCCCAAGAAACACCCTCAGGAACTCTGTGGGGACTGCACTGCCCACTCAGGCATCACCAGGACAGTTGCACAGCTGGGCATGGTAGGAAAGTCAGCATCTCTTCTCCTCTCCCACCTTAGCCTTCTTTCCAGTCACCAAAACTTCCCGTGTTGTGTGCTGTGCTAAGCTGCTTCAGTTGTGTCCGACTCTTTGTTACCCCATGGACTGTAGCTCACTAGGCTACTCTGCCCTTGGAATTTTCCAAGCAAGAATACTGGAGTGGGTTGCCATGCCCTTCTCCAGGGGATCTTCCTAACCAGGGATCAAACCTGTGTCTCTTCTGTCTCCTGCATTGGCAGGTGGGTTCTCTACCACCAGCACCACCTGGAAAGTCCCCAACCCCCACCACCACACCCAGAAAAGGTTCCAGAAAAGGTTCTCTTGGTGCCCACATGTGTAATTCACACCTGGCAGGCACACAGTCTTTGAGAATCCAGGATCAGGAACCAGATCATGGCCTGGACGGCGTATGCCTCTGCCATTTTCAAGTTCTGAGATCTCAGAGGAGTTTCTTAGCTATTCTGGAAGATTCTAGTCTAGAAAATGGGCACATTGATACTTTCCTGGAGGGGGGCTGATGAAAGTGTCCCTGTAAGTACTTGCCCTGGCCTGGCATATGGTTAGTGCCCAGTGGTAGGGCCTACAATGGATGACTTCTGTGGAGTTTTCCCCATGGCCTCCAGGCTTCCCTGGTAGCTCAGACGGTAAAGAATCTGCCTGCCGTGTGGGAGACCAGGGTCTGACCCCTAAGTTGGAAAGGTTTCCTGGAGAAGGGAGTGGCAACCCACTCCAGAATTCCTGCCTGGAGAATTCTGTGGACAGAGGGGCCTGGCGGGCTACCATCCATGTGATCGCAAAGAGTCGGACATGACTGAGTGACTAACACTTTCATTTTCCGTGAGGAGGGGATTCCTCTAGTTGTGACTGACTGCACTCCTACGGATCCCGCTGCTTCATGCCACCTTGACCTCCAGGGTTACCTGCCTGCTCCCAGCAGGGTTCTTTGGTTTGCAAGTGGCAGGAATGCAGCTTGAATCCTCGTAGGCAAAAAGAAAGACTCACTGAAAACCTTTCATGTTGAACGCCTTTCATGCATGGTTGTTTCCTTCTGCAGCACCAGACAGGGTCAGACACTGTGGAGCCCAAACATTTGGTTTGCTTCTACCCCCGCTGAGCCATTGTTGTCCGTTTTTAATTTTAGGATTCCAACCTCAGCTCTTTCAGCCAGGTACCGCCCAGTCAAAAGAAGAAAGTCTGTCAGGCAGGGAAGCAGAGAGAGCAAGGAGGAAATTTAACGTTCTCAGCTATAAGCAGTTTTTCTTCTTTCAGGGAAGGTATTCCTCTTGCTGGGGGCTTCCTGGGGAGACAGTTTAACAAAAGGCACTCTCCAGGCACATTCTCTGTATTCTAGGATTTCTGGGGGTTGGAATCAGCTCTTCCATGGAGTCCCCATCATACATTAGAAATTTGTATAAGAAGAAAAAGTTGTTCATGGTCCCATTTTAATGAAAGAAATTTCAGTAAGCCTAGGGTGAGCCCCCTTCATTGCTCAAATCATTACAATCTACAGCCCCCTACCCCCAACTGTGCTCTGTCTGCAAGCTTATTGTTTTTCAGCCACTAAGTTGTGTCTGATTTTTGTGACCCCATGGACTCTAGGCCGCCAGGCTTCTCTGTCCATGCGATTCTCCAGGCAAAAATGCTGGAGAGGGTTGCCATTTCCTTCTCCAGGGGATCTTCTCCATCTTGGGATCAAACCCATGTCTCCTGCATTGGCAGGTGGATTCTTTACTGCTGAGCCATGAGGGAAGCCCTCAGCAAGGGCAAGTCAGTTCCAAATGGCTATTTTCGTTCTTTGCCTCTTCCATCTCTCCACCCTCTGACCACACCTATTTCTGAAAACGGTCTTCTCTACTGGAGGTAAGACACTGCCCTCTTTGGGACGCCCTCTAAGGCACAGATGACTTTTTCTCGTTATCAGTCCTCCCCTTCCATTCTTTGGCAATACGTTGGGATAACAACCCCAGGGGAATTTTGGCAGGTGCACTGGTGACCTTGAGTGAGGCTGCAGTTCCTGGATGGCTGTGCAGTGAGAAGCAGCCATGAGACTATGCTCAGGTCAATGGGATGTGAAAGGAAGTGATCCGTACAACTTCTGGATTACTTCATCTAAAAAGGAGCCGCTGGTCCTCTCCTTCCCCAGCCTCTTCCTACAGGCAGATATGGAGATGTGGTGTTGCTTGTTGCAACCACGGGCAGGAAGGGAACTCCCTCGGAGAAAGCAGGGCAGGGAATTCAGTGTCACGAAAAATCTGCATTCAATATGCAGCTGTGGAAACATGTTCTTTGGTGAAGCCAAGGGATGGTCTAAAATCAGACACCCTTCCGCCCTTTCCCAGGCTGGGCTCACTGCTTTCACAAGCTTAAGCTCCTGCTTTCAGAATTCAGAGGTCTTTTCCAAATCCCCTGACAATTTATGTGAACCTTCAGGGAGCTCAATCCTCAGGGCTTTCAACACATGCAAGCACCCCTCCCAAGCCCACACAGAAAGGGTGGAATCCTCGGAGGAGGAAATTTCCAAGAGGACTCCAGCCAGACATCTGCTCCGGCTCATGGAGCCTCCCACTGCTCAGCTATCCGCCCAGCCGACCTGCCCGATTTTGGGGGTGTTGGGCCCCAGGGAATCCGGGAAACGAGCTGCCTCGGCTCCCTGCCCCAGAGAGGTGGAGGGGGGGCGCTGTGGAGATCTGTCATTGTCAGGAGGCAGCCACTATCCTGGGGGCTGCACCACCACTCCTGCCCCTAATTCGATCCAGAGAATGAACAGACAGAGCCAAAGCAAAAATAGCAACCAGCTGTGGATGTGACTGGTGATGGAAGTAAAGTCCTATGTTGTAGAGAACAATACTGCATAGGAACCTGGAATGTTAGGTCCATGAATCAAGGTAAATTGGAAGTGGTTGAACAGGTGATGGCAAGAGTGAACATGGACATTTTAGCAATCAGTGAACTAAAATGGACTGGAATGGGTGAATTAAATTCAGATGATCTTTCTATCTACTACTGTGGGCAAGAATCCCTTAGAAGAAATGGAGTAGCCATCATAGTCCACAAAAGAGTCCAAAATGCAGTATTTGGGTGCAGTCTCAGAAACGACAGAATGATCTCTGTTCCTTTCCAAGGCAAACCATTCAATATCACAGTAATCCAAGTCTATGACCCAACCAGTAATGCTGAAGAAGCTGAAGCTGAATGGTTCTATGAACTGTTCTACAAGACCTTCTAGAACTAACACCAAAAAAAAGATGTCCTTTTCATTATAAGGGACTGGAATGCAAAAGTAGGAAGTCAAGAGATACCTGGAAGTGAAGTGAAGTCATTCAGTAGTGTCCCACTCTTTGCGACCCCATGGATTATAGCCTATAAGGCTCCTCCGTCCATGGGATTTTCCAGGGAAGAATACTGGAGTGGGCTGCCATTTCCTTCGTCAGGGCATCTTCCCAACCCAGGAATTGAACCTGGGTCTCCTGCACTGCAGACAGACACTTTACCATCTGAGCCACCAGGGAAGCCACCTGGAGTAACAGGCAAATTTGGCCTGGGAGTACAAAACAAAGCAGGGCAAAGGCTAACAGAGTTTTGCTAAGAGAAAGCACTGGTCATAGCAAACACCCTCTTTCAACAATATAAGAGATGATTCTACACGTGGATGGTCACCAGATGGTCAATACCGAAATCAGATTGATTATATTCTTTGCAGCCAAAGTTGGAGAAGTTCTATATAGTCAGCAAAAAATAAAAAAATAAAAAGACCGGGAGCTGACTGTGGCTCAGATCATGAACTCCTTATTGCAAAATTCAGACTTAAATTGAAGAAAGTAGGGAAAACCACCAGGCCATTCAGGTATGACCTAAATCAAATCCCTTACAATTATACAGTGGAAGTGAGAAATAGATTCATGGGATTAGATCTGATAGACAGAGTGCCTGAAGAACTATGGATGGAGGTTCGTGACATTGTACAGAAATGCAAAAAGGCAAAATGGCTGTCTGAGGAGGCCTTACAAATAGCTGAGAAAAGAAAAGAAGCTAAAGGCACAAGAGAAAAGGAAAGATATACCCATTTGAATGCAGAGTTCCAAAGAATAGCAAGGAGAGATAAGAAAGCCTTCCTCAGTGATCAATGCAAAGAAATAGAGGAAAAGAACAGAATGGGAAAGACTAGAGATCTATTCAAGAAAATTAGAGATACCAAGGGAACATTTCATGCAAAGATGGATTCAATAAAGGACAGACATGGTATGGACCAAACAGAAGCAGAAGATATTAAGAAGTGGCAAGAATACACATAAAAACTATACAAAAAAGATCTTCATGACCCAGATAACCACGATGATCTGATCACTCACATAGAGCCAGACATCCTGGAATGTGAAGTCAAGTAGGCCTTAGGAACAAACAAAGCTAGTGGAGGTGATGGAATTCCAGTTGAGTTATTTCAAATCCTAAAAGATGATGCTGTGAAAGTGCTGCACTTGATATACCAGCATCTTTGGAAAACTCAGCAGTGGCCACAGGACTGGAAAAGGTCAGTTTTCATTCCAATCCCAAAGAAGGGCAATGCCAAAAAAATGTTCACACTACCACACAATTGCACTCATCTCACATGCTAGCAAAGTAATGCTTAAAATTCTCCAAGCCAGGCTTCAACAGTATGTGAACTGTGAACTTCCAGATGTTCAAGCTGTATTTAGAAAAGGCAGAGAAATCAGAAATGGAACTGCCAACATCCATTGGATCTTCAAAAAAGCAACAGAGTTCCAGAAAAACACCCACTTCTGCTTTATTGATTATGCCAAAGCCTTTGACTCTATAGATCACAGCAAACTGTAAAAAATTCTTCAAGAGATGAGAATACCAGACTACCTTACCTGCCTCCTGAGAAATCTGTATGCAGGTCAAGAAGCAACAGTTATAACTAGACATGGAAAAACAGACTGGTTTCAAATTGGGAAAGGAGTACATCAAGGCTGTATATTGTCACCCTGCTTATTTAATTTGCAGAGTACATCATGAGAAACGCTGGGCTGGAAGAAGCGCAAGCTGGAATCAAGATTGCTGGGAGAAATATCAATAACCTCAGATATGCAGATGACACCACGCTTATGGCAGAAAGTGAAGAGGAACTAAAGAGCCTCTTAATGAAAGTGAAAGAGGAGAGTGAAAAAGTTGGCTTAAAGCTCAACATTCAGAAAACTAAGATCATGGCATCTGGTCCCATTACTTCATGGCAAATAGATGGGGAAAAAAATAGAAACAGTGAGAGACTTTATTTTGGGGGCTCCAAAATCACTGCAGATGGTGACTGCAGCCATGAAATTAAAAGATGATTGCTCCTTGGAAGAAAAGCTATGACCACCCTAGACAGCATATTAAAAAGCAAAGGCGTTACTTTGCCAACAAAGGTCCATCTAGTCAAAGCTATGGTTTTTCCAGTAGTCTTGCATGGATGTGAGAGTTGGACGTAAAGACAGCTGAGTGCAAAAGAATTGATGCTTTTGAACTGTGGTGTTGGAGAAGATTCTTGAGAGTCCCTTGGACTGCAAGGAGATGAACCAGTATATTCTAAAGGAAATCAGTCCTGAATATTCATTGGAAGGACTGAGCTGAAGCTGAAACTCCAATATTTTGGCCACCTGATGTGAAGAACTGACTCATTGGAAAAGACCCTGATGCTGGGAAAGACTGAAGGCAGCAGGAGAGGGGAGAACAGAGGACGAGATGGTTGGACGGCATCCCCGACACCATGGACATGAGTTTGAGTAAGCTCCGGGAGTTGATGATGGATAGGAAAGCCTTTTGTGCTGCAGTTCATGGGGTCGCAAAGAGTCGGACACCACTGAGGGACTGAACTGAACATGGCTAATGATGGATAATATTTTTTACATGCTTGTTGACCATTTGTATGTCTTATCTGGAGAAGATAAGATGTCTTACTGAAATCCTTTTTCCATTTAAAAACGTGTGTGTTTGCAGGGGCTTGCAGCACACCCTGGCCCAAGCCAGGTCTGCCAGGTGGTTGGTCCTCTTGGTGGCATTGGTCTCAGTGAGTCCAGCCTGGCGTGGTCTCTATACAGGGGGAGTTCTGTACCTGGGCATCGTTAGTGGCGTTACAGGTGCGCTGGTTCCTCCCTGTCGCTTGCAGGGGAGGGCACTCCAAGCCCTAAGTGCTCCAGCCTCCCGCAGTGCAGTTTGGGGTGTGTATGTTGCGAGGGGAGGGGAGGAAATCTGTGGCTCCACGTGGACGCAGTCTTGGCGGTTTGGGATTTTCTCGGCATTGGCTGTGTTTCACCTGGGCGCACCAGCGAGGCCCACGCACCTCTCCCTGAAGTAGGCGTGTCGGGGTGGAGCGGAAGAGGCGTGAGTCAGGGGCGGAGGGCACCTGGCACGTGCTTGCATGTCTCCCCTCTGCTCTTGCCATTCGTCCCAGGCGAGCTGGCAGGGATCTTGGGAGCCAATGTATGGTGGCTGCGAGCGCCCACTTCGTGGGATCCTGGCTCCTGATTGGCATCCGTGCGCAGAGCGGAGGGGTGCGGACTACAGGTAGGAGACTGGCACTCGGTGGCGGAGAGTGGAGCAGGGAGCCACGTATTATACCCTCCCTGTTGGCACAGTCTCGGAGCCCCTAACCTGATGGTCGCAGAAAGGGCTTGCTTTTGGGGTAAAGGCTTTGAGGACATTTCCAAGCCTACCCACTCGCATAAAGCTCCGTCCTCCGTGGTTTTCCCAAGCAGCCTAGTGCCCCCAGCGAGGTTCTCTGCAGACCCTGAGAGGGGGCGTTGCTCTGAGAGAGTCGCCCTTGGCCTACGGGAAGTCCAAGGGTTTATCCTACATGGTGATTTCACCTGCTGGGACCCCGCAACTCCCAATCTGGCCGGCTGCCTCCTCCCAACCTTCCTACACTTTTGCAGCCCAGCAGGCCCTTGGCCACCTGCTGGGATGGGAAAGGGAAGGGTCTCCGAATTGCACCCTAGAAACTTGCTAAGGTGCATGGATTTAAAAACCTGGTAGCCACCCAGGCAGAAGAGAAGGGAGGAGGGCACCTTGGTGCCCTTTCATGGTGCAATCAATGGCTGTCCCACCGAGAGGGGCCTTTCCATGGTGACCCTGTGCAATGAGTTGGGTGTCTTGTAACTGAATAATTAGAATATTAAAAAAATTTAAATTATATGGTCCTTTAACTTAAAAACAAAACTCCTAGAACCTCTAAGTTTTTTGTAAATTGAGGTCTAAAAGTTGAAGGCCTATTTTCCTTCCACTCTGGCATTCTGTGAAGACATGTGCATTTTTTGAGAAAACAGTGAGGGAAGGAAGCAGAAAACCCAGCGGTGCCCCTGTAGTTTGTCAGAGGCCATGGGAGGCCACTTGTAAATGCTGCTGGCTGTTGGGAAGCAGTCTCTTCCTGTGGCTGATGGGTGCAAAGCTCTGCTGGGTTGCCCTTTGCATGGATACTCTTTGTGGAAATCCTGCTCAGAGCCATCTCTTGATGTATTAAAATTCCCAAGACTAGGTCCTCAGGCAAATACAGGGCCAGGGGTTCCTTCCTTCATTGTATCTGTCTGCTTGACTGAAAGCCATCAATGACATATTTTTCTTTAAATCTTATTTCTTTAAATCTGATCTATCATCCAGGCCTTAGAGTAGGCCTGAGTGATATTTCCCACCCCCCTCAATAGGCTTGGGTTCCAGGAATGAATTATAGTCGGATGGCCATATTTTCACAAGTGAGGAAACTGAGACCCAGAGAGGGTGGAGGACTGGCATATGGAGAATGGCATATCCATCCAGGAGCCCTGGCTTCTGGGTTTTTAATGAGCTTCGTACACAGCATAGTCATTAATTGGCAAGTGTTAACATTGAGGATAAACTGTTGGTGAAAATGTAGAAGGCTTTTTTAAAGAATGTGCCTACCAGTTGTGCATCTTATGGAGAATTTTCACCATATCCCCAATCCTGGGAGAGTGCTGGGCACAGGGCAGGTGCTTTATAGTTTTTATTGAATAAGTTCAGTTTCACATAATTATATCCATAGTGTCAGCAACATAGAGGACCAACAGTGGTCCTCACAGTTGGTACTTCACAGACTAGTAAAGAAAGAGAACTCTTTTTATTAGGAGGACCGTAACAGAATTGCTAAGTTTTAAGTTTATCCCACCAGGATATTTTTTTAAAATGAAGCAAATCTCTCCCATCATCTCCAAGGCTGTTGGAGGTCTGTTGAGGACCCCATGCAAGGGAAGTTCTATCTCTTGGGACACCCCTGATCCAGCATCTCCCTAAGCCAGCAACCTGGGACAGCTGAGTACACTTGAAGTTCGTTCTTTGACTTTGGGGTTTTTTGTGGAAGACAATTTTTTGACAGACAGGGGTGGGGGAAGGCTTTGGGATGATTCAAGTGAAGTACATTTGTTGTGCACTCTATTTCTGTTTCTATGGTCATCCCTGCTGGCTCGGTTGGTAGAGAGTCTGCCTGCAATGTGGGAGACCTGGGTTCAATCCCTGGGTCAGGAAGATCTCCTGGGGAAGGAAATGACAACCCACTCCAGTTTTCTTGCCTTGAGAATTCCGTGGACAAAGGAGTCTGGTGGACTACAGTTCATAGGGTCACAAAGAGTCATACATGGCTGAGTGACTAACACTTATTTCTATTATTATTATATCAGCTCCACCTCAGATCATCAGACATTAAATCCTAGAGGTCGGGGTCCCTGCTTTAGTTCCCTCTTTCATCTTCTACACAGCTCCAGCCGGCTTCCTCTTCCTCTTCCACCTACAGAACTACCTGCTGGGATTCCCTGAATGTGATATGAGCCTCCTTCCCTCACTTCCTTTCCTGATCCCGAGACCCTTCTCTTAATTGGGTTTTCCTGATCTCCATTCAGGCACCTTTGCTCCGGGTGGCACTAGTGGTAAAGAACCTACCTGACACTGCTGATGTTCCTGGGATGGGAAGATCCCCTGGAGGAGGGCATGGCAACCCACTCCAGTATTCTTGCCTGGCGAATCCCATAGACAGAGGAGCCTGGTGGGCTACAGTCCATAGTGTTGCAAAGAGTCAGAAATGACTGAAGTGACTTAGCACAGCACACACAGAGGAACTTTGAACTCTAGACTCATGTGATTGTTTTGGCTCTTTGGAGTCCCTTGTAATTCCACATGTCTGTTAGGGTCAACTTATGTGTTTTCTCCTAAAGGCCTTTTGTAATTCATATTGAATCTTTTTCCACAGCGATGAAAAGACTTAAGATGGCAATACTATGGAATGCATCTTCAGTCTGAAATGAATTGTCCAGGGAGACGAGTGCTGTCAAAACCAGAGACTTTATTGGGAAGGGGTGCTGGGGCGGAGGGCAGGAGGGTGAGGGAAACTGGGAGCACTGCTCTGCCACGTGGCTCACAGTCTCAGGTTTTATGCTCATTGGGTTACTTTCTGTCTTTTTGTCTCTGGCTAGTCATTCTGAATTGGAATCCTTCCTGGAGGCACATGCATCACTCAGTTGAGATGGATTCCAGCAAGGGGGATCCTGGGAGGTTGGTAGGACCTATGGACTGGAGTCTCCTGTCTCCTTTTGACCTTTCCTGAGTTCTGGTTGGTGGTAGCTTGTTAGTTCCTTGTTCCTTGTCAGGACCTTCTGTTGTAAGATGACTCCTGCAAGTGGTTTCTCTGGTGCCTGGCAAGGGCAGGTTGTCAGTGGTTCCCTCGACAGTTTGTCTTTTGGTTTTCTTGAATAAGGTCCTTCACAGAGTAAAGGTATAAATTTTAAAATGTCAATATTTTAATTAATTTATATTAAACATTTGGTAAGTTGGCTTTTTTGTTGTTAGGACTCATCACCAGACTGAAGGTCATGTAGACCTTTTGTTGTTTTCTAAAATTTTTATCGTTTTTTAATTGATTTGTGGTGTCAATTGCAAAATTTCTGTTTATGTTAGATTCATTCCATTTTTTAAAGTTATTTATTTTTAATTGATTAATGATTGCTTTACAATATTGGTTTGGTGTGTCATACATCAACATGAATTAACCCTAGGTGTACATATGTCCCCTCCTTCTTGAATCTCCCTCCCACCTCCCGCCCAGTCCCACCTCTCTAGGTTATTACAGAGCCCCAGTTTGAATTCCCTGAGTCATACAGCAGATTCCCATTGGCTATCTATTTACATATGTTGGAGCATATGCATTCATGCTGCTCTCTCCATTCATCTCATCCTCTCCCTCTTGTCCCCCACCCTTGTCTGTAAGTTCGTTCTCTATGTATGCATCTCTCTTGCTGCTTTGTGAACAGATTTGTTGGTGTCATTTTCTACATTCCATATATATGCTTTCATATATGATATTTCTTTTTTTTCTTTCTGACTTCCTTCACTGTTTAATAGGCTCTAGGTCCATCTACTTCATTAGAACTGACTCAAATGTGTTCCTTTTTATGGCTGCATTCCATATAGTTTTTAATTGTTCCTTAGCCATGTTTTGAGAAGGGTCATGGAGATATTTGGCTCCATTTCAGTTTGGGTTTGCAGTCTTAGTGTACACAGCAGAGCTGCCTTCTGGATGAGACTTCTGGGGTTTGTGAGTGCGGTGCTGCCAGCTCTTCTCTGGTGGCCCACAGTTCAGTTCAGTTCAGTCGCTCAGTCGTGTCCGACTCTTTTCAACCCCGTGATTCACAGCACACCAGGCCTCCCTGTCCATCACCAACTCCCGGAGTTCACTCAGACTCATGTCCATCGAGTCAGTGATGCCATCCAGCCATCTCATCCTCTGTCGTCCCCTTCTCCTCCTGCCCCCAATCGCTCCCAGCATCAGAGTCTTTATATCTTTCCTTTTCTCCTTTGCTTTTCACTTCTCCTCTTTTCACAGCTATTTGTAAGGCCTCCTCAGACAGCCATTTTGCTTTTTTGCATTTCTTTTCCATGGGGATGGTCTTGATCCCTGTCTCCTGTACAATGTCACAAACCTCCGTCCATAGTTCATCGGGCACTCTATCTATCAGACCTAGTCCCTTAAATCTATTTCTCACTTCCACTGTATAATCATAAAGAATTTGATTTAGGTCATACCTGAATGGTCTAGTGGTTTTCCCTACTTTCTTCAATTTGAGTCTGAATTTGGTAATAAGGAGTTCATGACCTGAGACACAGTCAACTCCTGGTCTTGTTTTTGTTGACTGTATAGAGCTTCTCCATCTTTGGCTGCAAAGAATAAATCAATCTGATTTCGGTGTTGACCATCTGGTGATGTCCATGTGTAGAGTCTTCTCTTGTGTTGTTGGAAGAGGGTGTTTGCTATGACCAGTGCATTTTCTTGGCAAAACTCTTGTTAGTCTTTGCCCTGCTTCATTCCACATTCCAAGGCCAAATTTGCCTGTTACTCCAGGTGTTTCTTGACTTCCTACTTTTGCATTCCAGTCCCCTATAATGAAAAGGACATCTTTTTTGGTGTTAGTTCTAAAAGGATTTGTAGGTCTTCATAGAACTGTTCAACTTCAGCTTCTTCAGCATTACTGGTTGGGGCATAGACTTGGATTACTGTGATACTGAATGGTTTTCCTTGAAAACGAACAGAGATCATTCTGTCATTTTTGAGATTGCATCCAAGTACTGCATTTTGGACTCTTTATTTGACCATGATGGCTACTCCATTTCTTCTGAGGGATTCCTGCCCACAATAGTAGATATGATGGTCATCTGAGTTAAATTCACCCATTCCAGTCCATTTTAGTTCACTGATTCCTAGAATGTTGACGTTCACCCTTGCCATCTCTTGTTTGACCACTTCCAATTTGCCTTGATTCATGGACCTGACATTCCAGGTTCCTATGCAATATTGCTCTTTACAGCATCGGACCTTACTTCTATCACCAGTCACATCCACAACTGGGTATTGTTTTTGCTTTGGCTCCATCCCTTCATTCTTTCTGGAGTTATTTCTCCACTGATCTCCAGTAGCATATTGGGCACCTACTGACCTGGGGAGTTCCTCTTTCAGTATCCTATCATTTTGCCTTTTCATACTGTTCATGGGGTCCTCAAGGCAAGAATACTGAAGTGGTTTGCCATTCCCTTCTCCAGTGGACCACATTCTGTCAGGCCTCTCCACCATGACCCGCCCATCTTGGATGGCCCCACAGGCATGGCTTAGTTTCATTGAGTTAGACAAGGCTGTGGTCCTAGTATAGGGGGTGCCAGACTCACCTCTGACCCGCAGGGTTTTGCCTTCAGACTTGGCTCCCTACACAGCTGGCAGGAGCTTTGTCTTCTTAGGACGGTCAAGGCTTAGGCTTCCAGATAATGGGGCTGCGTCCATGCTGATAGGAGTGGGGTTGCCTCAGTACCCAGCAGCAAGGAGGCACTGCAAGAGGGAAAAATGAGCATGTTTCTTGTGTCCAGCTGAGTGCTGATGGGAGGTTCATCTCAGAGGACTCAGGAGGGAAAGAGCTCCATGTGGAAAATGGTGGGTTTTTAGTTAGATTTCTGTATGCTATTGAGCGGGTAAGAGGCTATTGAGGGGTCTCCAAACGGAAGAAATAGGCTGCAAGTGTCAGACTTTTTTTTATCTTTCTCGTAAGCAGCAGGAGGAAACAAATTACAAGTGTCAGATTTTTTTTCCTTCTCTATACAAAATTAAAATTTAATTTTGATTTTAGAATTAAAGAATTAATTTTAAGAGAAAATGTAATTTTCTCTTAAAATTCTGTGTGGCCATGACGACACTTGGTTCCACCTGAACTTAACTTTTCTCAAACCCTGAGCTAACCAATGCGTTTTTCTTATGGGAATGTTTTTATGAAGCTGTGTTAATGAAACTATGTATTTGCTTTGGAATTTGCCTTTCTTCAAAACGGTTTCACCTAAGACTAACTTTTTTCTTTTCTCAAACCTTGGGCTGATAATAGCTCAACAAGCCAGTGTTCATATCAATTGTTTTATGGCTGGGGATGATACACCTCATGCCATCCTATCTCAGAAATGCTTACTGTGGGAGAGGGGCCTGGTGAGACTCCCTCAGCCTTGAGGTGTCTCTCTCATCAGATTAATAGCCTTCTAAATGATATAAAACAGATTGGTAAAACTAGCAAGGGGGGCACTCTTTCTGCCCTCTTCTGATGTCTATGTCAGAAGCTTTTATACTGTAAGAAAACTTTATTACACAAAAGCTCTGAGTGATCAAGCCTTGTCACTGGCCCTGGATTGAATTCCTCTCCTCTGGAGGCCAAGAATCCTGCCTTCTTTCATGGCTCAGCAACAACTTTTCAGTATAAGGGATGACCAGTGATGTTCTTGGCCAGTTTTCCTGTCACTGTTTCTTGAGAGGACTGTCCTTTCCTTTTTGCATGTTCTTGGCTTGATTTTCATGAACTAACTGGCTACATACATGTGGGTTTATTCCCGGGCTTCCTACTCTTTTCCTGTATCTGTGTGTCTGTGTTTGTGCCAGTTCTTCCCTGTTGTGGTTACTAAGCTCTGTGATGTAGTTCAAAGTCAGAGAGGAAGATCCCTCCAGGTGTGTTCTTCTTTCTTCTTTTTTGGCTGTTCAAGGTCCTTAGTTGTTGCAGGCTAATATTAGGAATATTTCTATTTCTATGAAAAATGCCATTGGATATTATGTTGTGATTGAAGTCAGTGCATTTGCTGATGGCTTTGGTTGGAAGGGACATTTTAACTACTCATTGTTCCAGTGCTTGAGCATGGAATATGCTTCTGTTTATTTGTGTTTTCTTAATCACTGCTTTCTAGTTTTCTGACTACTGGTCTTTTATGTCCTCGGTTAAGTTTGTTGCTAGATATTTTATTCTTTTTGATGCAATTATAAATGTGCTTTTCTTCATTTCTGTTTCTGGTTGTTATTACTGTATGGAAACACCACTGATTTTTTATATTGATTTCAAATTATTCAACTTTACTGAATGTATTCTAAAAACTTTTTGTGAAGTTATGTGTAAAAGTTTATTTGTAAAATTTGTTACTCCGGCAGTAGGTCATCCAGAGGACCCAAGACATGGTGGCTACTAATAGACTCTTCCCACAGTGCTTCTTCATAAATGTGGACTCCTACATGGGCTACAGTCCATGAGGTTGCAAAGAGTCGGACACGACTGAAGCGACTTAGCACGCATGCGCGCACAGCATCACAACTTCCCTTGAACTTGATCTGGCTAAGTCTTGGCCTCTATAAGAAAGTTTCATGCTTGTCTTTTCTGATTTTCTTCTGTGTATTGACATGGTTGTTTTGATAAATAATTTACTTTCCAGTAATTTAAAATGTTCAGAAAACTCCTTATAATGGTAATAAGTACTCACATTTACCACATCACCTAAAATACTCCATGTGTTTTATCCAAAATGGGCGCATTCTCCTGCAGAACCAGCACATAACCACCAAAATCAGGAAATCCACATTATAATGTAATTCACAGGCCCACTTCCACTTTCAGCAATTGTCCAAGTGTATGGATAAATCTTTTTTCTCATCCTCACCTAGTGTTTCCGCAGTATTCTTGTCTGGAAAATCCCATGGATGGAGGAAGCTGGTAGGCTATAGTCCATGGGGTTGCAAAGAGCAGGACATGACTGAGCAACTTCACTTTCACTTACATCTAAGTTTTTGTTTGGAGTGTTACTGAGGTTTTCAGTCATTTGGACAACCTTGTGAATTTAAATCAGACAAGGTGAATATGCGATCTGGGTGGCATTTTCTGTATGGATTTTTTTTTCACTAAAGCTGTTTGTAGTGTTTATTCATGTTGTAAAATGTATCAATACTACATTCTTTTTTCCCCATTGTAATTAAAAATAGATACTATGCCATTTACCATTTAAATCATTGTAAGCATACAATGTTGTATCCTTCACTTTTGCAAACAAGTTTAGTAACAGGTGTACCTTGTATGTGCTGTGGAGAAACCCAGAAAATTGTGTCAGTGCTTGAAATGGCCCAGGATATCACCTTAGATACCATCTTAATCTAAAAACAAAACAAGGACTTCCCTGGTGGTCCAGTGGCTATATCTGCTCCTCCCCCTGCCCCCGAAGAAGGGGACCCAGGTTCAATCCCTGGTCAGGGAACTAGATCTCACTTGCCACAACTAAGAATTTGCATCCTGCAGCTAAATATCTGGCTTGCCTCAAGGAAGGTCAACCTGGCACAGCCACATAAACAAACAAATAAATATTAAAAATATAGAAACAAGAAAGGAAGGGTATGGTTGTTGTGCAGATTTATGTCAGCCTTTCCTATCGATAGAGTTGCACAAGACTGTCTTCCTTCTATCTGGTATACAGAAAGACTTCCTTTGAAATGAGATTTCTCTTGTAAATGTGACTCTCAGAAGAGCCAGTTTGACTCGAGTTTCAGAGATGATCATACATCCTCTTAAAAAAAATTAGGTCCAAATAATTCTCATGCTGAAGAGGTGTATTTTGGGGTAGCATTTGCTCCCCCTCAGTTTGGATATATCCCACTGACTCAATGGAGATGAGTTTGAGTAAACGCTGGGAGCTGGTGATGGACAGGGAAGCCTGGCATGCTGTGGTCCATGGGGTCGCGAAGAGTCGGACATGACTGAGTGACTGAACTGAACTGAACAGTTTCCTTACGCAGTCATCTATTGAAGACATCCTGATATTTGGAAGTTTGTGGCTATTACAAGTAGAGCTGCTGTGTATGATTGCATGACAGTTTTTGTTTTGACACTTTTGCAAAGCCATTTTCTAAGTACTAGATGTGCAAAATTGATCCTCAGGTGAGCCTTGTTCAGCTTTGGAAAAAAACAGCTAAGTTGCTCCGTGGCACATGTGATCTTCCCGGATAAGGGATCGAACTTGAGTCTCTTGCACTGTCAGGAGCATTCTTTATCACTGAGCCACCACGGAAGCCCTCGGGTTTTTTTTTGTTGTTGTTGTTTTAAGTTTACTGGTTCTAATAGGTGTGCACTGCTACTTCACTGTAGTTTTAATTTCTAATTTCCTAATGATATATGATTTTTGAGTATTTTTGATATGTTTATTTACTGTCTGTATGTTTTCTTCAGCCAGGTGTTCAGATTTATACATCTTTAATGAGGTTGTTTGTTCCAGATTTTTTGGTATTATCTGAGTACAACCCTTTATCAGATATATATTTTGTAAATGTATTTCTCTGTGGCTTGTGTTTAGGTTTTCTGAATAAGGTCTTTTACAGAGTTTAAATTTTTAATTTTTTAAAGGTCATGTTATAAATTTTATATCCTTTTTGGGATAGACTTTAGTTTTTTTGTTGTTGTTGTTAAAATTCATAAGCAAAACTGAGGTACTATAGATACAGCTTTGCATTTTGTCTGTTGAGAAGTTTGAGTGAATTTGGTGTAAGTTGTAAAATTTCTCTCTACTTTCATTTGATTGCATATGGTTTCCAATTATTTATATAACGATTTTTGGAGATGTCATGGGAAGCCAGTTTCCCCAAGTGAAGCTGCGTCCACGAAACATCAACTCTTTCCAACCGCTGGGAACCGCTTTCTGCTTTTTCTGTCTTTGAATTTGACTTGCTTTGAGATGATTCCACTATCTCATACTAGCAGCATCACAGAATGTTTGTCCTTTTTCCAGTCTGGTTTGTTTCACTTAACTGTGTGTATACCACAGTTGTTTATGGAACTGTCTGTCCATGGACACTTGGGTTCCTTCCATTTGTTGGCCAGTGTGAATAACGCTGTTGTGAATATGAGTGTAGAAATATGTTTATTTTTTTCAGCCCATTTTTCAAATCTTTTAGGTACATAACCAGAATTTGAATTGACATATTGTATGTTAATTCTGTTTGTTAGTTTTTGAGGAATTTCTGTAATGTCTTGCACAGTGGCTGTGCCATTTCACTGTATTTTTTGTATGGTAGAATATTGTTGAAGCTTTTGCATGTACCCTGTTTTACATCTTCACTCATCCACTGATGAACAGTTGAATGAGTTCTACCTTTGGGCTATTGTGAATAATGTTGCTATGAATGTTTGTGTACCAGCTGTTGTTTGGACAGCTGTTTTCAGTTCACTGATGTGTATATCCAAGAGTGGAGTTGGTGAGGTAAACAGTGAGTATACGTTTATCTTTCTGAGGAAATGCCAAACTATTGTACCTACAGTCTGTACTATTTTCCATATCCACAAACAAAGTATAAGGTTTCTGATTTTCTGCATTGCTGTTAATATTTTGATATTGATTATAATCATTTAGTGAATGCGAACAAATATTGCATTGTGATTTTAATCTGTATTTCCATCATTACAGAAAGGAAATATACCTAAGACAGTTTTTAACTCAAACCTCAGCATCGTGCTTAGTAGCCATAGCTATTATATTACCAAAACTACTAACAATTACCCTATATATTAAAAAAAAATTAACCCCAAAATCACTCATCAAAATTCATTAGGATAAGACAACCAATTCTACCAAGTTAATAAATCCAAGCCCACTATAAATTTAGGAAGATTTTGAAAAACACCTTATAAAACTAACAACAGAATTCAGTGAATGTCATCAGTATTCTTACATGGAATGGAGCCATGGCAATGAAATGAAAAGTCATCACTGTGTTTTGACTGTAAGAACAGTAATGACCAACATTTGAAAATTCAAGGTGTTAATCATAATTGTTAACAGTGCATTTATTGATCTACCATCTCCATCAAATATCATAATGAAATTCCCATTGTTTACTTTGTATTTGTTTACTTTTGTAAATGAAATCACGACATTTATTTGTAGCAATTCATTATACATGAAGTACAAGTAATATGTATCAATATGTAAATAATCTATGGATTATTCGTTACTTATGTGAAAATGAAGGTTCCATGTTCTTTATTTATTCATGTAGCAAGAAGCCTGCAGTGTGGATTTTACACCTTATTAGAATTATGAACATTAAAATCAGCTTACTGTTTCTTTAATAGCCACAGCATTTATACATTACCTGTTACAATGAGGCTAAATGTCCTTTTGAGGAGAAACAGGTCAAATTTTGTTTTAGCCGTTCCTCCCATTGGCTCTAAGTTAGTCAAAAGAATCAGAGGAGGATTCTGGTCCTCATTTGATTCTTTGCCTTCCATTTTATCCTCCCATTTTTTTAAAATTGCAGCTTTAGCAGTCGATTACCTACTAATCTTTCATGAAATGAGTCTAGTAATCCAACAGGGATCCCATCCAGTTATAGCAAAATCCCATTTCATCTGAACTACAAAGTTGAGGATCCCTTGGTTGCTTTGTTCTTATTAATAATCTTACTAATTCTAATAGTATTCTCATCTGACCCTCTAGGAGACCCAGAAAATTATACTCTAGCTAACTCCTTCAGCACTCCCCCTTCACATCACACTGAAATAATACTTGTAATTTGCTTGCTATTTCACACTAAATGGATGTATTATCCTTAATCTTCCCAACTGTCATTTTGGCAGTTGTCCCAGTAGTTTGTGTATCAAAACAATAAAGTGTAGCATTCATGCCTCTTAGCCAGTGTTTCTTTGGATTCCCAGTAGTGGACCTATTAATACTGACATGAATTGGAAGAGAGTCCCTTGATTACCGATATATTATCATTGGAGAACTAGCATCTGTTCTATACTTTTTTGTGATTTTTGTTGTTATAGCACTTAAAATAAGCACATTATTAAAAGTAACCTGCTAAAACTTAAGTCTTTGTAAGAAACGGAGAGTAATATATATCTCCTTACGACTCAGGGAAGATGCTCTAGCTCTCCCATCAGCACACAAAGTTGAAATTCAGCTTAAACTATTTCCCAAACAATTTGCTTATGGGACATAAACACTATTGTTAAGTGGTATACAAGCATATGCCCTTCTATACATATATATATATATGTATAGTACTACGCTTTATTATATATATGATATGTAAAATCATGAATTATCTGATGTGTATAAGCATGTATATCAGCCAGTTGCTATCACACAACACATTAAACAGTTCAATCCGCTTTGGATTCCAATCAGTATTAATTCTTACAGGGCTCATTGAAGTCATTAATGCAATACAGTAGATATGTGCATTTATCACATATAACATATTAAGTCAAATCATTTGTGGTCAACATGTTAATCATTGCTGATAATCAGAGCTTAATTATGAGGATGTGAAAAAGTATTCGCTTGCCCCAAAATGTGTCTCTTAATTTCTGGCCCATGGTCTGTGTGGATTTCTATAAATGAACTGTATGTGGTATCTGGTCTTTACCTCAGGGAGATCTCACATAAAATCATCTGTTTCCCTTTAAATAAGACCTCATGATGAACTAAAATAAAAAGTCTCTCACTGTTTCCCATCTATTTGCCATGAAGTGATGGGACTGGATGCCATGACCTTAGTTTTCTGAATGTTGAGCTTTAAGCCAAATTTTTCACTCTCCTCTTTCACTTTCATCAAGAGGCTCTTTAGTTCTTCACTTTCTGCCATAGGGTGGTGTCATCTGCATCCCATAAAGGTGGTGTCATCTGGTCCCATCACTTCATGGCAAATATATGGGGAAACAATGAAAACAGTGGCAGACTTTATTTTCTTGGGCTCCAAAATCACTGCAGATGGTGACTGCAGTCATGAAATTAAAAAACACTTGTTCCTTGGAAGAAAAGCTATGACCAACCTAGACAGCATATTAAAAAGCAGAGACATTATTTTGCCAGCAAGTCCATCTAGTCAAAGCTATGGTTTTTCCAGTAATCATGTGTGGAGAGTTGGACCATAAAGAAAGCTAAGTGCCAAAGAACTGATGCTTTTGAACTGTGGTGTTGGAGAAGACTCTTGAGAGTCCCTTGGACTGCAAGGAGATCCAACCAGTCCATCCTAAAGGAAATCAGTCCTGAATATTCATTGGAAGGACTGATGCTATGGCTGAAACTCCACTCTACTTTGGCCACCTGATGCAAAGAGCTGACTCATTGGGAAAGACCCTGATGCTGGGAAAGATTGAGGGCAGGAGGAGAAGGGGACGGCAAAGGATGAGATGGTTGGATGACATCACCGACTCAATGGACATGAGTTTGGGTAAACTCCAGGAGTTGGTGATGGACAGGGAGACCTGGCGTGCTGCAGTTTATGGGGTTGCAAAGAGTCGAACACGACTGAGCAACTGAACTGAACTGAACTGAGTCTATGCTCCATGAAGTTCCTGGTTCTTCCCCAGGCCCTGACCAGCACATGGCTGCAGAACCTGCTCACAGTTTTGTTTTGCCAGTTGAAATGTTTAGTGACTGCTGGCGACGGAATGAAACACCAACACTGCAGAGTGGTTTGAATCTTTGTATTTTAACCCTCGCTTCTTACAGCTGCTTTATTTTATATCCCTTGCACAACAACCTACAGGGCATGTGGCCAAGCACTATGATTCAGAGACTATACAGTGCGCAGGCGCAGGGCGAGATAGCCTTTACCTTAACTTATTTACTGCAGCTAAGACTTTGTTTTGGGGAACTTCCTTATCAACTTAGAATCCGTTTTGTCCCTGGGTCTGTTCCTTTTGAGGAATCAGAGAAACATCCTTGTGTGCAAGAAATGTTCTTTTCCCACGGGAACAAACAGAGGATTCTTAGCTGAACATCTCGTTTGCAAGAATGTTCAGCCCTGGTTGAGAGTCTCGTTTGCAAGCACTTCTCAACCTTCCTTATACCTAGTTCCCTACAAGTGAAAAAGCTTTTGTTCTGTTTCCTGATGTGGGTGAAGTGTGGAGCCCAGTGATGATTTCTGCTTCAAGAAAGGTACATCCTAGTTCCCACAGGCAGGTTAGCCCCCTGTCCAATGATGAGAGACCCCAGGTGTGTGACCTGTGCCTCCTGGGAGCGCAGCCCTAAGCTACTTTGAACCTGACCAAGTTCTGTCTACATGGTAGATTCAGAACTCTCCAAGTCCTGTCTACACTGATTATGTTTAGATAAGACCATGTGCTTCTACAATGAGAACATTTACACCTGAACATTTTATACCTGGGTTCTCTGTGCAGTCGGACATGGAGACCTGGGTAGAGACCCAGCCTGGCTTCTGTCCTGAAAAACTCCGTGCCTGCATCTGAATGTCAGTGCTCAGATGTCTGGGGCCTGGAGCTGAGGTGGTTTCTCTGGGTAACCATGCTCTTCTCTGAGTGGGGTTCCATGGCCCTCCCAGGAGTCAGTGCTGAGATGGGCTCTTAGTCTTTCTGCCTGACAAGTTCACCTTCCCTGGGGCTCATTGAGACACCTCAGGTAGGCTACCTGGTTGTTGTTCAGTCTCTACGTTGTGTCCAACTCTTTGTGACCCCATGGACTACAGCATACCAGGCTTCCCTGTCCTCCACTATCTCCTGGTATTTGCTCAAACTCACGTTCATTGAGTCAGTGATGACATCAAACCATCTCATCCTCTGTTGTCCCCTTCTCCTCCTGGCTTCAGTCTTTCCCAGCATCAGGGTCTTTTCCAATGAATCAGCTTTTCCCATCAGGTGGCCAAAATACTGGAGCTTCAGTTTCAGCATCAGCCCTTCCAATGAATATTCACAATGGATTTCCTTTAGGATTGATTGGTTTGATCTCCTTGCTGTTTAAGGAACTCTCAAGAGTCTTCTCCACCACCATAGCTTGAAAGCATCAGTTCTTCGGTGCTTAGCCTTCTTTATGGTCCAACTCTCACATCCATACATGACTACTGGACAAACCATAGCTTTGACTATGTGGACCTGGCTTGTTTACACATTGGGGGCCCACTGACCACAGCCATGGTGTCCTGACCAAGGGAATATGTGATCCCAGGTGGGGGCTTCTGGGGACTGTGTGAGTCTCACCCCATCTGCGTGGGTCAGAATTATGTACAGAGGGAGACCATACACTCAAAGCTAAGGAAAAGGGAAGAATACATGCAAGCTTCACTTGCGTTTAGGAATTAATGCTGTACAGTATCATTTTATACAGGTCTGTGCCTATTCCCTCTTTAGCCACCGCCCCCCCCCATGAGGTTCCTCCTCCCTGGGGCTCCTGGAGACTCCTCAGGTGAGCTACCTGGTAATTATTCCAATTCACCAGCATGAGCTTGGTGAGAAGGGAGCAGGTTTACCTGGGCAATTGATTGCAGGGCACATGGATCAGGCAAAAAGTCAATGGGCAGCAGATGAGGTTGCTGCTGGGATCTCCTTCCAGTCACTCGTTCATACTCAGCAAAGACCAGACCTGCCCCTCATCTTCCAGTGCAGCATCTCGTGAGTTTTTGCAGCACCTCAGCAGGACAACAAAAGACTGAGACTGTCAGAACCAAGGTAGTGAGTGTGTTCAACATTATCGTGACAGCTGTAAAAACAGTTAATATCTCATAAACAGAAAGGAAAGAGGAGGACTTCTCTGGGACAAGTGTGGGGGAAGGAGACTGACCCAACACTACCTCCCAAGCCAGGAGGTTATAGGAACTCACTCGTTTCCACCATAGGAGCCCAATCAGCAGAGACCTGGTGTCCTAACCAAGGGTCTTGTCACCCCAGGGGCAGGGTCTGGGGGGAGGGTCACCCCAGAGACTGTGGACATGGGACAACAGGGGCAGGGCCTGGGGAAGGGGTCACCGTAGAGTCTGTGGACATGTGACCCCAGATTCAGGGTGTGGGAGGGGGTCACCCTGGAGACTGTGGCCGTGTGACCCCAGGTTCAGCATCTGAATATTGTGTGGCTCTCACCCCATCCACATGGGTCCAGATCTTGTACCGGGAGACCCCATATGCACTCTTTACCTGTGTGTCTTGTCCCCTCTGAGATTTCCAACGTCTGAATTGAGGGTGTCGCCCTGATTAACCTGTGGTCCTTTTTCTTCTCTTCATGAATTCGAATTCATGGTGTCGAATCCCGGCACCTCTCGGTGAGTTGCTACTCTGTGCTCTGCTGAGTGAAAGAGCGCCCCCGGTGGTGTCATACCGATATCACGGCGTGTCACGCGTCTAGCTCATGGGGTCACCACTGTCTGGTGTCCTCTAGACCGAGGACCTCTAGATCATGTAATTTAACTTGTAATTTACTGTTATTTTATATTGGGGTAGAGTTGATTTCCAGTGTTTTGTTTGTTTTAGGTGTACATGAACTTGGTTCAGTTAGACATAGATGTATATTTATTCTTTTTCTGTTTTTTCCTCATATAGGTTATTACAGTTTGTTCAGTAGAGCCCCCAGTTCTATTCAGTAGGTCCTTTTTCATTATCAACTTGATGCATATTAGTGTTTATATTTTCATCCAAACTCAATTTATCTGTCCCTTCTAATTTTCCTTCATAATCGTAATTTCATCTTCTTAGGCTGTGAGTCTGTTTCTATTTTGTAAATTAGTTCATTGGTGTGAACGTATAGATTCCACCTGCACGTGATATCTTAGGATATTTGTCTTTTCCTCTCTGAAAAGCATGTACAGTGTGATAATTTCCTGGTCTGTCCAGGCTGCTGCCGGCATCATTATTTTGCTCTGTTTCATGGCTGAGCAGCGTTCCAGTGTATAGAGGAACCGCGTAGTCTGCATCGTTCTGTCAGTGGGTGTTTTGGTGGGTTGTGTGGCTGTTGTAATAGCGCTGCCCTGAAAGTCAAGGTGCGCACGTCATTTTGAATGGCGGTTTTCTCTGGACCTGAGCCGAGGAATGCGCTGCAGGATCATACAATACCTCTGTTTAGTGTTTCAGGGAATCTCCCTGCTGTTTTTCATAGTGGCTTCACCATTTACATTCGCACCAAGACTGGGAGGATTTTCTTCTCTGTACATCCTCTGCAGTAACTATTCTTTTAGATCTTCTCAATGATGGCCTCTGTGACCAGTGTGAGGTGATAGCTCGTACAGTTTGGCATTGACTTAATAATTACTAATATGGACTATCTTTCCGTGTGCTTTTATTATTATTTTTACATCTTATGAGAACAATTTACCTATCCAATTTGGCTTCTTGAAAGTTGGCCCTGTTTGGAATTTTTTCCCGATGATTTACCCCAGGATATTTCTTGAGGGCAGGTGTCATTTACAGCCCTCTTGGACTTGTGACTATTATGAGCCCTTTAACGTCTGTTTTAAGCTGTATATGTTGATCTGAACCAGCCAATTACTCCCTGTCCCTCCGCCTTTCTTTTTTTTTGTAACCATGAGTTTCTTTTCTAAGTCTATGAGGCTGTTTCTCTTTGGTAAAGAAGTTTATTTGTGTCCATGTTTAGATTCCACAGGAAGGTATATGCTGTACTCCTCTTTTTCTATCTCACTTCACTTAGTGTGATTATCTCTAGTTTCTTCCCGGTAACTGGAAATGGCATTATTTCATCCTTTTTATGTCTGAGTAATAATGCGTGGTGTACCTGTACCCCATTTTCTGTCCTCATTCATCTGTCCTTCTACGCTGAAGTTGCTTCTGTGTCTTGGTTATTGTACCTAGGGCTGCCATGATTGTCGGGTGCAGGTGTCTTTTAAAATTTTGGTTTCCTCTGGATCTGCGCCTAGGTTTGGGATTGCTGGGTTACTGGGTACTTCTATGTTTAGTTTTTTAAGAACCTCCATAGTGTTCTCCCTAGTGGATGTACTGACTGACATTCCCACCAACAGTGTAGGAGGGTTCCCTTTTCTCCACACCCTCTGCAGACTTTATTGTTGTATGGCTTTCGATGTGGTCATTCTGATCAATGTGAGGTGGTACCTCATACATTTGATTTGCCTTTCTCTAAGAGCTAGTGCTGCACTCACTATGCCAGCAAATTTGGAAGACTCAGCATTGGCCACAGGACTGGAAAAGGTCAGTTTTCATTCCAAGCCCAAAGAAAGGCAATGCTAAAGAATGCTCAAACTCACACAATTGCACTCATCTCACACGCTAGTAAAATAATGCTCAAAATTCTCCAAGCCAGGCTTCAGCAATACGTGAACCGTGAACTTCTAGATTTTCAAGCTGGTTTTAGAAAAGGCAGAGGAACCAGAGATCAAATTGCCAACATCTGCTGGATCATGGAAAAAGCAAGAGAGTTCCAGAAAAAAACGTCTATTTCTGCTTTATTGACTATGCCAAAGCTTTTGACTGTGTGGATCACAAGAAACTGTGGAAAATTCTGAAAGAGATAGGAATACCAGCCCACCTGACCTGCCTCTTGAGAAACCTGTATGCAGGTCAGGAAGCAACAGTTAGAACTGGACATGGAACAACAGACTGGTTCCAAATAGGAAAGGAGTACGTCAAGGTTGTATATTGTCACCCTGCTTATTAAACTTCTATACAGAGTACATCATGAGAAACGCTGGGCTGGAAGAAGCACAAGCTGCAATCAAGATTGCCAGGAGAAATCTCAATAACCTCAGATATGCAGATGACACCACCCTTATGGCAGAAAGTGAAGAGGAACTAAAAAGCCTCTTGATGAAAGTGAAAGAGGAGTGTGAAAAAGTTGGCTTAAAGCTCAACATTCAGAAAATGAAGATCATGGCATCCGGTCCCATCACTCCATGGGATATAGATGGAGAAACAGTGGAAACAGTGTCAGACTTTATTTTTTGGGGCTCCAAAATCACTGCAGATGGTGATTGCAGCCATGAAATTAAAAGATGCTTACTCCTTGGAAGAAAAGTTATGATCAACCTAGACAGTATATTCAAAAGCAGAGACATTACTTTGCCGACTAGGGTCCGTCTAGTCAAGGCTATGGTTTTTCCTGTGGTGATGTATGGACGTGAGAGTTGGACTGTGAAGAAGGCTGAGCACCAAAGAATTGATGCTTTTGAACTGTGGTGTTGGAGAAGACTCTTGAGAGTCCCTTGGACTGCAAGGAGATCCAACCAGTCCATTCTGAAGGAGATCAGCCCTGGGATTTCTTTGGAAGGAATGATGCTAAAGCTGAAACTGCAGTACTTTGGCCACCTCATGAGACGAGTTGACTCATTGGAAAAGAGTCTGATGCTGGGAGGGATTGGGGGCAGGAGGAGAAGGGGACAACAGAGCATGAGATGGCTGGATGGCATCACCGACTCGATGGACATGAGTCTGAGTGAACTCCGGGAGTTGGTGATGGACAGGGAGGCCTGGCGTGCTGCAATTCGTGGGGTCGCAGAGTCAGACACAACTGAGCAACTGAACTGAACTGAAGAGCTAGTGATTCTGAGCATCATTTCATGTGCTTTATGGCCATCTCTATGACTTCTTCAGAGAAATGTGCATTTACTCTTTGGCCAATTTTTTATTGGGTTTTTTGTTATTTTTTTGATATTGAGCTGTACTAGTGGTTTGTATATGTTGAAGAGAAATTCCTTATAGGTATCTTGGTTTAGAAGAATTTTTTTCCATTCATAGGGTTGTCTTTTTCTTTCACTGATGGTTTCCTTTGCTGTCCAGATGCTTTTAATGTTTATTAGGTCCAAATTGTTTATTTTTGTTTCATTTTCATGATTTTATGAGGTGGATCAAAAAAGAACTTGCTGCATTTTATGTCAAGGCGTGTGCTCTTTTCCTCAAGAGTTCCATACGATCTGTCCTTTATTTAGATCTTTAATTTATTTGGAGCTTATTTTTGTGTATGGTGTTAGGGAGCATTCTAATTTCATTGCTAAGGAACCTGCCCGGCGTCCTCCACAGTGTCTGCTCCCAATTTCCATTCCCAGCATCAGTGTAGGAGGGTTGCCTTTGCTCCACACCCTCTCCAGCAATTACCAATTGTAGAGTTTCCGTCTATGGCCATTCTGACTGGTGTGAGGTGATATCTTCTTGAAGTTTTTATTTGCATTTCTCTCATATTTAGTGATGTTGACATCTTTACATGTGATATTTTAAAACAGTGTAAGTTAAATTACTTATTCAAATTGGATTCTTGACTGCTCTGTTTTTAATAATCTTCTGTTGACCTCCCCTAGGACATTTCTTGAGGGCAGGTGTATTTTACTTGCAGGTGGCAGGCTTAGTGAATATTAAGTGCCTGTGAACAAAGGTTTCAAAGTTGTTGTTATGAGCAATGGCCACAAGGTGGCAGCATGTCTTTATGCCCTTGCCCTGGCTATGGGAGGAACCAGAGCCTTAGGGAAACTCCTGTTTCTGGATTGTCAATTAGAGTGGAAGGTGCTAGAAGAAACACCCGAGGCTTGTATCCCATTCCTTCTTCCTTCTTCATCCCTATGCCCTGGACACATCCCAGTTCGTGCAACACCACTCTGTGGAGGGTGCTTTCATCATAGGTGGGGTCACCCTAAGGAAGGAAGCTGGAGGTGGGAGCCCGTCACCTGGAGACATGGAGCCCAGGGGGCTTTCCAAAGCTCTTCCAGCCCAGAAGCTCCACATCCTTTGGGTGCAGTAGGTGTAGTTTCACTGCAGGCGGAGCTGCCTGGATCTGGAGGTTGTGGGCTGGTGCAGAGGGGAACAGGCACGCCGGGTCCACTGGGCAGGGCTCATTGGCTGGCACCTCCTTCCCACCTCCCTCAGTCCCAAGACAGTGCATCCAAGGGACCCAAGCCTGACCAGGCTTCAGGTATGTGGCCGCAGCCCAGGTCACTAGGGCCTGAAGGGAATAGAGTCCGCATTCTCTTTTTGTAATTTGTATTGGTGTAGACGTGACTCACAGTGTTGTAGCGTGTTTGTTTTTTTTGTTTCAGGTGTACAGCAACACGATTCATTCATGCATAGCCATGTACATGTTCTTTGCTGGGTTCTCTTCCCATCTAGTTTATTATGCAGTGTTGAGTAGGGGTCCTTGTCTTATAGTGGGTTCTTGTTGATTATTTTATAAAGAGTCATGTGTGTGTATGTTCATCTCCACCTTCTCACTTCCTTTGCCCACAACCTGTCCCATTTGGTAACCAGAAGGTGGCTTGCTCTTTTGTGAGGCTATTTGTTTCGTAAAGAAGTTTATTTGTATCCATTTTTAGAATCCACCTCCAAGAGGTATCATATGACACTTGTCTTCCTTTGTCTTCCTTACCTCACTTAGTGTGATCGTCTCTACTTCCTTCCTTGTTGCTGGACATGGCATGATGTCACCCTCTTTATGGCTGAGTGATATTGCTCTGTGTGTGTGCACCCTATCTTGTTTACCCATTCATCTGTCCTTTCCCACTTAGGCTTCATCAATGTCTTGGCTCTTGTACATAGTGCTGCCATGAATATTGGGGTGCACCTGTCTTTTAAAATTATGGATTTCTCTGGATCTGTGTCCAGGAACGGTATTGCTGGGTCCTATGGTACTTCTCTGTCTAGTGTTTCATAACTCTTTGTCCTGTTCTCCTTTGTGGATTTACTGACTTTTATTCCCACCAACAGGGAGGAGGGTTCTTTTCCTCCATTCCCCTCCAACATTTATTGTCATAGATTTTCTATGCTGACCATTCTGATGTGTGTGAGGTGATGCCACTTCTGATTCACAGTTCTCTAATGCTTTCAGATGCTGAACATCTTTTCATGTGCTTCCGGGTCATCTCTACGTCTTCTTTGTGGAAAGGTCCATTTAAATCTGTGTTCCTATTTAACTGGGCTGTTTTTTGATATCGAGGTGCATAAGCTGTTTGCATGTTTTGGGGAGAAATTTCTTGAGGGTGTCTTAGTTTGCACATATTAGTTCTGTTATGAGGTTTGTCTTTTTGTTGTGTTTATGGTTTCCTCTGCTATGCCAGTGCTTCTAAGGGGAGTTCAGTTCAGTTAGTTGTTCAGTCATGTCCAACTCTTTGCGACCCCATGAATTGCAGCACGCCAGGCCTCCCTGTCCATCACCAACTCCCGGAGTTCACTCAGACTCACGTCCATCGAGTTAGTGATGCCATCCAGCCATCTCATCCTCTGTCGTCCCCTTCTCCTCCTGCCCCCAATCCCTCCCAGCATCAGACTCTTTTCCAATGAGTCAACTCTTCACATGACATGGCCAAAGTACTGGAGTTTCAGCTTTAGCATCATTCCTTCCCAAGAAATCCCAGGGCTGATCTCCTTCAAAATGGACTGGTTGGATCTCCTTGCAGTCCAAGGGACTCTCAAGAGTCTTCTCCAACACCACAGTTCAAAAGCATCAATTCTTCAGTGCTCAGCTTTCTTCACAGTCCAATTCTCACATCCATACATGACTACTGGAAAAACCATAGCCTTGACTAGACGGGCCTCGGCAAAGTAATGTCTCTGCTTTTGAATATGCTATCTAGGTTGATCATAACTTTTCTTCCAAGGAGTAAGCGTCTTTTAATTTCATGGCTGCAGTCACCATCTGCAGTGATTTTGGAGTCCAAAAAAATAAAGTCTGACACTGTTTCCACTGTTTCCCCATCGATTTCCCATGAAGTGATGGGACCAAATGCCATGATCTTCATTTTCTGAATGTTGAGCTTTAAGCCAACTTTTTCACTCTCCTCTTTCACTTTCATCAAGAGGCTTTTTAGTTCCTCTTCACTTTCTGCCATAAGGGTGGTGTCATCTGCATATCTGAGGTGATTGATATTTCTCCCGGCAATCTTGATTGCAGCTTGTGTTTCTTCCAGACCAGCGTTTCTCATGATGTATTCTGCATAGAAGTTAAATAAGCAGGGTGACAATATACAGCCTTGACGTACCCATTTATTTATTTTTGTTTTATTTTTCATGATTCTAAGAGGTGGGTTAAAGAAAAACGTGCTGCATTTTGTGTCAAAGTGTGTTCTGCATTTTCCCCTAAGTGTTTCATATTACTATCTGTCCTTTTATTTAGGTCTTTATTTGGGGTTTACTTTTGTGTATGCTGTTAGGCAGTATTCTAATTTCATTCTCATGACCATTTCTTTAAAAACCTGCACACTGTTCTTCATAGTTCAGTTCAGTTCAGTTGCTCAGTCGTGTCCGACTCTTTGTGACCCCATGAATCACAGCACGCCAGGCCTTCCTGTCCATCAACTCCAGGAGTTCACTCAGACTCAAGTCCATCGAGTCGGTGATGCCATCTAGCCATCTCATCCTCTGTCATCCCCTTCTCCTCCTGCCTCCAATCCCTCCCAGCATCAGAGTCTTTTCCAATGAGTCAACTCTTCGCATGAGGTGGTCAAAGTACTGGAGTTTCAGATTTAGCATCATTCCTTCCAAAGAACACCCAGGGCTGATCTCGTTTAGAATGGACTGGTTGGATCTCCTTGAAGTCCAAGGGACTCTCAAGAGTCTTCTCCAACGCCACAGTTCAAAAGCATCAATTCTTCAGCTTTCTTCACAGTCCAACTCTTATATCCATACATGACACAGTGGCTGCTACTAATCACCTTTTCACTAACAGTGTGGGAGGGTTCCCTTTTTTCCACACTTTCTCCAGCACTTATTGTTTGTCAACTTTTAGGCAACGGTCATTGTGAACCATATGAGGAAATACCTCATTGCAGTTTTGATTTGCATGTCTCTAATATTTAGTGGTATTGACATCTTTTCTTGTGATTCTTTTAAAGGGTGTGAGTTAAACTTACCTCTTGAAATTGGCCACTTGAATGCCTGCCTTGTTTTGAATTTTTTTTTTTCAGTGACTCCTGGGATATTTCTTGAAGGCAGGTATTTTTTTTTACCACAGCCCCTTGATCCTTGTGCATATTAAATACCCAGCAGCACTCATCAGTGGCCACAGGACTGGAAAAGGCCAGTTTTCATTCCAATCCCAAAGAAGGGCAATGCCAAAGAATGTTCAAACTACTGCACAATTGCCCTCATCTCACACGCTAGCAAAGTAATGCTCACAATTCTCCAAGCCAGGCTTCAACAGTACGTGAACTGTGAACTTCCAGATGCCCAAGCTGGTTTTTGATAAGGCAGAGAAACCAGAGATCAAATTGCCAACATCCACTGTATCATAGAAAAAGCAAGAGAATTTGAGAAAAACATCTACTTCTGCTTTATTGATTACGCCAAAGCCTTTGACTCTGTAGATCACAGCAAATTGTGGAAAATTCTTCAAGAGATGGGGATACCAGACCACCTTACCTGCCTTCAGAGAAATCTGTATGCAGAAGAAGAAGCAACAGTTAGAACTGGACATGGAACAACAGACTGGTTCCAAATGGGAAAGGCGTACCTCAAGGCTGTATATTGTCACTCTGCTTATTTAACTTCTATGCAGAGTACATCATGTGAAATGCCAGGCTGGATGAAGCACAAACTGGAATCAAGGCTGCCAGGAGAAATATCAATAACCTCAGATGTGCAGATGACACCACCCTTGTGGCAGAAAGCTGGCTCCTGCGGTAATTTCCACTTGTGTGTCTCTCCACTCCAGACGTTTCGTTCTCTCACGCGGGATGCAAGAGTGCTACAGAGGTGGGTAGTTCCTGGCCCCAGGGCAGCTAGGCAGTGAGGGAACCCGAGCAGATTAGCCTCTGTAAAGTGGTTTCTCTTGAGGTCAGGTCTGGTCAAGGCCTGGAGCACTGGGAACAATGACACCCAAATATAAACATGTCAAGGAGAAGTCCATGGAGCATATAAGCAAAGGCAACATTGCTTAGTGCCAATAAAAAGTGCACATTAGGGTTTGACTTGATTTACTGATCAATGACCCTTGAGTTGAGAAGATCCCTTGGAAAATGGAATGGCTACCCAGTCTAGTATTCTTGCTTGGAAAATTCCATGGACAGAGGAGCCTGGTGGGCTATAGTCCATGCGGTTGCAAAGAGTCGGACATGATTGAAGTGACTAACACACTTCTGCTTCTTATCCAGTGTAATGGAGCAAGATGTTACCAGTGACATGATGTTTTCAATGACATTTACATGATAATAACTTTTAAATCTTTGAAAATCCTATTTTGTTAGTCCGATTTCATCCTCTCTATACTCAGAAACTGCACATTGTAAGTACAATCTGGGAGGACTTCTGTGCAAGTAATTTAGGGGGGCTTGAGAACACGACCGTGTTGGCAGGGTGTGATGAACTCTGTGGCAGACAGCTGTGTGTGAGTGACTGGTTGTTTCGGAGATGAGATATTCAAGGCCACATAGGAAGACAGTTCAGACCTTGTCTTAACCGAGGCCTTCCCAACAGGGCAATTCCTAAATGACAGACTCTGAAGAATAAGTAGTCCATTCCTGGGAACCACACGAACATCTCCTCATCAGATGTTTGTTTACATAGCGAATCATTGCCTGAGATACTGAACCACCCTGAATCCTTGACATGCTGTTTTTGTACAATATAGAAACTCACAAGTGTTGTCTTACATGACTGTACTAGCCACCTAAAATATTTCAGCAGGTTCAAGGCCACTTCTGCTCTCACCTGTCTCGTTCTTTTTGGAGAGAGAGAAATCTGTTTTTAAGGTAGGGTTTAAATGGTGCATGAGACCAGAATCTCTTTTTTCCTTTTTTTAAGAAAAGTTTTTATTGGAGTATAATTGCCTTACAGTGTTCTGTTTGTTTCCACTGTACAGCAAAGGGAATCAGCTGTATGTACAACTATATCCCCTCTTTTTTTGGATTTCCTTCTCATTTAGGTCACCAACAGGGATGGAAGGGTGGGATGATTTGGGAGCTTGGGATTGACATATATACCTTGTTGATACTATGAATAAAATAGATAATTAATAAGAACCTACTGTACAACACAGAATCTTAAAAATTTTTTTTCTTTATTTGTTAATGGCTGTGCTGGGCCTTCATTCCTGTGTGAGCTTTTTTCTAGTTGTGGGGCATGGCGGCTTCTCTTGTTGTGGCTCCCGGACTCCAGAGCATAGGCTCAATAGTTGTGGCACAGGCTTAGTTGCTCTGCAACATGTGGGATCTTCCTGGACCAGGGATTGAACTTGTGTCTCCTGCAGTGACACGTGGATTCTTTACCACTGAGCCACCAGAGAAACCCCCAGAATCTTTTAAGGATATTCTTCTCTTGGCCATTAACACATTCTGGAAATCAGATTGATACATTTTTAAAATAAATGTAAGTTTCTTGTTCTTTGGGTAGGGGAAGTTAATACTGCTTCAAATATTTTCTAAAGTTAGGTTTTAAATTTCACAGTTGTGTATCCCAGGAGGTAGGCATGACAGTAAGGGTCAATCACACTTAAATTCATGTTTAATCATAACATGCATACATTGTGAAAATGTGCATAAATTACTAATTACAGCTCATTAAATTTTACAAATGGCAACACACACCAGTATTCCTGCCTGGAGAATCCCATAGAATGATGAGCCTAGAGGGCTGCAGTCCTGGGGTTGCAAAGAGTCTGACTGACTGACCGACACTTTCACTTTCAACTTTTCTCAAGCAAAAAAAAATCTAGGTATTTTTTGTTTGTACTTTCATAAATTAAGACTGCCTTGTTCAGATCTGCTGGGACTGTACCTTGGTCTTCATGGTCTGAGTTTCTGGGGTTTCTTCTCAAAATGCCTCCAGCTGTTGCCAGAGCTACTCCTGGTCTCTACTCAAAACTTGCCCCCTACGTTTAGCAGGAGTGAGCATACGTCTTTAAGTTAAAGGACCCAGAGATCTCAAGCCAGTCCCCTCAAGAAGTTTATAGTCAGTTTTTCAGGGGCCGTAAACTTAATCCCAGAATACTGACCAAGATGATGCATCCAGGAGACAACTTCTCCGGAAAACCCGGGAAGCCAGCTCCCAGTGTCAGAGGCGGGCGGTCCTCTGTCAGTCTGCTCCCTTTGGTTCTCTCCGTGTGTCCTTGCTTTCTTCTTCACTTACTTAAGAATCTAGACTATTAACAGATACTCAAGCCTCTTACCTAAAATGTGTATATGTTTCCCATCTTTAATTTTTCATTTGATGCTTTGAGTCACTCCTTCGCGTGTCTTTTGATTAAGCTGGATGTTCAGTATAATTATTATTTTCACTTGTGTTCCTTTGAATGGCAACCAGCTTCCTCTGATGCCAGTTCATTGCAATAAGAAAGGTGATTTTCTATGTAATTGGAATCAAGCAACAAGTGCTTTGTAAATGACAAAACAATGGGTCAAGTGGCCAGAAAAATAGAACTCCCATTAAACCTAGACATGAAGGTGTCTGCCTGAACAATAACAACACCTGGCAACTTTGTAGCCCATGTTTCACAGACATAGAGCTTGGGCACCGTTAGCTCCTGCTGAATACAGGACCACAGACCCCGAGACATGTCTTTTTTGGTATTATTCCATATTGCTTTGCTCAGATATGTCAATGGCACCCCACTCCAGTACTCTTGCCTGGAAAATCCCATGGACGGAGGAGCCTGGTGGGTTGCAGTCCATGGGGTCGCGAAGAGTCGGACACGACTGAGCGACTTCACTTTCACTTTTCACTTTCATGCATTGGAGAAGGAAATGGCAACCCACTCCAGTGTTCTTGTCTGGAGAATCCCAGGGATGGGGGAGCCTGGTGGGCTGCCATCTATGGGGTCGCACAGACTCGGACACAACTGAAGTGACTTAGCAGCAGTAGCAGTAGCAGTCATCAGCAAAATCCAAAACACTGAGAAATGGACTTTGTCCCTTCAGGTGATCCGACAAGTGATCTTTGAGCAAAAAGACAGCAAATCTGACAGTAATAGATTCTGGAAAACTGCCAGCAGAGCCTTATCATGTATCCACAGCTCACCAAAAAGCAGTTAAGATGGAAATCACTTCTGTTTGTAGACCGTGGTGTTGTAATCTCCATCTTGGGCTGACATGGATGTCAAGGGGGAGGAGCTGAGAGCTTAAACCTATGGTTTTGGTTTTCCCTGTGGTTAGAAACTATATATCCCCAAGATACATTCCTGTCACTATGTGAAGGCTGAGAAAAATGAAAGCAGGGCACGTCTGGCTCTGGGAAATACTTAGCCCTGAATATCAACTGCAAATCAGCAAAAGCACCTGAATCATCAAGACTGTTGAGCAAACTCGCCTCGGAACTTGGTCTCGTATGCATGTGGGTATAAAGCTGTTGAGTCTCACACGCTGCCAGGTCCCAAGGAGTTCCCAACCTCACAAGATTCATCTGAGAATCTGTCACCCAGCCAGACCCTACAGACCCATGACTCCACTCTTCCTGTCTGGGCTGTTAAGATTCTGCCAGGGTGTTTTCCTTTCTTATTTCAGCAAATCCAGCAAAGTAAGCCTTATCTACTCAGTGGGGTTTTTTGACAGTGTTTTGCTAAAGCCTGAAGTTGACAAAAGCTATAAACACAAGACTTAAGAGTTTATCTGTAGGCTAGCAAGGCATGCCTAGAAATAGAATTGGGGAACAATCTTTCCACAATACATAGAGCAATAATAAAATGCTTATAAACAATGACCAAAAGAAAGGCACAGGAGCTGTGTAAATAAAGCAATACAGTCATTCTGAAAGAAGTAATGGAAAATGCCAACAAAATGGAAAAGTGCAAGAAGAATAAAAGTATCAATTTCTCCCAAGTTGTCATAGAATTCATACAGTCTTGAAGGACGATAACACTTTATAAACATTTTACCATGTTGAACAATTAGCGCCATTCTCAGATTGATAACTTTAGATGAAATACGAGTGGAGTGTTACACCCCTAATTTATTTTGGCAGGCAAATGATATCAAAATAGATAAGCATTTGTATTATCTTTATAAAAATAAATAATATTTACTTACATCTTCAAAGGCATTTAAATTCAGCTTAATTTAAGTCATTCTGATTTTTTAATGTTTTTCATTCTATCTTTTAATTTTAAAGATAATGTAGAAGTAGTATAATTTTCATTGAACAAATCAAGGTGATCTATTGAAGGGAAAGTAATGTTTAGATGAAAAAAACTGAGTCGTATTTTGTAAACTTTTATTACCTTCATTTTAGCAAAGTCACTGTTTTCAATTATTTATATAAATATCCTTTCCCTTCAACAGAACACAAAGGCTATGCAGTGATAGTCAGCAGTCTTGGATATTTTGTCAAATTTCAGTCACATAACACTCATAATTTCACATATTTTAAAGTCTTGTCTTGAAGATTCACATATTATTTGATAGTTTATTGGCATTTTTAATTTTGTCTTTAAAAATGTAAACACATCACACACTCACCTCACTTGCACTGTTGCTCATGACTGTCAGTCTGCAGAAGGGTTCCTGAATTCATCGGAAAAGCTGGCAGTGGGGTGAGGAAGCACAGGTGTCCCGAGAAGCTGGAGAGGGGATGGGGCACAGGTGAACCTGGAGGAGCTCTAGGTCCAGAGAAACTATGGAGGGACTTTGATGGCGGTTTCTTGACCACAGTACTTATGTATTTGTACTGTTGTATCTTTATGTTTTTATTTGTACATTTTACTACTGTAATACAGACAAAATGGAAGACCAGTATTGGACTGTGAAAAATTCAGCAGTGTCATACCACTTAAGACCTATCTAGTCTTTGATGAGGATTATTCTCAACGTCATGCTCTATGAAGCTATAGCATCGATTATTGTAAAACCCGTTTTAGGTATGTATGAAAGTATAGTATCGTGGATCTGAAATGTTTCTGAAACAATCTCATAAGAAATAGAAACTTTAATTTATTTTTTAAGTATGTGTTTGTTTTTCTGCGCCTGGTCTTGTTTGTGACATGTGGGACCTAGTTCCCTGACCAGGGATTGAACCCTGACCCCTTGCATTGGAAAAGGAAATATTTTTTTCCCTAATTTTTATTTGGTTGTCAGCTCTGAATATGGCAACTAAGGCTCTGTATAGAAAGGTCTGGATATGATGAAGAATTTAAGAATAGAAGATTTAGAGAGGAGTTTTTTGTGGTAAATAAAGCAAAAGGGGGAAAAGGGCAAGTAACAATTTGCTTTAAATGTGGGACAAGTGCAAGTTCAAAAACAAGAAACGTGGTGGAAGAGGCCGCTCCAGTGTTTAATGAGGACATATTGTGTGATGGACCAGGCAGGTTCTGAGTCATTCTGTTCTGTGGGGCTCACCAAGCACAGGCGGTCAAATAGAGCTTTCCTGTTTTCCTTCAATCTGACATTGTTTATGGGCATCCCTGGTGGCTCAGATGGTAAAGAATCCACCTGCAATGCAGGAGACCTGAGTTTGATCCCTGGGTTGGGAAGATCCCCTGGAGGAGGGTAACCCACTCCAATATTCTTTCCTGGAGAATCCGCATGGACAGAGGAGCCTGGCGGGCTCCAGTCATGGGATCGCAAAGAGTCAGACACAGCTGAGCACTAAGCACAGCACAGCACGTCATTGTTTAGATGCCAATTACAGGCCTCCGCCGGTGGCTCAGTGGGTAAAAAATCTGTCTGCAATGCAGGAGCCACAGGAGATACAGGTTTGATCCCTGCATCAGGAAGGTCCTCTGGAGGAGGAAATGGCAGCCCACTCCAGTGTTCTCGCCTGGAGAATCCCATGGACGGAGGAGCCTGGTGGGCTACAGTCCATGTGATCAGAAAGAGTAGGACATGAGTGAAGCACGCACCCACGCACATGAGGATTACACTTCAGTACTTCAGTGAAACAGTTTAAGAAAACAGTAACTACCAGTAATCTAGATATTTCCCTTGCACTTCTATAAAAGTAACAGGAAATAGTTTTTTTTTAAATTGGATCTTATATTCACTTTGTTGTGCAGCTGCTAAATTGTGGCCAACGCTTTGCGATCCCATGGACTGCTGTCTTTTCATACTGTTACGGGGTTTTCCAGGCAAGAATATTGGAGTGGGTTGCCATTTTCTTCTCCAGTGGACCACGTTTTGTCAGAACTCTTCACTATGACCTGTCTTGGGTGGTCCTGCTTGGCATGGCTCCAAGCTTCGCTGAGTTATGCAAACCCCTTTGCCAGGACAATGCTTTGATGTCTAAAATAAATAACTAATGAGAACCTACTATGCAGCATAGGAAACTCTCCTCAGTGCTCCGTGGTGACTTAAATGGGAAGGAAATTCAAAAAGGAGGGGATATGTGTATACACGTGGCTGATTCACTTTGCTGTGCAGCAGAAATTAACACAGCAGTGTAAAGTAACTAACTATATGCCAATTAAAAAAATTAATGAGACTGCTACAATTCTGTTTAAAGGCATTAGAATGAGCACAGCTCAGCTAGAGATACATAAATCTTCTACAGCCTTATGAAGTACTCGAAGCATAATTCATGAGATAAAAAATGATGAATGAGAAGATGGATGTTAGCTGAGCCTCCTGTGGTAATCATTTCACAGTACCTAGCAATCAAAACTGTCATGCTGTATGCCTTAAACTTATACAGTGATGTATGTCAATTGTTCACTAATAAAGCTAGAAAAGTAAAATAAATTTTAAAATTATGAAACAAAAAAATAGGTCTTATTGGTGTCATTTAGATCAGCCCCATGAGATGCCTTCTGTCGTGAGAGGGTCTTCCTTCAAACACCAACCTCCCCTTCTGGAGTTTCAGTGTTTCCTCAGCTCCTACGTGCAAAATTCAAAGCCTCTGAAATGGCACACAGAAGTGCTCCTAATCTGAACCTTGTAAATCGCCCTCACCTTCTCTTATATCCAAACACCTCTTCGTCTTAGGTATGCAGAGCCATTTGTGATTATTTCTGTTCACCACCTCTGCACGCGTTGTCCTTCCTGACTGCCTGGAAAACTCCCACTATCCTCTAAGAGATAACCTGAGTGTTAACTTCTCTAAATTGAACCCTATTCAGGGAGTGCACTTGAGCACCTCCCCTGAAAGACTTTCTTCTGGACCCTGGACCAGCTTTCCCTGCCCTGGAGCCTAACCCAGCCTGGCGACTCACTACGCTGAAGCCCCACAGTGAGCCGTATGTGCCCTGAATAATTTTTATCATAATATCGGACAGCACTGAGCGACTGAACAAGGACTCCCAAGCAAATCTTTTACGGTTGCTATTGCAGGGAATGGCCACAAGGAGGCGGGCTTTTCTCAAGCCCAATTGTGATTACCTGGGAAATGAAAGCTTTTGAGAGTTTTAATTCAGGGCTGTAATGTACCTGGACTAACACCCAAAAGCTTTCGTGTTTTTCCTGAGTATTCTTTTTTAAATTAACCTTTATTCCATATTATAGTAATGTTGATACACAACATGTTGTCGGTGGCAGGTGAACGGGATATATTTTCTATTTTGCTGTTATTTCTGCTTTCTCACCATTGTACCCTGATTAAATTATAGAGATATAACTTCTGTTTCTTTTTAATTTACCTTTTAAGCCACTGGGGAAACCCCTCACCTGCATTAGCAGAACAAAAATAATACCATCAAAGTTAAAAATCTGATTATGAAATAATTTGTTCCAAATTATTTGGAAGTAGTTAGGTCTTTCTTTTTGAAAGGAATGATTTTGAAATAACCCAAACTTTGGTCAGTCTTGCATTTCTGTGTTAAAATAGCAGAGGTATTTGAAATATTCTTTGCATTTATTTTGAGCCCTTCACTGAGAAATTAAACCACACAGTGCCTTTGCCCATTAGGCTCAGGCAGTTTGATAAAAGAGAATGAAAAAAACAAGACAGTTCAGATGTCCTAAGACAGTTTGGTAAGTGATTTGTCTCTCAAGAAACTCATAAGCATAGAAAGGTCACTGATGTACATACATGTCACTGAGCATTATCTTCTATCAACCAGAGACCAAGGGTTTCAGGAACTATGACAGGAAGCTCTCGCCTCCTGCTGACTCTGAATCTCTGTGACTTCCTGAGCTCCTTGAAAGTGAAAGTCACTCAGTCGTGTCTGACTCTTTGCGACCCGCCCCGCCCCGCCCCGCCCCGCCCCGACTATAGAGTCCATGGAAGTCTCCAGGGCAGAATACTGGAGTATACTGCAGAGGGTTTTCCCAACCCAGGAATCAAACCCAGGTCTCCTGCATTTTGGGTGGACTCTTTACCAGCTGAGCCACCAGGGAAGCCCAAGAATACTGGAGTGGGTAGCCTATCCCTTCTCCAAGGGATCTTCCTGACCTAGGACCTGAGCCAGGGTCTCCGGCACTGCAGGCAGATTCTGAGCTCCTTATTTAATGAATTCTGTCCCCTTGTTCACTGACGGTGACAACAGCCCACAGAGCAGAAGGTCTGGTTCGTAACCGACTATGGGCTCTTCCTTTTCCAGTCCTGCCTTTTCACCTCTTTCTCTTTTCTCTGCTCATTGCTCACCTTTGCCTTTATCAGTGGGAGGCGGTGGACAAGCATTATTCACGTGAAACTGCATTGCTATCCCAGTAGGGACATGTTAATTTAGACATAAGAGCAGCTCACAATGGATATAGACTTGTAGAGTTTTCCATAGGTTTGTTGTTGTTCAGTTGCTCGGTTGTGTCTGACTTTGGTTAAGGCAGATTCTTAACCTCTGGACCATCAGGGACATCCCTGAAATTTTCACTTTTATAAACTGAGATAACCAGTTTGATTTGTGGCGTTACCTAAAGGTACACTTGTGTGCATTTGCCAAGTCACACAGTTATTTCAACAAGTCTTAGACACACAGTCACAGCACAAAGTGTTTCTTCATACATCTGCAGAAAGCGTGCACTCTTACCAAAACTCTGGCTTACAAGTTTCAAAGTGATAACTGTAAAACTGCCATCAGCGTCGTGAGAATCACTAACAGATTTCCAGCTACACTTTGACAACGTCTTCGTTGTTGCCTTGGGGCTCTTGTGAACGCTGAGCACAGATAAGATCCAGCCCTTCACCAGACAGTTTTTTTATGTGCTGAGCCCTGTCTCCATGGTGCTGGGCAGAGACAGCAGCAGGAGAGTGCATAGTTCTTCTTGCTTCTCTGAAAGGCCTTATTATGGCCTTTCTCTCACCTGAAGATGATGAATTTTTTTTCAAAAACACACATTACAAAACTCTATTTAGTCATCCTGTTTATGGGTCAGTTGGAGAAAGTTCTTGTGAGATGCATAAAACAGTAACTATGAGCGAAAACTGATTTATTAATACTTCAAATTCAAAACTGTGTACATTAGCTCTATTTCTGATTTGGATCAAATTAGCTTGAAGAAATCAGATCATTCTTCATCAGATTGAAGAAATTAGTAGACCAAAAGAGAAAGGATATTTTTACCTACTTTCTAAGACTCTGACCTTTAGTTCTGATATAGTAAGGAAGTGCTTTCTGTATTAGCCAAAACAATTCTTCATATTCCAGACTTAAGCTTTTTGAGCATAAGTATAACCCATTTAAGTGAGAAAGAAGCAACAGAAAATGGATGTTCAGGAAAATTTTTAACAGAATGAATGACTGTTGTATTTTGCTCTGCCCCATTTTCCATAATTGTTTTCTGGGCCTTTGATTTCCTATTGGGAAATGTGGATTTTGAAAATAAGCAGACCTGACTTTTCTAATTGATTAAATGGAGTGGGAAGGCAGAAAGAAGAACCAACTCTGTTAAAACTTTGAAGGTAGAAATCTGTGAAAACCCTTGGCAGCTCCCAAAGGTGTTGGTCTTTTTATTTGTTAATAATAACACTTGATTTATGTTTGTTAACGTTGGAACAATTAGCTTTCTATTTTAATGGAGGTGCACAGTGCTCCTTGTATTTAATCCACACAGAACATATGAAAATGGGCTGTTCAGTGGTTCCAGTGGAAAAACACTGGCCAGAGGATGCTCAGTGAGGCATGATGGGGTGGGGGAGGGGGGAGCCCACTTCAAGCTGAAGAGGGGCAGGGAGCTGGCTGTGGTTTCCATCTCAGCTTCCACAGAATAAACAGAGAGCAGGCCAGCAACCTTGGCTCAAAGGAGTTGGGGGGCTTCCCTGGTGGCTCAGTGGTAAAGAATCTGCCTGCCAATGTAGGAGACCTGAGTTCAATCCCTGGGTTGGGAAGATCCCCTGCAGAAGGAAATGGCAACCCGCTCCAGAATTGTTGCCTGGAAAACCCCATGGACAGAGGACCTGGTGGGCTACAGTCCATGGGGTCATGAAGAGTTGGACACGACTGAAGTGCTGAACAACAACAGAGAGCTCTCAGCTCAGAGGCACTCACACCGTGCCTGACAGCTGACACGTGAACGCAGTCAGCACTATAAACACTAGCTTAGCATTTTTTAAGTATTTCAAGTGTTCCCATAGTTAATTTATCGAAGACATTTCACTTTTAATTTAGTTTTTTGTTAAATTATAAAAGTTTATCTTTAGAAATTGAGACACAAATGTAACTTTTAGAAAACTTTCTATGAAAGATTATATATTTATTATTTAAAAATTACACTTTCTTTGAGTCCCACCTTTTTTCATCCTTGTTCTGTGTAGCTGTTGGTAACTCTTGTCAGTAATAAGATGGTCTAACTCACTTTTGAGCCCATCAATGAATCAGAGTGAAAACAATTTTAAAATTATCCTGAGAGGAAGAAAATTGAAGAGTATGGTTCATCCTCCTTGGAAGTCTGCTCTGCTATATATAAGACACTTGCATGTAGAACGCTCTGAGATGACCCCCAAAAGCAAAAACAGCTCATGACGTTAATGACCATGTGCTCACACAGCCAGATTATGGACTGTAGCCCCCCAGCAGGCTCCTCTGTCCATGGGATTCTCCAGACAAGATTACTGGAGGGGGTTATCATGCCTTCCTCCAGGGGATCTCCCCAGCCCAGGGATCGAAGCCCGGTCTCCTGCATTGCAGCAGATTTTCCCCTCTGGGCTACTAGCGAAGCCGCAAGATTCTCTCAGACTACCACCAGTTTGTAGAGGGTCCCCATCTGTGTCTCCTGAGAATTTATGATGGTGGGGAAAGGCGCATGAGGCTCACGGCTTCTTGCTGCTCCCCCGTGGGTCTAAATCCTCTGTCTTGTGCTGGGACCAGAGACTTGCGTTCATGATTTGTCTTCCTTGCACGTCAGTTGTTATGAGAAACCAGTACAGATGTCCTTGTAGTGTAGAATCTGTCTTTACATTTTGATAATTAGGACTTTATTTTACCTCTGCTCTTTTATTATTCTCTTTGAGTGTGCTCTTATCTCTCTGTATGACTGTAAAGTTATAAGAACTGTAATTGCCACTAGTTAGTAAAAGGTACCTGGTGCATTTTCAAAAACCTTCACATGCTGCTAGTACACGTGTTAGAACTTTTTAAAATCATGAATGAAGTTTTTACTCATTAGCAGTGAAAATGACAGTGATAACAAGAGCTTAGAATTTAATTTTAAGCACACTACTTTATAACATAAACTGAAAATATGGAAATGGAGATGGAAATGAAGATTTTTGTTTTAAGCACGTCATTAATCAGATTGTTTTCCTAGGACTCTTGTGACTCGTGAAGCACTTCTGTAATGAATATCTGCTGTGAAATGGTCAGTACTTATGTTTCTGCTAAAGACATAAGACCTTTTCAATGGTCAATCATTTGAGGTTAGCATCTGAGGACCACCTGGATTTTACCCTTCTTGAGTTTTGTATCTCTCTACAATTGTGTCACTGGACCAATGCAAGGACACCCCCTGATGCCCATTATCGTTATCAAGGCACTTTACATTTGTCTTAGCGATGAGTTGCTTAGCAACTGACCTGATGAAACCTATTGTATCTTCTCTCTGTCTTTTTGGAATATGTCAGGAACTAAATGGGGTAGGTTTGGTTTTTCACAATATTTTAGCATTCTACCATCTCTGAAGGTTTATAAGCAGTTTTATTTATTTGTTTTTGAATAGGTCTTATTTTTGCTCTTCAAACCCTGACTTCCTTGAATAGGTTTTATTTTTGTTCTTCAGTCTTGTGAGTTCCATTACTTGGAAGTCAATTATAACTTTTAAGAGATACTCTTCCTAATATTTGAAGATTTGTTTCATATATTAGATCTTAGCTCAATCTTGATCAGTCTTTGTAACAAGTCAATTAATTTATGCTATGTCCAAAACATAATGTTAGATTATTGGTAAATAGGCATGATTTCTACCTCTAGCAAAGGGGTTTAAAATTCATCTGGAGCCACACAGCTTTATACTATACTGAATGTCTCAGTTGGTAAAGAATCTGCCAGCAGTGTGGGAGATCCAGGTTTGATCCCTGGGTTGGGAAGATCCCCTGAAGAAGGGAATGGCAACACACTCCAGTATTCTTGCCTAGAGAATCCCATGGGCAGAGGAACCTGGCGGGCTACAGTCCATGGGGTTGCAAAAAGTTGGATATGACTGAGGAGCTAACACTTTAATTTTCTGACAAAGAAAAGCAGTGACCAACAAGTACAGTGAGTACAGGGATTCAGGAAGGAAGCAAAAATAATATCCTTGATGTTATTCAGGAAAGGATAACCATGGTAGATTTCTTGGATACCACAGGGAGATAAGAGAATGCAGACCTTTCTAGATGGATGGAGAAAACACAACATTCCTGAATTCATTTTAGGTGTACAGAAATGCATGAAAGTGGCAACAGTTGTAAAGGCATTGACGTTTTTCTCTTAAACCATTCTAATGTGATTAGTATATAATTTAAGGTAGAATATCTAGCTTTTGCAAGTGTTACATCAATGAATAGTTGACCTCATTAAAAATCACACAGTAAAGATGTCTACAGCAAAAAGATTAATAATGTTATAGTTGGAATTATAGATATTTTCTACAAAAAAGAATGTGATGCTCCAATTCATATTTTGAGTTAAGCCACTGCTTCATTCAGTTAACAAGTAGTAAGTACCTCAAAGAGTCAGACATGACTGAGCACCCTCACTTACCTCAAAAACAGAAATGGAGAAGCAATGTAATGCAACAATGTTTATGGCATATTTAATGCTCCTAGGCAGTTAGCCACATGATTCTATGTTTCACTTTTACACCTGGAATACATTGGACATTGATTTTTTTTTTTTATGCTGAGTTTCAAGGCATTTTGTTCCCCTACAGTGAGCCAATCAACCCAGAACCATCACTAAAAAGTCACTCTTTCCATTACACTGTCCCTATTATCATAAATCAGATAATTCTCTCTGTGTGTGTATGTCCTTCTAAATTCTCAATTCTGTTCCCTTGGTTGGGTTTTCTCTCCATGGATCAATTTCCTACTGTGTTAATTACTGTATAATAAAAATTCTCCATAGATGATGATGTAAATTCTCCAGGTTTGTTCTTCTTGCTTGGACATGCTAACCCCTTTGAATTGCCATATGATTTCCACAACAACTTCTACTGGGATTAAAAATATAGATATTGGAGCATTCTACTGGGATTTTAATTAAGAATAAATCTATGGATCAATCTGGGGAGAACTGATAGCTTTATAATATTGAAATTTTTAATCCCAAAATCTGATATATCCTCTATTCAGATCTTTAAATGTTTCCCCTTTAATTTTCTTCAATAATATTTTGAAGTTTGCAGTCTAACTTGTACTAGATTTATTCCTAAGTATTTGGTCTTTTATGTATTTTTGGTGAAAGTGAAATTCACTCAGTCGTGTCTGACTCTTTGCAACCCCACGGACTATACAGTCCATGGAATTCTTCAGGCCAGAGTACTGGAGTGGGTAGCCTTTCCCTTCTCCAGGGGATCGTTCCAACCCAGGAATTAAACCTAGGTCTCCTTCATTGCAGGTGGATTCTTTATCAGCTGAGCCACAAGAGAAGCCCAAGAATACTGGAGTGGGTAGCCTATGCCTTCTCCAGTATTTGGTCTTTTATGCATTTTGGAAAATCATATTTAAAATTATTTTGTTTTCAATTTCTTTTTACTTTTGTAAAGGAATGCAATGGATCACTGACCAATGGATCACTGGGCAGTGATCATCTTAAATTCAAATTTGTTTTAAAAATTGTTTGGATTTTTGGCACAATCACATCGTATACAATAAATGATGGTTTTGTATTTCTTACTTTCCAATTCCTATGACTTTCATCTCTTCTTTGTAGCCTAATTGCACTGGTTCAAGTGTAATGCTTAATAGAAATTACAGTGGTTTTCCCCTTTGGTCTTTTTCTTCGCACTGGTTGCATTCCTAAAGATGAGCCACTCTTACTTGCAGAAAGTGAAGAGGAACTAAAGAGCCTCTTTATGAAAGTGAAAGAGGAGAGTGAAAAAGTTGGCTTAAAACTCAACATTCACAAAACCAATATCACGGCATCTGGTTCCATGACTTGACGGCAAACAGATGGGGAAATAATGGAAATAACAACAGTGACAGACTTTATTTTCTTGGGTTCAAAAATCACTGCAGATGGTGACTGCAGCCATGAAATTAAAAGATGCTTGCTCCTTGGAAGAAAAGCTATGCACCAACCTAGTCAGCATATTAAAACGCAGAGACATTGCTTTGCCGATAAAGGCCCATCTAGTCAAAGCCATGGTTTTTCCAGTAGTCATGTATGGATGTGAAATTTGGACCATAAAGAGAGCTGAGCATTGAAGAATTGATGCTTTTGAAGTGTGGTGTTGAGAAGACTCTTGAGAGTCCCTTGGACTGCAAGATGAAACCAGTTAATCCCAAAGGAAATCAGTCCTGAATATTCTTTGGAAGGACTGATGCTGAAGCTGAAGCTCCAATACTTTGGCCACCTGATTCCAAGAGCAAATTCATTGGAAAAGACTCTGATGCTGAGAAAGATTGAAGGCAGAAGGAAAAAAGGCCAAAAGAGGATGAGATGGTTGGATGGCATCACTGACTCAATGGACATGAGTTTGAGCAAGCTCTGGGAGATGGTGAAGGACGGGGAAGCCTGGCGTGCTGCAGACCATGAGGTTGCAAGGAGTCAGACATGACTGAGTGACTGAACAACAAGGACCTTTGAAGTAGAAGTGCCGGCAAGCACACGCGGTGTGGCTGTCATCACAGGAAGTCTCCACAGGCGACAGCACGTTTGCCTGCCCGCCTCTGGTTCCTCAGACAACCAGAGCCTTAGGGAAAGTGTCTTCCTGGGCTGTGAATTGGAGTGGAACATGCCAGAACAAATACCTGCAGGCTTGTGTCTCACTGCTTCTTCCCCCTAAAGCTTCACATACCCGACCCCCAGGCTAATCCCAACAGGAACCACAGCACCCAGCTGAGGGTACTTAGGTGCTAGGAGGCTGCACTCTCAGGACGGAGGCTTGAGTAGGGAGCACCAGCGGCAGGAGGTGTGCAGGCGGGGTGACTGTTGCCCCCACAACCCTCCAGGCTTTGATCCCACCAGGAATCTGGTCCCAGTCAAGACAAGCAGACAGGTGTGATTTTAAAAGGGGCTCAGAAGTAATAATAATAATAATAACTAAAGAGGGGCACAATGAAGGGCACCCTGCCAGGTTGTCTGAGCCCTACCCCAGTCCAGCCCTGGGACTCAAGCCTACTCAGGCTCCTGGGATGCCACTGAAGCCCAAATGAGGGAGCTTGGAAGGAATAAAGTTGGCATTGATTTTCTCTCCTTTCCTTCGACTTCATCCCAATTGTATGTAGGAGTACAGTCAATCTGCCACCCTGTGCTTGACAGTGTACAGTCGTCTGATTCAGATATGGTGTATCCATGGAGCATATTTAGCCCTTTGGGGTTCTTTTGCCATAGGGCTTATTGCAGAAGGTTGAGCAACGTGCTGAGGGTCCTTGTGGGTTATCTTTCTCAGTACAGTGTTCTGTGTATATGAGGAAGGAAGGAAGAAAATAGTCTATGTGGGATCTCTTAGAGATGCACATTTCTGTGTATAGGTGAGATCAGAGAGAGATTTTTGTGTGTATGTGGAAGGAAGAAAGGAAGGAAGCTGATAATCCTTGTGGATTATTATTACAGATACAGATTTCTGGGTCTATATTAGTCCCAACCTCCTAATTCGTCCCAGGCCCTTCATTTTTTTTCTTTAACTCTTGATTTTAATTTTAATTTTCAGAGTTTGTCTTTGGGTTGTAAATTCCTTCTTTTGTTTCACTTTTGTTTTTTTTAAATTTTGCCTAGAAGGGACATCTTGTGTTATTGCCTTCCTTTGTCTGGCTGAGTTCTTTTAGGGTCTGGTCCTTCTAGATCTATCCCTGTGGTTACCAGTGGCATAATTTCCTTACTTCGGTTTTGGTTTTTACGGCTAATAGTCCCCTGTACATATGTAGCAGGTCTTGTTTAAGCTGCTGGTGCAGATTTTGCTGTCTCTCTGTGTCCGCTATGGTGAGCAGTTCTGCAGCGCTAGTTTGGGTGCATGCGGCTTTTGAATGATGGATTTCTGGGGATCTAGGCCCAGACTTGGGAATGTCAGATCCTAGGCTTAGCCTCTCTGGGTAGTGTATTTTCAGGCATTCAGAGACCGTCCTTTATACTGCGCGTTGTCAGTGTGCCTTCCCACCTATTGTATAGGGATGTTCCCTTTCCTCAGGCTCTCCTGCCTTTAGTGTGTGTGGCCTCCTGAGAATGCTCTGATGGGACTGATGGGACTTGATTTCTTGTTTTCACTTTAATTGCCATTCCTGCTGTAATTAGGGATGCTGAGCATCTTGTCCTGTGGTGGAGGTTTGGGTCTTTGTTTTTTTCCATAAGCGGTAAGAGGAAAATTTACCTGTGGCAGTTGGCTTCCTGAAAGGTGGTTGTATTTGGGATTTATTTCTACAATTCCTGCCCCAGGACAGCTGAGGACAGCTGTCATTAACAGATTCCAACGCTTGAGAAATAGAGGTGCCAGTAAGTGCCAGGGATGCAGTTGTAGTCACAGAAAGTGTCCACAAGGTGACAGCACTTCCCCCAGGTTCCCCTCTGGTTCCTTGGGCAACCAGAGCCTTAGGGCAACTTGGCTTCCTGGCCTGTGAATTGGAGTGGAACGTGCCTGAGCAACAGCTTAAGGGGTTGTGTCTCACTTCCTCCCCCTAAAGCTTCTCCCCTCCCCTCCAGACTCATTCCAGCTGGGGCCACAGCACCCTGCTGAGCGGCCTGGGAGGCTGCACTCTCAGGAAGGAAGCTGGAGACTTCCTGGGGACTAGGTGACATTTCCAAGGTCCTGGAAGACAGAGGGTTGGGTCCCCATTCTTTGGGAGCACTAGGAACTCTGGTCTCAGTCAGGGAAACCAGACAAAAGAGGTTTAAGAAGGGTCTCAATTAAGGTCTTGTTACTTGGCTGTCTCGACACCACCCCAATTCAGCGATGGGACTCAAGCCTGCTCAGGCTCCAGAGATGGAGTAGCAGTGCAAGTCAGGAAGGCTGGAGGGAATAAACAAGGCAATGCTTTGATTTTCTTTAATTTCATTCCTATGCTGTGTTGAAGTATATTAATTTTGCAGTTTTCTGTTTGTCATCAGTGTATAGCTGCCTGATTCATTTATGACATATACATACAGCATCTGTTCTATTTGCATTCTTTTGCCATAGAGGTTTTTGCAGAAGGTCAGCATAGTTCCCTGTGCTGATCATCGGGTCCTTGTGGAGTATCCAGTATAGACACAAATTTCTGTGTATGTGTCAGTCGCTCAGTCGTGTCCAACTCTTTGCGACCCCATGAACCGCAGCACGCCATGCCTCCCTGTCCATCACCAACTCCCGGAGTTTACTCAAACCCATGTCCATTGAGTCGGTGATGCCATCCAACCATCTCCTCTGTCATCCCCTTCTCCTCCTGCCCTCAATCTTTCCCAGCATCAGGGTCTTTTCCAATGAGTCAGTTCTTTGCATCAGGGGGCAAAAGCATTGGAGTTTCAGCTTTAACATCAGTCCTTCCAATGAACACCCAGGACTGATCTCCTTTAGGATGGACTGGTTGGATCTCCTTGCAGTCCAAGGGACCCTCAAGAGTCTTCTCCAACACCACAGTTCAAAAGCATCAATTCTTCGGTCAGCTTTCTTCACAGTCCAACTCTCATATCCATGCATGACCACTGGAAAAACCATAGCCTTGACTAGACAGACCTTTGTTGACAAAGTAATGTCTCTGCTTTTTAATATGCTATCTAGGTTGGTCATAACTTTTCTTCCAAGGAATAAGTATCTTTTAATTTCATGGCTGCAGTCACCATCTACAGTGATTTTGGGGCCCCCAAAATCAAGTTAGCCACTGTTTCCACCGTTTCCCCATCTATTTGCCATGAAGTGATGAAACCAGATGCCATGATATTAGTTTTCTGAATGTTGAGCTTTAAGCCAACTTTTTCACTGTCCTCTTTCACTTTCATCAAGAGGCTCTTCAGTTCTTCTTCACTTTCTGCCATAAGGGTGGTGTTATCTGCATATCTGAGGTTATTGATATTTCTCCCGGCAATCTTGATTCCAGCCTGTGCTTCCTCCAGCCCAGCATTTCTCATGATGTACTGTGCATATAAGTTAAATAAGCAGGGTGACAGTATACAGCCTTGACGTACTCCTTTTCCTCAACCTCCTAATTAATTCCTTGGCCTTTCCTTTTTAATTTTTTAAAAATTCTTGTGTTCTAATTTTTTAATCAATTTTGTATTGTAGTTTAGTTCCTTTGTATCTCTTTTTAAATTTTGCCTAGAAGGCACATCGCATCCTCTTGTCTTCCCCTGTCCAGCTGATTTCACTTAGCATGTGATCCTCCAGCGTCCATTTCTATGGGTACAAGTGGAATAATTTCATAATTTCAGGGCCATTTTTCATTGCTGAAGACTAAGTACCAGGTCTTTTTAAAGCTTTAATCTATCAGTGGACATTTTGCTGGGTCTGTGTCTTAACTCTTATAAGTAGTGCTCAAGTGAATGTTGGGGTGCATGTGACTTTTTCAATAATGGTTTTCTCAGGATATAGGCCCAGGTGTGGAAATGTCAGATCTTAGGGTTAGCTCTCCTGAGATTTTTTTTTTCTTCTGTGCAGAAGCTGTCAGTTCTAGTGGCTGTTGCTAGTGTTCCTTCCAACAACCATGTGGGGGGTTTCCCATTCCTTTCTGCACTCTCTCATATATGTGGTTTTAGACTTGTGAGAATGGCCATTCTGACTGGTGGGATTTGATTTCTTGTTGTCGTTTTGATTAGCATTCCTCCTGCAATAATTTGGGATGCTGAGCATCTTGTTTTGTGGTGGTTAGGATTTTTTTTCTTTCATTTATTTTATTTTTTATTTTAGGAATGTGTGGAAAGTTTACGTTTCGATTGGAATCTTGCAAGTTGGGTGTGTTTGCAATTTGTTTCTCTAGTATTTACCCCAGGACCTTGCTGGAGGCACCCCTGCCTCCTTGTGAATTGGAGGTGCTGGTAAACGCCTTTGGTCAAATTGTAGTTACAGAAAACGTCCACAAGTCGGCAGCACTTTTTTGATGCTCACTCTGGGGCAAACAGAGCCTTAGGGAAAGTTGGCTTCCAGGGCTGTGAAACAGAGTGGAATGTGCCTGAATGAAAATTTAAGACCTTCTGTCTCTACTTTTTCACCATAAAGTATCACATACGCGCACACACACACACACACACACACACACACACACACACACGGCTTTCAAACTGATCCCAATGGGAGCCACAGCACCTTGCTGACTGTGCTTCAGTTCCTAGGAGTCCGCATCTCAGGAAGGAGGCTTGAGCTGGGAGCTCCAGCACCAGGAGACGTGGAGGTTAGGTGACTATTGCCCTGAGGTCTTCAAGGACTTGATTCCACTCGGGTCTCTGGTCCCAACCAGAGCACAGCAGACTCTATAGGCTTAAAAAGGGCTCAGTGAACACCCTGCCAGGCTGCCACAAAAACACAGCAGTCTAGCCTGGAGACCCAAGCCTGCACAGGCTCCAGAATGGATCACAGCCCAAGGCAAGGAGGTCAGAGGGAATAAAGCAGGCATTGTTTTTCTTTCTTTTTCTTTAACATTATGCTGATGCTATATTGGAGGGTAGTTGATTTGCAGTATTGTGCTTGTCCTCAGTGTATGACCACTGGATTCAGGTATAAGGTATCCATGGTGTATCTCTATTGCATTTTGAGCTTTTAACCGTAGAAGGTTGAAAAGAGTGCCAAGTATCAGGTCCTTGTGAATTACATATCTCAGATACACTTTTCTGTGTACATAAAGAAGGAAGTTAGGAGATAATTTTGGTGGATTACCTCTTAGAGATACAGATTTCTGTCTTTAGAGATACAGATTGCTGTCTATATATGGAAGGAAAATAGAAAGGATGGAAGGGGATAATCACCGTTCATTATCTATTACAATACAGATTTCTTGTTTACATAGGCATGGACATCCTGATTCATTCCTGGGCCATCACTGATGTTTCTCTGGAACCCTTCATTTGACTTTGAATTCTCAGTCTCTTTTCGGGTTGTAAGCTTGTCATCTTGTATGTCTACATGTATTTTGCCTGGGAGGTACCTCATATACCAGGTCTTCCTCTGCCTGACAGACTTCCCTTAGTGTGATCCTTCAAGGACCATCCCTGTGGCTGCTACTGTCATAATTACCTAATTTCAGTGATGGTTTTTATGAGTGAGAAATAGTCTGCTGTATATGTATGTACCGCACCTTGTTTCAGCTTAATCCCTCATTGGAGATTTTGCTGGTAGTGTGTCTCGGCTTTCGGAAGCAGCGCTGAAGCTTTGTTGGGGGGTCCGTGCCTTTTGATCAATGGTTTTCTCAGGATATAGGCCAAGGTGTGGGAATGTCATATCCTAGTTTTAATCTCTCTGAGAGTATATTTTCAGGCATTCAGAAACTGTCCCAGAGACAGTTTCGGGGGATTCTTTTTCCTCCAGGCGCTCTCCCGCATTTATCAGTTGTAGATTGGCAATGATGACCACTGTGACTGATGGGATTTGATTTCCCATTGTTGTTTTGAATGGCGCTCCTCCAGCAGTTAGGGTTCCTTAGTGTCTTGTCCTGTTGTGGAGGTTTGATTTTGTTTGGCTTTTTTTTTTTTTTTCCCCTAAAAGGTTGTCAGGAGAATTTGCCTTTGACAGTTGGGTTACTGAAAGTCGGCTGTGTTTGGAATTTATTTCTCTATTACCTGCCCCAGGACATTTCCTGAGGCAGGTAATATTGATTTCTGTCATTAACAGAAATCCAGCCCTCATGATCTGAGTTGCCAGTGAACGCTGGAGAAAATGTTGTAGTTACAGAAAATGTCCACAAGGCGGCAGTATTATTCAGGCCTACCTTTGGTCCCTGGGGTAACCAAAACCTTAGGGAAAGTTTGCTTCTTGGGCAGTGAAATAAGGAGGAATGTGCCTAGGCTAACCTGAAAGGGCTTGAGCCTCAGTAATCTTTCTCCCTAAAGCATCACACAAACAGCCTGCCCTGGCTAATCTTTCCAGGACCACAGTACATTGCTGAGGTGCTTAGGTGCTAGTGCTAGGAGGCTGCACTCTCAGGAACGAGGCTTAAGCTGGGATCCCCAGCGCCAGGAGAGGTCGAGGCTAGCTGAACCTTGCCTTCAAATCCCTTGAGGCCTTGGTACCACACGGTACTCTGGTCCCAGCCAGAACATAGGAGACAGTAGACCTTTAAAAGGGTCAACCAAGGGCACCCTGCCAGGCTGTGTCAACCATCCCCTGTTCACCAGTGGGACAGAAGCCTGTCCAGGCTCCAGGGGACGCGATAGCATCCCAAGTCAGGGAGGTCAGAGATAAGAGAGTAGGCACAGCTTTCCTCCCCTTTTTACCATCTTGTCGATGCTGCCGTGCAGTACTCTTGATTTGCAATCTCGTGGTTTTTGTCAGCGTACAGCCTCCTGACTCAGGCATACGTATTTATGGGGTGTGATATCTCTTTTTAATTTTTTTGCCATATAAAGATGAGAAGAGTCCTGAACATCAGGTCCTTCTGAATTATCTATCTCAGTTATACTTTTCTGTGTATACATAGAAAAAACTTAGGAGATAATTATTGTGGATTATCTGTTAGAGTTACAGATTTCTGCATATCTGGGCAAGGAAGGTAGGATGGAAGGAAAGAAAAGAATATTCCTTGTGGATATCTTCTGTAATAGATATCTTACAGATTCACATTTCTTGTCTATGAGGATAAAGACTTCCTAATTCATTCAAGTCCCTACACATACTCTTTTTTTCCTGGAACCCTTTGTTTGTCTTTGAATTCTCTGAGTCTCTTTTTGGATTGTAAATATTTTGCCGTGTATGCCTATTTTTCTTCTGCTGGGAAGGTATATCCTATACCATAGTCTTCCTCTGCCCAACTGACTTCCCTGTGCCTATGATCCTTCAGGGTCCATCTGTGGCTAACAGTGTCCTTATTCCTTAATTTCAAATGGTTTTTAATGAGTGAGAAATAGTCTACTGTATATATGAACCACATCTTGTTCCAGCTTTAACCCCTTGTTGGAGATTTTTCTGGTTGTGTATCTTTGCTATTGGAAGTGTAACCTGGAAGGGTTAATTTTAAATTTACACTGGATCTGCTTCTGTGACTTTAGCCCTTTTTGTGACAGTAAGCAAAATGGCCTGCCACCTGAGCCGCCTACCTGTGAAGGACTGTAGGAAGTGAAACCTACACAGTCCCCTGCCTGAGGCTTGCCATTCTAGGGGACATTTGCAAGGACTGAATAGTCTTTTTTTCTTTATTACCTCACCTCCCTCCATAAAAGGACCTGGCAACCAGGCCCTGATGAGATGATTATTTTGGGGTGCTAGCTTGCTTTCTTCTCAGTCAGCTGGCTCCCTGATTAAAGTCTCTTCCTTGCCTCAACACCTCAGCTCTCAATGAATTCATTGGCCTGTTGTGTGGCAATTGGTAAAAATTTGACTTAGCCTGCCAGAAGCCTTGCTACTTGTGGCTAGCTGGCCCCGATCAGGGAATAATGAGGCAAGACCCTAGAAGCTGCTGGGACAATTTGTTGTCTGAGGTTCTTTCCTTCAAGATTCCCTGAAGCAGCGCCAGCTGCCCCCAAGGCTTAGCAGTTGAGACAAGGGACAGCCAAACTTCTAGAGTCAAATTTGGTTTGTAAGATAAGTCTATCCAATAGCTTGTTCATCCAGTTTGTTTGTTTTGTGTGTCCTGTGTTAAGAGCCTATGGGCTTGATTCTGGAGGGTAAGTCACTGATGTGCAGGTGTGCACATCAGGAACATTTTTTCCCCCTAAATCTGGGCTTTTCCTTTACAGGACAAGCCAAGTTGGTTGGGGTACTCATTTGCAGAGGTGGGTTATTGTCGGACTCTATCCTGAAGTGGTTCATTGGGAATGAGTTCTCATGGAGCAAGCCCATCCTCAGTTCAGTTGCTCAGTCATGTCCTACTCTTTGCGACCCCATGGACTGCAGCACACCACGCTTCCCTGTCCCTCACCAACTCCCAGAGCTTGCTCAAATTCACCTCCATCCAGTCAGTGATGACATACAACCGTCTCATCCTCTGTTATCCCCTTCTCTTCCTGCCTTCAATCTTTCCCAGGATCAGGGTCTTTTCCAATGAGTCCATTCTTCACACCAGGTGGCCAAAGTACTGGAGCTTCAGCTTCAGCATCAGTCCTTCCAATGAATATTCAGGACTGATCTCCTTTAGGATTGACTGGTTGGATCTCCTTGCAGTCCAAGGGACTCTCAAGAGTCTTCTTCAACACCACAGTTCAAAAGCATCAATTCTTTGGTGCTCAGCTCTCTTTATGGTCCAACTCTCACATCCATACATGACTACTGGAAAAACCATAGCCTTGACTAGTCAGACCTTTGTTGGCAAAGTAATGTCTCTGCTTTTTAATATGCTGTCTAGGTTGGTCATAACTTTTCTTCCAAGGAGCAAGGGTCTTTTAATTTTACGGCTGCTGTCATAGTCTGCAGTGATTTCAGAGCCTAAGAAAATAAAGTCTCTCACTATTTCTATTATTTCCCCATCTATTTGCAGTGAAGTAATGGGACCAGTTGCCATGATCTTAGTTTTTTTAATGTTGAGTTTTAAGCCAGCTTTTTCACTCCTCTGTTTCACCCTTATCAAGAGGCTCTTTAGTTCCTCTTCACTTTCTGCCTCAAGGGTGGTGTCATCTGCATATCTGAGGTTATTGATATTTCTCCCGGCAATCTTGATTCCAGCTTGTGCTTCATCCAGCCCGGCATTTTGTATGATGTACTCTGTATAGAAGTTAAATAATCAGGGTGACAATATACAGCCTCGATGTACTCCTTCCCCAATTTGGAACCAGTCTGTTGTTCCATGTCCAGTTACAACTGTTGCTTCTTGACCTGCATACAGGTTTCTCAGGAGGCAGGTAGTGTGGCATTCCAGACTCTTTTGTTAACTATGAGGCATACTCCATTTCTTCTAAGGATTCTTGCCCATAGTAGTAGATTTAATCATCTTCTGCATTAAATTCACCCATTCTGGCCCATTTTAGTTCACTGATTTCTAAAATGTCAGTGTTCACTCTTGCCATCTCCTGTTCGACTGCTTCCAGTTGTTGACTAAAAAAGATGTACAACTTGAGAGTTGTGAGTTAAGTTTTATTTGGGGGCAAAATGAAGACTACAGTGCAGGAGGCAGCATCTCAGATAGCTCTGAGAGACTGCTCCAAAGTGGCAGTGGGGTAAGGCCAACATACAAGGTTTTGGTGAAGGGGGCGTTCAATACCATGAAGTATTCATTTTCCAAAAGGTTAGTCATGAGGATCTGATGTCACCATGAAAGGATTTAGTGGTTCTCTAGATATGAGGAAATGCAAGGATGGAAATCATAAAATCTGTTCCTAAAAGCATCCAACTATCTGAAGACCTGTCCCACCAGATTTCCTGGAGCACAGAGTGCCTCACTCCACCCTGAACTCCGGGGTTGTTGAAGGTCAATAGCTATAGCAGCACTGTGTTTAATCTCCTTAGAGGCAGATGGCAAATGCCTTTGTTGTTCACTGGTTGGCAATGCTCTTGGTAGGTGCCAATTTGTAGTTGACACAGTTTACCTTCATTCATGGAACTAACATTCCAGGTTCCTATGCAATATTGTTCTTTACAGAATCATACTTTACTTCTACCACCAGACACATGGACCCTCACCAAATGGCCAATACCAAAATCAAATTGATTACATTCTTTGTAGCCGAAGATGGAGAAGCTGTACACAGTGGGGAAAAACAAGACCTGGAGCTGACTGTGACTCAGATCATCAGCTTCTCATAGCAAAATTCGGGCTTAAACTAAAGAGAGTGGGGAAAACCACTAGACCAGCCAGATATGACTTAAATCAAATCCCCTAGGACTAGGACTATGCAGTAGAGGTTCAAGGGATTAGATCTAATTAACAGTGTGCCTGAAGAACTATGAATGGAGGTCCATAATATTGTACCTCCAGTATTATGGAGGCAGCAAACAAAAGCATCCCAAAGAAAAAGACAAGTAAGAAGGCAAAGTAGTTATCTGAGGAGGACTTACAAATAGCTAAAGATGGAAGAGAAGTGAAAAGCAAGCGAGAAAGGGAAAGGTATATCCAACTAAATGCAGATTTCCAAAGATCAGCATGGAGAGACAAGAAGGCCTTCTTTAATGACCAGTGTCTAAAACTAGAAGAATATAGAAGTGGAAATATCAGAGATCTCTTCAGGAAAGTTGGAGACATCAAGGGAACATTTTGCCCAAAGATGGGCACAATAAAGGACGTAAATGGCAGAGACCTAGTAGACGCAGGAGAGATCAAGAATAAATGGAAGGAATACACAAAAGAACTGTATAAAAAAGATCCAAATGAACCACATGGTGTGGTAAGCCACACAGAGCCAGACATTCTGGAAAGTGAAGTCATGTGGGCCTTAGGAAGCACTGCTGCTAATAAAGCTAGTGGATTGATGAAATTCCAGTAGAACTGTTGAAAACCCTAAAGAATGATGCTATCAAGGTGTTGCATTCAATATGTCAGCAAATCTGGAAGAGCCAGCAATGGCCACAGAACTAGAAAAGGTCAGTCCTCAGCCCAGTTGCCAAGAAGGGCCGTACTAAAGAATGTGTTAACCATCTGACAGTTGCACTCGTCTCCCGTGCTAGTAGGGTCATGCTTAAAATCTTGCATGCTAGGCTTCAGCATTATGCAAACCAAGAACTTCCAGATGTCCAAGCTGGATTTAGAAAAGGGAGAGGGACCAGAGATCAAATTGCCAACATTCACTGGATTGTAGAGAAAGCTAGGGATTTCCAGAAAAACATTTACCTCTGTTTCATCAACTATACCAAAGCCTTTGACTATGTGGACCATAATAAACCATGGAAAGCTCTTAAAGAGATGGGAATACCAGACCATCTTACACGTCTCTTGAGAAACCTCTGTGCGGGTCAAGAAGCAACAGTTAGAGAACCCTGTATGGAACAACTGATTGGTTCAAAATTGAGACAGGAGTACAACAAGGCTGTCTGCTGTCGCCCTGTTTGTTCACTCTATATGCTGAGCGCATCATGAGAAATGCTGGGCTGGATGAGTTACAAGGTGGAATCAAGATAGGTGGGAGAAACATCAACAGCCTCAGATATGTGGATGACACCACCCTACTGGCAGAAACTGAAGAGGAACTAAAGAGCCTCTTGATGAGGGTAAAGGAGGAGAGCAAAAAAGCCAGCCTAAAATTAATTATTAAAAAAAACTAAGATCATGATGGAAACAAGGCCCAGTTGTGAATATGCCTGGTGGTGGAAGTAAAGTCCTATGCTGTAAAGAACAATATTACAAAGGAACCTGGAATGTTAGGTCCCTGAATCAAGGTAAATTGGAAGCAGTAAATAGGAGATGGCAAGAGTGGACATTAACATTTTAGGAATCAGTGAACTAAAATGAACTGGAATGGGTGAAATTAATTCAGAAGACCATTATATCTACTACTGTGGGCAAGAATCCCTTAGAAGAAACAGAGTAGCCGTTATAGTCAACAAAAGAGTAAAAATGTGGTATGTGGTACAATCTCAAAAATGACAGAATGATCTCTGTTAGTTTCCAAGGCAAACCATTCAATATTACAGTAATCCAAGTCTATGCCCCAACCAGTAATGCCAAAGAAGCTGAAGTTGAACAGTTGTATGATGACCTATAATATCTTCTAGAACTAATACCAAAAAGCAATGCTCTTTTCACCATAGGGGACTAGAATGCAAAAGTAGGAAGTCAAGATACCTGGAGTAACAGGCAAATTTGGCCCTGGAGTACAAAATGGAGCAGGGCAAAGGCTAACAGAGTTTTGCCAAGAGAATGCACTGGTTATAGCAAACCCCGCTTCCAACAACGCAAGAGAAGACTCTACATGTAGACATCACCAGATGGTCAATCCTGAAATCAGATTGATTATATTCTTTGCAGCTGAAGATGGAGAAGCTCTATACAGTCAGCAAAAACAAGACCAGGAGCAGACTGTGGCTCAGATCATGAATTCCTTATTGCAAAATCCAGATTGAAGAAAGTAGGGAAAACCACTAGACCATTCAGGTACAATCAAAATCAAATCCTTTATGATTATACAGTGGAAGTGAGAAATAGATTCATGGGATTAGATCTTATAGACAGAGTACCTGAAGAACTATGGACGGAGATTTGTGACATTGTGCAGGAGGCAGGGATCAAGACCATCCCCAAGAAAAAGAAATACAAAAAGGCAAAATGGTTGTCTGAGGAGGCCTTACAAATACCTGAGGAAAAAAGAGAAGCTAAAGGCAAAGGAGAAAAGGAAAGATATACCCATCTGAATGCAGAGTTCCAAAGAATAGCAAGAAGAGATAAGAAAGCCTTCCTCAGTGATCAATGCAAAGAAATAGAGGAAAACAATAGCATGGGAAAGACGAGATATTTCTTAAAGAAAAATTAGAGATAGTAAGGGAACATTTCATGCAAAGATGGGCTCAATAAAGGACAGAAATGGTATGGACCTAACAGAAGCAGAAGATATTAAGAAGAGGTGGCAAGAATACACAGAAGAATAAAAGAACAAAAAGATTCGAATGACCCAAATAACCACGATGGTGTGATCACTCACCTAGTGCTAGACATCCTGGAGTCTGAAGTCAAGTGGGCCTTAGGAAGCATCACTATGAACAAAGCTAGTGGAGATAATGGAATTCCAGCTGAGCTATTTCAAGTCCTAAATATGATGCTATTAAAATGCTGTACTCAATATGCTAGCAAATTTGGAAAACTCAGCAGTGGTTACAGGACTTGAAAAGGTCAGTTTTCATTCCAATCTCAAAGAAGGGCAATGCCAAAGAATATTCAAACTATCACACAATTGCACCCTGTTTATTTAACTTCTATGCAGAGTACATCATGCAAAATGTGGGCTGGATGAAGCACAAACTGGAATCAAGATTGCTGGGAGAGTTATTAACAACCTCATATATGCAAATAAAACCACTCTTATGGCAGAAAGCAAAGAGAAACTACAGAGCCTCTTAATGAAAGTGTAAGAAGAGAGTGAAAAAGCTGGCTTAAAACTCAACATTCAAAAAACTAGATCATGGCATCTGGTCCCATCACTTCATGGCAAATAGATGGGGAAACAATGGAGATATATAGATATATAGATATCTGATATATGAGTACTGCTACTCCCACTTTCTTTTGATTTACTTTTGCATGGAAATACTTTATCCAGCTCCTCATGTTCAGTCTGTATGCATCCCTAGGTCAGAGATGGGTTTCTTACAGACAGTATATAGGAATCTTCTTTTTTTGTATCCATTCAGCCAATCTGTGTCATTTGGTTTGAATATTTAGGCCATTTACACATAAGGTAATTATTGATATATGATCCTCTAACTATTTACTTTATTGTTTTGGGTTGTTTTTTGGATTTCCTGTCTAGAGAAGTTCCTTTAGCCATCTGTTGAAAAGCTGGTTTGGTGGCGCTAACTTCTCTTAACTTTTGCTTTCTTTAAAGTTTTTGATTTCTCCTTTGACTCTGAATGAGATCCTTGCTAGACAGCATAATCATGAGCTTAGGTTTTTCACTTTTATCACTTTAAGTGTGTCCTGCCATCCCCTTCTGATCCGTAGAGTTTCTGTTGAAAGTTAAGCTGTTAGCTTTAAGAGGATCCCCTTGTAAATTATTTGTTGCTTTTGTGTTTAATTTTTGTTAGTTTGATTAACCCATCTTTTTTGTCAGGGAATATTTAACAGGAGGATTCCTACGTGCTGTTTCTCATAAATTCTCTTTTCCTTATCAGTTCCTATTCCGGAAACAAGTAGAGTTGCACACAGCTCTCAGGACTGAGATCATGAGAAATGGTATCTGCTTGGATTCCTTTCAATAACTCCCTTCAGTGAGTCTTTTCAGTGTCAGCGACCTTGTATGTATTAGACCATCCATATTGTGGCTACTGATAAAATTTCATCCTGTGTAATAGCTGAGTAATCATCTTACTAAAGATATATAAGCCTGCATTTCTGCTAATAAAATACCTCTGCTCCATCAGAGCTGGGGTCCCCGTGTCTTTCTTTCTTTCTTTCTTTCTCTCTCTCTCTCTCTCCCTCCAGCTCTCTCTTTCACGTTTTTATTGTCGACTCCGGACCACCAGGTTCTGGTCCATTAAAGGACCCTAACACTTTTTATGCTTTTCCTTGGGTTAATCCTGCCTGGGTTGCTCTGAGCTTCCAGGACTTGGGTGGATATTTCCTTTCTCATTTTAGGAAAGTTTTCAACTATAATCTCCTAAAATACTTTCTCATGGTCTTTTCTTTTGTCTTCTTCTGAGACCCCTATGATTCAAAGGTTGCTATGTTTAATGTTGTCACATAAGTCTCTGAAATTGTTCTCATGACTTTTTATTCTTTTTTCTTTATTGTGTTCTTTCTGTTTCAGTTTTTTCTACCATTTTTCTTCCAGCTCACTTTATCCATTCTCTTTTGCCTCAGTTACTCTACTTTTGGTTCCCTGAATATTCATTAGAAGTACTGATGCTAAATCTGAAGCTCCAATACTTTGGCCAAGAGCTGACTCATTGGAAAAGACCCTGATGCTGAGAAAGATTGAGTATAGGCAGGGAAGGGGGCAACAGAGGATGAGATGGTTGGATGGCCTTATTGACTCAGTGTACATGAGTTTGAGCAAACTCCAGGAGATAGTGAAAGATAGGAAGGCGTGGAATGCTGCTTATCTGGGGTTGCCAGGTCCAGTACTGTGTTTTAGGGTGTCTGTAGGTTCAGTATGGCTTTGTGCAGCTTATCTACTAAGGTGCAGGACTGTGCTTCTGTTTTCCTGAAGGATTGGTATGGGGCATTTAGTTCTGGAGCTTGCTAACTTTTGGGTGGGGCTTGGTCTTAGTGTTGAGATGGAGGCCTTTGGGAGACTTCTTGCCTATTAATGATCTGTGGGATCAGGAGCTCTCTAGTGGTCTGAAGTCCTAGAGTTGAGCCTCCTCCCTCAGGGATTCAGGCCTGACTTCTTACTATAGCATCAAGATTTCACAGGCCACACAGCACAGAAGACAAAATCCCTAGACTAATGGTGAAATCACTCTCAACAGCCAAGATCATCCCAAAAGAGTCACACATTTATACAGAGGAGGAAAGAGTGGAAAAGGAGAAAAAGAAAAAAAGAGTCTCAAAAGAGAAGAGAGCAATCAAGCCAATACTCAAACCCCTACATAAATATAGATACTAAAAATTTTTAGTAGATTCTCAAAGACACAAAATCAAAAGATAAAATAAAACAAAAATCAAAAGCACAAAAAATTAAACTCTCAAAAATACAAAGTAAAAAATAAAACATCTAAAACAAAAAACAAAAACATGGAATTTACTTTAAAATTAAGTTTTTTAAAAGAGGAAAAATTAGGTTATAAAAAATAAAAATTAAAAAATTAATAAAGAATCACATTAGGGCAGTATGAGAAAAAAAATATAAAGGGGGGGAGCAGGTAAATCTGTAGAGAGTAGAAGTGAGAAGAATGTCCAAGTAAATGTCTCCATTTTCTGTTCCAGTTGACTTGTCTACTCAGAAAGTCTTCCAATGTATCTGAGAAGATCTCTAGACCTATTGTGGGCAGTGTGGCCTCTGCAAGACTCAGGTCTTGCTCCAGTTTGTATTTGCTCTCAAAATCTACAGTTGTCCCTAACATATGGTCTCAGGCTAAATCCTAGAATTTAAGTCACTGCAGCTGTAACTTCTAGGACAGTTTCCCCATCTTTCCTTTGCTCACACAGCCCCTGGTGTTCTGCTTTGGTTTGGGGCCGCCTTTGCTTTTAAGTCTCTCTCCCACGTCTGTTCACTGCCCAGACACGAGGGGGTGAAAGCGGCAGTTTATTCAGGTTCACTTGCTCAGCTGTGCTGAGGAAAGAGGTGTGCAGGGAGTGATCACTGCAGCTAGGCTGTGCAGGGGTCGCCCCAGTCTGAAGGAGGTCGTGTGCTTCCCCAGGGGAGTTGGTCCCAGGTTGTGGGACCCTTTGCAGAGCCAAGCCACTAAGGTTCTCAGAAAGATGTGGGTGGTGACACTCACAGCTTGGCAGTAGTTGTGATCTCTGGGGCTGAATTCATAGTGGTCTCCTGCCTTCCACCTCTGGCACCATGCCTATCTCTTTATCTCTGGGGCTGCAGACCACAAGCAGCTCACCCCCTTTCAGCATCTGCTTGGGAGGGGTCTCATGTTCTGTGAGTGTGTGGAATCAAAGTGTAGCGTTAGAGCCTTCTTGCAGGAATGAGCCTTTGTTTCTCTGGCAGATTGAGAGTTTTCCTGGTTTGCCTCTGCTGTGCTATACCAGGCCCCTTAGAGTATCTTTGTGGCAGTTGGCACTGGCCCCCTCTCTGAGGTCTGATTCCTGAAGCCTGGATTTTGGCAGCTAGCCTCCACTCACTGCGGGCCAATGAGAGCACTTGAGCCACTCAATTGGAAAGTGCTGTTTGGCTCAATCTCTGTGGTGAATTTTCTCCATTTGTCTTTGGAGCACCTGTCTTGCTGCACTGCACTCCCCTCTGAAGTTCCAAAGCTCCCCCTGATCCTGCCTGTGAGGGGTTTCCCAATGTGCAGAAACTGCCTCTCCTTCAGGACTCCCTTTCCTAGGGCACAGGTCCCCATTCTGAAATCCTTTGTATCCCTTTTAGTCTCCATCTTTCGCCCTACTTCATTCCAATGAAATTGGTTTGCCTTTCTGGGAGTCTGGGGTCCTCTGTCAGCGTTCAGAAGATGTTCTGGGGGAGTTGCTCTACATGCAGGTTATTTTTCGATATATTTGTGAGGGAGAAGATGTTCTCCCTGTCCTCTTCTTCTGCAATCTTGAAGGTCCTCTTGATCATATGGTTTTTATCTTTCAATTTAAAAAAAATTAAAAAAATTATCTTTATTGAAGGATAGTTGCTTTACAGAATTTTGTTGTTTTCTGTCAAACCTCGACATGAATCAGCCATAGGTATACATACACCCCCTCCCTTTTGAAGCTCCCTCCCATCTCCCTCCCCATCCCACTCCTCTGGGTTGATACAGAGCCCCTGTTTGAGTTTTCTGAGCCATGCAGCAAATTCCCTAGGCTATCTGTTTTACATATGGTAATGTAAGTTTCCATGTTACTCTTTCCATACATCTCACCCTCTCCTCCCCTCTCCCCATGCCCATAAGTCTATTCTCTATGTCTGTTTCTCCAGTGCTGTCCTGTAAATAAATTCTTCAGTACCATTTTTCTAGATTCTGTATATATATGTTAGAATATGATATTTATCTTTTGCTTTCTGACTTCCTTCACTCCGTATAATAGGCTCTAGGTTCATCCACCTCATTAGAACTGACTCAAATGTGTTCCTTTTTATAACTGGTAATATTCCATGTGTTATCTTTCAATTTTTTAATATGGTCTATCATGTTGATTGATTTGCTTATATTGAAGAATCTTTGGATCCCTGGGCTGAACCCCGCTGGACCATGGTATATGATTCTTTAAATGTGTTGGTGGATTCTGTTCATTAGAATTTTGTTGAGGATGTTTGCACCCATGTTCATCAGTGATATGGCCTATAATTTTCTTTCTTTTGGTGATATCTTTGTCTGGTTTTGGTATCAGGGTGATGGTGGCCTCGTAGAATAGGTCTGAGGGTTTTCTTTCCTCTGCAAATTTTTGAAACAATTTGAGCAGGATAGACGTTAGCTCTTCTCTGGGTTTTGATAAAATAAGATTGTGAAGCCATCTGGCCCTGGGCTTTTTTTTTGTTGGGAGATTTTGATCAGCTTCAATTTCAGTGCTTGGGATTGGTCTGTTCATATTTTCTATTTCTTCCTGGTTCAGTTTTTGAAGGTAGTGCTTTTCTAAGGATTTGTCCATTTCTTCACGGTCATCCATTTTATTGGCATATATAACTCATAGAACTCTCTTGTGATCATCTGTATTTCTGCATTGTCTGTTGTAATTTCTTTTTCATTTCTAATTTTATTGCTTTCAGTTTTCTCCCTTTTTCTTTTAAAGAGTCTGGCTAATGGTTTGCCTATTTTATCTCCTCAAAGAACAAGCTTTTAGTTTCACTGATCTTTGCCATTTTTTCCTTCATCTCTTTTATAGTTACTTCTGCTCTGATTTTTATGATCCCTTTCCTCCTAGTAAATTCGGGTTTTTTATTCTTCTTTTTCTAGTTGCTTTCAGTGTCTGGTGAATTTTTGCCATGCTTCTTCATGTGCTGCATGTTTCTTTGTCTTTTCATTTCGTTTAATTGCTATGTTTGGAGTCTTCTTTCTGCAGACTGCAAGGTCCCAGTTCATCTTACGTGTGGAGTCTCCCCCGAGTGTGTGCAGTTGGACCAATGCGTTGTGAAAGTTTCTTCGTGAGGGGACTGGTTCCTGTCTTCTGGTGAATGGAACCGGATCTTGTCTCTCTAAGGGGCAGTGTCATGCCCAGGGGTGTGTTATGGAATGTCTGTGAGCGTGGTGTGACTTCAGGCAGCCTGACTGTTAATGGGTAGGATTGTGTTCCTGTTTTTGCTAGTTGTTTGTTGTGTGATGTCCAGCATTGAAGCTTGCTGGCCTTTATATGCTGCTAGGTCTTAGTGTTAAGATGGAGGCCTTTAGGAGAGCTCTCACTGATTAATATTCCTTTGGTTTAGGGGTTCACTGATGATCCAACATATTGGATTCAGGTCTCTCACCTTGGAGGTTCAGGCCCAACCCCTTGCTGAGCACCAAACCTCCACAAGTCACATGGTACAGAATTGTAAAAGAAAGAGAGAGAAAAAAATGAAACCAACCTCGAAAAAAAATTAACAGGCAGACAAACCTCCAAGATAAACAGTAAAACAATATTAACTAGACAGGAACACACAAAGAAACTCAAACTCACACTCAGAAAAGGAAGAAAGAAAGAAAGAATAAAGAGAAGAACCAAAAAAAGAAGAGAGCAATCAAATCAATAAACAAATTCATAAATGAAAACAGGCACTAAGAACTCGAGTAGCAAAAATACAAAGCCAAAACATGGGAAAGTACATTATAATGAAAAGGTATTGTAGAAATAGGGAGGAAATAAAATAAATTTATTTAAAAATAAAACATAAAAAGAAGAAAAGGCAAGCAAAAAATAAAAATTAAATGATTATTAAAAAGGAATAAAAATAGAACAAAACAAAAACAGAAAAAAAAATGATATATAGACAGAGAGGTACTAAGAAGAATATTATCCTGTGGCATTAGTTGTCCTCGCCACACATTTTGCCCCAGTCAATGCGCCTGCTCAGAAAGTCCTCCAATATTTCTCAGAAGGTCTCTTTCTGGGCCTGCTCTGGGCACTGTGGAGTCAGCTCCTACTCAGTCATGCCCTAACTGAAGCTTGTTCTTGCTTCCAAAGTCCACAACTGCCCCCAGGGTCCACAATCTCAAGCTAATTGTAGGGTTTAAACCCAAAGCACCTGCTTCTGCAGGAGTGAATTCTTTCCTTTTCTTTATTCATACAGCTTCTGTGTTCCGTTTTGGTATTGGTCCTGCCTTTGCTTGCAGGCTGCTCTCCAGCATCTGTTCTCTGCCCAGAAAAGAGGGAGTGAAGGTCCAGGCTTATTAAGGCTTATCTGTTCAGTCAGACTGGGGAGAGGGAGGGGTATGGCAGCCACAATTGGAATGTGCAAGGAGTGCCTGGAGGAGTAGAGACCTGCCATATGTTGCTGCAGTCTGAGGCAGGTCATGAGCTTTGCCAGAGGAATTAGCCCTAGGTCATGGATCCCTAGAAAGAGGCAAGCTGCATGGGCTCACAGGAAGTTGTGGTTAGTGATATACATCTGCTCACAGGTTGGCAGTCACTGAAGCCACCATCACACCCACCTCTGGGATCACAGACCCCAGCCTTGTCTCATCCACACTTCTGGCACTCATGACAGCCTTGGCAATAGCAGGTCGACAGGTGTGTCAATCTCTGCGTTTGGAGACCACAGCCAGCTCATTCCACCTATGGCACTTGTGAAGGCAGGATCCTGCAATCTGGGAACACTTAGAGTTACAGGATCCAAGGAGTTAGTGCCCATAACAATGATCTCTTGCCTCTCTGCAGGCCCAGAATTTTCCCTGGAACCCCTCAGCTTTGTCATAGTAGATCCTCAGAGTTTCTTCACAGCAGTCAACCTCAGGCTTCTCCCTGGGGTCCAACCCCTAAAGCCTGAACCTCAGCACCCAGCACCAGTTTTGCAGCAATGGACTTACATACAGCTTCTTGGTTGTGAGTTGCTAGTCAGCACTGATCTCTCTGCCAAATTCTCTCCTCTTTGTCTTCCACACACTTGTAGCTGCACTTCCCCTCTGAAGTTCTGAAATTTCCCCTGGTCCTTACCTGTGAGAAGGTTTCTGAGTGTGCAGAAACTTTTCCTCCTTCAGAACTCCCTCCCCAAGGTGAAGGATCCAAAGGACGCAACTTCAGCAAAGGGAATAAATTATTATAAGAGGCCTTTTCTGTTGCCTCTTATTTACATTGTCTTGTACAAAAGCTTTATCAGCTGTGTAGAAAAATTTGACAGAAGCAGGTAAGAGAGAAGTTAAAGGGTAAATAAGAGCATTTAAAAATTTTATTTGTTTTTAATTGAAGGATAATTGTCTTATAATATTGTGTTGATTTCTGCCATTCGTCAACATTAATTAGCCATAAGTATATATATGTTCCCTCCCTCTTGAAACTCCCTCCCACCTCCCACCCCATCCCAGCTCTCTAGTCTGTCACAGAGTTTCCTGCATCATACAGCAAAGTCCCACTATCTATCTTACATACGGTGATGTGTATGTTTCCACGTTACTCTCTCAAGTCATCCCACCCTCTCCTTCTCCCATTGTGTCCACAAGTCTGTTCTCTGTGCCTGCATCTCCACTGCTGCCCTTCACATATGTTTATCAGTACCATCTTTCTAGATTCCATATATGTCCATTAATATATGGTATTTGTTTTGCTTTTTGTGATTTACTTCATTCTGTATAATAGGCTCTAGGTTTATCCACCTCATTAGAATTGACTCAAGTGCATTCCTTTTCATGGCTGAGAAATATTCCATTGTATACGTATACCACAGCTTGATTATGCATTCATCTGTCAAAGGACATCTGGGTTGCTTCTATTGTCCTAGCTTTTGTTAACAGTGCTGCAATGAACATTGGAGTACATGTGTTTTTTTCAATCATGGTTTTCTCAGGGAATATGCCCACTAGTAGGACTGTTGGGTCATTTGGTCATTTTATTCCTAGGTTTTTAAAGGAATCTTCATACTGTCCTCCAATACTCTGACCACTTGATATAAAGAGCTGACTCACTGGAAAAGACCCTGATGCTGGGAAAGATTGAAGGCAGGAGGAGAAGGGGATGTCAGAGAATGGGATGGTTGGATGGTATCACTGACTCAATGGATATGAGTTTGAGCAAACTCTGGGAAATAGTGAAGGACAGGGAAGCCTGGCATGCTGCGGTCCTTGGGTTTGCAGAGTCAGAAACAATTTTAGTGACTGAACAACAAACAGTACTGTTCTCCATAGTGGCTGTATCTATTTACATTCCCACCAGCAGTGCAAGAGGGTTCCCTTTTCTCCCCACTATCTCCAGCATTTGTAGCTTTTAGATTTTTTGAGGATGGCCTTTCTGACCAGTGTGATGTAATACATCATTGTAGCTTTGATTTGCATTTCTCTAATAATGAGCAATGCTGAGCATCTTTTCATGTATTTGTTAATCATCTGTATGTCTTTGGAGAAACGTCTGTTTAGGTCTTATGCCCACTTTTTGATTGGATTGTTTATTTTTCTGGTGTTGAACTGCTTGTATATTTCGGAGATCAAGCCTTTGTCAGTTGTTTCAGTTGCTATTATTTTCTCCCATTCTGATCTTGTCTTTTCACCTTGTTTACATTTTCCTTTGCTCTGCAAAAGCTTTAAGTTTTATTAGAGCCCATGTATTTATTTTTGTTTTTATTGCCACTACTCTAGAAGATGGATCATTGAGTATCTTGTTGTGATTTATGTCGAAGAGTGTTCTGCCTATGTTTTCCTCTAAGAGTTTCATAGTTTCTGTTCTAACATTAGGTCTTTAATCCATTTTGAGTTTATTTTCATGTATGGTGGTTTCATGTTTGGTTTTCATGTTTGTTTTCATGTATGGTATTCTAATTTCATCCTTTTACACATAGCTGTCCAGTTTTCCCAGAACCATGTACTGAAGAGGTTGTCTTTTCCCCATGGTATAGTCATGCCTTCTTTGTTGAAAATAAGGTGTCAAGATATAGTGCATGGGTTTATCTCTGGCATCTCTCTCTTGTTCCATTGATCTATACTTCTTTTTTGTGCCAGTACCATGCTGTTTTGATGACTATAACTTTGTAATATAGTCTGGAGTCAAGAAGCTTGATTCCTCCTGCTCCATTCTTCTTTCTCATGATTGCTTTGGCTATTTGGGATCTTTTGTGTTTCCATACAAATTGTGAAAGTTTTTGTTCTAGGTGTGAAAAATGCAGTTGGTAATTTGATAGGGATTGCATTTAATCAGGAGAAGGCAATGGCAACCCACTCCAGTATTCTTGCCTGGAAAATCCCATGGACGGAGGAGCCTGGTGGGCTGCAGTCCATGGGGTTGCTAGGAGTCGGACACGACTGAGCAACTTCACTTTCCCTTTTCACTTTCATGCATTAGAGAAGGAAATGCCAACCCACTTCAGTGTTCTTGCCTGGAGAATCCCAGGGATGGCAGAGCCTGGTGGGCTGCCGTCTATGGGGTCATACAGAGTCGGACATGACTGAAGCGACTTAGCAGCAGCAGCAGCAGCATTTAATCTATAGATTACTTTGTGTGGTATAGTCATTTTCACAATATTCATTCTTCCAGTCCTGAAACGTGGTATACTCTCCATCTTTTAATGTCATCTTTGATTTCTTAGACAAGAATATTTTGAAAACTTATACCAGAACATCCTCATGTGTCTCCTTGATTGATAGTTGCTTCAGTTTTCTAAAAAGCTTGCTAGGATTGCCTTAGGCAAATATAGTTCATAAGCTTAAAAACATTCTTAGGAGGAAGAATCATCACTAGTGCAAGTTGCCAATGTAATATATTAGTTTGTTAACATCCCTTATTAAACTATGATAATGCATATCAATCTGCTTCCATGTGTCATTTTAAAAATATTTTCTTAAAATTTTCCTGTAAGTCTACAATTCATTTTACAGTTTTGTACTTTAGCAACTTTAAGCATTAAGCTTAAAGCATTAAATCCTTTGGATTAAATTTTTAAAAATTAATCATAAATATTCATTGAATCATTAAATGACAATCTCTAATGGCAAGTCTAATACTATTGTAATTTTTGAAATTAAAACATTTTTATTTTTAGAAACATTTTGGGTTTACAAAAACTGAGCAGAAAGTACAGAATAGATTTATTTTAAATTGGTGCCAGAATTTTTTTACCTTCTAAATTCTACTTATGATCAGCTTCATTGTCATTATCATCATTCTAATCATCAGATTGTCTTCATTCTTTTTTTTTCCTTAAAATCTTTACGTTTGAGACAGAAGTGTTACAGGTACACATGGGAAAGCAATACATGATCCCAGCTGAAAGTGAAGAGGATCTAGTCAGAAAGTTTTTACACCTGTCAGCTAATGCTGATGCTCTGATTATGATATGCCACAGGGCTCAAAGAAATGGGAATTAGTATTCCTCTCCTTCCTCTCCCTTTCCTTCAACAGAATCCACACCAACCTCCTCATAATCCTTCTCAAGGGCAACCATGTCCTCACAGGCCTCAGACAACTCTCCTTCCTCCATGCCCTCACCCACATACCACTGAACAAAGGCATGCTTGGCACACATCAGGTCAGCTTGTGGTCCAGGCAAGCCCAGACCTCAGTGATGGCTGTGGTGTTGCTCAACATGCACACAGTTCACTGGACTGGTCAAATCTCCACCAGGTACCACAGTGGGAACCTAGTAATTAATGCCAACCTTGAAATCAGTGGGGCACCAGGCCACAGACTGTGAGATGCACTTGGTCTTGATGGTGACAATGGCAGTACAACATCTTTGGGAACCTCATCACCATAGTACAACAGGCAGCAGGCCATGTATTTACCATCACGAGGGTCACTTTTCACCATCTGGTTGGATGGCTCAAAGCAAGCATTGGTGATCTCTGCTACAGAAAGCTGTTCATGGTGGGCTTTCTCTGCAGAGACGACAGGGGTGTATGTGGCCAGAGGGAAGTGGATGCGGGGATAGGGCACCAGGTTGGTCTGGAACTCTGTCAGACCCACAGTCAGGGCTCCATCAGACCTCAGGGAAGCAGTGATGGGGGACACTATCTGGATAATAGGCAGTTAAGATTCGTGTAGGTTGGGTGCTCAATATCGAGGTTTCTAAAGCAGGTGTCATAGATGGCCCAATTGTCTACCATGAAGGCATAATCAGATGCTCCAGGACGGTGTGGTGGTGAGGATGGTGTTGTAGGGCTAAACTACAGTTGTGGAAACCTGGGGGGCTGGGTACATAGAGAATTCCAGCTTGGACTTCTTGCTATAATCAACAGAGAGATGTTCCATCAGCAGGGAGGTAAACCTAGAACCAGTTCCCCCACCAAAGCTGTGAACACCAAGAAGCCCTGAAGATCGGTGCACTGGTCAGCCAATTTCCAAATTCGGTCCAAGACAAGGTCAATGATCTCCCTGCTAATGGTATAGTGACCTCAGGCACAGTTATTGGCAGCATCTTCTTTATCTGTGATAAGCTGCTTAGGGTGGAGGAGCTGGAAGTAGGTGCCAGTGTGAACCTCATTAATGACTGTGGGTTCCAGGTCTACAGACAATGCCCTGGGCACATGCTTGGCAACACCTGTCTCGCTGAAGAAGGTGTTGAAGGTGTCATCTCCTCCCCCAATAGTCTTATCACTTGGCATCTGGCCATCAGGCTGGATGCTGTGTTCTAGGCAGTAGAGCTCCCAGCAGGCATTGCCGATCTGGACACCAGCCTGGCCAACGTGGAAGGAGATGCTGTAATATATGGTGGCTATAGGTCAGCAGGCACAGGCAATAGTAGACACCAGGTCCCAGTTACCATTCCTGATAGTCTAAGAGTCAAGGTAAGTGATGTACTCTGTCTTCACTCTTCAGCTATGTATTCATTATTTAGCTAATTCTCCAAAAATCTGATAGAAATTCTGAGCTTGATTTTTTCCACCTTTTACTGTATAAAATAGGCTAGTCAGGCACATTATCAGGACAAAATAAGAATCAAGACAATCTCTCTCTCATGAATGTTAATAAATGTATACAGATCCTCAACTTTTGAAAAAATTCTTTTGTAAGTAGGTAAAAGCCAGAGGAATTGACAGGCTCCCAGATACCGCTCAAGATCCTTGTTGTTGTTTAGTTACAAAGTCATGTCTGATTCTTTTGCAGCCCCATGGACTGCCAAGCTCTTTTGTCCGTGGGACTTTCTAGGCCAGAATACTCAAGTGGGTTGCTATTTCCTTCTCCAGAGGATCTTCCCAATCCATGGATAGAACCCATGTCTTCTGCATTTCAGGCAGATTCTTTATCTGTGAGCCATCTGGGAAGGACAAGTTTATTGAAAGATGAATAGGAGTTTGTTTTGTGGAAAATATTAGAGTACATGCTGGAGAGGGTACAAAATAGGAAACGAGAATGAGTAAAATGAAAAAGACCTCAAGAGAAATGACAATTTTTTTTATAAAATAATAAAAGGGAAATAAATTCTAATATTACTACTAACTCAAGTGTTTTTAAACTTTCAGAAACAAGGGAAGGCTGTTGTTTCTGGAATGGAGATCACTCTGGATTTGATAGACAATCTGAGACTCAGTAGTTCTAACATTAGAATGGTATACCTGTCACTGCGATCCTTCTCTTCTGCACACAAGGAAAGCAGAAATGCTTTAAAAAAATACAGAAGCATAACTCTGCTAACAGCATTGACATCTACAGAAAAACAAATCATTTGATGTTACTTTCTTTATTAACTTACTCATGCTGGCCAGTACTCCATCCCCATATAGGCTCAGACTGGAAGATGATGGGGATTCAGTCCCTGAGAGTTCATCAAGTAACATGCAAACAACAGTCCTTTCTTCTGGTTTCTACCTGTGACAGATGCTTGGTGGTCCATAAAAATAATAATCAGCTTATGATTAAATGCATTCACATCTTTACACATATCCAAATAGCAATTTTGCCTTTTCATACTGTTCATGGGGTTCTCAAGGCAAGAATACTGAAGTGGTGAAAAGCTGGCTTAAAATTCAACATTCAAAAAACTAAGATCATGGCATTCGGTCCCATCACTTCATGGCAAATAGGTGGGGAAACAATGGAAACAGTGACAGACTTTATTTTTGGGGCTCCAAAATCACTGCAGGTGATAATTGCGGCAATGAAACTAAAAGACACTTTCTCATTGGAAGAAAAGCTATGACCAGCTTAGACAGCATATTAAAAAACAGAGACATTACTTGGCAGGCAAAGGTCTGTCTATTCAAAGCTATGGTTTTTCCAGTAGTCATGTATGAAAGTAAGAATTGGACCATAAAAAAGCTGAGCCCTGAAGAAGTGATGCTTTTGAACTGTGGTGTTGGAAAAGACTCTTGAGAGTCCCTTGGACTGCAAGGAGATGAAACCAGTCCATCCTAAAGAAAATCAATCCTGAATATTCATAGGAAGGACTGATACTGAAGCTGAAGCTCCAATACTTTGGCCACCTGATGCAAAGAACTGACTCATTGGAAAAGATCCTGATGCAGGACAGGACTGAAGGCAGGAGGAGAAGGGGATGACAGAGGGTGAGATGGTTGGATGGCATCACTGACTTGATGGACTTGAGTTTGATCAAGGTCAGGGAGTTGGTGATGGACAGGGAAGCCTGGTGTGTTACAATCCATGGGGCTGCAAAGAGTCGGACACGACTGAGTGACTGAACTGAACTGAAATAGCAATTTTAAATCTGGATAATTTAAAATATTTTTTCAATTGACAAAGTAATTTCAACTGAAAATCCCATTTGAGAACTGATAATATTAATAAGCCACTGACAACTGATGTTAGTTAAACCCATATTGTTATTTCTTTGAACAAGGATTAAATCAGCAAGAACAAGGATGGAAAACAAGCAAATAAACACAGAGCATGTGTACCTTTATATTTATGAGTGAGTGATCATTTACAAAAAGCCTTGAACTAAGAACATGAATCATAGTCTACCCTAAGCTACCATAGGCCTCCAAGTTCTTATATTGATATTATCAACCCATAAAACTCACAGTTTGTCCAGAAAAGGCTATTAATAGAAGTTCAACAAAAAAGACAAGTGTGCATATGAAAATATTGACTTTTTGAGAGGTCCTCCATAAGTTATCTCAGAGCTAAAGTCAAATTTGACAGCTCAGCACACAATTCTGTTGTTAAAATGCTTGTAAACCATTGATATACCTGAATTAATGTCTGCTTTCCTCTTCTTCTTTCGATTTCACTTGAGATTTGGTGCTCAAGGCTGGTGCACTGGGATGACCCAGAGGGATGGGATGGGGAGGGAGGTGGGAGGGGGGTTCAGGATGGGGGACACATGTACACCCATGGCGGATTCATGTCAGTGTATGGCAAAACCACTACAATGTTGTAAAGTAAAAAAACAAATTGATTAATTAAAAAATAAAAAATAAAGAAATTAATTTGTATTGGAGTATAGTTGGTTTACAATGTTTTATTATCTGTTATATAGCAAAGTAAATCAGTAATACATGTTGTACTTTTTTATGTTTTCCATATAAGTTATTACAGAGTATTGACTGGAGTTACCTGTATTATACAGTAGGTCCAGATTAGTTATGTATTTTATATATAGTAGTATATATATTTCAATACCAGTCTTCCAATTTATTCCTCCCTCCATTTCCTCTTTGGTAACCATACATTTTTTTCTACACCTGTGACTCTATTTCTGTTTGTAAATAAGCTCAGTGTGACTTTATTTTTAGATTTCACATATAGGCAATATCATATTTGTCTTTGACTTACTTCACTCAGTATGATAATCTCTAGGTCCACCCATATTGCTGCAAATGGCATTATCTCATTTTTTATGGCTGAGTAATATTCCATTATATATATATATATATATATATATATATATATATATATCAGTTCAGTTCAATCACTCAGTTGTGTCCGACTCTTCGCAACCCCATGGACCACAGCACACCAGGTCTCCCTGTTCATCACCAACTCCCAGAGTTTACCCAAACTCGTGTCCACTGAGTTGGTGATGCCATCCAACCATCTTGTACTCTGTCGTCCCCTTCTCCTGCCTTCAATCTTTCCCAGCATCAGGGTCTTTTCAAATGAGTCAACTATTCGCATCAGGTGGCCAAAGTATTGGAGTTTCAGCTTCAACATCAGCCCTTCCAGTGAAGACCCAGGACTGATCTCCTTTAAGATGGACTGGTTGGATCTCCTTGCAGTCCGAGGGACTCCCAAGAGTCTTCTCCAACACCACAATTCAAAAACATCAATTCTTCGGTGCTCAGCTTTCCTCACAGTCCAACTCTTACATCACGACTGATCTCCTTTAGGATATATACCACATCTTTTTTTATTCATCACTCCCTGATGGACATTTAGATTGCTTCCATGTCTGGCTATTGTTCAGTTCAGTTCAGTCACTCAGTCGTGTCTGACTCTTTGTGACCCCATGAATTGCAGCATGCCAGGCCTCCCTGTCCATCACCAACTCCTGGAGTTCACTCAGACTCACGTTCATCGAGTCAGTGATGCCATCCAGCCATCTCATCCTTAATTGTCCCCTTCTCCTCCTGCCTCCAATCCCTCCCAGCATCAAAGTCTTTCCAATGAGTCAACTCTTCCCAAGAGGTGGCCAAAGTACTGGAGTTTCAGCTTTAGCATCATTTCTTCCAAAGGAATCCCAGGGCTGATCTCCTTCAGAATGGACTGGTTGGATCTCCTTTCAGTCCAAGGGACTCTCAAGTCTTCTCCAACACCACAGTTCAAAAGCATCAATTCTTTGGTGCTCAGCCTTCTTCACAGTCCAACTCTCACATCCATACATGACCACTGGAAAAACCATAGCCTTGACTAGAAGGACCTCTGTTGGCAAAGTAATGTCTCTGCTTTTGAATATGCTATCTAGGTTGATCATAACTTTTCTTTCAAGGAGTAAGCGTCTTTTAATTTCATGGGTGCAGTCACCATCTGCAGTGATTTTGGAGCCCAAAAAAATAAAGTCTGACACTGTTTCCACTGTTTCCCCATCTATTTCCCAAGAAGTGATGGGACCAGATGCCATGATCTTCGTTTTCTGAATGTTGAGCTTTAAGCCAACTTTTTCACTCTCCTCTTTCACTTTCATCAAGAGGCTCTTTAGTTCTTCTTCACTTTCTGTCATATGGGTGGTGTCATCTGCATATCTGAGGTGATTGATATTTCTCCCGGCAATCTTGATTCCAGCTTGTGCTTCTTCCAGCCCAGCGTTTCTCATGATGTACACTGCATAGAAGTTAAATAAGCAGGGTGACAATATACAGCCTTGACGTACTCCTTTTCCTATTTGGAACCAGTCTGTTGTTCCATGTCCAGTTCTAACTGTTGCTTCCTGACCTGCATACAGGTTTCTCAAGAGGCAGGTCAGGTGGTCTGGTATTCCCATCTCTTTCAGAATTTTCCACAGTTTCTTGTGATCCACACAGTCAAAGGCTTTGTAAACAGTGCATATATCTTACCAAATTTTGGGTTTTATCTGGGTATATATACCCAGGAGTAGGATTGCTATATTATATGGTAGGTCTGTTTTTAGTTTTTTAAGGAGCCTCCATACCGTTCTCTGTAATGGCTCTACCAATTTACATTCCCACCAACAAAGTAGGAGGATTCCCTTTCCTCTACATCCTTTTATTGTTTGTAAGTTTTTTGATGATGGCCATTCTGACCCGTGTGATGTGACACCTCATTGTGGGTCTCATTTGCATTTATTTAAAAATCATTAGTGATGTTATACATGTCTTCATGTGTTCTTTGGCCATTTGCATGTCTTCTTTAGACAAATGTCTTTCTAGGCCATCTGCCCATTTTTGACTAGGTTGTTTGTGGTTTTGATATTCAGCTGAATAAGCAGTAAAGCTGCTTTTGTGAGCTTGGATATTGGGCCCTGATGGCAAAAGCATTATTTTCCCCTTGTGAAAGCTAGAGAGTTGCAGCCTCAAACCTGCCTCTGGTTCATTTATCTTTTCATTACAACAAAAAGTTTGGTCAAGCATTTGAGTTTTCTGAAAGAAATAGTCTGCTTGTCCCTACTTGCTGGGAAGTCAACTGACAGTACAGTTTCAGCTAATCAGGGTGACAACCGATATGGAAGTCAACACTCATAGAACACTTTCCCAAGACATGTTTACTCATGAAATGGTGCAGTGTGTCCTATGGGTGTCTTCTACACTGCTCAGAAACTGCAGGGCCAGATGGCAAAAGCAGTGTTTTCCCACTTTGAGGCTAGAAAGTTACAGACTCAAACCTGCTCAAAAAATACTCTGGTTCTTTTATCTCTTGATGTCAGCAACAACTTTTGTCTGCATCTGAATTTTCTGAATGAAACAGGCTGCTTGCCACTCCTTGCTGGGGTCTTCACATAGTAGAGTTTGGCCTAATCAGGGTAACAACAGGTGTGACAGTCAACACTCACAGAATACTCTCTCCATACACCTTTACTCATGAAAGTGTGTAATGTGTCCTAGGTGTATGATTTACACTGCTTGGAAACTGTAAGGTAAGTAAGGTAAGTTGTTTTTGAGAGCCTGGGTACCAGGCCCTGATGGTAAAAGCAGTATTTTCTCCCTGTGAGAGCTAGAGAGTTGCAGTTTCAAACCTGTAAGAAAAAGCAGTGTTGATCATTTATTTCTTAATTACAGCAAAATCTTTGGTCAAGCATTTGATTTTATGAAAGTAACAGGCTGCTTGTCACTGCTTGCTGGGAAGACATAGATAGTACAGTTTTGCCTAATCAGGGTAACAATAGGTATGGCAGTCAACATAGAAAGAACACTCCCCCCAGATATCTTTACTCATGAAATGGTGCAGTGTGTCTTAGGTGTATCTTATACACTGCTCAGAAACTGCAGGGAAAGCTGCTTTTGTGAGCCTGGATCTTACGGACTGATAGTAAATTCAGTATTTTCCACTTGTGAAAGCTAGATAGTTGCGGCCTCAAATCTACCTTGAAAAAAACCTCTGGTTCCTTTATTTCTTCATTGCAGTGACAACTTTGGTTAGCATTTAAATTTTTTGAGTGAAATCGACTGCTTGTCACTCCTTGCTGTGAAGTCATCACACAGTACAGTTGACTTAATCAGGTTAACAGAGGGTATGGCAGTCAAAACTCACAGAACTCTTGGCTCAGACAGCTTTTCTCATGGAAGGGTGCAGTGTGTCCTAGTGTGTCTTTTACGCTGCTCAAAAACTGCAGGGAAATCTGTCTTTGTGAGCTTGGTTATGGGAGCCTGATGGCAAAAGCAGTATATTTCCCTGGCGAAAGTCTGAGAGTTCCAGCCTCAAACCCACCAGAAGAGCACTCTGCTTCATTTATCTCTTTATTACAAGAAAAACTCTGGTCAATCATTCGAGTTTTCTGAAAGAAACAGTCTGCTTGCCAGTAGTTTCTGGGAAGTCTTCAGAAAGTTCAATTTGTATAATATGGTAATAAATTGTATGACAGTCAACACTTACAGAACATTCTTTCCAGACATCTTTACTCATGAAAGGGTGCAGTGTGTGCTGGTTGTGTCTTTTACACTACTCAGAAGCTGCAGGGAAAGCTGATTTTGTAGGCCTGGATATTGGGGCCTGATGGCAAAAGCAGTACTTTTCTCCTGTGAAAGCTAGAGTTGCAGCCTGAAACCAGACAGGAAAACACTCAAGACCGTTTATCTCTTCTTTACAGCAAAAGCATTATTTTACCCGTGTGAGAGCTAGAGAGGGCAGGCCACAAGGCCACCAGAAATACACTCTGGATCATTTATCTCTTCACTGGAGCAAAAAATTTGGTCAAGGATCTGAGTATTCTGAAAGAAATAGGCTGCTTGCTACTATATGCTCGTAAGTCATCAGGCAATGCAGTTTCACCTAATCAGGGTAACAACAGGTATGGAAGTCAGCACACACTGAACACTCTCCTCAGACATCTTTAACTCATGAAAGAGTGCAGTGTGTCCTAGCTGTGTCCTTTACACTTCTCGGAAACTGCAGGGAAAGCTGCTTTTGTTAGCCTGGATATTGGGGCCTGATGGCAAATGCAGTATTTTCTCCCTTTGAAAACAAGAGAGAATTTCAGCCTCAAACCTGCCAGAACACCAATCTGGATCATTTCTCTTCATTACAGCAAAACCTTTGATCAAGCAATTTCATTTTATGAAAGAAACAAGCTTCTTGCCACTCTTTGCTGAGAAGTCATCACACAGTACAGTTTGGCCTAATTAGGATAATGATGTATGGCATCAACATATACTAAACATTCTTCCCAAACATCTTTTCCCATGGGAGGGTGCAATATATCCTAGGTGTGTTTTTTACATGGCTCAGAAACTTCAGGGAAAGATGCTTTTTTTGAGCCTGAATATTGGGGCCTGATGGCAAAAGCCATACTTTACCCTGTGAGAGCTAGAAAGGTCAGCCTCAAACCTGTCAGAAATACACTCTGAATCATTTATCTCTTCATTGAAGCAAAAAATTTAGTCAAGCATATGAGTATTCTGAAAGAAACAGGATGCATGCCACTATTTGCTAGGACGTCATCAGATGGTATAATTTCTCCTGATTAGGGTAATAACAGATATGACAGTCCCCACTCACAAAAAATTCTACTCAGACATCTTTGCTCATGAAAGGGGCAGTGTGTCTTGGTGTGTCTTTAACACTGCTCAGAATCTGCAGGGAAAGTTGCATTGTTGAGGCTGTATATTTGCGCCAGATGACAAAAGCAGTGTTTTCCCCCCTGTGAAAACTAAAGAGTTCCAACCTCAAAACTGCCAGAAAAACCCTCTGGATCATTTACATTACAGCAAAAACTTTGGTTGAGCTTTTGAGTTTTTTGAAAGAAACAGGCTGCTTGCCATCCTTTGCTGGGAATTTATCAGACATCACAGTTTTTTGGTCTAATCAGGGTAACAACAGGTACGGCAGTCAACACTCAAAGAACACTCTCCCGAAACATCTCTTCTCATGGAAGTGAGCAGTGTGTCCTAAGTGTGTCTTTGACGCTGCTTGGAAACTTCAGGAAAGTCACTTTTGTAATCCTGGGTACTGTGCTTGATGGCAAAAGCGTTTTTATTTTCTCCCTGGGAAAGCAAGAAATTTGCGACCTCAGACTCCCCGAAGAACACTCTGTTTCATTTATCTCTTCATTAAAGTTAAAAATTTGGTCAATTAAGTGAATTTTCTGAAACAGGATGCTTTCTACTATTTTCTGGGAAGTTATCAGATAGTACAGTTTTGCCTAATAAGGGTAATAACAGTTATGGTAGTCAATACTCACAAAACACTCTTCCTAGACATCTTTACTCATGAAGGGTGCAGTGTGTTCTAGGTGTGTCTTTTTACACTGCTAAGAAACTGCAGAGAAAGTTCCTTTAGTGAGCCTAGATCTTGGGGTCAGATGGCAAAAGCAGTATTTTACCTGCGGAAGCTGGATAGTTGAGGCCTACCTTGAAAAACAGTCTGGTTCTTTTATTTCTTCATTACAGCCACACAGAGAGTGAGATACTTTTGACTGCTGTATTTTGTCCTAAAGAAGTGGCTGTTATGGGTATTGGCCCTTATGGTGAAAGCTTTATTTTGCACCTGTGGAAGCTGGAATATTGGAGCCTCAGACTTGCCTGAAAAACACACTGGTTCATTTTTCTCTTCATTGCAAGAACAGCTCTGGTCAAGTTTTAAGTTTTCTTAAAGCAACAAGCTCAACAATCTGCTTGGCATGTTTTACTGGGAAGTCATCTGACATACAGTTTCACATAATCAGAGAAACAACTGGTGTGGTAAACAAGATTCACAAAACCCTCTCCCCTGACATCTATTTTCATGGAATGATTCAATGTGTCGTAGGAATGTCTTTATACAGCTCTGGAACTGCAGGGAAATATGATTTTCTGAAACTGGGAATGGGACTAATGGCAAAAGAAGTGTTTTCACTCAGTGAAAGCTGTGTAGTTGCAACCTTACACATGCCAGAAAAACACACTGGTTCATTTTCCTCTTCTGTAATTACAACAACAGTTTTCATGATTTTGAGTTTTCTAAAATAAAAAGGATGCTTCCAACTTCTTGCAGGGAAGTCATCTGACAAAACAGTTTCTTGTCAGCAGAGTAACAACGTGTATGGCAGTCAACACTCACAGAATAGTCTCCAATGACATCTGTTCTCAGGGAATGGCAGAGTGTATTCTAGGTGTGTCTGTAGACAACTCTGAAATAGCCAGGAAACCTGCTTTTTAAGGTGGGAATCAGGCCCTTATGATACAGCCCTTATAAAGCTATATTTTCCACCTGGGGAAGCTGGATAATTACAGCCTCAAATCTGCCAGAAAAGCACACTAGGTCACTTTTCTCTTTATTACAACAGCTGTGGTCTAGTTTTTGCATTTTCTGAAAGGAACAGGCTGCTTGCCATATCTTGCTGAGAGTCATATGACACCATTTCACCTAATCAGGGTAGCAACATGTATGGGAGTCAACATTCAAGAACACTTATCCCTGCCCTCCTTTTTCATGGATTGGTATATTGTGTCTAGGAGTGTCTTTAAAAAACTAAGATCATGGCATCTGGTCCCATCACTTCATGGCAAATAGATGGGGAAACAGTGATGGACTTTATTTTTTGGGCTCCAAAATCATTGTAGATGGTGACTGCAGCCATGAATTTAAAAGACGCTTACTCCTTGAAAGGAAAGTTATGACCAATCTAGACAGCATATTAGAAAGCAGAGACATTACTTTACCAACAAATGTCCATCTCGTCAAGGCTATGGTTTTTCCAGTAGTCATGTATGGATGTGAGAATTGGACTATAAAGAAAGCTGAGCACTGAAGAATTGATGCTTTTGAACTGTGGTGTTGCAGAAGACTCTTGAGAGTCCCTTGTACTGCAAGGAGATCCAACCAGTCCATTCTAAAGGAGATCAGTCATGAGCGTTCATTGGAAGGCCTGATGTTGAAGCTGAAACTCCAATACTTTGGCCACCTGATGCAAAGAGCTGACTCATTGGAAAAGACCCTAATGCTGGGAAAAATTGAAGGCAGGAGGAGAAGGGGACGACAGAGTATGAGATGGTTGGATGGCATCACTGACTCAATGGAAATGGGTTTGAGTAGACTCCGGGAGTTGGTGATGGACAGGGAGGCCTGGTGTGTGTGGTCCATGGGGTCGTGAAGAGTCGGACAAGACTGAGAGACTAAACTGAACTGAACTGAGGAGTGTCTTTACACAGCTGTGAAAATACAGGGGAACATGTTTTTGTGAACCTGGGACTTGAGGTCTGTTGGCAAAAAAAGTATTTTCTCATTGTGAAATCTGGATCAGTTCAGTTCAGTTCAGTCACTCAGTCATGTCTGACTCTTTGAAACCCCATGAACCACAGCACGCCAGGCCTCCCTGTCCAAAACCAACTCCCAGAGTCCACCCAAACCCATGTCCATTGAGTCGGTGATGCTATCCAACCATCTCATCCTCTGTCATCCCCTTCTCCTCCTGCCCCCAATCCCTCCCAGCATCAGGGTCTTTTTCAGTGAGTCAGCTCTTTGCATCAGGTGGCCAAAGTATTGGAGTTTCAGCTTCAACATCAGGCCTTCCAATGAACACTCACGATTGATCTCCTTTAGAATGGACTGGTTGGATCTCCTTGCAGTCCAAGGGACTCTCAAGAGTCTTCTCCAACACCACAGTTCAAAAGCATCAATTCTTCGGCACTCAGCTTTCTTTATAGTCCAACTCTCACATCCATACATGACTACTGGAAAAACCATAGCCTTGACTAGATGGACCTTTGTTGACAAAGTAATGTCTCTGCTTTCTAATATGCTGTCTAGGTTGGTCATAACTTTTCTTCCAAGAGGTAAGCATCTTTTAATGTCATGGCTGCAATCACCATCTGCAGTGATTTTGGAGCCCAGAAAAATAAAGTCTGACACTGTTTCCACTGTTTCCCCATCTATTTGCCATGAAGTGATGGGACCGGATGCCATAATCTTAGTTTTCTGAATATTGAGCTTTAAGACAACTTTTCACTCTCCTCTTTCACTTTCATCAAGAGGCTCTTCAGTTCTTCTTCACTTTCTGCCATAAGAGTGGTGTCATCTGCATATCTGAGGTTATTGATATTTCTCTCGACAATCTTGATTTCAGCTTGTGCTTCCTCTAGTCCAGTGTTTCTCATGATTTACTCTGCATAGAAGTTAAATAAGCAGGGTGACAATATACAGCCTTGACGTACTCCTTTTCCTATTTGGAACTGTCACGCGAGGGTATGTTCCTCGGTTCTTTGTCTCATCACAACAAAGATTTGGAATGATGGACATTAAAGCCCCCTTGGCTTGTCACAGCTCTCGGGTCTTGGATAGACCATGTTATAGCTCTCAGGTCATGAAAGGACCGTATTATAACTCTTAGACAAATCAGTGTTACAGCTTAGTGTTACAGCTCTATTTTATTTAGAAGATAGCCGGAAAATCCATCTTCGAGGCGTGAGGGCACGTCGATCCAAAGACGCGAAGAGAAGAGCGCTGCAGCACTCAGGAGAGAGAGTGCAAGAGCTAGCTTTGGCTCTTCTTTTTATATGTTTTTCTCTCCCTGGGCCTGTCCTATGTGAATTGGGCCAGCCAGGAGTGTTGTTTGTTTTACCTGAGGTCCTCACTCCGGTCCTCGGACCTTCCTTTGTTCCTTTTTTGCGGGCTTTTCCCTTCCTTGTCTTTTAGCCACTGCCAATTTGGACTCCTTTTCCCTATTCTACCGGTCTAACAGAACCAGTCTCTTGTTCCATGTCCAGTTCTAACTGTTGCTTCCTGACCTGCATACAGATTTCTCAAGAGGCAGGTCAGATGGTCTGGTATTCCCATCTCTTTCTGAAATCTGGATAGTTGCAGGCTAAAGCCTTCCTGGAAGACACACTGAATGGTTGCAGCTGTGAGCCGTGAGCTACATGGGGATTCATGACCTCCAGAGGAGAGGATTTTAATCCTGGGTCAGAGACAAGGCTTGATCACTTGAAGCTTTTGTGTAATAAAGTTTTATTAAAGTATAAAAGGGATAGAGGAAGCTTCTGACATAGACATAGAAGGGGGCAGAAAGAATGCCCCCTTGCTAGTTTTTAGCAAGGAGTTATATATCTGTTAGCAAATTACTAATTAGATAAAGAATCACATCAAAACAGGGAGTTGCATCAGGCCCCTCTCCAACAACATGCTTTTTCAGATAGCACTGGGACAAGGTGTGAGTCATCCCCAACCATAAAACAATTGACCTGAATCTTAAAGAATGGCAGAAATACTGGTTTGTTGCGACATTATTGGTTCAAGATTTGTCTTAGGCTGAACCAACACGAAGAAAGGCAGATTCCAAGGCAAATACATAGTTCATTAATGTAACTTAAGATAAATATTTCCATAAGAAAAACGCATTGATTAGTTCAAGGTTTGAGAAAAGTTAAGTTCAAGCAAACAGTGTTGTCATGACAATGCAGAATTTAAAAGAAATCTTCTTTTATGTTTGTATACAGAAGGGGGAAAAAAAGGTCTGTGATTTGCAATTTATTTCCTCCTCCTGTTAAGAGAAAAAAATCATCTGCCACTTGCAGTTTATTTCCTCCTCATGGGGACCCCTAGCCTTCCTACCTGCTACCCTCACGAATCCCCATGTAGCTCATGGCTCACAGCGGCAACTGTTTACAGTGTGTCTTCCAGTAGGGTTTTAGCCTGCAACTATCCAGATTTCATAGTGAGAAAATACTCTTTTTGCCAACAGGCCTCAAGTCCCAGGTTCACAAAAACATGTTTCCTTGTATTTTCACAGCTGTGTAAAGACACTCCTAGGACACAATATACCAATCCATGAGGAAAGAGGGTCTCAACTGGTTCATTTTTCTTTTCACTACAGCTACAGCTTTGGTCAAGGTTTTCAGTTTCCTGAAAATTGTGAAATACTGGGCTGGATGAAGCACAGGCTGGAATCAAGATTGCTGGGAGAAATATCAGTAACCTCAGATATGCAGATACCACTCTTATGACAGAAAGTGAAGAGGAGCTAAAGAGCTTCTTGATGAAAGTGAAAGAGGAGAGTGAAAAGCTGGCTTAAAACTCAACATTCAGAAAACTAAGATCATCGCATCTGGTTCCATCACTTCATGGCAAGTTGACGGGGAAGCAATGGAAACAGTGAGACTTTATTTTCTTGGGCTCCAAAATCACTGCAAATGGTGACTGCAGCCATGAAATTAAAAGACACTTGCTCCTTGGAAGAAAAGTTATGACCAACCTAGATAGCATGTTAGAAAGCAGAGACATTACTTTGCCAACAAAGTCTAGTCAAAGCTATGGTTTTTCTAATAGTCATGTATGGATGTGAGAGTTGGACTATAGAGAAAGCTGAGTACCAAAGAATCGATGCTTTTGAACTGTGGTGTTGAAGAAGACTCTTGAGAGATCCTTGGACTGCAAGGAGATCAAACCTGTCCATCCTAAAGGAAATCGGTCCTGAACGTTCATTGGTAGGACTGAAGCTGAAGCTGAAACTCCAATACTTTGGCCACCTGATGAGAAGAACAGACTCATTGGAAAAGACCCTGATCCTGGGAAAGATTGAAGGCAGGAGGAGAAGAGGTCGACAGAGGATGAGATGGTTGCATGACATCACCATGAGTTTGAGCAGGCTCCAGGAGTTGGTGATGGACAGGGAAGCCTGTCGTGCTTCAGTCCATGGGATCTCAAAGAGTCAGACACGACTGAGCGACTGAACTGAAAATTGGCTGCTTGCCAGTTCTGCTGGGAAATCATCTGACAAATCTGTTTCAGCTAATCAGGGTAACAACAGGTATGGCAATGAAAACTCACAGAACACTCGCCCTGAACGTCTTTTCTCGTGGATTCGTACACTGTGTCCTAGGTTTGTCTTTACAAAACTCTGAAACAGCCAGGAAACATACTTTTGTGAACCTGGGAATTAGGCCATTATGCTAAAAATCTATATTTTCCACCTATGGAAGCTGGGTAATTGCAGCCTAAACATGCCAGAAAACCACACTGGTTCACTTTGCTTTTCATTACAACAGCAGCTTTGGTCAGGATTTTGGGTTTTCTGAAAGAAACAAGCTGCTTGACACTTCTTCCTTAGAAGTCATTTTCACCTAATCAGTGTAACAGCAGGTATGGCAGTCAACACTCACACATGTTTCCTGGCTGTTTCAGAGTTATGTAAAGACACTGCTAGGACACATTGTACCATTCCATGAAAAAAGATGTCATTGTAGAGTGTTCTGTGAGTGTGCTGGCAGCCAACACTCTCCCCTCTTTTCTGATGGAATGTCACACTGTGTCCTAGTGTCTTCATACAGCTCTGAAAGTGAAAGTGAAGTCGCTCAGTCGTGTTCGACTCTCCTCAGTCCATGGAATTTTCCAGTCAATAGTACTGGAGTGGGTTGCCATTTCCTTCTCCAGGGGATCTTCCCAACCCAGGGATTGAACTCGAGTCTCCCGTATTGCAGGCAGACGCTTTACCGTCTGAGCCACCAGGGAAGCTGCTGGGAAACATGTTTTTGTGAACTTGGGAATCGGGGCCTGATGGCAAAAGGAGTATTTTTCGTCTGTGAAACCTGTATAATCACAGCCACAAGCCTGCCAGGAAAGCACACTCGTTCATGTTTCTCTTCATTATAACAACAGGTTTGGTCAAGTTTTTGATGTTTCTGTAAGCAACGGGCTGCTTGCCTCTTCTTGCTGGGAAGTCATTTGACAGTAGTTTCATCTAATCAGAGTAAAAACCGGTATGGCAGCCAACACTCGCAGAACACTCTACAATGACATCTTTTTTCATGGAATGGTACAATGTGTCCTAGCAGTGTCTTTACATAACTCTGAAACAGCCAGGAAACATGTGTCTGTGAACCTGGGAATCGGGGCCTTGTTTAGTACAGTTCAGTTCAGTTGTGTCCGAATCTTTGTCACCCCATGGACTGCAGCACACCAGGCCTCCCTTTTCATTGCCAATTCCTGGAATTTACTCAAACTCGTGTCCATTGAGTCGGTGATGCCATCCAACTATCTCATCCTCTGTTGTCCCCTTCTCCTTCTGCCTTCAATTTTTGCCAGCATCCGGGTCTTTTCAAATGAGTCAGTTCTTTGCATCAGGTGGCCAAAGTATTGGAGCTTCAGCATCAGTCCTTCGAATGAATATTCAGGACTGATTTTTTTGGGGATTGACTGATTTGATCTCCTTGCTCTCTGAGGGACTCTCAAGAGTTTTCTCCAACACCACAGTTCAAAAGCATCCATTCTTTTGTGCTCAGCTTCCTTTATAGCCCAACTCTAACAATCCATACATGTCTACTGGAAAAACCATAGCTTTGAGTAGGCAGACTTTGTTGACAAAGTAACGTCCCTGCTTTTTAATATGCTGTCTAGGTTGGTAACTTTTCTTCCAAGGAGTAAGCGTCTTTTAATTTCATGGCCACAGTCACCATCTGCAGTGATTTTGGAGCCTGAAAAATAGTCTGTCACTGCTTCCATTTTCCCCCCATCTATTTGCCGTGAAGTGATGGGACTGGATGCCATGATCTTAGTTTTCTGAATGTTAAGTTTTAAACCAGATTTTTCACTCTCCTCTTTCACTTTCATCAAGAGGCTCTTTAGTTCTTCTTTACTTTTTGCCGTAAGGGTGGTGTCATCTGGATATCTGAGGTTATTGATATTTCTCTTGGCAATCTTGATTCCAGCTTGTGCTTCATCCAGCCCAGCATTTCACATGATGTACTCTGCTAGAAGTTAAATAAGCAGGGTGACAATATACAGCCTTGGCATACTTCTTTCCCAATTTGGAACCGGTCTGTTGTTCTATGCCTGGTTCTAACTGTTCATTCTTGACTTGCATACAGATTTTTCAGGAGGCAGATTAGGTGGTCTGGTATTCCCATCTCTTTCAGAATTTTCCACAGTTTCTTGTGATCCACACAGTCAAAGGCTTTGGTGTAGTCAATAAAGCAGATGTTTTTCTGGAATTCTCTTGCTTTTTCAATAATCCAGTTGCTGTTGGCAATTTGATCTCTGGTTCCTCTGCCTTTTCTAAATCCAGATTGAACATCTGGAAGTTCACAGTTCATGTGCTGTTGAAGCCTTGCTTGGAGAATTTTGAGCACTACTTTGTTAGTGTGTGAGATGAGTACACTTGTGTGGTAGTTTGAACATTTTTTGGCATTGCCCTTCTTTGGGATTGGAATGAAAACTGACTTTTTCAGTCCTGTGGCCACTGCTGAGTTTTCCAAATTTGCTGGCATATTGAGTGTAAGACTTTCACAGCATTATCTTTTAGGATTTGAAACAGCTCAACTGGAATTCCATCACCACCACTAGCTTTGTTCATAGTGATGCTTCCTAAGGCCCACTTGACTTTGCATTCCAGGCTGTAGTGCTCTAGGTGAGTGACCACACCATCATAGTTACCTGGGTCATGAAGATATTTTTTGTATAGTTCCTGGGTGTATTCTTGATATCTTTTCCTAATACGTTCTGCTTTTGTTAGGTCCATACCATTTCTATCCTTTATTGTGCCCATTTGTGCAAGAAATGTCCCCTTGGTATCTCTAATTTTCTTGAAGAGATTCCTAGTCTTTCTCATTCTATTATATTCCTCTATTTCTTTGCATTGATCACTGAGGAAGGCTTTCTTATCTCTCCTTGCTATTCTTTGGAACTCTGCATTCAGATGTGTATATCTTTCCTTTTCTCCTTTGCCTTCAGTTTGTGTTCTTTTCTCAGCTATTTGTAAGTCCTCCTCAGACATTTTGCCTTTTTGCATTTCTTTCTCTTGGGGATGGTCTTGATCTCTGCCTCCTGTACAAAGTCACAAACCTCTGTCCATAGATCTTCAAGCACTCTGTCTATCAGATCTAATGCCTTGAATCTATTTGTCATTTCCACTATATAATTGTAAGAGATTTCATTTAGGTCATACCTGAATGGTCTAGTGGTTTTGCCTAGTTTCTTCAATTTCAGTCTGAATTTGGCAATAAGGATTTTATGATCTGAGCCACAGTCGGCTCCCAGTCTTGTTTTTGCTGACTATATAGAATTTCTCCATTCAGTTGCAAAGAATATAATTAATTTTATTTCAGTGTTGGCCATCTGGTGATGCCCATGTGTAGAGTTGTCTTTTGTGCTGTTGGAAGAGGTTGTTTGCTATGACCAGTGCTTTCCCTTGGCAAAATGTTACCCTTTGCCGTGCTTCATTTTGTACTCCAAGGCCAAATTTGCCTGTTACTTTAGGTATCTCTTGACTTCCTTCTTTTGCATTCCAGTCCCCTATGATGAAAAGGCCATCTTTTGGGGATGTTAGTTCTGGAAGGCATTGTAGGTTTTCATAGAACTGTTCAACTTCAGCTTCTTTGGCATTAGTGGTTGGAGCAAAGACTTGGATAACTGTGATATTGAATGGTTTGCCTTGGAAAGGAACAGAGATCATTCTGTTGTTTCTGAGATTGTACCCAAATCCTGCATTTTGGACTCTTTTGTTGACTACGATGGCTACTCCATTTCTTCTAAGGGATTCTTGCCCACAGTAGTATATACAATGGTCTCCTGAGTTAACTTTGCCCTTTCCAGTCCATTTTAGTTCACTGAATCCTAAAATGTTCGTGTTCACTCTTGCTATCTCTTGTTTGACCACTTCTAATTTACCTTGATTCATGGACCTAACACTCCAGGTTCCTATGGAATATTGCTCTTTACAGCATTGGACTTTATTTTCATCACTAGTCACATACACAACTGGGTGTTGTTTTCACTGTGGCTCCTTCTCATTCTTTCTGGAGTAATTTCTCCACTCTTCTCAGGTAGCTTGTTGGACACCTAACAGCCTGGGGAGTTCATCTTTCAGTGTCCTATTTTTTGCTTTTTCATACTGTTCATGGGGTTTTCAAGGCAAGAATACTGAAGTGGTTTGCCATTCCCTTCTCAAGGGGACCACCTTTTGTCAGGACTCTCCACCATCTCACATAGTTTGCTCAAACCAGCTAACCATCTCATCTCTGCCATCCCTTCTCCTTTTGCCTTAGAATGCCAGTAACAGCTGCCAGTGGCGGAATCCTTATTATTGGGTTGGCAATTTTTTTTTTTCCCATAAGATGTTATGTTAAAATAAAAAAGAACTTTTTGGCCAACCCATTAGCTTAACTAATGTCAAGCTTAGTTCTTAGTGTTGTATCTGTACTATTTATTTAACCCTCTGGGACATTCTATGGGGTAGGTTGTTACTATTATTAGCACTATTTTTTTTTGGAAGGAAAACCAAAGCTCTGAGAAGTTAAGCAAGTGAAAGGAGCACAGATGTTATAACAACATCAAGCAATATTTTCACTGCTCTCAACATTTTTCCAAGTCATTTCATACTGGACCTCAGTCTGCCTACTCGAAAAGACTCATGCTAATTTTCTGTTAGTCTCTACTTACCTTATTTGTATCTTAAAAACAATCTATGTAGAGATTTTCTTGTACTATCAGATTGGTTCCGTTGATGCTTCTGTCTTTCTCTTAATTGACCTTCCTGATGATAATTTTCGGTGTAGTTTTGATGTGTCTGTGAAGCTGTATCTATTTCGAGTATGAAATCTCAGGGCATATTTATCGATCACATGTGTATGCACATGCAAAGCTCTGAGAATTACATCCACTTCTTGCCCCAGTGTGTGCTCCTTAGTGAGGTCTACCCCCTTCCTGTGATGTGGGATCTGTCACAGCCTCTATTCTCCAGAAGCAACATTTTAAGATTTCCTTTAGGCATGTTCTTCTTCCTGCTCAAATTCTGATTTGGATTTTATGTGATCAAGTTGGTGAGGCTCCTGAAAAAGCATTTGTGCTTAAAGGTGGAGAGCAAAAAAGCACAATCACATGGATTCTTTGTAAGGAAAATGCACTATAAAATTCTAAATAATTGTCCTTGTCTTGGTGTTGGATGAAAGCACCATGTAAGAGCATTGAAACTGAACCAATTAGCACTTTCAGATGATGACAACCTGACATGTATTCTAACAAAACAAAACAGTCTGAACCAGTCTCTTGCTGGTACACTGAGGTCAGATTCCCCACTTCTGTGAGAACCTCTTTTCTTGATGAGTCTCTTTTTCCATTAACCTTTAATGAGCCTCCTTGAAATAATTGTGGTACAGGTATTTAGAAAAACAAACAACAGCAACAAAAACTTTATTTCTTATTGGGCTTCCCTGGTAGCTCAGCTGGTAAAGAATCTGTCTGCAATCTGGTTCAATTCCTGGGTTGGGAAGATCCCCTGGAAAAGGGAATGGCTATCCACTCCAGTAGAATTGCCTGGAGAATTCCACTGGACTGTATAGTCCATCGGGTCACAAAGAGTCAGACACAACTGAGTGACTTTCACTTTATTGTGTAAAGGCAGTAGAATGTTTATAATATTTTTACCTTTTCATAAGATTGAGAAAAGAAAGACCTTATCCGTAGAGAAAGAAAGGCTTTGTTTCTTTTGCAAGTTGTATATGAATGTTCCTATAATAGTCCCAGTACTTATGTTAGCTTCTAGAATCATGATGCTAATTCAGTGATGACTCTAATTAGTGGAGTACATACCTCACATGCTGAGAAGGAGAGCATCATGAAAAAACAATGATAAGGAAGAGAGGAGGGAAATGAGAGGAAGAAGCAAGAAGTCATGGAGATCCACCTTTCTCCAGGATCCCACCTGTTAAGCCAAAGGACCCCTCCTCTACTCTCCTCCAGTTGCAGGCCTTCGAGATTATCTGCTGCTTTGCGCATCTTTAAACGCTTGCTTCCTGACACACATACATCTTTATCTTCATCCTGTGGCACACAGGACCCTGCTCATGGAACACTTTCCAAGAGGTATACTTTCTTTGTTTTAATCTATTTTTAAATTTTTTATTTATTTAGTTTTGGGTGTGCTGGGTCTTTGCTGCTGTGGAGGCTTTCTCTAGCTGCGGCAAGCAAGGGCTACTCTCTAGTCGTGGTGCCCCGGCTTCTCATCGCGGGGGCTTTTCCTGTTGTGGCGCATGGGCATGGGAGTGTGGGCTTCAGTAGCTGTAGCAGGTGGGTTCAGTAGTCACAGCACATGGACTTAGTTGCTCTGCATACCACATGTGAAATCTTCCCAGACCAGGGATTGAACTCTTGTCTCCTGCATTGGGAGGCAGACTCTTATCTACTGCGCCACCAGGGGAGTCCTGAGGCATGCTTTCTGGGATTCAAACACATACACTGTGCCTTGTCTCAAGAGATTTTTGCTGTTGGGCAAGCAAGGCTGTGGTTTCCTTGACATATTTCAGCAATTCAGTGACATGATCTCCACACATCTGGTCCTACTCGGTCATCATCTGTTGAATTGCTGTGACACATGAGTAAGACATGTAAAATTTGACCTAAACACTAGCGCATGTGGGTCTGGAAGGATGGTGCCTGAACTAAATGAAAACCTCTGCAACTTTCCACCCATTTCCTTACCACATCTCACATTATCTAATGTGAATCTTTCAGGTACTTCTTATGTCAAGCAGTCTCTGTGAGGAATAGTCAGATAAAGATAAACATCTCTTCCTTTGGACCTTTTGCAAAGCAGATCCAATTGGAATGGTCATTTTGTAGAGTCCAAACTCTAAATATCAAGGACTTCAATGCTCCACTCACTTCCCACTGTGCTGAGATGTAGGGAAGGTTGGCAGTTGGGTTTCTTTTTTCCTTCTTTATTTATATTTAATTGAAGGATAATTGCTTTATAGAATTTCATTGCTTTCTGTCAGGCTTATGAATGTCAACGTCAATCAGCCATAGGTGTACATATGTCCCCTCCCTCTCAAACCTCCTTCCCATCTCCCTCCCCATTCCATCTCTCTAGGTTGATACAGAACTCCTGTTTCAGTTCCCTGAGACATACAGCAAATTCCCATTGGCTATCTATTTTACTTATGATAATATAAGTTTCCATGTTACTCTCTCCATTCATTTAACCCTCTCCTCCCCTCTCCCCATGTACATAAGTCTGTTCTCCATGTCTTTTTCTCCATTGGTTGGTGTTGATTTAGTCACTAAGCCATGTCCGACTCTTGCGACCCCATGGACTGTAGCCTGCAAGGCTCCTCTGTCCACGGGATTCTCCAGGCAAGAATACTGGAGTGGGTTGCCATTTCCTTCTCCAGAGGATCTTCCCGCCCCAGAGATTAAACCCAGGTCTCTTGCACTGCAGGGAGATTCTTTACCAACTTAGCTACATTACTGCCTTGCAAATAAATTCATCAATATCATCTGTCTAGATTCCATATATATATGCTGCTGCTGCTAAGTCACTTCAATCGTGTCCGACTCTTTGTGACCCCATAGACGGAAGCCCACCAGGCTCCCCTATCCCTGGGATTCTCCAGGCAAGAACACTGGAGTGGGTTGCCATTTCCTTCTCCAATGTATGAAAGTGAAAAGTGAAAGGGAAGTTTCTCAGTCATGTCCGACTCTTAGTGACCCCATGGACTGCAGCCTATCAGGCTCCACCATCCATGGGATTTTCCAGGCAAGAGTACTGGAGTGGGGTGCCATTGCCTTCTCCAATATATACGCTAGTATGTAATATTTATCCTTCTATTTATAACTTATTTCACTCTGTATAATAGGTTCTAGGTTCATCTACCTCATCAGAACTGATTCAAATGCATTCCTTTTTATGGCTGAGTAATATTCCTTTGTGTATGTACCACAACTTCTTTATCCATTCATCTGTCTATGGACACCTAGGTTGCTTCCATGTTCTAGCTATTGTAAATGGTGCTGCAATGAACATTGGGTACATGTGTCTTTTAAAATTTTTGTTTCCTCAGGGTGTATGCCTAGGAGTGGGATTGCTGAGTCATATGGTGGTTTTATTCCTAGTTTTTTAAGGAATCTCCATACCATCTTCCATAGTGGCTGTATCAGTTTACATTCCCACCAACAGTGCTAGAGGGTTCCCTTTTCTTCGCACCCTCTCCAGCATATATTGTTTGTAGACATTTTGATGATGGCCATTCTGACCAGTGTGAGGTGATATCTCATTGTAGTTTTGATTTACGTTTCTCTAATAATGAGTGATGTTGAGCATTTCTTCATGTGTTTGTTAACCATATGTATGTCTTCTTTGGAGAAATGTCTGTTTAGATCATCTGCCCACTTTTTGACTGGGTTGTTTGTTTTTCTGCTATTGAGTTGTATAAGCTGCTTATACATTTTGGAAATTAATCCTTTGCCAGTTGTTTCATTTGCTCTTATTTTCTCCTATTCTGAGTGTTGTCTTTTCACCTTGTTTATAGTTTCCTTTGCTGTACAAAAGCTTTTAACTAAGCCCCACTTGTTTACTTTTGTTTTTATTTGCATTACTCTAGGAGGTGTGTCATAGAGGATGTTGCTTTGATTTATGTCATCAAGTGTTCTGCTTATGTTCTCCTCTAAAAGTTTTGTAGTTTCTGGTCTTAAATTTAGGTCTTTAATCCATTTTTTAGTTTACCTCAAAAAGTGTTCTAACTTCATTCTTTTACACATAGCTGCCCAGTTTTCCCAGCACCATTTACTGAAGAGTCTGTCTTTGCACCATTGTATATTCTTGCCTCCTTTGTCAAAAACAAGGTACCTTTAGAAGCATGGATATATTTCTGGGCTTTCTATCTTATTCCATTGGTATATATTTCTGTTTTTTGTGCCAGTATCATACTGTCTTGATGACTGTAGCTTTGCAGTATAATCTGAAGCCAGGAAGATTGCTTCCTCCAGCTCCATTCTTCTTTCTCAAGACTGCTTTGGCTATTCAGGGTCTTTTATGTTTACATATGAATTGTGAAATTTTTTCTTCTAGTTCTGTGAAAAATCCCATTGGCAATTTGATAGGGATTGCATTGAGTCTGTAGATTGCATTTGGTAGTATAGTCATTTTCACAATATTGATTCTTCCTACCCAGAAACATAGAATATCTCTTCATCTTTTTATATCATCTTTGATTTCTTTCATCAGTGTCTTATAATTTTCTGTATACAGTTCTTTTGTCTCCTTAGGTAGGTTTATTTCTAGATATTTTATTCTTTTTGTTGCAATGGTAAATGGGATTGATTCCTTAATTTCTCTTTCTGAGTTTTCATTGTTAGTGCATAGGAATTTTGATTTTGTATCCTACAATTTTGCTAAATTCACTGATTAGCTCTAGTAATTTTCTGATAGTATCTATGTATAGTGTCATGTTATCTGCCAACAGTGAGAGCTTTACTCCTCTTCCGATCTGGATTCCTTTTATTGCTTTTTCTTCTCTGATTGCTTCTCTGATTTATTCTGATACGACTTCCAGAACTATGTTGAATAACAATGATTGGAATGGACATCCTTGTCTTGTTCCTGATTTTAGGGGGAATGCTTTCAGTTTTTCACTATTGAGAATATAATGTTTCCTGGGGGCTTATCATCTATGGCCTTTACTATGTTGAGGTAGGTTCCTTCTATGCCCATTTTTTGAAGAGTTTTAATCATAAATGTGTGCTGAATTTTGTCAAATTTTCTACATCTATTGAGAATATCATTTGGTTTTTATCTTTCAATTTGTTGACATGGTATATCACATTGATTGATTTGCATATATTGAAGAATCTTTGCATCCTTGGAATAAACTTGACCTGATCATGGGATATGGGCTTTTTAATATGTTGTTGAATTGTGTTTCCTAGAATTTTCTTGAGGATATTTGTATCTATGTTCATCAGTGATATTGGCCTGTAGTGTTCTTTTTTATGTGTGCTATCTTTGTCTGGTTTTGATATCAGGGTGATGGTAGCCTCATAGAATGAGTTTGGAAGTGTTCCTTCCTCTGCAATTTTTTGAGAGAGTTTTAGAAGGATAGGTATTAGCTCTTCTGGAATGTGAAGTCAAGTGGGCCTTATAAAGCATCACTACAAACAAAGCTAGTGGAGGTGATGGAATTCCAGTTGAGCTCTTTCAAATCCTAAAAGATGATGCTGTGAAAGTGCTGCACTCAATATGCCAGAGAATTTGGAAAACTCAGTAGTGGCCACAGGACTGGAAAAGGTCAGTTTTCATTCCAATCCCAAAGAAAGCCAATGCCAAAAAATGCTCAAACTACCGCACAATTGCACTCATCTCACACACTATTAAAGTAATTCTCAAAATTCTCCAAGCCAGGCTTCAGCAATATGTGAACTGTGAATTTCCAGATGTTCAAGCTAGTTTTAAGAAAGGCACAGTAACCAGAGATCAAATTGCCAACATCTGCTGGATCATGGAAAAAGCAAGAGAGTTCCAGAAAAACATCTATTTCTATTTTATTGACTATGCCAAATCCTTTGACTGTGTGGATCACTATAAACTGTGGAAAATTCTGAAAGAGATGGGAATGCCAGACAGCCTGACCTGTCTCTTGAGAAACCTATATGCAGGTCAGGAAGCAACAGTTAGAACTGGACATGGAACAACAGATGGGTTCCAAATAGGAAAAGGAGTATGTCAAGGCTGTATATTGTCACTGTGCTTATTTAGCTTATATGCAGAGTACATCATGAGAAATGCTGCGCTGGAAGAAGCACAAGCTGGAATCAAGATTGCCTGGAGAAATATCAATAACCTCAGATGTGCAGATGACACCACCCTTATGGCAGAAAGTGAAGAGGAACTAAAAAGCCTCTTGATAAAAGTGAAAGAGGAGAGTGAAAAAGTTGGCTTCAAGCTCAACATTCAGAAAACGAAGATCATGGCATCTGGCCCCATCACTTCATGGGAAGTAGATGGGGAAACAGTGGAAACAGTGTCAGACTTTATTTTTCTGGGCTCCAAAATCACTGCAGATGGTGATTCCAGCCATGAAATTAAAAGATGCTTACTCCTTGGAAGGACAGTTATGACCAAACTAGATAGCATATTGAAAAGCAGAGACATTACTTTGCCAACAGAGGTCCGGCGAGTCAAGGCTATGGTTTTTCCAGTAGTCACATATGGATGTGAGAGTTGGACTGTGAAGAAAGCTGAGCACCAAAGAATTGATGCTTTTGAACTGTGGTGTTGGAGAAGACTCTTGAGAGTCCCATGGACTGCAAGGAGATCCTACCAGTCCATCCTAAAGGAGATCAGTCCTGGGTGTTCATTGGAAGGACTGATGTTGAAGCTGAAACTCCAATACTTTGGCCACCTCATGCGAAGAGTTGACTCACTGGAAAAGACCCTGATGCTGGGAAGGATTGGGGACAAGAGGAGAAGGGGACGACAGAGGATGAGATGGCTGGATGGCATCATCAACTCGATGGACATGAGTTTGGGTAAACTCCAGGAGTTGGTGATGGACAGGGAGGCCTGCGTGCAGCGATTCTTGGGGTTGCAAAGAGTCAAACACGACTGAGCAACTGAGCCGAACTGAACTGAAAGGTTTGATAGAATTCACCTGTGAAACCATCTGGTCCTGGGCTTTTGTTTTCTGCCAATTTTTTTTTAAATCACAGTTTGGTTTCAGTGTATGTAATTGGGTACTCATAATTTCTATTTCTTCCTGGTTCACTCTTGGAATATTGAACTTTTCTACGAATCTCTCCATTTCTTCCAGGTTATCCATCTTATTCCATACAGTTGTTCATAATAGTCTCTTATAATCTTTTGTATTTCTGCATGGTCTGCTGTAACCTCTCCTTTTTCATTTCTAATGTTGTTGATTTGAATCTTCTTTTTTTCTTGAGGAGTCTGGCTAAAGGTTTGTCAGTTTTGTTTATCTACTCAAAGAACCAGCTTTTAGGTTTATTAATTTTTACTATTCTTTCTTTCATCTCTTTTTTATTTATTTCTGCTATGACCTTTATGATTTCTTTCCTTCTGATAATTTTGGTTTGTGTGTGTGTGTGTGTGTTGTTATTCTTCTTCTTTTCCCAGCTGTTTTAGTGTAAAGCTATGTGTGTCTATGTTTTTCTTGTTTCTTGAGGTATGATTGTATTGCTATAAACTTTGCAGTGGCAAGTGGCCGAGAGGAGATACCCTACGTCCAAGGCCAGGAGCGTGGCTGCAGGGTGCTGGATCAGCAAGCAGCCAAGAGGAGATAACCTATGTCCAAGGTCAGTAGCAGCAGCTGCATGGTGCTGGAGCAGCGAGCAGCTGAGAAGAGATACCCTAGGTCCAAGGTCCGTAGTGGCGGCCATGAGGAGATACCCCAAATCCAAGGTAAGGAGCAGTGGCTGCACTTTGCTGGAGCAGCTGTGAAGAGATAACCTATGTCCAAGGTAAGAGAAACCCCAGTAAGATGGTAGGCGCTGAGAGAGGGCATCAGAGGGCAGACAGATTGAAACCACAATCACAGAAAACTAACCAACCTAGTCACTTGGATCACAGCCTTGTCTAACTCAATGAAACTAAGCCATGCTGTGTAGGGCCACCCAAGATGGACAGGTCTTGGTGGAGGGTTCTGACAAAATGTGGTCCACTGGAGAAAGGAATGGCAAACCACTTCAGTATTCTTGCCTTCAGAACTCCATGAACAGTAAGAAAAGGCAAAAAGATAGGACACTGAAACATGAACTCCCCAGGTCCATAGGTGCCCAATATGCTACTGGAGATCAGTGGAGAAATAACTCCAGAAAGAATGAAGAGATGTAGCCAAAGCAAAAACAACACACACAGCTGTGGATGTGACTGGTGATGGAAGCAAGGTCCAATGCTGTAAAGAACAATATTGCATAGGAACCTGGAATGTTAGGTCCATGAATCAAGGAAAATTGGAAGTGGTCAAATAGGAGCTGGCAAGAGTGAATATCGACATTTTAGGAATCAGCGAACTAAAATGGACTGGAATGGGTGAATTTAACTCAGATGACCGTTATATCTACTACTGTGGGCAAGAATCCCTAAGAAGAATTGGAGTAACCATCATAGTCAACAAAAGAGTTCAAAATGCAGTACTTGGATGCAATCTCAAAAATGACAGAATGATCTCTGTTTGTTTCCAAGGCAAACCATTCAATATCACGGTAATCCAAGTCTATACCCCAAGCAGTAATGCTGAGAAGCTGAAGTTGAATGGTTCTATGAAGACCTACAAGACCTTTTAGAACTAACACCCAAAAGAGATGTCCTTTTCATTATAGGGGACTGGAATGCAAAAGTAGGAAGTCAAGAAACACCTGGAGTAACAGGCAAATTTGGCCTTGGAGTACAGAATGAAGCAGGACAAAGGCTAACAGAGTTTTGACAAGAGAACACACTGGTCATAGCAAAGACTCTCTTCTAAGAACACAAGAGAAGACTCTACACATGGACATTACCAGATGGCCAACACTGAAATCAGATTGCTTGTATTCTTTGCAGCCAAAGATGGAGAAGCCTATACAGTCAACAAAAACAAGACCAGGAGCTGACTGTGGCTCAGATCAAAATTCCTTATTGCCAAATTCAGACTTAAATTGAAGAAAGTGGGGAAAACCACTAGACCATTTAGGTATGACCTAAATAAAATCCCTTATGATTATACAATACAAATGAGAAATAGATTTAAGGGACTAGATCTGATAGACAGAGTGCCTGATGAACTATGGATGGAGGTTTCTGACATTGTACAGGAGGCAGGGATCAAGACCATCCCCAAGAAAAAGAAATGCAAAAAAGCACAATGGCTTTCTGAGGAGGCCTTACAAATAGCTGTGAAAAGAAGAGAAATGAAAAGCAAAGGAGGAAAGGAAAGATATACCCATTTGAATGCAGAGTTCCAAAGAATAGCAAGGAGAGAAAAGAAAACTTTCCTCAGTGATTAGTGCAAAGAAAGAGAGGAAAACAATAGAATGGAAAAGAATAGGAAACTCTTCAAGAAAATTAGAGATACCAAGGGAATTTGTGTATCATGCAAAAATGGGCTCAATAAAGGACAGAAATGGTATGGACCTAACAGAAGGAGAAGATATTAAGCAGAAGTGGCAAGAATACACAGAAGAACTGTACAAAAAAAGATCTACATGACCCAGATAATCATGATGCTGTGATCACTCATCTAGAGCAAGACATCCTGGAATATGAAGTCAAGTAAGACTTAGGAAGTATCACTACGAACAAAGCTAGTGGAGGTGATGGGATTCCAGTTGAGCTATTTCAAATCCTAAAAGATGATGCTGTGAAAGTGCTGCACTCAATATACCAGCAAATTTGGAAAACTCAGTAGTGGCCACAGGACTGGAAAAGGTCAGTTTTCATTCCAATCCCTATGAAAGGCAATGCCAAAGAAAGTTCAGACTACCGCACAATTGCACTCATCTCACACGCTAGTAAAGTAATGCCAGGGTTCAACAATACATCAGGCATGAACTTTCAGATGTTCAAGCTGTTTTAGAAAAGGCAGAGGGACCAGAGATCAAATTGCCAACATCTGAAAAAGCAAGAGAATTCCAGAAAAAAATCTATTTCTGCTTTATTGACTATGCTAAAGCCTTTCACTGTGTGGATCACAACAAACTGGAAAATTCTGAAAGAGATGGGAGTTCCAGACCTCCTGACGTGCCTCTTGAGAAATCTGTATACCGGTTAGGAAGCAACAGTTAGAACCGGACATGAAACAACAGACTGGTTCCAAATTGGGAAAAGAGTACGCCAAGGCTGTATATTGTCACCCTGCTTATTTAACTTCTATGCAGAGTACATCATGTGAAACGCCGGCCTGGATGAAGCACAAGCTGGAATCAAGATTGCCGGGAGAAATATCAATAACCTCAGAATATGCACAAGACACAACCCTTATGGCAGAAAGTGAAGAAGGACTAAAGAGCCTCTTGATGAAAGTGAAAGAGGAGAGTGAAAATTTGGCTTAAAGATCAACATTCAGGAAACTATGATCATGGCATCCAGCCCTATCAGTTCAGTTCAGTTCAGTTCAGTCGCTCAGTCGTGTCCGACTCTTTATAGTTTTAGTTTTAGTTTGAGAGCCTTCCTGGGTAGTAATCTTGGTCATAGATTTTTCCCTTTCAGTAGTTTAAATATATCCTGCCATTCCCTTCTGGCCTGCAGAGTTTCTGCTGAAAGATCAGCTGTTAATGATTTCCCTTGGATGTTACATGTTGCTTTTCCTTTGCTCCTTTTAATGTTCTTTCTTTGGGTTTAATCTTTGTTAGTTTGATTAGTATGTGTTTTGTGTGTTTCTCCTTGGGTTTATCCTGTATGGGACTCTTTGTGTCTCTTGGACTCGACTGACTATTTCCTCTCCCATGTTGGGGAAATCTTCAATTATAATCTCTTCAAAAATTTTCTCATACCCTTTATTTTTCTCTTCTTCTTCTGGGAACCCTATAATTCAAATGTTGGTGTGTTCAATATTGTCCCAGAGATCTCTGAGACTATCCTCAGTTCTTTTCCTCCTTTTCACTTTATTCTGCTTTTCAGCAGTTATTCCCACCATTTCATCTTCCAGCTCACTGATCCATTCTTCTGCCTCAGATATTCTGCTATTGATTCCTTCTAGAGTAGTTTTAATTTCAGTAATTTTGTTGTTTGTCTCTGTATTATTTAATTCTTCTAGGTCTTTGTTAATTGATTCTTGCATTTTCTGCATTTTATTTTCAAAGTTTTGGATCATCTTTACTATCATTATTCTGAATTCTTTTTCAGGTAGTTTTTCTATTTTCTCTTCATTTATTTGGACTTGTATGTTTCTAGTTTTTTCCTTCATTTGTGCTGTATTTCTCTGTCTTTTCATTATCTTTTTAAAAACTTACTGTGTTTGAGATCTCCTTTTTCCAGCCTTCAAGGTTGAATTCTTTCTTTCTTTTGGTTTCTGCCCTCATAAGTTTGGTCCAGTGGTTTGTGTAAGCTTCATGTAGGCTGTAACTTGTGCTTGGGTTCTGGTGGGAGCAGGTGATTTTTTCTTTTCCTGTGATGGGCAGGGCTGAGTGAAATGGTAATCCTGTCTACTGATGACTTGGTCTGTATTTCTGTCTTGTTTATTGTTTGGATGAGGCGTCCTGCACAGGGTGCTACTGGTAGTAGGGTGATGCTGAATCTTGTATACAAGTGTTGCCTTTGTGGGAGTTCTCACTATTTGATACTCTCTAGGGTTAGGAGTTTTCTGGTAGTCTAGGGTCTTGGAGTCAGTGCTCCCACTCCAAGGCTCGGCGCTTGATCTCTGACCAGGAACAGAGATTCCACATGTGGTTTGTTATGGCATTAAATGGGATTAAGACAAATATCCAAAAATGAGAAACCAAAGATGACTCCACACAAATGGCAATTACAAAATCAGGTAAATAATAATTAAAATAATGGCATATACATGCATATGTATAGCCATAAGAAAAATCAAAACAGTCCAATGACAATAAAGTACGGTAGATTGACCCAGTGAACAAAGGAAACCAAAAATGATATTCACCAATTAAGAATAAAACTAACTAAAGCACAAACTGGAAAGCAAAACTAACAAAGGTATCAACTGGGGAATAAAGCAATGAAAACAAAACTAACAAATATGGTGAGAAAAAGAAAGAAAAGAAAGACTAGAAATGCAAAGTTAAATAAAGGTACATAAGATTTACATACATTAAAGATTAACTGCAAGGGGAAAATAACAGGAGGAAAAGCAAGCGAAAGAATAAATGTAGAAAAATAATGTTTAAATAATTTAAAAATTAAAATTAAAAAAGAAAACTCTACAGAACTGCAAAAGGCTAACAGAGAGGCAGAAGTTTATAACAGAAATTAAAAGTCTGACTGAAAAAAAAACCTCAAAAGCTTAAATAGATTTCATAGTGCTAATAAAATTGACAACTACACAGGTGGTGGTGGGGGGGCAAAGAAAAAGAAAAAAAAAATCCAAAAGAAACTACAGAACAGACAAGTCAAAATATAAGAGTAATAAATGTTTTTCTCGAGTCTCTGCTGTCAGCATCCTTTCCTTCGCGGGGAGTCACAGTCCACCTCACCTGCCTAGGATGCCCTCCAACACTGCTGGTCCTACTCCTTGTACAGCTGGTGGGAAGGTTTTGGGTCCTCTTCCTCAGCTACACTGCCCCTGAATTTCAATTGTGGTTTTAATCTCCACCTCTGCATGTCGGTCATCCACTGGGATTTGCTCCTGAGGCTGGCCCTAGAGGACCTGGGTCTGCTCCAGTGAGTGCCAGGTGTGGAAGTGGTGCAGCTTCTTGGGTCACAGGCCCCTGGCAGTACCAGGTATTCAGTGGAGTTGGCACCTAGGGCAGCAGGAAATGAAATATAGTGCTCTAGAAGGGTATGGCAACCCGCTCCAGTATTCTTGCCTGGAGAATCCCCCTCTTACAGAGAAACCTGGCAGGCCACAGTCCATAGGGTCACAAAGAGTTGGAAAAGATTGAAATGACTCCGTGTGCATAGATGCAAGGCTTTCTTTTGCCTGTGGCATCTCTGCCTCAGTGAGCATTGAGAGTGATGCTCCTTGGGTCTCGGGGACCCTGGCGCTACCAAGTGTACAGGGACATCGACTGCCACAGCCGCAGGAGTTACGGCTCTATCAGAGTCTTTTTTCAAGCCTCTAGCAGCTGGCGATCAGAAGGCCTCTTTGGCTAGTCTTTGTCCATTAGCTCCACTCATTCAGGCACTTAGAGGGCTCCCTTGCCCTGGGTCCTCCTCTGTTGTTTGGTGCCTCTGGCGTTTGAAGCAGCACCCTGGGTGGGGTCCTTCTCTGTTGCTCTGGGCATCAGGCGCTTGATGAGCCAGCGTTTCTATTGTTCAGCTGCCAATGTGGGGAGGGAGAGAGCCTACGGTGATGGCTCCACCCCTTACGCCTGACTTAGCAGTATCGCCTTTCTTCCAGGCTGCCTGGCTTTCCTCCACTGGCATCTTCCACCACAATCTCCTCCCTGACGGCCCCTCGGTCCATCTCTTCACAGTCAGCAGTGGGATTGCTCACGATCCTTACACTCCACCCCCCAGATGCTGCACCTTCTTGGGGACCTGCGTTCCTGCCTGGCGTATGTAAGCTGTGGCAAGGACTGTCTGATTTTCATTCCATTTAGGCTGCCACAGATCAACTGCTTCACACTCAGGCGCAAATGTTTCTCCTCTGACTCAGACTATTGCCCCGATGCGGGGATCGGACCCCTGCTTCAGTTCCCCCACCCGCTGAGGGCGGGTCCAGTCCTACTAACACTCCTGTTTTCCCCCCTAGTTCCTTTGTCCCACCCAATTTTGCATGGTTCTACGTATTCTTTTCCTGTGGTCAGGTACTCCTGCCTGCTCTCAGCTGGTGATCTGCAAGCACTTGTGTCTGAAGGTGTGATCCTGATGTGTCTGTGGAGAGAGATGCACTCCACATCCACCTGCTCCTCCACCATCTTGGCCTCTCCCTCTTCAGCAGGGCTTCTTTAGAGTCCATTTGCCCATCTAATGAGCCCCATGAAGCCACCAAACTATAAAAGCTGAAGTCCATTTTTCCACTTCAATTCAGATAATCCCAGCCACTCACATCACACAAGGACGTGGCAGGACTTCTTCAGGGCTGCCCCCAGGAGATGACAGACTGACCTCCCATAGGTGCGATGTGGAAGTCGGCCCTCCTCCTGCCACCCCGGTAGGTGGGGCCGGCCTCGTGCTGGGGCCTGGAGCCCTGCTGTGAAATCCTGCTGACTTTCATGGGTTTCCCTTCCAAAGCTGGCTTCCAGCCTGCATCTGGCCTCAGGATGCAGCCGCTTTGGGTCTTCCTCACACCTGTAAACCCAGGATCAAGCCTTCTCCAGCCGCCCCTGTCATGTCTGCTCCCGAGGGGCTGGCCGCTGTCAGATGTGACATATAGAAGCGCATTCAGCCGCAGGGGATCTGGTTTCCAGGGGACATTTTTACTTGAAATTAGCACCTCCCCCATTTTCCATGTTTCTGTGTGCTGTGCTCAGTCACTCAGGCATGTCAGACTCTTTTGCGACCCCATGGACTGTAGCCTGCCAGGCTCCTCTGTCCATGGGAATCTCCCAGCAAGAATTCTTTCCTCCAGTGGATCTTCCTAAACCAGGGAAAGTGGGTTCTTCACCACTAGTGTCACCTGGGAAGCCCAGATCTTTGCTCTTCTATTATTTTTTTACTTTTTGGTTGCATCATGTGGCATGTAGGATCTTAGTTTCTTAACTAGGGATGGAACCCACACTCCCAGCATTGAGTGCATGGAGTTTAAACCACTGGACCACCAGGAAACTCCCAATAAGGTTGAAAGTGAAAGTGAAAGTCTCTCAGTTGTGTCTGACTCTTTGCAATCGCATGGACTATACAGTTCATGGAATTCCCCAGGCCAGAATACTGGAGTGGGTAGATTTCCCCTCCTCCAGGAGATCTTCCCAACCCAGGAACCGAATCCAGGTCTCCCGCATGGCAGGCGGATTCTTTACCAGCTGAGCCATGAGGGAAGCCCAAAGCCCAATAAGGTTGGCTCTTATTAATATTACATTCTCTGAAGAGAAATCCAATTTAAACTTTGCCTTTCATAGACTCTTGGTTTCCTTTCTTCATAACTAACAAAACAAAACTCTCGTCCAAATAGATGTTCAAAGTCTATTAACTGCAAAGAATTGGTTAGTTAAAATGTCACAGGAAAAATGAACATGTTCCACCCCACCATGTTACCTCCTGGAAGATGTCCAGCTCTCAAAGTATCCATCATCACTGTTCTTTAGCTTGTCTTTAAATAAAAATCTTTTCTCGACTGATTGTAAAGAACTTGATGTTAGAAAAGTTAGCAACTTTAATGCTCGTGCAGAGTCAGAGACAGTTGTCCCACAGGTATATTTTGGGCTTGTTTTAGCCAAGTCAGTTCCAGTGTTTGGTAAGATCAGATTTTCAGCTGTTCTTCCGTAACACAGAGGCACAGCACTATAGTGTTCATTTCATAGAAAATAAACCCTAAGTCTCAGTGTTCCCAAGGGCTCTTATCATAGACCAAAGAAAAGAAGAGACCAGAAAGGCATTATTATTATAACATTCTTAGTTCTGATCTTGGGCTAAGCACAGAGATCTGGGTTTAAATGACTTCATCCAGGATGTGGGATAAAGAGGAATGCTGCTGCTGCTAAGTCACTTCAGTCGTGTCTGACTCTGTGCGACCCCATAGATGGCAGCCCACCAGGCTCCCCCATCCCTGGGATTCTCCAGGCAAGAACACTGGAGTGGGCTGCCATTTTCTTCTCCAATGCATGAAAAGTGAAAAGTGAAAGTGAAGTCGCTCAGTCGTATCCAACTCTTTAGTGACCCCATGGACTGCAGCTTACCATGGAACTGTGGAATATTTGGGGTGAAATGTAAGCATTTGGGCAATGTATATCAGTAGACGTGGCTTCCATCCTCTTGCTGCCTGTCTGGGCGTCCATCCACACTGCAGCGCCATTGAGCACGTATGAGAGGATACAGTCCAGCATTCCAGGGAAAGCAAGACAGCAAATTAACCTCCGTGCTCCTAGCATAGAGCAGTGCTAAGACGATACATACACGAACAATATAAATGCTAACAGTCGACACATGAATGCAGACATTTCATAGTCTCACACTTTGGTTATAATCACACTGTTGGAGTCCAGGGCTAATTCTGAAACGTGTATGGTAGCACAGTCTGCATGGATACTTGTGTCTGCTAAGTAGTCATTTGTTGCTGGAACCAGAGAGAAGCTCTATTTTATTATCTCAGGCAAGTTGAATGTTTATTCTACTAGGAGTTAAAAGAGAATTTGTTTCTTTATAGTTTAGTTTTTACTCTGAGTTTAGTAGGGAAAAAATAAAATGAAGAGGATAAATAACATGCAAAAGAAGAAACAATAGTGCAGATTATTAATAGTTCCTTATAAATGTTAAGAGTATCAGACATATATTTTTCAAAAATGCATTTGAGGGGGAATTCCTTGGTGGTCCAGTGGTTAGGACTCAGTGCTTTCGCTGCCAAGGGCCTGGGTTCAATCTTTGGTTTAGGAACTAAGAACCTATGAGCCATGTGGTGCAGCTGATAAATGTATTTGGGAAACTGAATAGTCGAGGTTCTATAAACTATCGGAATGATCAGCTAATAGGTTGCATGTTGTTGTTCAGTTGCTAAGTCGTGTTGGACTCTGCAACCCCATGAACTGCAGCACATCAGGTTCCTCTGTCTTCCACCATCTCCCAAAGTTTGCTCAAGTTCATGTCCATTGAGTCGATGATGCCATCAAACTATCTCATCCTCTGCCACCCCCTTCTCCTTTTGCCTTCAATTTTTCCCAGCATCAGGGTCCTTTCTACTGAGTCAGCTCTTCGCATCAGGTGGCCAAAGTATTGGACTTTCAGCTTCAGCATCAGTCCTTCCAGTGAATATTTAGGGTTAATTTCCTTTACTGGCCTTCCCTGGTGGCTCAGATGGTCTGTCTACAATGAAGGAGACCTGGGTTCGATCCCTGGGTCGGGAAGATCCCCTGGAAAAGGAAATGGCAATCCACTCCAGTATTATTGCCTGGAAAATCCCACGGACAGAGGAGCCTGGTAGGCTACAGTCCATGGGGTTGCAAAGAGTCGGACACGACTGAGCGACTTCACTTTCACCTTTCCTTTACAACTGACTGGTTTGACCTCCTTGCTGTCCAAGGGACTCTCAAGAGTCTTCTCCAGCGCCACAATCTGAAAGTATCAGTTCTTCAGCACTCAGCCTTCTTTATGGTTGTATAATTGTATGCAAAAATTTTTTTTTAACCACATAAAAAATTGTGTCAGTCGATAAGCCAAACACTTATTCCTTTGACAAAATAGGTATGAACTAGCCCAAATCACACCCTTCAGATGGCCGGGAATTCTACTTCTGCAAGAAAAGGCTCGGAGTAAAGGAATTGTAGCGTTCGATGTCCTTGCATGGAAAGGTGTAAATCAAGTTGTATCCACCCGAAAGGGGCCAACTCTTTATTTGGAATGGTTTTTAAAAGCCAAAGGAAAATCAACTCTGCCATCTGGTGTATAAACAGGTTATTGCAACTTCTTTCTTAAAAAAATAATAATAATAATAATAATAATAACAGCTAACTCAGTTCTTCTCCCTTTACAAAGAATTTTCAGGACACCATGATATTCCAGCTGAGTTTTCCCTGGGTAATTGAAGTCTGTTATCAATTTTTAAAAACTTGTTGATCGGAGTATTTCTAACACAAGAACTCACTTACTGCCCATGGTGAACCCAAAGGCCCCTTTCTTCCGAGACTCAGATGCTCACATGAACATCAGTTACTGAACGGTCCCTCTAGCTCAGGGTTTCCCATGTGGCTCAGTGGTAAAGAATCTGGCCGCCAATGCAGGAGATGTAGGTTTGATTCCTGGATCAGGAAGATCCGCTGGAGGAGGAAATGGCAACTCTATTATCTTGCCTGGAAAATCCTATGGACAGAGGAGCCTGGCAGATCACATTTCATGAGGCCGCCAAAGTGTTGGATATGACTTAGTGACTAAACAACAGTGACAATCCCAGACTTAGTGAGATTCGGCCCTGCCCCCAGGGAAACCCTGGCCTACACTTTTCTGGAGGGCAGCACAGTTGGGAGCTGGCCAGGCTGCTGGGGCTGGGAAACCAAAAACCTAAAGCCATGAGGCAGGGATGGATCTGGCAGGAAACAGGTGACCTCCAGATGGCGAGGCAAACCTGAAAGATGGGATGGAAAGTCAGCAGGTCAGCTCAGCAGAGGACACTTGGGACGGGAGAAAATGTGATCCCAAAAGGATGACGATGGAGGGAAGGGATAAAGGGAGACAGAAGAGCTCTTAGTGGGATTGTTGAGTCATATGGTAATTTTATTCATAGTTTTTTTTAAGGAACCTCCGTACTATTCTCCATAGGCGCTGTATCAGTTTGCATTGAAACAAACACAATATTGTATAGCAATTATCCTCCAAATAAAAATAAGCAATTTAATAAAGAAGAGCTCTTAGACGGAGTTCTGTAGCCCTGCCCAGCCCTGGCTCCCACTCTCCTCCACTGAGATCACCCCAAGCCCCACACCGGCTTCATCCTCATTGCTGCCCATGAGGGAGTAGCCTGAGGAGGGCAAGAGGTTGGGTTCAACTGAGTCCCTCCAAATTCACAGCTTAAAGACCTAACCACCAGTTCCCAGAATGTGACTCTGGGTGGCTGCAGATAGAATCAGTTAAGATGAAGTCATATTGGAGGAAGGTGGGCGCTTAATTCAGTATGACTGGTTTCCTTATAAAAAGGAGAACTTTGGACATAAACAAGAACACAAGGAGAAGACCAAGTAAGCATGAAGGCAGAGATTAGGGGGAACGCATTACAAGGCAAGGGCTTCCCTGGTGGTCCAGATGGTAAAGAATCCACCTGCAATGCGGGAGACCGTGGTTTGATCCCTGAGTTGGGAAGATCCCCTGGAGGAGGGCATGACAACTTCACTGTAGTATTCTTGCCTGGAGAATTCCCATGGACAGAGGAGCCTGGTGGGCTTCAGTCCACGGGGTAAGCACATATTACAAGGCAAGTCAAAGTTTCCAGCACACTAGGAGACACCAGTGGGGGCGGGAGGGCTGGGACAGAGACTCAGTAAGATCCTGCAGGAGGGACCGTGTCTGTGACCCCATGACCTCTGACATCTGGCCTCCAGAACCAGGGACAATACCCTTGTGTTGCTTGTTACCTGGTGGATGGGCTTTGTCACAGCAGCCTTAGGAACCTGATACAGCTGGGGAGGGGGGTGGTGATGACAAGGGGAATGATTGGTTCTTCTTGCCTTCTCTTCTCACACGTCACTGGCTGCTGGCATTTCAGACGCAAGCCGTGTCAGGGCAGGTGGGGGCAGTGAGGACAGTGTTTGGACTGTAAGCAGCTACGTGGACAGCAGCTGGCCTTGGGCTTCCTCCCTGGTTTTCTGTCCACATGTTGGTCTCTGGGAGGTGTTCTCCAGACCTCTAGAAACAGGCTGACTGGCATTTGCCATAAATTAAGAGGCTTAGGTTTGCCAAATGCAAACTCAGGTTAAAGAGAAAGGCCTGCTCTTAGGGCAGCTGGTGGGAACCAGGCCTCTGAGGGCTTCACTCCTGTCCTCCCCTGCAGCCTCCAGACATCCCACGTGCTGGTCATGGGGGATGTGCCTCTCAGATCACAGCTCCTGTCTGCACAACTGGAGCTGAACTCCAGAGCATGTCCTCACATGCCCCCCTGGAGGGGGCCAGTCTCAGGTACAGGACATGAGGAAGGGGCCTTCCAGTCACCTCCCTGCAACCCCTCCACACAAGCCCCAAGTCTCCCAACTGCAGGCCCCTCCCACCTGCAGATCTGTGCACCTGAACACCAGTGGAGACTCACCTGCACCCCAGGGATTCCTGCTCGCCCAGGGCCAGTGGACCAGTTCCCACCCTGCTATTCCTGCCAGCAGCTCCTCCATCCGGGGCTGCAGCTGCACTTCCCTGGGAGGTCTGCACTGGCCTTGGGGTGGCCTTTCCCAAGTTTGTCCCTCCTTGGACATTGTCCCTCCACCCTGGGAGCCACGGAGAAATCTCTTTACATCTTACATTTACTTTTTAAACTCACAGCATAATAATTCTTTCAACTGAACATCCTCTGTTTAGACCACCGTGTGATCCTGTCACCCCTTTCTCTACCTCTGTGGTCAGCATGGAAAGGAGGACCACACTGAGTAAGGAGGATCTTGAGTAAGGCCCAGGCAACACAGAGGACCACGTGGAGCATGGCTGGGCACAGAGCAGATACTCGGTAACTTCCTGCTCATCATCTCTGCTAATGATATTGATAGATCTGGGCAAATTAAGATTAAGATGTCATGAAATTAGATGACAAGATGAAGAATCTAAACAGCCAACTGGAAACTATAAAAAGCAATCAGATGATGATTCATATGGTTGTATGGTGGAAGCCAATACAATGCTGTAAAAATTAAACAAAGAATATGAAAAAAGAGTATAGCTGAGTCACTGCTGTACACCAGAAACTCACATATCATTGCAAATCAATTATTGAGCCTGTGCTGTGTCTGGGCCTTTGAAGCTCTGGAGCTGAGTTAAAGCTTGCAGTGAGTACACAGCTGGCTGGGCATGATGGGAGTTTCCAAAGCCCCAACCTGGCCATCATACTCATCCATGTCCCTGGGGAACTGAGAACAGATGAATCAAAGCTCTTCTCCAGAAATGTGCTACAGAAGGACAGCATTGCCCCTGACAATCTTTCACATCAGAGTGGCTCCACATGCAGGCTGCAGCTCTGGGGGAGGACTGGAGTGCCACATCAAGAATGTCTTCTGCAAAGAGGAGTATGGAGATGAAATGAAGCCAACTGTGAGAAAATGGCCCAGCAGTAAAGGCCAGGACGGGACTCTGATCCCGGGTGTGCCATAGCACGTGACTCCTGGGTGTGCCACAGCAACAGAGGTGCAAGGGCTTATTTGATTCTAGACAAGTCAGCAGGGTGGGGCTGTTTCCTGGGGCCATTTGCTCAGCAGTGTGGAGTTAAGAGAAAGCACAGAGATCCAGGGAAATCTGGCTCCTCTGCTCAGCAGCTCAGAGACTTCAGGCTCAGTAATGACGTTTCTGGATATTGAGGGGCTCATTGATCAAGTGAGGAGAATTCTCACCTCTGTCAAGATTGTCTCCTTCTTTGGGACAAAGACTCGGGTCTCTAGTATGCCACCTGGCACCCTGTGACCACCCAGGCCTTGTGGCCTTGTGCTGGGTCCCCTGCTCAGTCCACCCAGCCCAGTCTGATGCATGATCCTATTCCCTCATCAGTGTTGTTGTTCAGTCGCTCAGTGAGTCCGACTCTTTGGGACCCCATGGACTGCAGCACGCCAGGCTTCCCTGTCCTCCACTAGCTCCTGGGTTTGTACAAACTCATGTCCGTTGAGTTGATGATGCCATCCAACCATCTCATCCTCTATCGCCTCTTTCTCCTCCTGCCTTCAGTCTTTCCCAGCCTCAGGATCTTTGCCCCATTGGTCGTGTCCACTCTTTATTCTGGCTGCCTGACAGTCAACACAGCCTCTGGTGACAGACATAGCAGCTGAGGCTGCTCTGGGTGGTATCAGTGGAACTGGAATTTAGTCAAGCAATTTCTTCACACCTGATACAGAGAGCCAACTCATTGAAAAAGACTGTAAAGCTGGGGAAAATTGAGGGCAGGAGGAAAAGGAGATGACAGAGGGTGAGATGGTTGCGTGGCATCACCGATTCAGTGGACATAAGTTTGAGCAAACTCTACGAGATGGTGCAGTCTGTCGTGCAGCAGTCCGTGGGGTCACAAAGAGTCAGATATGACTGAGCAACTGAACAAGCAACATAGCTGATTTACAGTGTTGTGTGACTTTTTGCTGTACAGCAAAGTGAATCAGTTACACATACATCCACTCTTTCTAGATTCTTCTCCAACATAGGCCATCACAGAGCATTGAGTTGAGTTCCCTGTACAACATAGTAGGTTCTTATTAGTTGCCTACAGGGGGCACACCTGTCCTGTAGGCAATCAACAAACATTTATGAAATGAATTAACAGATTTATGGACATGGGAGTGGCGAGGAAGAAGAGGGTGGGGTGTATGGACAGAGTAGCATGGAAACATATTCACTACCATATGTAAGTAGACAGCCAGTAGAAATTTGCTGTATGACTCAGGGAACTCAAACTGGGGCTCTGTAACAACCTAGAGGGGTGAGAAGGAGTGGGAGGTCGGGGGGAGGTTCCAGAGGGAGGGGACATATGTGTACCTATGTCTGATTCATGTTGATGTATGGCAAAAACCAAAGCAAAATTTTAAAGCAATTATCCTTCAATTAAAAATAAATAATTAAAAAAAATGAATTAATGCATGAAGAACTACAAACCAAGTCAGGAAGGGCAGTTAAAATACATAAGCAGGATTAATTTAAACATTGAACACGGTATTCATACAAACTTTGGATTTTTACTGCTACTGCTGCTGCTAAGTCGCTTCAGTCATGTCCGACTCTGTGCGACCCCATAGACGGGAACCCACCAGGCTCCCCCATCCCTGGGATTCTCCAGAGAAGAACACTGGAGTGGGTTGCAGTTTCCTTCTCTAATGCATGAAAGTGAAAAGTGAAAGTGAAGTCGCTCAGTCATGTCTGACTCTTAGCGACCCCGTAGACTGCCGCCTACCAGGCTCCTCCATCCATGGGATTTTCTAGATAAGAGTACTGGAGTGGGTTGCCATTGCCTTCTCCATGGATTTTTACTGGAAACATTTAAATAATCAGATACAAGTCGGCCTCGCTTGTGTGTCTTTCCCGTCTCCCCTGGTGTCTGTTGTTTCTCTGCATGAAGTGGGAGTGGAGAGTTCAATGTCAACAAGAATCTGCCCATCCTGGCCCCAGGGACTTGAGCAACAATATCTTGGAGTGAGGGGGTGGGGGTGGGGTGGCCCTGGAATATTTTAAAACCCAGCATCTCCTCCCAGGGAGCGTGGAATGTGATTACAGCCTGGCCCTGGGTATAGGAGAGTGCGTCTTTGTGTTTTTTGGATGAGCAGTGCTCATGAATATTAATTCTCCAGCCTTTGAATAAATGACACCCCAGTGGGCCATGTCCCCAAATCACAGAGACGGGAGCACTTATGCAGGGCCTGTGGATGTGGAGAAGTCAGACAGCGCAGAGTGAGGAAACAAAAACCAGGGTCTGAGGGTGTTTCTGCAGTTTGGAGATGAGCGAAGTGTCCAGGGAATCTTGGAGATGAGCAAAGTATCCAGGGACTCAAAAGAGCTAAAAGCAAAGGCGGAACAACCCTTAGGAGCCCTGAGCCCTGAGCTCCTCATGCCACCCCTGACTCCCGGAATTGACTCCCGCCCCATGGAGACACTGTTTGCTGTGACTGGCCTACTTTTCCACTGGAAAGATGAGCTTGCTGAGGTGTCCTCCCCCCTCAGTTATTTTAAAGCCTTCTTTTTCTAGCTCCGGCACAGCAGTGCTGGGGAATGGTGAGCCACGCTATGGCTGGGCTGCAGAAACTTCTGGGATGATGGCATGAGTGCAGTGGGCAATCCAGGACCACGGCTGCAAGCCCAGCAGCCTGCTGGATGCCTGGACACATGTGGCTGCGCATGTGACTAAGGAGCTGAATTTTTAAAATTCAATTTAATTAATTTAACTTTAGCTACTGCAGCTATTCCAGCTATGGTTAAATTAAATAAAATTAAAAATTTCAATTCCTCAGTCACACATAGCTGGGGCTTCCCTGGTGGCTCGGATGGTAAAGAATCTGCTTACAGTGTGGGAGACCTGGATTTGATTCTAGGGTTGGGAAGACCCCCTGGAGAAGGGAATGGCTATCCACTCCAGTATTGTTGCTGGGAGAATTCCATGGACAGAGGAACTTGGCAGACATGACTGAGAGACTAACACACGTAGCTAGTGGCCACAGTACCCACTACATCAAAACAGCCCTGTCAGCACCTCCACTCAACTTCCAGCCTCCAGACTGTGAGACAATATGTTTATGTTCTTTGCAGTCACCAGTTTTTTGGTCCTTTGCTACAGCAAAAGAACATACCCTGTGAAGACCAGGGACAAGCCATGTGACCCAGGCCTGGCCAGCAGAGGCCCCAGCCATCCTTTGCCCACCATGATCACAGGCCAGGAAGGGGTAAGGAACACATGCCAGCCTGATGAGGGGCATCAATGCTAAGTGCTACATCACTTCAGTCATGTCTGACTCTTTTTGTGACACCGTGAACTGTAGCCTGCAAGGCTCCTCTGTCCCTGGAGTTCTCCAGGCAAGAATACTGGAGAGGGTTGCCATGCCCTCCTCCAGGGGATCTTCCCAACCCAGGAATCGAACCCATGTCTCTCGTGTCTCCTGCATTGGCAGGTGGGTTCTTTACTGTCTGAGCCACCAGGGAAGCCCCAGCGCTTCAGGCAGGGGTGTGTGCTGGTAACTTTAAGAATATCACAGCCGTTCACAGGTGGACAGGGCCAAGTCATCTCCCTGAGAGCTAAACAAAGGCACCAGTGTTTGCCAAAACTACAGAGAAGGAGAAGTGTTGTTTTCTGACAAATTCCTCAGCTGCCAGAGTTGGCTTGGAGCATCTGTTGATTGCCTGGATCCAGCCATGCCTGCAGCCATCCCCCTTTTAGACACACAAGCTCCAAATCCCTCTTTTATTTCTCTTGGTCGTGCTTCCCTCACTTGTGACCAGAGAGTGGTTGTGTCGGATAGACCCTACTGTCACTGCAGCTCTGTGCTGGGAGCCTGATGGGCCAGCTACCTTCCTCAGTCCCACCTTTGGCACCTGGGAAGCTGATGCTGTGGAGTAGCCAGCTAAGAAACTGTTTAGTGACACTGCCAAATCATAGCCTCTTAGAACAGCTCGTGTCTTTTTCTGCATGTGGTTTCCAAGCGGGATGTGAGATTGGCATGTCTCTGCTGGTGACTTACGCAGCAGACCAGGGAAGGAGATTGGGGCCCTGCAAAGCCTCCCCTTCCCCTGCCAAATCTCAACCTGCCTTCCACCTCTCACACTATTTCCCTGGGCTGGGACTTTGCTGCTTTGAGTGAAACTCCAAGGTGAAGTGACTGAAGCCCAGGTTGCAAATTAGTCTGGAAAGACCTTGCTCATGGAGGAGGGGGAGTGGTTGGAATGAAACCTGCTGAAAGAAGGAAGCACATGACCTTAACAGATGTGTAACCCTTGATCCTGCTGGAAAAATTTAGATCGTTGAGAAACTATGCATTTTACATCGAAATTTGGTACTTTTATAAAGCGAGTATAATTTCAGTATTTTTATTCTGTGCCCTCAGTGCAATTTAAATATGACACACTGAGCAGGCATTCAGTTTTGTCCTTAAGAGAAAGAGTCAAACTTGTGACTGTCTAAAATTCAGCATTTCCTTGAACAACCCATGTTAACTGGCAGAATTTTTGAAGTATATATATATAAACTTGCAAAAGTGAGAAGCTGATTTAACTTGAACAGATTAGTAGTGGGTATCTTCTAATACAGGGAACAGAAAACCAAACCATTTTTGGCCCTTGACCTTGAAAGCTGTCAGACAAAGCATGATAAAACTTGAATTTGGGAAAAGTATATGGAATGCTTTTAGTGGCAAAACATAACCTAAGCAATATAGGAAATGTAAAAACTCACAAGAATTTCTTAAAGTCTGAAGGAATGGTGCCTTCATGTAAGGCTTGATCCAGGGCCTCCAATGCTCTGATCAGATTAAGTTTCTGTCTTTCCTCTGTCTCATCATACCCTCCCCATTCTTGGAAGTGTCCTCTCCACTCACCCAACCCAGTCTGTTCTCTCAATCCCTCCACTATCCTGCACCCAGTGGATCAGGAAGAGAAGCTCAGAGAAGCTTTGAATCTGGAAGGCAGAGTTTGCATTGGATTGACAATAGAGCACACTGCAGCAGAAAGTATCCTCCCCAAAGGCATGGAGGAGTGAACTTGCTGGAACCTTGAGGAGCTTTGAGTGGCTCCTTGTTGCTGAGAAGTGAGTTTTGGGAAGACAGTGAGTTGGGGGTGGGTAGGGTCTCTGCTTCAAGCTGAGCTGAGGAGGCAGCACTGTATCCTGAATGTGATGGAGAACACTCCACATTGGGTATACAATGATAAGATATGTGCTTTAGAAGGAAAACTAAAGAGACTGGTTCACACTGGTCTGAACAATAAGGAAGTTTATCATCGCACACGAGGCAAGTTCAGATGGAGGGCAGGTCCAGGCTTGGCAAGACCTGCACCTCAAAGATGCCCCCACAGACCTGACTTCTTCCTACTTCTCTGCTCTGCTAGCCTCGGTGTGCACTTCAACCAAAGTCTGGCTCTCCTCATGGTCACAAGAGGGCTGCATGAGACAGGCAAGGTTTATGCCATTCCCTACACACCCAGTAGTAGGCGTCAGGAGGCTGTGAGGGAGAGAACGGCATCAGGAGGGGAAGAGAAGCAGTAATAAAAGGAAGAGAGGGGGCAGCCAAAGAGATAAAGAGAAGCCAGAGTGAGAGAGAGAGAAAAATTCTCTTCCAGGAGCAAACTTGAACTTTTTCTCAAGGAGCCTCAGGTGGGAGACCAATAGTGGTCATATAGCAGGCCCTTGCCTCAGCTAACGCCAGGGGTCTATTGTACTTGGGAACTGGCGATGTTTTGATTTCAGAAAGGAAACAGAGAGCCTGTGACTCGTAACACAGTCCATCCCCAGGGACTCTGGGCTGATGTCACACTCAGCCATGGGAGGCCTGGGCGGGGACAGTGGCTGTGGGGCTGGACAGCTGGGTGGACACAAGGGATTCGGGGAAATAATGAGGCAGATGTGGAGCCAGAGCACCTGGAGAGACAGCAAGCCAGCTCTCCTGCCACTAGAGGTCATGAAGAACTGAGACCAAGTCTGTTGGTAACTGTGACTATTGAGGTGTCTGCAATTCATTCCTGTGAGATGCTCCCTAGCACACAGAGCTGCGGCTTCTATTTGCTTTAATACTTTGTTTCAGATGCAGAAGCAGGAGCTCCCCAGGCCTCCCTGACCTATGGAAGCGTGTGTTCCCCTGTGTGCATTCACCTGTGCATCTCCTCCGTTCACGTGTCTGAAGGACAGGCGAGAGAACACACCTGGGGCTCTGGGCTCAGGCCCCCTTCAGGCCTGCATCCCACACCTGCGGGTCTGCCTCTTGCACCTCTTGCCAGGAAGGGAGGCCGCTTGGGGTCGCAGAGCACATGGAGCAGAGCTTGCCCATGATCGGTTCCCTAGCTGGAAGGACAGACCAGGAGCCGAAGGTACTTGTGTTTCCTCCACGGCCAGCAGCCCTGACCCCTCTGGACCGCTGGTGCTCCCGCCAGAATTTAAACTCCTTTTCCCAGGGTTTTAATGGTTGCTGACTTCCACCCTTCTCTTTGTGGCCTTGGCCTCTTTCTCTCTGACTGGCTGGTTTGCAGCCTGGCCTTGCAGCAGATACTGCTCCCCAACTACAGACACAGGTAAGATCCACCTCCCTCCTCCAAGGCTCTACCTGCCTGGTCTTTCCTGGTTCGAACTTCCTGTGCCTCTTGTCAGCAGCCCCCACCAACCATATCTCTGGATCTATTGTGTGATGCTGATAGATGGAGGCCACACTGCTATCTGGGCCAAGTCCCCACTCTGAGATGACTGGTGCATTTCGTCACACATGTAGTCCTGTATGGTGACTGTGTGTGTGTTGTTGTTCAGTTGCTAAGTCACGTCCAACCCTTTGCGACCCCATGGACTGCAGCGTGCCAGGTTTCCCTGTCCTTCACTATCTCTTGGAATTTGCTCAAACTCATGTCCAATGAGTGGGTGATGAGATCCAAAATCTCATCCTCTGCCACCCCCTTCTCCAGGCCTCAATCTTTCCCAGCATCCGGGTCTTTTCCAATGAGTCAGCTCTTCACATCAAAATATTGGCGCTTCAGCTTCAGCGTCAGTCCTTACAGTGAATATTCAGGGTTGATTTCCTTTAGGATTGACTGGTTTGATCCCCTTGCTGTCCAAGAGATGGTGACTGTACATGAAGCCAAAGATGCGGGTTCCTTTAAGGTTGCAGTTAATCCATTCACCTGGATGGGCTCAGATTGTTCCTTTCAAAGTAGGAATCATCTCAGCCCAGAAAGATAGACAGTTTTAAGGATGGGTGTGTGGGAAGGGGGTGGCTCAAATATAGACAAGAGAACTCACCTGGGAGAAGACTTGTTCACAGTAAGCAGTATCACTATGTCCATTGGCGGTTCACTAACAAAATGCCCCATTAACCCTCCATTAGTAGGGCCCATTGGGCATCTTCAGTGGTCTGTGGTTGCTCATAGGAAGCCAAGGTGCAAATAGATTGAAAACAGGATCTGACAATCCCAGGACGCAACTACTGAAGTCTGTGTACCCCAGAGTCCGTGCTCTACAACAAGAGTAGCCACTACAATGAGAAGCCCATGCACCACGAGAGAGTGTTCCCCATTCACGGCAACTAGAGGAAAGCCCGTGCAGCAGCAAAGACCCAGCACAGCCAAAAGGAAATAATAATAATAATAATAAATATTAGCCCAAAGAAAACAGAACATAGTAATAAAGACAAAAATAAAATAAAAACAGAAGCAATATTGTAAGAAATTCAACAAAGACAAAAAAAAAAAAAAAGGCCCACACACAAAATAATCTTAAAATATCCCATGACTGCATGTGTATGATTGTTTCTGAATCCCAGAAGGATGGCCTTTTGCTCAGAGAACTGACTTTGCTTTGCAGCCTTCTTTCTGCTGTGTTTATACTTTGGCGTTTCACAGCACCTCTTCTAGGTGAAATGATTTCACAATGTCATTTGTATTAGGCTTCGCTTTGTTATTCAGTTGAAGCCTTCTGTAGGTGGAAGACAGGAGTGAGTTCTGGCTTGTTTACCGTCTCTTTATCTGGCTTGATGACCCCATGTTTGTATAACAGGAGCTCAGGAGATGAATCAGTATTTCTCATGAAGCAACACGCTGCTCCTCTGTGTACAGAATAACTAGGAAAGTTTGGGGTGATTGCAAATGACCACTGCTCTGGCCCCTTATTTTCTGTATTGGAAGGGTTCTGGCTTTTATTCACCCTGAATTTTCTAAAATGTCAAGTCTTACACCTGTTGAACTCTAGCCTGTGCTCAGCCTCTCAGTCACATCTGACTCTTTGCAACCCCCCTGAACTGTAGCCCACCAGGCTCCTCTGTCCATGGGATTTCCCAGGCAAGAATACTGGAGTGGGTTGCCATTTCCTTCTCCAGGTAAACTCTTGCTAAATAATGTTGAACTATCAATATGGGAATGGGTGCTTTCCTGAGATGTTTTTTCTCATCCTCCAGCAGCTTTAATTTCCTGCCTCTCTTTCTTGTTTTTGACTCTCCTGGCAACCCTCCACTTTTCACCTTATCGTTCTGTAACTAAGCTTCCAGAAACAGAACGGTCCTCCAGGTGTGGTCTCCTCTAGTCTCTGAGCAGTGAGGTCACTCTTCTCTTCATAATGGTACCTTGTTCTTACCTGGCACACACACTCCTTCCAAAAGCCGAGCCAAAGTAAGTTACCAGCTCCTTCAGCAAACAGAGACCTGCCAGCCAAGTGCCACCCCCCCCCCCCCCGCCCCATATTTTTAGAAACTTACTTAACAGGCATGGTGTGTTCCTAACAGAAACCAGTAATAATGACCTTGGATGTTCAGGGGTCCTTTGCTGTTGGATCTCAAAGTACAGGGGAAACTTGAGTTTATAACATCCCTGGGGAATAGCTCCCCTGCTGTTTAGTTTAAGTGGAAGGTGGGAGGCTTTGGGGAAAAGTACCAACCCCCGCAAAGGCCTGGAGAGCTGCAATCCGTGGGGTCACCAAGAGTCGGACATGACTGGGCGACTGAATGACTGAACAACACCTACCACCCCCCCAGAGGGTGGGGATTTTGAAACTGGATCCAGGGTGACATCAGGGAAAACGTGCTTGGTAATGGGGCCTCCAGAGTGTCATTTTTACTAAAAGATTTACGTAATTACTGGCCAATGACCAGGTGACTCTAATGGTAAAAAAATCCCGCCTGTCAATGCAGGAGACATGAGACACAGGTTCAACCCCTGGGTTGGGAAGATTCCCAGGAGAAGGAAATGGCAACTCACTACAGTATTCCTGGCTGGGAAATCCTGTGGACAGAGGAGCCTGGCGGGCTACAGTCCATGGGGTCACAGAGTTGGATACGACTGAACGACTTAACAACAACAACCAGCAAATCACAGGAATGAAAACAGGATACAGTGAGGAGGAAATTATTTAAGAAATAACAAAGAAGAGTTTCCTAGAACCTGAGAGGGGCTTTCCTAGAAGGATAATATTTTCTAGATTAAAAGGGTCCACCTTGGACCCTGCCTGAAGTCTGAAAATGAGCCAGTCCAAGGACATCACTGCCAAATTTAAGGACCCCACGAAGGAGAAGACCCCAAACACTTCCAGGGGTGAACCAGCCATTCATAGGTCAAGACTCCAGGACAGAATGGCACTAATTGCCCATCCTTGTACCAGGCCTGGAAGATGGGAGACAGTGAAGCAGAGCTTTCAAAATTCCAAGGAGAAATGATTCTGATCCTGGAATTCTGACTCCAGCCAGAAAATCAACCAAGTGTGTGGATGGAAAAAAGACTTGATAGGATGTGTGAGATTTGCGGAAATTTGTCAGGAAGCCGCTGCAGGGTATAGCCTCTAAAATGGGGGAGGGAACCATAGAAGAAGAATTGGGATTCAGAAAACAAGGGCAGGACAGGGCATTTGCTCGGGAAGAACAGACAGACACCCTGACATGTTTGGCTATAGAAATGGGAGATTTACACTAATAAATTTCAGAGTTTGAAAGTATGGTAGTAATAAATAGTTAAATGTACACACACACACAACCCTGGTACAACGGTAAGCTCCACAGAAAATGTTGTGTAAGAAACAAAAAAACAAATAGCTTGCACTGTGACTCAGCTGTGAACAGCATTTACGAGCATCATTCTGTAAACACTGAACTGCTGTAACCAATTTATGTGGAAACTTTATGGATGCTGAGAGGATGGGAAGCCAGGAAACATGTTTGAGTGAGGTGGGGGCACAATGAGTGAGGGGGAGCGCTGTTTGAGGACAGACTTGGCATCTCAGGCTGGGGAGCCTGGAGGCAACGCCTAAATGGGAGACTCTGGGAAGAGGAGCAGAAGCGTGTTGTCTGGAGACAGAAAAGGAAAAAACCAAGGATATGCTCAACTGGTGCAGGTGGGCTGCCTACCAGGAGCAGAGTGTGCTCAGAGGCTCTGTCGCTCTTCAAAAAAGCTTGTATAACCCCCGCAGGATTTTAAAATTGCACATAGGTAATTTGTGCTGGAGCAGACTCTTGAGAGTCCCTTGGACTACGAGGAGATGAAAATAGTCAATCCTAAAGGAAATCAAGCCTGAATATTTATTGGAAGGACTGATACTGAAGCTGAAGCTCCAATACTTTGGCTACCTGATGTGAAGAGCCAACTCATTGGAAAAGACCCTGATGCTGGGAAAGATTGAGGGCAAGAGAAGAGGACGGCAGAGGGAGGATGAGATGGTTGGATGGTATCACCAACTCTATGGACATGAGTTTGAGCAAATGCTGGGAGATGGTGAAGAATAGGGAAGCCTGGCATGCTGCAGTCCATGGGGGTCACAGAGTTGGGCATGACTCAGTGACTGAATAACAACGTACATTATTGGGATGGAAAAGCCCCAGATAGCTAAGTTGGGAATGATAGGGACATTGCTCTCCAAGGGCACTCAGGGGCCAGGGTGAGGACTCAGATGGGGCAGGTGAGGCAGGTGAGTCAGGTGTGGGCATCCTGACTGCAGGCTGGGGTGCAGTGAACCTTCAAGGACTCCTCCCTCCTTCCAGGGACCTACAGACCTCACTTTGGGGAACTTAAAGTTCCCTTGGGAAACAACTGGTCTCCAATCACAGGACTGATCTATTGCTGGAAAAAAAAAAAAAAAGGTAAGAGTGTGTTTCAAGGGTAGGATGTATGGATCATAATTAGAATTAATGAGTAAAAATTCCAATGTTAGTCTGGGCAGCATGAGGATTCATTACAGATTTGATGAAAGAGATTCGAGTTCATTAAAAGTTAAATGTTCTCATTCCTCAGAACGTTGCTCTCAGTTAGTGACATGAGGGTCTCCATTCTCCAGCACGTCCTGCCCGGGATCCCTGGGCTGAAGCTAAAGCAGGTTAAGTACTGTCTCATCTCCTGGTGCCCCAGCCGACCTAGAAGCCGTGCTCAATTTCCACAATGAAACCTCTTTAATCCTCTCTGTTTCCCCTCAGGCTGGCTGCAGGCTCTCGACTCTGTGAATTTTTAATTAAGCTTGAGCTGGTGATGCACATGCAGTTCTGCAATCCCTGAGACCCAAGTGGTTTTTCTGCGCTCCTTTTGATGGCCTTTTCCAGCAAGGCCTGGGGTATAGTTCTCCAAGAGATGAATGAAGAGGGCTCAGGGTGGAGGAAGAAAGAGAGGTGGTTATCGTGGTCAAAGGCCCTGGGACAAAGCCAGTTCTCTTCTCGTCTGGCTATTTGCAGGCGCCCCACCACATGGTCCCACTTTCTCCCTCCACTGTGCTCTGAATCCCAGGATCTAGGCTTTCCAGGCTCCTTTCCTTGTACCCTGGCTTCCTGACTTCTGGTTAGCTCTGGAGCCATCAGGGGAGGACAGTGGGCAGTAGGCAAGTGTCTCTGGCCCCAAGTTCTCTCAGGGCCTCACTCCATGCTCCCTCTGCTGACCCATCAGCTCCCCAGATGCCAGTCACCACGGGAAACCCCTCCATACCCCCTGAATAGCTATTTAATTAAACTCACTTCACTTAGACTTAATGACTGGGCCATCTGTTTCCTGCCAAGACCCGAGCTGATAAGAGTCTGGTTTCAGCGGTGTCATCTATTTGTCTCTAGGTCTCCCCACCAACTTATGAGTCCCCAAGGGCAATGGCTCTGACCTATTCATCCATGTCTCCCAGGATCTAGAACATGGGCTGGCATCCACAGGCATTCAAGGTATAAGTGACAAATGAAACACGCGGCTGCTAGGGAGTGTCTGCATGCGGTGCTGAATTTCAGAGAAACCCTGAAGCTATTCAACATATGCAGACTTGGAAACAAGAGTGGAGACTATGACGGAGAAAGAAATATTTACCACTGTGCTATTTCACAGTCACTAATTTTTTTTAAGATTTATTTTTCTTTTGAACTTTTTATTTTGTATTGGGGGGTATACAGAGGGTATACCCTGGTGGCTCAGATGGTAAAGAATTTGCCTGCAATGCAGGAGACCTGGGTTTGATCCCTGGGTTGGGAAGATCCCCTGGAGGAGGGCATGGCAACCCAATCCAGTATTCTTGCCTGGAGAATCCTCATGGGCAAAGGAGCTTGGCAGGCTACATTCCATGAGGTCGCAAAGAGTCAGACACAACTGAGTGACTAGGAACATAGCCGATTAACGATGTTATGATAGTTCAGGTGAGCAGCAAAGGTACTCAGCGATACATACACATGTGTCCATTCTCCCCCAACCCCCTCCCGTCCACGCTGCCACATAACATTGAGCAGAGTGCCCTGTGCTGTACAGTAGGTTCTTGTTGGTTATCCAGTTTAAATATAGTAGTGTGCACATGACCATCCCAAACTCAACATCCCTTGTATGTGGAACCTAAAAAGAAATGATACAAATGAACTTGCAAAACAGAAAGAGACTCAGAAAAGAAACTTATGGTTGCCGGGGGCGGGGGGGGGGGGGGAGTTGGAGAGGAAAAGGAATAGTTAAGCTTTTTTTTTAAATGTGGGTCATTTTAAAAATCTTTATTGAATTTGTTACAATATTTTTTACGTTTTGGCTGAGAGGCATGTGGGATCCTAGCTCCCTGATCAGGGATGGAACCTGAAGCCCATGAATTGGAAGGCGAAATCTTACCACTGGACTGCCAGGGAAGTCCTGTCACTAACTGCTTAGGCCAAGCCCTTTTCCACTCCAGGCATGAACGTCAAGACTGTCTACAACCTACTAGCCTCTACACCAACTTCACAGACTCTCACCTGAAGATACTGGATAAACGTGTGAAACAGAAGCCAAGGCATACAGAACCTAGGGTGGGTTTGGACAACAAGCCCACCATTCTGGATGCTTTCAGCCATTTTTAGGGGCTTAAACAATAAAGTTCATTACTTATTGCTGTTGTTCAGTCACTAAGTGGTGTTCAATTCTTTGTGACCCTATGGACTGCAGCATACCAGGCTTTCCTGTCCATTACTGACTCCTGGAGCTTGCTCAAACTCACGTCCATTGAGTTGATGATGCCATCTAACCATCTCATCCTCTGTCACCCGCTTCTCCTCTTGCCCTCAATCTTTCCCAGCATCAGGGTCTTTTCCACTGAGTTGACTGTTTGCATCAGGTGGCCAAAGGATTGGAACATCAGTTTAAGCACCAGTCCTTCCAATGAATATTCAGAACTGATTTCCTTTAGGACTGACTGGTTTGATCTCCTTGCTCTCCGTTATTATCTCACACAAAATTCTGGAGGCTCAGGGTCTTCTCTGATGCCTCATAAGGTTGACTTTTATCCTTGCTGCCCCACCAAACTCCCACATTCAGAGGCCACCACATGACAGCCACTGGCTCAGGGGCCACCTTCACACCAAACACAGGGAAGGAGGTTCTCCTCACCTGCCTGGTTTTCTCAGCAAGGCCTCAGTACATGTACCCTCTTGTCCATTGGCCTCAATTGGCTCTCAGGCCCATGACCTGGCCACAGAGAGGGTGGTGAACGAATGTCTGGTGTTTTCAGGCTCCATGATGAGAAGCGGTCACCACCAGCAAGAAGGGGCTGAGGATGGACTATTGAATAAACAACCAACAGTGTCAGGAACACAGACCAAAGATTCAGTAGAGCACAGGTGCCGGATTCTCGAAGGGCTGCACACACACTTCACTGAGAAAGTTATCTGATGGACATACTCACTCCATTCTTCACGTGGGTTGATTTATTTGAGCAGAGTAACTCTGGAGGCAGAAGCCACACCGACTTCAAGCTGCCCCTCCAGGAGATGCTCTGTTGATGGCCGTGTCACAGAGAAGGACAGGTGACAAGCGAATGTTTCGAGGGGCTTTAGGAGGATACACACAGATGAAAGCTGTCATGGGTCTTAAACATACACACACACCTCTGTATCTGACGCGATTCTCACACTATTCCCAACTGCATTTTCATGGTTTATTATATTTACTTGCATTTTATGGTAAAGGCATCTGACACACCAGAAAAGTCAATATTTGTTAGTAATTCTGCTGTCAGTCTCCTTTTGCCAAAGTGCTGTTTAAGCAAAAAAAGACATCTCTGGGTTAAAGCTTAGGGTGGGATAGATCATGAACGTCTGTGCTGGGTGCTCAGTTGCGTCTGACTCTTTGTGACCCGTGGACTAGAGGCAGCCAGGCTCCTCCGTGCATGGGATTTCTCAGGCAGGAATATTGGAGTGGGCTGCTATTTCCTTCTCCGGGGGATCCTCCCGACCCAGGGATTGAATCTGTGTCTCCTGCATTGGCAGGTGGATTCTTTACCACTAGTGCCACCTGGGAAATTCAGTCATGAAAAGTGAGGGGCTAACATTCTCTTTTGATTAATGAAAAGATGTAAGCTTAAAAAAATTGTTTGAAAGAGGAGAGATCAAATGTTTCTCGAGTTCCAAATGTGAGTCAGTTATAGTGAGGTGGCTGAACCTAGAGCCTGTCACACAGAGTGAGGTCAGTCAGAAAGAGAAAAACAAATACTGTATTTTAATGTGTATATGTGCAATCTAGTGAAATGGTACTGAGTAATTTATTTGCAGAGCAGGAGTAGAGACACAGAAGCAGAGAACGGACTTGTGGACACAGTGACGGAAGGAGAGGACGTAAGATGAGAACGTAATTGACGGAATTGAGAACGTAAGATGTTATACACGACCACGTGTAAAAGAGACAGCTAGTGGGAAGCTGCTGTGTAGAACAAGGAGCTCAGCTCAGTGCTCTGCAATGACCTAGAGGGGTGATATAGGGATGGGTGGAATGGAGGCTCAAGAGGGAGGGAATATATGTACTCATAGAGCTAATACATACAGCAGAAACGAACACAACATTATAAAGCAATTATCCTCCAATTAAAAATTTTAAAAGAATAAAAGAACATTTATCAGGTTCCTTCTGCAGGCTACATATTCTGCATATAATCTCATGGCTCCATGCATGGGGTGCGTACTGTGTGTATGTGTGTGATGTGCGTATCTGGTGTGTGTGTGAAGCCGTGTATGTGATGTGTGTGTGTGTGGTGGTGGGGGTATGTATCTATGGGGATGTATGTATGTGGTGTGTGTGTTTGGTGTGTGTATGTGTGTATTTATGTGAGGTGTGTGTGTATGCTGTGTGTGTATGTGTGTGGTATGTATGGGTGTGTTGTGTGTGTATGTGTGTGTTGTGTGTATGTGTGTATGGTGTGTGTGTGTGGTGTGTGTATGTGTGTAGTGTATGTGTATGTGTGTGGTGGGTACGTATGGTGTGTGTATGTTGTGTGGTGTGTATGTGTGTATGGTGTGTGGTGTGTGTGTATGGTGTGTGTATGTGTATGGGGTGTATATGTGTGTGGTGTGTGTGTGTATGGTGTGTGTATGTGTGTGGTGTGTTTGTATGATGTGTGTGGTGTTTGTATATGTGTGTGATGTGTAGTGAAGGGATTGCAAGCCCCTTTTTACAGTGAGGGAGCTGACTCCAGGACAAATCCCACAGCTCATTGGTGTCCGTGTCCAAATTCACAACCAGGTTGGGGCACGATTTTTGACCACCCCTCCCCAGACACTGTGACTGGGCTACAAACATGTAACCTCACAGGAGCCCTCACATCCGTGAGCCAAAAATCCCCTCTTCCTGAGGGTGGAAACCCCTTCCCTGAGCAATAGGGCGTCCCTGTGACTCAGATGGTAAAGAATCTGCCTGCAGTGTAGGAGATCCCGGTTCGATTCCTAGGTCATGAAGATCCCCTGGAGAAAGAAATGGCAACCCACTCCAGTATTCTGGCCTGAAGAATCCCATGGACAGAGGAGCCTGGTGGGCTACAGTCCACGGAGTTGCAAAGAGTCGGACACAACTGAGCGACTAATGCTTTCATTTTCCTTAAGCAATGAGCAGCCCTGGCAGGAATGGCCACTTTCATGAAATTCTGTTGTTGAATGCGTGGCCTGTGGCACTGCAGTGTCCTCAGGCCTGGCCTGTGTTGAGGAAACCACCAGCCAGTTTGCTGACCCTACAGTTCCAGTGGTAGCTGCTGGGGAGGAGGGGAGGCTGTCTTGGTGTGGGAGATGCTCACGTCTAATTATTATCCACAGATACTCTTCCTCCCTTTACTGATTAAAATTCTACAGTTGTCTTCCTCACATTCTTATTTAATTTTTTCTTAAAGGAGGATAAGAGAATGCAACCTATCAGTACCTTAGGCTACAAGTGAGAAGCCAGGTTCTTCTGCCCCCAGGCCCTTAAGTCTGGCTTCTCAGTCAGAGCCCAGCTCCAGTCCTGGGTCACTAGCCAGGCTGGGCCTGTCTGGGCTGTGTGGCCTCCTCCCAGCTGGCAAGTCTCTCTAGGTATCAGTTTCCTCATTTATAGGCAGAAAGGGCTCACTCAGATGCTCTCAAAACTTGTCTCATGCTTTGAAATATTTGATTCTAAGATTTGGGGAAAACAATAGCATTTTCAGATCAGGGATCATGTCCAGATCACAGCACAATCCATCCCCACAAGAACCTAAAGGAACCTCTGGGACAGGATAGTTCCTTCAGCTCCAAGCATGCCATCTCTAAGGTTGCATCTGAGATCTCCCCTTTCATGGGAGACCATTTATCTAGTCCTCATGTGTCCTTGATTCAGTCTGATGAAATCTAAGAACACAGTAGTTATCTGTCTGCCCAGGGACAGACCCAGCTGTAATCCCTCCCTGAGAACAAATGAAGCGAACAAAATTAAGCAAAGAGACTTGTTAACCTCTCTACAAGTTTGTTTGCAAAAGAAAAAAATATATATATGCGAGAATTTTCCTCTAGCTTACCTCTAAAATAGATCTGAATCAGTGGTTTCTTCCCTCAAAGGCAGAGCTGTAAAATGTTCCCCTACATCTCCTGTGCCTCTGTCCTGAGAACAGAGAGGTTGGCAGGTGGTGTGATCATAACCAGCAGACAGGGTACCAAGCATATCTTAGGAACCCATTTCTACCAATCCCAGCCTCCCAGGGTGTACTTACAATACACTGCACTTGTCATTGTTGTCCAGTTGTTCAGTCATGTCTGACTTTTTGTGACCCCATCGACTGCAGCACACCAGGCTTCCCTGTCCTTCCCTATCTCCCTGAGCTTGCTCAAACTCATGTCCATTGAGTCGGTGATGCCATCTAACCATCTCATCCTCTGGAGCTCTCTTCTCCTCCAGCCATCATTCTTTCCCAGCATCAGAGTCTTTTCCAGTGAGTTGGCTATTGCCATCAGGTGGCCAAAGTATAGGAGATTCAGCTTCAGCAACAGTCCTTACCAACTGATTATAATGCCTGGGTTGGATGTGATAAACCTCTTAACACAATAGTTTTTAAAAAGTCTGTGCTGAACAACATGAATTGTGGGGTGTCACCTAATGTGCCTAGCAATTATTCCTGCCCAGACTGATTGTTTGAAACCTTGATAACCAAAGCTGAGCCTTAATGACTCTCCCCTCCAGGCAGAAATGATTGAGTCAAAGAGGAGAATAAAAACTGAGCATACTTATTCCTCTTCACAACTTTACAGTACTAACCATTTGCCCCAAGGATGAATCTCAAATAATTACACTGTTAACCACTTGCCCCCAGGAGGAATCTCAAATAATTCCATGTGTAACTGTGACTGTTTAATAATTGGTTCTCTGTTTCTCACCATTGCCATGGAGATGGACATCTTGGGCCATAGTGCCAGAGGCATCTCCTGTCTAAATGCGTTCTGATCATCAGTGCGATTCTTGATGAGCCAGAGGCAAGCGCGGCTCGAACAGTGTGGTTGATGAGCCAAAGACTAGTGGTGTGCGTGCCATCCGATTCCTTCAGTGACACTGTCAATGCCAAGGCGGCAACTTGAAAGAGTTTTCAGTCAGTGAAATGCTCCTTCAAACACAATGTGACTCGGAGAGCTTGTCCATCAAATACAAAAGTGGAGAAGCTCAGGATGAAGGTTGTAGCTCTGGGGAGAATGGCCAGGTTGGGGGGAGGGTTTGTTCCCTGGTTTCCTGGGGGCACTTCTGCAGGGCCCGGGATGCTGAGATTGGAGGAGGTTAGCACATTCTGCCTGCAGTGCTCTGGGAGGGGCAAAAGAGAAAGCAACCAGCCCTGATTCACTTCTTAGCTAGAAAGGTTAGAACTAACCAGCCTATTTTTTTGTTGTTCTTTTTAAAATTTATTTATTTTGAATTGAAGGATAAACAACCTAGATGTCCATCAGCAGATGAATGGATAAGAAAGCTGTGGGACATATACACAATGGAGTATTACTCAGCCGTTAAAAAGAATTCATTTGAATCAGTTCTGATGAGATGGATGAAACTGGAGCCGATTATACAGAGTGAAGTAAGCCAGAAAGAAAAACACCAATACAGTATACTAACACATATATATGGAATTTAGGAAGATGGCAATGACGACCCTGTATGCAAGACAGGGAAAGAGACACAGATGTGTATAACGGACTTTTGGACTCAGAGGGAGAGGGAGAGGGTGGGATGATTTGGGAGAATGACATTCTAACATGTATACTATCATGTGAATTGAATCGCCAGTCTATGTCTGACGCAGGATGCAGCATGCTTGGGGCTGGTGCATGGGGATGACCCAGAAAGATGTTATGGGGAGGGAGGTGGGAGGGGGGTTCATGTTTGGGAATGCATGTAAGAATTAAAGATTTTAAAATTTTTTTAAAAAAAAAGGAAAAAAAAATGAAGGATAATTGATTTACAATATTGTATTGGTTTCTGCCATACATTAGCATGAATCAGCCACAGTTATACACATATCCCCTTCTTACTGAACCGCCCTCCCACCTCTCACCCCATCCCATTCCTCCATGTTGTCACAGAGTACCAAATCAGTCTTTTTTAATTTAATAAATCCACTAGAATATGCACACACAGAAACAAAAACAACATTTTAAAGATTTAATCACAAAGGGACTTCATTTAGAGACACCCAAGAGCTCAAGTTTGAAGTACAACTTAGAGGAAGGGTGGGGACAGAATGACAGGACAGAGATGTGTTAAATCTGGTTTATGCCAGCTAACGAAAGCTGCTCAGCCTCCAGGAATTTTCCAGGACAACTGTTCAACACTGACTTTATTAAAAATTAAAGTATGTATCCAGCAATTGCACCCCTTGGTATCTCTCCAAATGAGTTGAAAACCCTCACACAGATGTTTATAGCAGTTTTCGTTATCATCACCAAAACTTGGAAGCCACCAAGATGTCTTTTGGTAGGTGGTGAATAAATAAACTGTGGTGCGTCCAGACAATGGAGTATGATTCAGCATGAGAAGGAAAAAGAGTATCAAGCCATGAAAAGACGTGGAGGAACCCTAAATGCATGTTACTAATGAAAGAAGCCAATATGAAAAGTATACATACTGTGGGATTTCAACTCTATGAGGTTCTGGAAAAGGCAAAACAATGGAGACAATCAGAAGGTCAGCAGTCGCCAGGGATTAGGGTAAACAGGCCAAGCAGAGGATTTTTAGGGCAGTGAGATTGCTCTGAATGATACTATAATGGTGAGTACATGTCATTATACACATGTTCAAACCTATAGTCTTGTGGACTGCAGTCCATAGGGTCACAAGGAGTTAGCACAGCATGTAGATTACATAGAGATTCCCAGGTGACACAGAAGTAAAGAATCTGCCTGCAACTCGGAAGACGAGGATTTGATCCCTGGGTCGGAAAGATTCCCTGGAGGAGGGCATGGCAACCCACTCCAGTGTTCTTGCCTGGAGAATTCCATGGACTGAGGAGCCTGCAGGCTACAGCCCATAGGATCGAAAAGAGTTGGACATGACTCAGTGACTGAGCACAGCATGGAGATTATCCAACACCAAGAGTGAGCACAAATGTAACAATGGACTCTGGGTGATGGTGTGTCCATGTGTGCCTATCAGTTTTAACGAAGGCACCATCCAGGGTAGGGTGCTGGTAACAGGGGAGCGTGTGAGTGGGGTGGAGGCAGAGGACTATGGGAGAATCTCAGTGCCTTCTCCTCAATGCCTTCTCCTCAGTGTTCCTCTGAATCTAAAGGGCTCTAAAAAAGAAAGTTTATTAAAAGTTAACCATAGTATATGAAAGAAGAGAAGGTTAGCACTCTCCTTGACAAGGATGGAAGAGGCTCTGGGGCCTAACAACTGGCATTCGGTTAAGGCATTACCACCTACTTTGTGGCATCTAACCACTGCTTTTTTCTTCTGCAGTTTTGAATGATCTGTGGCCACATGCAGCAATATATTTAAATCTGATCACAATGCAATTAATCATGTATTACTATTTGGTAATTAAAAGATAGTATTAAAATTTTTAAAATTAAACTGTAAATTTTAATTCATAAATACATTAAATTAGAGGTAATAAACACTCAAAAGTCACCACTTCCTCCTTGTTTATCACATTTTACTTTTGTCTTATGTTCTCAAGTTTGCTCACTTGTATCGTATCTGTAGAGTAGAATTATTATGTATTGCTTGCTACTGGACTGCTCTTCCCAGCTCTGTGATAAGCGGCCTCAGTTGGGTAGCTTGAAATTACACTGCCTGTCATGGGAATACTTACACAATAGAAATCACTATGTACAGGATTTTTCCCCAGGAAGGTTGATTATTAAACACCACACCACTGATAACATGTACAGTATGAGCTCAGATATTGGGATACGTAACATGTGCATCTGAGGATGCTCATCAAAGGACAGCTTTTGGGAAAAGATTATGGAAACACAGATCTTCATATATGATTAAACCAAGTAATTCACTCTGAATGCATCCAAAGACCTCTTTAAAATGGTTTCAATGATTCTCTCTCCTGGAAGCCAGGAACCCTCACCAATTTGAAGAATTAAATCACTAAAATTTGAAGAAGAAACGGCTGCCTCAAGAGCAGCCCTCTTGCCATCAGAATTACTCAGATCTAGTTCTGAGAGACAGAAGTTAATTGCCAAACTGTTTACTGTAATTAAGTCTATCAGCATGGTTTTCTCCTGATGAAAATAAAGATCGGTATATTGCATCTTCTGGGAAAGGAGCCTTTTATCTCCCCTAAATTAGAAATCTATGATCTTATGCAAGTTCTCTTCAAGACATGGCTTCCCCTGCCTCAAAAATATGAAGGACTTTAAAAAATTAATATTTGCCACAATAGAGAGGCTGGTTGCAGGTACCATTAATTCACTGCAAGCACTATTGTATCCTGATACATCTCATCGAGGTTATTTAAGTGTGTCCAAAGAATGTGTCTTTCACCAGCCTTTGCTTCCAGTGATAAACTATGAAATACTGAAATAGAGGTATTACATACCCTCTATTATCTATCTAAATGTATCCATCTATGTATCTACCATTTATCTGTCATCATCTGTCAACATATCTATCAATAATCTATTATCTATCTACTTGTCTATCATATCTGTCATCTATCCATCGTACCTATCATCTATCTATCATATCTATCTTAGTGTCACACGACAGTAGCAATAAAAAATAATTCTTTGAGGAGAGATAGGAGTAGAAATAGCTATATTTCAATGATATGAAGACCACAGATTTGGGGTATATATTTCCAGATACCTCACCATGTTTTATCTATCTCAAAAATTGTTCTCTATATGGTACTTTAAAACCTGCCTTTCTTCTGAATACTTTACTCCAGATATCTTTTTCAGGTCAGTTGACCTTGGTTGCCACACTGGGAGGCGGGACAGGCAGGAAGAGCCCCAAACTGGCCCCTGGTGGCATGCCTCATCACCTGTGGGCTTCACAGGGGTCCTCCCGCGGGACTTCTGCCTGGCTCCGGCAGCCGCAGCTCCAAGTGGTGTGGCCAGGGGGTGGGGTGGGTTATGTGTGGGTATGGCCTGGGGGTAGGTTGGGTTCTGTGTGTGTGTGTGTGGACACATGGCTCTGGGGCTGTGGAGGCGGGGCTGGCAGTGGAGAGACAGGGAGCAGCTGCAGGAGCTGCCCCCACCTTTGGGTGCTGGCACGACAGCTGAGGAAGCTGAGCCCTTAGGCTGGAAGGTGGCCTCCCAGGTCGACAGAAAGAGAGAGAAGGCTAGAACCTGTGAACTGTTGGGCTGGTTTAGAAATTAAATATTAAGACATGTGTTAGGTGAGTTTCTACCCCTCCTCCCCTGGACTGGAAAATACTACAGGGAGACCTGAAGCCTTGTCTGTCTAATTTTTGTGCAGCTTGTCCTCTGGCAGCATTTGCAAACCAACTGGGAAATCATGTGTTTCTAGTGCCACTTTCAGACATGCAAGTTCTCGTAGAATCCTGGATTTCAAATACCTTGAATAACACTTGCCAGACTATGAAGAGCATTCAAACACAGTTGACCTTTGAATAACAGGCGTTTCAACTGTGTGGGTCCATTTACACTCGGATTTTTTTCAATAAATCTGTCCTACAGTCTGTATGCTCCCTGTGCAGGTGAATGCAAGAATACGGCCCCTTGGATAAGGAGGGTCCACTGTAAAGCTATCCTTGTATTTTTCACTGCATGGGGGTTGGCAACCCTGACTCTTACTTGTTCAAGGGTCAACTGTGTGCCGCGATTTCACTCAGAGCTCTTTTGCTTTGAAAGGACAGTTGCTTTCTGTCTCTTTACACAGAGAGTGGTGTCCAGATTCAACAAGGCTGCAGGACCCACGTCTTACTCACCTGCCCTCCAGTTTCCTTCCTAATGTCCCCACCATGCTCTATTTTATTTATTTTGATTTTGGTTCAGTGCTGTCCTTATTCTAGGCTTTCTGGGGCTCTTATGATCACAAGTTCTTCTCTGGGTTGGTGTGGTAGGAATGGCTGGAAGCTGCTACTTCTAACCTCCATGCTGTTACTTTGTCTCGTTGTCACTGGCAGTCCTTTGACTCATGCAAGTCACTTCACTTCTGAGTGCAAGTCTCTTCCTCTCAGGAGCCAGGTGACCACGCCCTCCCAGATGCACCCAAGGGGTGGTGCTTTCTCAGAAGAACCTCTCAGAAGGTGTAAGAAGCAGACGCATGTATGGCACAGGAAACTCCACTGCATGTTCTGTGGTGACCTAAAGGGAAGGGCATCCAAAAAGGGGATATTTGTATACGTTTCGGTGACTCACTTTGCTGTACAGCAGAAACTAACACAACATTGTAAAACATCTAAACTAATTTTAAAAAATGTACCATGAGAAAACAAAAATTTTTTAAAAATAAAGAAGAATTTTTCTTGAAACAAACGGCAGAAGGGTATGCTTAAAACACCATGAATTTTCTGGATCCCAATAATAATATCAGACTTCCCGGGTGGCTCAGTGGTAAAGAATCTGCCTGAAAATGCAGGAGATGCGGGTCCAACCCCTGGGTCACGAAAATTCTCTGGAGAAGGGAATGGCAACCTGCTCCAGTATTCTTGCCTGGGAAATCCCAGGGACAGAAGAGCCTGGTGGGCTACCACTCAAGGGGTAGCAAAGCATCAGACATGACTGAGCGACTGAGCATGCACACAACAATATTGAAATATTAACAAACAAATCTTGTTGACATTGAGTCCCTCCAGTCCTTCACTTCGTCCCAGGTTACAGATGACAGCGTCATGGCAAGATCTGGTCCAGGCGGCTGGGACCTGGGGTGTTTATCTTCAGTCCCACCACCTTCTCCTCCAACCTAGGCTTCTTTCCTTCTTGACATCCAGACCTTCCTTCTTGGGTTCCCCAAAGGCTGGCTTTCTGTCTTCATCTTTCTACCAAGTGGACAGATCCCACGTCTCTGTGTGGCTATGGCTGCCATAAGCACAGCCCAACTAACTCAACTAAGGGAGGAAGAGTGGCCGGGAGTTTATGTGTAGCCCTGTTCTCTCCTCAAGGTGTTGACTGATGACCGGCAGAGTGGACCCCAGAGGGCACCATCTTCCTGAGTCACTCTCTAGTGAGCACCCTTTCTCATGGCTACTGCAAACATCTGAGCATAATTCTCCTAGCTTAGGGATGTGTTATTTTTGCAACAGTTGGAAGCAGACTTGGCACCTTTAAGGGCCCTCCTCACCCACAGCAGTGGCGTCTGTCTCTATTTAGAAAGGACACATGACTGCCTCTCCTAGCCCCACATCCGGATGCTTGGAGACGTCTGGGATGAACGGACCGGGGGGTGACTCAAACACCATGGTTTTCTCAAGATGTCCCGGAGCCCTCCCAGGAAGGGCGGCAGAACAGCTCTCTGTGTCCTGGGTGCAGTCTCCCCAGGAGCCCAGCTGCTCCAGGATAGGGCCAGGCTGCTCCCATGTCACCACCAATTCCCCTGCCCCCATCCCCACAGCCAGCTCTCAGCAACCAACAGCTTCCTCAAGGGCCTGAGGCTGTGGAGCCCAAGGAGGGCTGGAGAGGATGTGGGAGGCAGGCAAGGGCTGAGTCTGGGAGGGGCCTGGCCTGGGAAGCAGCCAGCTTCCTATGTGAGTGGATGCTCTTTGGCTGACTGGCCACTTGACCTTGGCCTGAGCCCCTGGGAAAGCGCACCCTCCATGCTCTTGATTTATTTCTGGCTTCTTGCACGCTTCCTATTTATGTTAACGTTCTGACAGAAGAGGGCTTTCTGGAGAATTCTAAACCCTCTGCGTGACCCACCCCTGCTCCTGTGGGCCTGTCACTCTGCCCGCCTCTCACCCCGTCTCAAGATCTTTCCATTTGGGCTTTTAAATTCTAAATGGGCTGAGATATCTGATGCACAGAACCCTCTGGGATGTGATTCTGGAACATTCAGAGTCACACCCTTTTTGAACACTGTGAACTGGGAGCTTGTATGCTCAGTCACTTCAGTCATGTCTGACTCTTTGCAGCCCCATGGACTGTAGTCCGCCAGGCTCCTCTATCCATGGAATTCTCCAGGCAAGAATACTGGAGTGGATTGCCATGCCCTCCTCTAGGGGATCTTCCTGACCCAGGGATCACTTGTGTCTCTTATGTCTCCTGCATTGCCAAGTGGATTTTTTACCACTAGCGCCACCTGGAAGCAGAGTGGAGCTAAACCCGCTCATGTGATGAGTTTGCATGCAACCAGGAAAACAGTAGATATGTTGGGGGAGCTTTGTGACTTCCCAGAACACAGTGAGTCTGAAACCAGGGTCTCCTGAGCAGGCACTGGTTTACTGTGGCCAGGTTTTTTTTTTTTTTTTTTTACTGTAACGCATAGAACAGAGTGGGGGAGGCAGGGAAGCCAGGGGAAGGGTGTCAGCATGCAGGACAGTGTCACATGAGACAAAATGACAAAAAGAAACCAAATTCATATGGGATGATAAGGGCTTCAGTCTGAAAGTGAATGACTTGGTCTGACCTCTGCTCTGGCCCTATGAGCAGTGGAGCCTCTGGAGCACCCGGAATGTGTGGCACAGAGACACAGGGACCCAGAGGTGACCTCAGGACACATCCTCTGATGCGAAGGCCGAGACCAGAGGTTCCCATGCTTCATCTTTGAGGAGCAGCTGAGGGTCAGGAGCAGGGACTTGGGAAGGAAGTGGGATCTTTGAGACCCTCTGAAGCCATCCTGATAGATGCTCCAGCCTGGTCATGGTCCTGTGAGATGGGGGTCCACAGGCAGAGCCTCTGTTGAGTGGGCAGGCGGGCCTCCTCTCTGTGACCTCAGTAGACAGATGGTTGTGGACCATGGCATTTTCCCAGCAAAGAAGGTTTCGCTGACTTCCTCTGTTCCCAGGCTTTGTAGGGAGCGCTGGGCACAGAGTGGGGTCATCAACCAGGATTCAGCTGCTCCTTCTGCCCACTGGGCAGGTGCTGCCCATGCTTCAGGAAAGGGCACCAGGTGAAGAGGAACCTGCCCACGTGTTAAATCAGAGACACAAACTACCCAAGGAAAGAGTCAGTGAAACACAGGGTGCCCGTGTGCCATGGGTCCCATGTTCGTGCTCCTTTCCTCCCCAGCCTGTGAGTTCTGTTCCCTCATCCATGCTTACAGGGCATGTAGAAGGCAGAGCCTCGGGGATCAACCCTAGGAGATCCAGAAAAGCACCGTGTCTCCATCAACCTATCAGACTTTGCTTGTGCTATCTCTCAAGGTCTCCATGAAGAGGGTCAGAGAAATACGGGGCATTGAGGTAAAGGGTGATAATGTAAAGATGAGAAAATGTGCCTTCAGGGATGGCACCCAGGGGTGCAACCACACACAGGACAGCCTGGTTACCAGTTGATGAAAGCCACAGAGAAACACAGAGAAGACAATGTGTCAAAAAATTACAGGAAACTCATGGATCTGTAGACAAGTGCATGATGCATTAGAGACAGAATGAAAACAATTGCACAGGTTGAAACTTTGTGAATGACCCAAGATTTAAAACAACTTGAAATGTTTTCAAAGTATTCCTTTATTGCTTGGAAATAGTTAGAGCTTTAAAAATATTTCCATTCAGAAGGCTGTCTTTTCACCTTGCTTATATTTTCCTTTGTTGTGCAGAAGCTTTTAATTTTAATTAGATCCCATTTGTTTATTTTTGCTTTTATTTCCAGAATTCTGGGAGGTGGATCATAGAGGATCCTGCTGTGATTTATGTCTGAGAGTGTTTTGCCTATGTTCTCCTCTAGGAGTTTTATAGTTTCTGATCTTACATTTAGATCTTTTAATCCATTTTGAGTTTATTTTTGTGTGCGGTGTTAGAAAATGATCTAGTTTCATTCTTTTACAAGTGGTTGACCAGTTTCCCCAGCACCACTTGTTAAAGAGATTGTCTTTACTCCATTGTATATTCTTGCCTCCTTTGTCAAAGATAAGGTGTCCATATGTGTGTGGATTTATCTCTGGGCTTTCTATTTTGTTCCATTGATCTATGTGTCTGTCTTTGTGCCAGTACCATACTGTCTTGATGACTGTGGCTTTGTAGTAGAGCCTGAAGTCAGGCAAGTTGATTCCTCCAGTTCCATTCTTCTTTCTCAAGATTGCTTTGGCTATTCGAGGTTTTTTGTATTTCCATACAAATCTTGAAATTATTTGTTCTAGTTCTGTGAAAAATGTGGCTGGCAGCTTGATAGGGATTGCATTGAATTTGTAAATTGCTTTGGGTAGTATACTCATTTTCACTATATTGATTCTTCCGATCCATGAACATGGTATATTTCTCCATCTATTAGTGTCCTCTTTGATTTCTTTCATCAGTGTTTTATAGTTTTCTATATATAGGTCTTTAGTTTCTTTAGGTAGATATATTCCTAAGTATTTTATTGTTTTCGTTGCAATGGTGAATGGAATTGTTTCCTTAATTTCTTTTTCTACTTTCTCATTATTTGTGTATAGGAATGCAAGGGATTTCTGTGTGTTGATTTTATATCCTGCAACTTTACTATATTCATTGATTAGCTCTAGTAATTTTCTGGTGGAGTCTTTAGGGTTTTCCATGTAGAGGATCATGTCATCTGCAAACAGTGAGAGTTTTACTTCTTCTTTTCCAATTTGGATTCCTTTTATTTCTTTTTCTGCTCTGATTGCGGAAAATAATAGCAAATGAAGCAACTGACAAACAACTAATCTCAAAAATATACAAGCAACTTATGCAGCTCAATTCCAGAAAAATAAACGACCCAATCAAAAAATGGGCCAAAGAACTAAATAGACATTTCTCCAAAGAAGACATACGGATGGCTAACAAACACATGAAAAGATGCTCAACATCACTCATTATTAGAGAAATGCAAATCAAAACCACAATGAGGTACCACTTCACACCAGTCAGAATGGCTGCGATCCAAAAATCTGCAAGCAATAAATGCTGGAGAGGGTGTGGAGAAAAGGGAACCCTCCTACACTGTTGGTGGGAATGCAAACTAGTACAGCCACTGTGGAGAACGGTGTGGAAATTCCTTAAAAAATTGCAAATAGAACTACCTTATGATCCAGCAATCCCACTGCTGGGCATACACACTGAGGAAACCAGAACTGAAAGAGACACATGTACCCCAATGTTCATCGCAGCACTGTTTATAATAGCCAGGACATGGAAACAACCTAGATGTCCATCAGCAGATGAATGGATAAGAAAGCTGTGGGACATATACACAATGGAGTATTACTCAGCTGTTAAAAAGAATTCATTTGAATCAGTTCTGATGAGATGGATGAAATTGGAGCCAATTATACAGAGTGAAGTAAGCCAGAAAGAAAAACACCAATACAGTATACTAACACATATATATGGAATTTAGGAAGATGGCAATGATGACCCTGTATGCAAGACAGGAAAAAGACACAGATGTGTATAACGGACTTTTGGACTCAGAGGGAGAGGGAGAGGGTGGGATGATCTGGGAGAATGGGAATTCTAACATGTATACTATCATGTAAGAATTGAATCGCCAGTCTATGTCTGACGCAGGGTGCAGCATGCTTGGGGCTGGTGCATGGGGATGACCCAGAGAGATGTTGTGGGGAGGGAGGTGGGAGGGGGTGTTCATGTTTGGGAATGCATGTAAGAATTAAAGATTTTAAAATTAAAAAAAAAGGACAGTCTTTAGTGGCTCAGAAAAAATAAATAAACAAATAAAAATAAAAATAAAAATATTTCCAAACCCTACCAATGAAGGATATACTCGGATTCTTAACCAGGTGATGTTTTTGAAATGCAGATTGTGAAAGCAGTTCTTTTAAAAGAACATAGAATGCCTTTCATGTTTGACTTCTAAAACTTGTATATGTTTTAGCAATAATGTAAGACGGCATGGCTTGAAATGTGCAGGGATTCAAGAGTTTTAAATAAATGTATGCTTTTGGGGAAACGATATTTTGGTGGTTCATCTTTGATCTTTAAGTCGACCTGTCGGTAGTATGGATGGGATTTTCTGCTTGTCAAGCCTTCACATTTCTATGAACCTGTGGCAGAGGTTCCTACCTTGGCCACTCACTGACCCACAAACACTGGAGAAGCTATTTATAAAGCCTTGACCCCTCCCTTAAACACATGGGGAATTTGGACAGGTAATTTTAGATTTTAAGCCCCAAAGCTGAGGTCCCCTGGGAACACAATTCTGAAGCAAGCTTTGACCAACTGGTCTTGGAATATGATGTCTTGTTTCCTTGTCTTCATGGATTTGCATCCCATATTGGAGTATAGTTGATTTACAACTTTATTGTATTAGTTTCAGGTGCACAGCAAAGTGAGAAGTTTGAGGGCAAGAGGACAAGGGGGCAGCAGAGGGTGAGATGATTGGATGGCATCACTGACTCAATGGACATGAGTTTGAGCAAACTCCAGGAGCTAGTGAAGGACAGGGAAGCCTGGCGTGCTGTAGTCCATGGGGTTGCAAAGATTCAGACACAACTGAGTGACTGAACAATGATAGCAAAGTATGCCAGTTATACATATATACATATCCTCTCTTTTTTAGATTCTTTTCCCATATAGCCTATTACAGAGTATTGGGTGGAGTTCCCTGTGCTGTACAGTTCAGTTCAGTTCAGTTCAGTCGCTCAGTCATATCCGACTCTTTGTGACCCCATGAATCCCAGCATGCCAGGCCTCCCTGTCCATCACCAACTCCCAGCGTTCACTCAGATTCATGTCCATTGAGTCAGTGATGCCATCCAGCCATCTCATCCTCTGTTGTCCCCTTCCCCTCCTGCCCCCAATCCCTCCCAGCATCAGAGTCTTTTCCAATGAGTCAACTCTTCACATGAGGTGGCCAAAGTACTGGAGTTTCAGCTTTAGCATCATTCCTTCCAAGGAAATCCCAGGGCTGATTTCCTTCAGAATGGACTGGTTGGATCTCCTTGCGAGTCTCCAAGGGACTCTCAAGAGTCTTCTCCAACACCACAGTTCAAAAGCATCAATTCTTCGGCACTCAGCTTTCTTCACAGTCCAACTCTCACATCCATACATGACTACTGGAAAAACCATAGCCTTGACTAGACGGACCTTAGTCGGCAAAGTAATGTCTCTGCTTTTGAATATGCTATCTAGGTTGATCATAACTTTTCTTCCAAGGAGTAAGCGTCTTTTAATTTCATGGCTGCAGTCACCATCTGCAGTGATCTTGGAGCCCAAAAAAATAAAGTCTGACACTGTTTCCCCTGTTTCCCCATCTATTTCCCATGAAATGATGGGACCAGATGCCATGATCTTTGTTTTCTGAATGTTAAGCTTTAAGCCAACTTTCTCACTCTCCTCTTTCACTTTCATCAAGAGGCTTTTTAGTTCCTCTTCACTTTTTGCCATAAGGGTGGTGTCATCTGCATATCTGAGGTGATTGATATTTCTCCCGGCAATCTGGATTCCAGCTTGTGTTTCTTCAAGTCCAGCGTTTCTCATGATGTACTCTGCATAGAAATTAAATAAGCAGGATGACAATATACAGCCTTGACGTACTCCTTTTCCTATTTGGAATCAGTCTGTTGTTCTATGTCCAGTTCTAGCTGTTGCTTCCTGACCTGCATACAGATTTCTCAAGAGGCAGGTCAGGTGGTCTGGTATAGTCCTTATTAGTTATCTATTTATAACAGTGTATATATGTCAATTCCCATCTCCCAGTTTATCTGGTAACCATAAGTTTATTTTTCATATCTGCATCTCTTTTTATTTTGTAGATAAATTCATTTGTACCTTTCTTTTAGATTCCACATATAAGTGATATCTTATGATATTTGTCTTTCTTGGTCTGAATTGCTTCACTCAGTATGACAATCTCTAATTTTGGTTTTCTGAGCAGGAACCACACAGTTCTCTGTTATGTAGGCCATCCTTTGGACAAAGTTATTTTTAAAGTATCACAGTCTCTTAATTCTGGAACCCCAGGTGGATCATCTATGGGAGAAGACAGGGATGAGCTTACAGAGATGGAGTTGCCTTGGGTAAGCCTCCCCACGCTCCCCCATGGGTGGATGTGGACATGGGGCCCCCCTTCCCCTGGTGGCTTCATCTCCTTCCCACCAATTTCTCAGCTTCCACAGAGCTTTAGCCTATAACTCCTGAGGATTCAAGATCCTGCCTGGTTAGAAACAAATCCAGGTGCTAACCTGCAGACATAAGTCATATAATCCAAACACTGAGATGTCACCAATCATAGTTTACATTTTCCCATATTATTTGCAAATGTATAGTCTGGACATAACTGTCCCAATGGTGAGCAAGGCCATCCCAGAGCAAGAATTCTAGGTCGACTTTCAGGCCATGGCAGCCCTGTGCTAAGACATGGGCAGAAAGTCTGGCTATACTTTTTGTTAAGAGAGTCTACATTTTGTTGTCTTTGCTCTGGGGTCTGACACCACCGCCCCCAATGCTAGTGTTTATTGACTTTTTACACTGCTGAGCTGGTGGCTCCTGGCTTCTCAGCGACACTTCTTACATCACCGCCAGTGTTAACCATCCTGGTGTGTTGCAGGTGAGAAAAATACAGACTCTTAAGAGCCCCTTGAAAGCCCCGATTCCAGGCCTGAGAAGCCACTGCTCTCTCTGGTGTCTTCTGTCGTTGATTCCACAGGTATTTTCCAAGGGCCTCCTGTACACCTGCGGTGGCATGTCCTGTCCAGGGGCAGTGCCCACCCGTGGGGTCCCACCAGAGACCCAACCTGACACTGTAAGTGGTGTGGAAAGGTCACATGTGGGGGCGGGAAGAGCAGATGAGTGTTGGACTGGGCCCGCTATCTCTTACTTTGATGACTCCCCTTCTTCACCCACGAACTGAACCCACGTCATTATCTCCACTCCTGGTCTGTTTGAGCCATCAGTGGGGACTTCCCTGGCAGGCCAGTGGTTAAGCCTCTGTGCTTCCAGTGCAGGGTTGTGGGTTCCATTCTTCGTCAGAGAGCTAAGCCCCCACATGCTTCATGGCCAATAAACCAAAACATAAAACATAAAATAAAATTTGTATTATAAAAAATTCAATAAAGATTTTAAAAATGGTCCACAGCAAAAAAATAAAAATAAAAGCATCAGGGTAACCACGCAGGAGACGAAGATTTGATCCCTGGCTGGCAAAGATCCCCTGGAGAAGGAAATGGCAACCTACTTCAGTATTCTTGCCTGAAGAATCCCATGGACCTACAAACCTGACGGGCTACAGTCCATGGGTCGAAAAGAATTGGATATGACTGACCAACTAAACAATAACAGCAGAAGGGAAAGAGTGCTGAGGTCAGCTGTAACATCTGGAAGAGGCATTTCACAACCCAGGGAATGCACGTGAGGCTCCTTGGATGGGATATTTACCAGCCAATATGTTATCCTCAGATGGGGGTGGCTGGACCATAGAGGCCAGGAAGGGCGGGCAGACAGCCTGTGTTTGGACCAGGTCTCCAGTCTGTGAGTGTCAGTTCATCTACTCAATAAACCCCAAAGCCCATGTGGGGTGCCTTATGGGGGCCCCATATCTGCTAAACAGCCATCGAGAAGGAGCCCCTGGCACGGGACCAGCCCAGGTCTTGCCCTGGAAAGGAGACTCAGGCCTGGGGCTAAAGCTGGGGGTAGGGGCAGTGGGAGGGACAAAAGGGTCCAGAAGGAACCCCAGAGCTGGCTGAGGGTCAGATGCCCTCTGACAGCTGCTCCTACCTCTGGCCCAGCCTTACCCTCGAATAATGTCTCAACAAGGCCATGTGTTGTCCCCATCTCCTCCCTATTAAATGTTTATGCGTAGGAGAAAACAAGTACAACAATAAAGTTATGCCCGCATATGACCAGCACTAAGGTCAAGACGAGGCAGCTTCTGGGGAAGCCCGGGCAGAGGAGACAAGGACGCCACTACTGGCAGTGACTTTTTAGAGTCTGGTGGTGCACACACAGCGTGCCTATAGTACTCTCTGTGTATTTACCGTTGAGCGGGCTGGGGGTCTTCGTTGCTGCTCGGTTTGCTGGTTGGTTTTTCTCTAGGTGCTGTGAGTGCGGGTTGCTCGTCACTGCAGTGCTCAGGGCTCTCATTGCAGTGGCTTCTCTTGCCGCAGCGCACAGGCTCTAGGCATTCAGGCTTCAGCAGTTGTGGCACAGCGGTCAGCAGCTGCGATCCCCGGGTTCTAGAACAGGCTCAGTAGTTGTGGCACACAGGCTTAGCTGCTCTGAGGCCTGCGGAACCTTCAGAGACTGCAGATTGAACCCATGTCTCCTGCACTGGCAGGCAGACTCTTTACCACTGAGTCACCAGGGAAGCCCAGGATTGTGTTTTAAATGTCCACAATCAGTGTATTATTAAGAAGACATCCCTTTGCCTTCTTGACCCGCTAGACTTCGGTTCTGCACCCTACCAAGCAGCCTCGGCCCCTGCTGGGTGTGCCTTGCAATTTCTCCTTATGCTGTGTCTACCTGGGACCCACAACATACTCTTTCAGAAAATGAAGAAAACAGCAGCTCATGTATCTTCCACTCTTACAGCCTGGCCCTTCCACGGTGTACAGTAACAAAACCGCACCACCACTTTTAAGAAAACTGCTGAGGATCAGGCTTCCCACCATCCAGGCTGGAAACTGCCTTGTGTGCGTCTGGGCTTGTTAGCTGTCTGGTGCAGGGAGCAGTCCTTTCATTTTGTGATCAGCGTCTGGATCATTTTCGTCTCTGTACACACCTGTGGAACAGCCCATCACCCACACAGCATCTTCGCTGGTCACAGAGAAACACTCCTTGCAGGTCAGCCTCACTGCTTCATCTTCTGTAGTCTCTGGACTTTGATTTCCCAGAGATACATCAGGCTCCTAGCTTCTGGGGAGTCAGCTGACAATAGTGTAAATCTTTGGGACCTCCCCGCTTTAACTGCTCCAAGCCCTGCAGATACCAATGTACCATTTGGACTGCGTTTTCTTTAAGGCTTGTCTGAGCTCAGGCTGATGTAACAAAATACTGCGGACCAGGTGGCTTAAGCTACAGACAGTGATTTCTCACAACTCTGGCAGCTGAGTCCCAGAACAAGGCACTAATGGGTTTTGTTTCTGGTGAGCGCTGTATTCCTGGTTTGCACAGGACTATCGGCTGCGTCCTAACATGGCAGAGAGAGATACTAAGCTCTCTGATGTCTCTTCTTATTGGGTGCTAATCCTGTCATGGGAGCCCCACATCATAATCTTATCTAACCCCAGTTACCTCCCAAAGACTCCATCTCCAAATATCACCCCAGTGGAAATTAGGGTTGTAACATGTAAATTTGGGGAAGACATGATTCAACCCAGAGCAAGGCTCAGACACCTTGGAGTTTCACAATTTGCATGTCTTGGCGTTTAGCTCAGCCAGTTCCAGGATTCATGTTGAGATGGCTTCTTTTGCCTCTGGGAGGAGGGAACCAGGCCTTTCTATGCCTGGGGCTGTTAGTACAAAGAGATTACCATGTGAAACCAGGCCCAGAATCCACACTGGCCTTCCCTCCTGCTCCCTGGGAGCCCCCCTGTGTGTGCACCCCATGCTAGGACATGGTCACAGTGGTCCTCCCAGGCCCCTCTGCCCCCAGAGCCAAGAAGTAACAAGTGCGATGGAGGCTCCCAGATCCACTGGGGCTGCTGATGGCTCCCTGGGACTCACCCTGGGTCGGGGCCCTGCATGTTCAGAAGGAGTCCACACCTGATGTGGTCAGTGTGGGGTGCTGGGTGGCTCGACCCCGCGCTTCAGTCTAGAACATCTCCAAAGCGCCTCCCTGCCCTGGAGCTCCCTGGGGGTTGGCTGAGGTATGTGCCCTGTCCCTCTTCTGTCCTGTCCCTGCTATGCCCTGTTTTCTGGCCAACTACACAAAACCTACTGAAACTAAATTTGAAGCTGGAAAGAGCTATGTGGGCTGAGATGGCAGGTTGAACCCACATGTTTTATCTCCTCTCTGTGCCCCCTTCTCCTGTCCTCAATCTTTCCCACCATCAGGGTCTTTTCCAATGAGTCAGCTCTTCACGTTAGGTGGCCAAAGAATTTGTGTTAAACCACCTGCATGTATTTCAGTTAAGCAACAATGAAACAGCAAGATGGAGGTTTTAAAGAAAATCCCTTTTCACTTCTCCCAACTCCCCCTGTGGTTAGAGGAGACCTCAAGCAGGTGATACAGAAGCAGGAGCCACGTTATCAGCACTGCTGAGCTCTTTCTCATGGCCCACCAGACCCTTCAGACAGTTCTGTGGGACCCCAGGACTCCAAGGACTGGAGTTTGGGAACCACAGCATGAACTAAGGGCTGGAGACTTCATCTTCTTCAGGCAGTATTTCCTTTCTGGGGAGTGTGGTTTTCGGTTTTCACCCCACCAGTCCTGGGCATGCATGCGTGCCTGCTAAGTCACTTCAGTTGTGTCCAACTCCAGACTATGGACTGTAGCCTGCCAGGCTCCTTTGTCCACGGAATTCTCCAGGCAAGAATACTGGAGTGAGTTGCCACTTCCTCCTCCAGGGCATCTTCCCAACCCAGGGATTGAACCCATGTCTCCAGTGGCTCCTGTGCTGCAGGCAGATTCTTTCTCATTGAGCCACTGCTGGTCCTGTGCATGAGGCTAATCCCAGCAGCCATCTCAATCATGGCATAATTTGAAACCAGAGATATGAGGGACCTGAGTTAAAAAGAAAAACATATCCTACAACAGTTCATGTATGGAGAGCCTTGAGATGCTCCTGGGGTTTGTGAAGGTCGTGAGCGTCCTTCAAAACTAGTGAAATGCAAAAGCCTGGCTGCACTCCAGAAGGACACCACTGGTGGGATTTTCCATCCCAAGCACCTGAAGCTCTGTGGGGAGCTGCCATGGGAGGGAGCTGGTGAGAAAATATCACCTCGCAGAATGAAGGCATTTTAAAGAGGTTCAAATGGCGATAAGGACGTGGAAGAGATTTGGGTGGGCCAACTTACCAACGATCTGGAACAATCAGGGAACTCGGCGCCTGAGAGCAGCATGTCTGTCAGTCATTCCACAGCAGGTGTGGGGGAGGCAGGCGCAGTCTCTCCTGAGCGTCCCAGGCAGTGATGGGCAGAGAGGACGTGTAGCGAGACAGAGGGAGGGGAGACGCACGGGATGTTCAGTGAGCAGCATCTCAGATCTGTGTAACGCAGGGCTTTTCACAGCGTGTTCTAAGGAAACCATACAGGATTGATGAAGCACGTGGCTGATGACCTTGTATGGGACAGCTGGCGTTGTCAGCCAGGGTCTGAATGCAGTGACAGCTCAGCTTCTGTCGACGCTGTGCTGCTCTGTCTCCCGGTCCCCGCATGGGGCAGCCTGTAGCTTGGGTTTCACTTGGGTCCCTGACTCCCAGGAAGATGGGCCTGGCAGGTGGTCTCCGGATCTCCGAGGTGGAAGGGGAAGCAAACTCCCAGGCCTGGGTTCTTCACTAGTGAGTGACTGCAGCAGACACAGAGCCGAGGTCCCTCCTCAGCTGTGTGGGAGCCTATGTGCTGTAACAGCCTTTCAGGTGATTCTGATGCTCAAGTTGGAGAATCCATGCCCTCTCTGACTTCCCCCCAGAACAACTAACTCAGGTTCACAGGGACCACAAGGGAGGTGTGGCAGAGGTCAAAGTTCAAGGCGATGCTAGCTTGAATTGTGGTGTTGCAGAAGACTCTTGAGAGTACCTTGGACTGCAAGGAGATCAAACCAGTCAATCCTTATGGAAATCAACCCTGAATATTCATTGGAAGGACTGATGCTGAAGCTGAAGCTCCAATACTTGGCCATCTGATGCAAATAACTGACTCATTGGAAAAGACCCTGATGCTGGGAAAGATAGAAGGCAGGAGGAGAAGGGGACGACAGAGGATGAGATGGTTGGATAGCATCAATGACTCAACGTACATGAGTCTGAACAAACTCTAGTGATGGTGAAGGACAGGAAGCCTGGTGTGCTGCAGTCCATGGGGTCGCAGAGAGTCAGATACGGCTTAGTGACTGAGCAACAGCAATCAAGGAGGGAAGGTCCTGACACTGCCCTAAAATGAAAGTGCTGCCAGAAGTAGGATTAAGGGGAATCAGCGCGAGAAAGAGACAGAAGCCAGGGAAGCAGGAAGTCATTTTAAATGCACCCAGGATTTAGTTCTAAACAGTCATGGTGAGCTGACAGGTCACAGCCGGAAGAAGACTGTCCTTACTCACAGTTCCCAAGGGGTGGGGGCCGCACAGGGGAAACACCAGGGGAGTGTGGAGGTGGAGAAGCAGGTGGAGGGCCTTTGTTGCGGTTTTCCTGATAAGAGGTGGGGAGGCAGGGTAGGGAGGCTGAGTAAACTCAGAATTAGAGGGTCTGAATAATGTCAGCAGGCTCCGGGCTGCAGGGCTGGTCTCTGGTCTCTGGGACCCAGGGGACCTTCAAGGCAGGGGGCATAAATGGCCTGGGGCACGAGTTACAGAGAGAAGATGGCTGAATGTGTGGGCTCTGGGCTGGTCGGTTGCACATCAAATGTTTGCTCCTCTAGGAAATAACGAAGCCTGGGAGGGGCAGTCCCTCCCCAGGTCCTTGAGGTCCTAAGGTGTCAAACCCTCATCAAATCCCGAGGAGCCTGGCGGGCTACAATTCCTGGGGTCACAAAACAGCTGGACACAACTAAGTGGCTGAGTACACAAACACCGCATTGCCTCTGGGTGGCAAAGGGCACCCGAGAATAAATGTCTGAGAATGTAATGTCTGAGAGAACAAATGTTAAAGCCAACCCCACTGTCTGAATTTGAAGGCAATAGCCCCTCCTGGAGAAGGAGGTGAGCACTTCATCACTGGGGACTCATGTGCAAGAAGTGTGAAGATCAGGATGAGCAGCATCCAGGATCTTGCAGTGGTCAGGCGCCTGCTTCACACCCTCGTTTGGTCCCCTCCGCAGCCCTGGGACTCTGTGTTGTGATTCCCAGAACTGAAGCTCCTGAGACCGCAGCACACAAGAGGCTTCCTGGTCCTGTTCCAGCCCATCCATGGGCACACACCTGCCCTGCTGCTCTTCTCCCAGGACTCTGTAACTCATGAGTCCAGAGAACACCTTCGTCTGGCTCTGGACAGGCCAGGAGGAAGCTCACAGAGGTTAGCAGACACACCCGATCCCCAGGCCAGTTTGCATTGGAACCTGAAAACCCTCTCCCGTACAAAATGCAGACTGAACCGGGGGATTCTCATACACACCGCATATGGTATCAGTAAGCACCTTTTGTCATTTGAATGTTATTCAGATAAAGCTTTAGGAACCCTCCGACTTACATTACCAGCTCCACATGCAGCAACAAAAAAGACCCAGGGTTTAGGACAAGGGGTTTGTTAGCTGACTGTAAATAAGAAAGGCCTCTTTCACTTTAAATGAAAAATAATGGAAACTCAGGTGTGAACAGTGGGGAAGAAGTCAAACTCTGAGTAACTAAAGTCTACAATATAAACAAGAATGGAGGGAATCTGACTGTCGTTTCTTTCTATGTAAACCTCTTCCACCAGAATAAGAGATCCCGGAGGGGTAGCACGCATTCCCTGGAGGCTCAGCCAATGTACCTGAACCGTGGAGTGACTCTCCGAGTTCCTACAACACAGCAGGTGCTTGTTAGATGTTTATTAAACCAACAAGGGGATGAACTTGGCAGGATTATAGAAACAGCTGCCTTCAAAGTAGTTAGTATGAATTTGTTATCACCTTTCAAATAAAAATATTTGGGAGTACACTTGTATGTTATAACACGAACCCAACTTTCCATTTCAACAATAATAAGGCCAATTATTTAAATAAACTTCAAATATGTTGAGAGTTTTGTCATTCACTTGTGTCTGTGTGTGTGTGTGTGTGTGTGTGCGCTCCGTCATGTCCGATCCTTTGCGACCCCGAGGACTGCATCACACCAGGCTTTCCTATGCTTCACCATCTCCCAGAGTTTGCTCAAACTCATGTCCATTGAGTCGGTGATGACATCCAACCATCTCATCCTCTGTCACCCCTCTGCTCCTGCCCGTTTCCCAGCATCAGGGTCTTTTCCAAGCAGGAAAGAAATGCAATGGGAAGCTAGGAGGTAGGTGATGCTCGAGGGAGAAGCTGAAAGCAGATAACTCAGAGCAACGTGGGGTCCACAGCATAGGAACCAGTGGACTGTCTCCTGCAGGAGCCACCATGCCTGTAAACCAGCTTCAACCTCTCCCATGAGTCACGCAACTCAAGAGTCGCATCCCCAGAGAGGAGAGTCCTATTGGTCTGGCTCAGGTGGCATGTCCATCTCTCGGTCATTAGAGAACAGGACTGATAACTAAGCACCATCAAGAATGTTCACTGTGGGGACTTCCCTGGAAGTCCAGTGTTTAAGACTTCCCCTTCCAATGCAGGGGGTGTGGGTTCAATTCCTGGTCAGAAAGCTAACGTCCCACATGCCTCGAGACCAAAAGATACAAGACATAAAACAGAAGCAATACTGTAATAAATTCAATTAAGATTTTTTAAATGGTTCACATCAAAGAATCTTAAAAAAAAGAATGCTCACTGTTCAGGAAGGGGAGTTACTCAGGAAAAAAAGAAAGGATGTTGTGGCTCAGATGGTAAAAACCCCGCCTGCCAATGCAGGAGACATGGGTTCGATCCCTGTCGGGAAGATCTCCTGGAGGAGTAAATGGCCACCCACTCCAGTATTCTTGTCTGGAGAATCCCATGGACAGAGAAGCCTGATGGGCTCGAAAACAGGGACACAAGTGAGTGACTAACACATCAGAAATCACGAAGGAATGGAGGATGAAGCATCATACATCAACCATGACCAGCAAAGCTTCATGTCACCCCAGTGCCTAGAAAACGGAGCATTTGAAACCCAGTTGTTCTGCACTGTTCGTGGATCTGAATTTGTGAGTTCTCCTCCTCACTAGAACGTGTTTGCAACCACCCTGATCAGCACCCTGGCGCTTTCAGGTCCTTCATAGACATGTGTGGGGCAAGTCTGTGCTGCCCGACATCAAGGACACCCGCTGGGTGGACCAAAATCATGCCCTGACTTCTTGGTTTAGCTCCCAGACCGGAAACAAGTGTCTTCCTTCCAGCCTACTTAGTACCACTACACTTTTGTGCTTTTGTTGGTGACTTCATGTTTATTTTATTTTTTTATTAGTTAATTAGTTTTTTGGCTGCACTGGGTCTTCATTGCTGCGTGGGCTTTCTCTAGTTGTGGCGAACGGGGGCAACTCTCTAGTTGTGGTGTGTGGGCTCCTCATTGCAGTGACTTCTTTTGTTGTGGAGCACAGGCTCCAGGGTGCGTGGGCTCCAGTACTGGTGAGGCATGGGCTCAGTTGCCCCACGCCATGTGGGAACTTCCCAGAGCAGGGGCTGAACCTGTGTCCCCTGCATTGGCAGGCGGATTCTTAACTACTGGACCACCAGAAAAGTCCCTGACTTCGTACTTACAATGGCCTTTGTGAGTTGTGTTGAGGTGCTGTCCATGCTCCCAGGAACAAGAAGGTTGCAACGTGCCTGTTGGAGAAAATGTGTAAGTTGGATGACCTTCCTTCAGGTCCTCTTGGCTGTGAGTTCGATGTCAGTGGATCAACACTATGAGTTGAATAAGGTGTCTTTAAACAGAAACACACATGAAACAAGGCTGTGTATGGCTCAGATGACCAGAAGCTCGCAGGAACTGAATCTGGTCTTACTCCTGGGAGCAGCAGTTCAGTTCTCACCAACTCAGTGTTTGAAGCGATGTTATAGATAGAAATGCCAATGAATAACAAGATTAGGCTGTATGCATGTTGCGATGATTGGCCTTTGGACTTAATTTCCACGCTGCACCTCTCTCAGATTTATTGTGATTTCATTTCACTTCAAACTAGCCGTTTTCTCAGAGCTCTTGCATGTTTATGAATTGATTGCCATTTGATTGTGTGCTGTACTCGCATCTTAAGCCTCTCATCCCAGGGTAAGGAGGGGAGAAAAGATGGGGAGACGGGCAATACAGAAAGAAACATCAAGAGCCTCCCTGGCAGGTTAAAGAGACAGCAGTCCTCCCATTTAAGGAAAGCAATCAGCTGAGCTCATACATATACTGCATTTCCCTTGCAAATGAGGCTCATCACCAGCTTCTTTTTGATTTCTCTCTTAGCTGGAGTGAGCTTCTTTCTTACAGCTCACTGTGTCTTCCTAGAAAATTGTCTCAGACCTGAATTATGTTCTCAGCCACACTGAATTATGAAGCTTGCCATGAGGCTGTGTGTGAGCACGTGTGTCGGAAGGAGCTGTCTGGTCCTGTGAGATTTCTCCCAAGTAAACGTGTACCCTGGATTTATAGAAATATTCTTTTAACATATTTTATTTACCTTCAATATGAAACCTATGAATGCCAGGCTTATAATTATTAAGAAACTTTATCAAGTGACTTGGCTCAAAACAAAATCTAAACCAAAGAGAAAAAGAGTCTGAATGCATGCAATTATCTAGTTATCTCCTGATAGTACCACCTGACTTGATCAAATGCCCCACTCTAGACAGACACTGTTTTACAAAACAGCTTGTTTTTATGGGATTTTTTAATGCAACTGTATGGGTAGGAAATTTGCTTTAAATTACAATATTTTCAAATTTCAAGCAATCTTATTCCATAGACATTAATAGGAATATAGGGTTGCCTGCACTGTACGTAGATGCTTTACTGCCTGAGACACCAGGAAAGCTCATGAAAACAGGGAATGAGAATTAATAATTCACAGAATGAGAAATAACCAATAAACACATGATGAGAAGACCAAACTCATGCATAAGGAAGTAACATGCAAATTTAAACAAGTTACAACTGTTTCATCCATTAAATTGATAAATACCATTTATTAAGTAATATTTAAGTAGTGTTTATAGAGGAGTAAACCAAGAGGCACACACAGAAGTTGCCAGTTGAGGGGACTTCGCTGGTGGTCAAGTGGTTAAGACTTCACCTTCCAATGCAGGCAGTATGGGTTTGATCCCTGGTCAGGGAGTTAAACTCCCACATCACTTGTTGCCAAAAAAAAACCCAAACTCAGAAGCAACATTGAAGCAAATTCAATAAAGACTTTAAAAATGGTCTGCATCAAAAACAAACAAGCAAAAAAAAAAAAGAAATTATTTGTGGGTATGTTCTCATGATGGGAAATTTGGCAATGTATGTAAACACTTTGAATTATGCACATCTTCATAAATTTATCCTAAAGAATGTCAAAGCCATTTTCATTAAAGAGCTGTGTGTGTGCGTGCTCAGTCGTGTCTGATCCTTTGGGACCCCAAGGACTGTAGCCCCATCAGACTCCTCTGTCCGTGGGATTCTCCAGGTAAGAACACCAGAGTGGGTTGCCACTTCCTTCTCCAGGGAATCTTCCCCACCCAGGGATGGAACCCATGTCTCCTGTAGGTCCTGCATTGGCAGGTAGGTTCTTTACTTGGGAAGCCTAGTTAAAGAGTTACGTACAAGGATGCTCAATGAAACGTTGTTTACATAGTGAAAAACTGGGAACACACTGTGTGCCCAATAAGAAGGGAAAACTCAATAAATTGTGATCTCTCTTAAGGATGAAATGTCATAATGCATCTATTAAGATTTGTGTTTTGGAACAATGGGCAAGGTAATCAAACCACAGTGATTGTTGCACTCATCAGACAGGTAAAAATCTAAACCTCTAACAGTTACAGTGGGAAGCGATGCAAACTCTGTGCACAGCTCCTGGGAATAAGGCTGTGAAAACCACTTTGGGGATGAATTTGGCCAGACAGTTGTCCCCACTTTTCCGAGGGGGATATGGTCCAAGGTCTCCAGTGGGGGCATGGTTGTACCAAACCATGCACACACTATGGGCTTAGCTGGTGGTGCAGTGCTAAAGAGCCTGCCTGCCGATGCAGGAGACGCAGGTTTGATCCCTCATTTGGGAAGATCCTCTTGGAGAAGGGAATGGTAACCCAATCCAGTATTGTGGCCTGAGAAATCCCATGGACAGAGGAGCCTGGTGGGCTGCAGTCCACCAGGTCATAAAAGAGTCAGACATGGCTTAGCCACTAAACAACTACAACAACAACAAATACACTATGTTTCCTCCTATACATACTTGTTATAAAATTTAATTTACACACTAGGCATAGTAAGAGATGAACAGCAGTAACTAATAAAATAGAACAATTATAGCAGTATACTGTAACAAAGGTTATGTGACTATGCTCTCTCAAAATACTGTATGGTACAAATTTAATGTCTTTTCCATCTTAACTGAACTCTTACCATGCCCTGTGGCTCTAACTTTTTCAGTTTGAGGTGCAACAGCAAAACCAGCACAAATGTCTTATTCCTCTTCACTACTTCACAAATAAGTTTGTTCTTACTGTAGATCTTAGCAACCTTAGGGTACTATATATATATATACATTTTTTTTTCTTATTGAGAATTTTGAGCTTCATACCTAAAGGAAGCTCTTTACTGCTTATCTCTGCTGTATCTGAGCTGCCATCTCACTTCTCTTGCACTTTGGGGTCATTATTAAGTAAAATAGGGGTCACTTAAATACTAGCCTTCTGGTACTGCGACAGCCAATCTGATAGCCGAGATGGCTACTAGGGACCAATGAAGGGACAAACCGGGCAAAGGGATGATTCACAAAGGATGTCCCCCACTGGGACAGAGTGGGATGACAGATGTGAGATTTCATCGCATTACTCAGGACAGTGCACAATTGAAACATTACAAGTTGCTTAATCCTGAAATTTTCCACTTAAACATTTGAGATGGTGGCTGACCGTGGCTAACTAAAACCTTGCAAAGTGAAACTGGAGATGAAGGGGAGCCAAGGCAGGAAGGTGGTTTGGCAGCACCTTCGTGCAGTGAGTCTAGGGTGACCCGCTGCATAGCAGGGAGCCTAGGGTGACTTGAGCCCACATGTGGGAAACTCCAGACAAAATACTATCTCCCAGAAAAAAAGGTGGACAGAAAGCAAAACAGAGAAAACTGTAAAAATAAGACATCATTTGTTTCGATTTAAAAACATGAAAAATGATATGTATTTTGCATAAGAATATCAATATATGAAAGGCAGATATGAAGACATGTAATCACCAAAATCTGCAAGAAGGTTGACTCTTTGTGGTTGGGAAATGAGTAAGAACCAGAAGGCGGGGGTGCATAGGGAGATTCAATTGGGTTAGAATATTTCTTTTTCTTAGAAAAGTAACGCTTATTATTGACAGTTTGACACATGTAGAAAAGCACACCCCCTAAGATCACTTATTCATCACCTGGGAGTATCTTTCTATATTTTATCTGTACACATAAAAAATATTTTTCCAAGATTAGAATCACACGATATAAACTGCTATGACATTTGCTATTTTCAAATAACATATTATTATTTTCCCAAGTCATTAAAAAATTTACATTATAGAATATTTCATTTCTTTGCCTGGGAGGTGTCTGCAAGGATATTCTTCTTATCTTTTGTGAATTTTATATAATGCATAATTTTTAAAAGAATATGTGATGGTATGAAAAGATACAATAGAACATCAATTGAAAAAGGCAAAAGACAGAATTGCATTCAACAGAATTGTATGTGTGTATACACACACTCCCAAAATGTTTGCAGTCATTACCTCTAAGTGTTGGATTGTGAATGATGTGCACTTATTTCTTCTCACATTTATGCCTCTCTAAATTAAATATCCTCTGTCTACCACTAGAAAATGCAATTTTTATTGAAATATTTTGAATGTATAACATGTTTGCTATTGGGCCTTTGATTGCTGTGTGTCTTGATCACAATTTTGGGTTAAATTGCAAGCTTTCTGGTCACTCTAAGTAAATATCTGTAGAGCTGGAAGGCTGCAGTGGCACCTTGGAAGCCTCTCAGCTACAAAGTCAGGTCCCCTCGGAGACAGAAATCATCAGTATCAGAATCAGAGCTAGTCTCCTATTAGTAGTTACTGGTCTTGGAGAAACCATTCATTGAGCAGAAGGACAAGCTATCAAGGGGCCAGGAAGGATGCTACTTCCACACTGAAGTATAGTTGCTTTAGGCTTCCCTGGTGGCTCAGTGGTAAATAATCTGCCTCCCAATGCAGCAGACACAAGAGACACAGGTTCGATCCCTGGGTCAGGATGATCCCCTGGAGAAGGGGTTGGCAACCCACTCCAGTATTCTTGTATGCAGAATTCCGTGGACGGAGGAGCTTGGCAGGCTACAGGCCATGGGGTCACAAAGAGTCAGACATGACTGACCGCGCACACACACACACACACAGATGCATAGTTGCTTTACAGTGTTGTTTGTTTCTGCTATACGGCAATGTGAATCAGCTATCAGTACACATATATCTCCTCCCTCGTGGAACTCCTTCCATCACTCCCCCATCCCACCCCTCTAGGTCATCACAGAGCACGGAGCTGAGCTCGCTGTGCTATATTGCAGCTTCCCACCAGCCATCTATTTCACACATGGTAGGTGTAATATGTCAGAGCTACTCTCCCAGTTTGTCCCACCCTCTCCTTCCCCCCAGTGTCCACATGTCTGTGTCTCTATTCTTGCCCTGCACATAGGTTCATCTGTACCACTTTTCTAGATTCCACATACATACATTAATACAGGATATTTGTCTTTTTCTTTCTGTCTTATTTCATTCTGTATAATGGACTCTGGGTCCATCCACATCTCTACAAATGACCCTATTTCATTTCTTTCAGTGGCTGAGTAATATTCCATACATTAAACTCCTTGCACACACTCTGGGGAAAGAAGGGGTCATCTTCTGAAAACAGCCTTAAGACAGTTCATAGTTTCGATGATCAGTTGAGGGAAAAACTCATTCAAAATGTTTTTGACCTGGTTTTCCATTTTTCTTCAGTATCTTTTCTCCAAAAAGCTTTCACACATGAGAGGATTTGAGAACAAAAAGGAAATGACTGATGGTCACGTGCTGCTTAGGGTTAGACAAAGCCTGGAACTCCAACCCCAGAGCATCATTTGAGTCAGATTTGTGGAGTTCTATGCACAGAGGCCAGGGCACAGAAGGGTGCAGAGGCCCCTTGCATCTGCTTATTCAGCCCCAGAACCTTCCTACAGAATTCTGTCACAGATCGTGTGGGCCACACAAATCAGCAGAGTATCAGGGTTCAGCTACCTCCACTCATTAACTGTAAAATACTCCTGGTGAGCCAGAAACGTGCCATAAATAATTGAGTGCTTGGTGCTTTGTTTTCAGATCCAAGTTGGTGAGGCCTGAGATTCATATTCCTGGAAAACTGACAGTATTTTCCTTTCACTTGTCTGTGTCTGGGTTTGTCCCCTGTCTCTGTGACCTTATCGCTGCTCCCTGCGGGGCTCACTCTGGGGTCACCCAGTGCTGTGGCTGCTGGGCAAGCCAGGAGTCAGGGCTTGAACTTGGGGCAGGTGAAGAGCAGCCACCTGTGGGCCTGTTGACACAAGGGTTCATGAATGCTGGTTCATGAATGCTCTGAAGGTAAGGTGTGACACTCTGTTCATTTTTCAGCATTTTATTGGAGTCTAACAAATACAGAGGCTTCCCAGGTGGCTCAGTGGTGAATAATCCGCCTGCTAATGCAGGAGATGTGGGTTGGATCCCTGGTTCGGGAAGATCCCCTGGAGGAGGAAACGGCAACCCATTCCAGTATTCTTTCCTGAAAAATCCCGTGGATGGAGAAGCCTGGCGGAGCACAGTCCATGGGGTCTCAACGACTGAGTATGCAGACACGACTGAGTAACTCATGTTTTGAGAGGTGCGACTACCTGCATCAGAGTCCACATAAGTGCTTCTCTTCAGAGGGCAGACACCGCACTCCTAAAATCTGCTGGAAGGGGGATTTTCAAAGAGAAAACCATTTTGAGGGGTGATGTGGAGGTGCTATAAGGCTGTGTACAGAAACCCACACCACCTATTAGGATTTGCTGGTCCCGCCTGGTCACCCAGGGAGAGCTTGTCTTGCGTTCTGTTTTGAAAACATGCCTCCAGTTTACAACACAAACAGGATTTTCTCCAGTGCCTCCATATTATTATTATTTTTCTCCATTCTCTTCACCCAGCTTATCTTTCCACATTTTTTCTTCTTTTGATCCCATTCCTGAACTGACATCTGGGTCAGCTTGTCTTCATTTCCAAAGGACACGAGCTTACCAACTTTACAGCCAAAATACAGACACCCACTTGCCTCTTCCAGCCCCCAAATGCCGTGGTGCAGATTAACGTTGTTACAGCCACTTTCTGGAGCAAACGTCCTCAGCTGTCAGTCCGTAGACTGTCAAGGACTGAGAAAAAAAGTTCATCTTCCAGAAGGATAATGTTGCCCTACTTTACAGGAACATCAGTCTCTGATAGTCATTGTTATGATTTTTATGATTAGCATTCGGCAGCTCATCCATTTATTCATTTGCTTACTTACTCATCCCAGACGTTGGGGTTTCTGCGTGTCCTTATGAGACTTCACCAGTGCCTGTCAACTCTGAGCTGCTGTGCTGGAGGACAGCATCAGGGAGCTGATAGGAAAATCAAGGGAGTGTCAGTGAATTCCCTTCTCAGCGCAAGGGGTGAACCAGAGAGTTAAACAGAGGAAAGAAGAGACAAAGAGAAACCTGGGGTCAAGTTACTCTTCAAACGTGAGATGCAGGAGACCCCCAGGCCTGCTCCAGTCTCCAGGCTGGCTGGCTGGACCAGTCCTCACCCTCCATCCCACACAAGACACAGGCTGAACCCAGGTACACAGGCTTGTGCTGACCACTCTAAGGCCTCCCACGAAGGTGTCCCACAAAGTGTCTTATTTCCCAATCTCAGTTTATGTCCTTTCTTAAGACTGTTCTTTTTTTAAACTTTTTATTTTAAACTGGAGTATAGCCTATTAACAATGCTACAGTAGTTCAGGTGAACGGCAAAGGGACTCAGCCATACATGTACACGTATCCATTCTCCCCCAAATTCCCCTCCCATCCAGGCTGCCACATGACACTGAGCAGAGTTCCCTGTGCTTTACAGTACAAAATTGTTCTTATCTGTTTAGAACTTGTTATCATCATGGGATACCTTGCTTGAACATCATCTAAACCAACAAAATATGAGCACAAAAGCAAAGAATGTGGTTGTTTGAATGAGAAGAAAGTTGAAAGCTTTGGCAAGAAACACCAGGCTGAACTGTCCATAACCCACTGCTGCTGCTGCTGCTAAGTCACTTCAGTTGTGTCCGACTCTATGCGACCCCATAGATGGCAGCTCACCAGGCTCCACCATCCCTGGGATTCTCTAGGCAAGAGCACTGGAGTGGGTTGCCATTGCCTTCTCCACCATAACCCACAATTAGCTTATATTTATGAGAATGATATATTTCAAGCAGGCACTGTCCATTCTTTTATTAAAAGGGCAACTGTTAAGATCTTTTAAAAGGGTGTAAAGGTTAATAAAATTTGTAACATATGCAAATAACAAGAAGAGCCAGTTCGTGAAAGAAGTGCATACTAAGTCCTGTCCAAATGTTTGTGACCCCATGGACTGTAACCTGCCAAGCTCCTGTCCATGGAGTTTTTCAGGCAGGAATACTAGAATGGGTTGCCATTTCCCTCTCCAGGGGGAAACTTCCCCAACCAGGGATGGAACCCAAGTCTTCTCCTGTGGCTCCTGCATTGGCAAGTGGATTCTTCACCTACTGAGGTACCTGGGAAACCCCAGCGTGAATGCACAGCACATTGAAATGTTCATCAAAAATAGGTATCACAGAGATACAAATTAAAACCAGAATTTACCATTTCATATAAAATTGGCAGATGAAAACTAAGACTCAGTGCTACAAAGGGTGAAATGAGGGCCAATTTTATTCACTCTTGAAATGAATCTGTACTGGAAGAGATTCCTGAAAGGCACTTGATTTACATGTAACAACAGCCTTCAGTTCAGTTCAGTCCAGTCACTCAGTCATGTCTGACTCTTTGAGACCCCATAGACTGCAGCACATCTAGGCTTCCCTGTCTATCACCAACTCTCAGAGATGCTCAAACTCTTGTCTTTCAAGCCGGTGATGCCATCCAACCATCTCATCCTCTGTTGTCCCCTTCTCCTCCTGCCTTCAATCTTTCCCAACATCAGGGTCTTTTCCAATGAGTCCGTTCTTCGCATCAGGTGGCCAAAGTATTGGACTTTCAGCTTTAGCATCAGTCCTTCCTATGAACATTCAGGACTGATTTCCTTCAGAATGGACTGGTTGGATCTCCTTGCAGTCCAAGGGACTCTCAACAGTCTTCTCCAACACCACAGTTCAAAACCATCAATTCTTTGGCATTCAGCTTGCTTTATAGTCCAACTCTCACATCTATACATGACTACTGGAAAAACCATAGCTTTGACCAAACAAACTTTTGTTGACAAAGTAATGTCTCTGCTTTTTAATACGCTGTCTAAATTGGTCATGGCTTTTCTGCCAAGGAGTGTCTTCTAATTTCATGGCTGCAGTCACCAACTGCAGTGATTTTGGAGCCCATGAAAATAAAGTCTGTCACTGTTTCCATTGTTTCCCCATCTATTTCCCATGAAGTGATGGGACCAGATCCCATGATCTTCATTTTCTGAATGTTGAGTTTTAAGCCAACTGTTCACTCACCTTCTTCACTTTCATTAAGAGGCTCTTTAGCTCTTTGCTTTCTGCCATAAGGGTGGTGTCATCTGCATGCAAGTGAAAGTGAAGTTGCACTGTCATGTCCGACTCTTTGCAACCCCATGGAATGTAGCCTACCAGGCTCCTCTGTCCACAGGATTTTCCAGGTAAGAGTACTGGAGTGAGTTGCCATTTCCTTCTCCAGGGGATCTTCCCAAACCAGGGATTGAACCCGGGTCTCCCGCATTGCAAGCAGATACTTTACCATCTGAGCCACCAAGGTAATTGATATTTCTTCCAGCAAACTTGATTCCAGCTTGTGCTTTATCCAGCCTGGCATTTCACGTGAGGTACTCTGTATAGAAGTTAAATAAGCAGGGTAATTAGATAAAGACTAGAGATCTCTTCAAGAAAATTAGAGATACCAAGGGAACATTTCATGCAAAGATGGGCTAGATAAAGAACAGAAATGGTATGGACCTAACAGAAGCAGAAGATATTAAAAAGAGGTGGCAAGAACACACAGAAGAACTATACAACAAAGATCTTCATGACCCAGATAATCACGATGGTGTGATCACTCACCTAGAGCCAGACATCCTAGAATATGGTCAAGTGGGCCTTAGGAAGTATCACTACAAACAAAGCTAGTGGAGGTGATGGAATTCCAGTTGGGCTATTTCAAATCCTAAAAGATGATACTGTGAAAGTGTTGCACTCAATATGCCAACAAATTTGGAAAACTCAGCAGTGGCCACAGGACTGGAAAAGGTCAGTTTTCATTCCAATCCCAAAGAAAAGCAATACCAAAGAATGCTCAAACTACCATGCAATTGCACTCATCTCACATGCTAGTAAAGTAATGGTCAAAATTCTCAAAGCCAGGCTTTAGCACTACTTGAACCGTGAACTTCCAGATGTTCAAGCTGGTTTTAGAAAAGGCAGAGGAACTAGAGATCAAATTGCCAACATCCGTTGGATCATTGAAAACTCAAGAGAGTTCCAGAAAGACATCTATTTCTGCTTTATTGACTGTGCCAAAGCCTTTGACTGTGTGGATCACAATAAACTGTGGAAAATTCTGATAGAAATGGGAATACCAGCCCACCTGACCTGCCTCCTGAGAAATCTGTATTCAGGTCAGGAAGCAACAGTTAGAACTGTTCCAAACAGACTGGTTCCAAATAGGAAACGGAGTACGTCAAGGCTGTATATTGTCACCCTGCTTATTTAACTTCTATGCAGAGTACACCATGAGAAACGCTGGGCTGGAAGAAGCACAAGCTGGAATCAAGATTGAGGGAGAAATATCAATAACTTCAGATATGCAGATAACACCACCCTTATGGCAGAAATGAAGAACTGAAGAGCCTCTTGATGAAAGTGAAAGAGGAGAGTGAAAAAGTTGGCTTAAAGTTCAACATTCAGAAAAGTAAGATCATGGCATCTGGTTTCATCTCTTAATGGCAAATAGATGGGGAAATGGTGGAAACAGTGGCAGACTTTATTTTGGGGGGCTCCAAAATCACTGCAGGTAGTGACTGCAGCCATGAAATTGAAAGACACTTACTCCTTGGAAGAAAAGCTATGACCAACCTAGATAGCATATTGAAAAGCAGAGACATAACTTTGTCAACAAAGGTCCATCTAGTCAAAGCTTTGGTTTTTCCAGTAGTCATGTATGGATGTGAGAATTGGACCATGAAGAGAGCTGAGCACTGAAAAATTGATGGTTTTGAACTGTGGTGTTGGAGGAGATGCTTGAGAGTCTCTTGGACTGCCAGGAGATCCAACCAGTCCATCCTAAAGGAAATCAGTCCTGAATACTCCTTGGAGGGACTGATGTTGAAGTTGAAACTCCAATACCTTGGCCACCTGATGCAAAGAGCTGACTCATTTGAAAAGACCCCGAGGCTGGGAAAGATTGAAGGTGGGAGAAGGAGATGAAAGAGGATGAGATGGTTGGATAGCATCACTGACTTGATGGACATGAGTTTGAGCAAGCTCTGGGAGTTGGTGATGGAGAGGGAGGCCTGGCGTGGTACAGTCCATGGGGTGGCAGATTTGGACACAACTGAGCGACTAAGTTGAACAGAACTGAAGCAGGGTGACAATATACAGCCATGACATCCTCTTTTCCCAATTGGGAACCAGTCTGTTTTTCTATGTCTGGTTCTAACTGTGCTTCTTGACCTGCATACAGATTTCTCAGGGGACAGGTAAGGTGGTCTGATATTTCCATCTCTTTAAGAATTTTTCAGTTTGTTGTGATCCACATAGTCAAAGGCTTTGGCATAGTCATTAAAGCAGTGGATGTTTTTCTGGAACTCTCTTGCTTTTTCAATGATCCAGCTGATGTTGGCAATTTGATCTCTGATTCCTCTGCCTTTTTGAAATCCAAACTGAACATCTGGAAGTTCACGGTTCACATACTGTTGAAGCCTGGTTTTGAGAATTTTGAGCATTACTTTGCTAAGGTGTGAGATGAGTGCAATTGTGCGGTAGTTTGAACATTATTTGGCATTGCCCTTCTTTGGGATTGGAATGAAAACTGACCTTTATCTTTATGTGCATATACATAAGGATATTATATAGCCATTAAAGACCAGATATTTGAACTATGGTAATTGATATATGGACTTTATAATTTTGAGAGAAAAATAAGTTTACAAAATTATATGGACAAAATGATGTCACTTTTTTATTTAAAAATTACTCTATGTATTTATAATTATGAATCAAAAAAAAAAAGGACTAAGGAAATACCCCAGAATATTGACAAGGATGTTGAGATTGTTTTTTTCTTTTTGTATTTTTGTTTACTTTCCTAATTTTTTGCAGTGAAGATCTGTATATCATATATGCTACATTTATAAGAAAAATAGTTTACTTTTAAAAAGGTGTTAATAAGAAGCAAAATATCGCAGAGACACACAAACACTACCCACTGCAGAATGAGGAATGGGTGAATAAAATATAGATTCATCCCTAATTCAGAGTTCCAAGAATCATAACTCCTGCTTAGCCACGTAAAACACATATTATTTTTAAAAATGGAAGTACTGAAAATGGTCTTTTTTAAAATTAAGTTACAATATTATCCAAGTAATGTAAGTTTCAAAAGTATATAACCTTAACAAAATTTCCTATCACACAATAACCACCCTTTTTTAACAAATAATGAGTAAAAGTTAGTAAATGAGATTCAGTACAAAGTTCAATTAGATTAAAATGCTTGTTAACTGTTGAGACAACTTGGCTTCAGGCTTTCTCCCTGAAAAGGGCATGGCAGTTTTAGAAAACCACATGTTTATTTGGAGCTAAAAACAGGTCATGGCTGCCCAAAAGAGCTAGTGCAATTTTAAGCTGTATTAATAAGAGTACAGAGTCCATTACAAGGGTGATAATTGCCCCACTGTTCTGTGCACTGACTGGACACAGTCCCTCAGGGCCACTGCAGCCCACACCCACCCACTGCACACCAGCATGGAGGCCTGTGCCTGGGGGACCTGCAGGTCAGGGCTACTCAAGGCTCATAGGAGGCAGAGTGGCCTGTGAGATCTGTTTTCCAGATCTAAAGAGTAGTAAGGGAAAAGGTGAACACAGTTGAACGTATAGCATTAGAAGGCAGAGCTAAAATCCAAAGTTAGAATTTATAAGGAGGAAGATTTCAGCAACTACACTCTACTAAATTTGAATTAATTTTAAAAAACAACAAAACAAACCACAAAATTTGCCATATGAAAATAATTAGATATTGTTGTTTAGTCGTTCAGTCATGTCTGACTCTTTCTTGACTCCGTGCGTTTTAGCCTACCAGCCTACTTTGTCCATGGAATCTTCCAGGCAAGAATACTGGAGTGGATTGCCATTTCTTTCTCCACATTGGATGTTAAATTAGATATTAAGATGTAAGAATTAATAAACTTAAAAAAATAAAATAAAAGGAGGAAGATTTCCGCAACTACACTCCAATAAAAATTAATTTTAAAAAACAAAAAAATTTAACATATGAAAATAATTGGATATTAAAACTTAAGAATTAGTAAACAAAAATAATAGTAAAGTAAAAGGGGGAAGATTTCAGCAACTACATGCCATTAAAAATTAATTTAACAAAACAAACAACAAAGTTTGACATATGAAAATACTTACATATTAAAATGTAAAAGTTAGTAAACTTAATAAAAATAAATAATAAAAAGAGAAAGATTATAGCAACTACACTCAAATGAAAATTAATTTTAAATAACATCAGTAAAACAGCAAAAAATAAATTCAACATATGAAATAATTAGATCATTAAGTGCAAGAATTAATAAACTTAATTTAAAAAATAAAAAATGAAATAAAAGGAGAAAAGTTTCAGCTCCATTTCAGCAGGCCTTCCAGGAAAGGGGAGTGCTGAGGGCCAACTGCCCCTGCACCAGTCAGAGGCAGGGTGAGGCTGTAAAGTCGAGGTGATTGAACTCTTATCTCATGGGAAGGGAGCTACAAGTGCTTATTGGCAGACTTAGTGTTTGAGAGACCTTGGCAGGGCTCAGTTGGAAACAATCTCCTCCCTTTGCAAACCAGAGCAGGGAGACCCAAGCGGTTCAGTTCCGAGGCAGACCCTTCCCGGTGGCTGAGGCAGGGAGGGTCTCCTCATGAGGACGTGGCTCTGAGACTTTACTTTCACTGGAAACCGAAGCCGTCTATGTTTCCACCTCGCATGCTTGTGGGGGGATGTAGGGTGAGTGGAGGATGAAGAGATTCTCTGAAGTTCCTGATATTCTTGTAGTGATAATATGAGGAGAGGAACAGGGTCCCAACCCTGACACTGGGGGGTTTATCTCTGGCTGGAAAGAGAAGAAGCTACACTGAATGAAAATAATCCCTCTGCAAGGCTATCTCTATGAGTCAGAGTTGGTTCAGACGCCAGGTCTCCAGGGATTCTGAGAAAGAGAGGCTGGACTGGGGCAGGGGCAATGCATGACTTCAGGGTCAAGTAAGAGACCAGAGGCAGTTGGGAGGAAGGGATCCAGAAGCGAGGATGGAGGGAGGCAGAGAGGAGGTCCAGGTCAGCCTGGCTGCAAGGACCTCCTTTCCTTCCCCTTCAGAGGTCCTGGGGTCAGAGGTCTAGAGTCCTGGTTCAGGTAGATGTAGTCCCAGGGGAGGCAGCTAACTCATGTACAGATGGCTATGAGGGCAGTTCTCACGGCCCTCTTCTCAGGGTGACACTGCTGAAGTCCCCAGCAGGTCTGGGACTTCTCACCAGGATGTTTGGGGATGAGTGTGCTGCAAAGCCCAGCAGGAGAGCCCACCAGAGAAAGTGCTGAGGCTTGAAAAGTGTATTGAGATCACTCCAACACAGGGCAAGTGAGACAGGGGTTCATGGTGGTGATGTCGGAAAAGGAATTTCTGCAGGATGTTTGTGGGATTTCAGAAGCTCAAATTTACAACGTTGAGTCAGCCTGCAAAAGTATGGAGCCCTATATTCCCGTTTTAGAAAAGTATTATTTGGCTATGCTGCACAGTATGTGGGATCTTAGACCCCTGACCAGGGATCAAACCTGTGCCTACTGCTTTGGAAGTGCCGGGTCTTAACCACTTCACCAAACAGAAACAGACTCACTGACTTAGAGAACAAATTTGCAGTTGCCAGCGGGGAAGAATGGGGAGAGGAGAGAGTTAGGGAGTTTGGGATGAACATGTACACACTGCTGTATTTAACATGGATAACAAATAAGGTCCTACTGAATAGCACAGGGAACTCTGCTCAATGTTATGTGTCAGCCTGGATGCAAGAGTAGGGGGGTGGTTTGGGGGAGAATGGATACATGTATATGTATGGCTGAGTTCCTTTGCTGTGCATCTGAAAGATCACACATTGTTTGTTAATTGACTGGATGAACAATTTGTAGCTGTTGATGACTAGGATGAAAATTTTATGTGGGGAGGTGTCAGGAGAACATTTCAGGAGCCCAGGACTCCATCCTGCCGGCTCTTTTCCAGCTAGAAATACCTTCTCCTGAGCCACGGTGGTGGACGTGAGGAGAGAGGAACTCAGGTGACCCTGTAGGACCAGTGTATGTGTGTGTGTGTGGGGGGTGGTGCTGGGTGCCTGAACCCATTTCCAGGCTTCTAATCCAGGTGACTGGGAGAATAGTAACCAGAGGGGAGGTAAGATTTATGTTGCAGAGAAGACTATGAAATTCACTTTCACACTTGACACTGGATCCCCTCAGGAGCCAGGTGGCCCCGAAGGTGTGAGTCCTTCTCTTCACATCCTTCACTGTCACGTGGCCATACTTTACGTCTGCCTTCACGTCTCCCGAGGCCACACCCTCCAGGGCCTGTTTGATGGAGCCTCAGGCAGCCTCTTGGGCTTCCCAGGGGGCACCAGTGGTAAAGAATCCACATCCTCGTGCAGGAGACATGGGTTCAATCCCTGGGTCAGGAAGAATTCCTGAAGGAGGAGACATTAACCCACTCCAGTATTCTTGCCTGGAAAATCCCTTGGACAGAGGAGCCTGCTGGGTTACAGTCCATGGGGTGGCAAAGAGTCAGACACGACTGTGCGACTAACAATAGAAAACTGTCTCTATCCTGCCCACCTTTCTTTTCAGAGGCTATAAGTGAAGTGAAGTGAAATGAAATGAAGTGAAAGTCGCTCAGCCATATCTGACTCTTTGTGACCGCATGGACTATACAGTCCATGGAATTCTCCAGGCCAGAATACTGGAGTGGGTAGCCTTTCCCTTCTCCAAGGGAGCTTCCCAACCCAGATATTGAATCCAGGTCTCCTGCATTTCAGGCAGATTCTTTACCGGCTGAGCCACAATGGAAGCCCAGTAATACTGGAGTGGGTAGTCTATCCCTTCTCCAGTGGATCTTCCCCACTCAAGAATCAAACCAGGGTCTCCTGCATCGCATGCAGATTCTTTACCAACTGAGCTATCAGGGAAGGCCCTCAGAGGCTGTAAGGAGACAGTCAACCCCAAATGCTGCCTGAGGGGGCTCCTGGAAGGTATCATCTTGGGGACATGACACTCTCTGACAACCTGCCTTCCTTTTATAGGGCAGTGTCTGGTGTGCTGACCCCAGCTGTCAACGTGAGACGCTTGCCCTGCAGTGCAGCCCAGCCCCTCAGTGGTGAATCAGTGCATTGTGGACACAGGTACCAATGTCCCCTTTGCTTTCTGTTTATGAAGAACTCTGTCTTTTAGGGATTGTACTTACATGCTACTGTCAGGGAGATCTTCCACCCATCTCAGTAACTGAAGGATAAATACTCAGCAATGTTTCAAGCACAGTTGCCTCTTTTGTTTGTTATAAACCAAAATACAGCCGGCCAGTTTCCCAGCCAGTGGGAAAATGTCTGTGTCTTGATAGAAATTGGCTTTGGTTTCATACAAAGGAAATTTGAGCGAGGACAGGGCACACAGTCTGTACATGGCGGTTCTACAGTGCTGTGATCGCTCTAATAGTCCTGGTCCTGGGGGCTCTGAACACAGAATCCTGCAGTTTTTTGAATCAGACATTGGGGAAGAAAACGGGAGCTTCTGGGTGTTGACAGCAGAAGCGTTTCCTGGGCCCTGCATCTCCTCTGGGTGGTGAGCAGGGGTGCTTGGTTGCATGGATGGGAGGATGCTCAGCACTCCAGGGGCCAGCCTGGCCTCACAGATCCATGGCCCCACAGCCTCAGACCCACAAGTGGTCTGGCTGTGAAGATTTCACCTAGAGCAGAAAATTCAAACTCTTGAGCACTTACCTTCCTTTGTAAAGGTTCTGTACTAACCACCCTACAACCTTGATGAATTTGTAGTCAACAGGCTTTATGCCCTTTCATTCTTTTAAGAATATTTATCTTATGTATTTATTTTATTTGGCTGCGCTGGCTCTTAGTTGCAGCATGTGGGATCTAGTTCTCTGACCAGGGATTGAACCCAGGTCCCTTGCATTGGGAGCACAGAGCTTAGCCACTGGACCACCAGGGAAGTCCACACTGTTCATTTTTGTGCATCCTGCTTTATCTGTATTGAAGAGAAAGTATCTAACTAAAACATGGCCTTCATACTGGAACGTTTTTCTGGAGCCCTTGATCTTGACAAATGGAATCCCAAAGGTAATTCTTGGGGTTTTTCCAGAATAGACTAGGTGGAGTCTAGAGTGAGTCCTTCATCAGCAAGGCAGATTTTGCGACCCCATGGACTGCTACACACCAGGCTTCCCTGTCCTTCACCATCTCCCTGAGTTTGCTCAAACTCAGGTCCATTGAGTCCATGATGCCACCCAACCATCTCATTCTCTGTCGTCCCCTTCTCCTCCTTCCCTCAATCTCTCCCAGCATCAGGGTCTTACTAGTAATTATTGCACATTATTACAATCAACCATCCTTTAAAAGACTGTTTAATCGTGACATCTTTTCATGACTCAACACATCCTTGGTATTAGCTGCTCACTTGAAATAATGAAAAGAGGCTGCTTTGCTGGACTTGAACAGCCTTCATAAGACCTTCACACCATTATCAGATGTCACCTGGCTGGGCAGGTCCCAGGCTGTGGGTTTGCAGGTTTGCAGTATTTTTGCCCTTCCAGGCTGATGAGACATCACTCCTTCTGGACGGGTGTCTATCTTCATGTGACCAGGACAAGAGGTGGAGCCAGGAAGATCTAAATTCCAAGGAATTTTTTTTCCAACCATATTCTGCAGATTTGGGAGGCAATTTTTATTCTTACTTCAAATCCTCTGAGCCATGAATTTCTCACAATTTAAGAATCTGCTTAGCATCTTTAACAGCCATTTTAGGAGAAAGTTCTAAATTTTCTGGCCTCTACTTTACACACTGAAATTTTAATCTCAGGAGTTCAGTGCCTCTTCACCGTGTTAAACTGTCCTCTCACCTTTTGGCGCCTGGAAAACAGAAAACGTAAGTCTGAGGATCAGCATGTCGACTCCTGGAATGAACTTGGTTAGAGGAGCCTTGGAACGATTCCTGGAAGAAAGAAGGTGAAATGGTCTATCTGACAGTCCCACCTGGTGTGTGGGTTGTTGGTTGTTTTGTTTTGTTTTGTTTTTTACCCTCCAGAGAGAATGCACAGACTTGAGGATTCTGAGTGAGGTGAGTTTTGACCATCCCAGCTTTAAATCAGATCATCTGCCCAGCACAGAGTTGAGATTTTTCCACTCTCTGTGGAAATGCTGAAGCATGGAAGGTAATCCTCTTAGCTTATCCGGACTAAAATACCACCCACTAAAAAGCAATTCAAAACTACACATTAGGTTTGGTTAGAAAAAATTTTAAATTTTAGAGTTTGTTTGTGAAAACCCATCATTTGTCTCAATTTTTGTATTCCTCAAAGTAAAAGTAAGGGAAAGAGCACTATACGAAGAACTGATTCTTTTTCTGGGCAGTTAGTTCAGAGAGAAGAATTTGGAGTTCCATGAGTGTTGTTTTTGTCATTCAGCTGCTAAGTCATGTCTGACTCTTTGCGACCCCATGAACTGCAGCACTCCAGGCTTCTCTGTACTTCAACTATCTCCAGAAGTTTGCTCAGACTCATGTCCATTAAATCGGTGATGCTATCTAACCATCTCATCGTCTGCCACCCCTTCTCCTTCTGCCTTCAATCAGCAGATAAAAAATCATAGAGCCTTAAGGATGGAAGACATGACAGGATCATTTAGCTGAAGTCCTCCTCTCTGGCAGGGGGATGGAATGAAGCTCAATGAGCCCAGCAAGTCCGCCATCCCCACCGCCCCTCCTCCAGGAACCTTCTCATCTGTCCGCTCTCAGATATGGCCTGGAATCCAGTCCAAGAGGACCAGCACTTGTAAAACTCTCACCCTGAAGCCTCCTGCTTAATTTGCTTGCAAACTAAGCTCTCCCCAGGTAAAAGACCCCTCCTCCCTGGAGCTCACTGTCCCCCTCCCGCATGGGTTCTGCTGTAGTGACAGTGCCTTTAGCATCATACTCAAGATTGGTGGCACCCAGTGGGGCTTGCACCCAGCACTTCTGTCACTCGATCAACGCTGTTTCCAAGCTGCCTCCTGCTGGAGGAAGACAGTGAACAGACCCAACAGCCTGGGTTAAGTGGTCCTTCTTACTAAAGAGCCCCTCTGTGCTCCCCACCCCCGAAACTGTCCAGAGAGCTCAGCGTCCACTGCTGCCCCTTGGCTGCCCCTCCCTCCACCCCATGTCCAGTGCCTTGCAAACCAGAAACATTTCTTTTTTTTTTTTCTCTAGAAACCAGAAATCTCATTTTGAACCAAATAGTTCCAAGTACTCTACAATTCGTGACATCACCCTGAAGTGATTGGTCACCTGCCTTTCCAGTTAGTTTTGGCTTTGAGACCTTCATTGGGAGCATGTGATTCTAATGTCCTGGGAGAGAGACCGTGGTCCCTCAGAGATGTTTGGAGACCTTTCCTGCCCCTGTCTCTTCCCATGGGTGCCCAGTCTGTTCCGATGCTCACATTTTATTCAGAGTCATCTTTAAAACAAGTATTTGCTGCCAGCCTCTTGCAGGCTCTAAGATGAGCTGGCTTCTCTCAGGGCATCTTTACGAGGACGTCGGAAGTGCCCACTTCTCCACCCTCTGGTCCACTTCATCTTGGTCATAAGTGATAGGAAAAGAAGTGGAGGTTTGGCAAATATCCAACTGATTTGATTAATATAGACAGGCTACGTGAATAATTTAGACTGCAAAGTGGACTTTTTTTAGACACTAAGCCACTCCACCTTGCCAGTGGTGTACATTTATCAAATTAGATGGAAAAATGCCAAGACTCCATTTGCTGTCATCCTATGAAGTATAGCCTGAGGAACGGACTAGACCCTGGGTGGCCTGAAGCAGGGATTGGATAAGAACTTTGGTTCAATGTCCCTCCTTTGAATTCGGGCATTGTTTTCTTTTCCCCAGAGGTTTTCAAACTGGATTTCAGTCATGAAATCCTTTACACAAACAAAATTTTAGGGATAAGCCCAAGAAGTAAATGGAGCAGCCCAGGTTGGCCACACACAAAACGCTGTCCCCCAGCCTTCCTGTGATTGACAAGCCCATGCTTTTATCCGTTTCCTCCTCCTGGAAACCTATCTCAGCTCTGTGGCACTTGGTTGTTTGTTAGGTCTAAAGCCGTGCTGAAGTCTTACTTCTCAGAAACTTCCACCACTTGCTCTTCAACTAGGAACAAGGAGTGCAGAGAAAGCCAGGTCTTTCACACAAGAGCCATTGGTTCCTGCATTCTAATATTCAGGTACCCAGTCTCCACCTCCCTGGATGTGCCCCACCTGCCTAGCTGATGGGTGAGCCCCGCTTACCTCCCTGCCGCTGGCTGATCCCTTGGAGTTTTGACTAGTGGCTCTCAGCGCACGGAGAGCCCTTGGGGCTTTGACTGGTGGTTCTCGGTGCATGGAGAGCCCTCGACAGATATTCATTAATGAATGCCTGCATCCTGCATCCTACACGTGATTTCACCTCTGCGATACTCTCTCGTCTCAGTTACTTGAACTGACTAATGTGTGCCTGCAGTTGGAGGCTGTGGCTGGTTTACCAACCCTCCAAGGCTTGTTATCCTGTGTGTTATTCCAATTCCAGTGAGCTTTTAAAATTTTTTTTAAATCAGGGACTTCCCTGGTGGTCTAGTGAATGGTTAAGAATCCACTTGCCAATGCAAGAGAGAAGGTTTGAATCTAAACTGGGTAGATCCCACATGCCTCATAGCAACCAAGTACGTGTGCTACAACTATTGAGCCAGTGTTCTAGAGCCCGGGAGCCGCAATTACTGAACCCATGTGCTACAGCTAGCCTGAGCACCCTAGACCTTGTGCTCCGCAAGGGAAGCCAAAGCAACGAGAAGCCCGTGCACTGCAATTAGAGCGGCCCCCACTCTTCTCAACTAGAGAAAGCCCAGATAAAAGCAACAAAGGCCCAGCTCAGCCAAAAATAAAGAAATATTATTATTTAAAACAATAAAATAAAAAATTTCAAGCCAAATAGCTGAATCTTACAAAGATTAAGGATGCATTCATTTTCCAGGGCTGCCATAAACAAGTACCACAAACCAAGTGGCTTAAACAACAGAAACATTTTTGTTCGCAGTCCTGGAGGCTGGAAGTCCTAGATCAAGGTATCAGCAGGGTCGGTTCTCCTGAGACCTCTCTCCTTGGCTCCCAGACGGCCACCTCCTCTCTAGGTCCTCATGTGTCCATTTCCCTCTGTGCTAGCAAATGTCTGCAAATTTGGGCACAAATGTCTGTGTCCAAATTTCCTCTTCTTAAAAGGACACCAGTCCTTTTGAGCTTTAGGTCCACTCTAAAGACTTCATTTTGCTTGATCATCTCTTTAGAGAACTTTTCTCCAAACACCGTCGCATTCTGAGGTCCTGGGGGTTAGGACCATATGAATTTGGAGAGCTAACAACTGCCCAGAACCGAAGTTCACTTGACAAAACCTTCATTCTGGTTTCTTTACAGGAACATCTTCCAAACTATCAGTCTTAAACGTCCCTGCCAGGCACCTGCTGGAGTCCCTGTGAGGACAGCTCATGTTTTGCAAGCCAGCAAATTCTTTTTTTTTTTTTTTAATTTTATTGGCAGGTCGTTGATTTACAATGCTGTGTTAGCATCAGGTGTATGGCAAAGTGATTCAGTTACACATGTACATATATTTACTCTTTTTTAGATTTTTTTCCCATATAGGTCATCAAAGAGTATTTAGAGAGTTCCCTGTGCTATACAGTAGGCCCCTACTGTTTATTTTATAAATGGCGGTGTGTCTATTTAAGGGCTTCCCTGGTAGCTCAGAGATGCAAGAGACCACCTGCAGTGCAGGAGACATGAGTTCCATCCCTGGGTCTGGAAGATCCTCTGGAGAAGGAAATGGGAACTCACTCCACTATACTTGCCTGGGAAATCCCATGGACAGAGGAGCCTGGCAGGCTGCAGTCCATAGGGTCACAGAGTTGGACACAACTGATCGACCTAACCACCATCACTAGAGTGATGAGGGCTAGAGTTTCAGTATGTGTAGAACCACAGTGATCATCCTTGAATGTTCTTCACCCTCTTTCTCTGGGGACAACTGTGGGGAGGGGATCTGCTCCTTCAGCCACATGTGAGCTGCACTTACCAAGGGACTCAGCTTCTCCCTGACCCTCAGCAGAGGAGGCTCCTGGATCAGCCCAGCTGAGAGCCCCTGTTCAGAACCGCTGGTAGCACAGCCCAAGAGGCCCTTTCCTCATGCAGATGTGACACCAGCTCCCAGCCAGGATTTTCCCAGGGCAGCTGCAGCTGGGAACCGCCCCCTCCACTTCCATCCTCCCCACCAAAGTGTGGTTCCGAGTCCCACGCAGGACACACTGTCTCCATGCGCCTCTGTGTCGCCAGCATTTCCACAGCTCCTCAGTGTTGACATGGGATGAATCCATCCCATAAATTTGGTTTAAGAACAGACAGCCCTTTGTTCTTGAGAGCGGAGTCTCGCAGCAAGAGAAAGCCGTGCAGGCAGGCCAAGGTCAGGGCGCCTGCCCCTCATCACCCACTTCTCTTGGCGATGTCTCCAGCCCCACTGACCCTGAGGGGCAGTGTGCAGGCTGGAAATGGCCTGCTTCCTCCTGGCCTTGACCAAACTGCATGTTACTATCCCCCACTGACTTTAATGTTTAATATCATGGCAGCTTAAGCCTTTAAAGGCTTGCTTCTCATCCCAACAATCCTGATCGAATGTCTCCAGTGCTCATCATGGTCTCCAGACTCGGGCAGATGGTGGACTCTAGCCTTTCACACTGCGGATTACATTCCATCCGCCCCGCCCACCCCCAGCAGCCTGGCTGTTCTGTCTCTGAGAGGCCGGCCCTGTGACTTCTGTTTGACTCTGAACAGTGAGAAGCAGCAGCAGGAGACAGAAAGATGGAAAGAGAGAGGTCTCATTTTTCTGTCCCTGCTCTGCGCAGGGTCACGCCAGGACGTCGGGGTGATGGGCTTCTATCTGCACCCCATATCCGGATGCTCTCTCATCTCTCCCTGAGGCCCCCACCACTGCCCATGACCTTTTGATCTGGCTGAATCGGATTCAGTTTCCTTCCAGTACTGTCATGATGCAAACCCTCTGGAGAAAATACTGGAAGAGAAAAATCTGGTCTTCATTCTCTCTTACTGTTCCAAGGTGAACCCTGGGCTTCATCGAGATTCCTGTACCCCGGGGCACCAAAAATCAGAGGCCTTCAGCTCAGCTGCATGTCAGAATTCCTCAACAGAAATGTCTTGGCATATCAGTTCCTGGGCCCCACCCTCAGAGCATCCTACCCATGTTGATGTGGGGTGGGGGGATCCTGTGCAGCAGAGCACTGGGCAAGTGGATGAGGTGGGGCAGCCCCGGGCCCGGGCATCACTTGTGTAACGTCTTCTAGGTGATGCTGACATGTGGGCAGGCCCAAGAGACGCTGTGCCAAGCATCTCTCTTCCTGCCACTCTGCTTCAGAAGGTCCTTTCCCTTCTCCATGAAACAGCCCATCTGCCTCCTTCTCATCATGGAATCCCCTTCCAAGCCCGTCTCACGTGGGCTTTTTCTTGAAACTTTCTCCCTCCTCCAGCCCAACCAGGCCCGACGCCTTGGTCACTCGAGTACTCACGGTGTTTACTTCCCACTGTTACTCCCCCTCTCGGGCCTCGTGTGATGGTGGTTGGCCAGGTAGCCTGACCACACGATGACCATGTGTGCTTAGAAAGGACCTCATGGACATCTTGCCCAACTTCTGGCTCTGTGAGGGAGCAAGGCTCAGGCAGTATTGTGTCTGAGTTCGCAGCTTGGTGTCCTGTTATCCCTTTTCTAAATTAAAAAGGCTGGAATTGATTCCAGTTCAAATTCTATGGCCACTCTCCTTGCACTTCCCTAGCTGTGTACTTCACATCACTTTAACATGCTTTGCAGAATGGGACCTCCCTGCAGTCCGGTGGTGAAGGCTCTGCGCTCCCACTGCCAGAGGCATGGGTTCAGGCTCTGTCTGGAAACTAAGACTCCACAGGCAGCACTGCATGGCCAAAATAAATAAACAAAATGAAATGCTTTGTAGAAAATCAATTCTATAATCACGTTGTAGAACAGAAGCATGTTGTTTAGATATTACATCTGAGTATTAATTAACTGCTACAAATCACAATCCATAGCTACAAATACAATCCAATATTTTCAAAACAACTCAATTTTTTCAATAAAAAACCCTGATTGACTTGGATTTCAGTTTCTAAGGCTACTACATGAAATACACTTTTAAAGAATAAGGTGCTACACTTTGGGGGCTTCCCTGGTGGCTCAGATGGTTAGGAATCCACCTGCAATACAGGAGACCTGGGTTCGATCCCTGTGTCAGCAAGATCTCCTGGAGGAGGGCATGGCAACCCACTCCAGTACTCTTTCCTGGAGAATCCCATGGACAGAGGAGCCTGGCAGGCTACAGCCTATTGGGTTGCTGAGTCGGACACAACTGAGAGACTAGCACACACTTTGCTTCTGGGAGGTGAGGTTGTTTGCTGGTTTCCCTCACTGGGCTCAGGCAGTGGTTTCAGTTGAACAGTGAATGAGCAGCCAAGTCATCTTTTCTTACCTTCCTCTCCTCCCCAAATGCTCTAATCCCTGTAGCGGTGCTCTAAAGTCTTACGTGTTGGTCCCTAATACTGTGATTACAATAAACGGATAACCAAGGATGTAGAAAACAACCATTCGCTCCTTCGTAAAGTTCTCCATATCTTGCTGGTCTGGACGACAGTATTCCTACCTCCATGAACTTAGGGTACCAGGGGACGGAAGATACACCGTTCTCTGCACCACTAAGGATGAAAGATCTTGGACAAATAAATGGGCAAGCTGTCCATGTAAGATGCCATTGACCAGCCACTGGCGCCAATGTCACAGGTGTTAGCACATGAAAAGATGTGTATTCTAGGACCTCTGAGGTGGGGAGTTCCAGTTCATCCTTGCTTCCTCCCTGGGATTGCACAATGACTCCATTTTCATCTCCCGTGGTTGTCCAGAGTGGATTCTGGATCCTAGGTCCAGGATCCTTAATAGTGGCCACGTCACCTTGCTCCTCCTCTTGTATAACTTATTGGGTTACTTTGCACCCAAAGGGGCATTGTGTTAGTTGCTCAGTCATGTCCAGCTCTTTGCGACCCCATGGGCTGTAGCTCGCTAGGCTCCTCTGTCTGTGGGAGTCTCCAGTCATTACCATTCCTTAAGAAGGGAGTTTTTCTTTTGGCACAAGGAGCTTTTATCGTGTAGCTATAGCAGAGTCCAGGAGCTGGAAGACATGGTCTCTTTAAGAGTCAAGTTCAGTGGCACTCCATCAACTCTTCCGGGAGCCTTTTCTGAACTCCTCAGTGACTTCCATGGCAGTGACTGAAGTTATTTCCTGTGACAGAAGAGTTCATTACATGATCCCCTTTTGAAACGCCACGTTGTTTCTCAGTTGAAAAAGAGTAATGAACAGTATCACATATATTCTCATGTTACAAGCTGAAATCATTTTTTAGATTCAATTGCTTTCATCTAAACTTTTTTTTTTTTTTTTTTACTGTGCAGGGAAAAATAGAAAATCTATTATTTTCAATGCTTGCAATTTTTTTCTTAGGGGGTTTCTCACCAGTTCTAGAAGACTCAGAGATCTTAATAAATATTACTAAGGATGTAGGGGTGTTATTTACTGTGACATGAAGGGCCATCCCCTGTGAAAACAGAACCAGATGTCTATTCTCAGCAAAACAACACATTCGATGCTGGAGGAGGCTCGAGGGCTGAGACCATCACTTGGCAGTAAATTTAGATTTCCCTTTCCTAGCTGAGGTCATGTTCTCTTTTGATGTTTAAAATAAACTGTTTCATTTGGTCTCTATGATCCTAATTTCTGGTAGAGGAAATGTTTGAGAACTTGAAAATCAAGTCCTTCTTTTTGTCCTTGGAGAAAATCAGAGACAGTACACACAGGGGTAAGAAGCAGAGGCCGGGCCTCTGTTCTGGGCTCTTCAATTCCTAGCTGATTGCCTCTGAGCAAGTTGCCACCAGAGCCTTGTACTAAAGTAACAATCTCAGGGTTGCTGTGACCATCAAACAAGCTGGGTAATTAGGAACAGCCACCAATATTTTATTTATTTATTTAAAAAATATTTTTTAATTATTTGGCCATACTTCACAGCACGTGGGATCTTAGTTACCCAACCAGGGATTGAACCCAGGTCCCTTGCATTGGAAGTACAGTGTAGAATCTTTACCATTGGACCTCCAGGGAAGTCCCCAGGAACAGCCATCAGCATTTCACTTAGTAAATGCACCTATTTTTCACCCAGTAGTTTTATTTGCATTTTATTACAGGAATTCATGTTACAGATATACTGACACAATTGCACAAATATATGTGTGTGTATAGGCTTCCCAGGTGTTGCCGGTGCCTGCCAATGCAGGAGTCATAAGAGACGTGGGTTCAATCCCTGGGCCAGGAAGATCCCCTGGAGGAGGGCATGGCAACCCAATCCAGTATTCCTGCTTGGAAAATCCCATGGACAGAGGAACCTGGCAGGCTACAGTCCATGGGGTTGCAAAGAGTCAGACATGACTGAAAGGACTTAGCACCTATTCACATGTGTGTGTATATATACCTACGATTATGGAAATATTCAGGTCTGTGTATGTAGAAAAAAAAACCCACCAGAAAGAAAAGTAGAAAACCAATTATAATGTGCTGAAAAGGATGATTATTCTTAATATATGAAGAGCCTTAAACTTAATCAAGGAAAAAACTCCATATTATAAAAATGGGCAAAGAATAGAAGTCCAGTTAATTAAAGAAGAAATTGAAATAACTGCTATATAACACAGGGAGCCCAGCTGGTGCTCTGTGATGACCAAGAGGAGTAGAATGGGATGGGGGAGGGAGCCTTAAGAGGGAGGAGATATATATATTATAATTATGACTGATTCACATTGTTGTACAGCGGAAACCAACACATTGTAAAGCAATTATCCTCCAGTTTTAACAAAACATATGAATATATGTCAACATTCACCACGCAATGTAAGTAAAATAAGTATATACTATGTGTCCATATAAAATTGGCAAGATTTTTAAACATGGTAATAATTATCATCAGATATGTGAAAATGAATTTTCCATGCCATATTGATGGGGGTGTAACTTGTACACACTTTCTGGAGCATATTTTAACAATATGTATCAGACATCCCAATCTTTGTATCCCCTCTGACAAAAGAGTTTCTCTTCTAGAAATCTATCCTGAGGAATTAAATATATATGTATTCAGATATTCGCCTACTTTGGAACAATGTTGATAATAGAAGGGTGACAAGGAAATGATTCAAACTTGCAACAATAGGGACTTTCCTGGTCGTCCAGTGATTAAGACTTCACCTTTCAAAGCAGGGTGCATGGGTTCCATCCCAGGTTGGGGAGTTAAGATCCCACATGCCTTGGGGCCAAAAAAACAAAACAAAAAACAGAAGCAATACTATAACAAAGTCAATGAAGACTTGAAAAATGGTCTACATCAAAAAAATTTTTTTTAATTGTTCAATAAATTCTGTGTGAAAGTGTTAGTTGTTCAGTCATGTCCAACTCTTTGTGACTCCCTGGACCAGGTTCCTCTGTTCCTGGAATTCCCCAGGTGAGAATGCTGGAGTGGGTAGCCATTCGTTTCTCCAGGGGATCTTCCTGACCCAGGGATTGAACCCAGGTCTCCTGCATCGCAGGCAGATTCTTTACCATTCGAGCCACTGGGGAAGCCCCCAGTAGAAGAGAGAAACACTATTCAGTCATTTAAAATCAAGCGACACAAGTGTTGGTTGACAAGAAATTCTCCCTTTGCCCTTCTCTCCATCCTGACTCTGCTCTTCTTGGAGACCTCAGTTTCCTCACCGAAAATCCAGACAAAAAAATCCAGAAGATATCGGAAAGCCTCTCCTCCCCCTCCCCCTGCCCATATCTCACACCGGCTGCATTCTGTGAGTCTTCTAGGAAGCATGCTTCGTAACTGTCATTAAGCTATTATTTATTAACTAGCTCTTGGTCTATGGCTCCAACTAGAATACAAGCTCTAGAAGGACCAACAGAGAAGCTGGGTTTGGTTCATTCCCCTTGCATAGCCTGGTACCTTGAATACTGTGAGCAGGAGAAAATAAACTTTAACATATTTCATTATAGGGGAAAAAAATCTGGCTACGTGTGCTGGGAGATAATACTGTGAAATATTAATCTTTGCATTTTTCTTTCTTAAAGTTCTTTATATGTGCATTTCTCCAAGTTTCATTTAGTGGTGTTCAGATTGCTAAGAGGCAAATTAGAATTGAAGATGGCTGTAGCAGGAATGGAAAGAGCAAGAAACAGCCGACATAATTTTTTGATTTCTAAAATAAGTTCTGGAAGCTGACATCAGAAGTGATCACTTTGAAAGCCAGAGTTTCTGATTTACAAGTGTCAGCTTTTGGTTAAGAAAAGATTCTTGAGACTCAAAAGCAAAGGCCTAGGAAGGTTAAGGTCTCAAGTTTGCCTCCACAAACTGGATGGAAAAATAGGAGACCCAGATAAGGGTCACCTGGGGAGGCGTGGGGGCTGGGAGCCACCTTGAACAGGAGGAGGAAGCCACCGGGGCAGCTGTGGGGTAGAAAGGCCAGGCCACACAGATAGGAGAGGCATTTCTGGTCACCTGCCCTGGGGACCTGTGGATGATGAGCGCGCCCACCATCCAGCCCAGGACCCTTATGCCAAGGCTCCACGAGAGCTGAGCTTTCTCTGGGGTCTAGCAAGTAGAACTTGGCCAGGTTTTAGTTTTCTAGCATATAAAATGTGAATAAAATGCCTAACTTCCAGGGCTCATGCAAAGAATTCATTTGTGATACATATTTGACAAAATAGATGGTTGATACATGAATGCTGTGACAGCCCATACCCTTCAGACTTTTTGTTTTGATTAGTTTTGTGAATCACATGGACAGAGGAGCTTGGCAGGCTACAGTCCATAGGGTTGCAGAGAGCTGGACACAGCCGAAGCGACTTAGCACGCATGCGCATTTTACAAGTAGCTCTCTGAGTCATTGGATTTCCTTTGCAGTGATGTTCAAGCACAAACCACCTGTGGGCCAGAATCTTTCCTCGCCACAACCACCTGGTCTTGGGACTTCCTGATGGTCTAGTGGTTAAGACTCCAAGCTCCCAATACAGGGGCCCCAGGTTTGATCCCTGGTCTGGGAACTAGATTCCACACACCACAACTAAGAGTTTGCATGTTGCACCTAAGACCTGGTGCAGTCAAATAAAAATTAAAAAGAAAAGCAAAATCATTATGTCTTAAGTGCCATTAAACTGAATAAACCAAGCTAATTAACTTTTTTTTTTTTAGCTAATTGACTTTTATACAATTCTGTCATTGGAAAATACTAGAAGACCTCAAGTATGGTACTTTTAAATCCTTATTTTTTTATCTTTCTTATTGCACTGAGACGTCAAGTACTAGGAAAAGTGTTAGTAAACATTCTTGATTCTTCCTGACTTTAAAGGAATAAATACATCAGAGATTATAAACTTGCTTAAACTTCTCTGAGTCTTCACTTATTCAGTTATAATATAAGCATAACGCCAATACAGGAAGTTGTGAGGGACTCAGGGGAAAAGTCTATGAATAGCATCAGGCACCTACATACTCATAACTGTCCCCACCATCACCACCCGATCCAGCACCTTGTCCCACCTGTGCAATTCTCTAAGGGCTTAAGGCTATCTTTGAACGAGCTATAGAATTGGCCATAGACCCTTCTTCCACTGCTTTTGCAAAATGAATTTATCAGTAAAAGTCATTTTCTAGAATGTTCAAAGGCTCCCCCAAGAGATTCAACTATAGGGAATAGAATTGGCCGATGGATGTAAGTAAAGTGTAGCTGAGCTGTACAGGGAAATAAAAGATTTCATTCCTACCACCTCTCAATGGCTTCCTTCCATTTCTGGGCTCTTGTGTGACACACCTGTGTTATAAGCCTATCTGATTCATCAGATTATTATTGTTCCCTCATGCAAGTTATTTCCTTTGGCTATTTGCTGGTAGAATGGATTTCAAAGGGGTGCAGACTGCCTCCAGACCTCTCAATGGATTAACTCTCCTGTTGAAGATGGAACTTAGAAGGTGATGGAGCCAGACTTCTCCTGTCCTCAGAAATTACCTAGTGAAACACCCAATCGTGAGCTGAACTCACTGAATTGTATGTTTGTTTTTTTTTTTCAATTGCAGTAAAATATACATAGGGGCTTCCCTGGTGGCTCAAATGGTAAAGAATCTGCCTGCAATGCAGGAGACTGGGGTTTAATCCCTGGATCAGGAAGATCCCCTGGAAAGGGGAATGGCTACCCACTCCAGTATTCTTACCTGGGAAATCCCATGGACAGAGGAGCCTGGTGGGCTACAATCCATGAGGTTGCAAAGAGCTGGACAAGACTGAGCAACTAACATACTTTCATACTTTCAAAATATAAATAGCAGGAAATTTACAGTTCTAACTATCTTTGAGTGTACAGTTAAGTCTCAGTAAGAACATTCACATTGTCCTGCAACTTTTACCACCATCCATTTCCAGAACTTTCTCATCTTTCCAACCTAAACTCTGCCCATTAAACACTTACTGCTCACCCCCCTCCCTGCCCCTGGCCCCCACCATCTACTTTCTGACTCTATGAACCTGACTCCTCTAAGCACCTCATGTAAGGAGAATCATACGGCATTTGTCTTTTTGCGAATGGCTTCTTTGAGGACAGGTTCATCCATATTGTAGAATGTGGCACAATGTTCTTCCTTTTTAACGCTAATGCTCCACTGTCTTTTTTTTTTTTTAATGTGGACCATTTTTACAATCTTTGTTGAATTTTACAAACTTTATTAAGTGTGTTACAATATTGTTTCTGTTTCATGCTTTGGTTTTTTTGACCGCAAGGCATGTGAAGTCCTAGCCCCTGACCAGCAATTGAACCTGAACCCCTAGCATTGGAAAGCAAAGTCTTCCCAATTGAACTGCCAGGGAAGTTCTTACTCCAGTGTCTTTAAGGCAGCATTTTGTTTGTTCATGCACCTGCTGTTGGACCCCTTGGGTTGCTTCTTCTCGAGATTTTTGTAAATAATGTTGCTATGAATATGTCACTTTAGTTTTGATTAAAGATAGGTAAGAATTTGAATAATATTTTTAAAAAGAAACCTTGAGTGATTAGTGTTGAACCAAATGGGACATGGAGTGACTGAACTCACAGGACCACTGGGAGGAGCTCAGCCATGTTCCCAAGCCTCTGGTCTTAGTCACAGCAGTTGACTCATCATTAGCCTGGTCCGTGTTCTTTCTTGGGAATAACTGTGAGAGGAAATTGTCTTGGGGATGCTTCATTCAAGGTCTGCTCACCAGGGTGTTTTCTGGACTCCCTCCTGAGGGCTGGGGTCTTCCTGGAGTAGAGATGAGAGGAAGCTAGATCTCGCTTCTAGGAACGTTTCATTTCATTTCGCATCACATGCTTGCCAATGTCACTGTAGCATCATCCTGCAGGGAAGGGTGCTGGTTTTGGGATTTCTCTGGGTTCACGCAGCTGGTAATTGGTGGAGCTGGGACTCAGCTGAATCCCAAACCAGCTCCATTCCCACCTTTAATCGAGCTCCACAGGATTTATAGAAATTAGGAACAATTCACAGCTCATATCATAGACACCAGTGATTCTCAAAAGTGTGGTCCATGGACCAGCAGTGTCAGCACCACATGGAAATGTTAGAGATGCTTCTCCCCAGGCCCACCCTCGAGTTTTGGCTCTGACACTCTGGAGGTGGTCCAGGCACTCTGTGCTTTATGAAGCACCTCCCCGCCGCCGCCCCCACTAAGAGATCCTCCTGTCCTCTCAAGTGTGGGAGCCCTGACCCAGGAGGCTCTGTTTGGGAAGTGGTGGATGCTTGGTCCCTCCACACCCTCCAGGTAATACAGGCGATGGGCTGGGAACCCAGGGAGTGGTGATGGTAGTGAAATTCCAACACAGCCTGGCAGTATTTTGATCCCAAAGAGCTTTAGGTCACCAAAAGGGCCGTGTTAACTCTAAACTAAATTTTCATTTAGCCAATGACCCTCCTCCCTCCACACCCCAGTTGTTGTTTCCTGCATTGAATAACCTCAGACATCCGGCATTTATTGAATAGACAGCACCTTCCGTCTCTGAGGAATGTCCATCTCGTCATCAGCCAACACCTCTCCCCTCCCCAACCCGACCACTTTTTCCTGTGCTCATGTGCATTGGAAATTTTGGACACAGATTTTAGTTTTTTCTATGCATGGAATTTGGGGCAGATTCCTAACAAAGCGGAAGACAGATGCCCAGGAATTTACTCTCCAACCATCGGATTTGTGCCATTTCCTGATGGTCTCTTGGGGGCCAGAGACAATGAGATGCAGGGTTCAACTGTCTGAACAAGATTCAGTGGCAATTTTCAGTCAGTCAGATGTCAACAAAAGTAAAATAGATGTATATGGCTACTTGACATTTCAAAGCCCTAAAGAAATGACAGTGGTCCTTACACGATCACATGGAAAAGGAACACCCTTGCACATGACATGACCCACTGTGACACCCTACAGCCTCCATCTGTGGAAGAATTCAGTGAGTGAGTGGAAGGGATTGGACATGAGCTGGTGAGATGGTCGGCAGAGAGTGTCAGGGGTGAGTCTTGAAGGAGGGTGTTTTCTGGACTCCCTCCTAAGGGCTGGGGGCTTCCTAGAGGGGAGATGAGAGGAAGCTAGATCTAGCTTCCAGGAACATTTCGTTTCATTTTGCATCACATGCTTCCAATGTCACTGTGGCATTGTCATCATGCAGGAAGGCTGAAAAGAGCTGAGATGGAGTCATAGTGAATTAGGGTCTTTGAACCTGGGCAATACAACTGACTCAGCAGGAGCTGCCTGTGTATTTAGGATGCAGAAGCCTTGACAGGACAGGGACGTTCACACTCTACTCAGACCAGATAAACCTGCAGAGCCAGGGAGGTGCAATGCTTAGAACCAGGTCACTGGTCAAAACCTGCCTCTCCAGTTACTGACCAGACATGGGGGGTGGGGCCTCCCCCAATCTTGAGGTTTGTTTCTCTCTGAAAGACTGTTGTGTAAACAACCCCTCCAGTGCCTCAAGCCCTGGCTGATGCTCTGAAACTGTCGGCCAGTCTCTTGTTATATAAATATGCAGCCTGATTATTTGAGAAGCACAGTAAATGTTCAGGCATCTCAGATATCCACAAACTCTACGAACCCTCTCAGCGTGTGGATTCATTAAATCCATGAGACCTCGAATGTTATCACAGCCCAGCAAAAAGGAGAAGGGAAATTAACACTGACTGAGCGCGCAGCACCGCAGGCCCATGTGCGTCCCAAGCTCCCACAGTCCTTACACACACACTAAGCCTTAGGACAATGTGTCCATTATTCTTAGTTGTAAATAAACAGAGGTGTAAAGATATGTGTCTGGGTTCACAGAGGCAAGAATTTGAGCCATGATGCCTGTTCTCCCTGCCTCAAAGTTCTGTCCATTTCCTTTGGTAGTGTCTCACACTCAAGGTCCAACCCGCACTTCTCACTTTGTGCCCAAAGCCCAATGTGGTCGTGCCCTCCCTAGCTTGGCTGGGAACCAAGCTTCCTGTCTTAATTGGAGTTCTTGCTTGGCAGAAAATGCCCTGCTGTAGTTTTCGATTAGCTCACGAACTGGCTCTTTTCAAATGCAATAAAAAATTAAATCACAAGCATGTAAGTCAAGACAGGAAGACATCACAGCTGGACTTTTTACGACAAAGCGTCACCAGCAGTCAACTGGAAAGCCAGGGAATTCCCTGGTGGTCCAGTGGTTAGGACTCTGCTCTCTCACTGCTGAGGGCCTGGGTTCGATCTCTGGTTGGGGGAACTAAAATTCCACCAGCCACCCAGTGACTCAGCCAAAACAAACAAAAACATACTCACAAAACAAACTGAAAAGCCAACACCCATATGATACTTTTACAGTTAACTTTTCACAGTTAATTTTGAAAAGAGGAAGAAAAATAGACTTTGAAAATTTTTGTGCTGCTCAAACAGTATAACTCAACCACAGAACAGTCTAACTCAATTACAGAGTTGGACGCAACTTAGTGACTAAATAACAACAATTTATTCATTCATTTCTGTCAAAAAGCCAGAGATATATTTCCAAGTCTTTAGAAATAGAGTGGAAGACATTTGGTGGGGAAGAAAACAACATATGCAAGCATGTAATAGCTGACACCCTAAAAATGATTCAAATCAGAGGTGTCAGTTTTAAACAATTCTTTATTTTGTTAATCCCGAAAATTTGAAGTTTGACACATCATGGTTAAGAGGAGTGCAATTGCATTAAATGCAAAACTTCTGTGCTTTTATTGTTTATTTATTATAACATTTTACAATCTGAATATGGCAAATGGAGACACTTAGGAATGATTTTGGGCACCCAGATGCGAGAAGCCTGTCCACACTCTGCCTGCCTCTCAGACCACCTGGCTCCCTTTGTCACCGATCGGCATTTGAATTCTCTCCTTGGTTTAACTCGGGGCTTCTTTCTTGGGCTTGTGTTGGCCAGCCTTCATTCAAAGCGAAAGATACACCCCCCAAGTCTAAACTCAGGAACAGAAGAGCTGGGTGTCTCTAAAGCACTGGTGAAGTTTACAAGTCAAAAATCACCGCCTGTTTGAAGAACTGCCTGGAGAAGAATTCTGAATCTCTGATGCTTCATCTTGAGGGTCTGATGGAGAATATGCTGCCAACCGTTTGCATGATAAAGAGCTGATTACCATATTTCAGAACCCCCTGCATTCTAGGTCAAGAGTGACTTCTAAAGACTTAAAAAGAAGGCTTAAGATGTAAGAGAAGGAAACACCAACTTCCTCCCATCATCTGTCTTGGGTTGAGGGTAATAAACATTTATAAATTTGGGCTAAAAATACATGCCCCTCTTTAGTTCATGTACAAGCCTTAAAATAGCTGCTGACCTGACACCTCCCCCCTCCTCCCTCCCTCCTCCCTGCCCCGCCCCTTCACTCTGCATTGAGAGGTGGAGCAGCTGAAACCTCAGGGGATCCAGTTGCTCTGGCCACTGTGATCGCCAGCCAGTCCTGCAGGACCCCAGTGCCCCAGCAGTGGGGTCCAGATGGGCTGGTAAAGACTGCAATTCCAATGGAACTTTGAGAAAAATAGATCTGCTCTTGGGCCATCTGGAACCATATAGGCTTTGAGTGTTAATGAGAATTGATGAAAACCAGGGTGTTCCTCGCTCATTTTGATGTCATGCTCCAGGAGTGTTCAGAGGAGTGACACCCCACATGGTCCCCAAATTGAGACTCTCATCTCCTCTCATCTGCTCTGCATCTCAGGATATGAGTGAACTCATCACACAGGTTCTTCCATGTTGATACACGGTTTCCACACATGTATCCAGGGCTTTATTTAACTGCATGTGGGTGTGTGCTCAGTTACTTCAGTTGTGTCTGACCTTTTGTGACATCATGGACTGTAGCCTGCCAGGCTCCTCTGTCCATTAGATTCCCCAGGCAGGAATACTGGAGTGGGTTGCTATGCCCTCCTCCAGGGGATCTTCCTGACCCAGGGATCAAACCTGTGTCTCCTCATAGGCAGATTCTTTTCTGCCAAGCCACCAGGGAAGCCATTAACTACATCACACAGATGTTATTTTAGCAGTGGCAGCTGACAGGTAACCGAGCTTCTCCCAGGTGGCTCTCAGTGCAGTTTCTGCTAAGGGATGAGGCAGGAAACGGGTGCACAGAGATCTCAGCACTGTCAGATGCTACCTTCTGTGGCGCTGGAGCAAGCCTGGTCCTGAAACCTGGGCATACACCAATTAGCAAGCTCTGGAAACTGCTATGCAGCCGGGCAGGACAGCACAGGCTCAGGTGCAGCAGAATTGCTGTATGTCAACCTCGATTTGGCACAGGAATTCTTTTAACCTTAAAAAGTCACTTTGTATGCAGTGAGGCATGGTAACATTCTGACAGGTGGGGACAAGATCCGATTACAGAGCAGAATAGGCCCTCTGGTACCGCGTGCCCTGCCGTTTCCACAGGGAGACGTTGGGCTTGCTGTCTCCAGCTGGTGAGGGGGAGGGGAGCATCTTGAAAGGATCTTGGCATCTGTGATGCTGGGAGAGGTTGTCCTCCTCCATACCCATGTTCTGACTCAGGCAGTTACAAAGTTCTGGCAAGATGAAGACAGGAAGCCATTGTTTCCTTTTCTCTTGTGAACAGAGTAGTGTCAGCCACACAGACAACTTACTGTGCAATGTGGCCTCACCCAGGTTGCTGTCTGCAGGTAGGAGCTGGATTTGCTTGGAAAGTGGGGACCATCAGAAAAGCCCAAGGATTCTGCATCTTACCCTGCAGGAGGCAGTCTCTGGAAGTACCTCAGTGACATTTACCTCCTGGTGTTAAAGCCCTTGTAATAGTCTCCTCTTGAGGGGGCAATGGACCTAGTCCCTTGCTCCTAATAAAGAGAATATGGGGTGGGACTTTCCTAGTAGTCCAGTGGTTCAGATTTTACCTTCCATTGCAGGGCATGCAGGTTCAATCCCTGGTTGGGGAGCTAAGATCCCACTTGCCTCATGGGCAAAACACCAAAACACAAAACAGAAGCAATATGGAACAAATTCAATAAGGACTTTAAAAAATGGTCCACATCAAAAAAAAAAAAAAAAAAGAGAGAGAGAGAGAGAGAATATGGGAAGCCTGATGTCATGTTCAAGATTAGGTTACAAAAAGGCTGCTGTCTCTGTCTTGGGGACGCACTTCTGCATGGTCCTTCCTTCCATGCTGAGGGGAGTCACTGGCCATGATGTGAGCTGACCAAGAAGAAGTCCATGTGGGAAGGAACCGAGGGAGGCTTCCAGCCAATAGCTAGTGGGAGTTAGAGCTCTCAACTCAACAGCCTGTGTGGCTGAATTCCGCCAACCATGCTGGTCAATATGGAAACTGGGAGACTGAACCTTGTACCCCATCAGATGAGACCACAGCCCTGGATGGCTGCATGACCATGCCCCCAGGAGAGACCTGGCTCAGATGCACCCAGGAAACCATTCCAGGTGCTCATCCACAGAAAGTGTGATTTCACCTGTGCATGTCACTCCAAGTGCTACGTTTGGGGGTAATTTGTCACACAACAAGAGATAACTGATGCGTACCCTGGGGCACAGCACCCTGATCGGAGATACAAAAATTTCAATTGTGTGATACAAGGTTTGCCCAGAATCCATCCTACAGATATTTCATAGGACAGCACAAAAGACTCAACTATTGTTCCACTTAATAATTCTAATAATTTACTCCACTAAAAGCTTTTTATTAGTTAACAAACCACCCCCAAATAACCTGCTTTCCTTTTTGTTGCTGCTGTTGTTCATATTCTACCCACCCTTTGGTAGAAGTAGACAATCAGAGAACTAGAGCAAAAGCAGCTTGAGGGAAGAGACATGGGGACTTTTTCATACAAAGTGAATAATCAGAAAAGTTGGCAGGTCTGATTCAGACAGTGACGGAATAATGCAACTAGACCCCACTAGGGAAAGCAAAGCTGGGACAGTGAGACAAGAATTTGTGTGTGTCTTTGGTATATATGTCCATATGGGTAACATTTCTGTCTTCTGGTTTAATAATTTTGGAAAATTGAGAGGTTCAAGTTCAAATTAGAGGAACAGAGTCTTTAGAATTGAGGAAAAATCAATTAAAAATCAATTGTGTTCATGCTCAGTTATGTCCAACTGTTTGCGACCGTTTGAACTGTAGCCTGCCAAGCTCCTCTGTCTATGGGATTTCCTAGGCGAGAATACTAGAGTGGGTTGCCATTTTCTCTTCCAGGAAATCTTCCCGACCCAAGGATTGAAACTGAGTTTTTTGCATCTCCTGCTTGGCAGGTGAATTCTTTACCACAGACACCTGGGAAGCCACAGAAACCAACACAATATTGTAAAGCAATTATTCTTCAATCAAAAATAAATAAATTTTTAAAAACTCAATTAGTCTAAGGATTTCAAAATATTTTCCCCCATAAGTATCTTACAAAGATAAAATCTTAAGTAAACTCTAATATGTTAAACAAAAAATACGGTATTTTGTTAACATGAATTTATTTATACATTGGAAAAGACGCTGATGCTGGAAAAGATTGAAGACAAAAGAAGAAAGGGATGACAGAGGATAAGATGGTTGGATGGCATCACCGACTCAAGACACATGAATTTGAGCAAACTCCAGGAAATGGTGAAGGACAGGGAAGCCTGGCACGCTACAGTCAGTCCGTGGGGTTGCAGAGTCAGACACTTACACATTCAAATCCATAACACTGACTCATAAAATCAATCACTGAGATCTATAGTGTGAATACAGAGTTTAGGATTAGGACTTATGGGTCTCAGAGGCAGAATGCCCTTTCAGTATAGCTGAACAGAATTCAAATGATAATAATTCACAAAGACAGGTAGTTCCAAATGGTAAACATTTTAAACACAACTTTTTAGCAAGTGAGGATACATAGCCATTAAACCAATTCAGAAACTTGATGGAGAAATAGTAAGGCAATTTTTATCTAACAATATCAGAGAAGTGCTGTTAGTTCTTAACTGATAGTTGTTTAATTTGATGGTGGTTGATCAAACACTACAAGATCAAGACTCTACACATGGACATCACCAGATGGTCAACACCAAAATCAGATTGATTATATTCTTTGCAGCCAAAGATGGAGAAGCTCTATACAGTCAACAAAAACAAGACCAGGAGCTGACTGTGGCTCCGATCATGAACTCCTTATTACCAAATTCAGACTCAAATGGAAGAAAGTAGGGAAAACCACTAGACCATTCAGGTATGACCTAAATCAAATCCCTTATGATTATACAGTGGAAGTGAGAAATAGATTTAAGGGCCTAGATCTGATAGATAGAGTGCCTGATGAACTATGGAATGAGGTTCGTGACATTGTACAGGAGACAGGGATCAAGACCATCCCCATGGAAAAGAAATGCAAAAAAGCAAAATGGCTGTCTGGGGAGGCCTTATAAATAGCTGTGAAAAGAAGAGAGATGAAAAGCAAAGGAGAAAAGGAAAGATATAAGCATCTGAATGCAGAGTTTCAAAGAATAGCAGGAAGAGATAAGAAAGCCTTCCTCAGTGATCAATGCAAAGAAATAGAGGAAAACAACAGAATGGGAAAGACTAGAGATCTCTTCAAGAAAATTAGAGATACCAAGGGAACATTTCATGCAAAGATGGCCTCGATAAAGGACAGAAATGGTATGGACCTAACAGAAGCAGAAGATATTAGGAAGAGGTGGCAAGAATACACAGAAGAACTGTACAAAAAAGATCTTCACGACCCAGATAATCACGATGGTGTGATCACTAATCTAGAGCCAGACATCTTGGAATGTGAAGTCAAGTGGGCCTTAGAAAGCATCACTACGAACAAAGCTAGTGGAGGTGATAGAATTCCAGTTGAGCTGTTTCAAATCTTGAAAGATGATGCTGTGAAAGTGCTGCACTCAAAATGCCAGCAAATTTGGACAACTCAGCAGTGGCCACAGGATTGGAAAAGGTCAGTTTTCATTCCAATCCCAAAGAAAGGCAATGCAAAAGAATGCTCAAACTACCACACAATTGCACTCATCTCACATGCTAGTAAAATAATGCTCAAAATTCTCCAAGCCAGGCTTCAGCAATACGTGAACCGTGAACTCCCTGATGTTCAAGCTAGTTTTAGAAAAGGCAGAGGAACCAGAGATCAAATTGCCAACATCCAGTGGATCATGGAAAAAGCAAGAGAGTTCTAGAAAAACATCTATTTCTGCTTTATTGACTATGCCAAAGCCTTTGACTGTGTGGATCACAATAAACTGTGGAAAATTCTTCAAGAGATGGGAATACCAGCCCACCTGATCTGCCTCTTGAGAAATATGTATGCAGGTCAGGAAGCAGCAGTTAGAACTGGACATGGAACAACAGACTGGTTCCAAATAGGAAAAAGAGTACATCAAGGCTGTATACTGTCACCTTGCTTATTTAACTTATATGCAGAGTACATCATGAGAAACGCTGGGCTGGAAGAAACACAAGCTGGAATCCAGATTGCCGGGAGAAATATCAATAACCTCAGATATGCAAATGACACCACCCTTATGGCAGAAAGTGAAGAGGAGCTAAAAAGTCTCTTGATGAAAGTGAAAGAGGAGAGTGAAAAAGTTGACTTAAAGCTCAAAATTCAGAAAACGAAGATCATGGCATCTGGTCACATCACTTCATGGGAAATCGATGGGGAAACAGTAGAAACAGTGTCAGACTTTATTTTGGGGGGCTCCAAAATCACTGCAGATGGTGACTGCAGCCATGAAATTAAAAGACGCTTACTCCCTGGAAGAAAAGTTATGACCAACCTAGATAGTATATTCAAAAGCAGAGACATTACTTTGCCGACTAAGGTCCATCTAGTCAAGGCTATGGTTTTTCCTGTGGTCATGTATGGATGTGAGAGTTGGACTCTGAAGGAGGCTGAGCGCCGAAGAATTGATGCTTTTGAACTGTGGTGTTGGAGAAGACTCTAGAGAGTCCCTTGGACTGCAAGGAGATCCAACCAGTTCATTCTGAAGGAGATCAGCCCTGGGATTTCTTTGGAAGGAATGATGCTGAAACTGAAGCTCTAGTACTTTGGCCACCTCATGCGAAGAGTTGACTCATTGGAAAAGACTCTGATGCTGGGAGGGATTGGGGGCAGGAGGAGAAGGGGATGACAGAGGATGGGATGGTTGGATGGCATCACGGACTCGATGGACGTGAGTCTGAGTGAACTCTGGGAGATGGTGATGGACAGGGAGGCCTGGCGTGCTGCGATTCATGGGGTCTCAAAGAGTCGGACACGACTGAGCGACTGAACTGAACTGAACTGATCAAACACTTGAACTCATGTTAAGGATCACTGGGAAGGAAATACTTTTCAAATGTAATCTTGAACAATATAAAATTATATTAATTTGAAAAAATTCAGACAGAAATGCAGAGTTCTTTGTCAGATGGTCATTTGAAGTTTCTAAATACCATGATCTGCTTTTTTTGCATGCTGAGTCCAAACTTAAGCTCTCAGTTTCAATCCTGACATTGTAACTATAATTTAAGGCATGCTAGCATAGGGGGCCCTCAGTTGCCAAATTTAGTTATTTAAAAATATCAGCAAGATGTGCAAACAGCATAGGCCTGCTAGGTTTGAGGATTTTAGCTAAAGATACTCCTGTTACATAACAGTAATGGTGCCTCTCCGTGTAACCCGTGACTTCAATATGAAGACAAAATTCTGCAGTTCACCACATTTATCACCATAAACACCTGAGACACTCACAGTGGGAAGACAATCCTTTAATAAAAGCTGTCAATTTGTATGATGCTATCCAACACCTAAAAATCAAAGTTGCTTTCTTGGTAACAACCAGGGCCTGTTATACAAACACTCGCAAGTATATTGGCAATAACTTTTATGTGAGCAGTTTCCCACCACTACTGTCACTCATTACACAGACACTGCCACATTTGTATAAGGTTATCTGTGGTGTGTTATTGGTGTTCTAAGCAGTTACAGCTTCCTTCTCCTAAAATGTCAGTGGTGAGTGTTTAATAAAATGATAAATAGCTTCTTGTTTGCTGCAAGAACACATATAAAACCATAAAAATGGAGAAGCCACCAACATCCATACACTTGCCTATTGGCAATACAAAGATTTTACTTGTCCCACTCTTCAAGCCGATGGCTTCAGAACCCTGGACCTGTGTGTGTTCTTAGGTTCTACTTTAGACCCTGTCCTCGGACAGTGATAGTCACCTTACGGTACAAACCCTCTACGATCCAGCCTGAATCTCATTACTAACACCAATAGTACAGGATTCAGCAGCACTTTTTTTTTTTTTTTCTTCTTCCCAAAAGTTAAGTTCTGCAAAGAGTCTGAGACTTTACCTGACCTGTGAGGTAAAAAGTTACCTTGCATAGACTCAAGAATGCCTCCAGAAAATACAAGATTCTTGGTTCAGAGACAAAGGGTTTAGTGCTCCCAGATAGCAAGAGGTGTGGGCTTATACCTGCACTGAAAAACCTAGAGTTCAGGGAACTTGAGCTTCTTACCACGGGCAGCAAGCCATCAAATCTGCTCGCCCACTGCCCTGGAGGGAAGCATAGTCCTTGTTACATCAGAGAGTAAATAGACCTGTCCACTGGCCTGTTAGAAGATACTACCCATGGTTCCCAAGGCTCTTTGCCACACAACACCTTTGAAAGGACAGTCTGGAATAAAGGTGGTCAGAGCCTCTGGTTGCAGCATGAGCGGAAACACGAGAGACTCATAATCACCCCCAGCGCCCAACAGCCAGGGAGTTCTTCCTCTGTCAGTTCTCCTGATGTTTCTGTCATTTAATTTGAATGACTCTGAGGGCACCTTTTCGTATTCACATTTCAGTTTTGTCTGGAGATCTGGAGAATTTTTAAAGTACAGCAGGGGAATTCTGCACTTTGAGAATCGCTTCTCCAGTTCAGACCCTTATTCCACAACATCTTACCAGTTCGGACCCTTATTCCATAACATCTTACGGAAAAACCTGAATTAACTTTTTGGCCAAACCAATACAATACAGTAAGGGAGCTGAGGCATGAAGTTAAGTGGCTTGTTTGGTCACAACTGTAAAGTGTCAATCCAGGTAATGGAATAATTAATATAAATCTAAACAGTACTAGATGACAGCCAAATACCCCCCCCCCTTTTTTTTTAAATTTAGAAACAAATTGTTTAAAAGGTAAGAGGGCAAAGGACTTCCCTTTATTAGGGACAAAGGACTTAACTTGGAATTCCCCATAAGCAAGGTCTGAGATTGGGATTACAGCCCAAGGCTATTTGGGAAGGGAGCCCAGGAGACATTATCAGGGGAGCAGCAGAAGGAAGGGATGGCAGAAGGCTTTTTATGAAGCAAGTTACTACTGCGGACACCTGGAGGGTCATCGCACTGGGAACCTGTGAGCCAGTGGATCACACACTCTGGCTACCCCACCCAAGGGAAGACGGAGCTGGTCTGTTTGGCAGACAGTTTCCATCAGTCCGTGGCTGGAGGACTCTGGGAGGTGTCCTGTCCTAGTACCTCTAACCTTCGCTTGGAGAGAACAGACTCTGAGGCAGAGCGAGCCTGGAGCACCGTGCCGCTGGCTGCAGAAGCAGGGTCCACGGGCAGGGAAAGGGCGCTTTCCTGGATGTGGGTGGATGCCAGCTGTGTCTGCTACCCTCAGCGCAGCCTGCCTTCATGGATAGTATGCACCCGTGTTGCATCTTCTCTAGTCTAAGCCTCCATCTCTGCATTGGGGGAAGTTCCTCAAATCTGATAGGGAGAGTGGTAGATGGTGATTACAGGAGAGGATTAAAGAATACAGCAAGTGCTGATCAAGGTGAGGAGGGAAGGCCCACCTGAAAATAATTAAAAATACAGGTAGGAGGAGTGGGATGAATTGGGAGACTGGGATTAACGTGTATACAGTATTAATACTATGCGTAAAATAGATAACTAATGAAACCCTAGTGGTTTCCCTGGTGGCTAGGTCAGTAAAGAATCCACCTTCAAAGGAGCAGACCACCTGCAATGCAGGAGACCCAGATTCGACCCCTGGATTTGGAAGATCCCCCGGAGAAGAAAATGGCAACCTATGCCAGTATTCTTGCCTGGGAAATCCCATGGACAGAGGAGCCTGGCGGGCTATAGTCCATGGGGTGGCAAAAGTCAGATATGACTTAGCGACTGAACGAATGAGAACCTACTGTATAGCACAGGGAACTCTACTCACTGCTCTGTGGTGACCTAAACGGGAAGGAAATGAAAAAAAAAAAGTGATACCTGCATATGTTTAACCGATTCACTTTGCTGAACAGCAGAAACTAACACAACATTGTAAAGCAATTATACTCCAATAAAAATTAATTTAAAAATAAAACATAGGCAGAAGAAGAGAGCAAGATAGAGAAGCAGAGGCCAAGAAGAACAGAGCAAAGAACCCTGGGTGTGAATCCAGTTGAAGGGACCCCTCAGAGGATGAAGGGCTGTGAGCAGGAAGCAAATGACAGACTCTCTCCTGAGTCCCTGTCCACAGAGCTTCGGCTGAGTCAGAACTGTCTTTCTGTTACAGATTAGAACAGTGACTCCAAAACTTTGAGTGGGAGGATCCCTTTAAACATAAACATATTTCTTTTCAAATATCTTCAAGTGTGACAGTAGTTTAAATATGATTAGCCAACTATGGGACTAAAAGCTACAGTGAATTCAGTAATATCACAAAATTTGTGCTTTCTTCCTCATGATGGCATCTGCTTGTACTTGAAAAATAGCAGGTAATAATGTCTGTGCAAGAGGGGAGTTTTCTCAGATGGTAGGTGGAGAGAGCACGCTGGTCAGGGACCCACCACAGTGACTCCTGGGTGAAAGCAAGCCTCGGTCTCAAAGGGGGCCATGTGAGGAGGGCCCTGAATGGCCTCCCACAGCACTGCCTTAGACGTGCATCCACTGGGCTTCCCTCAGTGGGTTGTGAGGATCAGACAAAGGACTTGGCAAGTGGTAAGAATACAATGAATGAACAACTACAGTGTCAATAATAACTTAAGCAATATAAATAGCTAAACATATATTACATTTTAAAAACACTATTTCCAAATTTGTTGTTCAGTTACTGAGTCGCTAACTCCATCTCCTGCTTTGCAGGTGGATTCTTTACCATCTGAACCACCAGGAAGCCCCTTCATTTACTATAGTGCATTTTAAAGATGAGATATAAACTTGCAATATATTTTTCTTTTAATTTCAACTTATGTTCCAGCTAAAGGGGCTTTCTGGTTAATCCTTACCCAAAATGAAAATTTAATTTAGCAGAACAGCCCTATTCCTGAGGCACCCTGATTAACTGAGGTTTTATTATGAAACACAGAAATGCTTCATGTGTGATGTTCGTTCACCTAAAGGCAGATTTCAAAATGGAAATGTCAGTAAAATCCTCTTAGTTTTTCTAAAGTTATGGAGCTCCTGTTAAAATTTTTCCTATCTAAAATTAATTCCACTCTGCTGCTAATAACACAAAAATTTTTTTTTGAAGTTTGATCATTTTTCCATCTCAAAGGAAGGGTGCTTCAAGAATTAAAGTTCTGATCTGTGTGTTTATAACCACAGGAAGTATTCCTTGGCAAAACAGATCCATTGACGGAGGAATGCATAAAGAAGATGCAGTACATATACACAAAGGAATACTGCTCAGTCATAAAATATAATGCCATTTACAGCAACATGGATGTACCCAGAGATCACCATACAGGGTAAAGTCAGAGAAGGACAAATATCATTTGACAATCACTTATACGTAGAATCTGAAAAAATGGTACAAATGAACTTGTGTATAAAACAGACATAGGATCACGGATGTAGAAAATAACCTTATGGTTACCAGGCAGGGAAAAGGGGAGGGATAAATTGGGAGATTGGGCTCGACACACTACTCTATATAAAACAGATAACTAATAGAAACCTACTGTACAGCACAAGCAACACTGCACAATGTTTTGTAATGACCTATGTGGAGAAAGAATCTAAGAAGGAGTGGATATATATATGTACAACTGATTCACTTCACTGTACACCTGAAACTAACACAACATTGTACATAAATTATAGTAAAAAATTTAAAAAAAGATCGCACAGCACACTAATTTTCCTCTAATTTATTTTAACCCTAAATTGCAGTCGACTTTATGGTGGTGTTTTATCTGTTTTTCTTTAAACAATTATATAATGCATATCTGTTTCCTGAAGTCCTGATCATCATTCAAAGCTAGAAGCAGGAGAATTATATTGATCAGATGGGGAATTCAGCTTACTTTATTTGGTTTGTATGAAATTGACTCTGTATTTGTGTCTGTGTCTTTAAAGCTTAATCCTGTCTGTCCCTAAGAGATGGATTTCATGGGTTTCCAGCCAATTCTTTCTCGAATCTGAAGAGGTAATGGAGACGTACTTGGGAGTTTTGGTGAGAAATAGACAAAATGTGGATAAAATGAAGCACTGAAATCTGAAATTCCATCTGCATTTATTTTGAAACTCTTTTTTAAAATCTGGATCATTAAAAAAAAACACCTCTTTATTGAATTTGTTACAATGTTGCTTCTGCTTTGGTTTATTGGCCAGGAGGCATGTGGGACCTTAGCTCTCCAACCAGGGGTGACCGGGGATTGAACTCACACCCCTTGCACTGGAAGGCAAGTCTTAATCACCAGATGACGAGAGAAGTTCCTGAAATTCTGATAGTGAGTTCATCTAGTTCCAGTTCAGTCACTCAGTCGTGTCTGACTCTTTGTGACCCCATGAACTGCAGCATGCCAGGCTTCTCTGTCTGTTACCAACTCCTGGAGTCTACTCAAACCCATGTCCATTAAGTCGGTGATGCCATCCAACCATCTCATCCTCTGTCGTCCCCTTCTCCTCCTGCCCTCAATCTTTCCCAGCATCAGGGTCTTTTCAAACGAGTCAGATCTTCACATCAGGTGGCCAAAATATTGGAGTTTCCACTTCAACATCAGTCCTTCCAATGAACACCCGGGACTGATCTCCTTTAGAATGGACTGGTTGGATCTGCTTGCAGTCCAAGGGACTCTCAAGAGTCTTCTCCGACACCACAGTTCAAAAGCATCAGTTCTTCAGTGCTCAGCTTTCTTTCTTTATAGTCCAGCTCTCACATCTAAACATGACTACTGCAAAAACCATAGCCTTGACTAAAGAGACCTTTGTTGACAAAATAATGTCTCTGCTTTTTAATATGCTGTCTAGGTTGGTCATAACTTTCCTTCCAAGGAGTAAGCATCTTTTAATTTCATGGCTGCAGTCACCATCTGCAATGATTTTGGAGCCCCCCAAAATAAAGTCTAGCACTGTTCCCACTGTTTCCCCACCTATTTGCCATGAAGTGATGGGACCGGATGCCATGATCTTCATTTTCTGAATGTTGAGCTTTAAGCCAACTTTTTCACTCTCCTCTTTCACTTTCTTCAAGAGGCTTTTTAGTTCTTTTTCACTTTCTGCCATAAGGGTGATGTCATCTGCATATCTGAGGTTATTGATATAAAGGCTTCTTTTCAGTCCTCTTTGCTAATGCTCACAGCCCTCTGTTCTCCTTGGCAAACTCATAAATGTTTGGAGTTTCCATCCATCATTAAAGATGTATTAAGTGTCTGTCTTGTCTTGGGTCCATGGGAAAAGGTGCTGGAGCCACAGAAGAGAATCTGACATGGTCCTGCCCTCAGGCTGTTTACAGCTGAGCCAAGATAGATGACACAATGCAAGGGCAATAAAGCTCATTATACAGGTGGAAGACCTATAGCACTAATGCTAGTTTTATAGCCAAAAGTCACTTGAGGGCAAATACTATGACTTGCTCATTTCTGGCTTCCTGTGGAGCACTCTCCCATTTAGTAAGTCAGCAATAAATATTAATTAAATGTAACCAAATGACCAAAAATAGAATTGTTTATCCCACACAAACCAATTTACCCAGCTTTTATGTTTCTGATATGGGCACTTTTTCTTTGCCGATACTCACATCCAAATCCCTCGGCGACACTGGAAGTCTGTTCTCTTCTGTCCCCACATCCAGTACTGTCCATTCCTTTGAGCTTCTCCTCTCAACTTTCCTAGACCTGTTCCTATCCAGTCACACCATCCCAGTTTGAGTTATTACCTTTCTAAGTGTTCCAAACTTCTATTTTTATTTTTTAAAAAAATTTAAAAAGTGTTGTAAACTTCTGACAGCTCAGCATTTTTTGGCAAAGGCACCAAATGAGTTATCCCACCATCACGATGATGCCCACACTTAATTCCTGCTGCTCTGGAGCTTAGAACCCTGAGGACAGAGCCCATGCTGGGTCCTGCCAAGGCCAAGCTTGGGGAGAGGGAAGGAAGAAGTCGAATTTCAACAAGGTTTCTCTCTGGAGCTGAGATGCCTGATGGCCTCTTGGCCCTGCCTGTGATCACTGGAGGAGGAGCTCAGTTGGGAAGTTTCATTCTGAACCTGATGAAACTCAAGAGATTATCAGTTGCCTAGAGGAATGGCAGATGAGCTGGGAGCTCCCTAAGGCTGCAGGTTTGAAAGTTAACCCCCGAAAATCAGACCGGAAATATACAAAAAAATGATTGAGCCTCTCTAAAAAAGAAAGGTACATATTAATGAAAACAAATGGGCCAATATTGTTTTGGGTATATAACTGTTGGAGGTTAGAACATGCCAGATAAGGACAAACATGGATAAGTTAGAAAGGTAGTGACGTTAGATAAATGAACAGATAGATGACTGCATTTTAGGAAACAGCAGAAATGCAATGTGCACAGAAAACTGCACCAGATAAAGACTGAGAAAGAGATGTTGGGTTGCAGACAGAGAATGTCCTTGGTGAGTTTACAAAGACCCAGAGAAGGAAGAGGAGTTCAACTCTCCATTCAGTGAAGGTTACAAAGCAGAGGAATAGCAAAAAACTGGGTCAATATTGTTATACCTATTTTGAGTAAACTAATTTAGAACTGGGCCAGACCATTTACTATAAACTCTGCTTTCCTTCTTAGGAAGACAAAGTTTTCACAAAACAACAGACTGAGGAAGCTTCTTTCTCAAGGATGTAGAACAGGTGGCTGTCTCTGACACCCTGACCTTGGACTGATGGTGGCTCAGTGCCCTGATCCCCTCCAGCCACTGACCACTGAGTGCTTCCTACTGCCTGGAAGTATGCCAGGGACTTCCAGAGGAGCTGGGCAAATATTATCTCCATGTTGGATAGATTTTAGATAGGGTAAGAAACTCTTGTTCCACAGTTGAAGAACCAGACAGTCAAACACTCAACTGGGACTTCAAAGATATACTGGCTCCAGGACCCTCCTTGGGTACTTGTGTTGGGAAAGAGGCATTCATTCAGTGACATCATCTTGTCACCTGGGGTAAACTACGATTGCTTTAATATAATGAGAGGCCAGGAGCCTAAGGAAGACCCTCATTAACATGGATCCGGCCTATTCCACCAGGATATCAGAATCATTTGAATAGTAGGATTTCCTTTGGGGAAGCCACGTGGGGGGAGATTGATGACAGACATCTGGATACATGTGCCTGTTTAAGGAACCCTGTGTCTTGCCCCTCCTCTTGGGTTTCAGTCTTCCAAGTGTGTTTACAGGTAAGCATGTGGCCAGGCGGCCCGACGGTCCCACCACCAGTGACAACTCCTGGGACCTACATTCCTGCAGTTCCACCCAGGATTTCGCCCTGTGGGCGGGTTCGAGCTGGACACAGAGGGAGGAACAGACATTGTGGTTTCCTCTTCTGCTTTTAAGAACTGCTTCCGACGATAACGAGGGAGTCAAAAAGTGTCTGGTTGGGAAAGTAAATAGATACGAGGCAAATAAATAAAAATGCCCAGAAGCAACTACACGGAGGAAGTGACATTTTTCTGTAAGTCACTTTTCTGATGGACCGCAGGCCTGCTCCGCCGAGGGTGCCGTGGGAAGGCTTCCGGGAGAGGGGGCGGTGGCCAAGCCCCAGCGCGTCCTGATAAGAAAATCAAACAAAAAGGGGATGGACAGACCACCCGTCGGTCCTTCGAGGCCGGGCTGCTGCTGCTCTCGCCTCTCCCGTCTTCCTATTCGCTCCCGGACGCGCAGGGTCGGAGCTGGGCCTCCCCTCCCCTCGGCGCCCGGCCCGGCCCGGCCCCGCGCAGGGTCCTCCGGGCCGGGCGGCGCCCGCGTTTGAGCCTCGAGCCAGCCCCGGCGCCGCCCGAGCCGGGCCGCCGTGCGCGCCCAGGTGGGTCCCGGGCGGCGGGCGCGCGGGCCTGGGCGGCCCCGGCGGCGTCACTGGGCGGAGCGGAGGAGGACGAGGAGGAGGAGGAAGGGCGCGCGGCGGGCGCAGCCGGGAGGGGCGGGGGCGCCGCGGCGGGAGCGAGGCCGGAGCCGAGCGGGCCGGCGGGCGCGGGGCTCGGCGGCGGGGGTCGGCCGGGCCCGCGGGGTCCGCCCGGGCCGGAGCGTCGGCCGAGCGGCGGGAGGAGCGAGCGGCGCAGACAAAGAGCGGCGCCTGGGCGGGCGCAGGGCGGCCGCCGCCCGGGACCCGCGCCGCTGCCCCGGCCTCGGCGGGCGGCGCGCGAGGTAAGCGGGGGCCGGGGGCTGGGGCCCGAGGGTCGGGGCTCGGGGGCTGGGGCCCGGGCGGAGGCCGCCAACTTGGGCGGCTCGCGGAGTTGCGGGGCAGCCGGGGCGGGGCGCGCCGGGGCCGGAGCCGGGGCTGGGGGCCCGGTCGCTTGCGCGGCCTGGCCTCGCGGCTGCGGGCACCTCCGGCTCGCCCCCTCCCCCGGTCGGGCGGGCGGGGCAGGCCTCTGCGCGGTGGTCCCGGAGCGGGGACCGGGGAGGCCGGGCGCGCCGCCGGCGAGGACCGCGTGGATCGCCGGCCCCGCGCAGGCAGGACCGGGAGGCGAGCGCGGCCCGCACAACTTCTGGGATCGGGACTGTTGGCGACCCCGCGCGGAGCTGCTGTCACTTGGCGTCCGGGAGGCTTCCCGCGGCCCCTAGGCGCTTCGTGCCGGGCTCCGCGTCCGACCGGGGATCGCCGGCCCCGGAAACAAAGTTTCTCACGATCGCGCTGCCCTGGTAGCTTATTCTGGGCGATCGAACCACCCAGCGGTTCTGGAAGAATTCGGTGTGTGATTGTAGGCGTAGACGGTAACTCCCTCGTGAGCGCATTCGGCGTGGAGCGAGTGGGGGGCGTGATTGCAAAGCGCTTTCGTGTGTGGACCGTGGCGGTCGCCCTGAAAGGGCTGCGCGTGTGCCGGGGCTCTGGGCTCACTGGCAGCTCGTCCGCGTGGGGACAAAGCTGGAGCCGGCGCGGGGCGACCTCTGGCACTCAGGCTAGGTCGGGTCCCCTGTGTTTGCCTTTGTTTATTTTGCCAACAGGTTTGGGGCTGAGCCTGGCAAGTTTGGGTATGCGCAGGGGATGAGCAGGCCTCAGCGCTGGGCCCACGCAGGCCCACTCCTGCCCTTGACCCCAAAGAAAGTGAACCCCCGAGAGGCTACGGGGTGTGGCCTGGGGGTGGGGAACCCAGAGGTAGCAGAGTCCCGCCTGGTCCCGGCCCGGCTTCCTCCTCTGCTTCGCCGAAGGGATTTAGTAGGAATGAGAGTAATTTGAGGCGTGTTTTGTCCCTCTGCATCAGGTATCTTTGGCAACAGGGCTTTTCAAGGCTAAAAGAGACTGAAAATGAAATCACTCTGGGTGCTTTGAGTTATCACAGCAGACCTAAACTTTATTTCCAAACACTACCCGTAATTCACTTACCGGGTGTCCCCAGATATTAATAAACGGGTAAATTAATAACAGGAATTGAGCCTGGGCCAAGGGTTTAGTAAATAGGAGGGCAGTGGTGAACAGGAGATGAAGTGGGTTCAACTGCGAGACTGAGCTGTCCATGTAGGTTTTTAGGTGGTCGGAACAGGGATTTCCCCAGATGTGAGTGTTAACCATGATTCTGAAGCAGTGACCGGGAGGGAAAATCCTACATTGATGTTTCTCCTCTCCAGGTTGATTAGATGTAGTGTTGATTGAGGGAGAATGCAAATGGCAACCCACTCCAATACTCTTGCCTGGAGAATCCCAGGGATAGAGGAGCCTGGTGGGCTGCCGTCTCTGGGGTTGCACAGAGTCAGACACGACTGAAGCAACTTAGCAGCAGCAGCAGCAGCATTGACTGAACAAAGTGGCCAGATTTTAGCGGTCCTCTGGCTGCAGCTAGCTGAGGCTGAAATTGGAAACTTAAAGCGGTGGTAAGCTGGTGGTACCAAAGAGGCCTCATCTGGGCTTCAAGCTTCTCAGCTGCTCCCTAGACACGCTGCGGGATTGCTCCTGGAACATGGGATGAAGTCGGGTGGTGAATTGCGTCCAGAGAACAGACTGACCCAGTACCTTCTCTCCCCACTTAATGTGGGGCCTGATTAAGGTGATTTCAAGTAGCTGTGCTCACTTGTCAGACTTTGAGGTTTTCTTTATCACATGCCTTGCACTTCAGGTCTCTTCATCCCTCCTCTCTTGGAAGCTGTGATGTTTCCCAGCCTCTGTTGTTTGCATCAAGCGATGACTGAGATTTTCCAGCAAATGCATCATATGTACACGGTATTTGAGAAGTGCGCTATTATCCATGTTAAACATACCCAAAATCTTTCTTGTGTGTATACAAACTGAATAACTTTTTAATTTTTTTACTTTTCATTGCTCTGGGCCTCTCTTGCCACCCACTGCTTCCTCTTGTTGCGGAGCATGGGCTCTAGGCACACAGGCTTCGGTAGTTACTGTATGTGGGCTCAGTAGTTGCCGCTCCTGGGCTGTAGAGCACAGGCTCAGTAGTTGTGGCACGTGAGCTTAGTTGCTCCACGGCATGTAGGATCTTCCTGAACCAGGGATCAAACCTGTGTTTCCTACATTGGCAGGCAGACTCTTCACCTCTGAGCCACCAGGGAAGCCCTGGATAACCTTTTAAAATACCCTAAAGTCTTCTTGATTGTCTGGAATGACCAGATCCTCTTCCTTGGTTACTTCAGTTGCCCCAACTGGATGAGGCTGTGTTACACAATTCTCCAGGATATGCATGCTTGTAACTACCCAGCATGGCCAGCAGTGTGAGCTGAGGGCGAGGGCCACACATGTTTGTCCCACATGAAGAATGGAACTGAAGGCTGCTCCCTAGAACTGCATGGCAGGGCAGTGGACCATGTTTGGAAGTCTAGTAAGCTGACTTTTCAAAAATGGACAGGAAACTCCCCACAGCTCAACCCCAAGGCTTGCGAAATTAATTTTCCCATCCAGATGAGTGGCAAATGGCACTTCCAGATGGTTTCTCTTTCCTCAAATGAGTGATGGAAACCCCATGTTTTCAGAGGCTCAAAGTGATACTGTGATGATATTGCTAAATGCTTGAGTTAAGGCAGCTTAGAAGGACAGGACAGCCTTTTAACAGTTTTGAAAGTATGTAGCCGAAATAAAAATAGTTTATTTCTTTAGGCCATTTTAGTGGCATTGTTTTGAAAATTAGACTGTTTTCTTCTGCATTTCGTTTTGAATGGATCTCAAAGTATGTCAGTTTCTGAAGGTGTAATCGACATTCGTCAATTATAACTGCTTCCCTCTCCCTGCCCTAACAACACACACACAGACATTTGTCACAGTTGGCCCTGTGGATTCTTTGTGTTCTTTCGAGAAAATACTGATTGAGCACGTGAATGTTGAATCCTGTCAGTCATTAAGGCTCTAGGTTCATAAGGTTTTGTCTGCAGTGCTTCCAGGCCCAGACAATGGGGGGATTTGGTCTGGTGGCCTCTCTGTTTGAGAAGTTATCTGTCTAATGAATCATTTATAGTCCTGAACCTAAAACAAAAAAAAAAAAAAAGAGAGAGAAAAGGCAAGATGAAAAACAAACCCAACTGCATAACCCCCTGGTGGGATGACTGAATATTTAACTTTTCAGTAGAGTGTCTGTGCATGTTGACCTGAACTGGAAACTCTGGGCAGAGCATTTATTATCCTGACCGCGGGAAGCTGGTCATTTAGTGTCCTTTTACTTCTTTGTATACCATTTGTGTTTTAAAATGTTTTTAAGAAAAGAAGCTTCAAGTGCACTCAGAAGGGAAATACTGCAGTTTCTCTTTTTGAGACAGTTTTGGAAAGTGGGGTGTTTTTGCTGGTCAGTGGTTAACGTAGATCTGAAATGCCAAAGTCGGATAAAAATAATAGATGCTCGTGTTCTGATATTAGATTGCAGTTTACCAATTACTTTCCCATTCGCCACCATAAAGAGAACGTGGGGACCTGGGCTCTGGCCTTGACATCAGTGTGAGGACCCCGGAGCCCAGGGACAGTGGCAGGGTGACAGAGCCCCCTGCCCTGCTCAGGAGGAGGAGGTGACCTCAAAGGTGCTGGGTGAGGTGGTCCTGGGGAGGCTGTGGATCTGCTGCCAGGTCCCAATGGGACCAAGCGTGTGGCCCCTGCCTGGCTGTTGGTGGGACCAGGGTCAGTAGGTGACCTCATGTCCCGGTTTCAGTGTCTGAGCCTCGTTGGCCTGGATGTTCTCTGTGGGCTGAAGGGCGCTTGTCCTGGTTTAGCGTATGCACGTCCACTCAGACTGTCCTCACAGATCCAGACTGAGCGTCAAAAGGAAACTGATTTCTCGCCCTTCTAGAGGCTGCAAAGTGGTCATCAAGGTGCGGGCAGACTAGGTTCTCAGTGAGGCTCTCTTCCAGGCTCCACTGGCTGCCTTCACTTGTGTCCTCAGGTGCTCTGTGTGTTTGTCCCTCTTCCCAGGAGGTCGCTGCTCCTCTTGGGTTAGGGCCCCACCCTTCTGACCTTGTTAAACCTTCAGTTGCTACAGAGGTTCTGTCTCCAGATGAGTCACTTGGGTGGTGAGAGCTTCAGCACTTGAGTACGGGGACAAACAGTTCTGTCCACGACTGTCACTCTTCAAAACCAGGCTGATGATTTTAGGGCATCTCATGGCTTCTGTTTCCCAAGTGCTTGAAAACACCACTGGGGCAGGAGGGGAGGGGTGACAGCTCAGTTTCCCTCACAAAGCCTCGTACTGCTGTGGTAGGCGGGCGCCGGGCCCAGATGCTTCAGGTCTTGAGGAGAGAGGACAGCCCTGACTGAGGCCCTTTGTGGACATTTCCCCTTAGCCCGTGTTGGCTCAGCTGCAGCATGGTTTTGGGACCAGGATCAGTGTCAAATAGGAGCTATATGCAAGTGTTGAATTTTGTATGGAGATGCAGGTGTTTCCTGTGGATGGAACCCACGGCTGGGAGCATCACCGGGACTGCCCTGTGACTGTGGGTTCACCGGGAGCCAGGCAGGTGCAGGCGGGTTTGGTAATATCCACCCCGATCACATGTGTGTTTCTGGCCAGGGCCAGCATGAGCTGTTCCAGGTGGTCACCTGTGTGACCACAACTGCAAACCTGTCCATTCATGACTCACTCGGTCATTCAAGTGAATCACGCGACTTCTCCCGGCTCATTTCCCCTGGAAATTCTGAACCTCTTGGCTGGGAGTACTATCTCCTGACCTGCCTGCCTTTGGGTTAATGTCCCCAGCATTGCCTCACTGTGTCATCCTGGATTCTCTCTCACCTCCCAGATCCCACATCTTATCAGTTTTACCCCTGAAGATCTCTTCCATCTGCGCCTGAGGTACTTAACTCCTCTCTCACTGGCTCTGGCAGCCCCTCTGTTACCACACTCGCCTGATCACTGCGCCCTGGTACCCACACCTGGCTGTGGTCCCAGCATTGGCTCTCCATTGCCCTCAGGTCAGTGTCGCCGGTGCTCAGCAAGGGCCTGCACCATGGGCTCCTCCCTGCTCCCCCAGCCTCTATGTACACCTCCCACCCCGTACACACTGAGTCAAAGCCTGCTCGTTGTGATAACAGAATACCAGCGTTTATCGTCAGCTTATTTTTAAAGACGTGTGTACTTCGGGGCTGATTCATTGCTACCCTTGTAATAACAGCCTCATGATACACAGCAGCTTTGTACCCCGAAACTGTGCTGGACCCTTAAGGAAGGAGGAGAAGCTGGTGCCAAAAATGCTATGTCTTTTTTAACATGGAGTATTTCCTGCAAACACCCGTTGAAGACATCAATTGTTAAGAACAGTGCTGTCCCCTTCAAATATACACATGTGAGTCACAGATGGGATTTAAAATGTCTGGTAGCCACATTGGACTCCCCTGGTGGTTCAGTGGGAAATAATCTGCCTGCCACTACAGGAGAGAGGGGTTGGATCCCTGGGTTGGGAAGATCCCCTGGAGAAGGAAACAGCAACCCACTCCAGTATTCTTGCCTAGAGAATCCCATGGACAGAGGAGCCTGGGACGACAGTCCACGGGATTGTAAAGAGTGGGACAGGAATGAGTGAATAAACAACAACAGCAGTAACCACTTTAAAGATATAAGAAGAAACAAGCAAAATTAATTTTCACAATGTATTCTTTTACCCGGTAGAGCCACAATACTTTTATTCCCAGTGTTCAACGTAAAACCCTCTTAATGAGACGGTGCACATTGTTCTGTTCATGTGCAGCCTGCGACACCCTGTGTGCATTCTTCATCCGTGGCATGCCTCTTCCCTCCCCACGCTGGGGTGTTTACTGGCCCCTTGAGACCGGTGACTCTGTGTAGGAGAGCACAGGTCTGTACGCTTTCATGATTCAAGCTCCATGTAATCTGTGTTTTCCTAAGTTGAGATAGCTAAGAAGACATAGTGAGAGCAACCTGGAATCATAATCATGGTAATTATTATTCTTTAGCGGAAAGGTATAATCTCTGTCGTGCTAAGGAAGACTGTAATATTCCATGTACTCACGCACGTTTAGAATACTAGAACCTGATTTGCTTACCTATAATCAGAATGCTTGTATATTTTACAAACGTTTTAAAATGTATTTTGAATTCTAAAGGTTAAATTACCAATGTGAAATAACTGTTTTGGGGTGTTAGTTTTCAGTGTACTTCTGATATATGTCAAGTACTTAATTTCTAAGTATGGAATCTAAAGTCATAGTTTTTTGTTTAATATTTATTTATATATTTACTTTGGCTGTCCTGGGTCTTTGTTGCTTTTCCAGCTTTCTCTGTCTTTGGTGCAAGGGTTTCTCACTGCGGCAGCTTCTCTTGTTGCACAGCACGGGCTCTTAGGACTCTCAGCACATGGGCTCAGTAACTGCAGTTCCCGGGCTCTAGCGCACAGGCTCAGTAGTTGTGGCTCATGGGCTTAGTTGTTCCGAGACATGTGGGATCTTCCCAGACCAGAGATCGAACCCATGTCTCCTGCATTGGCAGGTGGACTCTTCACCACTGAGCCACCAGGGACGTCCTAAAATCATAGTACTTTAGGGGTCACTGGGTTCTTCCCTGACACACACACATCACACACATTGTAGTGATGGTACTAACCATGTTACACACAGTATTAGCTCATTCATTGCTCACGGAAGTTGAGTGTGGTTGGTTGCTGTGTTTCTCTTCAGAGATGAGAGTAGAGAGACCTAGCAGGTTAGGCTGCATAAGGTTCCAGAGCTGGTCAGCAGATCTGGAATTCAAACGCACCCTGTCTGACTGCTGAGGCTCTACTTTTATCCCCTATGCCAGGCCACCATTTCTTCATTAAAAGAAAATACATAAACAGAGCTGTAAACTTTTATGATGGTGTAGGATTGGGGAAACATCATGGAGAATCACGACAGTGGGTGGGGCTTGGATGTCACTCATTCTGGACCTCTTATCAGCCCTGGACTCTGGAAGGACACACGAGCAACCTCAGCTGCTCCAGCAGTCCTGGTGGGTGTGCCCTGGAGGTGGTGCAGTGGAGACCATCCCCGGCCTTGCTGCTCCTCCCCCAGCCTGCCTCCTGAGCACCACAGGCAGGGAGCCCCAGACGGACCCAGCTCAGAGCTGGGTCTCAGCTGTTCCGCCGCCCCCCGCCCACCCCAGAAAGCTTCCAACTCAGATGGCTACACCCACCCCCCAGAGTGTCTTCAGAGGGGCCTGAGAATTTGCTTTTCTCATGAGTTCTCAGGTGCTCTGGAGTTTTGGAAGACCGCTGTTGCAAGGGCTTGGTAGGAACCTTGACATTGACTGCCATCTTAGGCGAGGCTTGTAGTACCAGACCATCCTAAACTTTCCCTTCTGTTGTCAGAGGACCCTTGTGGCCCTCTGTGCTGGGCAGCCTCCCCTCAGGGCAGATGGAACTGAGGTATAACTGAGAGTCTGGTTCTTTGTGTGTTCGCAGGTCAGAAAGGCCGTGGTCTCCAATGGGCTGTAAGGCAGGCAGGTGCTCTTAATTCACGGGCTTAGATTTGCAGTCCAGCTGCTACTCCTGTGGCATGTTCCAGGAGGAGTAGCAGCAAAGATTTATTTACTTAAACAAGCTTAATAATTCTCCCAGCTGCAGTGGGGGCGGCCAGCTGGGGAGGAACCTTCCAAGAGGGGGAGATGGGTGTGAGATGCTTAGTAAGCCGCCAGTGGCTGACTCCTTGGACAAGCCCTTCAGCATCTGCATCCATCTTCCTTAAAGGATGTGCCATAGTTTTGTAAGCCTGTGAGTTTTGGCTGAGCATTTAAGGATGTTTGCAAATCAACAGGTATTTTAATGATGTTACTTGTGAGCCTGGCCAAAGAAGAAAAGAACAGTTCTCCATCCCTCTTTCCAGCTGGGTTTGTTTCTGTTGTTGTTGGAATTTTTTTTTTTTTTTTAAGAATTAATACAAGAGTTCGATAAGATCACTGGATACAGACCTAAGTTATACAAATCAATAGCCTACCAGTTATGTAACTAATTATAAAATATGATAGATGAAAAGTACTCATTTTCATTAGAAAAGTATTTCTAATAAAATATATATTATGCTTCATTAGAACACCAGCTGTGTTCATTTTAAGGGCAGTCCCTTTAAAAGTTCATGTCCCTGTTTTCAAATGTGTGTGTGTGTTGGGGGCGGGGACACGCCGGATTGGTGATGAAGAGCTCTCTTGTTGCTCTGAGTGATGGGAATCAGCTTGGAGACACGGGTGTTAAAAACCACAAGCTGCTTGAGTATTTTTAAGAGACCAAGAAATACCAAGGGATTCAGGGAGTTACTTTAGAAACAGTTTCTGGACATTGGATCTAGGTGAATAGTGAGTTTTCATCAAACTGCTTTTTTTTAAGGAATATATTTAGGAACAGAATCTAGCAAGACAGATATTAAAAAAAGACTTTTCCTTTCTTTCGATTCTTTTCTGTGTATTTCATGTTTGTGTATGACTTCCCCACCCTGATGGTGCGACTTCAGCCACCTGCCTTCCTTACCTGCACTCAGATGGTTTTTCTTCAGGAGTACAGTTACCGCCGTCCATGGACCAGCCTGGCTTGTATGTACAAGCTCTCCTCCCTTTATTCAGCCATCTACTGCTTCATTTCCCTTCTTGGAGTCTCCTTCATAGGTCTGTTTCATGTGGTTCAGGAGGTAAGACTCAGAAGTGACTATAAAGAAATTATCCTCTTAAAAAAAAAAGTAGGGGAAGGACAGCAGACCCTCTGCTGTTGTCATTGTCATGCTGAGGGGGGCCTGCATGGAACTGAGGCTCTGTTGAGGATCCCAGGTGAGGACTCTGGTGTTTAATTGTTGCTGCTTGAACTTGTCTGTGCCTTGCACCCACAGCTCAGGGCTGAGTGGAGGGAGGAGAGGGAAGGGTGCCCCGCTTTCTGGAGGAAGGAGATCCTCTTTTTCTTCATGTCTCAGATCAGAGAGGGTTGTTATCATCAAGAGCAGAAAATGTTTTCAACATAGTGCATTTTCTCATAGTGCAGCATGGTGCAAATTCCCATCTGTGTTTGGATTTTCCTAGCTGCTAGGTTTGGATTGAGAAATAAGTGATTCACTTTTGCAAATACAAAATAAAAATACCTTTTCAAATGTTGATATTAAAGAAATTTGAGACTTGACCCACTACTCTTGTATATAAATTAGTGGTTCTCAGCTGGGGGTGGTTCTGCCCTTCTGGACAGTTGGCAGTGTCTGGGGACATTTTCCAGTTGTCCAGACTTGAGAGTGGTCCTGGTGTCCAGTGGGTCAAGGCCAGGGATACTGGCCCGTCTTGGCAATGTACATTATAGTCCCGACTTCAAAGGGCTAACTGCCCAAAGATGTCAGTATTTCAGCAGCCTTATTTTAAGTGAGTACTGCTGTACTTGGCTTAAACCTTTCAGTTAATGGCCCATGTATTCTTTCATACAGTTGCCCTCTTGGAGATCATTGCCATCCAGCCATCCCTGGAATTTTTATAAACATGAAAAATAATGCCTATTTAGAAAGCCGAAGGCGAAAGGAGAAGGGGGCAGCAGAAGAGATGGATAGATAGCATTGTTGACTCAACAGACATGAATTTGAGCAAATGCTGGGAGATGATGAAGGACAGGGAAGCCTGGCGTGCTGCAGTTTACGGGGTCGCAAAGAGTCAGACACAACTTAGCAACTGAACAACAACAACAACAACAGAAAGCTGAAAAGTATTTATGCATCTCTGCAGTTAAATATAAAAAGGAGAAACTTTGACATATCATGGTTTATCTGTTGGTGGAAAAGTAGGGGATGCGTTGTTTTTAAAATTTTCTACTTCCATTTGGACCATGGAAATATGAAATGCTGATTTTGTAGGAAGCATTAGGAAATCTAGCTGAACTGTGGTGACAATGCGTTCTCCTTAGAATATCCACTAACAGGAAAGTAATGGGGTCCCTTATCAATTGCTTGTAGTAAGTAGTTGATTTTCAGAGTTTGTTTTGGTGAAATATATCTATTTACTTAGGCTCAGCATCCTTACAGCATCCTTAGGTGATGGTCTACAGAAAAAAAATTCTTTTGTTATTACTAAAGTTTATTAGGTTCTAGGTTCAGCCTACTCTTCTTTGAACGAGTCACATCTGTTAGCTTTTGAATGCTTTATTTCCTTTTTTGTAAGGTCTAAAATAAACTCTTCAGGGGAGAGAGAACAAAAATATCACAAATTAGACGTTATCCAGGGAAAAGGAAGGGGAAAATGATAATTTGGCTGTTAGTTTCTGAGTCTCCGGGTCTGGCTCAGGGCAGAGCTGCTTGTTAGCTGCCTTGTCTGGACTGTGATATTCTGTGTACATTTTCTTTTTTTCCCTTATGAGCAGGTCCTGACTTGAGAAAGTCAGAGAAGCCTTGATATCCAGAGGGCGGCCAGTTAGAAGTTTTTTTGGCTTAATCTTGATCTGTTTTCTGTAAATCATTTCCTGTTGCCTTGCTCTTCCCTTTTGCTTGGTCGCCTCTTATCTGCTCTCTTCCTGTTCTGTTACCAGGATAAACACAGAATCAGCACTCAGGGCGTTTTTGAACTTTTTTTGGTAGAGGTGGTTAAAAGTACAATCAGTCTTTTCTTTCCTTAGCCTCCCATCCTTGCGGGCACAGAGAAAGACCTCTGAGAGAGTCATAGTAACTCTTTGGAAAGACCTCTTAGACAGTCATAGTAATAAGTCTTTGGACAAGCTTGGAAATTTTGCAGTGGTGTGCTGGCTGGGTAACACTGTGTGTATCTAATTGTTGTGTGTCATTGTGTCATTCAGTTCCAACACTGGTGGAAGGAGCAAGTGTTACTTGGCCACCGTGGAGAGGGGCAGCTGAGGGGCACAGGGATGGGCTGCAGGAGCCCTGTGTCGGGTGATGCCCCAGCTCTGGAACTACAGATGCAGGACTTTTGTAGGGCTTTGCATTTACAGTATTGAAATCCTCTCCTTCCTCAAAATAAACCATTTGCCTGAATGCAGTAATGTCTTGACTTTTAATTATAACAGTGTGTGCCAAGTCGCTTTAGTGGTTTCCGACTCTGTGGACTGTAGCCCACCAGGCTTCTCTGTCCTTGGGATTCTCCAGACAAGCATACTGGAGTGGGTTGCCATGCCCTCCTCCAGGGGATTTTCCTGACCCAGGGATCAAACCTGTGTCTCCTAGGTCTCCTGCTTTGGCGGGCCAGTTCTTTACCGCTAGCACCACCTGGGAAGCCCAATTATAACAGGGGCTGGATTAAAACAGCCTCATCCTGAACTTCATAAATAGCTGGTCTAAATGTGAGCTTGAAAGGTCTGGCTTCCTGTGAGCAGTAGAGGTACGCATGTTCTTCTCCACCTGCTTGTAGTTGTTTTTTTTAAAATTTATTTGGCTGCATCGGGTCTCAGTTGTGGACTCAGGATCTTTCATTGTGGTGCACAGACCCTAGCTGTGGTGCTGCATGGGCTTTGGTACCCCTCGGCATGTGGGATCTTACTTCCTTCACCAGGGATTGAACCCCTGTCCCCCCAAATACTTAACCACTGAACCATCAGCGAAGCCGCCTCGCCCCCCGCCACACACACTGCTAGCTTGTCCAAGGTGCACAGCTCATTTCTAACTCCTCTCCACCTCTGTTTTGTGTTCTGGGAAGCAGAAGCTTAGTTCTGGTGGGGGGGGGGGGGTGGTGTGTGTCTGTGTGTGTGTGTCTGTGTGTGTGTCTGTGTGTCTGCATACCCTGTTTAGGAATTGGCAACTGTGCAGTTCCTTTTTCAAGAAGGGTCTTCAGAGCAGCCAGCCTGCATGGTAAACTGAAGATGCTATTTCCTTTTTGTGAATCTGGCTGGAGGACCATGCGTGTTGAGGACAAAGCTGCCTTCTGCATCCTGAGCTGACTCACAGATCAGATTACCCCTCAGTTTGTCATCACTAAGTTGTTGAGTGGCGGCTTGAGAGGAGCTATGGCAGAAGCTGCAGAAACACACAGGGGGACCAGATAGACCTGCCCTCAGGGAGCTTGTCAGCCAGCCCGGGTAACTTTACCCGTTCACGATTGACCCTCATCTCAGTTAACACGTATCCAAGATGAGTGTCATGCCTCTGTGTGGGGTTCTGTGGGAGGTGTGAGGAAGACCCATGCAAAGTCCCCAGGCCAGTTAGAATTCATTTCAGATACCCCAGGGAGGGATTTCCCTGGTGGTCCCGTGGTTAAGGCTCCATGCTTCCACTGCAAGGACTGTGGGTTCGGTCAATTGTAGAGGAACTAAGACCTCACATATCTCAAAGCACAGCAGAAAAATTAAAAAAAAATTTTTTTTTTCAATAAAACATCAAATATTTCAGGGGGAGTGAGACAGCCCTGAGACCATAGGGTGTCTGCTGAGCAGGGATTGTCTCTCTTGCCAGTGGTAAAGCTCTGTGGTTGCTGTAGCTGGTCAGCACCCAGTTCTCCACCAACCACCCCCCTCCATCCACCCTTCCTGGGATAGTGCTGTCATCCAGAGTCTGCTTGAGGCCATGCTGTTGGTTTACTTAGGATAAACAGATGGTTTTGGAGTCAACTAGTCCATAATTTGCAGATTATATAAACTCTGCTTACATGTGATTTATTTGCTGAAGACTTTTATCTTAAAAAAATAGCGAAATTACTTATTGCCGTTTTTAGTGGAATGCGGGGTCAGGAAGCCCACTGATACTTCTGATTCCCTTTTTAAAGTTGATAATGTTGTAAATGCAGTATTCCATTACATTTTAACCTAGGAAAGATTTATTTAGTCAAATAACTCCTTTGCCTGGATTCATGATGGATACTGTAAGTCAGCCCGGATCAGGCATTTTGCAGGTTTGTTTTTTATCCTGATAGTCTGTTCAGAGTGTTTCTTTAGTTTCTTTTGAAATGTAAACTGTATTTTACTTCCTTATAGATGTGTTTTTTAATCTTTTTCAAATGCAGTGTTTCTGTTTGTTGACCTCTGCTACATCTGGTACCAGATTGTTGTGCCCTGTTGACAGTAAGGTGGTGGACCAGTTTCTGTGTGTCTGTTTAGCATCTGGAAATAATTGAATCCTTAGCATTCAAAGCAGTTCAAGTCATAATTAGTGATTTGTCCTTTTTGTTTCACACTGAACCCGTTTACAGTTCCTTTCACTTTTGATGACGTGGATTAGTGTAAACTAGTTTTTGTGATATACTGTAATTAATTTGTGATACACTGTAATTAATGCTTAGTGTTTGAATAAATATAATTTGAGAATAAAGAGAATTTAATTTGCAATACACATTTTATGTTGCAATTTTAAAAATTGATTGGAATATATTGATTCCTGGCTCTCAGAGACCTTAACAGGAGAGAATTTAATGCATGCCAAATAATTTTTTTTGGTCTTGTTCAAGGGAGCAAGATCTTTTGTTTATCAGTTTGTGTATTTATTATTTTACACTTTGTAGTACATTTATTGTTTTATTTATAGAAGTACACACAAGGTATTCTCTGAAGAACAAGAGTTGTACAAAAATTCAACCATATAATTATTCTGTTGTGTTAAGCTAATCAGTAAGTGTGTTTACGGAGAAGGCAATGGCACCCCACTCCAGTACTCTTGCCTGGAAAATCCTATGGACGGAGGAGTCCATGGGGTCTCTAAGAGTCAGATACGACTGAGCGACTTCACTTTCCCTTTTCACTTTCATGCATTGGAGAAGGAAATGGCACCCCACTCCAGTGTTCTTGCCTGGAGAATCCCAGGGACAGAGGAGCCTGTTGGGCTGCCGTCTGTGGGGTCGCAGAGAGTCGGACACGATTGAAGCGACTTAGCAGCAGCAGCAGCAGCAGCAAGTGTGTTTATCTCCTTCTGTTGAGTACAGTTTTTGTTACCTTTTCCAAAGTGCACTTTGCAATTGTTCAAAGGTGTTCATGTTACGCTTTGCATGTATGGATTTATATATAGTGTGTATAGTTGTTGTTTAGTTGCTCAGTCGTGTCTGACTCTTTACAACCCCATGAACTGTAGCCTGCCAGGCTCCTCTGTCCAGGGGATTTTCCAGGCAAGAATACTGGAGTGGGTTGCCATTTCCTTCTCCAGTAATATGTACAGTACATATATATTTAAAAATAAACCTTTACTTTTAGAAAAGACTTATATTTATAGAAAAATTCCAAAGAGAGTACAGAGTTTCCATAACCACGATCCTGTCCCCAATGTAAATAGCATCTTCTATTACTCTGGTACATTGGTTGTTAACCAAAGTCTATACTTTTTTTGGATTTTCTTAATTTTTCCTTAATGTTCTCTTGTGCCCCAGAATCCCATCGTGGAAACCACACTGCTTTTACTCGTGGTGTGTCCTGAGGCTCCCTTGGCTGTGACGGTTTCTAGATTTTGCTTGTTCTGATGGCCTTTTCAGTGTTGAGGAGGACCAGTCAGGTGTTTTGTGGAATGCTCCTCAGCTGGGGTCTATCCAGTGTTTTTCTCATGATTGGACTGGGCTATGGGCTATTGCATCCTATCAGGGTGCGTGGTATCATCAAGGCTTATCCCCACTGACCCTGAACCCCCGGCTGAGGTTGTGTCTGCCAGGCTGTCTACTGTGGGTCCTCTGAGGGGTGACCGGGTAACTCCCCTGTCTATATTGAAGTCTTGGGGAGGAAGCCTGATGCCCTCGGAGGTCCGGTGGAGGGAAGTAAGGTCACATCCATGAACCCTGCCCTGGATATGTCAGTCAGGACCGGAGTGGGGAGGTCCTTGGGGCCAGGTTCATCTGAAATGTTTTTTTTTCCCATGTTATTGTAATAGATATTTTCTTTTTTATTATTAGAGGAAAATTGCTTTACAGTGTTGTAGTGGTTTCTGCCGTATGGCAATATGAACCAGCCATAGTTAAACACACATCCCCTCCCTCTCGAGCACCCTCCGTCCCCCATCCCACCCCCGCTAGTTCATCACAGAACACCAGGCTGGGCTCCCTGCACATGTGTAAGAGCAGGTGAGTGTGTGTGACAGAGTGCCTGTGGACTTTGTCCATTTTGGGCAAATAAAAACCAGCAGATCTTCCTGGTTTCGGCACACGCCCGATCCTTGGTGCTCTGAGACGGACTCTTGGGTCCTTTGGGTCCATCCTGCGCTCAGGCGGACCCCTGGTGTGATGGGGGCCTGAGATCATTCTTCCAGGGGAGGAAGTGCTCTGTGGTGGTGGAGCTCCCACCGAGGTCTCAGCCCAGGGCAGGTGTGCTTCCTCTGTGGACTCAGCCTCTCAGGTGGCCCCTACCACCTGCCCAGTTGCCCTGGCACAGCTCCAAGTGTGCGTGCCAGTAGGTGTGGTCCTGGGAGCTGGCTTGGGGAGGGCTGATCAGGGGAATGACCTTTCTCTTGGGTACAGAACAGGTCAGGGTTAAAGGCAGCAGCCTATTTCACTTTCCTGTTTGCCCCTCCCCTGCCCCCTAGTGATGGTATGATTCTGGGGAGGGGTGGTGGAAGGTCCCTTGTGGGGACTCTGCTTACCGTTCTGCCCTCCCTAGAAGCTACTCTGATTAGAGAGAGTACATTTATTATTTATTACTTACATTTATTCACATAAATATAACTTGCATTGGTGCATTTTGTTCATTAAAATTGACTGCAAATAAGCATCTACAGTGACTTTTTGGGTGTTATTTTCTTTAAGCCCATGCTTCTGTGTTAAAGTATAATTTACAACTTCCATTTTGACCTGTGGGTTTCTGAAAAATTGTAAAACCCTTTGGCTGAGTTTTTGCTTTGACCGACGTTGTTTCTGTGAGTGTCGGCGTCTGTGCGCAGAAGAATCATGACCGTGAGCGCTCCCACTTTGTTGGAAACATGTAAGGAACTGGCTGTCTTGGTTTTCTTCCTGGCAAGTCTGCTGGAAGCATCCTTCCTGTGTAAGAGCAGGGGTGCACAAGGTGATCTCTTCCGCTTGGTGGAAGAATCCTTGCCAGATTCCGGAAGCAGGCAGCAGGTGGGTGGAGAGCGTCGGCCCCAGGGGGCTGGTCCAGCTGCCTCCGCACCTCCTGTTACAGCAGCACAGGGGCCTCTGCTCTGATGGGTCCCCCTGCAGCCCCACCTGAGTCTGAAATCTAGGAATTTGTTGAATCTGACGGCCGCAGTTCACGACATCCTGTGATATTCTGAGTGGTTCTCCAAAGTCGTTCTTAATCCAGGGGCCCTGCCCAGAGAGGATGGACTTCAGGAAGCCTATGACCTTGGGGTGAAAAACTCACATGTCTATCTTCACTGGCTATTAGGTGAAATTGTGTTTCCTTCCATTGGGATTGTATACAGCACAACCTCAGTTCACGGCCTTCTGAGAAATAACTGGGGCTTTTCTATTAGCTTGTGGTAGGTGCAGACAGGTTGGGATTCAGGCTGTTCTCATTGTCCTTTATTACACCTGCCAGACCCTCTGGGTCAGTATATTAATAAAGGAGCACATGTTACTATAAGGGCTTTCCCAGTGACTCAGTGGTAAAGAATCTGCCTGCAATGCAGGAGATGCAGGTTCGATACTGGGTTGGGAAGATATCCTGGAGAAGGGGATGACAACCCACTCCAGTATTCTTGCCTGGAGAATCCCATGAACAGAGGAGCCTGATGGGCTACAGTCCATGGGGTTGCAAAGAGTCAGACGCGACTAAGCCCACACGCATGTGTTTCTATGTCTCCAGTTCTTCTTTTAAATAATATTTCAGTAACTGTCTTTTAATACGGTTGCATAAAATGAAAACCATTTCAAAGCATCCTGAGAAGGAGGGCCTGAGCCTCCCCTCCTGATGTGGGACGGGGTGTGTGGCAAGGGGAGGGGCCAGGCTGATGGGTTTTGGGTGCTGTCTTGTCTGATGTTGGAACTACTGGGACCCAGGCCTTGGGCCAGAGATGGTCCACACAGGCATTGTAGAATGAAATTTAATTTTACTGCCTCATGGAACTCCCTCTAGTCATGCAGTGCATATCTAGAATCTTCCTGCAATGCAGGAGATGCGGGTTCGATCTCCCCCCCAGTGCATGTCATAAAATCCATTGCCTATAAGAAAAATCCAAAAATAATTTTAAATTCAATAAAAAGCCTAATCGTTGCTTTTGTAAATTTATTTAAATCGTTATAATGGGAAGGTATATATCAGTTTATTATCTAAAAAAGCTAAAGTAACTAGTGTTGTGAGATATGTGTTTGATTTACTATTCTAGTGTTTGGATTGTGAATTTGGGACTTATGGATTTGTAGTAACTTCTGGTATCAGGAAAATGTCAGTGACTTTTAAAAATCTCTTGCATGAAAGAGTTGGACTTTCTGGTTCTCAGGGGTTACAGCAAAATGGTCCTTGGAGTTTTTGACCTCGTATTTAGAAGAAATATATTATAAAATTAGAAATAGTTTGGGAAAAGTTTGGGCTTTGCTGGTGGCTCAGACAGGAAAGAGTCTGCCTGCAATGCAGGAGATCCAGGTTCAGTCCTGGGTTGGGAAGATCCTCTGAAGAAGGGAATGGATACTTACTCCAGTATTCTTGCCTGAAGAATTCCATGGACAGAGGATTCTGTAGGCTACAGCCCATAGAGTTGCAAAGAGTGGGACATGACTGTGCAATGAACACTTTAACTTTCATGTTACAAAATTAGAAATAGTTGGGGAAAAGAGTTGGAGCATGGAGCTGTAAATGCCAGCTGCTGGGTGGTATGGAGGAACCTTCCTCAAGCCTGAACAAGGCAGTGACAACCACTGATATTTACCTAACGTTTCATCTGCTGCATCTGATCTGATCTTCTCTGCGCCCCTGCAAGCTGCCTCATCCCTGTGTAAACAGGGAATTTATCTGAGTGCAGTCCTGGCAGGCTCTCTGGAGCATTTTCCTATGTGGGTATGTTATACTTGAACTCGTGTGTGGTGACCCTTGGCGGTGGCTGGCTGGGTGTCTTTGCCGGGCAGGTGAGTTGGGGGCAGACACCCCAGGGCTTGGTAGGCTGTGGGCTGCCAGGACTGCATCCCCGAGGGTGCCATCCTGCTGTGCCTCTAGCTCCTGGCTGCCCCCTCCCTGGGAGCTGGATGATCATGGTCAGTTGCTCTGGTCTCCCCAGGGAGATTAGTGTCACTGACAGGTAACAATCTGAAAGTACAGGCTGAACACACACATGCTGAGTAAGACCTGACATTCGGAGACTTATCTTTTCTGATACTCCTCTTTTTTGTGGGATTTCTTTTATTAATCAAGGCAACGTACTAACTCTTTTTTTTTTTAAATTGTTTTCATTTATTTATTTGGCTGTGCCAAGTCTTGGTTGTGGGACGCAAGCTCTTTAGTTGCAGTATATGGGATCTAGTTCCCTGACCAGGAACTGAACCCAGGCCCCTGCATTTCTTGGGCTGCAAAATCACTGCAGATGGTGACTGCAGCCATGAAATTAAAAGACACTTGCTCCTTGGAAGGAAAGTTATGGCAAACCTAGATGGTATATTAAAAATCAGACACATCACTTGGCCTACAAAGGTCCGTTTAGTCGTGTATGAATGTACAAGTAAAAGTTGGACCATAATAGCGAAGTGCCGAAGAATTGATGCTTCCAAACTGTGGTGCTGGAGAAGACTCTTGAGAGTCCCTTGGACTGTAAGAAGATCAAACCAGTCAACCCTAAAGGAAATCAACCCTGAATATTCATTGGAAGGACAGAAGCTGAAGCCCCAATGCTTTGGCTACCTGATGTGAAGAGCCGACTCTGGAAAAGACCCTGTTGCTGGGAAAGACTGAGGGTAGGAGAAGAGGGTGACAGAAGATGAGATGGTTGGATGATGGCATCATTTACACAATGGACATGAGTTTGAAAAAAATTTGGGGAGATAGTGAAGGACAGGGGAGTCTGGCGTGTGTCAGTCCATGGAGTCACAAAGAATTGGGCATGATAAACAATAGCAACAAGTGTTAATGATCCTATTGGCTTTATTCACTGATTCATGTGTCAGGCAGCTTTCCATCAGCAGACAGAGGAGTCCTGGGGAGCTGGACAGAATGAAGGACTTTATGGGCAGAAGGGAGCAGAGACCAGGTGGTCAATTTGGACAGAGTGGGTTGGTTATTAAGGTCACTTTCCTGTGGGGGATGGACAGCAGGGGTCTGCCAGGCAGGTGACCTCACCAGTGCTGGTCACATGATCCCTGATGGATTGAGTTCAGATTCTGTTTCTGGGAGAGTGGAAACTGTAGTAAGTCTCTGCTTGGTGATGTGGGGCTTGTACTAGGTGATTCCACTTCAGGGCCATGCTCTTGTTTTTAACAGCATAGAGCAGGGGTTGGCAAACTCTGGCCCTGGCGCAAAACCCACTCCCTACCTGGTCTTGTGAGTGGTCACATTAGGACCTGCCTGGGCTCGGCCATTTACACGTGGTCTGTGGTTGTCTTCCTGATTCCAGGCAGGGCTGGGTCATTGCCTTAGAAACTAACTCCCAAAGCCTGAGATATTTATCTGGTCCTTTTCCAGAAAAAGTCCACCTACCCTGTGTACAGGGAGACAGGGAGATGAGGTTAAGATCGGAGGTCTTCCTCTGTCACTTTGCTGGTAGGAGCCCAGCGCTTTTTCATGTGATAAGAGACAGGGATGCTTGTCACTGAGGGGTGGAGGGGTAGGGGTGTGGAGGGGTTGGGAAAGTGGGGTTGGGGTGAAACTGCTCCACAAGCCTAGGGGGTTCCAGCACATCCCCTACAAACACTGAGTCTGTATCAGCTTCTCTCCCTGTGTTACCCAGAGCCTCCCATCCTGGTAGACACTTTCTTTCTACATGTAGAGATTGGAGATGCCCAGAGGATTCCAGGCCCTGAATTTTCAGAAATGAAGGCATTTAAAAATAGCATCCCCCCCCCCCCCCCCACACACACACACACACACTCTCACTCACTCACTCACTAGAACTGTAATATAAGCTGCAAACACGAGCTAAATACCTGTGCTCAGTCATGTCTGACTCTTTGCAATCGCATGGACTGTAGCCCACCAGGCTCCTCTGTCCATGGGATTTTCCAGGCAAGAATACTGGAGTGGGTTGCCGTTTCCTCCTCTTGGGGATATTCCCAACTCAGGAATGGAACTCAGGTCTCTTGCATCTCCTGCATTGGAAAGTGGGTTCTTTACGATTGTGCCACCTGGGAACTTTAAATTTTTAGTAATCCCATTAAGAAAGCAGAAAGAGATTAATTTTTGTAATGTATTAATTTAGCTAGCACAGTATCATTTTAGCTTATAAAAATGACTAGTGGGATTGGTGATTTTTACATTTTTGTGTGCGTGTGTGTGTTTTTTTTCTTTTCAGTCTGTCTCTGGGACCTGGTGAGTCCCTAGAGCAGGACACGGCAGACTGACTGCATCTTAGCGTTCAGTAGCCATATGGCCAGAGGCTAGAGAATGGATGGGTCTCATGTTTTCTGACACCAGCTGTGTGTCCTGTAATTTAGTTGAATTCTAATACCAGCTAATAGAGGTTGGCGCTATCAGTTCAGTTCAGTCACTCAGTCGTGTCTGATTCTGCGATCCAATGAACTATAGCATGCCAGGCTTCTCTGTCCATCACCAACTCCGGGAGCTTGCTCAAACTCATGTCCGTCATGTCGGTGATTCCATCCAACCATCTCATCCTCCGTCGCCCCCTCTCCTCCTGCCTTCAAATTTTCCCAGCATCAGGGTCTTTTCCAGTGAGTCAGTTCTTCACATCAGGTGGCCAAAGTACTGGAGCTTCAGCTTCAACATTCCAATGAATATTCAGGAGTGATTTCCTTTAGGATGGACTGGTTGGATCTCCTTGCAGTCCAAGGGACTCTCAAGAGTCTTCTCCAACACCACAGTTCAAAAGCATCAATTCTTCGACACTCAGCTTTCTTTATGGTCCAACTCTCACATCCATACATGATTACTGGAAAAACCATAACTTTGACTATATGGACCTTTGCTGGAAAAGTAATGTTTCTGATCTTTAATATGCTGTCTATGTTGGTCATAGCTTTTCTTTCAGGGAGTAAGCGTCTTTTAATTTCATGGCCGCACTCACCATTTGCAGTGATTTTGGAGCCCAAGAAAATAAAGTGTGTCACTGTTTCCATTGTTTCCCCATCTATTTGCCATGAAGTGATGGAGATGGATGCCATGATCTTAGTTTTTGAATGTTGAGTTTTAAGCCAGCTTTTTCACTGTCCTCTTTCACTTTCATCAAGAGGCTCTTTAGTTCTTCTTAGCTTTATGCCATAAGGGTGGTGTCATCTGCATATCTGAGGTTATTGATATTTCTCCCAGCAACCTTGATTCCAGCTTGTGCTTCATCCAGTCCGGCATTTCACATCATGTACTCTGCATATAAGTTAAATAAACAGGGTGACAGTGTACAGCCTTGATGTACTCCTTTCCCAATTTGAAACCAGTCTGTTGTTCCATGTCTGTCGTTCCATGTTCAGTTCTAACTGTTGCTTCTTGACCTGCATACAGATTTCTCAGGAGGCAGGTAGGGTGGTCTGGTATTCCCGTCTCTTGAAGAATTTTCCACAGTTTGTGGTGATCCACAGTCAAAGGCCTTAGCATAGTCAATGAAGGAGAAATAGATGTTTTTCTGGAATTTTCTTGCTTTTTCTATGATCCAGTGGATGTTGGCAATTTGATCTCTGGTTATTCTGCCTTTTCTAAATCCATCTTGAACATCTGGAAATTCTTGGTTCATGTTCTGTTGAAAGCTAGCTTGGAGAATTTTGAGCATTACCTTGCTAGCGTGTGAGATGAGTGTAATTGTGTGGTAGTTTGAACATGCTTTGGCATTGCTTTTCTTTGGGATTGGAATGAAAATTGACCTTTTCCAGTCCTGTGGCCTCTTCTGAGTTTTCCAAATTTGCTGGCATATTGAGTGCAGCACTTTCACAGTATCATCTTTTAGGATTTGAAATCGTTCAACTGGCATTCCATCACCTCCACTAGCTTTGTTCATAGTGATGCTTCCTAAGGCCCACTTGACCTCACACTCCAGGATGTATGCCTTAGGTGAGTGATTGTACCATCATGGTTGTCTGGGTCAGTAATCTTTTTTGTATAGTTCTGTGTATTTTTGCCACCTCTTCTTAATCTCTTCTGCTTCTGTTAGGTCCATACTGTTTCTGTCCTTTATTGTACCCATCTTTGCATGAAATGTTCCCTTGGTGTCTCTAATTTTTTTGAATAGATCTCTAGTCTTTCCCATTCTATTGCTTTCCTCTATTTCTTTTCACTCATCACTGAGGAAGCCTTTCTTACCTCTTCTTGTTATTCTTTGGAACTCTGCACTCATACGGGTATATCTTTCCTTTGCTCCTTTGCCTTTAACTCATCTTCTTTCTCAGCTATTTGTAAGGCCTCCTCAGACCATCATTTTGCATTTCTTTATCTTGGGAATGGTTTTGATCTTGGCCTCTTGTACAAACCTCCATCCATAGTTCTTCAGGCACTCCATCAGATCTAATCCCTTGAATCTATTTGTCATTTCCACTGTATAATTGTAAGGGATTTGATTTAGGTCATATCTGCATGATCTAGTGGTTTTCCCTACTTTCTTCAATTTATAGGTCGACCCTATAGATGAAGGGCTTAGTAGATGCCAGGTGTTGAGTCTGGACCCTGCTATGCTTCTGACCCACTAGCTATAATTTCGGGGTTCCCATGACCTTCCTCTTCAGGTCTGAGAATTTATTATAATGACACAGGGTCAGGGAGGCACTTTATTATCAATGGTTTATTGCAAAAACACATTTCAGCAGCAGCTGGAGGGAAGAGGGGCACAGAGCCAAGTGTTGTGGTGCTGAGTTGGGGGGGTGGTGCGGTCAGCAATGGTGAGGCAGAGTGTAGGCACCCTCTCTGGGCACACAGCTCTCCCAGCACATCAGGGTGTTGGCCATCTCATGGGCACCTAGATCTGGTTCTGGAGTATTCATAGCCCAGTCTCCAGCCGCCTCCTCACCCTGGTGTCCCACCTTCCAATCTCAAGGTTGCTTTTTCCTGGCCAGGCCCCATGCTCAACTATGGGTGGTGGGAGAGGGCAGCCTTGGGCCACTTCATTAGCATCAGCTTGGGTGTGGCATAGGAGCTGGTTCGCAGTAACCAGAGACACCCCCATGACTGAGGACATGCCCACCTCCAGGGGCTCTGTGCTGGGACCAGGCCGCGCATGTGTTTGAGTGACATGAAGATGCCCGGCACCACCTCCCGTCCCTCCTGCCCGGGGCCGTGCCCCCATGGAGAACACCCCTCCTCTGTGGAGCAGCTGGCATGGCTTATGTCACGTTCCTCTCCACCCTCTGGACTAACTGTGCCTCTCACTCCCCCTGTTCTAGGTTCTCAGGAAGCAGATGTAAGAAAAAATATAGTAACATTTCTAGGGAAGCTCAGAGATAAGTACGGCACAGAAATTGTGACTCTGCTCCTAATAACTTGAAGAAGAATCATTAAACTAGTGAGGCTGTGGCTGCAGGTTTTCTGAGACGTGGGAGGTATGGAAAAGCTGCCACGCCATCCGCTGTGTGTGCAACCCCGGGGTCAATTAGATCTCAGTCCGGGCAGCTCCCGTCCCAGGAGCCGGGCAGTCAGGCTCCTCCCTGGGTGGGAGGACCATGTGCACAGAGGCACTGCCAGGAAAACTGGTTTAGGAGGAAAAGCAGAGGAAAGCTGGGATTTTTGTTCCTCACGTAGGCTTCGGTCTGCCTTCCTTGTGTGACGTGTCTGCATTCTTAATGTTTACTTCTTAGCTCTTCCTTAAGGTTTTTAAATCCAGGATTCGGGAAATAGTTCCTATCTTGGTCTCCCGGGAGAACCGTGTCTCAGGCCTGTGGTCTTGCCTCTGGAAGCCTCTGTTGCCTGCACGGGAAAATGGGTTGTTGTGGAGATGAAAATGAAGCAAAATGAGTAAAAGCAGAAGTCCAGGAGCTGTGTGAGTTGAACACAATTGCTAAAGAAATTTCTAAGAATCAGCACTAAAAACAATGTAATATTTTACATGTGACTTGGGTGAAATTCCTAAAGCCTTAAGGGCATGATTAAAATTTCTGTTATTGGAGCTTGAGTTAGAAGTGGGCCTAGTCCTAAGCTCTAATGTTGAAGATCTTTAAAGAGTGGTATTTGTATCTGGCTTTTATTTTTCTGAGAGTTACAGCTACATTAGTGATCAAATACAGTGTTTTTCCATAGCTAAGAAGTACTGAAACTGGCTGTAAAATGTATGTGTGTGATCAAAATCACATCTAAAATAATTTCCTTATTGATAGAAGGCTACAGAATGTCTATTATTTCCAAAGAGTGTGCTCCAGAAACAGGAGCTGCTGATTGGTAAAATGAGGAAGGCCTGCTTTAGTGTTGGAATCGTCTGTCGCGTCACAGAGGGCTGCCTGCCTAGGATATGGATGTTGATATTTAGGGGTCTGAGTTCATTATTTTACATTCAGACATCTTACTTTTAACAGGTCAAGAAAAATACGTTTGAAGAACATATTCTTAGCCTTTTTATTTGTTCAGATATTCAAGAAAGTCATTTTGGGGAAGTAAGCTATAGTGCTCATCACTCAGTCGTGTCTGACCCTTTGCCACCCCATAGCCCAGCCGGCTCCTCTGTCCATGAGCTTCTCCAGGCAAGAATACTGGAGTGCGTTGCCTTTTGCTTCTCCAGGGGATCTTCCCAAGCCAGGGATTGACCCTGTGCCTCCTGCACTGCAGGCGGATTCTTTACTGTCTGAAGCACCAGATGGTTGGATGGCAACACTGACTCAATGGACTTGAATTTCAGCAAACTCTGGGAGGTAGTGAAGGACAGGGAAGCCTGGCGTGCTGCAATCCATGGGGTCGCAAAGAATCAGACATGACTTCGGGACTGAACAACAGCAGCAAAACCATAGTGCCTTAAGTAGATTTTTAGACGGCTGATGATTTGGGTTTTCTGTGTTGACAGTCCTGCTGTTAATATCACTGTCTCTATCCTCCTCCACAGTTTTCGTTCTGACTCTATAGGAAGAAACACAAAACTGAGTTATATTTTGGGCGGATATTTTAAGAGCAGTTTCCCATTCTTTCTCATCACATGGCCTCAGTGATTTATTTTAAATGTTATTTTCTTGTGAGGCAAGGATAAATTTTTTAAAAGCTAGTGTTTCTTAAACAGAGGCTGTCTTAGCTGGAACAGCTATTACAAAATGCCACAGATTGGGGGGTGGGGGGTGCTTAAGCAGCAGACCCTTGTTTCTTGCCCTTCTGGAAGGAGACTGGGAACCACAGACAAGGGAACAGCTGATTTAACTCCTGGTGGGGCCCACTTCCTGGTCTGTGAAAAGTGAAAGTGTTCGTTGCTAAGTCCTGTTCAACTGTTTACAACCCAATGGACTGTAGCCTGCCAGGCTCCTCTGTCCATGGCGATTCTCCCAGCAAGAACACTGGAGTGGGTTGCCATTTCCTCCTCTAGGAGATCTTGACACAGTTCAGTTCAGTTGCACAGTCGTGTCTAACTCTTTACAGCCCCATGGACTGCAGCACGCCAGGCTTCCCTGTCCATCATCCACTCCCCGAGTGTGCTCAAACTCATGTCCATTGAGTTGCTGATGTCATCCAACCATCTCACCTCTGTCACCCCCTTCTCCTCCTGCCTTCAATCTTTCCCTGTCAGCTGGCCAAAGTTCTGGAGCTTCAGCTTCAGCATCAGTCCTTCCAATGAATATTCAGGACTGATTTCCTTTAGGATGGACTGGTTGGATCTCCTTGCAGTCCAAGGGACTCTCAAGAGTCTTCTCCAACACCACAGTTCAAAAGCATCAATTCTTTGGCACTCAGCTTTCTTTATGGCCCAACTCTCACATCCATAAATAACTACTGGAAAAACCATAGCTTTGACTATACGGACCTTTACTGGCAAAGTAATATTTCTGCTTTTTAATATGCTGTCTAGGTTGGTCATAGCTTATCTTCCAAGGAGCAAGCGTCTTTTAATCTCATGGCTGCGGTCACCATCTGCAGTGATTTTGGAGCCCAAAATAGTCTGTCACCGTTTTCCACTGTTTCCCCATCTATTTGCCATGAAGTGATGGGACCAGATGCCATGATCTTAGGTTTTTGAATGTTGAATTTTAAGCCAGCTTTTTCACTGTCCTCTTTCACTTTCATCAAGAGGCTTTTTAGTTCCTCTTCACTTTCTGACATAAGGGTGGTGTCATCTGCATATCTGAGGTTATTGATATTTCTCCCGGCAACCTTGTTTCCAGCTTGAGCTTCATCCAGTCCGGCATTTCACATCATGTACTCTGCATATAAGTTAAATAAGCAGAGTGACAATACACAGCCTTGACGTACTCCTTTCCCAATTTGGAACCAGTCTGTTCCACATCCGGTTCTAGCTGTTGCTCCCTGACCTGCATGCAGGTTTATCGGGAGGCAGCAAGGTGGTCTTATTCCCATCTCTTTTAGAATCTTCCGCAGTTTGTTGTCACCCACACAGTCAAAGGCTTTGGCATCGTCAATAAAGCAGAAGTAGATATTTTTCTGGAATTTTCTTGCTTTTCCTATGATCGAGTGGATGTTGGCAATTTGAGCTCTGGTTCCTCTGCCTTTTCTAAATCCAGCTTGAATATCTGGAAGTCCTTGGTTCACTCTTGAAGCCTGGCTTGGAGAATTTGGAACATTACCTTGCTAGTGTGTGAGATGAGTGCAATTGTGCGGTAGTTTGAACATTGTTTGACATTGTTTTCCTTTGGGATTGGAATGAAAACTGACTTTTTCCAGTCCTGTGGCCACTGCTGAGTTTTCCAAATTTGCTGGCATATTGAGTGCAGCACTTTCACAGCATCATCTTTCAGGATTTGAAATAGCTCAACTGGAATTCCGTCACCTCCACCAGCTGGGATCAAACCCGCATCTCCTGCATTGCTGGCAAATACTTTACTGCCTGAGCCGCCAGGGTAGTCGCTTCCTTCTTGCTGTGTCCTTCTAAGGTGGAGGGAGGGCTTTGGCCTTGTCCCCTTCCTCCGAGAACATTTATCCCATCAGGGCCCTCCCCCTTATGACCTCAGCTGGACCTGGAATCACCTCCACACGCCATCACCCTGGTGCTTAGGTCTTCAGTGTTTGCATTTTGTGGAGACACAAACATTCAGTCTTAACAGGAGCTACTGAGAGTTGCTGTGACTTCATAACCCTTTCTACAAAAAGCATGGGCCTTGGTTTAACAAAAGCCAGACATGGCCCAGATGGTAAAGAATCTGCCTGCAATGTGAGAGACTCAGCTTTGATCCCTGGGTCAGGAAGATCCCCTGGAGAAGGAAATGGCCACCCACTCCAGTATTCTTGTCTGGCAAATTCCATGCGCAGAGGAGCCTGGCGGGCTACAGTCCATGAGGTCACGAAGAGTCAGATATGACTGAGTGACTAATACTTTACACACTTGGTTTAACACAGTTTGCCACTGCTCCTAACGTTATTTTCTTCCATCTCAAGTGAAAGGCCTTCTGCTGTCAGAGATGCCCTTCTCCTGTGAGGCCCATCCCCTCTCTCAACTCTGTGCCTCCCCTGCAGCTGCTGCCAGGGTTTCTGGCAGACTTGCTGCTTACTGGGGCAGCTGGAGGGCCTGATTTTCCATCCCGTCCCTGCCACCCTCTAGATACCCTCTGCTGCAGAAGCATCCAGGACTTCAGCTTGAAGCCTTGGGGGGAGATCAAGCAGGTGCACCATCCTGTTTGAAGCCTCGCCTGGAAGCCCTGCTCACCTGCAGCAGGTGTCTGGTGGGGAGGTGTCCTGCTGGGAATGCTAATGGGGCTTATAGAGCAGTTTCTCCTCAGCCTGTTGGAGATGCTGGTCTTTTCTGGCTCCAGGTTGGAGAACCTTGAGTGAGATTGTTGATTTTAATGTTCTGAAGGCCCAGCAAACACTCTGCTTAGTCCCCAGAGAGAACCTTTGGTCTGTTGACATGAACACAACTGTGTCCCACCCATCTGTCCGTGGTCGGTGAGTGTGAAGCCTAGAAACAGGAAGGTGTCCTGCTGTCTCCCGTGAGTGTGGGCGGCGTCATGGTTCTCAATTGTATCTGTCATGCAGTCAGCCATCCGTCCCAAACTTTCCAGAAGGGCCTGATATCCAGGCGTGGACCACCCACCCCCGCTCAGGGCCAGCCTCATGTTTGGATGCCTGGCCACGCTGAGCCTGGATGTATCGCTGGGGGCTCCACTTGGGGTCCTCCCTGCAGAGGACATGGCAGGAGACGACACAGCTGTGGGGCCTCTGAGTTCTGCTGTCTGAGTCCTCCTTTCTGGAGTCAGCTCCTTGGCCTCTCCCGTGGTCACAGAGAGGTCATCTTGGGGGTGCAGCCTCCCTTCTCTGCACCTCCATCTCCGGGCCCCCAGACCCCCTGAAACAGCTTTCATTCTGGCATGTCCTTCTCCAGGGATGCACTCCGTCCTTGCATCCCCCACGTCTGGGGAATGGCCAGGGCCCATCCTGCTTCACTCACCCCAGCCCTCCTCGGACGGCTGCCCCTGTCTCTGGTGCTCTGCTCATGACCCCCTGTGATGTGTGTGCAGCCTGCAGAGCAGGTGTGTGCAGTCAGGTTCAATGGAAAGATCTGTGCCCTGTCACACGTACAGCTCCCCCTGCTTCCTGGTCCTATAATAGCACCCCAACCACAGCGTCTGGGCTCAGCTCATGCAGGTATCATGAGATGCCACACACTGGGTGCTTATAAACATGGGCATTTACTTCTCACAGTCCTAGGGGCTGCACATCTGAGATCCCGGGGCCAGCTGGTCAGCAAGGGCCTCGCCCTGCATCCACTTGGTGGCAGGTGTCGGCAGCCCTTGGGGCCTTCTTTTAAGCCACTAAACCCCTTCATGAGGCTCCATGCTCACCACCTGATTGTCCCCCAGAGCCCCCCACCAAGTCCTGTCATCTTGAGGGTCAGGAATTCCACACAGGAGTTTGGGGGGCACATCAGGGTTCATGAATCATATACTGTAGCTTCTGAGCATGTGGTTATCTCTCCCTTGAAAGATTTCATGCTTCAGTCTCCTGTTGGACACGCATGTGAGCATCTGCTCTCTGCTGGGCACTGTTCTAGGCTCTGGTGTCCTGTAAGGGGAGGAGATGCTCTGCTCCCCAGGCCCACACCCGGCTCCTCCAAGGGTGGGTGGTGCTGTGGGCTTCTCTGGGTAGTTCGATGATCATTTGTTTAACTAGTTCAGTTTGTTTAGGAAAAAGAACCCTGATTTGTATCAAAGTGAAAGAGGAGAGTGAAAAAGTTGGCTTGAAGCTCAACATTCAGAAAACGAAGATCATGGTATCCGGTCCCATCACTTCATGGGAAATAGATGGGGGAACTGTAGAAACAGTGTCAGACTTTATTTTTCTGGGCTCCAAAATCACTGCAGATGGTGACTGCAGCCATGAAATTAAAAAACGCTTACTCCTTGGAAGAAAAGTTATGACCGACCTAGATAGCATATTCAAAAGCAGAGCCATTACTTTGCCGGCTAAGGTCCGTCTAGTCAAGGCTATGGTTTTTCCTGTGGTGATGTATGGACGTGAGAGTTGGACTGTGAAGAAGGCTGAGTGCCGAAGAATTGATGCTTTTGAACTGTGGTGTTGGAGAAGACTCTTGAGAGTCCCTTGGACTGCAAGGAGATCCAACCAGTCCATTCTGAAGGAAATCAACCCTGGGATTTCTTTGGAAGGAATGATGCTAGAGCTGAAACTCCAGTAGTTTGGCCACCTCATGCGAAGAGTTGACTCATTGGAAAAGACTTTGATGCTGGGAGGGATTGGGGGCAGGAGGAGAAGGGGACGACAGAGGATGAGATGGCTGGATGGCATCACTGACTCGATGGACGTGAATCTGAGTGAACGCCGGGAGTTGGTGATGGACAGGGAGGCCTGGCGTGCCGTGATTCATGGGGTTGCAAAGAGTCGGACACGACTGAGCAACTGAACTGAACTGAACTGAACTTGTATCATAAGAAAAGTATCAGAGACCTGAAATGAACCCCATGTCCAGGAACCCTAACTGATAGGTGTCTGCATGAAGGAAGCTTCAGGTGTGGGGTCCTCCCAACAGCAGACCTCCGTCTGCCCTGTGTGGTGATGTTCTGACTGACGCTCAGTCTTTTTTGTTTGACCAAACATAAGGCTGATGATGAATCAGAATCTGGTGGCCTGTCTGGGTAGGATGTATTGAAAGTGAAAGTGAAGTCGCTCAGTCATGTTGCACTTTTTGCAACCCCATGGACTGGGGCTTACCACGCACCTCTGTCCATGGGATTTTCCAGGCAAGAGTACTAGAGTGAGTTGCTATTTCCTTCTCCAGGGGATCTTCGCAATCCAGGGATCAAACTCAGGTCTCCTGTGATGCAGGTAGACACTTTACCCTGTGAGCCACCAGGGAATCCCTAGAATGTATTGAGTGCTTGCTAAATGCCGGGTACAAGCCAAGCACTTTACTTATTTGATCCTGTGTGTGTATGTTTAGTTGCTCAGTTGAGTCCAACTCTTTGTGACGCCCGTGGACAACAGCCTGCCAGGCTCCTCTGTCCATGGAATTCTCCAAGCAGGAATACTGGAATGGGTGGCCATTTCCTTCTTCGGGAGATCTTTCCGACCCAGGGATCGATCCCAAGTCTGCAGCATTGCAGGTGGATTCTTTCAGGCTGAGTCAGCCTGGAAACCCCATGATTGATACACAGTATATCATCAGTAAAGCAACTTTTCTTTGGAATTGTGTGATTATCTAATGTAACATGGTTACAAAGTTTTATATGATGTGTAATTGAAAAAAGTACTTTCTAAAATTGCTACCAGATGGAACGTTTAGAAATTAAGTAGTGTGCCACTGTCCCAATACCCTGTGGTCTGAGTTTGACTTAACTATATTTCGGGCAAAGTATTAATCAGTGGTGTTCAGGTGCAGGGTAGGAGTGTGTATGTGCCATCCTGCACTAAGTGATTTGCGCTGTGTGTGCTACAGGGGTACACAGTTGACGAGAATTTGGTAGGTTTTTAGATTCCTAAGAGATAGTTTTGAACTACAGAGAGTGGTGAATCCCAGCAGTCACTCAGCCCCAGTGGTCACCTTCTGGGGACCACTCTGGTCCCATCTTTGCCACCTCCTGCTCCTCCCCACCATCATGTTCCTATTACTTTATTGTAAAGTGGACTCCAGGCACATATCATTTCTTGATACATTTTAAGCCAGACTGTAATTTTTAATTTCAAATTGATTTGTTTGAAATTAATTCTGTTTCCTCCCACTCGTTTATTTTTCTCACATTTCAGAATGGTCCCTTTATATTATATTCTTCATTGTCTCCTTTGGGTTTTAAACATTATTTATGGGTTTATGGCTTAATTTAAATAGCTTCTTCGGTAGACAAAGGAGCTGTCTATCTCAGGCTACCTTTCAACTGAAGAATAATCAGTCAATTATTCCCTGTTGAAAATTAGTTCTTGTCCCTCTGTGACCCCCATGCCTGGTTGGCCTAACCAGAGCACCACCCCCTCCCCATATATGAGCTTCATGAACTGTACTGATTCACTGGGGCTCTCTAATGTGAATGTTTTTTCTTTGTACGCTTGTCATGCTCATAATCTCATTGGTGAATGAGATGGGCTAACTGGTTGTCAAAGTTCCCATTTGGTTTTGTGATTACAACAACAAAAACCAGTATGAGGCATGATTCCCCTCCATCCCCACTCCACGTTGCTTAGGGAGTGGATGACACCCACCCAGGATGTAGTTTGAGCAGAGTGGGCCCGTGGTGTTATGCTTCGGCCTGTTTGGCGCAGCACTGTGGGTGTCCCCCACCCCAGGCATGGAGGGTGTGGGGGAGGAGGCCACACGCGGCCCACCTCCCCTGGGAGCCCAGGGTCTGCACTGTTGCCTGGTGTCACCCGTAGCTCTCACTTCCCCTTCCTGTCCTGGGTGGGAGTGGGAGACGCCCTGCTTCTGTCCCAGCTATAACGGCCACACCTCCTGGATTTTCTGTAACAAACTCCCTTCCTACTGCTTTCCCTGCTTTCTGTAAGCATTCCAAATATCTTGCAATTTCAACATCCTCTGGAAACAGCCAAAGAAATTTTGGGGGCGGGTCAGGATCTTCTGTCACTTCACTGGGCATTTGGCCGGTGGGCCCTTCCTATGGCCAGGGCAGGGCCACCCAGCTGTGGTCGCCAGCTGCTCCCTGCACCTCCCCTTCCTTCCCCACCCACAGAGCATGTGGTTGTCCTTGTGGTCCTCTGGCCCAGAGAGGGAACTCTGATGCTTGGAACTTGACTAGGAAAGAGAACTTGCGAATTTTCTCCATGTTTGGCCACTGAGTGACTGATGCAGTTTGCCTGCTTCCCTCTCATGGCCCTTCCTGCAGGCCCCTCTGCTGCCCAGGCTGGTTCTGGCACCCCTGTCCTGCAGGGCGACATCAGCTTTTCCCAGTTTCCAAGGATCTTAACCATCGGATCACAGGTGACAGGTGCAGAGTGACACACCTTCCTGGTCTCTTCCTGTTTCAGCTCCGCTGGGAGTCACCACTGCTGTCTCCCTTTTCCAGGTGACCTCTGCTCTACCCAGGCCACGGGGTTCTTCCTTGGGGGTTCTCCTAGGAAACGGGAATCTCTTGGGTATTTTGGACGGGGGATGTATAAAGGACCGCAGCAGCCACGGGGCAGGAAGAGTCACCCAGAGATGGAAACCAGAAGCTGCTGCTGTCCCTGGGCTGGGAGCAAGTCCAGGACCCCTACCCTGGGTCACCGAGCAGGAAGCAGAGCTGTGGGCCACCCAGCCCCCACGCCCCCAGCCCTGGAAGCAGCTGGAGCCTCCCTAAGTGGCAGCGGGGGTGGGGACGGCAAACGTGCCCTTCCTTTGGCCGAGTTGCACTAGGGCTGCTGTCCTGCAGAACTAACCAGAATCTGGCTGGCAGGGATCTGGGGAGCACAGCTTTCTGGTTTTCTTTCCTGGCATCACAGAATGTGGCCGATGCCTGCATCCTGACACCAGCAGGCCACGTGTGGCTGGGGGGACACTAGAGGTGTGGGTGGAGCGAGTGAGCCACCTGCCTGTGGTGGGCGAGGGTGGCGGCTGCCATGTGTTTCCCCTATGGGGTCAGCAGAGATGGTGGAGGGTCCACTCATCTGCAGACCCTGCTCACTGGCGGGTGTGGACTAGTGAGCCAAAGCAGGGCTGGCACAGCCGGCCTGGGCTGACTACACGTGTAGGTGACTACACGCTCCTCCAGTGTGGCTGGGCTTTGGAGCAGGTCATGGGCGCTGGTGTGCATGTTTCTCATCCGGGTGCCAAGTGAGGACTCGGGGGCCTTTGGTTCCCCTGGCATGTCACATGATGGGTAGAGGGACAAGCTTGTCTCTGAAGCTCTGGTGCAGACAGTTCACCCGCGACAGACAGGAAACAGCTTCAAGTGCCCAGAGGATGCTGAGTCCCCAGTTCTCAGTGAAGGGAAGGGGTTGGGGTGAGGGGTCATGAGAATCAAACCAGGGCAGGGTGCTTTCCTCATCCATCCACCTCTGGGTCCCCTCTGACCTGAGGAGCTGGCTCATTTCAGGCCAGACTCTGTGAGGCTCCCAGCTCATGGGTACCTGTACTGCTGTCTTCCCCAGCAAGCTCAGGGAGATGACAGCTGCCTTCTCCAGCTCCCTGAGCAAGACAGGAAGTTGTCAGGGGGCAGGTGTCTTGTGAAGGGATGTTGGCAGGAGACCCGATGCAGGGCAGGGCTTGTAGGGGAGAAGTAGGGACCCTTCCTCGGTCCACCTCCTAGTGTGCATGGTGGTAAGTGGCCTCTGCTGGCCACGAAGGGTGTGTGTCTGGCATTGACCCTGCTCTGAAGCCTGCCTCTCACGCAGGGCAGTCAGCAGACCATCCCCTCAGGGGGATGTGCAGTCTGACCGGATGGTTGCCCAGGTCATAACCATGTGCAGAGGATGGGGAGAAGAGCAGCCCAGGGCAGGGGGCAGCATGGGCTTGGGCAGCCTCCTGGTGGAGTCTGCATGCTCGGCTGAAGTCCTTGTACCCTGCTGCTGGATGGGAGGGAAGGATGCCCTTGTAACTGGTTACACATAAACTGGGATAAAGATTATTTTTAAAAGAGCTTTAAAAATATGCTGTAAGAATATAGTCTTCTAAATGTGGAAGTCTGGTTTTAGAATATTTGAATTGAGCAATTTTTGAGAATAATTTTATTAGGAACAGTTAGTGTTTATAAGAATACCTCCTGAAGAGACAAAAATGCCAGCATTCAGGACTTTTTCATCTTTGCTAGTGCTAAGTTGCTTCAGTCATGTCTGGCTTTTTGTGACCCTATGGACCATAGCCTGCCAGGCTCCTCTGTCCAAGGGATTCTCCAGGCAAGAATAAGAGAGTAGGTTGCCATTTCCTTCTCCAGGGAATTTTCTCAGCCCAGGGACTGAACCCTCCTTTCCTGCATTGGCAGCTGGATTCTTTACTGCTGAGCCACCAGAGGAACCTACTTTAGGATAGTTCTCTTCTAATCACTGTATCGTCCTTTGTCAGAGTGTGGCAGCATCCCCTCTACCCCCTGCCAGGGGAGGATGCAGCGTCACAGCCCAACTGGGCATCCTGGACAGAGTTCCGTCCCAGAGTCCAGACGCTGTGGAGGACACACTCTGAGCTGTCACCCAGCTCGCAGTGGAGGAGGTGGGGGTGGGGTGGGGGTGGGGTGGGGGTGGGATGGGGGTGGGAGAGGCAGGAGGGGAATCTTATCCCCACCACAGGGGAGGGGGGATGCAGGAGGAAGAAGGCGGAGGACTCTGATTTATCTTACTAACCAGGTTTGATGGGCTTCCCTGCTGGCTCAGCAGTAGAGAACCCGCCTGCCAGTGCAGCAGACTTGGGTTCAATCACTGGATTGAAAAGGTCCCCTGGAGAAGGCAATGGCCACCATTCTGGTATTCTCACCTGGGAAATCCCATGGACAGAGGAGCCTGGAGGGCTGTAGTCTGTGGGGCCACAGAGTCAGACACGACTGAGTGAGCATGAGCGTGAACCAGCTTTGGCTCCAGATCTCTTGATGAGTCCATGAAGTAAAACACACACTCATACACACACACATCCTGGACAGAATGTTGATTTCGGGGAGCTCGCATGTCTGTATGATGGGGTTAATTTTCTTTGCTGTAGAAAATGAGGAACTGATGTGAGAAAAACAGCACGTGAGAAAAACAGCACGTGAGAACTACTGTCCAGGGGACTGTGTGTGATCAGACCCCCCCTTGCCTCCTCATATCACACGTGTACCCACACACTTGGTGCTTTAGAACTCTCTGGGCTTTGTGTGTTTGCTATCCTGAAATGATTTAATTCGGTTCTACTCTGACTTTCATAAGTGACTTCTCCTCCTGTTTATTTACTTTTTCCTTTCCTATATGACATGACGTTATTTTAACTAAGCATGTTTTGAATGCATGAGAAATGAGGCGTACTTTTTTTTGAGGTATATGTTTTTTTAATAGAAAAAATGTTCTGATTGCATGATTAATCAAGAATGAGTTTTACTGTAGAGTGTTGGTAAGTTTCAGAAGTGAAATCTTCAGTATTTAAACCTTTGCTTCTCAACCTCTAGGATAAGTTGGGGCCTGATGCCATCAACATGTAGATATCCGTCACCATGGTTTTGTACTTTGGCTTCATGTGTGTGAACTTGTGTAAAGGATGGCGCGCACACACACATGTGCACACACACCCTTATTTTCATTTGGCCTCTGGCTTTAAATTCCTATGTCCACCCACAAATCCTGCTTCTCCTGTGCCCCTCAATCGGTCCAGATGGGATGGATAAGATGACCATCTTTCTGTCTACATGGGGCCCCCTTTGAGAGTGGAAGGGGCTGAGCCTGCAGCCACGGAGCAGAGGTGGCTGAGGGCACCAGAGTCTTGAGCTGCCGGCGCTCCCTTCCGTCATCCACGCGGGGCCTCTGTCTCTTGCCCGCTGTGTGCTCGTGTCTTCCTGCTCCAGACCTTTCTCCCTCTCATCAGCCTCTTCACTGGGGTCGACCTTCTGATACATACGCTTTCTTTGCTGTTCCCCAAGTCAAGGGGCTCCTTACACATCTGATTCTGCCTCATTGTCCACCGCGTAGCCCCCGTATGGTGGGGTTCCACAGCGGTCATTCCCAGCCAGGAAGCGTCTGCCCACCCCAACCTCTGCAGGTGCAGTTCCCGACGCCTTGCCCACCTCCACTGCCTCCTTGTGGGCCTAAAATGGCATCTCCCCTTCGAAGGCTCTGCATGATCCCTGGGCCTTCCTTCTCCCGTTAATACACGTCAGCTCCTAATTCCCCCACTCCATCTCCTGGGAAGTGGGCACTGGTGTGCTGAGAGCCTGGTCCCCTGACCTGGATCCTGACCCTCCTCTTGGCACTGACTTTGGGCTGGTAAGGCTCTTAGTGCCTCACTATTCTCATCTGAGAAAGGGGGACAATAGTAGTAGTTAGTTCCTGGGATAGTTGTGAGGTTTATACAGAGCAGGGCCTCAGAGAGCCTGCTGCTCGGCAGGCAGCAACCCTGCAGTTGGTGCTGTCCATGGCCAGCGGTGGCCGTGCCCTCTCTACAGTGCTCGTCCTACATACGTGTTTCTCCAGCTGCTGTCTGTGTGAGTGTAGAGACTCTGGGAGCATCATCAGGCTCGAAGGCTTTGCTGAGTCACTTTGTGAGTGTGCATGTATATATGTATATAGTTTCATCACTCAGTCATGTCTGTTTTGAGATACCATGGACTGTAGCCCACCAGGCTCCTCTGTCCATGGGATTTCCCAGGCAAGAATACTGGAGTGGGTTGCCATTTCCGCCTCCAGGGGATGTTTTTGACCCAGGATTCAAACCCTGATCTCCTGCATTGCCAGGCAGGTTCTTTACCACTGTGCCACCTGGGAAGCCCCATATATATATATATACATATATATATATATATATATATATATACACACACACACATATATATATACACACACACACACACATATATATATACATATATATATACACACATATACATACATACATACATGTATATTATTCCCTGTTTGTTTCTTACTGCAAATACCTTGAGTTGAGATTACACACGTACAGCTATGGATGTGAGCATATCTGAGTGACCTGAAGACTTGAGGCCACCTGATCCCTTGAGTGGAGGGAGGGTTTCTGACGAGACAGAGAGCTGCTTTCCCAGGTTGGACATCTGTCCCCTTCTCCTTGTGTCCTATGTCCTGGAAGCTGGGGGCAGGAGTGGGAGGGGCAGGGAAGGATGACCACATGCCAGCCAGTGGCATGACTGGCTTGTAAGGAGGAGCCTCATCCGATGTAGAGAGTGAGCTGTGAGCTGAGGATGGGCTGCTGTGGGGATCCCACTTGACGGTCTCTTCCTCTGCCTCCCTCATCGGCATTTCTTACACATTTAATTTAAAAAATTGGAGGACAGTTGGTTTACAGTGTTGGGTAGTTTCAGGTGTACACCACAGGGATCCAGTGACGCATCGCTGGTTTGGGATAGTTTGAGTGGGAAGGTTGCCTTCCTGCACTGGTCGTGGGCAGGCAGGCTGGACGCACCTGGGCGCTTGTGCTGGGCCCTACTGCTCGGCTCCCCAGGCACAGTCAGGAGGGGCCAGTTCCTCTGCCACCCGGGTTCCTGGTGCCACGTCTCCCACTCAGGTGATGGTTGGAAAGAAGGCTTCTTGAGGACTCAGGAAGAAAAAAGCAGTCTTTTCCTAACTACTGAACTTAATGCAAATCCTCCTCAAAATCTTCCTAGGGAGTGCCTGCTGCACGTAACATCCCATGTTCCTGTCTGCCCACTCCTGACTTTATTAGTAGGTAGTGTCTGCTTTCCATACTTCTCTTTCTTTTTACTTCCTTAGAATAGTTTCATTTTCACGCCCAATTCAGCTCAACTCATATGATGTCTAATGTTAAAACCTGGTAACTTCTTAGCGTTGGAGGATCCTGCCCATTGAAATTGTCTGGCTGCAGCTGTCCTGTCTGTGGAGAAGCCAGGGCTCGGGGTTGAGGGGTATACAAGTTATGCCTCTTTTAAGCACTAGTGGCCGCAGAGCAGGAGTCCCCAGAGCTGACCTCAGGTCACCTGGGCTAACACAGCATCCCCGACATTCCTGATTGGAAGGCTGTTTTCCGCGGGAGATGGGGCAGTAATGCTGACCGCTGTGCTGCATCCATGGGTGGGGTGTAAGCTGCCCCTTTATTTCAAGGCATAACAAGCCCCACTTGCAACTGATCCATGAGCACAGGCAGCGAGCTGCTCCAGGTCAGGCCCTGTGGTGGGTGCCTCTGATCCATAGATGGGAAGCTGCCTTCCTGAGTCTTGTTGGCCAGTGAGGGTCAGTGGAAGGCGGAACCCTGAGAGGTAGTTGTCACCCTTCTGGGATCTTCCCCGACACACCCGATGAAGGATAAGCCTGGGTCTCGGTGGCTGCTGAACTTGGACCCAAAAGACAGTAGCAAGTCTTCACGTTGGGCTCTCTTTGTTCTTGAAATTTTTTATAATTTTTATTTATTTTTGGGTGCACTGGGATTTCGTTGCTGGGCACTGGCTCTCTCTAGGCACGATGAGTGGGGGCTACTCTCGCTGTGGTGTGCAGGCTTCTCATTGTGGCAGCTGCTCTTGCTGAGGGAGCACAGGCTCAGCAGCTGTCCGTGGGGGGCTGCTCTCTCTGCGGTGTGCAGGCTCCTCGCTGTGGTGGCTGCTCTTGCTGGGGGAGCACAGGCTCAGCAGTTGTCCGTGGGCTTAGTTGCCCCATGGCATGTGGGATCTTCCCAGACCAGAGACTGAACCCATGTCTCCTGCCCTGGCATGTGGATTCTAAACCACTGCACCCCAGAGAAGTCCTGGGCTCTCTTTCAACTATGTTCTTTGAGAAAGAGCAAGCAGGGTGGCGAGAGTGTGTCGAGTGCTGTTTAGAAGCCTCCAGGGTTTTCTGTCAGCTGCCTGAGCCTGGCTGGCCCCCAGTTCCTGCCCCCCCCCACCCCCCCGGGGAGCCTGTGCTTTGTCACTCACTGGAGGAGGCTTCCCTAAGTCCCTTCTTGCAAGTGGGTTTGTTCTGAATGAACAAGGGTGTCCCAAGTCCAGGGGCATGGATGGCGTGGCATACAGCCTCTGCTCCTGGTCAGCCCCTGCTCCAGGGAGGCTGTGCTCAGAAATGCCAATGGTCACTGCAGGGATCAACCGCCCAGGAACTCAGATCCTTTCTAAGCTAAGAGCCTGAGTTTGTGTTTTATGGGAACATCTTGTTACTGTTTAACGAGGGGGCACGTGCGGGTACATTTCTGTCTGCCAAGGATGGAGGCAGAGGGAGATGGTAAAATAAGATCCGCATCATCCTGGGATGTCTCCCTCCCTGCGGGCATCTCTTCTCCCACAGGTGGGTGGAGATGGCGCGGGCAGGAAGGGGAAGAACACAGCGTCCCCTGTGGTGCTGTTGGCTGATGGCAGTCCAGGACCGCGGGGGCGTGGGGTTTGCCTGAAACCTGATCACTTCTGAAGGGTGCTTCGTAAGTTTTCTGTCTGCTGTGTGTGTAAAAAGATGCAGGTTAGTAACTGCTGGTCCTGGCAATGTCACTGTTTGGTCAGTGTTGATATCTGGTTTTTCATGCGTATACCCTGGAGGTGCTTTTCTGGGCTCACTCCTATTAAAGCTTTTATTTTGTGGGAGTGAATGATCAAACACTTCTTTTGGTGTTGCCTCAGAGCATTATAAATTCCAAAGAGCTTTGTTTTGTGGTCACTGAGTTGAGTGGTTATTGCAGTGTTTTTCTTTCCTTGGATATTTGAGAGCGCTCTCTGGTCCCAGGTGTTTTTAATTTCTTTGATCCATCTCTAAAAGATAATGCTTCGTGTTTTATGTATGGCTTTACAGCCATTTTTTTTTTTTAAACACTATTTATATATTTGGCTGCTTCCAGTCTTAGTTCTGTCACTTGGGATATTTCCTTGCAGCACAGACTTAGTTGCTCCAAGGCATGTGGGATCTTAGTTTCCCAACCAGGGGTCAAACCCGTGTCATCTGCATTATAAGGCAGATTCTTAAACCACTGGACCACCAGGAAAGTCCCTTACAGCCATTCAGAGCCTTCAAATTATTAAACTTGAAGAGAAAATCATTTGGTTCTTTGTTGAATTTGGCTCCTTGGTGCCACTCAGTTGTGCTACTAGACTGTGGGGTGTCAGCCATCGAGCCTGGAATTCCACAATTTATTTATTTAAGATAAATAAAATTTATTAAAATTTGTTTTATTTAAAGTAAATATATACATCTGAGCCACCAGGAAAGTCCATAAAACATTCCAGCTGAGCTATTTCAAATCTTAAAAGATGATGCTGTGAAAGTGCTATACTCAATAGGCCAGCAAATTTGGAAAACTCAGCAGTGGCCATAGGACTGGAAAAGGTCAGTTTTCATTCCAGTCCCAAAGAAAGGCAATGCCAAAGAATGTTCAAGCTACCACACAACTGTTCTCATCTCACACGCTAGCAAAGTAATGCTCAAATATTCTCCAAGCCAGGTTCAACAGTATGTGAACCATTAACTTCCAGATCTTCAAGCTGGACTTAGAAAAGCCAGAGGAACCAGAGATCAAGTTGCCAACATCCATTGAATCATAGAAAAAGCAAGAGAGTTGCAGAAAAACATCTGCCTCATTGACTACTCTAAAGCCTTTGACTGTGTGGATCACAACAAACTGTAGAAAAATCTGAACGAGTTGGGAATACCAGACCACCTGACCTGCCTCCTGAGAAATCTGTGTACAGGTCAAGAAGCAACAGTTAGAACTGAACATGGAACAACAGACTGGTTCCAAATTGGGAAGGAGTATGTCACGACTGTATATTGTCACCCTGCTTATTTAACTTATATGCAGAGTACATCATGAGAAACACTGGGCTGGATGAAGCACAAACTGGAATCAAGATTGCCAGGAGAAATATCAATAACCTTAGATAAGCAGATGACACCACCCTGATAGCAGAAAGTGAAGAACTAAAATGCCTCTTGATGAAAGTGAAAGAGGACAGTGAAAAAGCTGGCTGAAAACTTGGATTCAAAAAACTAAGGTCATGGCAATCCGGTCACATCACTTCATGGCAAATGGATGGGGGAATAATGGAAACAGTGAGAGACTTTATTTTCTTGGGCTCCAATATCACTGCAGATGGTGACTGCAGCCATGAAATTAAAGGACGCCTGCACCTTGGAAGAAAAGCTGTGACCAACCTAGACAGCATATTGAAAAGCAGAGATATTAATTTGCTGATAGAGGTCCGTCTAGTCAAAACTGTGGTTTTTCCAGTAGTCGCATATGGATGTGAGAGTTGGACTGTGAAGAAAGCTGAGCGACGAAGAATTGATGCTTTTGGCCTGTGGTGTTCTTGACTTGGACTGCAAGGGGATCCAACCAGTCCATCCTAAAGGAAATGAGTCCTCAGTATTCATCTGAAGGACTGAAGCTGAAGCTCCAATACTTTGGCCACCTGATACGAAGTACTGACTTATTAGAAGAGACCCTGATGTTGGGAAAGATTGAAGGCAGGAGGAGAAGGAGGTGACAGAGGATGAGATGGTTGGATGGCATCACTGACTCAGTGGACATGAGTCTGAGCAAGCTCCAGGAGTTGGTGATGGACAGGGAAGCCTGGCGTGCTGCGGTCCGTGAGGTTGCAAAGAGCTGGACATGACCAAGCAACTGAACTGAAGGTTTTTGTTTTTTTTTTTTAATGTGGACCATTTTTAAAGTCTTTTTGAATTTGTTACAGTACCGTTTCTGTTTTATGTTTTTTGTCTGTGAGGCATGTGGGATTTAGCTCCCCAACCAGGGATCAAGCCCATACGCCCTCCATTGGAAGGTGGAGCCTTAACCACTGGACTGGCAGGGAAGTCCCAAGGCTGGAGCCTTTCAGAAGGATGGCCACAGTCTGGTCTTGGAGGTATCCCTGAGTTCCCAGATACTAACTGTATCATTTTCCTAGGACCTTGGAAACAGTACCGCACACTAGGTGTCTGAAGACAAGGGAAACTGTGCTAGTACTCCCTCTGTGACCTGTCAGGCCGTCGATCCTTCCTGGCCCTTTCCAGCTTCTGCTTCCCAGATGGTGGGCTTCCCTGATGAGAAGTTTTTTTCTCCTGAGATGTCCTGGGAGAAAGCAGTCACGGTGTGGTCATGGGGAGAGACATAGGGGGTGTAATTCCTATTATCCCAAAAGATGGAAGGGACTCAAGTCCAAAGGCAGCTGGTGGAGAGCTGGGCTTTAGTTTTTGCTCATGCTCTGCACAGACCCAAGTGGCTTTTCCTGCCCAGCACAGGGGAGAGGTCAGACTGGCCACAGCACTGGTGATGTGGATGCCGGCAGAGCTTCTCTGACAGCGGGCCATTCCTGCTCCTCTCTGGACATGAGGTTCTCAGGGGTTCCTCCTGCTCAGGTAAGTTTAGTGAAAGTTCATTAAACCTTGCAAAGCACCTGGCACCTGCCTGCTGCCCTGTGCATGCTCTCTCCCTGGATTAACTTTTCTCCTTAACAGGGATGAAACTACCCTTAAAAGGATGAGACTACCATTGCTCGTCCTCATCTCTTGTCGAGTAAGAGCAGGAACATCCTGGCTCACATTTCTGTGTATTGAAATAGCTGCAGCCTGTACCACAGTTTGTGTAGCTTGCATCAGACTCTTCTGCTGACCAGTGCAGAGCCTGCTAACCTCCCCCAGTGTCTTCTAGGACTTTCTTTTTTTGGTTGTCTTTCAGTGTTCTTTTTTTTTTTTTTTTAAAGATATTTTTTGACATGGGTCATTTTTAAAGTCTTAACTGAATTTGTTACAATATTAATTCTGTTTTATTTTGGGGTTTTTTTTGGGCCCCGAGGCATGTGGGAATTTAGCTCCCCAACCAGGGATTGAATCCATACCCCCGCAAAGGAAGGCAAAGTCTTAACCACTAGACCACCAGGGAAGTCTGTCTTTCGATATTCTTTTCCCATAAAATGCATACTTTCCCCCCACTAGTTTCCCATTTCCTCTTTATTCTAAAGTAGCTTACATCAGTCATAAACCATTGACATTCAGTGCTCTGTGCTTCGAGACAAAAACCATCTGTACTAATTCTATGTCTGTTTGACGGAGGAGGAGGAGCGGGGGAGCTCATGGATCTCTTGGTTACTGGTTTGTGTTCTTAAAAGTGTGTTCAAGTTGCATTTCATCATTTCAGAATTCTCAGTGGATTCTCAGACAAATTCCTACTTAGTATACGATGAATGTGAACTATTTAATGCATGTTCTCTGCCCATCTGCCCCTCCTCCAGGCCTTCAGCCTCCTGTGCTTGGGCTGGTCCAGGGATTGAAATTGTCCCCCTTCATCAGCTGATTGATGGGGACCCCCCTCCCCCCCCAACCCTCTATGGGGTGATGACCAAGCCAAGGGTGCACTTGATCCCAAGTGTTCAATAACTTCTTTCATTAAAAAAAAATTAACCTATTAATATTTCTTTCAATTCAGATAAGAGAGTTCTTTTCCACTGAAGAAGTTTCCCAGGGTCAGGCTGATGAAGATGATTCTCCTGCCAGAATTTATTAATACCATCCTATTAATATGGCCAGTAGAAAGGTCTGAGAAACAATGAGTAAAGCATTATTGCCCATCAGTCTTTTCTGAGGATCAGGCTCTGAGGTTCTTAAATTTGTTCCAATTTAACCAGAGAGCTTTTTAAGACAGAAAGCCACCCCCCAACCCCCACCCCACTTGGTTTCTGTCTCAGGAGTCCAGAGTGGCCCCAGTTATTTGCATTTCTAAGAAGCTCCCAGGTGATGCTGCTGCTGCTGCTACTGGTCAGGGCGTGGGTGGAGCCCCTAGATGAGGAGGAAGAGCCAACTTTGCACAGGTGGCCGTCGGCTCTGCCTTCTCCCTGCTCTGATGAGGGGAGTGTCTGCTCGGAGTCTAAATCATAACGTCCTCAGGTGTCCCTTGAATGCACAGAAACAGAACTGGCTGGCCTTCAGACACCTCGGCATTTATTGCTTTTGCTGCGTGAAGTGTTATCTCCTGTTGGTGCAGTGGGAGGAGTTAAGAGTTGATTTTTGGGCTAAATCATGGCACCCAGTTCTCCTTCCTTGGAGCCCACAGGAGGGCCTGCATGGATTGATAAAAGTAGCCATTAGGAAACTGCTCTGTCATGAAAACTGGTTGATCCTATGACAGTGACAGGCACTTGTCTCCTCACTTCCTGCAGCTTGTATAATTGCTCACCTCCTATTTTTAGTGGCACTGCTGACTCAAAATGAAAACCAATGCCAGACTCTGCCTCTCAGTGCCCTGTCTGCAGGGGACTGGGCTCTTAGGTGGGTGAGGCCGGGGGCTGGCGCGGGCGAGGTGGCCTGCTAGAAAGTGGATCTTTGGGCAGGGGGCCTGGGAGCCCCACCACTTCCGCTGGCCCCTTATTGCTCCCCCCAACCCAGGCCGCCACCCAGAGGAGCCCTCTGGGGCCCCTGTTTCAGGGCACTGCTGCATGGAGTGTCTCACCATTGATGGGGGTCTTGCTGCCCCCCAGCCTGTCTTCACTCTTAGGGGACAGCTCAGCACCAGGTGGGCTGCAGGCACCTTTGGCCTCTGTTCTGGGTGCAGCTGATGGAGGTGGAGCCAGGTGGAGTTTGTCTTCAGCTGCTTGCCCCCTTTCTGTAAGTCCAGGTGGCTGGTGCTGCCAGCTGGTATGCAGTCTGGGCGTAGTTGGAGGATTGGCCCTTCAGCTTTGGCCTCTTGAGTTGTGCCCCAGGAGGGGTCTAGCCAGCTAGCTCATGCCTGTGTGTTCACAGGGATTCACAAAGAATCAGGTAGAACCCAACAGTCCTGCTTTTGTATCAACAGAGAGATGAACCTGAGGATGGTTCTCTTGTCACTGGAGCTTGGCAGGAGGTGACGTACTCTGCCTTGGTGCTGCCCCTCCAGCTCAGGACACCCTGGGGCTCTGGAAATATACTGGATTAAAGTGACCATAATTGGAAGGTGCTTGATACCGTGTGAGCCACCCTGAAACCTGGTGGCCTGGGGCTCACCTGTCCTGCACCTACCTTTTCTCCTGGGTCAAAAGAAAGGCTTAGAGCAGAAGAGTTTTCATCCTTTCCTTTAGGATTTAAATCTAGTAATTTGTAAGAGTGATGGCTCAGTGGTAAAGAATTCACCTGTCAATGCAGGACATGCAAGAGACACTGATTCCATCCCTGGGTCAGGAAGATCCCCAGAGGAAGAAATGGCAACCTACTGCAGTATTCTTGCTGGGAAATCCCATGAACAGAGGAGCCTGGTGGGCTACAGTCCATGGGGTCACAAAGAGTCAGACACGACTGAGCACACACACATGCGCAATTTCTAAGAGAACGTTGACTTCGTCTGGAGGAGCCCGGGGAAGTAATGTCAGTTACAGCCACACTGTAAGGAATTGGCCCTTTTTCCTCTCCTCCCTGTAACCTCGTCTGCCTTCGCACCCTGGACTGGTAGCGAGCTATGTGGACTTCAGGATGCCTATCCTGAGGGACCGGCAGGAGTTGAGGGTGTGTGGAGTGTGGGCTTAGAGAATGCACTTTATCCTTCTCATGTCTTTACCAGCCAGCACTTCCAGCAGTCGTATCTTGAGTCCCTGGGATGTCCTCACGCTTTACTTGTACGATCATGTGTGTTGTTTATCGCATGTTTATATCGCTTTGTTTTATAAGGTGAATGTCTCCAGAGTAAGGAGCATGTGTGGTTGGTTCACTTAATGTCTGAGCTGATCACAGTGACCTCTGTAAGGAAGGGCTTCATGTAGGTTTTCATCTTTATAATTTTATGATTCGGAGAATTCAGTGCCTGGCATCCTTCCTGCAGCCTGTGACTGGGAGGAGCGTGCAGTCTGATCGGTGTGAATGTGACACAGCTGCTCTTAGTCACTGGTTTCATAGGACACTAAGTGTTTAAAAAAAAATTGTTTTTAATTGGAGGGTAATTGCTTTCCAGTGTTGTGTTGGTTTCTGCCATGCATCAACATGAATCAGCCATAGGTGCACGTATGTTCCCTCCCTCTTGAACCTCCCTCCCACTTCCTATCCCATCCCACCCCTCTAGGTTGTCACAGAACACCAGGTTGAGTTGACTGTAGCCCACCAGGCTCCTCCCTCCATGGGATTCTCCAGGCAAGAGTACTGGAGTGGGTTGCCAGTTCCTTCTCCAGGGGATCTTCCCTTCCCGGGAGGTCGAACCCGGGTGTCCCGCCTTCCAGGCAGACACTTTAACTTCCCTGAGCCACGAGGGAAGCCCATCTAATTTACATATGGTAGCCTATACGTTTCAGTGCGACCCCCTCAACTTGTCGCAGCCTCTCCTTCCCCTGGGCTTCCCTGGTGGCTCAGTGGGAAAGAATCTGTCTGCAACGCAGGAGACGGGGGTTTGATCCCTGGGTTGGGAAGATCCCTTGGAGAAGGGAATGGCAACCCACTCCAGCATTCTTGCCTGGAGAATTCATAGACAGAATCCATAGACAGAAGAGCCTGGCAGGCTATAGTCCATGGGGTCATAAAGAGTCAGACACACACTAACACACACTCCTTCCCTTACTGTGTCTACATGGCTGTGTGTCTATTGCTGCTCTGCAGATGGGTTCATCTGTACCTTTTTTCTAGACTCCACATACATGTGTTGACATATGATATTTGTTTTTCTCTTTTTGACTTACTTCACTCTGCATAACGGGCTCTAGGTTCATTCACCTCACTAGAACTAATTCAGATTTATTCTTTTTATGGCTGAGAACTATTCCATTGCATATATGTACCACAGCTTCTTTATCCATTCCTCTGTCGATGGACATCTAGGTTGTTCCCATGTCCTGTTAACTAGATGTTTTAATTGTATATTCAACCTTTGAGTAAATTCTTAAGGCTGTTGAATGAACTAATTTCACTTTGGGTGGGGGTTCAACCTGTTAAAAAGACATTTTTTTGGAAAGTATGTTCAGCAGCAGACAGGCCTTAGTGTCTTAGCAGTTGACTGTAAACAGCAAGCTTCCGAGTGTGTGCAGGGCTCTGAGATTCCTCTGCAGCCTCCTCAGCCTCTTCCTCTACCCAGTGAGGCCTTGACACCTGGAGGGAGAAGAGGTTCCCCTTGTGGCCCCACCAGCAGCACACTCTGTCACAGAGCTTTGAGGGCCTTCGTGTATAGAGAGTAGCCTGGAAGTTTCTGAAGGCCCTTCAAGCTCTCGCATTTTCAGATTCTCTTCATTCTCTCTCATTGCAGCATGGGATTTCTTAGTTAACAGGATAATCAATTCAGTGTCATTTTCTGAAGGTAGAATCAAAGAGGGAATCATGAATATGTCAGCTTCAGGACTCATCAGTTATTGGCTAGTCTCCTTTCATCTAAACTGCCACCCTCTCCAGGGACTTTCATTTAAAGCAGATCCCAGATATCCTTTCATCTGAAAATATAGCAAATATTCCACTAGCAAAAATTCCTTAATCATACCAAATAGGCAGTTGATGTTCATTTTCTAGCTATCTTAAATATTTTATTGAAAATTTACTTGTTCAAACTGTCACACGAGTATATGTTTCTTGATTCTTTGTCTCGCCACAACAAAGATTTGGAGTGACGGACATTAAAGCCCCCTCGGCGTGTCACAGCTCTCGGGTCTTGGATAGACGGTGTTATAGCTCTCAGGTCTCGAATGGACCGTGTTATAGCTCTTAGACAAATCAGTGTTACAGCTCTATTTTATTTAGAAGATAGCAGGAAAATCCATCTTTGAGGCGTGAGGGCACGTCGATCTAAAGACACGAGGAGAAGAGCGCCCCAGCGCGCGGGAGAGAGAGAGAAGGAGAGAGCTGGCTTTGGCTCCTCTATTTATATGCTTATCTCTCCCTGGGCCTGTCCTATGTAAATTGGGCCAGCCAGGAGTGTTGCTTGTTTTACCTGAGGTCCTCACTCTGGTCCTCGGACCTTCTTCTGTTTCATTTTCGCGGGCTTTTCCCTGCCTTGTCTTGTGGCCACCGCCATTTTGGACACCTTTTCCCTGTTCTACCTACCTGACAAAACCAAGATCCAAATAAGGTCTATAAATCTTCATTGTTGTTCAGTCAGTAAATTGTGTCCAACTCTTTGCAACCGGACTGCAGCATACCAGGCCTCCCTGTCCCCTCACTGTCTTCTGGAATTTGCTGAAGCTCATGTCCATTGAATTGGTGATGCCATCCAGCCATCTCATCCTCTGCTGCCCTCTTCTCCTTTTGCCTTCAGTCTTTCCCAGCATCAGGTCTTTTCCAATCAGTTGGCTCTTCTCGTGGAGCTTCAGCTTCAGCGTCAGTCCTTACAGTGAGTATTCAGAGTTTATTTCCTTTAGGATTGACTGGTCTGATCTTGCTATCCAAAGGACTCTCAAGAGTCTTCTCCAGCACCACAATTCAAAAGCATCAATTCTTCGGTGTTCATGTCCATACATTACAGTGGAATTATTTATTGATTTCTCTGCCCTCTCTCTCTTTTTTTTTTTTAATTGTTGCTTGATTGGTTGGGGAAAATGGGTCTTTTTTCCTCACTTTGGGTTTCCTACCTGTGGTTTGGCATAGAGGCCCCCGGTTAGTGTTCTCCTGTGTGCCCTTGTGTCCTGGAAGCTGCTGGCCACAATGGAGAGCCGATTTTGGCAAGATGACTCTGATGTTGTGTGTGCTCCTGTTGGAGTGAAGCTGAATCTGGCCTCTGTACCATGATACTGAGTAAAATCTTGGAGATAGAGTTTTGGGTGAAGTAGGAAAAAATAGCTTTATTGCTTTACCAGGCAAAGAGGGCCACAGCAGGCTAAAGTACGCAAAACTGTGTGTCCCCCTGGAGCAGGTAGTGAGGAGTGTTGTAATCCTGGTTAAGAGGGCATGAGCAGCTCTGGACATTGTTCTGATTAGCTGGTGGTGAGGTAAGTGGGAGTCAGCATTCTCAGCCTTGTGGTTCCAACAGGTCTGCGGTCTCCTCGCTTGTGGGCAGCAGACAGTTAACCTCTCTCAGCTGGTGGGGGTTTCAGTGTCAGCAGAGCAGCTCTAAGGTATTGTTGTGTGTGTCCCTTGAGGGGAACCAGGACCTGCCCCAAGGCTACACTATTGTTTCATGACTGCTCCTCCCTTGTCTCTGCATCCCCTCCCTTCCCAGATTAGCAACTGTTTGAGCTTGCCCATTGGAACTCAGGGAGACATGGAGGCTGAATGAAGCCTATTTCCTGTAATCAAGAATCAAGAAAGGGGGGGACACAGAAGGCTTTCCTGCCCAGGAGTCCCGCAGGGTCCTGCTGGGTATCAGGGGTTATATAGGAGAGGGCAGGTGTGGCGGTCTGGGCTCAATCCATGGTTCATTATTCCCATGGGATGCTGGCGCTCACTCCAGACTCCCATGCACTCACACCAGCCCGTCTGGACAGCACAAAGCTGTGTCTAGGGGCCTGTTATGCAGGGAGGTTGGCCCTTTATTTGGCAGTGTTCACAAGTGGTGTTGCTTCCCCAGTATTGTCATGAGCGAGGTTTCTGTTTGGTTTTAGAGAAATCCGGAGCTGTGATTTCAGGAGCTGACCTCCTTGCTACTATGAGGAACACCCAGCCGTGGCCAGTGCCCGCTCCCCAGGGTTGGTGGGGGAGGAGTTGAGGGGCTCCAGGCCCCTTCCACTAGTGCCTCCCCTCCTAGCTGTGCTCCCTTCAGCAGAAGATGGAATTTGGGGACCCTAGTCTAGGAGACATGGATGCTCACTCAGTACTCCTGAGCTGGGCATTTTATCTGGGCCTTTTCAGTGGCTAAAGGTGTAGACTTAAAAAATAGTCACAACCTAAAAGTTATGTTTTATTCTGGGGGGAATTTTTAGGACTTCAGGAGACAGCGCCTCAAGTGACCCCGAGAGAACTGCTCCAAGGAGAATGGGGTAGGAGTCAGGTTATATAGAAGTCTGCAACAAAGGGCAGGTAGTCTGAACATCAATACTTTTTGTGAATTAAAGAAAACCAGGTATCTCATGTTAAGGAATTTAGTGCTTTTCTGTGTATGGGAGGATGTAAGATTCTGGGCTCACTGAAATCTTTCCTTTCATATGCATCTCAGCTATCTGGGGCCAGCATCCTTCATTTTTCACAACCTGAGTTCTTCAGAGCTCTTCGTAGGGAGTGGCTGCAGCCTGGTAGCTGCTGGATAGCAGCTATTGTCCTCCTTCCTGGGCACCCTCCAGGCTCAGGAATTCGCATTTGGAGGGCTGGAATCACTGGTGGCTGTGACATCCTGGTTTACTGATATGGCAGGAAATACTTAAATTTCTCAAAGATGGTTTCATTTACTTGTTTGTTTTGATTTTTTTTAAACATAATCTATTGTAAATTTACACTATTTCTAGTTCAGAATTAGAATTACAAGGTGTTTTAGTTCTTTGATTTTATATTTATATCTCTTTTCTCTTAGGCTGAAAATTTTTGTCCCTGGGAACATGAACATAATTACCTATTTGCTTGATTATCCCGCTTTATTTATACACAACCCATAGAAATGTTTAGAATAGCTCCACCAATATTTTTACCCACACTGTGAGTAGTGAAAACAGCTGAAGATGTTTTTGTCCTCCAGGGTTTATCCCACTAGGAAACTGCAGCCACATGACTGTGTTTCAGAGTCTTCCAGAACAATTCCTCTGTGTGTTCATGCCACCACTTCAGTATGTAATTTGGTTAATTTGTTTCCATTTTGCTTTTGATTTTTAGAACTTAAAAAATTAATATCAGTTTATAATTATGTAAACTATTTTCATGGTTCCAGAGCCAAAGAGGTGTCTGCAGAGAGGCCAGCTTTGTGTTTCTGTCTTTTCTTATTCCTTCCATCACTATTTTAAAAGGGTTATTTTTCTTTCCCTCCTTTTATTTGTAGCCTTGTAATGCAAAGTACATACATGTCTTCATAAGTTAGATTTTTGTTTTTAAATTTTTATTGGTGTTTAGTTGCTTTGCAGTGTTCTGTTAGTTTCTAGTGTACAGCAGAGTGAGGCAGCTGTGGGTATACATGTAAACCCTCTGTTTTGAATTTCCTTCCCATTGAGGTCACCACAGAGCACAGACTTGATAGCTCTGTGCTCTGTAATAGGTTCTTATTAGTTATTTATTTTATACATAGTATCAGTAGTGTTTATTTTTAATACTTGATGTTTTCTTAGATAAACAATAGCACTGTCTACACACTTACCCCAAACTAGAACTGGAAGATTGTCTTCTAATGATGAGGCAAGTTGTAGCTTAGTTAATCATGACCTTGAGTTAAACTGAGTATGCCTGTCCATTCAGTTATTTTGGACTGGGTAATTACAGCAACTAGGGCTTCCCAGGTGGCTCAGTGGTAAAGAATCTGCCTATCAATGCAGGAGACACTAGAGATGCAGGTTTGATCCCTGAGTGGAAAAGATCCCCTGGAGAATGAAATAGTAACCCACTCCAGTGTTCTTGCCTGGAGAATCCCATGACAGAGGAGCCTGGTGGGCTGCAGTCCATGGGGTCACAAAAAGAGTTGGACATGACTAACCGACTGAGTATACACAATTACAGCAACTGCCGCCCGAACATTCTAATCATATTCCAAAATATTAATAGTTAGAAAATACATGAATATTTCTGTCTTGTTTTTGCTGTTGGAAAAATAAAAGAAAAAAGGAAACTTGGTCTGTTTAATTTACATATATTCTAGTTCAGTGGGTCTCGGCCCAGTGATTTCATCCCCAGGGGACGTGTGGCAACATCTCAGATGTCTGGGGGTGTTTTTGATCATTGCAACTTCAGGCGGGGAGCCCTCAGCTCCTGCAGTGAATGGGGAGCTCCCCCAGCCAAGAAGTATCAGCCCTGTGTCTGCCTCTGGTCAGAGACCCTGCACAATGGAAGGGGCCTCAAGACCTTGGGTCACCCCCTTCCCTCCCTCCCTCTCTCTGTCCCTCTACCCTTTCCTCCTCCCTTCTCTCTTCCCTCCCTGCCTCCCTCCTCTCTCTTCCTTTTCCTCCCCTTTCTCTCTTCTTTCCCAGTAAAAGTAGATTTTTACGTCTAGGAGTATAGGAAAACTGTTGACAAAGACAAGCCAGAAGGACACCAGCGACTGTGCTTTACCACCTCATGTGCAGAGAGTCCAGCACAGGAAGCCCTGTTCCGTTCAGTCTGGTGTAAATCCCATGTGCGACCACGTGCTTTGCGGGAAGCTGATTCTGCTTCAGGGTGGGTCTCAGGAAGACGGGACGTCTTGTTTGGTGCAGGCACATGGATCACCGCCTGTAGGACAGTAGTGCTTGAAGTTGCGGTTGTGATGTGCTGACAGCACTGTGGCTTCACGGTGGATCCTGACGTGCTGCCCGCTTAGAAAGATGACCATTCAGAGGCGCATGTGGGTGTGGGCGGCAGTGGGCAGCTGGCAGTTCTGTGCCTCTTAGGACATTCTCTTGTCATTGACAACATTCAGCATTCCTCTGGGGGTCACTTTCCCATCTCTGGACTTTCCAGGCCAGAGTCCTATGAGATGCTCACTTTCAACTAACAAAGAGGGTGAGTGGTCCTATCTCTGTGTGGTGTAATGTGATGTGGATGAGGGGCTCCCTCCTTTTCTCATATCGGGGAGCCCTGAAGAGTATCAGCAAGGTGCCTGGTTGCCCCCAGTCACCACCAGAGCAGGTTGCCTGGAGTGTGATCACAGGGCGTTGGAGGCAGGTATTGGAGGCAGTCGTGTCTGGTCCAGTGATGGGCTCGCTGGCCTTAGATCTTAGCCTCCCTTCTGCCTGTGGTGATGGAGGAGGCAGGTGGGTGGCGCCCTTCCTCTGGTTTCTACATCACTGCCCTTCCCCAGGTGCCACCCACAATCCAGCAGGTCAGCTCACCCAGCTGCACAGGTCACTGGTCAGCGTGTGCCTGTGGCATAAGAGAGCGCAGTACAGGCTGATTCTATGGGAAGAAAGAGGTGTCTTTAGGAAAGTTAGTCGCTAAGGTGACCGCTCACTGGATTTTAGCCCTGGGGAGCTGTTAAACATTTGCCTGTGAACTTCAACTCTTGTGGCTGCTTTGAAGGGACCCGTGGGGATGGAGAGCACCCTGTGATGGTTACGGGGTGGTCTTGCAGAAATAGCCCAAGTCACCAAAATTCCTTTTGATTTTAACTTCATGGCCCAAAGACACAATATTTATTGTCCTTTAAACTCCCGTACTTTGGCCACCTCATGCGAAGAGTTGACTCATTGGAAAAGACTGATGATGGGAGGGATTAGGGGCAGGAGGAGAAGGGGATGACAGAGGATGAGATGGCTGGATGGCTGGATGGCATCACCGACTCGATGGACGTGAGTTTGAGTGAACTCCAGGAGTTGGTGATGGACAGGGAGGCCTGGCGTGCTGCAATTCATGGAGTCGGATATGACTGAGCAGCTGAACTGAACCAAACTGAGGCCCTTGACTGGAGTCTTATACCACCTCCCCTCCTCTTTCAGCATTTCCCCTGCCTCCCAAGGGTAGCCTTATAAGCCTTGGACACTGAGAACCTGAAGGGCTCACTTCTGTTTCAGCGTTTCTACTAACTCTGGAGGAAGCCCTTAAATATCGACAGGGGTCTGAAGCCTTGGTTCATTTTATTTTTTAGGCACAGAAATAAATGGTTTGTGCTATTTTTGAGTGGTGGATATTGAACTCGGGGTGTAGGGCAAAGTGGTTTCTATGTCTCTCTAAAGAGGAGAAGCAGGCAGCTCTAGCGGCAGGTGACCTTCTGATGGGGACAGGTGGGAAGTAGTTCTTAACCATTCCTGGGCAGGTGTGGGCGGCCACGCTCTGGACAGCCAGCCTCTTGGGCTTCAGGATTGACAGGGGTGGTGGTCCTGGCCTTGCAGGATTCCTGCCCGGTGGTGGGGGAGGCATCTCCTAGCAGTGAAGGAAGACATTATGGGTTCATCATCAGCCTCCTGTGATCAGACTTACGGCCAAGTGCCAAGCCTTTTGTAACCATAATCAGTTAGGACAAAGCAAAGGGCTGTAAACTGCAGAATTCTGCTGGCGTCTGCCTTCCCGTAGAAACAAGATGCTTCTGGGACTTCCCTGGTGGTGGCAGTGGATAAGAATCTGCCTGCCAGTGCAGGGGATTCCGGGTTGATCCCTGGTCTGAGAGGATCCCACATGCCGTGGAGCAACTAAGCCTGTACAGCCCCTGAGTGTGCCCTGGAGCCCATGGTCCACAACAAGAGAAGCCACCGAAATGAGAAGCCTGAGCGCTGCAGTGAAGAGTAGCCCCCCCACCAAAGCAGAACAACACAACAAAAAAGAAACAGGATGCTTCTAGAAAAGAAAACCAGTTCAGAAACCTGGCACTGAAAACCTTTCAGTGTTGTAGTGTGGACTCGTTAGTTTAGGGTTTTATAACTGGCTAAAGGTTCTGGCATTTACTGCAGGTTTCCAAATGGTTTCATCGCCCTTGGTCAGGGCTGACTGCAGGGTGGCTAGTTGTATTCATCTGATTCAGTTCATTTCCTAGAAGAACCAATTACAACTCTATTTTCACTAATTTACGGTTGTAATCCATCTATTTCAGAGCCGGGATTAAATTATCGCCTACCTCCAGAAGATGTATGTTTGAACTTAAGTATCTGTGGGGTTTTCATATTCTGTGAAAGACAAAGGGGTAAAAGTTAGCTCATTGTTAAGTTTTGTTTTCTTCCACTTACTGTTATTATTTTGTTGGAAAATTTTTACTGCATGTATTTTTTTTTAAAAAGGCAACTGAAACCTAACATCAAGGGAAGCCTTCCTCCTGTCTCAGGCACCCACATGACTTCTTTGGAGCAAGACCACTGCTGCTTGTGTGTACATCCAGTGTTCTGGAAATAGCTAACTACCAGCTTAACTTCAACTCCTCTGTCCATGGGATTTTCCAGGCGAGAATACAGAAGTGGGTTGCCATTCCCTTCTCCAGGGGATCTTCCAGACCCGGGGATCGAACCCAGGTCTCCTGCATTGCAGACAGATTCTTCACCATCTGAGCCGCTAGGGATACCCAACTACCAGCTTTACTCAGGTCATTTCACTTTCTCCTTGTTTTTTCCCTCCCTTGTTCTTCCTGTAATACAAAGACATCTCTCCTTTACTTACTTTTAAAAAGTAAAGTCATTGAATTGTACACTTTGGTTGGTAAATTTTTATGGTCTGTGAATTGCATTTCAATTTAATAAACAGTAACCTTAGAGTCTGGGGACTGATTAGGAGAGAAAAGATGAAGAGTGGAATACTTTCATCTTTATATCATCAGAGGTGGCTAGAGAGGTTCTCCAAAGATTTTCGCAGCTTGGGTTAAAAACATATTTTTATGGAGTATTTAGAAGGAGGAGCCTGTGGTGAGCCTGCCAGGGTTCCTGCTACATAGTTAAGTTCACTGGGGTGATGAATCTCAGCATGAGGAGGGTGAACAGCAGGTCAGTAATTGCAGGCAGCTTAACCAGGCAGCAGAATGGTAGTTAAGGTTCTTCATAGATAAATACATGTGTGGAAAAGAATCTGAAATGTCCTTACCTTACTTTTCTGAGTTGAGAATGTAAGTTTGAAGTCCTGTCTCTTTAGAACCTAGAGACATCTGTCTTGCTTTACAAGTGGATAGTTTTCAACGTGTGTTCACTCAGTCTTATCCGACTCTTTGTGACCCCATAGACTGTAGCCCACCAGGCTCCTCTGTCCATGGGAGTCTCCAGGCAAGAATACTGGAGTGGGTTGCCATTCCCTTCTCCAGGGGATCTTCACGACCCAGGGAACCTGTGTCTCTCGGCACCTAATGCGTTGGCAGGCAGATTCTTTACCATTGAGCCACCTGGGACCTGCCTGTCGTTCAGTGTCTGGTGCTGTTTAATCAAGCTGTTCCTCTCCAGTAGCATCTCAGCCCTGTCCTTTCTGTCCATTTTGACACGTCCTGCCCGCGTTCCCGGTGGAGCCGTGCCTGCCCTTTGGATGGAGGCCCATTGTGGGGAGTGATGGCTGGGAGTATGGGTGTCCCCAGAGTGTGGGCTGTTAGTTTGATTCTCCCCAAGGAAGGTGTCAGGTGCGTCCTGCCCTTGGCCATGGTCTGTACCACAGCGTGGATGGTGGCCTGGAGACAGGTGCTTGGGGTTTGCAAGTGAAGAGTGGATGGAGGGGGGCGGGTTGTCCAGGCCTGAAGCAGAATGAGAACTTTCGGAGAACCTGCAGCGCTGGACTGCAGGTGGTGTGGAAGAGTGGACCAGGAGGGTCACCAGGGGCACGTGCCTCTGCTTCCTCTCAGAAAGCCACCTGCCAAGTGTAGTGTGAGGGGCCAGATGGGCTGTGCAGGTGTGAGGCTGCCTGTGGGGAACACAGTCTCAGCCAGTGTTGTCATGTCTAGAGCATTGTCGGCATGCCCACTCTCTGCAGTGGACATCCCTGCTGAGGCCACATGCCATGTGCAGAGATGATGTGGGGTGACCCACAGGGGCCTGAGGTCCCCGCTTGGGCCCCTAGCATCCACTCCTCTGTCTGTCTGCTTTGTGGGGGTGAAGCCTACGTCTGTCTTGTCTGTTGTATGTCCAGCACCCCGCATAGTGCTCAGAGGGTTTCAGAAATACTCGCGGAGCGATTTGTCTTGAAGTCTGTCCAGAAGAGAGAACTTTTAGGAAACTTGTCATTTTTTGACTTAGGAAAGATTTGCTTGCTGAAGAGGCCCTAAAGGAACTTGCAGTTCCTCTCACTGTTGGGAGGTTAGTCTCAGGAAGGAGAGATGAGACCTGCTTTCTAGTCCATCGTAAACTACCTTTATGTAAAACTATTATGTTCATATAAGACACTGCTCACTTGTCTCCTTTAGAGATTTTAAAATTCTGCGGCAGATACTAATGGGTACTTTGGATGGGAACATCTATTTTATTTTAGAAGTTATCCAGAAAAGTTGAACTGAGTTTTTTTCAGGCAAGTTTTCTTGCAGCAGATAATGCAGTACTGCCGTGTCACCTCATGTCTGACCTCCGTCGCTCCCTGGACTGAATCCCCTAAGAAGGATGGCATCTGTGTTGTGCCTTATTTACATACAGTGTCTGCACAGAGCAGATATGTGTCACATTTCCATTGAATAAGTGTGACTTCCATCTATTTATACCAACAAGGTTCTCCAAGGAAACCCGATGTCTGAGGCTAAATGGCAGTCTCTGCAGTGCCCAGCTGGAGAAGGAAATGGCAACCCTCTCCAGTACTCTTGCCTGGAAAATCCCATGGATGGAGGAGCCTGGTAGGCTACAGTCCATAGTGCTGCAAAGAGTTGGATACGACTGAGCGGCTTCACTTCATTCACTTCATACTTTATCACTGGAGAAGGAAATGGCAGTATTCTTGCCTGGAGAATCCCTTGGACAAAGGAGCCTGGCGGGCCGTGGTCCATGGGGTCGCAGAGAATTGGACACGACTGATGTGACTAAGCACGCACGCCCAGTGCCCAGCTGCTAAGATGTACACTGGGCTGTGTGTCCCCTGGAAGAGAGTCCTTGTGTCCTTTGTCACGTGTGAAGGCATGGCCAGCCTCGTCACCTGGGTGCCCCTTCTTTCAGACAGGCCTGGTGTTCAGATGCTGAGGGTTTGGAGATAAGTGTTCTTGATTCTGTCCTTCTCACTTTCTCCTCTTCCCTTTGCATCCCTTTGTTCTTACCTGGGGCTGATGTCATAACCAGCTGCAGGTGGTCTGATTCAGCAAGTCTTAGTGGGTTCTGTGTGCAATGAACAGGCAGTAGGGAAGGGGAACCCTTCCATTTCTGAAATGTGTGGTTAGAACACTCCTATCAGCTCTTACACATCATCCGAAGGTAATTTTTGTCTTTTTGTTCAGTCATTAGGTCATGTCTGACTTTTTGTGGCCCCATATACTGTAGCACTCCAGGCTTCACTGTCTACCACTCTCTCGCAGGGTTGGCTCAGATTCATGGTCCATTGAGTTGGTGATGCCATCCTGCCCTTAGTCTTTCCCGGCATCAGGGTCTTTTCCAATGAGTCAACTCTTGGCATCAAGTGGCCAAAGTATTGGAACTTCAAGATCAGTCCTTCTGTTGACTTCTCAGGGTTGATTTCCTTTAGGATTGACTGGTTTGATCTCCTTGCTGTCCAAGGGACTTTCAAGAATCTTCTCCAGCACCACAGATCAAAAGCATCAATTCGTTGGTGCTCAGCCTTCTTTATGATTCAGTTCTCATGTCTGTACATGACTACTGGAAAAACAATAGCTTTGACTATACTGACTTGCGTCAGCAAAGTGGTGTCTCTGTGTTTTACTACACTGTCTTTTGCCGAGCTGTAAATTTGAATAATGAACCACAAGGTGCAGTGGAGGTTTAACTTGTTCCCTAACTTTCTTCTATCTTTGTGTTCACGTTTTCACGGAACAAGTTACATGCATGGAGACTGTGGTGAATTTCAGGATTTACTGATTTCAAAGCATCCTCCTTAAGGAGTAGGCCAGGGAAACGTTGAATTCTGAGAGGGCTTGAAATCATGTCCTGAGTGTTTCCTCTGCACAGAATGGCATCGTGGAGCCAAGTTCGTCGTTTCTCTGTGCATGTAAGTGAATGGATCTCAGCTTTCTTTGATGTGTACAGTGGATGAGGGTTGTTGGAGGAAACCTGGCTGCATGAGGAAGTAGGTTTTCTTTTTGCCAAGTGGCCGTTGAAATGTGTTTCCTCTGTGCCCAGTTGAAAGGCTGGGCATGTAGATTTTCATGCTCTTGTCGAGTTTTAGCTCTGAAAGTGCTTACACAGCTAATCTGGCTTTTATGTTTATTTCCACTTGGAGCTCAGCAGGAGGCTCTTTGGAGATATTCGGACAGAAATGACTTAATTGGATTTCAGCCCAGACACAGTGTATGAATGGCTTTATGGATGACATTAATTGGGCTGTTGCCATGGGAAGCCATCTATACATTTTTGAGCTTGAAAGTTTAGAAGTCCTCTTTGATTCATTCAGTCTCTCTCATTGGCTTCTTGCTAGTTTATTTGATCAATGACATACTCAAGAAAAATAAATTTATAGCAATAAAATGAAGACAGATGGTTCGTTAGCAGAACCATCATTTGGTTTTGGCACGGGTGCACTGATTTGTGTTGAAGGCTCCGTGTTGACACTCAGGAGCTGGATCAGGCTGTGTGTAAGGAATTCAGGGTCTCTTGGTTTGAAATTTGGGAGAAGAGGATTCTAAACCCTGGAGCACTGAATGGTGCCATTGTTGTTCAGTTGCTAAGTCATGTCTGACTCTGCAACCCCATGCACTGCAGCACGCCAGGCTTCGCTGTCCTTCACTATCTGCCGGAGTTTGCTCAAATTCATGTCTGTTGAGTCGGTGATGCCATCCAGCAATCTCATCCTCTGCTGCCCCCTTCTCCTTTTGTCTTCAATATTTCCCAGAATCAGAGTCTTTTCCAGTGAGTTGGCTCTTGGCTCTTTGCATCAGGTGACCAAAGTATTGGAGCTTCAGTGTCAGTCCTTCCAATGAATATTCAGGGTTGATTTCCTTTAGGTTTGACAGGTTTGATTTCCTTGTAGTCCAAGGGAGTCTTCTCCAACACCACAGTTTGAAAGCACCAATTTTTTTGGTGTTCAGCCTTCTTTAAGGTCCAACTTCCACATCTGTACATGACTACTGGAAAAACTGTAGCTTTGACTGTACAGACCTTTGAGGGCAAAGTCATGTCTCTGCTTTTTAATACGCTGTCTAGGTTTGTCATAGCTTTATTTCCAAGGAGCAAGTGTCTTCATGGCTGCAGAGATTTCAGAGCCCAAGAAAGTAGTCTGTCACTGTCTCCACTTTATCTCCATCTATTTGCCCTGAAGTAATGGGACTGGATGCCATGATCTTAGGTTTTGCATCATTGTGGCAGATTCTATAGAAATCACTGAGGAAGTGTAAGTTTATTGGATGATGAATGTCTGATAAGAGTCATTCTGTCGAGAGCCTGCCATGTGGCTGAGCCATATGGGGCTGCAGCATGTGGAGGTCCCTTCCTGGAGGCACTTGTGTTGCCTTTGAATGGGGGCGGTTTGGTTATAAAAGAGCAATCCCTACAGGAATGGACGTTCCTGTAGAATGTTCCAGAAGAGGGGACATTTGGGTTCATTGCACCTGGACGATGAGTTGGTTTTGGCTGGACAGTGGTTTTGGAAAGCTGCAGGTGTGAATCTCTTTCTGGATGGTGGAGGAAATAGACATAAAGGCACAAAAGTGGGAAAATATCTGGCATTTGGGGAAAATGTGAGTGAGTCATGTTGACCATTTTCAGAATACTCAAAAGCAGCTAAATATACTTTAAAAAAATATTAAAATTCATTTTCAATTGGCGTGATCATGAGTTTGTTCTCTGAAAGTATTTTTTTTAACCATTAGCCACATACAATTAGAAATGTCGTTTAGATCACCTGTGTGTCTAAGTTATCTCAGATGAGAATTCAGTGTCTATATCTTTCTTCTTTCCTGTCTTTCCTTCCTTCTGTCGTTTTCAACAAAAGACGTTTTATTCAATAGTGTGTTTTCGTGTTTAAGGTTTATCTTGGTCAGCATGCTTTTTATTTGTGGTGTAATTACCTGGACAACAATGAAATCCTGTGGACACTTCGTAAAGAATGCAGGTGACCTTTTGCAAAATATTTTGTATAACTGGACTATCCAGTTATGGCATTGAGATGTGTATCTATACACAGGTATGGGTATATAGGGTTGTATACACACACCTACATGTATGCTGATTCTGAAAACTGTGATTTGGGTCAGTGGAAATAGCTTCAGAGAAACACCTATGATGCCTTTTGGAGGATGGGGACTGTTGTATTAAGAGGCTAGCATCAAATATATACACAGAATCTTACAAAGCGTTAGAACAGGTGTTACTAATGTCATTCCTATCTGCTAGAATTCTGAGGCAGTGACCGTAAAATTTAAGTCCATATTAAGATTTCCCTTATGACTTCCTTGTCATGGTATTTTAGATAAATGTATTAATACATTTTTGGTCCCGCATCATCAATTTTGGGTAATTCTCACATCCACTCCCGCGTGCTGAGCTCACAGCTGCAGATTAGGGGCATCAAGACCTCGTCACGACTGAGGACATGGAGGAACAGGTCTGAGGTGGGAGGGGCGTGTGGGGGCTGAGCAGGTCCGGGACCCACGGCTCCTGCCAGGTCTTTTGGTCATGGTGTGTGTGGTCAACCCACTGCCGGCAGTGTTGTTCTCTTCTCAGTTCTAGAAGACGTGAAGGCAGATGTCTGCATTATTTCAGAACGCAGAACCCTCAGGGCTCGGCATCTGACCAGTGGCCCTGCTCCCCACACCTCCCCAGCCATGTGTGGTATCTCCTTGAGGCTGTTCAGAGTTAGAAACTCATGCTCTTTCTGCCCCATTTTCATTAATCAACTTGTGATCCTCACACAGATGCAGTCCACTGATAACCAGTGTTATCATTTAAATCGATTCCAGCCCATGGCAGAAAAATCTGGCGGTTTCCTTTTCAGGACAGTTTTATCTTGAGTAAAAGCCCAAATTTGGTGGGACTTTCTGAAATGTGGACCCCACATCTGGCTGTCAGCACTGAGCACAGTACTCAGAAGCAAGTGGGGTCCTGTCCCTGGAAGCATTAGTGTCGTTTTCTTTTTAAGAAAAAAGACAATTGCCTTTAGCTTATCCTGCAGATTAGGGGTCTGGGCAGTTCACTGGGTGTGTTTTGCATGTTTATCTCATACTCATGTACTATGAGGTTTGGTCGTGATACTCATCTGGCATAATCCAAGAGTCTTGAGCTTATTTATGTGCAGTATTCAACACTCAAACAGTGTAACTCAGTAATTTTTTTCTGCATTGACATCTAAGAGAAATAGTGCCTTTGTTTTTATTTATGTATGTACTTTATTAATTTTAACAATGTTGTGTTAATTTCTACTGTATAGCAAAGTGACTCAGTTATACACATATATATGTTATTTTTTATATTCATTTCCATTATGGTTTATCTTAGGGTTTTTTTTTTTTTAAACTTTTTACTTTATGTTGGAATAGAGCTGATTAACAATGTTGTGATAGTTTCAGTTGAACAGTGAAGGGACTCAGCCATACATATACATGTATCCATTCTCCCCCAAAGTCCCCTCCCATCCAGGCTACCACATAACACTGAGCAGTTTCCTGAACTATACAGTAGGTCCTTGTTAGTTTTCCATTTTAAATACAGCAGTGTGTTCATTTCCATCCCAAACTCCCTACCTATCACTTCCCCCTGTCCCTCCCTCCAGCAACTATAAGTTCATCCTCTAAATCTGAATCACAGGATGTTGAATATAATTCCTTGTGTTATACAGTAGGGCCTTGTTGTTTATCCGTCCTATAGATAATAGTTTATATCTGCTAACCCCAACCTCCCCATCCACCCCCATCCCACCCCTTGGTAACCACAAGTTTGTTCTCAGATTAAGGTGGCGTGTGTGGTCATGGACTTGCGTCTTAGAAACTATGATACTGTCCTTCCCTGATCTGAGAGGCAGAAGCCGGGCTCCCATCGTGGCAGACACTCCAGACTGATGGCAGTGACAGATGACCTTTGCCCAGGTCTGGAGGTTCTGGCCCTTTAGTGGCGATCCATGTGGGGCTCTGCAGTCAGGCGGGCCTGGGTTTGAATCCTGGCTCTGGGCCTGAGGGTCTGGTGGTTTGGTTCCTGAGCCGACGATGAGGTGTGTCTTCCTGGGCTGCCGTGAGGGTGGATGAGGCTTTGGTGACGGTGGTGCCACCAGCACAGTGTCGCTGGGACCTGTCCAGTCGCTTCTCTGCTTCTGGGGGTTGGGAGTTGGAGTGCTGGTTTTCATGCGGAGCCTTTAGGGGATTCACATCATCTGGGAAGTAGGCAGGACTGCATGTCCATCCTGCCCAAAGACGGGGGGCTCCAGCCTTTGGCCTCAATGGAAGGTCATGAGCCTCTCATTAATCCTGAAGACTCTACTGCAGGGAAGTGTCAGTGGTGGACACTTGAATGGCCACGTCCACTGAGGTTCGGAGGAAACCGCCCAGGTGGCCCAGAAAAGCAGCCGGGGCAGGCTCCGTGGGGCACCCGAAGTTCAGGTGGGGCTGGGACAGCTGATTCGGGTTTCTGGAGGCCAGGCCCGTGGGGACAGGCAGGGCTGCTGGTTGGCAGCCACCTGACCTGAGCACTGTCCCTGGCTGAATGCCCCCCCGAGACTGGGGAGAACCCCAGGTTGGGCCCAGGCTTTTCAAAACACAGTTGAGAAAAAGAAAACCTCAGTATTGCAGAGAATTCAGATAGTCCTTTGGTTTTGCCGTGATAGAATGATCGGGGTCCAGATCATTGTGGAGAAAGGGGTGCATTTAGTATTTGTGTTAATTTCCTTCTACTCTGTCCTCATCTCTTTAATTCCTATGGGGAGATGCAAGTGATGCTTGTGGGGAAATGCCTTTAAAGACAAGCATGTACTGTCTCCTCCTGCCTGAGCAGGCTGTGAAATGTCCTCCAATGACCACCTTGGCCCCAGAGACCTTAAACCTGGCAGTGCTGCCACTCAGAGGTGGTTTTCTACAAAGTGTATGCTTTTCTGGTGGATTCTATCACAGATTGTACTGAAGACCTGATCTGAAGTGCTTGTCCTTAACAGAGGCTTTGAATAGTCCACGTTAAATGCGGCAATGGGTGGACTTCATGGAAACCCAGCAAGGGAGCAGCTTGGTCTCTGTGTTCACTTCTGAGGAAGGTGTGTGGTTCGTGCACTGACGCTTGGTCAGTGAGATGCTTTCCTTGAAGAAAACACCACCCCTCCATCTCACACACTCAGATCTCAGATGACCAGGCCATCTTTGCGTTTGTTCAGCTGCGCCTGACTTTGCGACCCCATGGACTGCAGCACTGCGGGCTCCTCCAGTGTCTCCTGGAGTTGGCTCAAATTCATGTCCACTGAGTCAGTGATGCCATCCAACCATCTCATCCTCTGCTACCCCCTTCTCCTCCTGCCCTCTGTCTTTCCCAGGGAGGCTCTGGTTGGAACCCCGTCATTGGCTCAGATCCTGGGCATCCACCTGGATGGCCACAGCGAGTGTCAGAGGACAAGACTTCCAGACCCAGGCCGTGACGCTGGTGAACTGGGCGGGAAGATAAATTCTCTGGCACCAGGCTTGCTGCTGGTGTGGTAGGTTCAGCTTTGGAGGCTTGTGTTCCTCACTCCAAGCCTGCTAAGGAGAATTTCTGCCTCTCTGAGAACATTAAGTCCTGTGGCCAAGTGAATATTAGTATCTATCCCAGGAGGTCATTGGGAAGATTAAATCACACACACACATATTCATACACTTTGAGAGCACTGTGCACACTGAGGGCAACTCAGACAGCCCCCCAGACGCCCAAGGGCCTTGGCTTGAGCTCTGACTCCAGGCACATTCCCTTTTCAATGAAAACTTTAAAGCTACAACTTATGTCCAGAAGAACCCCTGAAAATACTAATACAGAGGTGGTGTTTGCAGACACTGCTGTGTTTAGCCAGTGGGTTTCTCCAGTAAGTGGCATGTGTCAGGCCCACAGTGAGAAATCAGAATCCTTGGTCAGGACTGGAGTCCAGATAGCAAAGCATCTGTTTTCTGTCTTGTTTCTGAAAACACTCAGCAAAGAGAAGGCCGCCATCCTGGTGCGCCTCTAAGATCTCGTCCAGGTCTCGTATCCCTGGTGTGTCTGGGCCAGGGAGAAGCCCAGCACCTTTGCCTTGGGTTAAATCATACATTAAAACAAAACAAAACACAAATCATTCAAGCCCTTAAAATAATGCCAGAGAATGCATAAGTGTAATTCATTTTTTAATCAACATTTATGAACTTACCTTATAACATTTTTATGAACACCTTCCCTGAATTATCCTTTTCTATTTGACTAAAATAGAACTCGACTCTTCTATGGGATGTTTAATAATGTTGTGAGTCATCATCATGGTTTGATGAATTAATAGATCTAGTACAAGTGAATGGTCAGGACAGATCCCTTCAGGGTTTGAAGCATAATTAAAGATGCCAGTGAACCCCCTTGGAGTCCACGGTGCCTCAGGGTCCCCTCAAAGGACAAATCAGGACTGAAAATAGGTACCCAGATGTGGGGGCCATGAGGCCAAGTCCCATGGCCAGGAGGGAGGGGGTTGCGGGTCCCCTCTGTCGGCCCCTCCTCTGTAATTTCAGGATGCTGTCTTCAGATTCCTGTAGCGATATTTTCTTTTTAAAAAAATTTATTGGAGTCTAGCTGATGTACAGGCACCCCACTCTAGTACTCTTGCCTGGAAAATCCCATGGACAGAGGAGCCTGCTGGGCTGCAGTACATGGGGTCGCTAAGAGTCAGACACGACTGAGCAACTTCACTTTCACTTTTCACTTTCATGCATTGGAGAAGGAAATGGCAACCCACTCCAGTGTTCTTGCCTGGAGAATCCCAGGGACGGGGGAGCCTGGTGGGCTGCCGGCTGTGGGGTCGCACAGAGTCGAACACAACTGAAGTGACTTAGCAGCAGCAGCAGCTAGTGTGCAATGTTGTGTTAGTTTCCGTTGTACAGCAAAGTGACTCAGTCATGCATACGACATATACATACAGTATAGCCTCTCTTTTTCAGATTCTTTTCCCATATATGTCATTAGAGTATTGAGTAGAGTTCCTTGTGCTATACAGTAGGTCCTTGTTAGCTATCTATTTTATATATAGTAGTGAGAGAGAGTGTGTGTGTATTCTTGCCGATAAGGACGAAGCTGTGGGTCTGGCGGGGCCTTTCTCAGTGAATGGTCCGCGCAGGAGATGAAATCTCTACGTGATATCCATGCTCTGCAATTCTTCTCCCTAATTAGGCTCCCAGACGGGCTTTTTGAATTTCCACTTGGCAGCTGCTCTTTTGTTTTTAGCAGGCTTGGAGGGCGTGGGCGGCTGTGTTGTAGGGAGGGGGCTGGAAGAGATCTGGGAGCTTGGGTCCCTCGGTTATCCCCCAGGGGGTCCACACCTACCCTCTGCCTCCACGTTGACCCAGGGTCTGGAAAGTAGAGCAGGGCAAAGAAGGTTTTGTTTGGGTCGAGGTCAGTAAATATAAAGCACATTTTTTCCTGGGGTCAATTAAAAATATTTGGAGAAGGAAATGGCAACCCACTCCAGTATTCTTGCCTGAGAAATCCCATGGACAGAGGAGCCTAGCAGGCTACAGTCCATGGGGTCGCAAGGAGTTGGGCACAACTGAGTGACTGAACGACAACAACAAGTGAAAGTATTGGTTTCAGGCAAACAAAAAATCAGTTATTTCTCAAGCAGTAACTTAAAATCCAACAAGCTAGCTGCCCTGGTAAACCGTGTTTTCTGTCTCTTTTCAGATTTCCTGCGTTCCTTTCCTTCGAGCAACTTCCTGGATCGCCACTCTCTGCTGAGATTTTAATTAGATAGAATTTGGAGAACTCCAGCAGCCTGGTGACTTCAGGTGCAGTCAGCTGAGGAACTCACCCTTTGAGGAGCTCTCTGTTGTGTGTCACCTCTTGTAACTGGGTGCTGAAGGTGAGTGTGGCTTTCCACCTGAGACAGGCAGGAGGAGTGACTGATTTCGCCTTAGATGCCCATGTTGTGCCGGCAGTACGCTTTACGTTAATAAAACGGCAATAAATGTAGCTCTGATTTGTTGAGCCTTGTCAAATGTAAGTTGCCAAGGGATGTGGTTCAGAAATTAGACTCACTGTTCCTGCTTTGGTGCATGTTAGCAGCAGGTAAGCTGGGAGGCAGGACCGTGGGTGCCTCCAACCTGTGAGATGCCCTGTGCCTGAGCTCCTGGCTGGAGAGGTAGTCTTGTGTCTGTAGGAGATGGGCCTTCTCTGTGTCATGTGGGATGGGTGTCTGGAATATGTAGGAGCTGTCTTCAGGGTGAGCTCCATCTCGTGAGGCTTCATCTTAGCTTGGATGCTGGGAAGATAAGGTTGCATCAGAACATCAAATGGATAAGGATTCCGAAGGAGGGTTTATATGTTCCTATGAGAAATCTTCTCCTGTGTTAAAATTATATTTGTGACACAGCATATGGCTTGAGATTCAGGGCTCCTGGAATGACAGGCACTGGACAAAAGAATGTCTCTACAATAGGCATTTCTCAGCCCTAACATGATTTTGGACCATTTGATTTAGATGATACAAGATGCTGGCTGGCAGTCAGTTCCTCTGGGGTCCTGGCTCTGACTGCGCAATAAAGTGCTCTATGAGAAGGTCCAGTTCACCTTCACAGTGTTGTCTCCTAAGTGGAGGTTTGTTGTTGTTCACTCAGTCAGTCGTGTCCAGCTGTTTGCAACCCCGTAGACTGCAGCACACCAGGCTCCCCTGTCTTTTCACCATCTCCCGGAATTTGCTTAAACTCATGTCCATTGAGTTGGTGATACCATCCAACATCTCATCCTTTGTCACCCTCTTCTTTTGCCTTCCATCTTTCCCAGCATCAGAGTCTTTTCCAGTGAGTTAGCTTTTCTCATCAGGCCAAAATATTGGGAGTTTAAACTTCAGCATCAGTCCTTCCAGTGAATATTCAGAATTGATTTTCTTTAGGCTTGACTGGGCTTCCCTGGTGGCTTAGATGGTAAAGAATCTGCCTGCAATGCAGGAGACCTGGGTTCAGTCCTTGGGTTGGGAAGATCCCCTGGAGGAGGGCACGGCAACCCATTCCAGTTGAACATAACTGAAGTGAATAAGCACAGAACAGGACTGACTGCTTTGATTCTCCTTGCTGTCCAAGGGGCTCTCAAGAGTCTTCTCCAGCACCACAATTTGAAAGCATCAGTTCTGCAGTGCTCAGCCTTCCCTGTGGTCCAGTGCTCACATCTCTACATGACTACTGGGAAAACCATAGCTTTGACAGTACAGACCTTTGTCAGCAAACTGATGTCTCTGCTTTTTAACACACTGTCTAGGTTTGTGGAGGAATAACACCCAATTTATGAGCTTTCCTTTCAAGTCTTATTTTGCTTCTATTATTCACAAATTCTTTTATACTATTCTTTTTTTTAAAAAAATTTGTTTTACATTAGAGAATATAATTGATTTGCAATGTTGTGTTTCAGGTGTACAGCAAAGTGATTCAGTCTTATATAAATACACACATACACTTTTTCAAATTCTTTTCCTTTTTAGGTTATTACAGAATATTGAGTAAAGTTCCCTGTGCTATACAGTAGGTCCTTGTTAATAATCTATTTTTATATTAAGTAGTGTATTCATGTCAACCCCAAACTCCTAATGTATTTCTCCCCCTGACCTTTCCTCTTTGGTAATCATAAATTTGGCTTTAAACTATTCTTGAACCCGTGACTTTAGATGACAAAATCTCTTGGTTTGAGTGTTTTTTATATTTCTTCAGTTCAGTTCAGTTGCTCATCATGTCCGGCTCTGCAACCCCATGAATTGCAGCACGCCAGGCCTCCCTGTCCATCACCAACTCCGGAGTTCACTCAGACTCACGTCCATCGAGTCACTGATGCCATCCAGCCATCTCATCCTCTGTCGTCCCCTTCTTCTCCTGCCCCCAGTCCCTCCCAGCATCAAAGTCTTTTCCAATGAGTCAATTCTTCGCATGAGGCGTCCAAAGTATTGGCGTTTCAGCTTTAGCATCATTCCTTCCAAAGAAATCCCAGGGTTGATCTCCTTCAGAATGGAATGGTTGGCTCTCTTTGCAGTCCAAGGGACTCTCAAGAGTCTTCTCCAACACCTCAGTTATATTTCTTGCTTTAATATAAATTAGAATTTTCTTTCATTTGGTCTAAAACTGCTATTTGTAAATCAGGTTTTTCTCCTCAACCCCCTTTTTGTTTTTGAACCACCTGGATTTCAGTTATGTTCCCCTTTGATGTGTGGCCAGCAGAAGGGCATGGAGTCAATATGTCGTGTTTCTTAGAGTAAGAAGTTGAATTCTGCTTTACTATTTCCTTGGAGCGAGTGACTCTCCCACCTGTTTGGGGAAGAGGCAGGACATCCATTGTGATTTCCAGGTCAGGTCCTGATTTGGAATTGAGAACCTGGAGCTCATCTCAGCAGCTGATCCAAGCCCTCCTCCTTTCTGTGTCCCCTTAAGTGACCCCGAGATTCCCCTTTCCCCACAAGATGTTGCTGGCTGTCTCTGGCTTTACATCCTCCTGGGCAGTGAACAGTCCCTCCCGGGTTTCTCTTCCAGACGTTATGTGAGTGGATGTCACTGGGTGTTTCATGTCCAATCCTGGGAGATTTCCTTTTCATAAAAAAATCTTAGCTATGACCGCTCAAGTTTTTAAATAGTCGTTGAAGGGAAACCTCTTAAAACTTGTTCATTTGTAAGTATAGTCATATATCAATCGGTTAGTTAGATTTCATGCGAATATAAGCTGGAAATTAGTGTAAATCCTTGAATCTGGTCAACAGAATTCATTAGTGATTCATCAGTAATGGAGTCTTGACATGACTTCTTTAAAAGCTTGGTCATAGGTGACATTAGCAGACTCTAAGTGACCGTCAGGATCCTCTTCCACAAGGTCATAAGTCAGGGGGAAATCACAGGCTTAACTGAGGAAGTGTTGATGTGTTCTGCATAAGTGCCCAGCGAGAGTCTGTTATCATCACGCAAACAAGAGGTGATGCCCGGTGGACAGTTATATGCAGATTATCATGGAAAGATACTTACAAAAATATTTGTATGCATGTAATTTTAAATAGACTTTTAAGTTTATGACAGACACAGCAAAACTATGATTTTCTTATTAAAAATTGCTTTTGTGGTTTTGAAAACTGTCCAGTGGGAAAATCAGTAGATCTGTCCTTTCACGTAATAAATATTGACTGTGAGCACAGCTGGATTCTAGGCTACTGTTCCCTGCTGTGACTGTTTTAGCAGCTACAAAAATAGATGGAATACAGTTGTTCCAGGGTCTTTTTCTCGTGGCCTTGTGAGATGGGGTGTGACCTTGACAGCTCTGCTTTCTGGATGACCGCTATGTCAGGTTCTTAGAACAAGTCTCGAGTGCCCAAGGCTTGTGAATTTTACAGAAGGGGACTTGGAACAGGGGCATCATGGGTCTTAAGGCACAGGACTGCTGCTGCTGCTGATTAGTTGCTAAGTCATGCTGGACTCTTTGCAACCCCATGGACTGTAGCCTGCCAGCCTCCTTTGTCCATGGGCTTCTCCAGGCAAGAATATTGGAGTGGGTTGCCATTTCCTACTCCTGGGGGTCTTCTGACTCAAGGATCAAGCCCACTTACATGGCAGGCAAATTCTTTACCCTTGAGCCACCTGGGAAGCCCATGGTAATCAGTCTGCACATCATTTAAGCAGTAACAGGTGGGGACTGGCATATGCTATTCGGTCAGTGGTCTTTGATGTGCCAGCGGGAAAGGTGACGGTTTGGTCAGCCTGTCACTTGCCTTGTCCTAGAGAGAAAGAAAACAGTGCCAGCCTGGTAAGGTGCTAAGTGAGGAGTCAGCCTTGGAAACATTTCCACATTACTGGGCACCCCAGTTTGGTCTCAGCTAGCCTTCCCTGGGGCTGGACTGAAGGGAGCAGTCTTGAGGAGGGAAGTCAGCTGCATCTCTGGGTGACCTGAGGACGCCCCCGAGTCCCCTGTATCCAGGGCCTGTAGTCCCTGCGCTGTATTCTTTTCCCTTGGACCATCTCTCCCATTTTGAAATTAAGGAGCCAGGTCCTGAGAACTCCCTGGCCTTGACTTTGCCTGATTTGAGGGGAGTGGAGATCATGGGAGGAGTGTGGAGACAAACCCCTTCCATTTCCACTGGAGTGAACGTAACAATGTAGAGTCTGCCCTTAATTATTCCCTGGATAACTCAGCATTGACAGTGACTCACTGTTGTTGGAGGCTGGCTGGTGTTTCCTGGAGATGGAGGGGGTCAGTAGTTCGTATGCTGTGCTGAAGATTGTTTGAAAATCTACTTGAGGACTTTTTCAGGAGAGCAGTCTAATGGGTGGAAGGACGTGGGTGTTTTGCGGGAAAACGGTGTGTAGATGACAAGACGTATGGGTACAGAAAGGTAATCCAGACTGGATTTCATGCTGTGGCAGTTGCTGATGTGAATACCCGAGGTGTAAATGTTAGCATAGGCATCATTGTACTGACCTTTTCTGTTATCCTTTTAGTCTTTATTTCATTTATTTTTTCTCTGATTACTATCCTTCCTTCTACTAACTGTGGGCTTCACTTGGTCTTCTTTTTCTGGTTCCTTGAGGTGTAAAGTTTTCTTTATTTGGATCTTGGTTCTTTTTAATGTGGGTTTTTATTACTCTGAACTTCCCTGCTAGAACTTCTTTTAATGCATCCCATTAGTTTTGGTCTATTGTGTTTCCATTTTAATTTGTCTCAAGATTTTTTTTTTTATTGAAATAGACTGGATTTACAATGTTATATTATTTTCACAGGTACAACATCGTGATCAATGTTTTTTATGCATCGGAAAGTGAAAGCAAAAGTCGCTCAGTCAGTCCAACTCTTTGCAACCCCCATGGGCTATACAGTCCATGGAATTCTCCAGGCCAGAATATTGGAGTGGGTAGCCGTTCCCTTCTTCAGGGGAATCTTCCCAATCCAGGGATGGAACCCAGGTCTCCCGCATTGCAGGCAGATTCTTTACCAGCTGAGCCCCAAGGGAAGCCCAAGAATGCTAGAGTGGGTAGCCTATCCCTTCTACAGCAGATCTTCCCAACCCAGGAATCAAACCAGGGTCCCCTGCATTGCAGGCAAATTGTTTACCAACTGAGCTATCAGGGGAGCCCTTTATACATTGTACTCCATTTAAAATCATTACAAAATTATGGCTATATTTTCTTGTGCTATAAAATACATCCTTGTTGCTTATTCATGGTAGTTTGTGTCTCTTAATGTCTCATATATTTTTTTATTTCTTCTTTGACCCATTGGTTGTTCAGTAACATGCTATTTAATTTTCTCTTTTGTTGTTGTTGTTATTTTATTATTATTATTATTTTTTTTTTTTTTACTTTACAATATTGTATTGGTTTTGCCATACATCAATATGAATCTGCCACAGGTGTTCCCAATCCTGAACCCCCTCCCACCTCCCTCCCCATACCATCCCCTGGGTCATCCCAGTGCACCAACCCCAAACATCCTGTATCCTGCATCGGCCTAGACTGGCAATTCGTTTCTTATATGATATTATACATGTTTCAATGCCATTCTCCCAAATCATCCCACCTTCTCCCTCTCCCACAGAGTCCAGAAGACTGTTCTATACGTCTGTGTCTCTTTTGCTGTCTAGCATACAGGGTTATCATTACCATCTTTCTAAATTCCATATATGGGAATACCAGACCACCTGACCTGCCTCTTGAGAAATCTGTATGCAAGTCAAGAAGCAGCAGTTAGAACTGGATATGGAACAACAGACTGGTTCCAAATTGGAAAAGGAGTATGTCAAAGCTGTATATTGTTACCCTGCTTATTTAACTTCTATGCAGAGTACATCATGAGAAACACTGGACTGGAAGAAACACAAGCTGGAATCAAGATTGCCGGGAGAAATATCAATAACCTCAGATATGCAGATGATACCAGATGACACCACCCTTATGACAGAAAGTGAAGAGGAACTAGAAAGCCTCTTGATGAAAGTGAAAGAGGAGAGTGAAAAAGTTGGCTTAAAGCTCAACATTCAGAAAACGAAGATCATAGCATCTGGTCCCATCACTTCATGGGAAATAGATGGAGAAACAGTGGAAACAGTGTCAGACTTCATTTTTGGGGGGCTCCAAAATCACTGTGGATGGTGATTGCAGCCATGAAATTAAAAGACGCTTACTCCTTGGAAGAAAAGTTATGACCAACCTAGATAGCATATTCAAAAGCAGAGAGATTACTTTGCCGACTAAGGTCCGTCTAGTCAAGGCTATGGTTTTTCCATTGGTCATGTATAGATGTGAGAGTTGGACTCTGAAGGAGGCTGAGCACTGAAGAATTGATGCTTTTGAACTGTGGTATTGGAGAAGACTCTTGAGAGTCCCTTGGACTGCAAGGAGACCCAACCAGTCCATTCTGAAGGAGATCAACCCTGGGATTTCTTTGGAAGGAATGATGCTGAAGCTGAAACTCCAGTACTTTGGCCATCTCATGCGAAGAGTTGACTCATAGGAAAAGACTCTGATGCTGGGAGGGATTGGGGGCAGGAGGAGAAGGGGATGACAGAGGATGAGATGGCTGGATGGCATCACGGACTCGATGGGCATGAGTCTGAGTGCACTCCGGGAGTTGGTGATGGACAGGGAGACCTGGCGTGCTGTGATTCATGGAGTTGCAAAGAGTCGGACATGACTGAGAGACTGAACTGACTGATACTGTATTGGTGTTTTTCTTTCTGGCTTACTTCACTCTGTATAATCAGCTCCAGTTTCATCCACCTCATTAGAACTGATTCAAATGTATTTTTTTAATGGCTGAGTAATACTCCATTGTGCATATGTACCACAGCTTTCTTATCCATTCATCTGCTGATGGACATCTAGGTTGCTTCCATGTCCTGGCTATTATAAACAGTGCTGCGATGAACATTGGGGTACATGTGTCTCTTTCAGTTCTGGTTTCCTTGGTGTGTATGCCCAGCAGTGGGATTGCTGGGTCATAAGGCAGTTCTGTTTCCAGTTTTTTAAGGAATCTCCACACTGTTCTCCATAGTAGCTGTACTAGTTTGCATTCCCACCAACAGTGTAAGAAGGTTCCCTTTTCTCCACACCCTCTCCTTGAATTTTCCAATTTTCTTCTTTTAACTGATTATTGTGATGGGAAGAGATGTAATTTCATTTTTAATTTTATTAATACTTGTTTCTGGCCTAACATATGATACTGTGTATCCTGGAGAATGTTCCATGTGTGCTTCATAAAAATATGTATTCTGCCTGCCCCTGTTGGATGAAATGCTTTGTCAATGTCAAGTCCATCTGGTCTAGTGTGTAGTTTAAGTACAAATTTTCTTACTGATTTTCTGTCCGGATGATCTATCCATTGTTGAAAGTGGTATATTGAAGTGCCCTACTATTACTATATTGTTGTCTATTTCTCCAATATTTGCTTGAAATATTTGTTGTTGTTCAGTCACTAAGTCATGTCCAACTCTTTGTGACCCCACGGACTGTAGCACTCCAAGCTTCTCTGTCCTTCACTATCTCCCAGAGTCTGCTCAAATTCATGTCCATTGAGTCAGTGATACCATCTCATTCTCTGTTGCCTCCTTCTCCTGTTGCCCTCAATCTTTCCCAGCATCAGAGTCTTTTGCAATGAGTCGACTCTTGGAAATAGGGGCTGAAGTATTGGAGCTTCAGCTTCAGCATCAGTCCTTTCAATGAATATTCAAGGTTGGTTTCCTTTAGGACTGACTGGTTTGATCTCCTTGCAGTCCAAGGGACTCTCAAGAATCTTCTCTAGCACCACAATTTGAAAGCATCAGGGGTTACTCAGTGTCTAGGGTTGGCTGTAGCCTTTGATGTTCTAGTAGATGTACTGGCTAGAGCTGCAGTAATTGGTTTAAATAATTGCCCAGTAAGTACTGAATGTTGCTTAAAAAAATGATTGTAGTATTGATTCTACCACAGTTAACCTACTTGTGAATCAGTGGAGGCAGATGTAAGGTACCAGGCAGTTACCAGGGGCTTGACTCAGGCTTGGCCCCTCCAGGCCACTATCTGTGGCTGAAATACAGGTCTTATTACCCCCTATTGCATAGGCAGAGACACTGAGAAAAGATGGTTCCCAGGGTCTCAGAGTGGAACTCACACAGCAGTGTTCTGCCCTGCCCGTGGTCCACTGCTTCCAAGCTGGTATTCCTTCTGCTTCCTTCCACATCCCACAGAAGTGTCATGGCGGAGACTGGTATCTGAGTGCCTTCTTAAACCAGGGACCCCTCACTACTCTGAGAGATGAAACAACTTGGCCACAACCCAGTGCTCATAGGACAAAGTGGGCTGCGCGCCCATGTCTTTCTGACCCAAAGCCTTTCATTCTTGCTCGACAGTGAATTTTATTTATTTTCCCTTGCAAAATCTCCAGCAACAAAGGTTGATTTGGAAACCAGTCCCTTTGGAATCTCAAGCAATGCGTGAAGGAAGCCTTTGGAAGGGGTTGAGGGTGGGAGCCAAGACCTGAACCCCGCAGAGGCTTCGTTCCTCCCGAGACCCCAGGGCCAGCTCAGTATCAGACCTGCACTTGTGTCCATTTCAGGTGTCACTGTGTGTTTGTGGCTCCCAGTTGACCATCTGACCTCTGAGAGAAGTCATTTGTGGAGGCAGAGGGACCTCCTACCCTTCCTATGTGTGTGATCATCCCATGTGTCCCCTGTGTTTTCCATAGTACCTGTGTCAAGAGCAAAGCCACAGAAAATCAAGATTGATCATTTCTTTGTGCAACCATGAAATCATCCTTTTCTGCTGGTTGAGGCAATGGTCAAAGCTTAGGCAAGCATTTCCCTTTTCTGTCACAGCCAGCATGCCCCATCAGTGTGACTTGTTCGAAGGCTGGACACAGATTGTTGCTGTTCAGTCTCTAAATCATATCTGACTCTTTGCAGCTTCATGGACTGCATCTTGCCAGGCTTCTCTGTCTTCCACCGTCTCCCGGAGTTTGCTCAGACTCACATCCATTGAGTCAGTGATGCCATCCAACCATCTCTTCCTCTGCTGTCCCCTTCTCCTCCTGCCCTCCATCTTTCTCACCATCAGGGTCATTTCCAGTGAGTCAGCTCTTCACATCAAAGGTGGCCAAATTAAAAACACAAAAAGCAAACCATTGCCTCTGCCACCCCCATTCTTTTCCTTAGGAAAGATTATAGAAATGAATTCATAGCTTTGCAGTCATGTCTTCACTATTCTCTGAATTGTACCTTATAGTTTGCAAATGAATTTTCATATAAATTCTAAGATCAGGTGATGTGGCTCTCTCCTCCCATTTTATAAAAGGTGGAGAAGAGCCTGAAGAGTTCACTTTATTTGCCAGGATAGCCCAGCAGATGGTGACGCCTGACTCAGGGCTGCATGGGGGCTATGGGGGTGCTGACCACCCACACGCTGTCTTGGTCTCAGTGTCCCTGGACCATGTGTGTACAATTCTAAGAAACAGGCCGCTCCAGCCACTTGGAGCTTTAAATAGAGCGCTGCTGCACTTGAGGTTCCAAAATTAGGAGAGGTGAAGAGTTTTTCTTGGCATCCTTCCTCCAGAAAAGCAAAAACATATTCGTCCTGTGTCTGTGTGTGTTGCCAGGTAGTGGTGTTAGCTTTTCAAAAGCAAACTAGACCTCGAATGGGTAAATCTTTTGGAGGTCATGGATGTGTTTATTACCTTGTTTGGGGGATCAAGGGTGTATGCATATGTCCAAGCTCATCCATCTATACATATTCAATACGTGTCACTTCTAAGTGAACGTCAGTAAAGCTGAGAAATGCTGAACTGCATGGCAGGATGAGAATTCCTGTATGGACCACCTGCAGTGTGTGCCAGTTTGGAGTTGTTTTTTTTCCCCCCCTACACTTATTCTGAAGTGTAGAAAACTGCAATGGGCAGCCTGGTGGTCCAGGAACACAGTTGGAGGGTCACTGGTGGCTCTGGGGGTCCTACCTTCTCCTGTTGCTGACTTGTCTCAGTGCAGAGTGGAAAGGCACCTTGAGTTTTAGGTTTCTGCTGATCAGAATCAACTTTGCTGTTGGCTGTTATGGAAACTGTTTGGTTCCAAGATGTTGAGATGGTTATAAAATCATATTGAGTGGTATGGTATGAATCGAGTAACTGGTATGAAAGGTATGAATAAAGGGTATGAGTAACTGAAACCATGAAAGATCAGTTTAAGGGGAGCGGTTTTTGGTGTTGTGTTAACGAGCAACACAGTAGCAGAAGCAATTTTGAATGGAGGCCAGTAGCCCTCAGTCCTTGCTGATGGGGGTGACCGTGTCTACCTGCTGGTCCCCAACTGGGGGCCAACTCTGCATCTCACTGTGAAATGACATCTGCCTTCTGAGCCTCTCGGAGTCGACTTTGACAGTCACATTGACACGTGAATTGATGGAGTTGGTGGAGGCTCTCTGGCCTGCCCTGACTCTCCCACCTGTGTGCAGACCTCCCCAGGCACAAGTGAGCAGGCCATGGTCAGGGGCAGCCCAGGGCAGCCCCCAGCTCACCTGGGGAAGTGGAATGCTTCATCCACAGGGGGCGTTTCTGTAGAATGCTGCTTTCTTTCTGGCACCCCCCTACACCCCCAACCCCGCCGTTCAGGACTCGGGAAATGAGTGGGAAATGCAGGGAATCTGAGGACCGGCCTCCTCTGGCCCCCAGTCAGCCTCGCTTTGGTTGGAGGGATTGGGCACGAAGAGCTTGTGCTCTTAACCTGAGTTCTTACGGTAGATTTTGTGATGTGTACAGAGACAACAGCTTGCCAACAAAGGTCTAGATAGTCAAAGCTAATGGTTTTTCCAGGGGTCGTGTACAGATGTGAGGGTTGGGCCATAGAGAAAGCTGAGTGCTGAAGAACTGACACTTTCGAACTGTGCTTCTGGAGAAGACTCTTGAGAGTCCCTTGGTCAGCAAGGAGATCAAACCAGTCAATCCTACAGGAAATCAACCCTGAATATTCATTGGAAGGACTGATGCTAAACTCTAATACTTTGGTCACCTGACAGGAGGAGCTGACTCATTGGAAAAGACCCTGATGCTGGCAAAGATGGGGGCAGGAGGAGAAGGGGACAACAGAGGATGAAATGGTTGGATGGCATCACCAACTCAATGGACATAAGTGACTGTCGTGTCTGACTCTTTGCGACCCCATGGACTTAATTACTAAACAATAACAGCAACAAGCAACTCAGTGTCAAAAATACATATAACCCAAGAAAAACAGGGACCAAAGATCAAAATGGATATTTGGCACCCACCCCTAGGTGTGGTGGGCTTCTCTGGTGGCTCAGACAGTAAGGAATGGTCTGCCATTGCAGGAGACTCGGGTTCAGTCCCTGGGTCGGGAAGATCCCCTGGAGAAGGGAATGACTACCTACTCCAGTTTTCTTGCCTGGAAAATGCTATGGACAGAGGAGCCTGGCTAGCTTCAGCCCATGGGGTTGCAAAGAGACAGACACGACAGCGACTGACACTTGCACTTTTTCAAAGCCCCTCTTTAACTGTCAGAAGCAGGGTTGCTCTGGACCGAGCACAATTTCTGTGCTGTGGATGAGGCGTGGAGATGCCTGCTGGTACTGTGTCAGCATCCAGCTTTCCATCCAACCCCACATCATCTTCCCAGGCAGAACTGCCTTCCTCCTGTCCTGGCACAATAGGAGAATCTCCACTGCCTCCCAGCCTCCCTGAGGCTCACGTCATCGACCTGGCCCATTTCTGTCCATCTAGTGTTAAAAGGCATCCCCCTGTGGTCTTGGATCATGGATGCAGTGAGCTTTTCTGAGTTGATTCATCATCTATGCTGTGTCCTTCTGGACAATGAATGACTTTGTCTCCACTTGCTTTCAATTGAGTTGTTGTTCTGTTGCTTCTTGAACTGCAGGACTCTTTATATATTCTGGGAACCGGTCCTTTGTCATTATATGTACTGGTTTCTTTACAGGTATCCTATTTTTTTAAATATTTTTTTGATGTGGACCATTCTTTGAGGTCTTTATTGAATTTGCTGCAGTATTGCTTCTGTTTTATGTTTTGGTTTTTTAGCCTCAGAAGCATGTGGGAATCATAGTTCCCCAACAAGGGATCAAACCTGTACCCCTTGCATTAGAAAGTGAAGTCTTAACCACTGGACCATCAAGGAAGTCCCAATTTCATCATATTTTTTCTATTTCTTTATTTTTAATTGGAAGATAATTGCTTTACAACATTGTGTTGCTTTCTGCCACACATCAGTGTGAGTCAGCCATAGGAATGCATTTATTCCCTCCCTCTTGAGCCTCTGTGTCCACCTCCATCCCCATCCCAGCCCTATAGATTGTCACTGGGTGGAGCTCCCTGTGCCACACAACACATTCCCCCTGGCGTCTGTTTTATGTGTGGTGGTGTATACGTTTCCATGCTACTCTTTCCGTTGGTCCCACCCTCTCCCTCCCCCACTGTGTCCACAAGTCTGTTCTCTGTCTGTGTCTCCCTTGCTGCCCTGCAAATAGGCTCATCAGTGCCATCTTTCTAGAGTCCATATACATGGGTTAATATACGATTTTTTAATCTTTCTGACTTATTTCACTCTGTATAATAGGCTCTCAGTTCGTCTACTTCATTAAAATTGACTCAAATGCGCTCCTTTTTATAGCTAATATTTCATTGTATATATGCATGCCACTATTTCTTTATCCATTCATCTGTTGATGGACATCAGGTTGCTTCCTTGTCCTAGCTATTGTAAACAGTGTTTCAGTGAACACTGAGGTACATGTGTCTTTTTCAATTATGGTTTCCTCAGGGTATGTGCCCCGTAGTGGGATTGCTGGGTCATATAGTAGTTTTATTCCTAGGTTTTTTTAAGGAATCTCCTCCAATCTACATCCATAGTGGCTGTATCAATTTGTATTCCAACCAACAGTGCAAGAGGGTTCCCTTTTCTCCACACCCTCTCCAGCGTTTATTTGTAGATCTTTTTGATGATGGCCATTCTGACCGGAACAAAGTGATAACCTCATTGTAGTTCTGATTTGCTTTTCTCTAATAATGAATGATGTTGAGCATCTTTTCAAGTGTTCATTAGCCATCTGTAGGTCTTCTTTGGAGCAATGTCTGTTTAGATCATCTGCCCACTTTTTGATTGGGTTGTTTGTTTTTTCTGGTATTGAGCTGCATGAGCTGCTTATATATTTTGGAGACTAATTCTTTGTCAGTTGTCTCATTTGCTATCATTTTCTCCCATTCTGAGGGTAGCCTTTTCACCTTGTTTATAGTTTCTTTTGCTGTGCAAAAGCTTTGAAGTTTAATTAGGTCCCGTTTGTTTATTTTTGTTATAATTTCCATTACTCTAGGAGGATCTTGCTGTGATTTATGTTCTATATTTTCCTCTAAGAGTCTTATAGTTTCTGGCCTTACATTTAGGTCTTTAATCCATTTTGAGTTTCTCTTTGTGTATGGTGTCAGGAAGTATTCTAATTTCATTCTTTTATACGTAGCTGTCCAGTTTTCCCAGAGAAGGCAATGGCACCCCACTCCAGTACTCTTGCCTGGAAAATCCCATGGACAGAGGAGCCTGGTGGGCTGTAGTCCATGGGGTCGCTAAGAGTTGGACACGGCTGAGTGACTTCACTTTCACTTTTTACTCCCATGCATTGGGGAAGGAAATGGCAACCCACTCCAGTGTCTTGCTTGGAGAATCCCAGGGATGGGGGAGCCTGGTGGGCTGCCGTCTATGGGGTCACACAGAGTCGGACACGACTGAAGCGACTTAGCAACAGCAGTCCAGTTTTCCCAGCACCACTTATTGAAGAGGCTATCTTTGCCCCATTGTACATTCTTGCCTCCTTTGCCAAAGATAAGGTGGTATCCATAGATGTGTGGGTTTATCCCTGGGCTATCTATCTTCTTCCGTTGGTCTGTATTTCTGTTTTTGTGCCAGTACCATATAGTCTGAATCAGGAAGGTTGATTCCTCCAGCTCCATTCTTCTTTCTCAAGATTGCTTTGGCTGTTCAGGATCTTTTGCGTTTCCATACAAATTGCCAGTTTCATCATATTTTGATCTGGGAGGATTCAATTCAGTTCAGTTTAGTCGCTCAGTCGTGTCTGACTCTGCAACCCCATGAATCGCAGCACGCCAGGCCTCTCTGTCCATCACCAACTCCCAGAGTGCACTCAGACTCATGTCCATCAAGTCAGTGATGCCATCCTGCCATCTCATCCTCTGTCGTCCCCTTCTCCTCCTGCCCTCAATCCCTCCCGGCATCAGAGTCTCTTCCAGTGAGTCAACTCTTCACATGAGGTGGCCAAAGTACTGGAGTTTCAGCTTTAGCATCATTCCTTCCAAAGAAATCCCAGGGCTGATCTCCTTCAGAATGTATTGGTTGGGTCTCCTTGCAGTCCAAGGGACTCTCAAGAGTCTTCTCCAACACCACAGTTCAAAAGCATCAATTCTTCAGCGCTCAGCTTTCTTCACAGTCCACCTCTCACATCCATGCATGACCATAGGAGAAACCATAGCCTTGACTAGTCGGACCCTTGTTGGTAAAATAATGTCTCTGCTTTTCAATATGCTATCTAGATTGGTCATAACTTTTCTTCCAAGGAGTAAGTGAAGTGAAGTGAAGTTGCTTAGTCGTGTCCGACTCTTTACGACCCCATGGACTGTAGCCTACCAGGCTCCTCTGTCCATGGGATTTTCCAGGCAATAGTCCTGGAGTGGATTGCCATTTCCTTCTCCAGGGGATCTTCCCGACACAGGGATCGAACCCGGGTCTCCCACATTGTAGAGACGCTTCACCGTCTGAGCCACCAGGGAAGTCCAAGGAGTAAAGCGTCTTTTAATTTTATGGCTGCAGTCACCATCTGCAGTGATTTTGGAGCCCCCCAAAATAATGTCTGACACTGTTTCCACTGTTTCCCCATTGATTTCCCATGAAGTGATGTGACCAGATGCCATGATCTTCATTTTCTGAATGTTGAGCTTTAAGCCAACTTTTTCACTCTCCACTTTCACTTTCATTGAGAGACTTTTTAGTTCTTCTTCACTTTCTGCCATAATGGTGGTGTCATCTGCATATCTGAGGTTATTGATATTTCTCCCGGCAATCTTGATTCCAGCTTGTGCTTCTTCCAGCCCAGCGTTTCTCATGATGTACTCCAGCAAAATGCAGCCACTGCTCCTTAACTTGGACGAGGGGTATCTCCTCACCGCCGCCCCTCCCGACCCTGAACGTGGAATAGCTCCTCTAGGCCCTCCGGTGTCCGCGCAGCCACCCCTGGGAGGACTGGTAATTCCCATTAGAGAATCGAGATTTATTTGAACTAGAATGATCTTTTACTGTGCCAGCTATGCATACCACTATTTATACACTTTAGTGCTTTCCTATAAAAGGGAGTCTTATATTCTTACAGCTCTGCTGGAAGGATTATGTGTATGCTTTGTGTTGCTTCAGTGTTCAACATCCTGTTTTTAAATTTGGGAACTGTTAAAGATAAATGCAAAGTTTTTGAATCATTTTATTGACAGGCACATCTCCAGGTCTGAGACAGTGCCTCCTCAGGAGTTTAATGAGCTTTGCTACACTTTCATCTTTCCTTTTCTCTTGCTGCTCTCATCAGTTGTCAGAAAAATTTAGAATTTCGCCCTTCGTTATTGATCTGTATTTCATGAATATTTATGTATATTCTGTGTACTTTTCCCCTTTTACTCAATCAAAGTAGCTGAATGACACAAAATTTTAAATTTTAATTGAAATTATTCCATGGCTTCCTTCATGAATGAAGAGCCCTTATTATGTAGAATAACAATGACGGTATCAAAGGTGAATGTGAAAGTATGTGTTAGTCATTCAGTTGTGTCTGACTCTCTGCAACCCCACGGACTGTGTAGTCTACCAGGCTCCTCTGTCCATGGGATTTCCCAGGCAAGAGTACTGGAGTGGGTTGCCATCCCCTTCTCCAGGGGATCTTCCCTACGCAGGGATCAGACCTGGGTCTCCTGCATTGCAGGCAGATTCTTTACCACCAAGCCACCAGGGAAGTCCCTATCTAAGGTGAGATTGTTTTAAATAAAGTTCCTTAATTGTGAACCCAGCTGCACATCAGGACTTGAGCACAGGAAGTAGCATCTCAGTGTCTTGTGTCCATGAGAAGTCTGGTGGTGGAGGCCACACAGCTGCTGGCAAAGAGCACCCGTGCTGCTGTTCACATGCTCGCTGGGTACCCAGGCTCAGGCCCTTCTAAGTGCTCAGTTTATGAGGAGACACAATCCTTGTTTGCGAGGAATCTTATTCAGCGAAAAAGCAGACAATAAAAATGTACGTGAGGTCCCAGTACGTGCCAGGGAGAGAGGAAGGAGAGCAGGAAAATGTGTGTGTGTTGGGGGGGAGTAGCTGTGGATGCAGCGGTTCTTTCAGATGAGGGGGGGCGGAGACTTGGTTTCATCAGGGGGCGCTGTGAATTTGGGAAGGGGGGAGAGGGGCAGGGGAGGCAAGAGGAGCAGGGAGCGTGAGCTTGGAGGAAGAGCTGGCCTCAGATCGCGTTCTTCTGTGATAGGAAGGTGCGAGGCTTGAACGGAGGAGATACAACCTACCATCCCTCCGTTTAGGAGCATCACAGGCCACTGCCAGAGAGGCAGGCTGTGAGGGCGGAGACTGACCAGTGGGGGAGAAAAAACTGTGTGGTCTGGGCCCAGGTGGGGCTGGCTTGGAGCTGGGCAGTGGAGGGTCCGACGGAGGTAAGATTTGAGAAATATTTTGAAGGTGAACTGACGACTTTGCTGATGAAATGAATGGAGCAAGAGACATGCCAAGATTTTTGCCTTGTGGGCACCTGGACAGATGCTCATCTTATGCTCATGGACTCAGAGGAGGCCTGGGGAGACAGAGAGGGTGGATTTTGTGGTCACTCTTTAATTGGTTTTCTTTTGCTGTGGTTTGGTGTAAATGGTGAAGAGTTCTGTTTGGGTGAGTTGGAGAACAGTTGGAGTGTCTCAGATGTGGGGGAGGAGTCCGCATCTGTCGGAGCATGTGGAGCATTCAGGTGGAGGTGTCTCAGAGGTGGAGGAGGAGTCCACGTCTGGGGGGGGCAGGGCTGGAGGCCACACTTGGAGCAGCTTGTTTAGAGAGGGGGCAAAAGGATGGAGTTGAAGCCCCCAGACAGCCTAGATCGGAAGCATGAGGAGGGGCCTGTAAGAGAGGAGGAGAGGAAGTGGAGCAGGGCTGGGTGCTCCAGGGAATGGAGCGGAGGGCGCCCCTTCAATGGCTAATGGACAGTGTCTGCTGTCAGCAGGCAGGAAAGACAATCCAGGAGAGAGAGGAATGACCCAGCCAAGAGAAATGGGAGTGACCACAGGACGGGTTCCTTCATGAAGAGCAGGGTGGGCCCCGTTCAGCGCAGATGAGGCTTTCCTTCCCCGGGGTCACCTGCGTCACCTGAGGTTACCTGTTTCATCTGTTCGCTGGGTGGGAGAGCCCGTTATATGCTGACAGTGGCTGCTGAGGCTGCAGCCGCCCGGCCTAATGGGAAGGTCAAGGAAAGACGCTGATGATTCAAGGTTAATATGCACCTGCCTCATCACCCTTCTTCAGAATGATTGATCTAGCCAGCCTCAAAGAAGACCAGGGTCATAAACAGCTTTAAAATGTTGCCAGTCCCATTGTGTAATATAAACCTTACATGGATGAAATATGATTTATTGACTTCAAAACAGAGACAAAAGGACCAACAAAACAAATATAATATTTTACCTCTGGCATATTAACCTGTAATTTCAGAACAATACCTGTGTGCACACATAGATATAGACATATCCAAATATAGAGCTATGAGCAGATAATTGGAGAGCAACTGGTAAGAAGAGACTGACTACATGGGGGAAAAAAATTCATCCTTACCTTGATTTTCAACATACATTCTGAATTAGTCCAGTAAGGTAATCTACTTCAATATGGGTCTTAAGGCTTTTTCTTTATAAGAGCTCATGCCTTCAATGTGGTCAACCAATTATTATAGAAATTCACTCAAATAGAGGTTTTCAGTATGACAACCCACTCCAGTATACTTTCCTGGAGAATCCCATGGACAGAGGAGCTTGGAGGGCTACAGTCCATGGGGTCACAAAGTCAGACATGACTTAGCAACTAAACAAGTAGGAAGAATATTAGCCTGGCCCCCAAAGATGTCCGCATCCTCCTCCTTGGAAACCTGTGAATATGTCAGGCTATGTGGGGAAACACGGGGGAAAGGAGGTTACTGATCAGCTCATCTTGGGGGAACACCCTTGCAGGCCTTTGTGACCACAGAGGCCCTGTGAGCAGGAGAGGAGGCTGAAGAATAAGAGAGGAACCTGCCTGGACCAGGGCAGTGCCCAGAAGCTGGAAGACGTAAGGACCATTCTTCCCTGGACCCTCCAGAGGGAACATGGCCCTGCCCATACCTTGACTCAGCCCCAGTGAGACCCAGCTGGGACTTCTGCCCCACAGAACTGTAAGGGAATGTTGGGCTGTTTCAAGCCGCTAAGTCTATGCAAGTGCCTACAGCAGCCCACGGAAAAAGAATGCCATGAGTAACCATGCCACGGTCAGTCCAAACAAAAATAACACTTTCATTGTTTTCTCTCATTTATCACACTGTTTTCCTCCCTTTGTTTATTTTGCAAATACTTTAAAATAGTACACTTGCTTTAAGGAGACCCACTCAGAGAAACGGTGTCAGAAGCAACTTTAAAAGACCTTATAAATTCTTTACTAAAGTTTCAGGTTTATTAAAGTTTCAGATTGCATGGTAGATAAGACTTACCAGATGCCAACTCATTTGACAGGAGTTGGCAGGAGCTTGTGGTGCCCTGAGGGGAACAGAAAGGCCAGTTGGTGGCTTTCTGCAAGCGTATCACTAATTACAGCTGCTAGACTTCAACTTCAAGTAGGACACGATATGGAATCTCATGTTGCTCCAGCTCTCAGCAAGTTAATTAAGCCATGATGAGAGTCAAGGTATTACTGCTTCCCTAAGGCACAAAAATACACTACATGTAAAAGAGAAAATAAACAACAGAACGGGCTTGGCACGCCTTCCTCCATGGGGAGGGGCACATGGTCAAAGATTGTTGTTTTTAGTTGCTAAATTGTGTCCAACTCTGTGACCCCATGCAGCGTAGCCCGCCATGCACAGACTCCTCTGTCCATGGGATTCTCCAGGCAAGAATAGTGGAGTAGGTTGTTATTTCCTCCTCCAAGGGATCTTCCTGACCCAGGGATCGGAACCCATGTCTCCTGCCTTGGCAGGCGAATTCTTTACTGCCAAGTCACCAGGGAAGCCCAGTCATAGGAGGAGCTGCTAGCATCCCCCTGGTGCCCATGGGGCTGCTTCCTAACTGTGAGCTCATCCCAGCTCTGCAGTCACCCTGTGAAGCAGGGACGATGGATCTACAGAGACACTGAATGAATGATGAAACTGGGGCTTAGAGATGTAAGATAACCTGTCCACGTCCACAGGCTGGAAAGTGCCTGAGCCAGGATTCAAACCGACGAGAAGGGTCTCATCCCAAAGCCTGAGCGCCCCGCACTGTCCTCTTACATGCTAGAGTACTGGGCAGGAGATTTTGGCAGCCTGGCCCCCTGGCACTAACCATCAGTGCTATACCATGCACAGTGCTTTCATGCTGACTGTGATTCCCGTTCTGAGTCTGTGTGTGGGCAGGGGGCTCAGAGCTGTTTTCACAAACTCCTGGAGGAGGTGTTCTTCTTGCCCCACACGACAGAAGGGCAGCTGGGCTGAGGTGCACAGCCGACTCCAGCCCAGGCCTGTATGACATGAAACCTCGCCCCTTAATCACGACATCACTGGGCTGTTTCCAGGGGTCTGGATACCTCCTGAAGCGAGGCAGTTACTGCTGTCTTGTCCTACAGAATGAGAGGAAGGCCAGGGGGATGCACAGAAGGCCCAGCTAAGCATTGACCCCAGATTATTGTTTTTTATGTTAATTTTTATTTGCTTGGCTGCACTGGGTCTTAGTTGTGGGGTCTTTGGATCTTCATTGTAGCAGGCGGGGTCTTTAGTTGCAGCATGTGAACTCAGGTTGCTGCATATGGGATCTAGCTCCCCATCCAGGGATCAAACCTTTTACAGTGGGCAAGAAATCTTAGCCACTGGACCACCTAGGAAATCCTGAACCCCAGACTCTTTATTCAGGTTTTTTGTTTGTAGTTATGAGTGGTTCAGCTTGGCCCCCGAGACCCCTTTGGGAGTGTCCGTGAGCATTTTGGGGTATTGGTTGTTCTGAGAATTATGTAATCCAGCCCTAAAGCAGCAAGCTGCAGTTAACAGGCTCTTTTTTAGAGAGTCCCAGAATAGGACTGATATTATTTTAGGAGTTAGTGACAACTGCCGGGCCAAGAAAGTTTTATAACTATTCCAGTCTGTTTGGGGTTTTTTTGTTTTTTTTTTTTTTAAATCTTCTTCCACCCAAGACTTGAAAAAGCAGCTTAGCATGTTAGATTTTCTGAGTTTCTTTAATTCAGTATAAAATAGGGTTTTTCTTGCTAATCTGTATCGCTAACTGTTAAAAGTGTATGACTGGTCGCATGACATGAAACATGGCCTGGCTGCAGAATATTAACTTTGTGGCTCTTCTTTCTGTTGGCTATAGGTGGGTGAATATTAGCTTAGTGAATGAAGGCAAAAATTTGATTTTCCTGACCTGCCCAAGCTGGAGGGGTAAATGTACACTATGCTTTGTATCTGACCTCTGTAAGTCCTAGACCACATCAGCGTCCCATTTCTGACATAAAATTTCTGAGGTCAATTAGAAGGTACTTCCTCAGACTTTCTTCTGTTATGGCTTTTCTGTATTAGGAATTTAAGTCACTTTGTACATCTGGTTTATATTGGGGGATAATCTTAATTCAGTGCCAGCCTCTTCTTGTTACACAGTTCATCCTACACTCATATCAGACTTCTCATCACTGGAAGGACTGGCTCCTCTTGGCCTCCTGGAGCAGTTTCCCAGGACCTTGGGTGGAACCCCTACTCTTGCCCCCCTACCCTTACCAACAGCTCCCTCCAGGGTGGCCGTCCAGCCGCCAGTCTCTACAGCCTGAATGGCCAAAGGAAGGCAAAGTGGGGTCTGTGGCCTGGGTGCTGGTGGGCGGGGTGGGTAGACCTGTGCACTGACTGTGATTGGTTGTCGATGGGGGTGTGTGGCTATTGTTGTGGTTGTTGATGGGGGAGTGTGGTCATTGGGGTGAGGTGGTTGTTGATGGAGAGCTGTGATTGCTAGCGTGAGGTGGTGGTTGATGGTGGGCTCTGATCACTCACCCAAGAAGTGATCACAGGACCACAACCCTGGGCTCAAGTCCTGGCTCTGCTGTTCAGCAAGTCACTGAATCTCTGATTGTCCCTCTCTTTAAAATTTGCACTTCCCCAAGAGGTGGGTGTTTGGAGATTAAATGAGCACCCCGTGCACGCTAGTGTCCTCCCCTAGACTAAGCACTCACTTCAACAGTCCCTGCTCCAGACCCAGGAGGAGCACCTTCAAGGAGGGCTGTTGGAGTCACCTGAGGCCCGTGAAATGCTAGGGACGTTCAGCCCCCACTCCTGGGGGTCCCAGGTGCCCGAGGAGGTTGGAGTCAGGCACAGCATGTTCTAGGCTCCTTTCCCTGTGATTGTCAACCTGCACTGAAACCTACCATGCCAGCCAGAGCCTAACTTACCAGCTTTTTCACGAAGTTAAATTGTGCAGAAAATTTATAGATTGCTTTGATTGGTCTTGAATGATGTGCTGTTCTTGTTAAAATCTCTCTTTAAAACAACTGTAATTTGAGACACAAACCTGGTATCCCAATAAAATACTGTCTGAACCTCATTCCTTTTACTGCTCGGGCCCCTCCCCTCATGACTGAAAAAAGAGAAACGACCTCCATGACCTTCAAAAATCAAGCCTGACAGTGAGTTCAGTACATATGGAGACACCCATGGACTTGAGATTTTCTGAAAGTAGATAACAGTATTGCCTACAGTTTAGAAATGAGCTTTGTGTAAACTGTCTCCCTGGATATTGTGTACATTATGTGTAAGGTTTATTCATCATCGCCTCCTTCCCCAAAGGTTTGTTATCTGTAAGTTTGGAAGTTAATTCATGAAGGAGAAGAACATGTATTATTTATAAGTGTCTTTAGCATCTAGCAGCAGAGAGTGTCATGTTATTTAAAAATGGGATTCATTCTTCTGTGGAGTCAGTGCGCTAGGTCCCCTCTGTCATCCTGAAGTAGACCCTGTAAATAATGAGAACTCCTCCCTGTCAGATAAGGAGAGGGTTTCAGTCAAAAGCCTTTCCATTATTCATGTCTTCCTAGTTTTGAGTAAATGTGTAGTCATTTAAATGACTGAATGTTGAATTTTTCTGTTGCAAACATACTGGCCCACCTTCTACCTGAGAAGTTAGGAAATAGCTCATAACTATAGTCATTGTGGAGCTTCCCCGGTGGCTGAGTGGTAAAAAATCTGCCTGCCAATGCAGGAGATGCAGGTTCGATGCTTGAGTCGGGAAGATCCCCTGGAAGAGGAAATGGCAACCCACTCCAGTATTCTTGCCTGGAGAATCCCGTGGACAGAGGAGCCTGGTGGGCTGTGGTTCATGGGGGTCACAAAGAGTTGGGTATGACTGAAGAACTAAACACTAGCCATAGTTACTGTAGTCATTCAGATATACTTTTACTATTTGTTACTTTGAGAACTGACTTACTGAGGTAGGTAATATACCGAATTCTTTGTTGTTTTAATAAACTTTTGGTTTTGGAGTTCACTCTTGGTATTTCCTGACAAATGTGTCATGACATGTGTCCACTGTTACTGTATCGTGCAGAATTGTCAGACTGCTCTAAACATCCCTGTGTTCCACCCAGTCCTCCTTCCTTCTGTCTCTGATCTTTGCAATGTCTCTGTAGTTTTGCCATTTCCAGAATGTTATATACTTGGATTTATTGAAGAAAACATGACACTTCTTAAAGCATGGTTTAGCTGATTTTACTCAGGGAAGTACTTTGAAGGATTTTTGCCATAGTGGGGAGAGACTGGGCTCACATCCACCTACAGGAGGGAAGGGAGGGGGGTAGTTTGTAGTCCAGGAGTGAGGAGGTGGGGAGCACATGAGAGGAAGCATCAGAGGTGAGAGGGGGTTCTGGCTGCACTGACCTCACAAGATGCCTCCTAAGAAGAGGCGTCACCTCTCTAAGGGTCCAGCAACTCAGCAGGATTCTTGCTAGAATGCAGAGAGTTGATGTCTAGTCTGCGCAGAGAATTCAGAGGAGTCTGACTCAAGTTTGGTCAAGGAGAGAGTTTTTGTGAGAATCACAGTCTGCAGCCTTCTCAGATGGGCTTCTTCCACATAGTCTTATATGTATCTGAAGTTCCTCCACGTCTTTTCATGGCTTGACAGCTCATTTCTTTTTATCACTGAGTAATATTTCACTGGGGCTTCCCTGCTGGCTCGGACTTCCCTGGTGACTCAGACAGTAAAGCGTCTGTCTACAATGCGGGAGACCTGGGTTCGATCCCTGGGTTGGGAAGATCCCCTGGAGAAGAAAGTGGCAATCCACTCCAGGACTATTGCCTGGAAAATCCCGTGGACAGAGGAGCCTGGTAGGCTACAGTCCATGGGGTCACAAAGAGTTGGACGCGACTGAGTGACTTCACTTCACTTCCCTGCTGGCTCAGTTGCAAAGAATCTGTCTGCCAGCGCAGGAGGCGCAGGTTCAGTCTTTGGATTGGAAATATCCCCTGGAGAAGGAAACGGCAACCCATTCTGGTATTCTTGTCTGGGAAAATCTCATGGACAGAGTAGCCTGGCAGGTCTCAGTGAGTCGGACACAACTCCGGAACTTAACAACAACAATCAATAATACTCCATTATTTGGATGGACTATAGTTGATTTACCCATCACCTACTGATGGGCAGCTGGATGACTCCCAAATCTTGGCAGTTATGAATGAAGCCGCTATAAACATCTGTGTTTCAGGTTCCAGGGATGATTTTATATTTATGGAAAAGCTGCAAAGATGGTGCAAAGCATTCCAAATATCCCCCACTCAGTTTTCTAAGTGCTAACATCTTGCCTGACAAGGGACATGTGTCGGAAGTAAGAGTTGGTTAGTGGTAAACTATTGACTAACTTCACTTTGTTGCTGTGGTTATTTAGTCACTCAGTCGTGTCTGACTCTTTGTGACCCTGTGGACTGTAGCCCACCAGGCTTCTCTGTTCATGGAATCTCCCAGGCAAGAATACTGAAGTGGGTTGCCATTTCCTCCTCCAGGAGATCTTCTCAACCCAGGGATCAAACCCATGCCTCGTGTATTGGCAGGCAGATCCTTTACCTCTGAGTCACCAGGGAAGCCCCAGACTTCCCTTGGATTTCTCTAGTGTTCATATTTGAGGATTCAGTCCAGGATACCATTTCAGTTTGAGTGTGTCACAGTCATTAAGTATGTTCAGAAAATTCAGCTTATCCTGAGAAAATGGATGTAACAGTGTCAGCTGTAAGAATCTGGTGTTACTTAACCGATGAACAGAAGATGAGATGGTTGGATGGCATCACTGACTCAATGGACATGAGGTTGAGTAAATTACAGAAGTTGGCAATGAACGGGGGGCCTGGCGTGCTGCAATCCATGGGGTCGTAAAGAGTCGGACACGACTGAGTGACTGGACTGAACTGAACATATTTAATTATGATACCATTATTTTATGTAGGTTTTGGAAAGCTTTTGTTGTTTTAAGCAAAGCATACAGAGTTCCAACTGTGCAAAATTAAGATTTGCTTGATAAGGTCAAGCATTTGGTCATTTCTAAACAAAATACTAAAGGTTGTTGAAGGAAGGTCATCTTAAGGTTTTTTCAAGACCCCAGAGACAGCCAGTTGCCAACTTGTTTTTTAAAACCTTTTATTTTGTATTGGAGTATAGCTGCTTAACAATGTTGTGATAGTTTCAGGTGAACAACAAAGGGACTCAGCCATACATATTCATGTGTCTGTTCTCCCCTAAACTCCCCTCTCATCCAGGCTGCCACATGATATTGAGCAGAGTTCCCAGTGCTCTACAGTAGGTCCTTGTTGGTTAACCATTTTAAGTAGAGCAGTGTGTACATGTCCATCCCACGCTCCCTAACTATCCCTTCCCCCAGCCTTTCCCCTGGCCACCATAAGTTTGTTCTCTAAGTCTCTGAGTCTGTTTCTGTTTTGTAAGATTCATCTGTATCATGTCCTTTTAGATTCCACGTATAGGGGATGCCATACAAGTTCCCCTTCTCTGTCTGACTTGCCTCAGTCAGTATGATGATCTCTGGGTCCATCCATGTTGCTGCAAATGGCATCGCTTCATTCTTTCTGATGGTTGCCAAGCTGTAATAAAAGCTGTCAGGGTGTAGTTTTCCAAGTGGAGGCAGTGGTGTTTGGCCAGGGCTCTAATGACTCTCTTCAAATGTTTTGCTGGCAGAAGTACTCCATGAAAGATGACAGAGGAGGTCATCGTCATAGCCAAGTGGGACTACACGGCCCAGCAGGATCAGGAGCTGGACATCAAGAAGAACGAGCGCCTGTGGCTACTGGACGACTCCAAGACGTGGTGGCGGGTGCGCAACGCAGCCAACCGGACAGGCTATGTGCCGTCCAACTACGTGGAGAGGAAAAACAGCCTGAAGAAGGGCTCGCTGGTGAAGAACATCAAGGACACGCTCGGTGAGTGGCGGGCGTAGCGGGCCCCTGGGCTGGACCCTAGCCCAGCGCAGAGGGCGGGCAGTCTCAGGGCAGGGGGTCGGGGGGGTCGTCATTTTCATTCGTGTTTGAAGAAAAAAAGGCATCTTTCTATTCGTCTTTCTTAAGAGTCTCTGGGCTTTGAGATGCAGTGCAGAAATAGCCTGTTTGTCATTTCCTTGCGATGTTCAAGTTCGGAGGCTTCTGTAAGCTGACCCTTCCATGTGTTTTGAACCTCTACCTCCCGCCCTGCACATCTCAGTCTCCTGGCATCAATGTTCTGGAGGGGCCTGAGATGGGAATTAGCCTCTCCAGGCACGTCCACAGCTCCACCCGGGTCATTCCATCCAGTCTTTTCTCCCACAAAATCCTGTGCGTGGGACCTTTGTGAGTAGAGGAGGAGATAGTGAAAAGCACCTGGAACCTGGTGAATTGTTTCCCCCTGTTGAATTGGCGGCATTTCATACCACAGTTGCGCACGGTGGCAGCTAAGGTGGGGACTCGGAGGGGGTGGTATGATGCCGAGGCCGCTGGGGTGACTCACAGGGGGCCAGCTGGGCACCTGGCTTTCTTCCCATGCGCCTGTCCCCTTCCCTGGTGTCTGGACATGAGAGAGGCCATCTGGGTCCACTGGAGTTGATGGTATCCGGTCTCACCTTCGTGTGGGCATCAGGCTTCCTTGCAGTAGTCACAGCTGCAGAGGGAGTCAGAGTTACTTCCTGAAGGTCAGGTCCGTGATGTCTCCTTCCATGAGTACCATACAGTGACCCCTGAGACCACTGGCTGTCACGGGAGAGTTTGCTCTCGAAATAGGTCAGTGTTATCACCCACGTTACATGTCCTTGAAGTTTTCCTTTTTATTTCTAACCTGAGAATTGGTTTCATTTGAGGGAGGGGAACAGGTAGGGAAACTGAAAGGAGAATTAAGCTCTGAGTGTGATGAGTGTTGCAAAATATTCATCTTTCATTTTCTGCAACCTTGAAGAGTCCACTGACTTTCTTTGAAACCATACGAAGCCTTCACCCACTGGAGAGTAATTTTGTGTCATGGGTTAGGTTATTTCCATGACTCTGAAAGAGAAATGAGACACTGGCCAGCGTGTGGATCACATCAGCTACTGTAGACTCTGCCTGATGGAGAAATTCTGCTTTTCATGAGCAATCTGATTCTTTTCCATGAAAGTGACACCCGTTTGTCTTTTTTTCCAAGCTTGTCACTTGAAAGAAACGCTGTTGTCCTGTGCGTATAATTCTCCATTAACTGTGATCTAGAATTTCAGAAAGTATGACTAGGTAAATACTTTAGGAGTGCCCTGAACTTAGTTTTATTTCTTCTTTTCCTCATCCAGTCAAGTCCCTTTTTTTTTGGAGATGCTCAACATTGTTGATTTGTTTTGTCTTCTTTCTAATCCTTTTAAAAATATATATTCTCAAGATTCTAGTAAAGAATGATGTTATTTAGTCACTAAGTCGTGTTTGACTCTTTGTGACCCCATGGACTGTAGCCTACCAGGCTCCTCTGTCCATGAGATTTTTCCAGGCAAGAATACTGGAGTGGGTTGCCTTTTCCTCTTCCAGGGAATCTTCCCGACCTAGGGATCAAACTCGTATCTCCTGCATTTGCAGGTGGATTTTTTACTGCTGAGCCATCGGGGAAGTGCAATAAAGAATAAAACACCCAGAAATGGGATGGATCGCTGGGGAGTGAAATAAGGTGAAGGTAGCCCTCCAAGTTCCCCACAAATCCCCTTGAACAGCTTGTCCTTCCTCCCTTCAGCTTCTAGAACAAGAAGACAGCTGAGCTGTAAAGCACATTTGTGCTCAGGTTCAATTTTTCACGAGCCATGGTCAGTCTCTGGGACTCCCAGGACTCAGGGGGCATCACTCAGCCAGCTTGTCCACGTGTGGAGTGCCAGGCTTTCTCCCCCGCCCCAACAGATGGCCACCCAGCTCTGCAGGCTCATGTCTCCTTCCACGGAGCCAGCCAGTTCCATTTTGGGAGAACACAGATTGCTAGAAAGCTCTTCCTTAAATAGAATCAACATTCGCTCCTCTGTAACTCTCTCCGCGCAGCTCTCCTTGGCACTTGAGAGCTGTGCTGGGGAACCGTGCTTCTTTTCTGGGGACTGACCACCCTTCTCCACCTTTCCTCCCCCGTCAGGCCTTGGAAATGTTTGCACCAACCGTTATCTACTGTAAAAACACCAACAAAGTTATGTTCTGAACATCCATATCAATCCACAGCAGTTAATATTTATAGTAAGCAGTGGTCCTCAACCTTTTTGGCACCAGGGACTGTTTTCGTGGAAGACAATTTTTCCACAGACTGGAGGGGAGAGGATGATTCCAGGATGATTCAAACACATTACATTTATTGTGCACTTTATTTCTATCATTCTTACATCATCTCCACCTCAGATCATTAGGTGTTAGATACTGGATATTAGGGACCCCTGCTCTAAAGGCTCATGGGGTTCAGTATTCTCATCACCTGGGAGAAACTCCCCCCTTCATGGTTGGTCTTTCTTGCTTTGATGTGTTTACCTTGCTCACCCAAAGCCTTGCTTTTCTTGGACAAAGAGACCTTGTTGTCTTGGCCTGAGTCCTCCATTGGCCCCTCAAGCAGTGTCACTGAAAAGGGAGGCACCCGACAAGAGGCACCGTGGTGGAGTGACTTATCTCTCCATCATCAGACCTGACATGGCATCAGTATTGAGAAGGAAGGTGCCAAGACTTTCCCCATCCTCTCCTGCCTCCCGCTGGTCTTTGGAGCTAAGCCTTCCAAGGCTTCTGGTTTAAATCGAAGTGACCTGTGTGCTGCTGTCGGAATTCCAGTGTGATCCTAGATGGATTACGGAGCCAGTGGATTTTCTTTCCACCGTGCATCAGAAATAGTGAAAACGGGCTCAGAAACCACACCACATGTGTGAACCTTCTAATAGCTACTCATGACATCATCCATGTTTGTGATTCGCCTGCTATGGTTAAAGCCAGATTAAGATTTCCCCGGCAGACACCTGGCTTGGGACAAAACAGCACAGACTTCCCAGCAAAGTCCCTGTGTACCACATGCCTGGTGACATCTCTAGTTGCAGACAACGGTGATCCACAGAGCCTCTCTGGCTTTTTTACATTCCTGCACTGGATTGAGGTTGGTCGCCAGTTTAATTCAATCACTTCTCATCCTTTGTTGGGCAGAAAGCAGTGTGTGTAGGCATGCTCAGTCATGTCCAGTCTTTGTGACCCCATGGACTGTAGCCCTCCAGGCTCCTCTGTCCATGGCATTTTCCAGGCAAGAACACTAGGTTGCCATGCCCTCCTTCAGGGGATCTTCCCGACCCAGATCAAACCTGAGTCTCTTCTGTCTCCTTCATTGGCAGGCAGACTCTTTACCACTAGTGCCACTTGGGAAGCCCCTAGACATAAAGCAGAGCCTTCCCCCCGAAGAGCTCTCTGTTAGGAACCAGATAACATTCTTTCTTTTCTTTTAATAATTTGTAATGAAGTAAAACAACATGAGCACTTCTTTGCATACAGGCAGTGCATTGATGCATACGTGCAACCATAGATCTCTCATACTCAGTTCGCGATCATGAACAGTCAAAGAGAACTTTGCCGCTAATAACAAGGAGCCGTCCTTATGAATTGCTTCTCCTAGCAGAGTGCGGGTAATATTTTAAAGGTTCAGCACATCCCTGGGCTCCAACCTGGCCTTGGTATTTCCATGACCTGACTCATAAAACCATGCAGGTGAGGTGTTATCAAGCCACGTGCTAAATCTTCTTAGCTGAAGGAGGTATTTTCTCGAAGAGCTATCTTTCTTGCTACTTCTCGACAGCAGCTGGACCCTGCTGCAGCCCCAAAGGTTAGCTGTCTTCTCAGTGATCACCTTAGGCCCAGGTACTGACCAGGCTGCCTAGAGAACCATGGCTCCATTATAACCTGTTAGTAGCCACCAGTGGAGGGTTGGCTCCAAGGCCCGCATGTCCACTGCAGACTGCCTCCCATGGTGTCTTGAACCAGCAGTGGGCTGCCACCAGGGCTGTTCCTTAGCCTTGGCCTCTATGTGACCTGACCTGAGGCCAGTTAGTCACCTGCCAGCGGTTAGCACCAAGACTCTACCTTTCTGAGTTCATGCCAGACCCGGGAGCAGAGAGAGGCTGCTCAAAGACCACTGCTCACTCTCTGAAGTACACCTCGTGCTGTCTGGGCTGAGGCTTGTGGTTGGAGAGGGACTGGTCCTGGGAGTGAAATTCCCCAGGTTCCTCAAAGCATATCCATGTGGGGTTGACTGAGCAACTTACTTCTGCAAGAAAAGGCACAGATGGGACAACTTGGGATTTTTTTTTTAACTTTATTTTTTATTGGAGCATAACAGATTAACAATGTTGTGGTAGTTTCAGGTGAAGAGCAATGGGACCCAGTCGTGCATATACATGTATCCATTCTCCTCCTAACTCTCCTCCCATCCAGCCTGCCACATAACATTGAGTGGAGTTCCCTGTGCTGTATGTAGGTAAATTTGCTTGTGTGTTTGTTTGTTTTTAACCAACTCGAATATCAGGATTTAACTGGGTGGGCATTTGACAGGACTTTATAGCAAAGATAAGCAGCTAAGATGTTAAAAGGAAATTCTAGTGGTATGCGGTTCTCTATTTTAGAGATGAAAAACCAGAGTTTTATTCGTAAAGCTTGAGGGGTGTGTGAGTATGACAGTGAACATGTGTCGGTGTTAACGCCCTGGTTTTGATGGCAGGGTTGTGTTGAGGAGGAGGCTGTCTTCATGTGTGGAGGTGCACACCAGGTATTGAGGTAATGGGACAGGACACTGGCAGCTTGCTCTCAGAGAGCTCAGGGAAACACATCCTTTGTGCTGTTCTTACAACTTTACCAAACATTAAACCAAATGGGCAGACATCAAGTGGCCGAGGTTCTATTCCTGGGTCCGGAAGATCCCCTGGAGAAGGAAATGGCAGCTCACTCCAGTATTCTTGCCTGGAAAATCCCATGCACAGAGGAGCCTGGAAGGCTGCAGTCCATGGGTCGCGAGAGTGAGTGGGACATGAATGAGTGACTAAACCACCGTCACCATTCAGAGATCAGAGGATCACCGAGCACCTGCTGAGATCAGACCTGAACGTGAGGCTGCCACTGGGCGTGAACGTGCCAACTGAACCTTCCCCAGAACGTCCCCAGGCCGTGGCTCAGAACTTTCTGTAATCATCCAGCACTCCTTTCTGCAGCAGGCAGGGGAGGGAATCTTGCTTCTTGCTGGACCAGTCCAGGCTGCTTCAGCCAGTTCAATAAGCACGTCTTTGTTACAACAGAGACGGGAGAGAAAGATGGTCAGAAAGCACCTCGGGGTCCCACCTCTGTGGGGCCTTGGGGTGCCCTTTCAGGCCCCGCAGGTCTGTGGGTCTCTGCTGTGGTCACAAGCATCCTTGGCAGGTCTGAGCAAGGCAGGCAGCAGGCGATCTGTCCAGATGAGCCCAGGGTGAGGAATGCTGCGGTCCGTGATTATCTCAGGCTGAGCTGGAGTTGTCTCTTCCTCTCTCTGTCCCTTGGAAGTCCCTCTAAGCTCCTTGGTTCCTGCTGAGTCACCTCTGGGAACAATAGCCAAAGGCTTTGAGATGGGTGTCGACGTGCTGTGGGACCAGCCCCGTGTCCTTGTGCACGACAGGAGTGGAGCCCAGCGGGACGGAATAAAGGGTAGCGTTCAGCCCCTGGGTCTTGAGTGTGGGTGGACTGGAGGAGCAACCCTGGCCTAGATGCGTGGGGCTCAGTGGAACACTGGTGCTGTCCCTCGTGGGCCACTGCAAAGGACTGGACAGTACCCCTTGGCTCCTCTTTTATCCTTCTGGAAGCATTGGTGCATCCAGTCACTTCTGGCCCCACCTGCAAGGCTGCGTTGGTTTTCTCCCGCCCGTGCTGTCCCCTGGGACTGTAGAGGACTAGCTACTTCGTGAGCATCCTTTACTCTTGGCCCCGAGGGACTCACTTATCAATATCTCGCCCGGTTCCTTTAATGTTGAGGGGAGCAGGAGCTGTTAATGAAAATGATTGAGAAGCCAAATGTCCCAGGAGTACACCTCTCCCTCTTCTGTAAATTGATTTCCATTTTGGCAGCAGTCTCTTTGGCAGCAAGCACATTCTCTTGTCTTTGCCATTCACAGGCTTTTGGTATGACACGATTTCTGCACTCGGGTAGCCCTCAGAATTGTCATCTCTTTGAAATGCCTGTCTTTTATCAAACTGTTCATTGAAGGAAGGCATACTTATTTTTTAAATTTTTGGAAAATAGGATAAAACAAAAATCACCTGTGATCTTATCACCCAGAAGTAATGACTGTTGGCATTTGCATCTGTTTGCTCAGTACACACGTAGAATCAAAATAAGATTGTGGAGGGGACTTCCTGCTGGAGTCAGTACTGGCTGTCACCAGGCAGTTGGTGCTCAAGTATCTGCCCTTTCTGCTGAAGCCTGATTTCAACACATGCTGGAAAGGAGGTTTACTATATGGGTTTGGTCCATGCCTCCTTGCTTGGTCAGTGGTCAGGATGCTCAGTGTTTTTGTATTTTCTGTAAACAACCTAAGAGGAGAAGCTGATTCTTTACATTTGTCTTATAAGTAGTTTGGTTTTCTAGGTGACTGTCCATAAAGGATAAGAAAATTACTGATAGTCTTTCTACACGTCACTTAAACATAACTTCCTAAATGAAGTCACCATCTAAGGAACCAGTACAAAAAAGTACTTTTTTTTTTCATTTCTAAAAAGTACAAAACCAAACCACTCCCCTGATGCTGAAGCTACACTACTTTGGCCACCTGATGCAAAGAGCCAGCTCATTGGAAAAGACCCTCAATCTGGGGAAGATAGAAGGCAAAAGGAGAATAGGGTGACAGAGGATGCCATCTCTGGATGGCATCACAGACTCAATGCACATGAGTCTGAGCAAGCTCCAGGAGATGGTGAAGGACAGGGGAGCCTGGCGTGCTGCTGTTCATGGGGTCACAAAAAGTTAGACATGACTGAGGGACTGGACAACAACAAACCACCCCCTAAGTTTTTATGTAGCGCGTGCAAAGAATATTGAGAGATCTCAGTTTGATTTTAAACATCCAGCTTTTCCAGTTGTCATCTCTTTACCATGATAAAGCAAGGACTCTGGGTTTGCAGAGCCACTTTTAACACTTGAGGTTCACCTCCTCAGTCTCTGCTATAATCTATACAGTTGTGCGAACCTGAATTACATACACCATGCCGTAATTTAGAACTCTCTAGCTCTGTCTCACGAGATCATTCACAGTACAGACGACCTGCCAAATGCAGTGCCCACAGACAGCAGAGACATCTACAGAAAACTGTGGTGCCAGCACCCAAAATAAACTTGGATCTGTTTCCGTATATCGTGAGCGTCCAAGTATTTAGAACAAAAAATGTAAAACAACTCACAACAGATCAGTGGGTGGATAATTAGAGAGAAAATAGAGACAGATTGTTCAGAAGAATGCTAATGGGAGAAAAGCCAGGAGGGGCCACGGGAAGGAGGAGGGGCTGCCCCCTTGAGAAGCCGGGGAGAAGCAGGTGTGCGGTGACTCGGGGGTTATGAAACCAGATGCGTCATCGCCTGGCCCCTTGTGCCCCAAGGAAGGACGAGGACAGCAGGTAAGATATTTCCCAGTTTCCTTCCCAGCAACTGGCACCTAAGTTGCTTCTTATTAAAATGAGCATTTTTCTACAGAACACCCTTTCTTGACTCAAGTTACTCAAGTGGGAGCCTTCAGTTTTAGAAGGAACGTGAACTAAAAATGCTGAGAGTTTAAGTAAAGCCTTCTTGCCGTGTTTCTAACTGTGCTTCTCCATATGGCCTGGCTCATTTTTAGACCCCATGCATATGTCTCAAACGTTCCTTTCCCCGATTACACATTCACGCCTGTCCCCAGGGGCTAGTGTGGGTGCAGGGGACATTGTTCAGGGCGGGTGCCATGGAGCTGACTGCAGAGCCCCGCAGGCTGCTGGCCAAGCAGGCTCCTTCTCTCCTGCACCCCACACCCCACCCTTTGCCCACCACTGCTCTATGTACAGGAGGGCAAGTGGGCATCTGGAGGGCTCCTGTTGACCTGAGCTGGCCAGGTCTGACTGTCAGGCACCAGTGATTTGGGGCAGGCTGGGTGTTCCTTTGCTCCTCGCCGAGCACTTATTCACGTCATCTTTGTCTCCAAGTCGTTCCCTGACCTCGCCAGGGTGCTGTCGCTTCCTCTCGACTCTCAGCTTCCTTTCTCTGCTTCTGAACTCGTGGGTTCTGTGAGCGTCTGGATTGTCCCAATGGTTCCTCTCGACTCTCAGCTTCCTTTCTCTGCTTCTGAACTCGTGGGTTCTGTGAGCGTCTGGATTGTCCCAGTGGTTCCTCTCGACTCTCAGCTCCCTTTCTCTGCTTCTGAACTCATGGGTTCTGTGAGCGTCTGGATTGTCCCAGTGGTTCCTCTCAACTCTCAGCTTCCTTTCTCTGCTTCTGAACTCATGGATTCTGTCAGCGTCTGGATTGTCCCAGTGGTTCTCACAGCTGGGAAGCCTCTGGAGGTCTGGAGTGTTCAAGCTGGGGCTGTGCCTACGTTTCCTCCTGGAAGCCAGCTGTCCCGGGGTAGCTGTTGGCAGGGAACCTTCATCTATTTTGTATTTTTGATTTTTAAGGAGCAAAACAGAAGCAAAACAGTTGAGGGTCTGACTTGGGAAATTTACAAGTGGGCATTTATAGTGGAGCGTGAATTGGTGGTCAAGTGGTTGGGGTGTCTTTCTGCACTGATGTGAGGTAATGGTCCTATCATATTAGCCCATGTGCTCAGCCAAACTCTAGTGACAAGAGTTAGCTGTAGGAACCAGATGGACCACTTACAGTTCTTCTGTGGTTGTTTCTTGTAGCCTAGTGTGTACAGTTGAGTTTGAAAAGTGAGGTTCATTTGACAGCTTGGTGTCTCTGTAGAATCCTGGCAAGAGCCTGGAGATGACCTGGCCTAGAGCTCTTCTGTGACAATCAGGCAGGTTGACATACTTGTCCAGGGTAACAAAGCGCTTCACGGCACAGCTGGGAGCAGCCCCGGGCCAGGGTGGGTGGCAGGAATTGCAGTCTGGAGCCCAGCCCCTTAAGACCCCTCTTGGAGCCTGCATGTGCCTCGTCACCAGCATATGCCTCGTCCAGAGTGGCATGTGGTCCTAGAGCCTTGGGAGATAGGGTGTCTCTTTTTCTCTCTCCCTGAAGGCCCACTTTGCACTGAGGAGCATCTTCTCCTGGGACACTTCAGAGGGGCCCTTGTGTCTCAGCAGCTCCCAACCCAGCAGGCAGGACTGGTCAGCTGTGAACCCCCCACCCACCCAGTCCCACAGGAGCATTTGAGGGAAAAACAGACACATGCACGTCTCTGGAGAAAGCACCATCTGTTGTTTTCTCCACTGGACCTTTGTCCTCACCCAGAAAGGAAAACAACGTATGGACTGATAATAGCAGTAAACACCACAGTCACAGTTGTACAGCTCTTGCTGTGCGCTGGACACGGCACACGTCCTTTCCTCAGGCTTCAGACCCTCACGGTTGCCCCACCCACCCCCTCAGGGCCACTGACATCCTCCTGCTACAGATGCAGAAACCCAGTAGAGAGAGTGCAGAACCGCCAGGCCACAAGCCAGTGGGGTAGGAGCCGAGCTCGGAGCCTGGTCAGAACTGGGGTTCAATTGTCTGCCAGCCATTTACCCCACAAATGTGTTGACCCTGTGTGCACTCTGTTCTTCGTTACTGTATTTCATTTTACCGAGCAGGTGTGGGCTCAAAAAGTTGCTGTGTGAGCCTCTGCCAGTGACAGATGCTAAGTGATGCTTCAGAAGGTCATAGTGAATGCTTGCCACCTCCCAACCACTCCCTACTCCCCCAGGCACATCACAGTCAGAGATGCTTGTGCTGATGGATCGGGTATATGTGTTGAGAGGTACTAAATATGTATTTTTAATTACAATTTATAATGAAAACCTTTCAAAAATTCTTTTCCCTGGCATCTGTGCTACCATTTGACTTTCACATTTGGTAGAAAATCCTATACTTCTGAACCAGTGTGATTTTTTTTTTTTCAGGCTTACACATTCAGTTATGTTATTTGCCTGCCTGCTCATGGGGGAATGGGCTCTCTTAGGAGTAGGAATGGAAGTTCTGCCTCTGGACTCGTGGATCCATGTGATGGTGTGCTCTGCCCTGACACATCTCCCTCTGTGCCAGCTCCTGGCAAGTCTGCCCACGGGAAAGGGGACCATCTGGGCACGTGGATGGTGACTTGCTCCTTTGTCCCGTCAGCCTGACCCAGGCCATGTGGGTTTGCCACAGGGATGGGAGATCCCATCCATCTGACAGCCATCCATTTCTCCTTCCTCCCTCCGGTCCTAGACGTCCCCTCCCTGAACTTGGGGCTCCGTATGGCATATAATAGCACGTTTCATTGCAGAGTAAGGTGTAAGCCTAAGGTGCACATGCCTAGGAATAAAAAAAGTAAAACCTCCTGGGTTTACTGCAAGTTGGGAGAGTGGGGACACAGGCGGGTGGATCAGGAAATGGTGCCCTCAGGTTCTGGGGACATAGCCTGGCTAGAGTAGGGCCTCCCGCCCTGGCCATGGAGTTGCTGGCTTACAGACATGTGGTGCCTGGACAGGGGAGGATCTCAAGGCATATGGAGGGGTCAGCAGTGCATACTGGGGGGGGGGGCAGGGGTGGGTATCAGGCTGCTCCTAATTAACTTGAGCTTTCCTGGCATCCCAGGTGTGTATCCCTGGAGAGATCAGTCTGCAAGGACTGATGAGGCAGACAGACTTGTGATGGTGAGATAGAAAATGGAGCTTGTGAACCCGGCAAACACTAGTTGAATGCCTGGCCTGAGCCAGGCCCCAGGCCCCGGGACGATGAGAGTGGCAAAGGGAAAGGGCGCTGGGCAGGTGGGTGTGTGCGCCACAGGCCTGGGGGTCCCGGTGGTGTTGCTGATGGGTCTGAGCACATCCAGGGATCAATCCCCGTTTTCCTCTGGAGGGAAGGCATCTAGCAAGTGAGTGACAGTGGTGCTGAGCTGAGTATGTGTCTGGGGCAGAGTATGCCAGCCTGGGTGGGTCCACTCTGGAAGTCAGCACCCAGCTCCCCATGGTTCAGGCCATCACGACACCCCTTTTTATTCCTTTGATCTCCCCACTGGACAGGGGAGTAGGAACTAACGGAATTCTCAGGACCAAGCTGTTTGTGTGCTGTCTAGTTCCTCAGTCATGCCTGACTCTGTGCAACTCCATGCCTGTGCAACTCCAACCAAGCCTGCCAGGTTCCTCGGTCTGTGGAATTTCCCAGGGAAGAATACTGGGTGGGTTGCCATTTCTTCTTCTAGGGGATCTTCCCAACCCAGGAATCTAACCCTAAGTCTCCTGCATTGGCAGGTGGGTTCTTTACCACTGAGCCACCAGGGAAGCCCAAACTGTCTTTACCGCAGGGAATTAAGGGAGAAAGAAGTACAAGCTATCCATAGACGTGTATTGGTGTCCTTTTGGAAAAAAAATAAAGATCTGCCAGTGGCCACAGTTTCCCTACTGTGGAAGCTCCCATGCTGGTGTAGCTCGGAGGCGTGGTGGGCAAGTGGCCACCTCTCAGGAAAGCCCAAGAAGCACAGCCAACCCTGCAGTCCAGGAGCACGTCCCCAACTCGGGCATCGTGCCTTCCTCCCTAGGCTCGCTTCTACAAGGTTGCAGAATTCTGTGCATTTTAAGCAGGTTAAATCATTTTACCCTAGGGCTTTTCAAGCTGTATTCCTCATGCACAGGAAGTGATGTTTCACGTGGCAGCTTGGCCCTGACTCACATATGTAACTGAAGCAGTTCTGTGTTTAATGCACTCTGACATCTTCTGTTTTGTTTCCTTTTAAAAAGAAGACGGTGCATACATACAGGCTGCTCAGACCCCCTTAAACTGATTTTCTGATCCACTTGTGGGTTTGCCACCAGAATATGAAAAATTCTGCCTTAAATTTACTGCATGCGCTCTTTTTTCTAAGTCACTCATCACTGCTTGTGCGAAATCTGTGCAGTTTTGAAAGAAGGGAAGGAAGGAGAAGGATACGGGTTTCTACCCAGGGTTGCTGCTCTGTTGCCACCCTGGGAGGGTGCTGAGTGTCCCCAGAGTGGAGGACAGGTGGTGGCCGGCAGAGCAGGACAGGCTTGAGGGGTCTGAGACCTAGGGAGGGTCTTCAAGGTCCTTTGGTCCAATTTCCTGCCCACAACACAGAAGATACCTCTGTCCTGATGCAGAAGATATTTTTGTACGGATGCCTTTTTGTTTATTTTGTTTCCCTCCTAGTGGCATATGGCTGCTCTCATCATTTTCACTGTTACATCATTACACTGTTTTATCCTCATGGTTCAGAGAAGGCAACGGCACCTCACTCCAGTACTCTTGCCTAGAAAATCCCATGGACGGAGGAGCCTGGTAGTCTGCAGTCCATGGGGTCGCTAAGAGTCGGACATGACTGAGCGACTTCACTTTCACTTTTCACTTCCATGCATTGGAGAAGGAAATGGCAACCCACTCCAGTGTTCTTGCCTGGAGGATCCCAGGGACAGGGGAGCCTGGTGGGCTGCCATCTATGGGGTCGCACAGAGTCGGACACAACTGAATCGACTTAGCAGCAGCAGCATCCTCATAGTTTGCTGGTGCTCTGGCTTTTTTTTTTTTTTTTTTTTTTTTTGTAGGAAAGCAGAGATCAGATATGGTAATTCCTAGCTTTCAAGCGTTTGGCCACTGTTAACCTCTGTTGGTGACTGGCTGGTCACAGCCAGGGGCCAAGTCCGGGGGGCAAGTCCCTTCTGCATCAGTGTGCACGCGCTGCCCCTTGGCTAGGGCCCTGCGTGGAGCCCTTGCGGGGTCCCACTCTGCTGAACCTGGTCCCTGTGCTGAGCTTTGCTGTATCTCCACAGGCCTCGGAAGGACCCGTCGGAAGACGAGCGCACGCGATGCCTCCCCCACGCCCAGCACGGATGCCGAGTTCCCCACCAACGGGGGCGGCGCCGACCGCATCTACGACCTCAGCATCCCCGCCGTGGTCAAGTTCGCGTATGCAGCAGAGCGCGAGGACGAGCTGTCGCTGGTGAAGGGCTCGCGCGTCACCGTCATGGAAAAGTGCAGCGACGGCTGGTGGCGGGGCAGCTACAACGGCCAGGTGGGCTGGTTCCCGTCCAACTATGTGCTGGAGGAGCTGGACGAGGCAGCCGGCGATGCGCCCGGGGGCTCAAGCCTGCGGCCCGGTGCCACGCTCAGCAATGGGCAGGGCGCGCGGGCGCTGCAGGTGGTGCAGACGCTGTACCCTTTCAGCTCGGTCACAGAGGAGGAGCTCAACTTCGACAAGGGCGAGACCATGGAGGTGATCGAGAAGCCCGAGAACGACCCCGAGTGGTGGCGCTGCCGCAACGCGCGTGGCCAGGTCGGCCTGGTGCCCAAGAACTATGTGGTGGTGCTGAGCGAGGGCCCGGCCCCGCATGCTGGCTCCGGACCCGCGGGGCCTGCTCGTGCCGGCCGGTTCGCAGGCCGCGAGTGGTATTACGGAAACGTGACTCGACACCAGGCCGAGTGCGCACTCAATGCGCGGGGCGTTCAGGGCGACTTCCTTGTGCGGGACAGCGAGTCCTCGGTGAGTACAGGGTTGGATGGGTGGAGAGGTATGCATGTATGCACATGTATGTGTGTGTGTGTGCATGTGTGTGTGCACCTCTGTATGTGTGTACCAGGTGTGCAGGGCGACTTTCTCATCAAGACAGAGTCATTGATGAGTGTGGGGCAGGATGGGTGAAGGGGTGTGTACACATGTCTGGGTGTGCACAGGTGTGCATCTCCATGTGTGTGCATGTTTGCAACTTCCTTGTCAGAACAGAGAGTGCTCAGTGAATGTGGGGCGGGGTGGGTGGAGAGGTGTGCATGTGTGTGCACGTGCGTGTGCACATCTGGGTGTGCATGTAATGCACATCTAGGTGTGTACACATGTGGGTATGCACAGGCTTCCTCCTCAGGGCAGAGAACCCTCGGTGGGTGGCTGGCTGGCACACAGGAAGGAAGCAGAGAGCATGAAAGTGTGTGGAGGTGTGTGAATGGCCTCAGACAGCAGGGGTATGTGGGACTCATGGTAAGCAAGATGAATACAGATGCTCTATACAGCCTGTGTCCTGAGGCCCCAGCCCCACCTTATGCTGACATCCACTTGGACTGCCCAGCCTTGGCTGTACCTCTGCTCCGCAAGGTGTGTTCTTGTAGGTGAGATGGCAAGTACGGAGTGTCTCAGCTTCTGGAGACTTTGCTGCCTCTTGAGTGGGGTCCCCCCTGTTCTGTCCTGCAGACCCAAACATCATTTTCTCCCCGGTTTCCCTGTGTTGATGACCCAAACTTGTTTCCTCTCTTGGTCTGAGGTGCATCAGATGTTCTCAGCAAGGCAGACACCCTATTTCTGACACAATCTTTTGTTGGTTGGTGTTTTTTTCTTTTTAAAGTGTGTAATCCTCAGTACGTCTCTGCCACAGGCACCACTGAGTTTATCTCTGAAACGCTTTTAAAGCACTCAGGAACAGAACTAAAAAGGAAAAGGGCAATTGTTTTAAGAGAGGGGTTTGTGTGTACAAGTTCAGTCAGAGGTATGAGGCCTCTCGACTTGGAGCATACCTGTTTCCAGCACAGATTTGGGGTCGGTGTTTCACGTGTGTGGCCAAGTCTGTCTGGGAGAACTGGGCTGTCATTCCAGGTACCTTTTTGTGTTTTCATTGTGGAGGTGCTAAGCTGGTTTTGTCAGTCCTTTTAAATATACCTGCCAGAGTGAAGCAAAAGTTCTGAGGATGGAGTCCAGTATGATCATTTTCTGTTGGTTCCTATAGACTTCAGTTTAATCGTATAAATGCAACCTGTAAGACTAGTCAGCCCGTGCTATGTACTGTAATTGTCCCCGAAAAGGTTGATACTACGATTACTAAGTGCACAGTCAAGATTCCTGTTGACTGATCTAGAGGGAGTTCAAGCCCACAAAAGTGGTTTCCCTTCAGACAGAGAAGGGCAGCTGTGATGGGGTGGAAACCAGCCCCCCAGTGGTGGCAGCAGTTCATGGTGGCGAGCACATGGGACCTAAACAGTAGCTGCATCTGAAATCTGAGCAATGAGCTTTTCTCATCCAGAGTCAGTGGTTTCTGGCAGGACATCACATTAAGTTGTTCTCACATGAAGTGTGCTCCATGCACAGATCAGGAGGCTTCAGAGAATCGGGTCCAGAGCACTTGCAACCCCCCTGAGCAGAAACTCAAAGAAAGCACCAGAAACCCCGTCACAGTAGGATGTGATCGAGGGACAAGGATGATTCAGAGTCAAGGAGTCTCGTCCTGATTTAGGAACATTGGGTTTGAAGAAGCTTCTTAGAAAGGAGAGGGGTAAGAGTAGCCCCCCAGAGTGAAGACAGTGCCCCCAGGTTCTTCTCTATGGGGCTGGGGAAGGGGAAAGGCTTTAGCAGGAGGCAGACAGTGTCACTGGCTTAGAGAAAACCTGTGATTTGTCCATGAAACAAGCACCTACAGGCCGTGGTCACTGTCAGACCTTGGGACCAGGTCCTTTTAGAGGTAGAGGAGGGTAACTTTCTTATCTACACTCCACTCCCAGGAACTTGAAGAAGCAGCAGTGTGACATTTGTCTTGGGTTATGAGAGGAGAAGGCCTTTTCTAAATAACTAAAATATTGCTTGTTTATTTTAACCATTTTTGTTCCTTCTGTTTTAATTTAGAAAACTGAGCTATGACAGCTCATCGTGTGCTGGGCCACTGGCTCTCGGGGTGGGGAAGAGGCTCTCTGGGACTTGCTTGGCTCTGCCCCTGCCATGGCCCCGGCTCGGCCTGAAGGCTGCCATGTGGCCCAAGGGTGTGCCGGGCTGCTTGTCCGGCTGGAACTCGCTGTTACACGTGGCGCTGTCTGCTGTGTGTGCGCCTGTCTTGTGCCAAAGAGATGCTCAGGGCCTCTCAGTCATGCTGCTGCTCTTCTCCTGATGGCAGGGCGAGCCGGCTGCACTGTCTTCATGCTCATAACTAGGTCTTTGCCCACCTGTCATCTGCAACCGTGAGGAGCCGTTCAGATGGACAAGTCCATCACTTATCCATTTTCTGCCTCCACTGCCTCTGCTTCCTGCCTGCACCTTCCCGTCTTCTTTCTGCCTGTTGTCTTTTTCCCTGTTCACTCTGCCATCTCTAAGATGAGAGCCTACCGTTCAAAGCTGCGTGAGCCCGAAGCCCCACAGCCTGACCCGGCTTCGGGGTCCCGTTTCTGCAGGATCCACAGGCATCCCCATTCAGTTTCCTTTTCCTTCCTCTAGGTCTGTGTGCTCAGAGCTCACCTTTGGTCACTGCAGGACCTGTGATTCCTCAGTAAGCATAGCCGCTTTATTAGAGTGCCTCTTCAAGATGCGTTTCATTTTTTAAAATATCCTGAACAATTTCAGTATAAATGAGCAAGATTCTTGCTTGATACTTTGCATTTTAAAATATTCCATATTTTTCTGTATTGAAAAGTAAAAAGATCTGAGTTCTGGGAAATCAACGACAAGCAAAGCATTGGCATATCCTACGATATCCGGGGTCAGTGATGTGTGGTTATTTCAAAGGCGTGTGTTAGACATGGTTTATCAGCCAGTGAATGGACCAGATGACCCTGCTTTGGCCCTTTTCTATCTTGCATCTCAATATCGAGTTTTCTCTCCCCTCCACCTCTTGCTCTCATTCCTCGCCTCTAATTGTCATTTACCTTTAGCAGCTAAAGATGGAATAGTGTCAGTTCTTCGTATTTAATCATTATATTCCATCCATATCTCATGAAATCTAGAAAATTCAAAATTCCTACCTGCCTTCTCATCTAATGCTCATCGTAAATCCTTATGTATTTGTTCAGACTTACTCTGTGGATATGGCTAGGAAACTGTATTACAGTGAAGAATAACCAGTAACTAAATTTCTGTGTACTCTGTAAACTGTCAGTGTTTTATTTTTTCAGTTGCTGTAGAAAGTGACAGCTTGCAAACTAGGTTGAGGTCTGCAAAGCATCAGCCTGTGTTGTAGGAAGCCGTTTTTCTCTGTAAGATGTTAAAGATCCCAAAGAGATCATCTATTTCCCCATATTTTGTGTCCCTATGTTTTTGTGTCATTTATTACAAAGGGCTTTGGATGGAGTTTTATCTCTGCCGTATTATGTGTAAAAGAAGGTGAAGAGTGCTGAATCCCCTTTTTTGGAGGGAGAGGCTGTAGAAAGTGGAACAGAGGGCTGCTTGTTACCTGAAACCTGAATTGTGGCGAGAGCAGAAGGAGGCGGTGCAGGCAGCTGGGCTGTGCCACTGGGTGCCCTGGGGGAATCACAGTCACGTGGCCAAGTGGCTCCTCCTAGTCCACGGAGGAGACTGCCCATCGCCCTCTCCTGCATGCTGCCCAGACTCTGCTCTCTCCTCCTGTGGACCTTCGCACACATCTGGAAAACTGTAGAGTACAGCTGCCCCCATCCCCCTAGCACCCCCCTCCCTGCGCAGTCTAGGCACACACGCCGTCCACACCTCACTCCTCCTCCTTTCCGTCTGGGAAGCCTCCGTGAGCCGTGCTCCTGAGTCCCACGATGGGGCCCGTGCTCACAGTGTAACTGCCTTCACTCGTGGCTGTGCTGTCCCCATGGCAGCCAGGTGGGCACTGGAGTGCATGCTGAGTCATCCTGTCGGCCGTTGAATCCCAGCACTGCATGAGACCTTAGAAAATATTCTCCACATTCACTGATGATGCAGTTGTCCAGCATGTGTGTGTAGATTCAGAGTGACTGGGAGCCAGCAGCAGCCGGAGGAGGTGCCAGCATGCCCAGCCCTTCCTCTGTGCCCACTGACCCCTGGGCTTGTGAACTCAGGTCAGACCTGGTGGCCTCTGGCTCAGGATTGCTGCCACCAGGGGTCCAGACAACCTCCCTTCAGGCTGCAAGTGGAACATGAAGAGAGATGAGTGTCCAGTAAATCAGTGGGAACTGAAAAACAGTTCTTTCAAACTAGAGTGCAAGTGTGAGTGTGTGCATGCTCAGTAGCTCAGTCCTGTTCAACTCTTTGCAACCTCATGGACTGTAGCCCACCAGGCTTCTCTGGTGAAATTTCCCAGGCAAGAGTGCTGGAGTGGGTAGCTATTTCCTACTCCAGGGGATCTTCCTGACCCAGGCATCAAACCTGCATCTCATCTCCTGCATTGGCAGGCTGATTCTTTACCACTGAGCCACCTGAAAACTCTGTCAAATAATTCATCTGTAACAGTATTCAGAAACATTTTCATAAAACCCCCAGATCATTAGCTCCCTTGATGTAAATGTTTATTGACATACTTGCTGTTGTTGTTTAGTCACTCAGTTGTGTCCGACTCTTTGCGACCTCATGGACTGCAGCATGCCAGGCTTCCCTATCCTTCACCATCTCCTGGAGCATGCTCAGATTCATGTCTGTTGAGCTGATGATGCCATCCAACCATCTCATCCTCTGTCACCCTCTTCTCCTCTTCTCAATCTTTCCCAGCATCAGGGTCTTTTCTAATGAGTCAGCTCTTCACTTCAGGGGCCCAGAGTATTGGAGCTTCAGCATCAGTCCTTCCAATGAATATTCTGGGATGGTTTCCTTTAGGATTCACTGATTTGTTCCCCTTGTAGTCCAAGGGACTCTCAAGAGTCTTCTCCAGCACCAGTGTTTGAAAGCATCAGTTCTTTGATGCTCAGCCTTCTTTATGGATATACTGCTCTCATGTAAATTCACAAGTACCTATTAGAAATGATTCCCCCCAAGAATTAAAAGCTGTAGTGGAAATTAAAAAAAAAAAATGTATCTTGGGACTTCCCTAGTGGTCTAGTGGCTAAGACTCCGAGCTCACAATGTGGGGGACCCAGGTTCAATCCCTGGTCAGGGAACTAGACCCTGCATGCTGCAACTAAGACTCAGAGCAGCCAAATCAGTCAGTATTAAAACAAAAGAAAAGAAATGAGTCTAATAAACTGTAATATGAGAAAGGTGTGCGCAGCTGGCACATGTATTAATAGCACCAGTGTAAACCTTTCCGTCTTCCTACTCCACTTCTTATTAGCTGTAACTGCAGAAGGACTGTGAGCAGGCTTGTCCCCTAGGCTGGAGGGCTCCGTTTTCATTTACAGAAGAGAGGTAATTCAGGCTTTGCTCCCAGTAATCTGCTGACCACTGCAGTCAGTTAGCAAGGAGAAAATAACATAGAAATTGCTAGGGTTTCTTTGCACTGTATCCCTTGTTTTTCACAGCACACAAGCACAGGCAGACCCAGAGCGAGGGGTGGGAGGCCCGCAGCCTCAGTAGGCACACTCCGGCCCTCCCAGCGAATGTTTTCTGCCCTGATTGTGGTTTCTCGGGGGCTTTCCAGGTGGCTCTGATGGTAAAGAGTCTGCCTGCAGTGTGAGAGACTCAGGTTCAATCCCTGGGTTGGGAAGATCCCTTGGAGAAGGAAATGGCAACCCACTCCAGTATTCTTGCCTGGAAAATCCCATGGACAGAGGGAACTTGGCAGGTTACAGTCCATGGGGTTGCAAAGAATCGGACATGACTTCACTTTTCTGTGGTTTCTCAGCAAGTGAAGGGGAAACACCTTGTCCGATGAGATGAGCTGAGGAGCCCAGATGGAGGGAGGAAGGTTTGCATTCTGCTCTGCTCGGCTCTCCGTAAACATTTCTTTCCTGGAGGCCGGCAAGCCCACCTCTTCTCTCTACTGCCAGGAGTCTTTACTACCTGTCCTTTGAAAACAGTTCCTTCTCGACTTACAGGAGAAATTCTGCAAGAAGTGTTTACATTTTGGTCTCAAGATGCGGGCGAGGAAAGTACTTGCCCACCGGAGATGGTGTCTGAGGCATCTCACCGACCTCTAGGGGCCAGTAACTGCAAGTCAGTCCCACCCCAGATGCTGGGCTCGTGGGCTTCAGTCCTCTTCTCAGTGTGGTTGAGCCAGCAGACCCTGTCAGGTTTCTGTGACATGCTTAGCTTCAGAGGGTTGCTGAGCCTTCCTGGCCCTGTGCCCACGGCCAGTGCAGACCAATGTGGCTCCATCCTTCACGTGACTTCCCCAAGGCTGTTGGGACAGACAAGCCTGTAAGGACCAAGACTGGTGGCCCCAACTTCTCAGGGATCCACTCCCCTCCCCTCCCCCCCCCCCACCTCTGGAGCAGCCCCTTTTCTTGTCAGATCCAGGAGGCTGGCTTCTTGAGAAGGGAAGAGAATCCTGGCTGTGCCACCCAGGGGGTCCCCTGCAGGGAGTATCTAGAGCAAGGTCTGACCCCTCAGGGCAGAGTCAGACAGGCTTCCCCAGCCTGGGGGTGGGCTTTGTCACGGAGCCACCTCCTCCAAGGTGTGTCTTAGCATGTAAATCACATTCCTGTCTTGTTCTCATAGCCCTGAACACTTGAAAGCACTGTGGGTGGTTCACTCAGACCTCATTTCAAACTGCATCTGAAGCTCCTGGACGGCCCTGCCCCTGAGCTGCTCATTCAGGGGGTCTGCAGTGGGGCCTGGGAATTCGCTTTTTCTGACAAGCACCTAGGTGATGCTACTGGACTTGGGAGCACAAATTGAGACCCCTTGGCCCAGTTCATCCTCAGGCTTCCTTTAGAACTTGGTGACATGTAACAGTGCATTTTAGCACATAGATCAGAAGCACAGAGATGCTGGAATGAGAGTTCTCTGAAGGTTCGGCACCCCCTGCTTGGTATAAACTTAATTCCTCCCATGTCCTTAACTTCAAGGTTTCTGCTCAGGAGCCCACAGAATTAAAAATTACTGTCTCTGCTACAGTGACCAGTTTTACTGCCGTAATGCATATGTACAGGAGACATATCAGGAGGCTAAATTAAGGTGCTTAAATTAAAAGCAAATTCAGAAAGTCAGCTGCTGATTGTGGGGCATAAGTAAAATTGAGTCTATCACATAGTGACACCGTCTCACGCACTCCCTCCGTACAATGCCACTTTGTCTATCAACTGATTAAGAGTCTCTAAAACTAGCTCAGTGCCCGGCTGGTCCTAAACGTAAAACTGAAGTCGCCTTCTATCTTTATCAGAAGGCACAGGCTTTTGGCACAGAACGTATATGCTTCTAAAAATGAACAGATCTTGAAACTACACATTGCTTCTTGAAAACCGGAAACCCCAAGAGAGAGCTGAGCAGTCCCTAACATGTATATACTGCTGGACACAGGGCATGGTGACTGCTCCAGTCTTCCCCCACCAGAACTGACTGCCACGTGACGGGCCAAGGGGCTGATGCTCAGGGCATCCTGTGCAAAGCACCTGTCTGGCAGTACCTGTTTACTTTGTCCTGTTTTCAGAACCACACACAGCATCCAGCTTGGGTGAGAATACTGATAACACTGAGGCCAGCTCACATTCATCTTGATCAGTCTTGTGTAAATGTGAAAATAGCCGTGATTTGAGAATTGTGCAGTTGATTACTTAAAATGTCCTTCTGTGCTGTTTAGACTATTTTAACTTTTTTGTATTAAAGTATGGCCAATTAATGAGGCTTTCCCGGTGGCCTCAGCGGTAAAGAATCCTCCTGCCAATTCAGGAGATGCAGGAGACTCAAGTTCGATCCCTGGGTCAAGAAGATCCCCTGGAGGAGGATATGGCAATCCACTCCAGTGTTCTTGACTGGAGAATCCTGTGGACAGAGGAGCCTGGCAGGCTGCAGTCTCTGGGATCACAAAGAGTTGAACACGACTTAGCGACTAAACAACAGTGGCCGATTAGCAATGTTGTGATAGTTTCAGGTGCATGGCAGAGGGACTCAGCCATACATACACATGTATCCATTTTCCTCCAAACTCCCCTCCCTTCCAGGCTGCCACATAACACTGAGCAGAGTTTCTTGTTTTATACAGTATGTCCTTGTTGGTTACCTGTTTCAAATATAGCAGGGTGCACGCTGATGGCTGGTTGATCCGATAAATCATTCATGATGACTCATTTCTTTTTTGGGGAACGGGCATAAGAGATCAAGTTGGGGAAATAATTTTCAAGTTCTGTATACCCCTGTACACCCCTAATCCTCTAATGAATGGCTGTGATTCTGGAAATAACACACAACCCAAAGCCTAACTGGATCTAGATCTTCCCATCTCTTCCTGAAATTTTATTCCCCCAGTGTTTCCTGGGTTCCCCCAAGGCATTGGGCCCTGGGTTTAGTATAGAGATAAGATGAGGTTTTCCCCTCAAAGATTTATTTGGTCTGTTTTGGGCAAAGGGACACACAATTACTAACTAACTAACTGAATATGTCTATCTCTGTGATACTTTTTAAAAATCTATTTATTTTAATTGGAGGATAATTACAATATCGTGATGCTGACAGTTGTGACTGTTGGGGACCAGTGGCCCACCCCAGATCTGGGTTCTCCTAGATACCCCTTTCCCTGAGTTGTCATTCATTTATATGGAGTTGTCTCTCATTTTGCAAGATCTGTTCACTTTTGATCAAACATTTGCAGAGTCAGTGTAAAAACCGATGAAGAGATGCTTGTTGGTTTTGTCCTGGTGGGAGACATGTGAGCAGGGGCTGGGTTGGTGGGTCGTCACCAGCAGTGAGTTGCTGGTTTGGGGAAGGGTGAAAGTCTGGGCTCAGAATTCACTTTAGACCTGGATCATACAGCTCCCACCATCTGTTGGGCTCTCTGTGGACACAGCCGTGGATTAGACGCAGCCCTGACCAACAGATGTGTCAGGATGTCTTCTGCTGGACAATAGCCAAGGAGATGTTTCAGTGGAAAAGAATCCATGTGCCAGTGCGGGAGACGTGGATTTGATCCCTGGGTTGGGACAATTCCCTGGAGAAGGAAATGACAACCCACTCCAGTGTTCTTGCCTGGATAATCCCACGGATAGAGGAGCCTGGTGGGCTGTAGTCCATGGGGTCTTGAAGAGTCAGACACGACTGAGCAGCTAAGTGACAATAACAACAAAGCCAAGGAGAGTGGAGCTTATCCAGTCTGGGGATGCAGAGGCATCTCCACGTGGCCATTCTGCGCTCTGAGCCCCTCAGGAATGGTTGAGCAGGGAGAGGGACAAGGGGTGGCTCAGAAACAGCAAGAACAGGAGTGACAGTGAGACGGCAGGGTGGGACATCCTTCCCTCTCATTGATTGTCATTGTCTGTGTCACCCATCATGTTCCAATCTCATTCCTTGTAGTTATCCACCTTTCCTAGCTGCTTATTGAAGGCACTGTCTTTTTTCCGTTGTGTATTCTTGCCTCCTTTGTCACAGATTAATTGACCCTGAGAGTGTGAATTTATTTTTGGGCTCTCTCTTCTGTTCCACTGACTTTTTTTTAATCAAAGATTATAATTGTACAATATAGAGAAGTATAGAACAAAACACAATTATTGGAGGATAACTACCCTACAATATTGTGTTGGCCTCTGCCACACATCAACATGAATCACCCACAGGTATACATGGGTCCCCTCCCTTCTGAAGCCCCGTCCTGTTTCTCTCTGCATCCCACCCCTCTGGGTTGTCACAGAGCACTGGGTTGAGCTCCCTGTGTCATACAGCAAGTTCCCACTGGCTCCCGTACACATATGGTAATATGTATGTTTCCATGCTATTCTCCCAGTTCGTCCCACTCTCTCCTTCCCCCAGTGTGCCCAAAGGTCTGTTCTCTGTCTGTGTCTCTACTGCTGCCCTGCAAATAGGGTCATGAGTACCATCTTCCTACATTCCATACACATGTGTTAATACACAATATTTGTCTTTCTTTTTGTGACTTACTTCACTTTGTATAACAGGCTCTAGGTTCATCCATCTCATTAGGACTCATTCGCATGCATTCTTTTTTTTTTTCCTATAACTGAGTAACATTCCAATTGCATATATATATATATATACACACACACACACACCACAGTTTCTATATTCATTCATCTGTCTGTTCCATTGACTTTGGTGTCTATATTTGGGCCAGCACCATGCTGTTGGCTGAGCTCCTAATAGTGGTAGAAGCCAGAGGAAATGTATTTCTAGCCGCTGCCTATGTACAGACCACTTTCTACAAATCCAAGAACTAGCTGGGGAAATGAAAAATGTGTATTGGTTAGCATCAGTGCTGTACATTTCAGAACAAGTCTCCAACTTTCAAATAGCGAAAGTACATTTTGCACCGAAAGTACTAAGTACAGTGTCACTTTTCTTCGATCCAGAACACGAGCATCTCACCAGCCTCCGAGTGGTTCTAAAGATCAGGAAGTGGCTGCCCTGGGTGTGGACCGGAGCCCAGGCTCCCCAGCCGGTGCACGGAGCCCAGTGGTAACCTGTGTGTGTTCTCTTTCCCCCACAGCCCAGTGACTTCTCCGTGTCTCTCAAAGCATCAGGGAAGAACAAGCATTTCAAGGTTCAGCTGGTGGACAACGTCTACTGCATTGGGCAGCGGCGCTTCCACACCATGGACGAGCTGGTGGAGCACTACAAGAAGGCCCCCATCTTCACCAGCGAGCACGGGGAGAAGCTCTACCTCGTCCGGGCGCTGCAGTGATGCCCCGGGAAGGCGCCCTGGCTGGGCTCTCCTGCAGGCCCCGTTCTCTCCGCCTGGTCCCTTCTTTGTCCAGGTCGGTTATTTGCCACCGCCCCACTCTTTGCCATCCCGGGCCCTCCCGGCTGGTTTTCATGATGAGAGGTGGACAGAGCGAGTCGGTTCACTTTATTCCTCCTCCGTGGGAGACAGCCTTAGTCCATTCACACCGCTCGCGCCAGCAGACCCCCTTACAGACCTCGGGCGCCGTGTGGATGCACCAGAGCTGCCCTTATGTCCATGAGCCACAGAGCAGGCGGCATCTGCCTGGGGACCCCCAGTCCTGACCCCAGCAGCTCTCCATCTGTGTCGTTTGCGCTCCCACAGCTCCCAGGCTCTCCGGGGACAACCCTGGGCGCTGTTAGCAATACTGGAACCACCGGGCAAGACGGGAGGGAAGATGCTGTCCAGTGCCTTTGGGGCTGCGCTTGCAATAAAGAAAAGAGGTCCTGGAATGCCAGTTTGCAGAAGAGGGGCCAGAGACTGGGGGAGACGGTGGTTTTGGAAATTTCCCCCCGACGTGCCATCAGCAGAGTGCTCTTTCCTCTTGCCCTTCGGCTCGTTTGAATCTCACAGTGATGTATTTAATTCTCAAAGTCATATGTACCTGTAGCCATTTGTTGACACTAATGCAGATGATTAAGGAAAACAGGTGATCTTTGGGGAGGGAAGCAACCCACACTTCACACACACACACACACACACACACACATATACGCACACACAAAATATATATATATATATATATATATATATAGTATTTGTTTTACAGGGAAATTTTTCAGGGTTTACAAAAGGATATGTGATTGGTAGTAAGAGACACAGAATGTTTATGAAGAAATTGCATTTTCTTTTCTCTTTACATCCGAACTCCTTTATAGTTCCAATATACAGTCTTGAGATGGCACATTCCTACAGTTGAGGAAGGGGTCTTGAGGCCTCCTAAACTGCATACTCAGTTTTTTGGATATTGTAATAAAAAAGTATTATGACGAGACCCTGTGTGTGTTCATCCTTTGCCAAGCCTGGACTGAGCAGTGGGGAAGGGGTTCCTATAAGCTTGAGCACTCTGCCCCCAGGGGAGTGCTTTGAGGAGGACTTCTAATAAACTTATTACTTGTGTGTTTTCTTTTTCTACGACCACATTTTTGTATCTTGAAATAATAAATTTTAATTAGCATGACTCCAAGAGAAACCAGAATCTCAAGTTTGGTCTTAAAATTACTCTGCAAATTATATACGTCACCAGCCTGTTATCTGCTAGCCTTCTCTCCTCTCGATTTCCTCTCCCCTCTCCTGCCTGCCTTTCATGCACTGGGGAAGCCATTGTCCAGCCCCTCTGAGCACTGAGCACCGGGAATACAGAGCCAGAGAGCACTGGCTTGCAGCAGACATGTGCTCATCTCTCCCTCTTTGCTGGACTCAGCATCCTCGTCCCACCTCCTTGAGGTGGTCCTGCGATCATACCCATCACACAGAGAAGGTGAGTCACCAGATGATTGCATGAGGGTGTGGCTGCTGCCTCCTGGAGCAGGTGGCAAGCCCAGGGTCTGGGTTCAGGACCACACCTCCCCCCCCACCCCCCCACAACGCTCCTCTCTGCAAGTTCATTGTATCTTTAGTTGTTGCCTTTGTTAAACGTTTGATGATAAATCAGAAATTTGGTGTCTGGTACCTGAAATTGATGGGACTTAGGTGACTCAGTGATAAAGAATCTGCCTGCCAATGCAGGAGATGTGGGTTCGATCCCTGGGTCAGGAAGATCCCTTCGAGAAGGAAGTGGCAACCCACTCCAGTATTCTCGCCTGGGAAATCCCGTGGACAGAGCCTGGCGGGCTACAGTCCATGGGGTCTCAAAAAAGTCAGACATGACTTAGGAACTAAACAATCTGAGGTTAGGGCCACCCAGTTACATAAGAATGGACCTCATGGTTTGAGTGAGGCAGACCATCACCTTAGACAAAACAGGTAGATCCTGGGCTTTGTCATGGAAATCCCACTTCCTCCCAACTCTGAGATCTTCCTGTCGTGAGTTCCACCTTGACCTCATGCAGGAGTCCCTCTATACTGAGAGTGCCTGGACACCAAAATACTGATACACACAGCCATTCGGGAAGAAATAAAGGACACATTACAAACACATGTTTTGGCTTAAGGAACCTTTTTAACGCTTATGGTTGTAACTGACAATTATTTTTAATCTCAGACAACTGAGGGGGGAATCTCTAGCTCCCTGGGGTCAATCAGGATTTGCCTCTGTGAGGTTCCATGAGGGGGGATTTGGGGTGTCCAGCAGGGTCCTTGTGTGGTTTGAAGTGTGGATCACCAGCAGTCCGTCCAGGTACACTTGTGCTGTCACCTTTCTGCACACCCAGGGGTTCCCTGGACAAGTCTTGTGGTTCCCTTCTTTGCACAGGCATTGGAGGACAGTAACACCTGGTGGCTTGTGGTCTGTGTGACTCTGCTCATATGTTTGCGTTAAATGTGCCTTCATTTTCCAGGAAGAGCCTGTGACTTAGTCTCGAGCCACCAGGATCCCTACACGTGGCTTCTGCAGAATGCCAGACTCACGTTTCTTGGGCACTCAAGCTGCCCACCTGCTCTCCCAAAGTGCCTCTCAAAGGAAACTCTTAACTGGACAAGTCTTGCAGTTCCCTTCCTTGATATTTCCTGAAGATATGCCGTTTCCAAAGCATTTGTGGTGCCGTACCGCTGTGTCTTTGGTTTCCATGTGCTGACGGGTTCATGATCTGATCTTTCACCATTCCTACCATGCAGCACCAGAATGCCGAAATAGTGAGACCAAAGTTCAGATGGAGAGTGTAACAGAGTTGGAAAGTTTTCTCTTAAAATTCTACTTTTCAATAAATATAGGTCTGGTTTTGGCCAACTGCTCCCTAGAATCCCTGCGTTTTTCATCAGCAAGTATGTGACTCGTGTATTTACTATTTCTGCTCTAACACCTGGGCCAGGTGCCATCTGCTGTCCTGGGAAGGGCCAGGCCATCCTTACTGGCCCCATGACTTCAGGCACATTATCCAGCCATTCTGAGTGTTGGCTCACAAGTCAGGAGGGCTGCTTTCACCTTTGTAGTTCACAGGGTTGTGCAAGGTTGACTGGTGTGGCACTCAGGACAGGGTCGTCCTATGTGTGCAGGACCATGGGAGATGGCAGTCAGGCTTCCTTCTGTCGAGTGGTCCATGTGACACCATCCTCGTCCTCATGCCCCTCGGCTTCCTCGGGAGCCCCATCCAGAGCCCTGGCTCCAGGAGGCCCTCTGGAGCGTAGTCCTCACTCTGTGGTTTCGGAGCCAGCCCACCCTGGCTTAGAACTCAGCCTCCTCCAGTGTTCAAGGAAGTTCCAGCTGACTCTGCATCCTGGAGCCACCGCCCCTCCTGCCCAGGAGCCATGCTTGATCCTGACCTCACCCTGCATCCTCACCTCGGTTGACTGGCAAGCCCACACCCTTGGAAGTCACCTCTCTGAGCCCCTTTGTTCTCTCTGTGTTATGTGGAACGAAGCCCCCCACCCTCCTCAGCCTGAGCTGATAGCACCAATAGCCATCGAGGGTCAGGCAAAAGTTGAAACCAACGTCCTGAAGACTTATGCTGAGTCTCAGCTCCTGTCACCATGACAAAATACTATAGCTGAGCGGCTTAGAAACGTCAGATGTATTCCTGACAGTTCTGGAGGCTGGAGGTCAGGTCACCAGGTCTCGTGGTCAGGCTGTGGCCAGGGCCTGCCCATTTGCAGACATCCACCCTGAACCCTCCAATGGCAGAGAGAGCCAGCTTTTCCTAGGCTGTTCTGATGAGGGTGCTTATGAGGGCTCCACCCTCCTGACACCATCACATGGGGGTAGATGTTAACTTGAAAGTGGAAAGTGTTAGTTGCTCACTCATGTCCAACTCTTGGCGACCCCATGGAGTGGAGCCCCCCAGAGGCTCCTCTGTCCATGGAATTCTCCATGCAAGAATACAGGAGTGGGTTGCCATTTCTTTCTCCAGGATCTTCCTGACGTGGGATCAAATCTGTGTCTCCCACATTGCAGGCAGATTCTTTACCATCTGAGCCACCATAAAAGTGGGGGTGATGCACCCTCTCCCAGAAGACAGTACCCCTGGCCAGATATAGTGACTCAGACCTGGAGGGTGACAGCTCCATCCAGGAGAACAGGCTTCTCAAGGGCTCAAGTTCCAGCCTGGAGGGCAGGGGTTCCCGGACCTTCCCGGGCTGTGGGGCCTTGCAGGGCAGGTACTGTCTGACCTCTGACCCTGTGTGCACACCTACTGCCTTACAGCCTGCCCTTTCTGGGGTCATCTAGAGAGAAACGTCTGATCATCAGGACTAGAATGGGCTTTTTCTTTTAACTGTATATATTTATTTACGCATTTATATGTATTATAGAATATTGAATAATATTGGTAAAAATAGCAAACAACACTAAATATTAGTACAATTAAGTTTTTCTTTTTGTGTAATTAAAAAATAGAAGTTCTGATATGCTTTTCCTATACACCCCCTGGGATGGATGCCTAACCCCAACCCCACAAAGTAAATCGACAGAATGTTGACCAGTCCAGTGAGGACAGTTGACAGAAGTCATGGCCCATGATTAAGCCAGTGGACTCGGGAATGAGCTTAAAAAAAAAAATCCTCTTTGCCTGCACCTCCACTTGCATTTCTCCAGCTCAGCTCTGAGCTTCACAAGCAAACTGGAGGGTCTGTGTTCCTTTCTTGAGGGATCCTGTGACTTGACCGTAAGTCACTGCTGAAGATGGATAAACCCCACAGTAATATAAAGACTCACTGTGACAGTATCTTAAGATGCATGGCCTCCTTGGCCAGGGACGGGCATTTGAAAAGCCTGGTGGGCTACAGTCCATGGAGTTGCAAAGAGTCAGACACAACTGAGTAACTAAGTCACCTCAGCTTGGGGATTGGGTTCTACAACCAAAGTTGGGAACCAGAGGACCAGAGCCTTGTACTTGAGCTTCCGTTGATGGTTGAGGACCTGGGGCTCTCCAAGAACAGGTCAGGACCTGCGGAAGCCTCAAGGCCAAGGAAGCAGTGGTCCTCCCTCCCTGCTTTTCGAACCCTGCAACCTTGGTGTCCACACTGGATGTAAGCCTGAGCCTGACTCAGATCACTCCAGCAGTGTGATCTTCGCCAGGTCCTAAAATCTTTGCACCTTCACGGCCTCAAATGCTCGCATGCAGAGCTGCTGTCAGTCATTTAGGGACAGTCTTAGAACTGATAAACATCGTTCATGTAGAGAAGGTGAGCTGCTTTGCACAATAATGTAAAATGCTTAGAACCTTTGTATAACCTGCTAAATGGTCCTAATGAAAGAGGACATTGGTGGCTCAGTGGTAGAAGTTGGACACGACTGAGTGACTGAGCACAACCCAGCCCTACCTCCATCAGTTCCCATCCTCCTCCTCCTCACTTGAATCACTTGCTCCTGCCTTTCTCAGGCAGTACGCCACCCCCACTCCAGCCCGCACCACCTCTTTGTCCCCTACCCTTGGTACATGATGCTCTGCCCCCTATTCCCCCTGTGCTCTGCTGCACTAAGTGGGAACTGCTAGCCTCTCTGACTTCCCTAATTCCTTCCCTCAACCGCCCATCCTTCTTGGACATGGGCTTCCACGTCCTCACTTCACTCCTGGGTCCATCCACTCCCGCCTCCCCGTGGATCCGTGGCTGTCCGGACTCTGGATCCAGGTGGGCTCCCACTGCCCCCTGACTCTCTGCTCCTCAGCATCTCCTGATCCGAACTGCGTTCTCACAATTTCACACACAGCCTGTACCTGGCACTCTGCCGCCCTCTGCGACCGTTTTTTGTGACTCTGCCCATCAGACCCATGTCCCAAGCTCACCTCGTTTCCTCGTCAAAAAGCCCCTCTTGGAAGACCTCAGGTTTGTCTGTACGGGCTGCTAGCCAGCCTTTCTGTGTCTCTGTATCAGTTCTCTTCCATCAGACTAGTTTAGGTTGAACAATATGAAATTGCCTTTCTTCCCCACAGGTCAAAATGGTTGAATGTTGGCAGTGTCTTAAGGTTCACCCTAAAAACTTTTCTCAAAGTTCTTAGCACTGTGCTCCTTGTATGTCATAGGTTCTTAGCAAATATCTGTTGATTGATTAACAACAGAAAAAGAGAACCTATAAAATACAATGGACATGAGTTTGAGCCGAACTCCAGGAGATAGTGAAGGACAGGGAAGCCTGGCATGCTGCAGTCCATGGGATCTCAAAGAGACAGACAGTACTTAGCTACTGAACAATAAGAATAAGATACAAAGGTCACATCCTTCTCTCTGGTGTAATGAGAGTTAAACCAAACGCACCTTAAAAACACTCAAAGGGAGGCCTTGGCTCAGTCACTTGCTTGCCAGAGAGTATATTCTAGGTCCCAGGGGTACTTTGACTTCATGCAAACTTTGAATGGGACCCATCAGGCCCCTGTGTCTCCATCTCTGATAAGATCAATGTCATCTGGGAATGAGCCAGGGTCTTGTTCAGTAGAGCTATTATTTCATATCTGTCTAATCTCTGGAAAATTCTTTAAGTGTGTGTTAGTCACTCAGTCGTGTCTGACCCTTTGTGACCCCATGGACTGTTGCCTGCCGGGCTCTGTCCACTGAATTCTCCAGGCAAGAATACTGGAGTGGGTTGGTCATTCCCTTCTCCAGGGGATCTTCCCAACCCAGGGACGGAACCCAAATCTCCTGCATTGTGGGCAGATTCTTTAGCATCTGAGCCACCAGAGAAGCCCCGAAAAATCCTTGAAACTAAGCACTAAATGTGGCCTGTGATCACTGTGAGTTTTTTTTTAAATTGTGGTAAAATACTGATAACTTTACCGGCCTCACTATTTTTAAGTGTTTGGCTCAGTGACACTAAATAAATTCACATTGCTGTACAGCCATTCCCACCATCATCTCCAGAACTTCTTTTTCATATAAAATTGAAACTCTCCCCCAGCCCCTGGCCCCTACCATCTACTTTCTGTCTCTTTGTATTTGATTCCCCTGGGGACCTCATAAGAATGAAATCATGCTGTATTTGTCCTTTTGTGAGCTTATTTTGTTCAGCATAACGTCCTCAAAATTCATCGATCTTGTAGCAGGTATCAGAAATTCCTTCCTTTTGAAGGCTGCATAATAGCATCACTGACTGAATGGACATGAATTTAAGCAAACTCCAGGAGATAGGTGAAGGACAGGGAAGCCTGGCATGCTGCAGTCCATGGGGTCGCAAAGAGTCGGACACGACTAAGCACCTGAGCAACAGCAACAATATTCCACTGTGTGTATATACTATATTTTACTTGTTTATCAGTTGATTGATACTTGGGTGGCTTCCACCTTTGGTATATTGTGAATAGTGCTGCTATGAACATGGGTGTGCAGTATCCCACTTTTAATTCTCTGGGGGCACATACCCAGATATGAAACTGTCAGATCATGTGGTCAGATAGTTTTCTATTTTTAATTGGCAGGGAACCTCCATACTATTTCCACAGCGGCTGTACCATCTTATATTCTCATCAACAGGGCAGAAGTCTTTCTATTTCTCCACATTCTCGTAACACTTGTAGTTTTCTGTTTTCTTGATAGCAGCCATCCTAATCCATATGGCAGTTGTAACACTTTTATAAGGCTTGGAGAAAATGCCACACCATTAGAACTTGGTCTCACATCCACAACTATCTGTGGAAGCTTACGTTTCAGTGTCCACATATCCTCATTGGCAATTACAAGAACACTCAGCACTATACTATCTCGAAAGATTAATTGCTATGTATCTTAATCCACAGGTGTAATGCAGAGAATACAATTTACCAATTATTGCATGCTGGCCCCTGTGCTGGCTTGTGTGCAGATTAGCGCAGAGCTGGTGGTGCGGGGAAGGCCCCCCCGCTGGAAAGAGGGCAAAGGGAGCAGGGGAGCAGGACTGCACATGATGAGGGAACCAGACTCTGTTGGTACCTGAAAAGAGAAGGGAACAGTGGTACAGCTGGTACAGAAATTTGGTGACCCAAATAGCAGTAGGATATCTGCATGGTGGCTCCCATCTCCCTAAGAAGTATGAGGCTCACAGTGGGAGATTTTTGTGTTCTTAAGGCTTTTGAATATAGAAAAGAAAGATTATTCAAAAGGCAGTTAGTTCAGTTAAAAAAAATAGTTACCAAATCCTGGTTCTTCCTTAAATTTTAAAATCCAACTTACAAATCTTATTCTATTTTCAAACTCAACATTGAGCAATTCCTTTTAATTACTTTGATTAATATCTATTTTCATTTTAAAAATTGAATTAAATAAACTTTAAGTATTTCAAATTGCATTTATGTTTATTAATTAAATTTCCTTTTCTAAGTGCTTAAGTTATATAATTAGCAAACCTTTCCAAGTACTTAAGTAATCCTTGAAAATCTAATTAAATATGGTTAAGCCCTCAGCTCTCTTAAATGCTCTGTTTATATATTTACTGACTCCAACCTAAATTCAAAAGTCTAAAATCAAGTATACATTTTAAATCAACAAAATTTTGATTACAAATTCTCAAATTTTGTAAATACATTAACCCAATTGTACAGATTTTATTTCAAAAATAGTAATGCTATAATTTAATTCAATTAAACGGCTATATATTTGGGCTTCTCTGGTGGTCCAGTGGTTGGGAGTCAGCCTGCCAGTGCAGGAGACACAGGTTCGATCCCTGTTCGGTTCACTGCAGTGAAGAGCAGCCCTCGCTCACTCAACTAGAGAAAGCCTGTGTGCAGCAATGGAGACTCAGCACAGCCAAAATAAATAAAAATAAACAAATACACATATTTAATTCAAAAGTCTTCCTAGGCTTAAGAAAAGAAATCGTCATCCCCAAGAATGCTGCCATAACTTCCCTGAGAGGAATCTGGGTTCACCGTTTGGACTGGGGGATTTTTATGATGGGGGAAGTCCCGGCCCAGACATCCACCAACTAGGATCCAGCTGAGACCCCCGCCCCAGGGTGGATGGGTCTAAGCTCAGCCTCTGCTGTGCCGTTGTCCCCTTCCAGGCAGAGCTCCTAGGGACTCCAGGGGCCCAGTAGCTGTTTCTCTGCTCCTGGAGGCCTGTAGTGGCTTCCACCTTATTAGATGCTGCCAACCTCCAAGGTGGCCCGTTCTGCGGGGGCTTCTTCCCACACGTGTCCTGCAGGGCCACACCCTTAAATGGGCATCTGGTACGTTGTGCTTGTGTTCAGTCGCTCAGTCATGTCCGACTCTTTTTGACCCTACAGAGCAAATATTCAAAATGGATAACTAACGAGGACCTACTTACAGTGCAGGGAACTCTGGTCCATGTTATGTGGCAGCCTGGATGGGAGCAAAGTATGGGAGAGAATGGTTACATGTATATGTATGGTTGTGTCCCTTCGCTGTTCACCTGAAACTACCACAGCGTTGTTAATCGGCTGTATCCCAATACAAAATTAGAAGTTTAAAATAAATTTTAAAAATTGAAAAAAATTAAAACAGAGCAAGACCCTACAGGGTTTCCCAGGGGCAGTCTCAAGTAGGTCTTTGCACGTGACAATTGGGGGGAAAAAATGGGAAATACATTCAAATTATCCACTAGGTTAAAAATCATTGCAGTATCTTGGGACTTTGCTAACCCCTCTTAGATTTCAGATTTCAAGGTCCTTTGTTTGAAAACCCAGTTAAAATGTACAGCCGATCCACACCGATTGAACGAGCTTTCCCGGTCACTTTGGACACCCACAGACCAGCCGTCAGACCAGCTTCTCTTCCTCCCGGCCTCCCTGCTCTCCGTGACCCCGAGTCCTTCCTGAGGACAGATTTACACAAAGGCTTCTCTCACAGCCATCTCTCTGTCCCTCGAGGTCCCTGGGCTGAGTCCCTGGGTAGCAATGGAAGTCGCAGTTAAAGGCAGCGACACAATCAGTCTATTGTGTGAGCTGTAAGTCATCCAGAGGGCAGCGGGGCCCAGGGCTGAGTCACCAGGCACACCTGCCTGGCCCCTCCCTCAGAGCTTGGAGGGGCGGGGCTTCCTGGATGCCTGGCCTGAGGCCACCTCTCCCGCCTCCTGCTGCCGCTTTCGTCCAGACTCTGCCTTCTCTCCACCAGCACTGAGGGGCAGAGTGCAGGCCCTGGACACAACAGCCTCCAGCCCACCCTAGTTCTTGAGCCAGTTGTGACCAGAATTAGGAGGCCCCACACCAGAGTTAGAGGCTGGGCAGAAACTGGTCACGTGCCAGGTCCAGGCTCAGAATATTAGGGCTGAGCCCCATCCGGCCTTTCCTGAAACCTTCAGGCCATAGCATTTCCAGCCAGATTGAGCAACTGGCCAGCTGTGCAGCAGCCCAGGGTCTGGAGGCTGGGGCAGTGAGCCTGGGGTGTACAGGGAACCCAAGGATGACAGTCAGAACCAGACCTGGTAAAGAGACCGACAGGGTGAGCCCTGGGGAACCAGCGCCTTCAAAGGGTTTAAACGCGAGCAAATGCATGGATACAGTTGGTGTCCAAGGCAGGGCTGGCAGGCCCAACTGACAGGGATCTGGGAATCCCCTCCTGGGATAGTCCAGGAGGGTGGTCAGAGCTGGGGGTAAGTTCCACAAAGACAGGACGACATTCTGGGGTAGCCAGGGCAGCTTTGAAGTGAGCCTGCTGCTGACCTGAGCTGCCCAACCTGGCCTGCACTAGCCTTGTGCAGCTCCTGGGCACTGGAAATGTGATGAGTCTACACAGAAGTAGTGAATGAACTTATGGTTCCCAGGGGGAATGATGGAGGGAAGGGATAGCTAGGGAGTTTGTGATGGACATGTGCACACTGCTATATTTTAAATGGGTAACAACAAGGACCTACTGTATACCACAAGGAGCTCTGCTCAATGTTATATAGCAGCCTGGATGGGAGGAGGGTTTGGAGGGGAATGGATACATGTATATGTATGGCTGAGTCCCTTTGTGTACACCTGAAACTATCACAACATTGTTAATCAGCTCTATGCCAATATAAAATAAAAAGTTTAAAACAAAAGAAATGTGGCAAGTCCAGGTGTGCTGAAGTTTAAATTACACACCCAGTTGTGAAGACACACTGAGAAATGGAAAAAAGCTCATTAATATGTTTCCATACTGATAACATATGTTGAAATTCTGTCTAGGCAATATTACAATATGTTGAAATGAAATGTATTGGATATAGTGGGTTAAAGAAAATGCTGTATTGAAGTAAATTCCAACCTCTTCCTTTTCCCCTTTTAAACTGTATCTATGAAAGAATTTAAAATGACATAATTGGGTCGCATTGTATCTTATGGGACAGAGTTGCTCTGGGCTGTTTATCTGCCTGAATTCCCCAGGTCCCCCAGCTGGGTCCCTCTGTCTCCTTCCAGCCTCTGCCCCACTCTCACTCCTGAACAATTCTGTCCTCGGAGTGCAGTGTGGCCTTGACAGGGACAGGATGCTCCAGTGCAGGAATGGAGAGAAAACAACAAAGCTCCTGGAAAGTAAAAAAATGAGCCACCCTTATTAATAAATTTATCAGAGGGATTGGGCAGTAGTTTGAGAAAATCTTCTAGAATGGAGAAAAGAGATAAGAAAACTATAGGATGTACAAGAGGAACTAGCAGTAAACTATGAAAAGGGGAGGAAAAAGGCCCCAAGTTCAGGGAGATGGAGGAGAGGGTGCTGGTCTGTTGCCACAGGAAGTTGATAGAAAATGTTGAAAACTGAATACCCAGAATAGAGCAGTCTTACCACATTATGCGGATATTAGGTCCAGAAGAGCTGCTAGGTTCTCGTCTGGAGAGAAGATGGAGGGGGCACTGCAAATCTAAGAAGGGGACAGACCAGCCAGCCCACCACCCCAGACCCCTTTCCCTTTCTTGTACCAGGAGATACAATCCCAGGCAAAATAAAGACACAAATGTGAAAGGCAAAGCTTTTAGAGGGTGCCTTAAACAATATTTTTGTGAATTTGAACTGGAAAAAAATTTGTAAAATGTGGAAATCTTAAATAGTAGACAAATGCAACTCCATTAAAAAGGAATTTCCATTTCTCAAAAGAAGTTTGTCAGCATTTTCCGAGCTGGGTTTTGTAACCACATTAACGTAGGTTGTCTCTGCCCCTTTGTCAAGATTATTAATAATGTGTCTATATATGGTGAGTCTTCTCTGAATTCTATTCTGTTTACTAATGTTTATGCCGGTAACACACTGTCTCTATAATAATTAGTATAGTGATTAGTATAGTGATTAGTATGCTGTGCTGTGCTCTGTGCTCAGTCATGTCTGACTCTTTGTGGCCCTGTGAACTATAGCCCACCAGGCTCCTCCAGCCATGGAATTCTCCAGGCTAGAATACTGGAGTGGGCTGCAGTTTCCTCCTCCAGGGGATCTAGTAGCTCTGTAATAATTATTGACACCAGGCAGTATTAGTCTGGGCTTTCCTGGTAGCTCAGCTGGTAGAGAATCCGCCTGCAATGCAGGAAACCCCGGTTCAATTTCTGAGTTGGGAAGATCCCCTGGAGAAGGGATAGGCTGCCCACTCCATTCTTGGGCTTCCCTGGTGGCTCAGACAGTAAAGAATCCGCCTGCGATGCAGGAGACCTGAGTTCGATCCTTGGTTTGGGAAGATCCCCTGGAGAAGGGCATGACAATCCACCCCAGTATTCTCACGCGGAGAATCCGCATGGACAGAGGAGCCTGGTGGGCTACAGACCATGGGGTCACAAAGAGTCAGACATGACTGAGTGACTAAGCACAGCGCAGCAGCATTAGTTCTCTAAGTTTGTTCTAAGTTGTTCCACCTATTCTAGGTCCTTTGTGTTTCCATTTACATTTTAGAAACAGCTGGTTAACTTCTATAAAAATTAAAAAGATTTGTTTGGATTTTGATTTGGTCTGTTTTGAATGTATAGATCAATTGAAAATAATCAAGCCTTCCAGCCTATGAATAAGGTCTATATTTCCATCAGTTTAAATCTTCAATTTCCCTCAGCAAGGTTTTGCAGTTTTAAGGGCACAGATCTTTTGCTTCTTCAGTCAGATGTATTGGTAAGTATTTAATATAGTTGGCGTGATATTAAATGAAATTGATTTTCATTTCAATTTCCAATCGTTTGTTCCTAGGATATAGGTATGTAAGATTTTTGTGTCTGGATTTTGTATGCTGCAGCTTCTCTAAACTCATCAATTCTAACAGCTTTTTTTGTGAATCCCATCAGGTTTTTGGTGAGACAATTCCATTATCTGGGATCTAAGAGTAGGAGGTGTTACAGAATGAGGGGGCTGTGCTCACCTGGCAGGCTTCTAGGAGGTGATTACAGAGTGGGTGAAGCTGCTGCTGGAGGCAGGCCTGGGGCTCCTTCCTCTGCCTCCCCCAGTGCTTCCTGTTGGCCACATCCGGCCAGAAGCTGGCATCACTTCGGGTCCACCCTCTGATGCAGAGTGGGGAGATTTCATCTAGAACCAGTCATGTGGCCACAATGCCTGCGTGGCTGTGTGAGGGGAGTGGGTGTGTGGACTGGGAGCAGTAGGTGTGGGCTGAGCATGGGCCCTGCAGCCCCTCCTGGTCACCATGGATGCAGCTGGGTCTGCTGGGCGGCTCTGGAGATCTGCTCCTCCTGGAGTCTGCTCCTGCTCTCCCTAGCATCCCGAAAGCCACCTCACAGCCTGTCATAACACCCTTTTGCTTCACCCAGCTCAAGTGGGCTCTGTCTCGCAGCAAACCCTGAGGAATACGACTGCAGTGTGGGCATTGTCTTGGAAAGCGAAGGCAGAAGCTGATGTCCAGATACAGCTGAGTGGTGAGGCTAGACCAGAGGGGCAGTGGGATGTTCACCGCAGAGGTGTCCCACCTCAAGCCTGGCCTAACCTGGGGTCCTGGTAAACATGGGCCTGGACGGACCAACATTTGGGCAAAAAGCATGAATTAGGCCCCTCTGAGCTGCGTGAGAGTGAATTCTAGGTGGTTAGGCCTGGCCGGAATCCAGCATCCCCACTTTGCAGCAGAAGAAAGTGGATGGTGCGTATATAAAATGAAATACTACTCAGCCATTAAAAGGAATGAAATAATGCCATTTGTAGCACCATGGATGGACCTAGAGAGAGTCATATTGAGTGAAGTAAGACAGAAGGAGAAATACCATATGACATCCTTTATATGGGGAATATAAAAAGAAATAATATAAATGAACTTACTTACAAAACAGATACAGACTCACAGGGAATGAATTTATGGTTGCCATGGGAGTATGATGTGGGGAAGGGATAGTTAGGGAGTTTGGGATGGACATGTATGCTCTGCTGTACTTAAAATGGATAACCAACAAGGACCTGCTGTATAGCACACAGAACTCTGCTCAGTGTTATATGGAAGCCTGGATGGGAGGGGACTTTGGGGGAGAATCAGTATGCATATGTTTATGGCTGAGTCCCTTTGCTGTCCACCTAAACTATCACAGCATTGTAAATCAGTTATGCCTGCATGAGCGCTCAGGCGCTTCAGTCGTGTCCCACTCTTTGTGACCCTATAGACTGTAGCCCACCAGGCTCCTCTGTCCGTGGGATTCTCCAGGCAAGAATACTGGAGTGGATTGCCATGCCCTCCTTCAGGGGATCTTCCTAACTCAGGGATCAAACCCGTGTTGCCTATGTTTCCTGCATTGGCAGACAGGTTCTTTACCACCAGCGCCACCTGGGAAGCCCCATCTGCTATACTCTAGTATAAAATAAAATGTTAAAAAGAAAAAAGTAGATGATAGAAAACATATTTAGAATTACAGGAAGTCACATCTTAACACTGTGACCAGCTTCTGGTACATATGTGGCTCTTGGTCAATTGTGCCCAGGATGGTGTTACAGAAGAACAGAGTGGAATCTGCTATTTTATCCAAATTGGAGACTCATCTTGATGCCCATGTGCACTGGGCCATCACTGGACATGGCCATGACCTAAAAGCCAGCAAGAAGCAGCAGTTACTGGAACTTGGAGGCAGGGAGGAACAGGCACCAAGAAATCCAAACAAAGGCTCATGACCATTTTCTCTTGTGTCAAACTTACATAAAAGCAGCTTCCCAAGGACCTTATATATACCGATCCATGAAGTACTTCAATTAAAGCAGTGAGAGGCTGTTTAATTGTAACAGGGCAGATAATACACAATACATCAAACATTTGTTTTACATCCAAAAACCCTAGAAACAGAAATCAATAGCTTCACACAGGAACGCACTTACTTGTGGGGGACCAGCCATGCCAAGCACACCCACAACAACTCATTTTCCTTCTAATTCATTTCTGGGATGGAAACATGAAAAGTGATTTCAAGAAGGAAAACGATTGGATGGAAATCTGGCCAGTTTTCACAAGAACTGAATCACTCTTTTGTTTCCTGCCCTGCAGAGTGAGACTGTCAGCTGAAACTGGGTCTCTGCTGTATCCACACGGTCACAGGCCCGCTCAGAGGCAGAGGAAGCTGTGTCTGCTCTGGGACTGGACACCAAGGAGAAGGAAGGGCAGACCCTCCAAGGCCGGGTACCGCCATCTCAGGACTGTGGGGGAAGATTCCAAAGCGATGCGGTGCTGGAGGCAGATGAGGTCCAGTGTGAATTAGAACTGGACTTGCACTCAGTTGTCATGAAAATGGAAGAAACAAAAAGGAACAATGAATTCAACCAATGAGGGCTTTTATTAAAAATCCAAATCAACCAATTTTGTCCACATGTGCAGACCCAGAAGCTTGCCTTCCTGGCCCACACTTAGCCCTAAGCCTGGCACATGTACCTGTTCTTTTATTTTCTTTATTTATTTAGGTGAGAAGTGGATTTATTTACAGACAAATAGTGTGGGCCATCTCAGAAGGCGGGTGCCGATTGTGCATGCCAAGTTGCTTCAGTCGTTTCCAACTCTGTGTGACCCCATGGACTCTAGCCCGCCAGGCTCCTCAGTCCATGGGATTTTCCAGGCAAGAACACTGGAGTGGGTGCAGACTGTGCCTGCTCTTTTAATAAACGATTGTTAAGTGATGATGAAACCAAGGCTGGGAGTAACAAACTAAGAGTAACAAAATGCCGGGGGTGGCAAGGCCAGCCTATCGGTAGCATTTGGTTTTTGAAAAAATGGGCCAGATGTGGAATCCTGGTGACAGAAGCTGGAAGCAGAAGCTGTAAGCATCTCTGAGCACAAACAGAGCCTTTAGGAGGGATCTCAGAGTGATAGGCGGTGCGGAGGGCAGGGACTTGGGTGGAACATCATAGCAGCCACTGTTAGCAAAGTGGATGGAAGGAGCCACTGTTAGCAAAATGGATGGAAGGAAATGAACTTCTTGGCTCCCTTCCAGCTGAACAGCCCCAGTCTGCTGGCAGCCCCTTTCCACCAGCCACAGATCTTATCCTCCCCACCCCCCAACTCTGGAAGGCCCAGAGCCCGGATATAACATAATACAGACTGAGTAAGACTTCCCTGGTGGCTCAGACGGTAAAGCATCTGCCTACAATGTGGGAGACCTGGGTTCAATCCCTGGGTTGGGAAGGTCTCCTGGAGAAGGAAATGGCAACCCACTCCAGTATTCTTGCCTGGAAAATCCCATGGATGGAGGAGCCTGGTGTGCTACAGTTCATAGGGTCGCAAAGAGTCGGACACGACTGAGTGACTTCACTCACTCACTCACTCACTGAGTAAGATCCTCAATCCAACACTTTTCAAGTCTTAAAGCTGCCTATTGAAAATTGATTTTATTTTCCCTGAGTTAAATGAATTAGGCATCTTGCTATAAGGCTCCCTCTCATAGTCCTAGTACACAGATTACACATATTTTTTGAGATCTCCCATGATCATGAACATCAAGGCTGTATATTGTCACCCTGCTTATCCAACTTCTATGCAGAGTACATCATGTGAAATGCTGGGCTGGATGAAGCTCAAGCTGGAATCAAGGTTGCTGGAAGAAACATTAACAATCTCAGACACGCAGATGACACCACCCTAATGGCAGAAAGAGAAGAGAAACTAAAGAGCTTCTTGATGAAAGTGAAAGAGGAGAGTGAAAAAGTTGGCTTAAGACTCAATATTCAAAAAACAAAGATCATGGCATCCGGTCCCGTCACTTCACAGCAAATAGATGGGGAAACAATGGAAACACTGACAGACTTTATTTTCTTAGGCTCCAAAATCGCTGTGGACAGTGGCTGTGGCCATGAAATTAAAGGACACTTGGAAGAAAAGCTATGACAAACCTGGGCAGCATTTTAAAAAGCAGAGACATTACTTTGTTAACAAAGGTCCATATAGTTGAAGCTATGGATTTTCCAGTAGCCATATATGGATGTGAGAGTTGGACCATAAAGGAGGGTGAGCACCCAAGAATTGATGCTTTCAAACTGTGGTTCTGGAGAAGACTCTTGAGAGTCCCTCAGAGACCAAGGAGATCAAACCAGTCAGTCCTAAAGAAAATCAACCCTGGATATTCACTGGAAGGATTGATGCTGAAGCTGAAGCTCCAATAATTTGGCCACCTGATGTGAAGAACTGACTCACTGGAAAAGACCCTGATGCTGGGAAAGATTGAGGACAGGAGGAGAAGAGAGTGACAGAGGATGAGATAGTTGGATGGCATCACGGATTCAATGGACATGAGTTTGAGCAAAGTCGGGGAGATACTGAAGGACAGGGGAGCCTGGTGTGTTGCAATCCATATGGTCACAAAGAATTGGACACGACTGAAAGACTGAACAGCGATAACAGTGGATGGACAAAAGCCCTGAGGGTTCCTGCACCAGGAAAAGCCCCCTCGGAGCTTGCGAGCATGGTTTTGCAGGACATACCACAGAGCACAAGGAGAACCAGGCACCAGAAGGCAGGCTCAGAGCTTTGCGAGGGGGCCTTATCCAAGGCCCTTCTGAGAGGGGCCCCTGTGGGAGGCACATTTTTGATTTGAGGAGCACCTGTTTGGGTGTCTCTGACTCTGGACACCTGGGAGGACCTGACATTTCCAGCGGAAACTCTGGAAGCCCCCAGGGCCTTTCCTTGCTGGAGTCTTAGATTCAAAAAAGGTGTGAATGGGGATTTTCCGTTTCCTTCTAGATCAGGGCCAGTTTAATAGACAACAGTGCAATTCACAGATATCATTTTAAATTTCCTAGTAGCCATGTGTATTTGACAATAATTTTACCAATATATTTAACACAGTAGATCAATAAAATTTTATCTCAACATGTAGTCAAAAAATTATTATTGAAATATTTTTTAACCTAGTTGCTTTTTATTTTTTTAATTAATTTATTTCTTTATTTTACTTTTTGGCAGCATGTGGAATCTCAGTTCTCTGACCAGGGATCAAACTCACAATCCCTGCATTGGAAGCAAAGAGTCTTAACCATTGGACCACCAAGGAAATCCTCAATATCTTCTTTTTTTGAAATTTTCTAAGTAAAAATTATGTTCATAATTCAGGGTATATTTGACCCTCAAACACACCTCAGGTCAGACCAGACTCACTCCAAGAGCTCCATGGTCTTGGGTGGTGATGCTTCTGGATGAGACAGCCCAGCCCTGGATTGCCAGGCTCAACCCTTGCAGGAGAAAGGAAGCCAGGCTCCAGGCTTACTCTAATCCACAGAAGTATTGAGTTCAATTCTGCTTTCCTCTCTGAGATGATTAATTTTGTTTCAACTTGACTGGGTTAGGGGAAGCCTCACTAGCTGGTCAAACATCATTTCTGGATGTGTCTGTGAGGGTATTTACAGAATATGTTAAAATCTAAATCCGTGAAGTCAAAACTACATTGAGGTACCATCGCACTCTGGTCAGAGTGGCCATCATCAAAAAAATCAACAGACAATAAATGCTGGAGAGGCTGTGAAGAAAAGGGAATCCTCTTATCCTGTTGGTGGGAAAGTAAATTGGTGCAGCCACTAGGGAGAACAGTAGTAAGGAGGTTCCTTAAGAAACTGAAACCAGAGCCACCACGTGATCCAGCAATCCTTCTCCTGGGCACATATCTGGGAAAGACAAAAGCTCTAATTTAAAAAGATACATGCTCCTCAGCATTTATAGCAGCATTATTTACAATAGTCAAGAATGGAAGCAGCATATCAGCAGACAAATGGACAAGAAGATGCGGTCCATATATACAATGGAATACCACTCAGCCATAGAAAATAATGAAATAATGCTGCTTACAGCAACACAGATGGTCCTAGAGATGACCATACTAAGTGAAGCAAGTCAGAGAAAGACGAATACCATATGATGTCATATATATGTGGGATCTTAAAAAAATGATACAGATGAACTTATTTACAAAAATAGAAACACAGAGAGCGAATTTATGGTTGCCAAAGGGGATTGGGGGGGAGGGATGAATTAGGTTGGGATTAACAGATATGCACTACTATATATGAAATAGATAACCAACAAGGACCTGCTGTGCAGCACAGGGAACCATGCTCAATATCTTGTAATAACCTATAAGAGAAAAGAATCAGAGCTGCCCCCACCCCTTCTTCTGTATTTCTGCCTTCTTCCCACTCACTGTCTCCTCCTGGGGGCTGGAGGTCTTATGAGCGGAGGGGTGGTCACCCAGCCACACTCCCCATTCCCCACCCACTGCTCTTTGTCATTTTCACTGGGACACCCCTCCCCCCAAATCCTACAAGACCAAGCTACTGATCAATTTATCTTGATTTCCTTTTGCAGCAGAAGGTCCCAACCTTCCAGGGCTGTCTGGAGAAAAACATGTGAAGATCCAGGAGAAGTCACTGCAAGGCAGTGTGGGATGGTATGTATCAGGCCAGGCATGATGGCAGGTATCATGACCTGGGCAGTGAGGTCCCGGCTGCAAGACCTCCAACAAGCCCTTCCTGCTCTGTGTTCCAGAATGAAAGCACCATGTGTGCATGCTCAGTCGTGTCTGACTCTGTGACCCCCTGAACTATAGCCAGGCTCCTCTGTCCACAGGATTTTCCAAGCAAGAATACTGGAGTGGGTTACCATGCCTTCCTCCAGGGGATCCTCCCAACCCAGGAATCGAACCTGCGTCTCCTGGGTCTCCTGCATTGGCATTTGGATTTTTTACCACATTGCCATCTTGGAAGCCCTAAAGTGCCATGGGATGGACTTAAAGGTGTTCCCTTTACAAGGCCAGCTGTCCAAGCAGCTGGAGGCAGGCACCTACAGTTCTGAGCTCCCACAAGCCTGAGCTCGACTTGCTATGTGATCTGGTTCCTCACCGAGGCACCAGGATCCACCACCGTCCAGGGACTTCAAAGCGCTGAGAACATTCACAGCTCACGGTCGGGTCCCCAAGGCCCTGGGAGACTGGTCCTCCTGCTTGCTCTGCCCCAGGCATACTAGCCCCAGGCTGCCCCCTCTGCTCATACGCTGCCTCATTTACCACTTTTCTTTTATTCTTGTTGGGGTTTTTTTTGAGCATTCTCAAAGGAGTCTGAGGAAAAGGAGGCAAGGGCGACCCAGCATCACGGCTGCCATCTGACAGGCTTAAAGAGATTGCTAGGTGACAAGTCTCAAAATAACATCTGGAAAAAAAAACCTTTATTTCAGCGGAAGTGGACTTAGATGAGTCAAAGTCGTGGCTGGACCCTGGAAGGGGGCTCTGTGCCTTTAAGGGGCAGCCCTCTGGTGACTGGTGAGAGGCTGAGTGGAGCGGGGAGATGGTAGCTGAGGCCCCCACCCTCCACTATCTGTCTTATCTTCTCATCAAACACTCATACTTTCGATATGACAGGTTGCTATTTCCATGGGGTTTTTTAAACACAATATCCAGCATTCTGTGACTTCCTGTCTTCTGAGAGCGTGGGGTTGAGGAGCTGCCCCCTCACCTTAATGAGCACGACTCTGCCTGGTTGGGTCGAGGCCTGGATCCACAGCTGAGCTGCACAAACCTCGGGTTGAGCAAGGATCCTCAGGCCCCCTCTCCATTCTCACTTTGAGGATTCACAGGGGCCCTTGTCTCTGCAAACAGAGCCTTGCTGGGTGCAGGGAGGGGGGCTCAGAGGGGAGAGCCAGCTGCCTGCTCACTTCAGGGAGGGAAAGCCTGTGACTCCCCACATGAGGGGCCAGACTGGCTCCTGCGTCTTTCAGTCCTCATCCCAGGGCATCACCTCCCTTCCCTCCCGACTTTACATCCTGGAGGAGCACGTGGCCCGAAAAGCGGGTCTCATCCTTTCCCCTTCCTCCTGCTCCAGGCTAGCTGTGTCCATCTCTGCGCTTCTTCCTGCTTCCCCAGGGCTGCCATGGTGTCAGTGTGTCCCAGGTTCCCTGATGTCGCCAGGGACCGTGTGATCTGCAGGCTCTACGGGAATGTCGCTGGAAAGCAAGGGTAAGGTCAAGAACGCTTAAAAACAAAACAAACAAACAAACAAAAATGGAAGGAATGAGGCCGGGTATTCTGGAAGACAGAATGGAAACACCCTGAGCAGGAAGTACAAGATGCCAAGGGTGACCAGCCCCTGGAGCTGGTAAGCAAGGTCAAGGTTGGAGAGACGGCAGGAGAATGAGAAGGGCTTTTCCAGACCCCGATTTGTCCCGAAGAAACTAGGAAACCCCGAGTTGTGGGCTTTGATTGGACCCAGCCTCAGGGGCTCCAGGGGGCTCACTTTCCAGAGTTGCCAGATGTGCCCATCCTCACCTTGACGATGGAGGTGACTCAGACGAGGAGCAGAAGGACAGACGGATTTACCTGGTGACAATGGAAATACGGAAGTTGTTCTTTATTTCCTGGACTTGGAGACGTGCTAAGGAGCTCAGGAAAGACGCCTGGATGGAGCAGTAGTGGGGGAAGCGGTGGCAGGTCATTTGAACACTACTCTAGGATGTTGACTGAATGAACGCCTGGCCCGGCTGAGCACTGGGACTCAGAACACGACATGGACAGGCCCAGACTCCAGACCTCCTTCCCTCTGACACTTATGCTCTGGGAAGGGAGGTGAGGAATAGCACCAACCTCCTGCTCTGGTCTGCAGGGAGCAGCCTGGGGACAGACGCTCTAGAACTTGTGAATCTGGGAGGACAATGGGAGTCTCCATCACCCCACGAGGAGAAGATGCAGGATGTAGCGATTCTAGGCCGTGCGTGGCTGGTGCCCGGTTTTGGGTGAACACTCGGGGCGAGCGAGGGGCACAGGGGAACACAGAACAGCCCCACTTCTCCATCCATACCTGCTGGCCTGTCTATGAGGTGCAACGTGCTCACAGATTCATCTGCTTTAACAATTCTAGACAAATTCTGGAGTGATGGATCCATAAGAAGAAACTAAAGAAAATTAGAGATTCCAGGAGAGGCCTTTTTTCTTAAATATTTTTGATGTGGACCATTTTTCAAGTCTTGTTTGAATTTGTTATGCTATTACCTCTGTTTTTTTATGTTTTGGTTTTTTGGCCTTAAGGCATTGGGATCCTAGCTCCCCCACAAGGGATCAGACCTGCACCCCTTGCGCTGGAAGGTGAAGTCTTAACCACTGGACCACTGGGAAGTCCCAGGATAATTTTTAAATTGTCTAGTTTGTTGTTCAGTTCAGTTCAGTTCAGTTGCTCAGTCATGTCTGACTCTTTGTGACCCCATTTAACAATATTGGTTTTATATCCTGAGATGTGAAAAATGCCTAATCATTTGTTCAATAGTATAAGGATTATTTAGAATCAGAAAGCTAGGAAAATGCTGTCTGCATACAATGCTGCACATAGGTCACCCCACCAGGCTCCTGCTTCACCTCTGGGGTCCCTGAGTGGAAGCTGGTCTCTGCCTTTCAGGAAAGCACAGGTAGTTTCATCAGGCCCAAGAACATTTGTGGGTACTGGCTAGGCATCAGGATGGACCATCCTCACCTCACACTGACGCTGGGGAGAAGGGTCCCCTGAGGCACCGGGTCAAGCAGAGAGTCTGTGAGGGCATCTGGCCTTCCCGCTGCCTGGCTGTGTGGGTCTTGCACCTGGAGACTGGACTAGTACCATGAGCTGGCTTTCCAAAGTGAGCTTTCAGAATCCAGAGGATTTTTCCTGATGACCTTAGAGAAACGAAATCAGTCTGGAGGGGCAAAAAATAAAGATCTTTTTAAGATGATAAGAAAGAACAAAGTATCTTAAAAATACTATGTTTTCTTAAAATAGAGGTAAGTCAGAAATGTGAGAAGCTACAAAGTCACTCAAAAACTTAGAAAGGCGGTAGAAAGTTGTTAAGTAGCTAGTGACGCAAGTCTGGTGTTTAAAATGCCCTTGGATCTTGGAGTTACTCAGAATCAACTTGACTGAATCTACCCTGAATCAGCATTTCCTCCTGAGGTCAATGATCTGTGCATCTCTAACCTATAAGCAGAGGCTTCAGGTGTCCTCAGGAAATGATGGCAACTCACAGTAACGCATCTGCTCCTCTCAACCAGTTTCTTGTATTTGATAAAAAAATTTTTTTCTCCCTCCACCCAAAATTTGTGGCCAGCCTCTGGAAGGTTTCATTTGCGTTTGTCAACCTTTCAAAATAGCGCCTAAGTCTTCTTTTTTCGCCTGTGTTGAGTGTGTGTGCTCAGATGCTCTGTCATGTCCGACTCTTTGCAACCCCATGCGCTATAGCCCACCAGGCTCCTCTGTGCATGGGACTTCCTAGGAAGAGTACTGGAATGGGCTGTCATTTCCTTCTCCAGGGGATTGTCCCGACCCAGGGATCGAATCTGAGTCTCTGGTGTCTCCTGCATTGGCAGGAGGATGCTTCACCACTGCGCCGCTGAAGGCTTCTCTTGCCGGTGTCAAGGGCCCCACCAAGACTTTTCACGGCCACTTTCCTGTCTTCTGAGATGGTGCGAATCGTGCCCCCTAGACCTCACGCTACTACACTATGTGCTCACGCTCTGCTGACATCAGAGTCAGCAGAGAAATGGCCCCATTGTCCTCACAGCCTAGGACACAAGGTCTGAGTTCGTTTTACATTTTAAGAGTTTTGGGGCCAATTTTTCAGCATCTGTTTGTCCTCAGCAACGCACTCTGGTAAAATGGAAAAGTCTGTCATGTCCACCTGGGATTAGGAATGGAAATACTTATTGTCTCTTTTCTAGACTGATCCACAGAGAGGGCTCCCTCCTGTTGCTCCCTGACATCCATTTTCATCATGTCACCTCCAACCTTGATCGTCTTTATGACATAAACGTTCCCTCCCGGAGCCCTGGCTCCCTAGACATTCTCTGAGTAAAGAGTCTCTCAGATCCTGGTGACAGAGGAAGAGCTATGGGGAGAGTGTTTAGGATGTGAGGAGTGCCCTTGGCTGGCCCTTCTGAAACTAGTGGCTGGGCAGAGGAGCCCCGGGCATCTGTGCTTCCTGTGTCCCTGACTCTCCCTGTTGTGACCAGACCCAGACAGCAAGGGACCTGGGGCCACCCAGACATACCCTGGCCACAGAACTTGGCATCTGAAAGGTGCCCAGCATGACTGGTACTCTGTTCCAGTGTGTCTGGTTTTGACGGGAGCTGCTTTGCCACAGGAGATGAACCACAGGAATGTTGCTCCAATTACCTGGCCCCACACCTGGATCCAGAACCGGTATCAGGAGGGGCCTTGCTGTTTGCTTTTGAGCTCATGCCAGGGGCTTACCTCCAGCTGCTGGAAAACAAAGCCATCCAAATAGCCTCTGACATCAGCGGCCCTTGCATCATGGAAGAATCAAATGCACAGAAGTTACACCTTTTTTTTTTTTTTTTGGAGAGAGTAGGGTTTACTGTTTGTTGTTGTTCAGTCATTCAGTTTCGTCCAACTCTTTGCAACTCCATGGACTGCAGCATGCCAGGCTTCCCTATCCTTTACCATTTCCTGGAGTTGGCTCAAACTCATGTCCATTGAGTCACTGATGCCATCCAACCATCTCCTCCTCTGCTGCCCCCTTCTCCTTTTGCCTTCAACACTCAGAAGCTGGTTTTGCCATGTAATGAAGGTTCTGAGGATGAGAATCTATGGAGAGAATCTGAGAGTTTGCACCTAAGTAGGGAAGGCACTCTTGGCTGATGGTAGCTCCAGAGAGTGCCCTGAAAGGAGGAGGAATGTGGGCCTTTCTTTCACGCCCCCTGGGGTCTGGCTGTGTCCTGCTGGGGCCCTCATTGAGGTGCTGACCAATCTCATTTGAATGCCACCTGACTGCTGCTGCCTCTCTGGGAAGACCGAGTTGTTCTTGGCTGTTTCTCCGTGGCTTGATTTGGAGGATGCATTGCTCTGTCCTGTCTCTGTCCTCAGTCACTCAGTCATGTCTGACTGTTTGGGACTCTATGGACTGTAGCCTGCCAGGCTCCTCTGTCCATGGGATTTCCCAGGCAAGGATACTGGAGTGGGTTGCCATGCCCTCCTGCAGAGATCTTCCTGACCCAGGGATTGAACTGAAGTCTCTTTTGTCTCTCACGCTGGCAAGTGGATTCTTTACCATTAGTGCCACTATTCTTCAGCCCCTCTATGCCTGAATCTTTGCCATGTGAATTTACAGTTTTCTCCCAAGGAGAGTACATTTCCCTCCCTAAATGTTGGCCATGTGACCTGCTTTGGCCGGTGAATTGAAGTGATGCTATGCAGACCCTGAGATCAAGCCTGAGAGTGCCTTGTTGTTTCTATTTGCTCTCTGGAGCCTCTGCCTGCACTCTACACATGAAATCATTAAAATGCTAAATCTCATCTTGTGTACACAATGTGTATCTTACCATGATTTTTTAAGTATCTAAAATTTCTAAACATGGATAAGAAAAATGTTTTAAAGTTGATTTTAAACACTTTAAAATAACACACAGTGAAATGAGAAGTTACCTATGTAGTGGTTAGAAAACCTTGATGTTCAACCAATTTTCTTTCAATCAATTCAGTTGGCTCTAAAACCAAAAATTTAAAACTCATGAAGACATTGCCAAATAGGCACCATAGGCATAATTGGCCAAGAATAGTTGTGAGGGACAGAAGCTCCGTGTGTCGTTGGGTGGGGCACTTCACCTCTCTGGCCATCAGTGTCCTCCACAATCCAGGGGGATCAGCCCCAAGAACCAGGACTCTGCTCCTCTTTGGTCAAAAGAGTTGGGTTAGATGAGGTCCTTCTAAGCTTTACTGCAAGGGCAGAGCCAGTGCTGCCCCAAGGGAAGAGGACTGCCTTCTCACAGCATGACGCCCTCCTGCACAGGAAGAGCATTGAGACCCGTTTTCTTTTCCTCTTGCGCCATCACTTTGGGCTCCACAGTTACCCTGCTGCTCATCATCTTCCCTTGGCTATGACCTGCCCCATGAATAAATGCTGAGTTTTGGGAAAAGGAAGAGTGACTCTAAAACCACCCTGATCAGCTTCGCAGACTGCTTCACAGAGATGGACGCTCACTTAAGAATCACTTTCCTGAGAAAAAGGAAGAAAGAGTATCTGTTGGGTTTGATGCCAAGGTGTCCAGTGAACCTCGACTTTCTCTCCTGTTGGGAGAGAGATGTGAGTGTTTGAGAATCCACCTGCAGTGTAGGAGACCTGGGTTTGGCCCCTGGCTTGGGAAGATCCCCTGGAAGAGGGCATGGCAACCCACTCCAGTATTGTTACCTGGAAAATCCCATGGACAGAGGAGCCTAGTGGGTTACAGTCCATGGAGTCACAAAAAAGTCAGACACGACTGAAGTGACTTAGCATGCACACAGAAGGACATACCCACCTCCTCCGTACCAGCTGCAGGCATCGCTGTGGATGCATCTCTGCTCAGTGGACTAGGGAGTGCTGGGAGGCAAGGAGAGCCTCAGTTTCCAGAAGGACAGTTCAGCAGAGGGGGCAGGGACTCTTGTGCAAAGTCCTGTGCAGAAGCTGAGATGATTCAAGGGCTCGGCATTCAGAAACCAAATGTTACCAGGGCCCAGGGAAGATTTTCAAGGGGGAACCAAAAGCTCGAGGTACAAGGGGCAACCCAAAAGCAGGGTCAAGATGCACGGTTGTTCCTGAGCATGCGCGGATGCTCAGGTCCCTGATATAAACCAGTGTTGTGTTTGCAACCGTGTGGGCACATCTCAGTATGCATCCCACTAGCTGAACCGAAAGGCAGGCTAAACTAAGCATGGTATGTTGAGGGTGCCTCCGGCTGCTCACGTTTTGCAAAGGAGGGAAGGCAGGGAGAAGCTGTCTTCAGAAGCACAGGGATTATTGTAGGAGGGAGATGGGATTCCTGGTGATCCTGATCTGGAGGGAGCACAGAACCCAGATACTACTGTGACCCTGATCATTCTGATGTGCTCGGTCTAATCAACAAAGAAATCATCTCTGGCCAGATAGGCAGCTGGTTTGCAGCCCTGAGGAGAGATAGGTTGTCAGAGACCAGCCTCTGCTATAGGCGGCCCCTCTTCTGAAGTCTCATCCTGCTTTCAACCCAGCCTACCTCCCTCTGACCTCCTCTCCCCAAGTCTCTTTCTCATCTTTTTGTTTCCTTGCTTTTTCTCTACAATTAGCCTCATTCCCAGCCTTCAAACATCAAAAGGCCTCTTGGTTCCTTGGTAGGATTGTCCTCAGACAAAAGCCGGGATCCCTGGCCCTGGTGTTGGTTACAGCGAAGGCCCTCCTCCCTGACCCATGCAGCACTTGTTACTCTTGTTATCCAGACCCTGATTCTATCAGACTCCACACGGTTTCCATGGGTGCAGATTCCAACTAGGTCAGGTTCAGCAGATCAGAGGCTCCCAGGGACCCTGCAGATCAGAGACAGTGGGGTGTCTTGTTGTCCCGGAGGCAGCATCTTTTGGAAGCAACTCAGGCTTTCTTGGTGTTGCTGGAAGCAAGTTGGTGATACTGAACCTCTGTCACCTGGAGAGGACGACTGTGTCTACATCACAACCTCTCTACCGAGCCACTTGTGGACAGAGTTAGGCTTTCAGTCTCTCCAGAAAAAGGAATTTTTAACAAGAGGTGTTTCCAAGTGGGAGAGGGCTGCCGTGCCTTCCACGGGAAAGTCGAGTTGTTGAGAGAAAGCCTTTTGCTCAGGTCCACATGTGGGGACCCAGGGGAGCCTGCAGTTCGTGTTCTGGCCCCAGGAGCTGACATGTGTGTGCAGTGTGAGCTGGGTTGAGGCTGGGGTCCTGGTTCTCATTGCTGTCACCCATTTTTGGATAGACTCAGTCAGGCAAGATGCCTCGGGTCTGTGAAATGAAAGGGGTGGTCTCTGCTCCTTTCTTCTGACTGGGAAGCCTGGCATGCTGCAGTCCATAGGGTCGCAGAGTCAGACATGACTTAGTGACTAAACAACAACACAGAACAGCTGGGGACCACTGTGCTCTGACTGGTTGATTGATCCAGATCCTGGCTGATGGGAGGGATGCTGAGCCTGAATGGGTTAGGGGCCGGTGTTGGGGGCTCTTGGGACTGCTGAGCACAACTCCTCTTTCTGGGCTGTATATGGCCCTCCCCATGCCCTGGAAGAATGATCTCAGCTCCAGGGAGCAATTTGCTCAGCTTATCTGAAGGCTCAGACCCACAAGGCCTTTATAATCCTCCATGCCTCAGGATGGAAGTGTCGGTGGTATTCATCCCAGCTGTAGCAATGCCACATGAATATTGATATTGTCTTAAATTGCCTATTAAAGGAAACGGCCAACTCCACGAAACCATTTTAAATAAATGCAGATTGCCCAGCTCCTTGGCCTTGGTTTTCATCCTCTAATACCTCAGGGCTTTGCCTTAAAATGAGCACTTCCGACAGCAAAACTGGCAATTTGCTGAAAGCCATGCTCAGCTCCATGTCTGTGGGAGGTGCCACTGCCTGATCTCCCTAAGAAAGGGATTGGGGGATGACCCAGAGAGATGTTGTGGGGAGGGAGGCGGGAGGGGGGGTCATGTTTGGGAACGCATGTAAGAATTAAAGATTTTAAAATTAAAAAAATAAATAAATAAAAAATAAAATTAAAAAAATAAAAATTAAAGAGCAACTGCAAACCCTCAAAATAAAAAAAAAAAAGAAATGGAAACAGAAGAGGATGAGTAGGGATGAGAGAGTCTGTGGATTTAAAAAGTAAAAGAAAGAAAAGAAAGACAAAGAGACACAAGTAAGCGAGATGGAATAAAATTTCCCAAAGCACAAGGAGATCATGGCCCTGCCTCTCCCCACTGCCTGGGCTCTTTAGACACTCCTGATTTCTTAAAGGTTCCCAAAGTTTCCAGTCTTGCCCAGTTATGCAAAGGTGCTTGCATAACTCAGTGAAGCTATGAGCCATGCCGTGCAGGGTCACTCAAGATGGACAGGTCATGGTGGAGAGTTCTGACAAAATGTGGTCCACTGGAGAAGGGAATGGCAAACCACTCCAGCATTCTTGCCACAAGAACTCCATGAACAGCATGAAAGGGCGAAAAGATATGACTCCAGAAGATGAGCCCACCAGGTTGGAAGGTGTCCAATATGTTACTGGGGAAGTTCAGTTCAATCACTCAGTCATGTCCAACTCTTTGCGACTCCATGGACTGCAGCATGCCAGGCTTCCCTGTCCATCACCAACTCCTAGAGATTGCTCAAACTCACGTCCATTGAATTAGTGATGCCATCCAACCATCTCATCCTCTGTCGTCCCCTTCTCCTGCTGCCTGCAATCTTTCCCAGCATCGGGGTCTTTTCCAGTGAGTCAGTTCTTCACATTAGGTGGCCAAAGTGTTGGAATTTCAGCTTCAGCATCAGTCCTTCCAATGAATATTCAGGACTGATTTCCTTTGGGATTGACTGGTTTAATCTCCTTGCTTTCTGAGGGACTCTCAAGAGTCTTCTCCAACACCACAGTTCAAAACATCAATTCTTTGGCACTCAGCTTTCTTTATAGTCCAACTCTCACATCCATACATGACTATTGGAAAAACAATAGCTTTGACTAGATGGACCTTTGTTGGCAAAGTAATCTCTCTGCTTTTTAATATGCTGTCTAGGTTGGTCATAACTTTTCTTCTAAGAAGCAAACATCTTTTAATTTCATGGTTGTAGTTACCATCTGCACTGATTTTGGAGACCAAGAAAATAAAGCCTGTCACTGTTTCCCTATCTATTTCCCATGAAGTGATGGGACCGGATGCCATGATCTTTGTTTTTTTAATGTTGAGTTTTAAGCCAACTTTTTCACTCTTCTCTTTCACTTTCTTCAAGAGGTTCTTCAGTTCCTTTTTGCTTTCTGCCATAAGGGTGGTGTCATCTGCATATCTGAGGTTGTTGACATTTCTCGCAGCAATCTTGATTCCAGCTTGTGTTTCATCTAGCCTGGCATTTCACATGATGACCTCTGGATAGAAGTTAAATAAGCAGGGTGACAATATACAGCCTTGACATACTCCCTTTCCAATCTGGAACCAGTCTATTGTTCATGTCCAGTTCTCACTGTTGCTTCTTGACTGGCATACAGGTTTCTCAGGAAGCCGATAAGGTGGTCTGGTATTCCTGTCTGTTTAAGAATTTAGCAGAGGGCAATTACTAATAGCTCCAGAAAGAATGAAGTGTCTGAGCCAAAGCAGAAACAGCAGCCAGTTGTGGATGTGTCTGGTGGTGACAGTAAAATCTGATGCTGTAAAGAACAATATTGCATAGGGACCTGGAATGTTTTGACTCTTGGAAAAGAACCTGATGCTGGGAAAGATTGAAGGGAACAGGAGAAGGGGCAAGAGAGGATGAGATGGTTGGATGACAACACCAAGTCAATGGACATGAATTTGAGCAAACTCTGGGAGATAGTGGAGGAGGGGGAAGCCTGGCATGTTGCAGTCCATGAGGTCGCAAAAAGTCAGACACAACTGAGCAACTAAATAACAAAAACAAAGTTTCTGGCCCTAAGTCATTATTCTCTTCTGCTTTCCTGCTGTGCTTCCTCTGGCTTCCCCATGGACAAGGCAGGAGTTGTCATTCATACGTCATTCACATTCCTGCAATGTTAAAATGTCATTCATATTCTTGCACATCTTTCACAGCATACAGGGTAACTTCAAAAAGTGGAAACTACAGTGTCATCTTAATCTTGAATAAATATGGGTCAAAGATCTATTAGATCATTGATAAGAGAATACATGTTATAAAAAAGGTGGTTCAGAAAGCAATGGAAGGAGTCGGGTGTCTATAGACATTTTGAAGAACAGAACACAGAATAAGATTGTCTGTCCTATCTGTAAACAGCAGTTAATGCTCCACAGGACGAGAGAATCAGAGCTTCTCCAGTGAAGAGAAATGGAAAGGTGACATCCCAGCCTGGGCCCTGACCCAGTGGCCAGCAACATTGGGCAGGTTTCTTCTCCTGGAGATTCAAAGCCCCCTTGGGCAGGCTTGTTAATGCCACCGTATGACACTGACAGGACCCGCTGTCCCCGACTCCTTATTTCCAAGTTTTAGATAGTTTTTCTTAAGACAGGTGTTCACTGAGTATTTAGGGGTGGCCGCAAGAACAACATCATGTCCTATAAGTAAACAAATCTCTTCTGATTCCCATGACCCGTTGCTCACTGTAGCTTTGGGACCTCTTCCTGGGCTGTGGACATTTGAAGGATGCAGGCCTGTTGATGCGAGAATAACTTTTCGCACTGTCTACTTAACATATTTTTTCATCAAGTCCCGGGTCATGTGTGCAGCCTGAAAAGGCACAGCATTTGATGAAGCTGCATGGTATGTGGATATTGTATTGGTGAAAATCAGTGTCTTTCCTGATATCTTGTGAAGTCCTAGGATTTCCTCCCTGCTGGATCTCCCAGTTTTCTGTTTTATTTTTTCTTTATTTATTTAATATGAGTGTGCTGGGTCTTTTCTGCACAGGCTTTTCTCTAGTGGCAGGGTGTGGGGGTTACTCTCTAGTTATGGTGTGCTGGCTTCTCACTGAAGTGGCTTCTCTTGTTGCAGCTCCCAGGCTCTAGAGCACAGGCTCAGTAGTTGTGGTAAATGGGCTTAGTTGCTCCAAAACATGTGGGATCTTCCTGCCCCAAGGCTCAAACCCACGTCTCCTGCATTGGCGAGCAGATTCTTATCCACTGCGCCACCAGGGAAGGCCAACACAATGGTTTTACATGCCTCCTCATGAGTGAGTTGAACTTCAAGCTGGGACAAAGAGAGCAGAGACTCAGAACTTGGGGATCCTTCATGTAGCAGAAGCTTGGGGCTGCCCAGGGGGCGGCAAAGAGGTGAGTGTGGGCGGCGAGGGTAGAAGGAGACAGGAAACAGGAGTCAGGAAGGGTCTCAGATGCAGAGCTGAAGGCGTGGCTTTTGATGTGGAGGTCAAACAGGCCACTTGCAGGGAGAATCATCACTTGTCTTAACTGTTTTGTGTACCTGGACTTTTCTACATTAACTTCTGTGGCAGACCAAAGTGACCATTCTTCCCTTCTCTCAAAATAACAGAATCTGCATTCCTGCAACCAAAAGACATCCCAGCCTGCCCTGCAGCTACAGAGGCTGCAGATGGATGTTCTAGGTAATGAGGTGCCATCAGACCTCCCTGAGGGACTCACAGGAAATTGCTTTCCATGAGGCCAGCATTTTCTCTCTTCCTAGATGTTGGCTGAAGTGGCTCAAGTGGCTGAAGTATCCACCTCTGGACCAGGAGGATGGGACCCACCTGACATGACAGAGCAGATCCTGACACATTCATGGAGCCACCAAGTGTCCCTGCACCTGACTTCTTTATGCATCCGGTGTCCTTGGGCTGCCCTCCCTCAGAGCTCTTAGTTCTGCATGGCTTCTCTGCCCATCAGCTCCTACTTAGTCTGAATTCATCTCCTAAAACAATTTCTTAGGTTTTAGGTTGCTCAACTCTACCTTTAAACAGTCTCAGCTTACTTTATTCATTTTTAATTTTTCCTCTACACAGACAGTCTTCAGTGAATCAGATGAGTAAAGGAGCTGCTGTCCTCTGGAACTTTTGATCCTATTTCCCCTCATAACAGAGTGTACAAACAGGGGATGTTAGACTTGGAAGAGGTTGCAGGGCTCATGACTTCACTCTCCCCCACGCTGACAAGCACCTCCTGTCCCCTGACAGTCCTGCCCATTCATCCCTGTCTCCACTCGCGCTCCAGTGAGAACTTCTTTCACACCATCTGGAAAAATTTGTTCCAAACAAGTTGCATCCTCCCAAAGAGTGAGGGCTTCCAGACAACCTGCCCTTGGGCTGTAATTCGCAGCAAGGCTCATGCTCTGTATACATCCCATACACTGGGTTTTACAGTTTGGTGTGAGGCTGTGTCTCTGCTGCCACTACCTCCCAGCCTTCTGGACATGGGCAGTAAGTGTGAAGCTTTGCCCTGGAGTGCCTGATACCACAAGGGGGTGGAGGGGGTGGGGAGACACAGGGAGATGGCAGGGAGGTCTCCATCCTCCGAGGGGCCAGGAAGAAACCACTTGGATCCCCATAGCAGCCACTGTTATCCCTGGCAAAAATGACAGTATCTGGATAAAACTTGCCATCCAGCTCCAGCTTTCCTTTCTCTCTGAGGGATGCTAATCAAATTCTTACCAGATGGTCACCAGCTCTCCCTTCTGTATGGTTAGGCCTGCCACTGGCCCTGCCCGGTTAGGCTCAGGTGTTTGAGGTCTGAAGGAATAAAAGCAGGAGAGTGATACTCCCGTGGACTGAGCAGGGCTGAGAAATGGGACAGCTTCTCTTTCCACTGTGTGCAGTCGGGCTTGGGACAGCACAGACAGGCACTTTGGGAAGACCTTGCATCCCCCGCAACTTGGATTCAAGTTGGGCAGGGCCAAGCAGCATCCTCCATTACCCCAGGGAAGTAAATATATAGCTGAATATTATTCTGCCTTAAAATAGAAAAAGACCCTGCCATTTGTGATAACACGGATGGACCTGGAAAACACTGTTGTTGTTCTGTCACTACGTCATGTCTGACTCTTTGTGACCCCATGGACCACAGCAAGCCAGGCTTCCCTGTCCTTCACTAGATAGTGCAGTTTGCTCAAACTCATGTCCATTGAGCTGGTGATGCCATCCAACCATCCCATCCTCCGTTGCCCTCAATCTTTGCCAGCATCTGGGTCTTTTCCAGTGAGAATATTAAACCAAGGAAAATAAGTCAGACACAGAAAGACAAACACTGCATGACCATGGAGTCTGAAAAAGCCAACTCACAGGGACCAAACTCAGGTCTGCCTGTGTTTCCTGCACTGCAGGCAGATTCTTTACTCACTGAGCCACGTGGGAAGCCCCCAAACATGTGAATACTTATGTCCAAACTCATCAAGCTTTATACATTAAATACAAGAAGACTTATGCATGCCAATCATAACTTAATAAAGTGGTTTTTTAGAAAGTCTATTTTCTACAGCAAAAAAAAAAAAAAAAAGATGTTACCAGGGTTTCCAGAATCCTGCCTCCTGCCCACCACTCCCAGTCACCACCCTCCCAAGTGGGACCCCTCTCCCAACCTCTGACACCATGGATTCCTTTTGCCTGTGTTTGCACTTTATATAAATGCAACCATGCAGGTTATATTTTTTTGTGCCCAGCTTCTTTCACTGAATATCATGTTTATAGACACATCAATTCATACTGTTGACAGACACAACAATTCATACTGTTGCCTGTGGCTGGAGAACATTTCTTCTCCTCAAATCATAGAACTTCACTATGTATGAAGACCACAGCTGGTTTATCAGAGATTTGGTGTTAACATGCTCCTTATTAGTGTCATTTTCTAGGTTGGGTGTGTTAAAGGGAAGAAGCTTTGTATTCTGTTGCAAGTTAATCACTTTAAAAGCGTCGGCCTAAATTCTACACGATGGCCCATCTTTGGGACCGCTGCTTCTGAGGTAATGAGCATTAAGCTAAAATACCTTTGTTTGGATCCCAGGAGACCTCCTGACCAGGCCCACCTGTGAGTGGAGGTAGACAGTAACACACTCCCTCCAGAGGCTGCTGGGAAATGCTTGGCTTTACTCCCTTTCTTTTAGTACAGAAGGAGCCTGAATTCTAACTCAGACAAGATGGTTCTTTGAGGGGTATGAGCCCACCATATTCTTGGTCAGCTGGCTTTCTGGATAAAGTCACTATTCTCTACCCTGACAATTCATCTCAATTTATTATCCTGTCGTGTGGCAAGCAATGTGAGCTTGGACTTGCTAATGAATTTGGTGCAACAAACCAGGAGCCTTGCTGCTTGTGACCAGGTGGCCCTGGTTGGAGAAATTTTCTGGTAAGGCCCTAGCAGCCCCCAAGACCACTTGTCCTGAGGGTCTGCCCTTCGAATTTCCCAGAAGTGACACCGGCCACCCCAATGGCAGTTGGAGCAAGAAATCGACACTTGGAAGCTGAGGGGCCCACAGAATAAGCCTCCCCGGCTTTTAGCAGCTGGGAACTTTACTTCCTCTCCATCTGGGGTCTTTTCTCTGGAATAAATCAGTGTGTTTGGGGTGCCCTCACGATAGAAAGCGTTGCATTTCTCTCCATTTGGGTCTTGTTCGCTGGAATAAGTCAATTTGTTTCACCTCTGAATGCGGCACGCTGTTGGAGAGCGGAAAGAGTTGTTGAACTTTCACCTGATTTGGGAGGCGGTTCCCTTGCTTCTTCGGCTGCTAGCACTGCTGTGGGCAGCTTGCTTCGTTTGTCTTGAGTTTGTCTTTAGAAACAGGGAATGTTACAACTACCCCTGAAGAAAGTCCCCTGAGGCTTATTTTGGATATGTAGTCTGCTTACAGCCATAAACCTGTGAGTGAGAGGAGATGGTGTCTTATTGTGACAGTGTGTGGACACAGTCCTGAAAGGGTGTCCACTGGGGGTTAGGCAGGCAGCGTCATCCTGGGGTCCTGTGCACCACGTGCTGCTCCGCTTGTGTTAGTTACGTCGCGTGTGGTCTCCTGTCTTGTGTTCTTGGTATATGTAGAACCACAAAACAAACTTGAGGGTTTACTTAGGATTCTATTTGTCCCCTGGGTGTTTTTGTTTTGTTTCACTATGTTTGGTACTGTTTCTCCATTTACAGCCAAGTCAACCTTGTGATATGTAAAACTTTTCCTGATGTCTCATGGAAGAAAGGAACCAAAAGAAAAAATCCTGTCTATTCTTGTCCAAGAGCAGGATGTTCTCTTCCCGAGGAGAAGAGAAAGGTTCCACTTGGTTCCTACAATCTCCAAAAACCCTAGAATTCAGCCCGGTTGGTTGAGGCCAAAGCGGAAAGTCGTCATTTTAATGGTTAGAGGTGATCCCTCGCTACCTGTGGTTTTATAGTGTTTTGTTTGTTTTTTTAGAAATCATTTATTTTTAATTGAATAATTGCTTTACAATATTGTGTTGGTTTCTGCCATACATCAGCATGAATCAGCCTCAGGTATACATATGTCCCTTCTTCCTTGAACCTCCCTCCTACCTCCCACCCCTTCCCACCCCTCTAGATTGTTACAGAGCACTGGTTTGAGTTCCCTGAGTCATACTTTCCAGATGGCACTAGTGGTAAAATACCTGCCTGACATTGCAGGAGACACAGGAGTCCCGGGTTCGATCCCTGGGTCAGGAAGATCCCATGGAGCAGGAAATGGCAACCCACTCCAGTATTCTTGGGGAGAATCCCATGGACAGAGGAGGCTGATGGGCTATAGTCCATGGAGTTGCAGAGTTGGACATGCTGAGCAACGACTGGGCACACACACATCAGCGCATCTCAGCATGACTTTGGAAAGGGAACCAAAGCAAAAGGGTTTGAACAGAATTCCAGGAGGTCAGCAAAAACAAAAAAACACCAAAAAGTGAAGACCCCTCTGAATTTTTGGAAAGGATTTATCAGACTTACAGACATTGTACTAATGCAGATCCCAAGGCCCCTGCATATATTCCAGTGGTAAACTTGATTTGGAGGGCAAAATGCCTTAGATAAATAGGTGATAAGTTGTAAAAATTAGATGGTGTGTTTGGCATGAACACTTCTCAATTGATAGATGGTGTTTTTAAAGTATTCTACAGAGAACAACAAGAGAAACCTCCTGGCCAGGCCCAGCTCTGAGTAGCTACAGGTGGAAGAAGCTCACACATCCCCCCTGGAGGCTGACAGGGACCCGAAAATGCTTGACTGTAGTCCCTCCCCTCTAAGATAAAAGGAGCCTGAATCCTAACTCAGGCAAGATGGTCCTTTGGGACACAGGTCCACCATCTTCTTTGTCTGCTGGCTTTCAGAATAAAGTCACTGTTCCTTGACCCAACAATTCATCTCTCAAATTTTTAGCCTGTCTGTGGTGAGCAGAATAAACTTGGACTCAGTAACAGATGGAAACCATCTAGTTCACTGCAGCCACCTCTTCCAAGATGAGAGTGCTCCATAAATTCCATTTCATCCAACTAATATTTAGGAGCAGCTTGCCCCTCCTGCATTAGTCTGTTTTGTTGATACATTAGTAGAGCAGTTTAGGCTGTGACTGGTCTTCAGGGAGTGTCCCCAGAGAGGTGACAGATCAGGCTGAAAAGGAGCAGTTTCAAGAGCCCCTGGGTCCATGGTGGAATAACTATCACAAGTGAGCCAATCAGATGACCTGGAGTTGTAACATCCAATCAGCTCCTCCGGGAGCTGCTGAGGATCAAGTAAGATAAAGCAGATATGACGCAGCTTGACACGTATGGTAACAACTTCAGAAAGAGTCGTGCATGTTATATCCAGGCAAAACTAAAAACAAAGTAAAAACAAACAAACAAACAAAAAACCCTCCTGTAAGCGTGGGCAGTTTATTTTCTTATTACATTTTAAAAAATCTGTTTACTAGGTCTTTGCTGCTGTGCGCAGGCTTTCTCTAGTTATGGTACACAGGGTTCTCATTGCTGTGGTTTCTCTTGTTGTGGAGCACAGGTTCAGTCATTGTGGCACACACATGGGCTTAGCTGCCCCAAGGCATGTGGGATCTGCCTCAATCAGGGGTCAACCCTGTGCCCTGCGTTACAAGGCAGATTCTCAACCACTGGACCACTGGGGAAGTCCCACATTTTTAAAAGTCCATATATTCTGCACAGAACACGCATGTAATAAGAATATATTACAAAAGTCAAGTACTATTCATAGAGCACTTGAATCTATGAACAGCAAAGAAAGGGAGTCCTATGTTGCTATATTGACTCACAAGAAATAACTCTGCTGCATTCTATCACTAAAAATAGAAAGTTTTATCCAGTAATCTAATTTGGCTACCAAAGAACAAACAGCCTCTGCTGAAAGGTTGAAAGAAAAAAGTTCTTCGTGGTTTAGGCCACCAAGAGATAAAGTGCACCCAGCTTCCTCAAGTTACTTTTCTTAAACAGATGGGTGGTTGTGGGACCCAAGGACGGGGAGTAAGAGCCCCATTTTCCCACTTTGTATGTGGTCCTAGGTTCTCAGGCATCATGATAAGGAGACAGAAAAGGTCTCCCAAGGAAGCAGTGTGTCAACAAGGCTCAAGCCCTGGATTGAAGCATGTACAGTTGAGAGTAGGTAAAAAAACTCTGATCCCACCTCCAGTAAAATATGGTAACTCAGGGGCTGGTCCAGTGGTCAAGACGCTGCGATTCCAATGCAGAGGGTGTGGGTTTGATCTCTGGTCAGGAAACTAAGATCCTTCATGCCACAGCCAGGAAAAAAAAAGGGGGGGGGGCAACTCAGAACAAAGAATAATCTCACCATTGAGGGTTGGGCAAAGCAATGTCTGCACTTGTTATTTGAAATCCAAGTGGAATCTGGAGCTTTCGTTGATTTTTTTGTGTGTGCGTGTGTGTTCTTTGGCATTCGAGGCCAGTTTTGAGCATAAGCGTTTTATATCTAAAGGGCCTGTTTTCTTATAATCAGTCATTGAACAGTGTGGCTTACAGAACAGCAGGATCAACATCACCTGGGAGCTTGTTAGAAACTGATATGTTAGGCCATGCTTGCAGCTTGGCCCTGCCAACTGAATCAGAATCTGTATTTTAGTAAGGTCACCAGTGATGCACAGTAATATTTGAAAGTCTGGAAAATAGAGAAAAACGGAGAGGAACCATTTTAGTGTGTTGGCCTCCCATCCAACCCACCACCCTCCCCCACTTCTGGTGCATTGATCTCTTTCCACAGTTATAATCCAGTTGAACAGTTTTGTATTAATATCTTGCTTTCATTCAACCTCATTGTTATCGAAAGTGGAGTCCAGCTGCTAGTCGCTCAAAAGCCAATAAAGAGGCCAAGTTGGTGGAAAAGAAAATTTGCTTTATTTTGGATGCTGGCAACCTGGGGGTACAGGGAGGTGGGAGGGCGAGGGTGGACCTCTGTCCAAAGGCCAACTCTCCTCCCCCACTGACAAGCAAGGGGAAAGAACTTTTATAGGTGGAGGGAGGGGGCTCCAGGCAGAAACAGCAGTCAGCTCTGACTGGCATCTTGAAATTGGTCGTTGGTGGTCTGATCAACGTCATCTTGAATGCTTTAGGTACAGTTAGTCTTCAGTTCCAAGGCTGCTTGTTCCCACTTCCTTGAGGCCAGCTCTCAGAATTTTGGCAGCTTATGTCATGGATGCAATCCGGTCATCACGTGGTTAGCTTCTCCCATCTGGTCAGGGTTTCAGTATCTGTAAGACAACTCACAGGACATGGCTCAGAATATTATCTATAACCCTTGAGAAGGAACTAAAGGTCCTTGGCTATGTTTAAGGACTAAACTATTTTTATTTTGTCCTGCTTGTTGGTTTACTTTGCTTCTGTATTTTCTTCTCTGATGAAATTTATTCTTTGGCTAAAGTTTTTCTACAGAAAAAAGGCAGGAAGAGGATATGGGAGGGAAGGTTCATAGGCTCCTGCTCCTTTTCAGCAGCAGACACCTGCTTGTCATCACATCCTTTTTCATAAACAGTGCATATGGTTGCACCATATCCATTAAGCAAATGTACTCCAGTTAAATCAATTCAATTATGTCAAGTTGGACATGTAAGTGGTTTAAATTTGTTTATAAATAATTTAACAGGAAATATTTTTGTGCCTAGCAATTTACATATTGAGTTTTTTTTCTGGGATTCCCAGAAACAGATTTAAAAGTAAAACCTTTCTCTTTATAACAAGACAAATACATTTTTCATTATAAAAAGTTTTCAAAACAAGAGAACACAATTCTGTGTGATGAATTTGCATAGAAACACACACACACACAAGGACATGTGTTAGAAAAACTGGTGAAATCTTCTGAGATCTGTAGTTAACTTTCTGGTTTTGGTGACTGTAACTATGGTTACGATGTAAGATGTAACTGTTGGGGGAAGCTGGGTGAAGGATACACTGTATTATCTTTCCAACTTCTTGTGAATCTAACTCAAAACAAAAAGTTGAAAATATGAGAGATAAAGAAACCATTAAAAAATCCCATCACTCAAGCACAGATCCTGTTAACATTTTGGTGTTATTTCTCTTCAGTATTCCTCTAAGCAGTGATTAAAAATAGTAATTCAAGATATCGAAGAGATAAAGGGCTTTTAAAATATTTCTGTGCTGTATGTGGCTGGGTATAGCTTTGGTGAGAAACCATAAGAACTAGCAAACAGTATTGGGCTCTGAGTGGCTGGTCTAAGCTGTACTGATTCCAGTGCTGAGAAGTGACCCCCACCAAGGAAAACATACATTGTCGTCAACTTGTAAGCTTTACTTCCCACACAGCCCTTTCCTGTACTTTCTTGGCTGTTTCCATTTCCAGCTCTGTCTTATCTATGCACCAAGCTGTGTTTAACTTGATGAGGAAACTAGGAATGCAGGTCTTGCGGACAATAACCATAAGTGGCTTTCAGGGGGTGCACACAGAAGGGAAAAACCTGTGAAGCACTCAGCCCTGCCGCCTGGCTGCCTTAGCACAAAGAGTGCCAAGAAAGTGACTAGGTGTTTTCAATTAATTAATGCCATAATTCCTAATGGAAAACATTTAAATAAATGGTACTGCAGGACACGAGCTCCCCTCCAATTCCACAGATGTGCCCTCTCAGCCCCCAAACTCATTTCCATTGCAACCCAGGAACCTTTATTCAAACTCAGCTCAAATGGCACGTGTGATGAGATGCCAGGTCCAGTGAGCCTTGGGGCAGAGTGATGTGCCTGTTCCATCCTCAGCACACTGGGCCTGCAGCTCAGATTCTGCCCTCTAGGCCTGCAGGGAGATGTGGAAGCACGCTCTGGCTCCAGCAGCTCCATGACCTTGGTCCAGGCCTTTAGCAACAGGGCTGTTCCTAATCCGGAAATGAGATGGATGGACAGGGCTTCCTGCTCTTCCGCTCTAAGATTTGGGGCTGTCTGATCAGGCAGGTGGGGTCAGAATCCCAGAGGCAAGATGATGATGGAGTTAGTGATGCTTTATTCTGCCAGAATTTCAGGCTGACCTTGGCTGACTGTGTTCTGTGGAGACCAGAGGAAACTGGTCTCTTGGTCACCCATTCAGTGAATAGGCATTCCTTCCCCAGTGGTTGGAAATGAGTGTCTGCCTTGGCTTTTCCCTGGAAGACCTGGAACATTAGGAAAACACTGTAGCCTTAGTTCCCCTGAGAAAGTCTGCTTCCCGGCAGGACTGACTCACCCACTGTGCACAGATGGCACTGTGCATGGGCCCATGACACTTGTTGTTGTTGTTTGGTCACTCAGTCGTGTCCAGCTCTTTGCAACCCCGTGGACTGCAGCACACCAGGCTTCCTGTCCTTCACTATCTCCCAGAGTTTACTCAGATTCGTGTCCATTGAGTCAGTGATACCATCCAACCATCTCATCTTCTGTCATCCCCTTCACCTCTTGCCTTCAATCTTTCCCAGCATCAGAGTCTTTTCCAATAAGTTGACTCTTCACATTAAGTGGCCAAAGTATTGGAGCTTCAGCATCAGTCCTTCCAATGAATATTCAGCATTGATTTCCTTTAGGATTGACTGGTGTGATCTCCTTGCACTTCCAGGGACCTACAAACATTTTTTTCCTTCTGAAATGAGAAGAAAAAATGAACTTTTAGATCATAGGAAAGCTTTTAACCTGAAATATTAACATATTTGTCTTTATACCAACACAGTTGTAAAAATATGATTTTCAATAACTTTTATGAAGGCAGGGCCCACAAAAATCATAATGTGGCCCTGGGTGCAGGTCCCTATGGCATCAAACATAGAAATCTTCCCAGGTGATTCTGCTGTGTAGCCAGGATGGAAAAACCAATGGTTTTATGGGAGCCCAAGTACCCTCTACCCTTCAGTAGCCCCATCTAGCCCCCCACACACACCTTAACAGACATTTCAGCTTTAGAGAAACTGAAGTTGATAAAAGGTTTTCAATTTCATGGAAAATTTGTTTCTGGGAGTCTTCATTCAAATACGTCACAATTACTGGAGACAAATAGGCCGTGGAAAGGTACATTTTTAATGTGTGGATGGAGGAAGGAGAGAGTCTAGGGGTGTCTCTGGGGTGGGAGGGGCTGGGATGGGAGGGCTGCCAATGAGATGGACCTCAGGGCTGTCTGGACAGCCAGTGTCCCTTGGACTATTTACCAGGTCATCATGGCAGGCACAGCTCCAGGTAACCATCACTAGTTACCAGCTGGGGCCTCCCCCATGGCCAGCTGTGCCCTGCAGGCTTAGGAATTTCAGTAACTTCCAACCCTGCATTCCAGTCAAAAAGAAAGCTACTGTCAATCATTGAAGGGGAAATGAAAGTGTCTTCTTGATCTCCACTAACTTTGGAGGCTGCCTTTGAGAACTGCTGTTATTTCTGCCGTGCGGTGAAGCAGAGCATCCTTTCCTGATGTACACAGGTAGAGGGGTGACCAGTGTCCTCCATCCTCCCCGTGGGAACAAGCTCTGACTGCAGCCCAGGCCCCATCCCGAGCACGGGACCACAGCACCACCTGTCGGCTTCCTGAGAACAACTCTGGGATCTCCTTGGGGTGCCCAGGGTGTAGACACTGACCGCTGCCCCCAAAACAAGAGGAGAAGAAAGCGAGGTGCTGACTAGCCTGATCAGCAGTCTTGGTCCTCCCTCCTGGAAAGACTGCGTGGTATGACTGCATCCGCCAGCATGGAAACTGCTACAGCAGAGGGGGGAAAAAGAACTTTTTCCAAATGTATGGAATGAACATTAAACACTAAGATATGAGTGCTAAGCGTGATGTTATTCTCAAGATCTTAGGACCTCGTTAAAGCAAAACAAACATGTTTTGGAGTACATCTGTTCAGAGAAGAATACATCAGAGTTCATTAGAAGGAACCAAATGTACGAGTTTAGCCTGGAGAGATCTTACTTTCTCCAGCTCTAAAATAGTGCTCTTCATCTGATGTAGGAAACAGTTTTTATAATTTAAAGTGTCTGAGTATATTGTTCCATTATATGTATGTGAATATACTCTACAAAGATATCTTCTGCACACTATAAAAAAAACTACCAAACCAAAATGAAAAAATGAGATAAAAGTAAATGTTCTCATCTTTCACATGGCCCAGTGAGGTATCTGGCTTGTCCCCCAGGGAATACTCCTCAAGTGGAAATCACAGTTCAGATAAGGGGGTTGATTGGGGTCAATCATTTAATCAATCCTGCCTATGTAATGAAATCAGAATAAGTACTCTGGACACAGCTCCGTTCAGCTTCCTGACTGGTGACCATTCATCAGTGTGCCAGGAGGGTTGTTGTTTATTATTGTTCATTTGCTAAGTTGTGTCCGACTCTTTGCAACCCCGTGGACTACCCCATGGCCAATCCTGATTTGTGCTCTTTATAATGATCAGGCATTATGGGTATTGTGTTTTCTCAAATTTTGTGAGCTGTGCCAAGGAGTTATTGAACCTGCGAGGGCTGCGAGTCTTTGTAGCCTGTTGGTCAGAAGGGTGGGGGCTTGGGAGTCCTGGAACTTGTGGCTGGTGTTTGAAGTGGGGAGAGTCTTCTGAAATCTGAAGTCTGTACTCACTCTCCCTGTTCAGTGTGAGCACAGCATTGTGGTGTTGCACACCTTCTAAATGTGGCTGTCTCCATCAAACTTCCCTTGGTGGGGTACATATAAGCTATTTTGTAAAAAAAAAAAAGAAAAAAGCATGTATATGCTATTTTAAAATATGTGTACAAGCTATTTTAAAATGGATTAGTTGAAAGAAAAAGATGCTTATATGGTAAATTTATCAGTGAATCCCAGCTTTCTAAAATGGAGGGCTGTAGAAATTCAGCCATTGTCACATTGTAGATAAAGATGTAGACAGATCAAAGTTAATGACACATGATTATATATATATTTTGGGATATTAAAAATGCTAGCTAATTTAGAGTTCTAGTAAACTGGTTTGTGCATTGGAGAGCAGAGTGGCAGAGGATGAGATGGTTAGATATTATCACTGACTGAATGGACATGAATGTGAGCATACTCCAGGTAGTAAAGGACAGGGAAGCCTGGCATGCTGTAATCCATGCGGTCACAGAGTCAGACACAACTGAGTGACTGAACAAACAAAACTTTTACAGGATTGGAATCCCTATGCAAAATGACTTTTTCCAGTTTGTGTACCTATTTATTTGTTTGCTTTTGTATCATTTCATCCTATTTTTTTTAATCTAAGAGGTTATCAAGCTTAAAAATCACTTCAAAAAAGGATGGATTAGTTATGATCCCTGATAGGATGTTATCCTTGAAGATTTGGAAATCCTTCACTCTATATTATTAGTGCCGTAGTCTGCTAGTGTGCGATTTGATTTTCCCAGACTGGACAGGGCAGGGAACCCCTACAGAAAAGGCTAGTCTAAGAGACAGGGCCCCCCATGAGCCCAGGAGAGCCTGGTTTCAGGAGAGGTTTGGCCTTCTCACGGGTCCATGGCTCCCAGCTGGATGAACTCCCCTGCCTCACAGGGAAGACACAGAAGGAATTCAGCCTCGGCGCCCTGTTCCTTGTGACTACAGTGCTGCCAGACCAAGCCCCGAGCCCACAGCTCATCTGTCTCTGTTAGCCAAGAACCATTTCGCATGGAAAGGGCCCAGAGGCCCGAAATGCCGAGCATCATCTGACCCACGAGGCGCACGGTGGAGCTGCGGATCTGCCCTTATTTTCAGTTGTGCGGCAAAGAACAGAAGGAGCCTCTTCAAAGGGCTGGGCAAAGAGCCTTTCAGCTTCGTGAATCATTCGTCCATGAAACTACAGACGGGAAAGGTCTATTTTGTCTTGCTTGAGTGCTCTGGAAATTGAGAATGTCTGTGTGTAGGGACTCTGAACTCTCTAGGAGAATAGGGTGGCCGGGAGGCTGGGGGAGGCGGGGCAGGAATATCTCACTTCCAAAGCCCTTTACAGCAGAAAGTGCAATTTCTGCGTGCCCTCCATCACCCCTCCCCCTGGTTCTCTGCATCTCACCCTGCTATGCCCCTATCACCAGAGGATGCTGGTTGCAGGTGGGTCCTGGTAGGTGCTGAGCACCTGCCCAGGCTCTGCCGCTTCTGTGAAGAACTCCAGGTCCCGCATGGTCAGGTTGTGTGTGCTGAGTACGTTTCAGTGTCCTTTCTCCAGTTGTTTTATCCATCACCCGGGAAACACGTACATCCCCACTTCTCCTGGCCTGCTGGAGCATTCCTGCAGACAGAGTGGGACCCTACCCCTGGTGGAAATGCCCTGCTTTCATAAACCACTCTCTGCCCTTGGGAAGAACCCATCTGCGGCAAAGCCCTTGAGAGAGAATAATTTTCTCAAGTTCAGTGGTTTATTTACTTGGAGAAATACTGATTCATGGCTGTATTTTTGTAAACATAGTACCTTAAACTATTCGTTTGTTTTTGTTACTGTTTTTTGAGGGTCTCCTCTCTGCCGGCCACAGAGTCTGTGAAGGTGACGGCGTTGTCACCAGGCCCTCGTGGTCTAATTAGGGGACGGGTTGCTGGAGAGGCAGGAGGCAGTGAAGGGCGGGGTCCTGAGAGCGGGCTGCTGTGGATGTGGAGGAGAAGCGAAATTCTGTCATGTAGGTAGGGACTGGGGGGGAGAAAGGGTTGGGGACATGGAGGACACATCAGCCGACTTCAAGGAAACTCTAACAGCTTGAAGAAGGGACTTCTCAGCAGGACAGGGCCACGTGAGCAGGGATCAGACACCGGGCAGCAGCCTTGGCTGCTGTGCCAGCCAGGTATACAATGGAGTGTTTCCCAAAGGGCCCGTGCTCCAGCAGCCCCGGGCATCTCCTCACGTGCTATGGGATGGGTGCCTCCTCCTTCCTTTCAGCACCCGCTCCCTGCTTTTCTGCTTTTCTCGCTTTGCCCCCTCTCCTGAGAGACACTTGTTTCCCTTATTTCCTCCGTCGGGTTGCCAGCACCCCAGCCCACCTGCGGACTCTACACCTACACCATCGCTGCACAGCTGGGTCTGCTCACCTGCTTCCACAATAAACTTGCAGGCCATGTCTTTGTGTCTCCTTCAAAAACGGATTCTCAGGAGTTGTGAGCTGTCACATGAGAAACCAGTCAACTAATGCACACTACTTTAGTAAAAACCATGTGACTTCAGTGTACTATCTTGCACGAATTTATATTTTCACAGTAGGAAAAGTGCAACTAAAAGACGAGTTTCCAGGGGTGAAATTTCAAGAAAATGTGGCACATGTCCACTCCTCTCCAAAGGTAAGGATCACTTCTGCTCATCCTGGACACATCCCAGAAGGTCTTTGTTTTACAAAATCTTTTTTTTTTTTAATCCCTCCCACAGTTCTTTTGGTTATTACAATCTACTTTCACCAGCAAGGTGTGTACTCAGTCACTAAGTCATGTCTGACTCTTTGCGACCTCGTGGACTTTTCACCTGCCAAGCTCCACTGTCCATGGGATTCTCTAGGCAAGAATACTGGAGTGGGTTGCCATTTCCTTCTCCAGGGGATCTTCCTGACCAAGGGATGCAACTCAAGTCTCCTGCGTTGGCAGGCAGATTCTTTACCACTAAGCCATCGGGGAAGCCCCTTACCAGATACAGTTGGCAGGAAAAGTCCAGTTTGTTTTCTAAAGTCCCAACTAGTGTCTTGGTGGTAGCTATACCAAGAGTTACATTGCCTGTGCTCATTGTATGGAAAGTGCTGTGTGAGTCTCAGTACGGAAACATATAATGAGGGACCTGCATTCCGCTCCGACTCTCTGCAACCCCACAGACTGTAGCCCACCAGGCTCCTCTGTCCATGGGATTGTCTTGGCAAGAATACTGGAATGGATTGCCATTTCTTTCTTCAGGGGATCTTCCTAACCCAGGGACTGAACCTGCGTCTCCTGCATTGGCAGGCAGGGTTTTTTTGGTTTTGTTTTTTTTTTCACCATTTGAGCTACCTGGGAAGTGCTAAAGGGAGGCATCTCTTCCTAAAGAACCTTGCAGTTTTATGAGAGGAAGGCATGAGTATTGAAGGATTTGTTGAAGATCTAGTCAAGGCTCCTAGACGCAAGAAGCAGGCAGCAGTCAGGTAAACAGGGAACACATCGGAGGGAATCATCTTCCAAGCTGACACGGAAAGAGCAGCTGATGGAGATGAGACCCATGGTTTGGCCCCTGCTGTGGCCACAGGCTGTTGGTGCATTTGTGAGCAGCTGTGTTTTCAGTGGTCGGTGAGTTCAGGTCAGGCTGGCGCATTTACGATCTAGATCAGCAGCCTGCCAAGGAGAATGGGAACCGCTCCAGGCCAATGGTAATTTATGGTCAATGCAATCTGGAAAATGCCTAAAGCAACCCAGCATATCCAAGCCAAAATACTCCCTGGGGAGTTGAAATAAATCCTCCACACCTGGACACATAGGTCTTGCTCATTACAGGTTCCCTGTGGTATGTGGGTTCCAGCACCTGGAAACCTTGGCTTTATGTAGTTCATACAGTTAACTTCAGAGGGCAGAAGGATTCTGAAAGGTCTCCATCAATCAGTGAACAGACAAGAGATAGAATGAAGCACAAGGAAAGCACAGGATTTGTTCTGTTTTAAATTCTCTATTTTGAGATTGTCCACGGTCAATTTGACTGCTTGTCTGTCATGTGCTAAGTCCGGCTCTGGGCTCTGCGAAGGACAAGCCTGTCTATCTGTCCTCATCTCCTAGTGCACTGCGTGGACATCTGGAGCTCGGTATTTAGACCCTATACCACCAACTAGAGTGTGAAATGTACACCGCATCTATGTACTCACTTGGCTTTTCTTTTTAACAATGCAATAATTTTTAGTGCATTTAGAGTTGTGTGACAATCATCACAATCAATTTTAGAATGTCTTCCTGCGTGTGTGCTCAGCTGTGTCTGACTCTCTGTGACCCCATGGACTGTAGCCCGCCAGGCTCCTCAGTCCATGGGATTTCTCCAGGCAAGAATACTGGTTGCCATTTCCTTCTCCATGAGACCTTCTCAACCCAGGGATTAAACCCATGTCTCCTGTGTCTCCTGCATTGGCAGGCAGACTCTTCACCACTGAGCCACTTGGGAAGCCCCCGAATGTCTTCTTTACCCCCACCCCCAAATGCAGCCCCACTGAGAATCACTCGCTATTCCAGCCCAGTTCCCCCTTCCCCAGGCCAGGAAATCACCACATGCCTTCTCTCTTTGGATTTGCCTGCTGTGGACATTTTATACCCAGGAAATAATACCACATGTGGTCTTCTGTAACTGGTTTCTTTCACTGAGCGTGTTTGCAAATTTCACCCATGCTGTAGTGTTTTTTATTGCTAAATAATACTCTTTTTATTGCTAAATAATATTCTACTTTGTAGATGCAACATGTTTTACTTAACCATTCATCAGTTTGAGTCATCTTCACTGTTATGATTCTGCTATGAGTACTTATGTATACATTTTTGTGTGGACATGTGTTTTCATTTCTTTAGGGTCGATCTGAGGTGGGAACAATTTGGGCAGTAGAATTGCTGGGCCATGTGGTAATTCTATGTTCAAACTTTTGCAGAACTACCAGACTATTTTCCACCATGCCTGCACCATTTTACATTCTCGTCAACAGTGTATGAGGGTTCCCATCTCTGACGTCCTTGTCAGCGCTTGTTATAAACTGTCTTTTTAATTATGCCATTCTAACAAGTGTGAGGAGAAGGCAATGGCACCCCACTCCAGTACTCTTGCCTGGAAAATCCCATGGACGGAGGAGCCTGGAAGGCTGCAGTCCATGAGGTCGCTGAGGGTTGGACACGACTGAGCGACTTCACTTTCACTTTTCCCTTTCATGCATTGGAGAAGGAAATGGCAACCCACTCCAGTGTTCTTGCCTAGAGAATCCCAGGGACGGGGGAGCCTGGTGGGCTGCCGTCTATGGGGTCGCACAGAGTTGGACACGACTGAAGTGACTTAGCTGTAGCAGCAACAAGTGTGAAGTGGTATCTTGATGTGATTTTGAGTTAAGTTTCTCTGATGGCAAATGGTGTTGAGCATCTTTTCTTGAGCTTATTGGCCATTTCTAGAAAAGACCCTGATGCTCAGAAAGATTGAAGGCAGAAGAAGAAGGGGGCGACAGGATGAGATTGTTGGATGGCATCACCGACTCAGTGGATGTGAGTCTGAGCTAACTCAGGGAGATAGTGAATGACAGGGAAGCCTGGTGTGTTGCAATCCATGGGGTCACAAAGAGTTGGACACAACTTAGCAAATAAACAACAGCAATAAGTTCTTTGGAGAAATTCTTATCATGATCTTTTGGCCATTTTTTCTATTTTTTCTTTCATATTTTCTATTATTCTATTTCTGTCTTTTCACTTTTTTTCAGGGTGTTCATTGAAGCATACAAGTTTTAGAATTTGAGAAAGTCCAATTTATTTATTTTTTATCATGCTTTTTTTTTTTTGGTGTCATATCTGAGAAGGCTTTACCTAACACAAGATCAATGTTATGATTACTGCTTTATGCACTCCTATACTTGCCCACATATTTACCACTTCTGGTATTCTCTATGCATTCCTATATATCAATCTCCTTTCATCCTGAAGGACTGTTTATAAATATCCTGTAGATTGCCTCAGCTTTTGTTTATTTGAGAATCTTAATTTCACCTTTATTTGTGAAGAATTTCATTGTACATAGAATTCTTGGTCCACAGCTGACCTTTGCACTTTGGATATGCAATTCCAAGGCCTTTGGCTTGCATTGTCTGAAAATACAGATGCTAATCTTAACAATGGTTCATTATATGTTGTCTTCTTTTTCTGCTTTCAAATTTTCTCTTTTTCCTTTGCCTAGAGTGTTAAGTCTGAAGGTCTAGTTGGGGATTTCTTTGTTTTTCCTATTTGAGGGTTATTGAGCAGCTTGAATCTACAGGTTGTTTCTAAGTAATTTCTGAAGTTTTCAGCAATTATTTTTTCTCCCTCTTCTCTCCTAGTATACTTGATTTTGCCTTACAGATTGCTAAAACTCTGTTCATTTTTTTTCAACCTCTTTTATTCTATTCTTCATATTGGATAGTTTCTATTAAGCGATCTGTGAATTCACTGATTCATCTTTTGGTCGTCTGAAATCTACTGCTAGACCCATCTGGTGATTTCTTTCATTTTAAAAATATTTTCAGCTTTAGGATTAATTTTTACTGTTTTCATAGTTTCTGCTTCATTATTGAGATTCTTTGATTCATTGTTATATTTTCCTTTAACTCTTTGAACATATTTATAAAAGGGGCTTTGAAGTCTATCTGCCAAACCCCAAATCTGGGCCCATTCACAGACAGCTTATATTGCCTTTCCCCCTGAGTATGAGTCATACTTTCCTATTTTCTTCTCAGTCTCTTAAAGTTTTACACTGAAGCTGGACATTTTAGGCAATGCGTTATAACAATTCTATATCCTGTTCTACTCTTCTTCAGATTGTGATTCTTCTTCCTCCTCATCTGGACTGAAACCCTGGAATTGCCTCCTCTGTGATACTTAGTCAATGTCTCTGCTAAGGTTTGTTGTTGTTGGTTTTTTTTGGTCTGCCTTTCCCAAGCACAGCTCCTGTGTCTACACAGCTCTGCGGTCACTGACACGTCAGGCCTCGTGTCTGTGAGACTCAAGTCCTCTCTGAAGGACCAGTGTGTGGGCTGGAGAATGCATTACGAGTTACAGCTACATCTCATGTTTCACTTTTCCTCAGGCTCACTGGAGTCTTTTCTGTACAGAACAGTTTTCCAGTCACTCAGGGGTGTGTAGAGGCTCACCTCAGCCCTTCTATAGCTCTCTCATTTCTGGAATTTCCTTGTTAAATTTCTCACAGGTCTGCTGCTTGTCCTAACTGAGGTCTCTGATCTCAGGTTATTAAAGCTGCAGGCTTTCCTTTGCTAAAGAAACCAGAGCTGGACAGGAGTCAAAGTGGTAAAAATAGATTTTATTCAGGAGCTGTTGCAATGGTGAGGTGGGTGGGGGGAGGAGCCCCCGATATAGAACTGGGCTCGATTCCAAAAGCAGCAAGGACAGGCAGGGCTTTATGAGAAAGGGGCAGGTTATGGGGCTCAGTGGCTGGAAAATTACTGAGAGAGACCAGGGTGGGGGAAATTTCTGCTAAACTGACTTAACAGATTTCTTGCTGAAGACAAACCAGAATGATCAGCTATCACCACAGACATGGTAGGGAATGAGGAGTTTGATCAGATACTGGGGGTGATCAGATAAGGGAGGCGGGGGGTTTGTGCCAACCTGACATGGAAGGCTTCTTGCTAAAATTGGGCTCTGCAGGCCTGAGATATGGACAAAACCCGAGGATGAGGCCCCGTTAGGAGAAGAGTTGGGGGAAGCTGTCTGGAGTCTAGTCAAAGACAGTCTCTACCCTCCTCATTCATCTGCGAAGCCCTCCGCTTCACACTAGCAGTCACAGGTGTCCCCCAGCCCACAAAGTGTGTACATTCCCACCAGCAGTCACAGGAGTCCCCCCAACCCCACCCAGGAATTGTAAATCCTGACAACAGAGCGGCTGTCTTTGAGAGTCAGAGAGCAGCCCACCCCTGGGTGGCAAGACCACAGACCCTTTCTCAAAACTCCAGCACTTTTTTCAAGAATGCATCTAAACTTGTCTGTCTTTGGTTTCTGGTACCCTGAAATGGATTTTTCAGACACTTTTGTGTGGCTTTACAGACGTTCTTCCCTGGAGGACCTATGGACATCTTCGAGCTCCCATAACTGGAACTCTTTCAAAAGGCTGTTGGTCGTGGTCCTTATACATCAGAGTGTTTTGTGAATAACCAACTGTGAAAGGCACAATTCAGTGTTCTTCTGCCTCTTTGGCAGTGGAACACCCCTCTTTTTTCAGGAACACCTTGAAATATATATTTCATATTACATATACTATGTATTGTTATTTATATAATATGTATATATTTATGTATAATTATATATATATAATATGGACTTCCAAGCTGATGCTAGTGGTAAAGAATCTTCCTGCCAATGCAGGAGATGCAAAAGTCATGGGTTTGAACCCTGTGTTGGGAAGATCCCCTGGAGAAGGGAATGGCAACCCACTCCAGTATTCTTGCCTGGGAAATCCCATGCACAGAGGAGCCTCATAGGTGGCAGTCCAGGTAGTGAAGAGTCGGACACAACTGGGCAACCGAGCACTGAACATATATATAAAATGTCAAGGTCTCAGATTTTCTCAGCAAAAGACATTTTCTTCTTACAATGTCTAAAGCAGCTGATACAGAAGAGATGGTACCCAAGTCTGCTTCCACACCCTATCTTATGATAACACAGAAAAGTATACCTCTCAGCATCTTATAGTCGGATGGGGCCCCTTGTCTAGATCTGGCCACAGATTCACACCCAAAAGTGATGGGCTGTGGATAGCTCACCTGTTCTTCAATCTTTTGCCTCCCAGGGAGGGGCTGGGAGTGCCCTGTATGAAGATAGCAGGGTTGCAAGTCTGATAAAGTCTTGATCCCTCAACCTCATTTTGACAACACCTGCCTTTGGACAGTAAAAGACTTTGAACGAACCAGAAATGAGCCCTGAAGTTTGAAGCCACTGAGATTTAGAGTTGTTTATTTCCATGTCATGAACCTCAGTTCAGTTCAGTTCAGTTCAGTAGCTCAGTCATGTCTGACTCTTTGTGACCCCATGGCCCAATGCACATCAGGCCTCCCTGTTCATTACCAACTCCTGGAGTTTACCCAAATTCATGCCCATTGAGTTGGTGATGCCATCCAATCATCTCACCCTCTGTCATGCCCTTCTCCTCCAACCTTCAATCTTTCCCAGCATCAGGGTCTTTTCAAATAAATCAGCTCTTCACATCAGGTGGCCAAAGTATTGGAGTCTCAGCTTCAACATCAGTCCTTCCAATAAATATTCAGGACTGATCTCCTTTAGGATGGACTAGTTGGATCTCCTTGCAGTCCAAGGGACTCTCAAGAGTCTTCTCCAACACCACACTTCAAAAGCATCAATTCTTCAGCACACAGCTTTCTTTATAGTTCAACTCTCACATCTATACATGACTACTGGAAAAACCATAGCCTTGACTAGATGGACTTTTGTTGGCAAAGTAATGTCTCTGCTTTTGGATACGCTGTCTAGGTTGGTCATAACTTTGCTTCCAAGAAGTAAGCCTCTTTTAATTTCATGGCTGCAATCACTGTCTGCAGTGATTTTGAAACCCCCCAAAATGAAGTCTGCCACTGCTTCCACTGTTTCCCCATCTATCTGCCATGAAGTGATGGGACCAGATGCCATGATCTTAGTTTCCTGAATATTGAGCTTTAAGCCAACTTTTTCACTCTTCTCTTTTACTTTCATCAAGAGGCTCTTTAGTTCTCCTTCACTTTCTGCCATAAGAGTGGTGTCATCTGCATATCTGAGGTGACTGATATTTCTCCTGGCAATCTTGATTCCAGCTTGTGCTTCCTCCAGCCCAGCATGTCTCATGATGTACTCTGCATATAAGTTAAATAAGCAGGGTGACAATATACAGCCTCAACATACTCCTTTTCCTATTTGGAACCAGTCTGTTGTTCCATGTCTAGTTCTAACTGTTGCTTCCTGACCTACATATAGATTTCTCAGAAGGCAGATCAGGTGGTCTGGTATTCCCATCTCTTTCAGAATTTTCCACAGTTTATTGTGATCCATACATTTTGGCATAGTCAATAAAGCAGAAATAGATGTTTTTCTAGAACTCTCTTGCTTTTTTGATGATCAAAAGGATGTTGGCAATTTGATCTCTGGTTCCTCTGCCTTTTCTAAAACCAGCTTGAACATCTGGAAGTTCACAGTTCACATATTGCTGAAGTCTGGCTTGGAGAATTTTGAGCATTACTTTACTAGCGTGTGAAATGAGTGCAACTGTGTGGTAGTTTGAGCATTCTTTGGCATTGCCTTTCTTTGGGATTGGAATGAAAACTGACCTTTTCCAGTCCTGTGGCCACTGCTGAGTTTTCCAAACTTGCTGGCATATTGAATACAACACTTTCACAGCATCATCTTTTAGGATTTGAAATAGCTCAACTGAAATTCCATCACCTTCACTAGCTTTGTTCATAGTGATGCTTTCTAAGGTTCACTTGACTTCACATTCCAGGATGTCTGGCTCTAGGTGAGTGATCACACCATTGTGATTATCTGGGTTGTGAAGATCTTTTTTGTGTAGTTCTTCTGTGTATTATTGCCACCTCTTTTTAATATCTTCTGCTTCTGTTAGGTCCATACCATTTCTGTCCTTTATCGAGCCCATCTTTGCATGAAATGTTCCCTTGGTATCTCTAATTTTCTTGAAGAGATGTCTAGTCCTTCCCATTCTATTGTTTTCCTCTATTTCTTTGCACTGATCACTGAGGAATGCTTTATCTCTCCTTGCTATTCTTCAAAACTCTCCACTCAAATGGGTATATCTTCCCTTTTCTCCTTTGCTTTTCGCTTCTCTTCCTTTCACAGCTATTTGTAAGGCCTCCTCAGACAGCCATTTTGCTTTTTTGCATTTCTTTATCTTGGGGATGGTCTTGATCCCTTCTCCTGTACAATGTCATCAACCTCACTCCATAGTTCATCAGGCACTCTGTCTATCAGATCTAGTCCCTTAAATCTATTTCTCACTTCCACTGTTTAATTGTAAGGGATTTGATTTAGGTCATACCTGAATGGTCTAGCGATTTTCCCTACTTTCTTCAATTTAAGTCTGAATTTGGCAATAAGGAGTTCATGATCTGAGCCATAGTCAGCTCCCGGTCTTGTTTTTGCTGACTGTATAGAGCTTCTCCATCTTTGGCTGCAAAGAATATAATCAGTCTGATTTTAGTGTTGACCATCTGGTGATGTCCATGTGTAGAGTCTTCTCTTGTGTAGTTGGAAGAGGGTGTTTGCTATGACCAGTGGGTTCTCTTGGCAAAACTCTATTAGCATTTGCCTTGCTTCATTCTCTACTCCAAGGCCAAATTTGCCTGTTACTCCAGGTGTTTCTTGACCTTCTATTTTTGCATTTCAGTCCCCTATAATGAAAAGGACATCTTTTTTGGGTGTTAGTTCTAAAAGGTCTTGTAGGTCTTCACAGAACCATTCAACTTCAGCTTTTTCAGTGTTACTCATCAGGGCATAGACTTGGATTACCATGATACTGAATGGCTTGCCTTGGAAACGAACAGAGATCATTCTGTCATTTTTGAGATTGCATCCAAGTACTGGATTTTGGACTCTTTTTCTGACTATGATGGCTACTCCATTTCTTCTGAGGGATTCTTGCCCACAGTAGTAGACATAATGGTCATCTGAGTTAAATTCACCCATTCCAGCCCATTTTAGTTCAGGGATTCCTAAAATGTAGATGTTCACTCTTGCCATCTCCTGTTTGACCATTTCCAATTTGCCTTGATTCATGGACCTAACATTCCAGAGGGTTAGGATTAGGATTAGGACCTTGCTTCTGTCACCAGTCACATTCACAACTGGGTGTTGTTTTTACTTTGGTTCCATCTCTTCATTCTTTCTGGAGTTATTTCTCCACGGATCTCCAGTAGCATATTGGGTACCTACCGACCTGGGGAGTTCATCTTTCAGTGTCCTATCTTTTTGCCTTTTCATACTGTTCCTGGGGTTCTCAAGGCAAGAATACTGAAGTGGTTTGCCATTCCCTTCTCCAGTGGACCACATTCTGTCAGACCTCTCCACCATGACCCGTCCATCTTGGGTGGCCCCACACGGCATAGCTTAGTTTCATTGAGTTAGACAAGGCTGTAATTCATGTGATTAGATTGGTTAGTTTTCTGTGATTGTGGTTTCAGTCTGTCTGCCCTTTGATGCCCTCTCCCAGTGCATACCGTCTTGCTGGGGTTTCTCTTACCTTGGAAGTGGGGTACCTCTTCACAGCTACTCTAGCTAAGTGCAGCTGCTGCTCCTTACCTTGGATGTGGGCTATCTCCTCATGGCCACCGCTACTCACCTTGGACGTGGGGTATCTCCTTTTGGCCACTCGCCACTCCTACTAGGCTAGGCTAATTTAGGTTTACAGAAAGGGCAACAGTGAAATTACCTTCTGAAGCAGCACAAAGTTTTGATGAAGGAAAATGCTCTTCTCAGGAAGCCTACACTTTCAGAAATGAGTGACTGGCAAACTTGTGTGTCATTTGGTCCAGCTCTTTGGACGATAAAGAAGTATTTACATTCCACATGCCTTTCCTGTCCTTGTTAAGATCTGACCTTTTAAATGAAAAACAATGTCTTAGACCTAATCTAAAGGACAGACGTAATAAAGTGTCAATTAACTAGAGCTCATCTACCCAGAACCTTCACTTGTAAAAATATTCTCAACCCTAAAGGTAAAAACAAGAGTCTTTGATTTTAATCTTCAGTGAGCCAGCATATTTCATTAACTGGAACCCACAGTCTAAACCCTGAGCCTTGTCATTATTTGAGGTTTTACCTTGTATGCAGTGCTTTCAACAATACCCAAATGCTACACAGGAAGAAAATAAACACATGCTTCATAATGGAAAAAGAACAAACAAAACTAGTAAAATTCCTTTCAGCAGGGAAATATGTAGAGTTCTCTTGGGGAAACAGTAGCTTAATTAAATATTGCTGGTTACATTTTATCTTTAAACACTGACTAATAGCCTTATAGATACACAGCTTTGTTAAGCTTGTGTCCCTGCCCCTGCCTCTCCCATCCTCACCATCACTTCCTGCACCAGAAAGGATGTGGTCCCTGTGTGTTCCATCACTGCATTAAGGATGGAGAGGTTGGAGAGCATGTTGGCTTTGCTGTAGCTCAGTCGTGTCTGATGTTTTGCTGCCCCATGGACTGTAGCCCTGCAGGCTCCTCTGTCCATGGGATTTTCCAGGCAAGAATACTGGAGTAGGTTGCCATTTACTCCTCCAGGGGATCATCCCATCCCAGGGATCAATGGAACTGCAGCAGCAGCAGCATAGAAAATAGTGTGAGCCCATGCAGTGAGGATGACAGATACACCATGAAAGTGAAATTGTCACCCTCTCCTGCTTCTCCTTTATTAACTTTGACATTTGCATGAAGATGGCATCCTGGTTTACTGGGGCTTCATCTGCTCCTGCAGCTTCTTCCTTACCTTCGGGCTTCATCCTCTGTTTGTGGCATGATAATCGGGTCTCCATCGAGCAGTTACGATGTCACAAAGAGGCAGTGCTCACTTCAGGTGACGGATTGAAATCTTCAATATTATCTTAATGTAATTTTTCCTTGTAAAGACATAACTTCATAGCAGGAAATGACTGTAAACCTAGAAAGCAAACCCACATAGAAGTGGTAAAATTGTGCATTCTGCACCCTGGGCCAAATATTAGCTGGGTGCCTTAAACCCTTCTTTAACAGAACTCAGGTTAATGTCCATCTCCTCTGATGTCCACTGCAGGGGATGGTTTGCTGACCCCGTGGGGATCCATCTATTGGACTTGAATGCTGCTCCTCTTTCAAGGCAAAGGGAACAAAATTCCTCTAATAGGAAAATGCTCAGTCGCTCAGTCGTGTCCGACTCTTTGCAATCCCATGGACTGTAGCCCCACCAATCTCCTCTATCCATAGATTTTTTCCAGGCAAGAATAATGGAGTGGATTGCCAGTTCCTCCTCCACGTCTAATGAGAATAATGTCATTAAATAATACCATTTATTGGAAAAAATTTCACTAAATAAAAAATTAGACAATATATATGTTAATAAAAAGAAGGCATGGGACTTCCCCAGTGGTCCTGTGGTTAAGACTTCACCTTCCAATGCAGGGTGTACAGGTTCAATTCCTAGTCGGGGAGCTAAGAGCCCACATGCCTCATGGCCAAAAAAGTCAAAACAAAAGCAGTACTCTAACAGGCTCAATAAAAACTTTAAAAATTTGTCCACATTTTTTTAAGAAAAAGGAAGAAAAGTCATCTAGAGTTCCACCTCTCCACTGAAAACTCCACTATTTTGGTTCCAGTAGTATGACTGGGGGTGGTGGGGTGTGACTGTGTGTGTGGTTTGTTCTGCAGGAATTAACTCACAAAGCACACACTGGTTTGCTCGGCTCTTATGTTTGAGCATGTGGATGTCTTTGTCGTGCAGTATTATGTTCAAATAAGGGAAATAAATATATTAAGGTGCATATTTGGAATCTAGAAAGATGATATGGACAGGGCAGCATTGGAGACACAGACAGAGAGAGGGGACTTGAGGACACAGTGAGGGAAGGAGAAGGTGGGATGGATTGGAAGAGTAGCCTGACATATACGCATTGCAGTGTGTAGAACAGATAGCCCATGGTGGAAAGCTGCTGTAGGGCACAGGGAGCTCACCTCGGTGCTCTGTGATGACCTAGAGGGATGGGGTGGGGTTTGGATTTGGGCTCCCCTGGTGGCTCAGATGGCAAAGAATCCGCCTGCAATGAGGGAGACCTGGGTTCGATCCCCAGGTCCAGAAGATCCCCTGGAGAAAGGAATGGCAACCCACTCCAGTATTGTTGCATGGAAACTCACATGGACAGAGGAGCCTGGCAGGCTACAGTCCATGGGGTTGCAAAGAGTCCAGCATGACTGAGCGATCTTCACTCGCTCGGTGGGAAGCTGCTGTTTAGCACAGGGAGCTCAGTTCAGCGCTCTGTGATGACCTAGAGGAGTGGGGTGGGGTTAGGATAGAGGAGAAGCAAGAGGGAGGGGACATATGCATATACAGAGCTGATGTGGCACAGCAGAAACCAACACGACATCATGAGGCAATTATACCCCAGTTTTTAAAATGTGTCTGTAATTCACTTAAAGCCACTTTTTTGGAAGTTAAAAAAAAGGGCGGGGGCTGAGGGGAGAACTGAGAGTCTGATTCTAGGAAGGACTCTGGGCAAGCCAGTGTCTGATGTGGCTAAAGAGACAATGTTTGGTTCTGGTCAACCATGGAGCTTAGTGTGCTCCTGGGTCACCTGGCTGATGACAGGGTCGTTGATCAAGACCATGTCCAGCAGTGACCACCCAGCGAGTGGGACGGACCTACATTCCAGGCCTAGGGCACCTGGAACATGAGATCATGGAGGCCCAGCTAAGTCTGTTCACCAGATCCCATGGACTTGATCCTTCAGTACATGATCACAATGTTTCATTTCAACACAGACATGTGAGGGCCTCGAAATTTCCAGTCACCCCCTCCACACACACAACTATGTGATATCAAATCTCTTCCTCCAGCTGGGTCATGCCTCCATCAATGACAACCTGAGAAAAGTCACTTCCTGTTGTAATAGTTCAGTCCCCAGGGAACACTGCATTCTCATACCTGATACGAAATGTTCCTCCTCCGGAGCAGGTCTGACCTGTGTCTCCAGTGCTCAGCAAAGGGGTGGGGAGTGGGCAGAGTTCAGCTTTGTCCTCTCCCTTTCTGGTCTGGATAGGGTGGGAGCAGCCTGGCTCTGTTCTGGGTGGTCTGGTGTGGATGACGTGGATGGCATCCCCCAGGACACACCATGGCTCTCTCTGCTGCCTGCCCTGGCTCTTTGATCTCTGACACAGCCATGCACGTGGCCTGGCCTCTTGTGGTCACTCTTGTGACCCTGGGGGAGCATCACCCCCATCACTGAAAAGCCCAGAGGACCCCTCCAGATTCTGGGGATGGTTGTGAGGATCAAAGACTAGCTGGGCAACAGAGGTTTGATGAGATACCATCATACAGAAGCAGAGAGAGGAGGTAAGAGTGTAATCCTCTTAACTCCTCAAAGAACAATTCTTAAAACAAGACGATCCATTCCCCAGCTGCCAGGGCTGCAGGCACATCCTAAATTACTCCAGTTGTATACAGAAGGCTTCCCCAGTGGCTCAGTGGTAAACAATCCACCTGCCAATGCAGAAGATGTGGGTTCCATCCCTGGGTTGGCAAGATCCCCTGGAGAAGGGAATGGCAACCCACTCCAGTATTCTTGCCTGGAGAATACCATGGACAGAGGAGCCTGGTGAGCTGCAGTCCATGGGGTCACAAAGAGGCAGTCACAACTTAGTGACTAAACAACAAGGACTTAGCGACTAAACAACAACAATGCGCAGATAGAACAATTTGCAAATGCAAATCTGCCACAAAAGTTTTATGGAATGAAATGCTGTTTTTTCTGCAGTGCTGTTCAGAGAGCATCCTTTGAGTGGGACCCTCAACTGTGCATGATCTTCCCCCTTTAAATGGCCCATGTGAGAAGTGCTGGCTGGAAAAGGGTGAGCAGTCCGACAGGGGCCATTTCTGCAGGGCTCTCGGGCCTCCATGCTGCAGGGGATGGAAACTGCCTTTGGGGTCCTTGCCAGGCCTCGGGGGATAGGAACAGCCCTCCTCAGTGTTGATTCAGCTGCTCAGTGACCCAGAGGACCCAGAAAGAGCAGGAAGAATGTCAGTGGCTTTATTTCACCTCCAAGTCACAGTGTTGTTTGCACAAACTCGGTAAATTAGGAGCTACTGGCAAGGAGCTTCCTGGCCATGAGCTAGCTGTTCATGATCCTGAATCACATCGGACTGAAAATGAAAGCTGTAAGTACTGCCTGGAACCCCAGGGAGCCGGCAAGGGCCCCAGAATGTTTATAGCACCTGAAAATGCTTGTAGCACAAAGACAGGGAATAAGATGTGAATTAGATGGAGATGAATGTGCCAAGGGAGCAGGAAAAAACCCCAGAGCAGATACACGTGGAAAATAATGGTCTGGAGATAAAGTCTGATGCCCATGCAGCACCCATGGGAAAGACACTGATGCTGGGAAAGGTTGAAGGCAGGAGGAAAGGGGGTCAACAGAGAATGAGATGGTTGAATGGCATCACCAACTCAATGAACATGAGTTTGAGCATGCTCCAGGAGATGGTGATGGACAGGAAAGCCTGGTGTGCTGCAATCCACAAGGCCACAAAGAGTCAAATATGAGTGAGCGACAACAACAGAGCACTCATACTGAGGAAAGGATCCCGACCCTCCTCTATTTTAAGGGGGAGCAGTCTCCTGAGAACATTGGAAAATCTTGAGGGATGCATTTTTGGATTCTGTGCATTTGATACGTGTAAGGTGCCTCCAGGCCATGTCAGGAATGCAATTCAGCTTGCACTGCCAAAAGCATTTCTATCACAGGTTCAACATTCATTGGAAAAACTGTATTTTCCATTCCTGCTCCTTGCACTCCCCTCACCCCCTGACCTCTCTCCTCATTGGCTCCTTCCCAGGAGAAGAAGGAGGGAGGGACCTCTTGGGGCAGGAAGGATAGGCTGGAGAAAGACACATTGCCCCAAGTCAGCTCTGGTCTGGACATCCCCAGAGGGTTTTAACAGGGAAGCTTTGCAGGCTTCGCCAACATAAAAGAAGCTCTGAGCCTAAGCCCAGATCCTCCGGCAGACTGTGACTGGCTTTTTAAAAGCCTTATTTATTGGAGAATTCCCTGGCGGTCCAGTGGTTAGAACTTGGGGCACTCTCACTGCTGGGGGCCCAGGTTGGATCCCTGGTCAGGGAACTGAGACCCCAAAAGCCTCATAGTATGGCCAGAAACAAACAAAAGACTTATTTATCGTAAAGAAGAAGACGAGGTGAGGAAGGCTTTGTTTTGACAAGTGGGACAAAATTTCAAAATTAAAGAGACACCAATATGCAGACTCTGCAGAATGAGAGTTCACGACAGAGAACACGGAGTGAGATGGATAGGATGGCCAGCTTTGGTGTCAGTTCCTGGAAGGGCTCACATGATAACTGAGAAACTCCTGCAAGTCATTGGTGGTCTGAGAGGCTTCCAGGCTCATCTCATGTTTCCCCTGCTCCAGGCCCAAACCAGCCACTTTGCCAAGGAATCAAGGTTTTAATGGAGAGGGATTCTTGGACTAGCAAGGAATGGTAAGGAATCTACCTGCAGAGCATGTAGACCTGGGTTTGATCTCTGGGTCGGGAAGATCCCCTGGAGAAGAAAATGGCAACCCGCTCCAGTGGTTACCAGGAGATTTCCATGGACAGAGGAGCCTGGTAGGCCACAGTCCATAGGGTTGCAAAGAGTCGGACATGACTGAGCAACTAACACTTTCATTCTTAGATTAAAATCTGGGCACTAACTTTGCTCCTGGGTCATCATTACTTCCCATTCTTTCTGTGGAGAGAGAGATGTAACACGTATTTCTAAATCATGGCTGACCATTGATACCTTCAGTTCAAATAAATTCCACACCTCAGAGCTGCAGTAAAGCCAGTCTACTTAAGCTGACTGTGGTGAAGTAAAGCGTGGTGTTTATTGCAGGCGCCAAGAAAGGAATCCAGGGAGGTCGTGCTAAAATGAAAGGTTTTTAAAGCCGAGGTGAGGGAGTGAGGTTGGTGGTGAGGTCATCAGGAATCAGCATCGTGACTCTTCTGGTTCCAACTGGTCTGGGGTCTCCATGCTGGTAGGCAGAATAGAGTCAACTTCTCCCACCTGGTGAGGGTTTCAGTATCTGAAAAACAGCTCAAAGGACATGGCTTAGGATGTTATCTGTAGTCCTTGATAACATACTAAAGGTCCTTGACTTCGTTTAATGGCTAAACTATTATATTATGATTTTGTCTTGCTTGTTTTCCTTTCTGCATTTTCTCACTTCTCTGATTAAATGTATTCTTTGTCTAAAATTTTTCTACAGACAAAGCTCAGGCATGGACATAGAGGGGGAGCTCTGTTCCGGGAAGGTCCCACAGCATCCAGCTCAATTACAATACAACGTAGTATTTTGAGAATCAGCCAAATCATTGTCGATGGACTCGAAAAACTGGAATTGATCATTTAGGAATGGAAAAGTATTGCTGTCTTTTAAAATTAGATACAGGGCATAGACCAGAGAGCAGGGAGATTTTCTAGATCAGCGGAGGGGCCAGCGACATCTCCCCCGGGATCAGCAATCTTGGCATCAGCTGTGGGGTGTGATTCCAGGACTTTCAAAGATTCCATCAAGGATCAGAGTGAGGGGAGGAGGGAGGGGAGGGGAGGGAAGATGGGAGAAGGCCCCGGCTCCAGGCGGGAGTCTGATGTTCCAGCATTTTCTGGCTGTGAAGTCGCCTCTGAGACAGGCAGAGTTGCATAAACAGATCTGTGCTAAATGTGAGGCAGGATCAGGCAGCCAAGGAGGCAGAGATGCTGGAAAAACAGGAAGATTTGGGCTGAAATAGAAGCGCTCACGCCTGCAGTGCGGGGCTCCTGGGGAAGTCATCAGGCGTGAGAGTCAGACCCAGTGCAGACAGTAGCATGCCCGGTATGGACCGGTCACACACCTGTGGGGTTAGCCTCCCTTTTCCTGGCCCTGCGTGCACACAGTTGTGAGCAGTGGGGACACACTGGGAACTCCACTCTCAACCACCACCTCCTAAGGTGATAGATTTTTACCACTTTAGCTATTTGTTTAACTGTACATATTTTTATGGGGTATTTAAAGCCATTCTTCTGCCTGACCAGAGCTGCCTATGTTCCACTCCGCTGTGGTCGCTTTCTTTTCTTTTTCTTTTTTTTGGAATGTGTTCTTGCCTGGAGAATCCCAGGGACGTGGGAGCCTGCTGGGCTGCCGTCTATGGAGTCGCACAGAGTCGGACACGACTGAAGCGACTTAGCAGCAGCAGCAGCAGCAGCCATCAATACTTTGAGGAGGGGGTAACTTTTTCATTTTAATTTTTAATTGGAGGATAATTACTTTACATGGTTGTGTTCTGTTTTCCCCTGATCTCTCCCCAGATCCCCGTTAACACGAGTCGATGCTTGTGTCAATATACAAACTCCACAGGTTCAGCTGAGGAACTGGGGGCTGCTGCTTCCCACTAAGCCCTCTGGCCTTGACGAAACACAGATTTTAAAAATTAACACAAAATCCAGGGCCAGGGAAGAACTGCTCAGTGTTCCAAATTGGCCATGCTCCAATGTGGGTTGAAAAAAAAAAGAACGAAATATCAGTACACACTTCTTTTGTTGTTGTTCAGTTGCTAAGTTTTGTCCAACTCTTTGCAACCCCATGAACTGCAGCACGCCAGGCTTCCCTGTCCTTCACCGTCTCCTGGAGTTTGCTCAAACTCATGTGCATTGAGTCAGTGATGCCATCCAACCATCTCATCCTCTGTCACCGCCTTCTCCTCCTGCCCTCAATCTTTCCCAGACTCAGGGTCCAGAACACTGACAATAGCAACTTCTGGGGAGGATATGGAGCAGCAGGAATCCTTGATCATGGCTGGGAGGTGGCGGGTGGGCTGGGGGCAAAATGGTGCAGCCACATTAGGAGACAGTCTGACTAGTTTCTACAAAGCTAGACAAACTCAGTACATTATCCTACAGTCACGCCTAGGTATCTACTCTGCTGATTTGAAAACTTAACTCAAAACCTGTGCATACACATTTATAGTAACTTTATTCATAACTGCCAAACCTGGTGGACAAGCAAGATGCTCTTTAGAAGGAGATGGATAAAGAGAGTGTGGTCCATGCAGACAGTGGAATAGCATTCAGAGATTGAAAGAGAAGAGACACTCAAACCACACCACGTCGGGGAGGAATCTTGAATACATTATGCTCAGAGAACTGTCCCTGAACATTGGAGGGTTATTCACTGTTTTCAGTGTTCTGGCCTGTCACACACACACAGACACACACACTCACACACCACAGTCAGGCGTTGGCACTTCGAGAAGCCAGTCAGAATTATTTGGGGTTTTCGTCCTCCATCCCGCCTGTGTTTGTGCGTTTTTAAAATATTTTATTTATTTATTTGACTGTGCCAGGTCTTAGTTGTGGCACACAGGACCTTCGATTTTCACTGTGGCATGTGGGATCTAGTTCCCTGACCAGGAATCAAACCCAAGCCCCCTGCACTGGGAATATGGAAACTTAGCCATTGGACCACTAGGGAAGTCTCCATCCCATCCATTAAAAAATATATATTTACTTACTTTATTTATTTGGTGACTCTGGGTCTTAGTTGCAGCATGTGGAATCTATTTCCCTGACCAGGGATCAAACCCAGCCCGCCTGCATTGGAAGTGCAGTCTTAGCCACTAGACCACCAGGGAAGTCTTCCACCTATTTTCAATGTCCTTCTCCCTTCTCTTCCCCCTTAAACTCCATTTCCACCCCATTTCTTTCATCTTCTTTAAGTCACAGATACCACAATTTTGATAGTTAAGTTTGAGTGGCATTGCCCAAAAATGGGGAGAGGAAATTATCTCATAAATTTACTTCTAATGCTTCTAGACTCGGTAGCCTTACCTAGGGCTGGGAGTGTATTTGGGGTGCACTGCTGGTGTTACAGTTACACATTGGTGCAGAGATCCTCCAAGTGGGGTCCTGACCAGCGCTGTGGACATTGCCTGGGAACTGGTCAGAAATGCACATAGCCAGGTCTGCCCAGACCTGCTGGCCCAGCACTGGGAGGGAGCGGGGCCGGAATCTGAGTCTCAACAAGCCTGCCGGTGATTCTGACCCTCTCAAGTTTGAGAAGCACTGATTTAGAAGCCCTGATTCCTCCATACAAGGCTAAGTTTTGTGGCAGGGTCCCAGCACTAGCAGTGGGTGCACTTCAGAATCACTTGGGAACTTAACACCCTACCAGGGCCTCCCCCTCGGGTTCTGATCTGTAGCTGCTGTTCAGGTGCTCAGTTGCGTCCAACTGTTAGGAACCCCCATGGACTGCAGTACGCCAGGCTTCCCTGTCCTGCACTATCTTCCAGAGTTTGCTCAAACTCATGCCCACTGAATCAGTGATGCCATCCAACCATCTCATCTTCTACCACCTCCTTCTCCTCCAGCCCTCAATTTTCCCCTGCACCAGGGTTTTTTCCAGGCTCTTCCCATCAGGCGGCCAAAGTATTGGAGCTTTAGCTTCAGCATTAGTCCTTCCAGTGAATATTCAGGACTGATTTCCTTTAGGATTAACTGGTTTGATCTCCTTACAGTCCAAGGGACTCTCAAGAGTCTTCTCCAACACCACAATTTGAAAGCATGAATTCTTCAGTGCTCAGCCTCCTTTATGGTCCAACTCTTACATTCGTACATGACTACTGGAAAAACCATAGCTTTGACTAGACAAACCTTTGTTGGCAAAGTGATATGTCTGCTTTTTAATACACTGTCTAGGTTTGTCATAGCTTTCCTTCCAAGAAGCAAGCATCTTTTAATTTCATGACTGCAGCCACCGTCCGCAGTGATTTTAGAGCCCCCAAAATAAAGTCTATCACTGTCTCCATCTTTTCCCCATCTATTTGCCATGAAATGATAGGACCGGATGTCATGATCTTAGTATGTTACCTGCTTAAATCTCTGAGTGGTTTTGCTGAAAAGCTGGCTTCCCTCCTCCTTCCGGACCCTGCTCAGACCTGAGCTACCAAGAGCCTGTATCCCAACCTTCAGCAGGACTCGTCCAACACCTCAGAGCTTCTGTCTTAGGGGCCTGGGGTGGGGTCAAAATGGTACATTCCTAACGAGTTCCCCCACACTGATACTGCAGTTCCTGGGACCACCCTCGGAGCACCACTTCTCACATTCAGGCGGGAACATGGGACACAGAGGGGCTTGGGGATATCCGGCTGAATTTGACCTGAGATGTGACCAGTCCCCTGCCCACAGCCCGGAGGGCACACGTGGTGTGTTTGCCTGAATAATGGTCCTGAAGATGCCCATGTGCTGAGCTCTGCATCCTCTGAATGTTCTCTTATTTGGTAAGAGAGACAGTGCTATGCGATTAACTCAGGGCTCTTGAAATGGAGGGGAGGCCTGCTGTCCTGGATCCCCGGGGTGGGCCCGGTGTGACTTCAAGGGTCCTTCCAAGAGGGGCTCAGAGGAAAGATCACACAGAGATGTGACCGCAGAGTGAGATGCTATGCTAATGGATTAGAAGATGGAACATTGAGCCCAGAGCCAAGGAATCCAAGGCACGAAGCTCGGGGCACTGTGAAAGGCTGGGAACCGGGCTCTCCCTGCAGCCTCTAGGGGGAGCAAGTTCCTGCCCACACTTTGATATTGAACCAGTGAGACTAACTGAAGACTTCTGTCCCCCAGAACTGTAAGAGAGCAAGTGTGTGTTAAACTAAGCCAGTGAGTTGTGGTAATTTGTTACAGCAGGCCTAGGGGGACACACACATACACACACACCATATACACAGTACTGAGAGGATCAGAGCTCACAGGTAGGATTTTCCTGTATCCACCTTTCTCTCCACAGCCCTGGGGTGAGCGGGCAGGCATTGGCAGGGCCCCCACGCCACAGATGAGCAAAGTGTTGGCCACTGTTCCATTATGAGTAGCAGGCAACTGGGACTTCTCCCTCCAGCCCTTCCATGGGTCTTTCTCCATTTTAGTGATTGCTGTGTTCATGCCTTTTCCTCTCAGGAAAAAGAACAGTTGATATTTCACTTTGTATTAAAGGGATGAGAATTTAATAACTGGTCCTTTCCGGGAGTACCTAAATTTTTCGAAGTAGCCAAACCCTCTCCACCTCCATCTCATTTCTAGGTTTCTCTTTGGTTGTTCTTGTTCAGTAGCTAACTCATGTCCAACTCTTTCTGACCCCATGGCCTGGTACGCCAGGCTCCCCTGTCCTTCACTATCTCCCGGAGTTTGCTCAAACTCTTGCCCATTGAGTTTGTGATGCCATTCAACCATCTCATCCTCTATCATCCCTCTTTTCCTCCTGCCCTCAATCTCTCCCAGCATCAGGGTGTCTTCCAGTGAGTCAGCCCTTTGCATCAGCTGGCTAAAGCATTGGACCCTCAGCTTCAGCATCAGTCCTTCCAGTGAATATTCAGGGTTGATTTCCTTTCAAACCTTTGACTGGTTTGATCTTGCCATCCAAGGAACTCTCAAGAGTCTTCTACGGTACCACAGTGCCCTTAAATGTCAGTTTCTTTGTAGGTTCTCTTAGGCACTCACCTTCCCACTTCAGGCCACCTCCCTGGGTGAATCTCTCCAGTTATGTGGAGTCGGAGACCCCTGTATACTGACAGCCCCTGAACCATCTCCAGCCTGCTCTCTCTCGAGCTCCACACCTGCAGTGGAGATCTGGCTACCCCCTAGGCACTCCTGTTGGATGAGTCACAGGTCTTTCAACTTCACCCTCTTGCCCCTCCCTCCATCTCATTCTCCACAACCCATCACCAACTCTTGTCCATTCTCCACCCTGTATTCTGAGGTCTGTGTACATCTCTCTGCCCCTCCCAACACTACCCTCGTCTACCTCCCTCATATCTCACCTGAAACAGCTCAGGGCTTCCTGATTAGACTCCTGTGTCTTCATCAGGGGATTCAAGACACAAAAGCCTCTGTGTGCTTCTTCACTCAGTCTTGTCCAACTCTGCGATTGCGTGGATAGTAGCCCATCAGGCTCCTCTGTCCATGGGATTCTCCAGGCAAGAATACTGGAGTGGGTTGCCATGCCCTCCTCCAAGGGATCTTCCCAATCCAGGGATCAAATCCAGGTCTCCTGTATTGCAGGTGGATTCTTTACCGTCTGAGCCACCAGGGAAGCCGCAGTGATTCTTAAAACTTATTTTCTATACATTTATCCCTTTTTACAATAGGGGATAAGTTGTGATGTGCACAATCGAACTTGAAAATGTGCAGAATGACATCTCTGAACATGACAATTGCTTTAAATTCCTTAGAAGACTTATGAGGGGCACTTCCCTGGCGGCTCAGTGGTTAGGACTCCATGCTTCCAATGCAGGGAGCACAGGCTCAATCCTTGGTCAGGGAACTAAGATCCGACATGTTGTGTGGCACAGCCAAAAAATAAAAATAGATAAAATGACAATAAGAATAATATAATAATTTTTTTAAAGAAATACTTTTTTTTTTTTAAGACTCATGGGAGGAGCATCTCTCACAGGCCATGTCCACTTGCTAGCACAGTCTGTAGGTTTCATTTCCATCCCATAAAGAGGTCTCTTGTTAAGGTTTTTGTTGTTGTTCTGGGCTTTTTGTGTGTGTGTGTGTGTGTGTGTGTGTGTGTGTTTGTAGTAGAATCTTCATGGTGGAAGTGCACTACAGTTTCTACAGTAAGTCCCGGTAATAACAGGAGTCTGGCTGAAGCCCCCTCTCCACCCGCACCTACCACATTTGGGCTCTGTTGGCAGCAGTGAAGGTCACCGTGTTTGTAGCACTGCTTTGGTTCACCCCCAGCTGGAGTTTTGATGACCCTGCCACCCATGTTTATTTATTCATTATAGTCCTGTCCCCACTTTCCTCCTCTTGAGTCTCTGCTTTGGTTGTTTTTGTGGGTTTTTGTCTCTTGGCTCCCAACCACTACCTTGATGATGAGATTCAGTTGGCTGAGTTTATTTATTCACTGATCTTCACCATGAGTCCTCTTGTGTTTTTCTCCCCTGAGCTGGTCCTGGAGGAGAGGAGTATGTGGAGCCCCACCCACACATCCAAGCTCTCCTCCCATGACACCTTTGTTTCTTGACCTCCGCCCCCGCCGGATACCAGAATCAACTCCCCAGCCTGGTGGGATCAGCCTTCCTAATACAGCTCCTAACAAGTCCAGCCAGGTCCTTTCTGCACAGACTTCCCAGCTCCTGGCAAGCTCAGCTACCCTCCAGCCATTTCCTTCAAACTCTGATCGCACCATGGACAACCAGTGGTCCTAAACAGGGATAACTAAGAGTGACCGAGCCTGTGGCCCTCCAGCTGTTTCATCACAGGACAGATAGGGTCAATGGACAAGAAGCCCAAGGAAATGAGTCTGGTCAACGTTTTGGCACTGGAAGGGACAAAATAGTTGTCTAAGGGACTAATCTTCACAGGACGGTCTCTTTCTCCTCCTTCATCTCTGCCTTTTTCATCCTGATAATGGATTCAGAGGACAGTCAGCTCCATGGCATTTACCAAAAGACGCATGACTTCCTTGAAGGAGAGTGGTCCCCTTAACGGTACATTTGAGAGCTTAAGAGTAGTCCTGGGGGACTTCCCTGGTGGTGCAGTGGTTAGGACCCCACACTCCCAATGCAAGGGATGCAGGTCCTGGTCTGAGAATTAAGATCCCATATCCCTCGGCCAAAAAAAAAAAAAAAAAAAAAAGAGTAACATTTAAACAACAGAAAAAGAGTAGTCCTGGAAGTGACTGTTTTACATTCTGAAGAATTTGTCATTCTTGTTTGATCTGGAGTTGATTCTATCAATGAACAAACTTTAAATCCTCCTGCTTCTACAGGCAGGAAGATGGCTTATCTGCAAAGCATAGCCTGCATACCTTTAATCATTGATGTTTAAGTAATCTCCTGAGTGTCTGAGCATCTAATGGGCTTGAGGAAGTGAGAGGGGTTGCCTTGTTGGAAGTAATGAGACATGCAGAGCAGAGTATGAGTGACTGAATCTCCTCTATAGATATCTTCGCATGTTTGCCATCATTAGGAATTTTGACGAAGGAAAAAGAACTGACCCAGAAAAAATTGCCCATCTAAGCTTTGTAAAGATAATTAGTTTCACTTGAATTCCATTATCAGTAGTATTTAATTGAAGTCCTTTTCACCAAAATATTTGATAATATATCTTGCGTCAACTAAATATCTAGTTGGTTTAGGTATTAGATTTCATGGTATTGAAGCAGGTTCTTTTAAACAGAGCAATTGGGGGCCAATGTGTTTTTCTCTGAAATTTCACCAAAGTTATTTAAGTCACCCTCCATACCAGAGGCAGACATGTCCTCCCCACCTCGATGATTTAGTTGCAAAATCATGTGTCTGACTCTTTTGAGACTCCGACAGCCTCCTCTGTCCATGGGATTCTCCAGGCAAGAATATTGGAGTGGGTTGCCATTTCCTCCTCCAGGGGATCTTTCTGACCAAGGGATCAAACCAGGGTCTCCCACATTGCAGGCAAATTCTTTACTGACTTAGCCACCAGGGAAGCCCATCCCCTACCCTGAAAGAGCTTCAAACTATGACCTCAAAACTATATACAGTTTTACCTATACATTCTTTGAGCGGCTTGGAGCTGTAAGGAAACATTTAACCCCTAGAATTTTATTTTCTTGCAGAGTATTGGAATACTTCTGGCCCTCTTTCATGCTGTGCAAAATATGATTTGATCTTTATAAAAACCAGTTAATATAAGAAATCAAAATGCTTGGTATAATCACCACTGCTGCATGTCCTTGGGAGCTTAGAAGAGGTGGAACCAATTATTATAGCCAAGTCCAATTTTTAAAAAAATTTTATTGCAGTAAAGTTGATTTGCAACATTGTGTTAGTTTTGAGGGTATAAGTCCAATCTTGGAAACAGGGGTCTGGGGGTATGTGAGGGGCAGGAAAACAGTTGTTAGAAAGATGTGCCCCTACCCAGAGAGGCACAAAATGCTTTAATGTTAAAATTACATGAAGGCCCCACTATTCAGTGAGAAGCCTTGTTGCCTCTCACTGATGAGACAGGTTCCATTACCTGGCTGGCAGCCTCAGCCCTGCCAGCTGCCCGGAGTCAGAACATCCGAATCCTCCGAGACGCCAGCCCTGTGGGGGTGAGAGAAGAAGTGCAGAGTGGTTTTGGCCCAAGTGTAGCAACGTGAACCCTGACAGAGAACGCTCTGTGCGAGGGTTCTGTGTTGAGTCAGGAGCAGCCTGTCTCTGGAAATTTCTGTGCATTGGGCCACTTTGGGTCTTAAGCCCTAACTCAGCAAGGGCTTGGACTGGTGCGGTATCACACAGGCCCAGGAAGGTCATGGACCCAACTGAGCTGTGGGGGCCTGTGTGTCACCCCTGTCTCCCTCCACGGCTGCAGGCACGCACTCCACATGGCTGACATGGGAGTTAAAACGACCTCCCTCAAATCAAACACGTGTGCTCCCCTCCGAGGTGACCTGCTCTCAGGCCTCAGCTGGGGAACCCAGGAGTGGGCAGTGGGTTAGTCTGTTCTGGAGTGACGTGTGCTGGACACACAGCTGCACACACTCCTCAGACCTCTTTGAACTGCACATTAAACAGTGCGCTGTTGCTTTGACTTCAGTTTCGCCCGAGTGCAGTCAGGAGAAAACTTGGGTGTGATTAGCCTCTGTTTTCGGGCTTAGACAGTCAGGGTGTTGTAGCCACGCGTTCCGGGAAACAAACTCACTCAGAAGGACAATGCAGATAGTGGAGTGCAGTTTATTACACCAGCCGGCCCAAGGCAGAGTCTCCTCTTAGCTAAGGACCCCGACCAGCATTTGTGAAAATCTTTTATACCCCATGTGTACGCGTCTGAACCCAACACTCCAAATTCCTTGAGACTTAAATAAACCAAGGAAAATACAATCCCAATAACCCCATCATTCACGCGCTGTGTGCTCATGTGCTCAAACAGTCAAACAATTAGCCAATAATCAATAAACCCGAGGTTACACTCCAACTGATACAGAAAAATGTATGGCCTGTCTGGAGGAAGGGGTGATTAGTGTATGTTTTCTCTTAGGGGATGAGTAACCTGGATACAATCTTCAAGATTCCCATGGCTGGAGGGGGTCTTATCCTTCTGTTGTTGTTTTCATAGGCACTAAACACAGAGTTCAGAATCCATTGGAAAGGTGGCCGAGCATGATCAGCATGATCAGCATGAACAGGACTAAGATGGAGTCCAGGCCCTATGAATTCCTTCTTCAAGGGGAAGCAGGGGAAAGTTATATGTGAGTAACTCAAAAGGTATTTGTCTTTCTCTGACTTAGTTCACTTAGCGTGATCATCTCTAGGTCCATCCATGATGCTATGGCAGATACACAGCTCTGTGTAAAATAAACAACAAGCTCCTACCGTATAGCACAGGGAACTATGTTCAGTAGCTTGTAATGAACCAGAATGGAAAAGAATATGAGAAAGAATGGATAGAGGTATGTGCATGATGGAATCACTTGGCTTTTCACCACAGATTAACACAACTTTGTAAGTCAGCTGTACTTTAATGAAAATATTTAAGAATAACTCAGGTTGCATGATAGGGAGTGGGGCTCTAATAAACACTTTATGTCCACTGACTGGTGCCTGGGCTTCCGGATGGAGGGAAGGTCACAGCATGATCATACCCACCATGGTCTTGCAGGGGCTCATCTTACGGCCGTGCCTTGTGAATGTTGTTGCTCCCACGTGGGGCAGGGCCCTTCAAGGAGAAACATGAATAGTGAATAAGGGTAACTGGGGTCCATCCCTGTGACAAGCCCCTTCCCCTCCCCCCAGTCCTTGAGCCGCCCCAGCACCCGGGGGCCACCCCACCCCTTCCTGCGTCTGCAGGCAGCTCTGCAAGGGCCAGCTCCTGCTGGGCAGTAAACAATGACTCAGGATACACAGCCCCAGCTTGGAGGGTCTGACGAATGAAATACAAAAATGACTTTAAGCTGCCTCCCTCCTGGCCTGCAACACACACACACACACACACACAAGGGAGAAAAAATAGAGCAAAGACCAAATCTCCCAAAGGAAATAGCTAAATGAGTTCAAACTAGCATGCCAAGATGATATAAACAGGTTTATACCGATCAAAGGTAACAGGAAATTTCCTGCGTAAATTTCTCAGGTGACAAGATTCTTGAGTAGAATCTTAAGATGGAGGGACAAGATTTGGCAGAAAGACTTGATCCTCACCCCAAATAACGAGTTTAAAATAAAGAACTCCATGTGAAGGTGTTGATAAACCATCAATCACTTACGTAAAGCTTCATCATTCTTGTTCCTAACAATAGTAACCTTCATGGCTTGAGGACCTTAAAATGCCGATTTGGAGATAGCTTTTAAACAGCTGCAAATCTACCTGCAGTCCGCTGCTCCTGACACTTCAGTGTGTGTCCTGCTTGTCTCGCTAGACTGACAGTGTCCTGAGGACTTGCATCTGCCCCTACACATCCCCACGCAGGGCACCCAGCAGGGGCTCTTGTCTCTGGGCTATCTGAGGACGCATAGAGACCAGAGGAGTGTCAGAGCCCGGGCTGAGTCAGCCCACTGACTGACTGGCAAGTCACAGCCTCTGAGACCCAGGTTCCTGATCTGTAAAAGGGGGAAAGGTCACTCCTGCAAGCCCCGCAGATCCTGAGAAGGACTTGGGAATCGGAAAACACCATTTAGTTGTAGGTTCGGTTTCCAAGGGCAGCCCTTTATGCCTAACAGGTGTCTACACCGTGGGAGGGGACAGAGGGTGCCTGTGATGGTACCACGGCTGCTTCTTCATCTCTGTGAATGGAGGATATCATACTGCTGTCACCTAATCAAGAATATTTGTATTTGAGCAGAGCATCTTGAAAGTACGCCGCCTTAGCAGAAGGAATGATCCCGGATGCTCACGAGGGGGCTGGAGGGAGCTGGTTTGAATCACATTTTCAATCTACCCGTAAGGCGCTAGGGCTTCGCTGATGGCTCGGTGGCGTAGAATCCACCTGCCAGTTCAGGAGACACAGGAGACACACGTTCCACCCCTGGGTCAGGAGCATCCCCTGGCAGAGGAAACGGCAACCCACTCCAGTATTGCTGCCTGGGAAACCTTATCTTCCATGGGGTCACAAAGAGTAGGGCACACTGAGTGATGAAACACACACACATATGAGGCATCCACGCGGCTCTCTTAAAATTCTGTGCTCAGTAATTCACAGCATCAACAAACAATGAAATGAGATAAGAACAAAAGGAAATGAGATAAGATAAGAACAAAAGGAAACTGGAAGAGCCCCAGCGGCCTGGGGGAGCTCTGTGGACCATGTGGTGATGATGCTCTAATTGGGCCCCAAAAAGACCCCAGCAGTGCTCAGTGACTGCTGACGCCTGACCACAGGAGCGAGGCCACAGCAAGATCTTGTCCCTCCGCTCTGGGATTCAGGGTGTCTCTGTCGAAGGTGACAAGACTATTTTGAGTCATTCCTTAAGGAATGTCACACTGGTTGATGGCCCTGTGTGTCCTGTGGCCCCTGCCCCATCTGTGCCCAGTCCCTGGACACCCACTATGAGGCCAGGTAACCCCAGGACCAGGTGTAGAGAGCAAGCCTCTGGCTGTGGTCTTGGTGCCCAGGGCTGGGACCCCTCCTGCCTGGAGCAGCTCGCCCCCATGATGATGCCCCCACAATGACATCATCCTTTGCATCCAGGTCATTGAGCAACTGCTCTGGTTTTATACTGAGAACATGCATGCTCCCTTCTCCACAGGACAAAGGACTTCAGGCAAAGTGCAGGGGGCTTGCTCCATCGTGGGCAGCTGGGCTATACTCCACCTCAGTGATCTGCTCCAGGTCTCTGGGGTCTCCTCAGCTTTGGTTAAAATGCTGCAAATTTAATGCAGGAAGAGACTGGAAACTGGCTCCATTTAATGTGCAAATATGTTTTAGTAGTGTCATCTCTTTTTCACCAGAGGCCCCTTAGGGATCTGAAGCCCATTTCTTCAAGATATTGACTGTCTTTATACCAAGGCTGGGGATCTCAGTTCACCTTCATTAAGGACCATGTGGCCCAAAGGGTCCCATCACTAAGGTCCACATTCGCCTATGTTCATCTTCACTAAGAACCACGTGGCCTGAGTGGCCCCATCACTAAAGACCACATCTGTCTATGAGGTACCATCATTAAGGTCCACATCCTCCTGAGGGGCCCCATCACTAAGGACCATGTGACCTTTGGAACACCATCATGAAGGATCATGTCCTCCTGAGGGGGTCCTATCACTAAGGTCCACGTCCTCTTGAGGGGTGCCATCACTAAAGACCATGTCCTCCTGAGGGATCCCATCACTAAGGACCTGTCCTCCTGAGGGACACATTGCTAAGATCACATCTGTCTGTGGGGTCCTTGGCCCCTCCAGAACTCTGCTCAATGAGCCTTCCCAGGAGCTGAACTGTGCATAATAAGGACTCTGTCCTTTGAGTATTTTTTTAGGCTGAAAGGAAGCTTTCCTGCATTTCCTGCATTCCCTGCCTTTGGCTTCGGTTAGTTATTTGAAATGGCAAAAGTTATTAAAATTCCAATGTGGGAATTTGCTTAATAAACAGGAAGGGAGTTTTGAGGACCCACCACTGCGTATGCAGATTAACCCTGCACTCACCAGTTTTCTGGGGTGTCGGCAGTTTCTACACTGGCCTTGGAGGAGGGTCTCTACTCAGGGGGCTTTCCTTATACTGTCCCTGGGCTGCTATGAGCTTTTGTTATATGTAACATGTACTTTTTAAATAGTAAACCTAAAATAGACAGAAACATATGAAATGATCTCATTTATACAAGACCTGTGTAACTACAGATTCACCTCTCGATGGCAACACTTATTCATTCACCAAATATTTACTGGGTGTCAGTTTTATGGGGAAATAAAGAAAACAAACAACTTGAAGAGGTCAAAGAGAAATAAAGCAGAAGAAAGAAACCTTGAGGGGGAAAATAGGCCTGGAGGAACTCAGAGGGCAGTATGCGCCTGGCCCCAAGGGGGAAGCAGGAGAGACTTCCTGGAGGAGGCAGCATCTGAGCTTGGCCTTGAGAAGTGGGGAGGGCAGTGGATTAAAGACAGCCACACATTCTTTGACATCCCCCACTGAGAAATGGCACCTTTGACCCTCCCCAGAATTTCCCCGGGTGGTGGGCTCTGTGACTGCTCCCATCAAGAGCATGGTGGCATTGACGCGGGTCAGTTTCCAGGCCAAGCCCCTAAGGTGTCAGCTGCTTCCTCTTCTTGTCTTTTGGAGCAGCTGATCTTAGAATGCTCTCTCTGGGAGCCCTGAGCCTCCCTGTTGCACCTACCCTAAGGCCCCCATGCTGGACAGGCCGCATGTAGGCATGTCAGTGGAGCAGAGGCTGAAGGTGGCAAGTGGGTTTTGGTGGGGATGGGGACCCAGAAAGCACCCTGAGCATTGCTTGCATCAGCATCCCCCAGAAAAACAAAGACCCCTGAGCTCCACTCAGGACAAAGTGGATCAGAATTCCAAGGAATGTAGCCCAGGAACCTGCCTTAACAAGCACCTTGGGACTTTTAGACCCAATCTGAGAAACAGTGGAATGAGGAATAGACCAGCTTCGGTAGAGGGAAGAAGGGGATGGTGGATTTAAGTAAATAGGAAGAAAAGGACTTTTTGAAGCACTTCATTTTATAAGCAAGTGCAGTTGAACAGGAGAAGGCAATGGCAACCCACTCCAGTACTCTTGCCTGGAAAATCCCATGCATGGAGGAGCCTGGTAGGCTACAGTCCACGGGGTTGCAAAGAGTCGGACACGACTGAGTGACTCCACTTTCACTTTTCACTTTCATGCCTTGGAGAAGGAAATGGCAACCCACTCCAGTGTTCTTGCCTGGAGAATCCCAGGGATGGGGAGCCTGGTCGGCTGCCGTCTACGGGGTAGCACAGAGTTGGACACGACTGAAGTGACTTAGCAGCAGCAGCAGCAGTTGAACAAGTAAACAAACAGAAAGGAAGTGGATGCTGGAACAGGCACAGTATCTCCAGCTGGGCACTGGAGCTTGGCAGATCCCGGGAAGGTGGTGGAGGGGAGAGGGTCCTGCTGCTGACACAGGGCTGTCTCCCTGTGAATGAACATGGGGGATTTCATCACTCATCACACCTGAGCCTCTTATTGAAGCATCAGTTATGGCTCTTAGGGCCATCAAAGTCACCTTCCCTCCCCTGCCCTCCTCTACAAGGGAACCCTTCTGTGTTCGTGCACGAGAAAGAGAGAGAGAGAGAGAAAGCCCAGTCAGTAGGACCTAAGCAATCAAAGACCTGGCACTGATGGAAACAGACAAAAGACAGAGAGACAGGAGGATGCAGGGCTCTGTGCGCTGTTACTCGTGTTGATAAACGGTACTGACAACATGTAAGGCAGACGTGAACATGGGAGCCAAACATGTCACTCCGGAAGACTGTTTATAGGAATGTCCACTGAGCATCTTGAGAAACATATTGATAAGGACTGAACTGAATTAAATTGGATTCAATTCACAGTAATGAATCTGATCCTCTTAATCCTTTTAATCATTAGTGTCTTCCTCCCGGTAACCAAAAGTGTTTGAGGTTGTTGGTTTTTTTCCTCTTTAAGGAAATGAAAATAAAATACCAATGAAGTTTTTAAAAGAGGATTACCTAAGGGACTGCCCTGGCAGTCCAGTGGTTAAGACTTCACCTTTCAATGCAGGGGGTGCAGGTTCGATCCCTGGTTGGGAAGCTAAGATTTCACCCGCATTCACGCTAAAAAACCCAAAAGATAAAAACAGGAGCAATATTGTAACAAATTCAGAAAAGACTTTAAATAATCTTCCCCCCTCAAAACAAGAGGATTGCCTCAAACTAAACTATTAAGCTACATGTGGGGGTAGAAGCTGGGAGGAACATCAGCTCCTGCAGAATTGGGAAGGTAGCAACATCTCTATTGTGAAGTTATATATTTGATCTGCACACTTTTCTGTATTATGTTGTTGTTTAGTCCTTAAGTCCTGTTCGACTCTTTTATACCCCATGGACTGTAGCCCACCAGGCTCCTCTGTTCATGGGATTCTCCAGACAAGAATACTGGAACCAGTTGCCATTTCCTTCTTCAGGGGATCTTCCCAACCCAGAGATCGAATCCGCGTCTCTTCTGCACTGGCAGGCGGATTCTTTACCTGGTGAACTGTTGGTACAGGTACAGGGTGCTGAGGTGTTAAAGGAGAGGCGGCCGCAGTGTAGATGGGCCTAGAGGGGTTAGCTCCCAGAAGCCGCGCCGCCCGCGGGGGTCCTCCTCTGTGCACAGGTCAGGAACGCGGGAGGGGTGCTTCAGCTCCCGTGGGCTCACGCGGGTGCCGGGTGCCCCTTTAGTGTGCGTGGATGGGGCACACGATGGAGACTTGTGAACACTTGCGGGGCTCATTCTCTCCTGATTACTGAAAGGCTCGTTTGTTGGAGTCTCTGGAGCGAGATGTTTTCCTGGAATGCAGCTCTGAGCCCAGAGCGTGGAGACTTAAACAGCACGAAGCACAGAGCTGCCAAATGAATCTTTAGAGCTGCGACGCAAAGCCAGGACATTCCGAAGGCCTGAGCGGGAGGGAGGGAGAGGGCTGGGGGACCAGGGCGCGCGGTGCGCAGGGGAGGGGACTGTGGTCGGGAGGGCCGGTAGCGGCGAGATCCTGAGGCCTGAGCGGGGACCCTCAGAGCACCCAGCCCTTCCCCCGCTGGATGCGCGTCCCGTCCCGAGGCAGCCGGAGCTCTCTTGCCCTTCGCCCATGGTCTTTGGCGGCCCAGGCGCCCGCAGCCCCGCAGCCTTGGAGGAGCTGCGGCCGGAGAGAGGGGCGCGGAGACTTGGCACGGACGCTTGGCCCGCGGCCCGTCGGCACAGCGCCCGCCTGTCGGGTCCCGCCCCGGCCCGGACTCGGGGAACGCCCGCGCGTCCAGTACCCTTGAGTGCAGTTCTCCAGGGCGCAGTCCGCTGGCGCCGGGTTCTCCAGAACAAGCGTCTGCCTTATCCTTCCCGCGCACTGGCCAAGGCGCGCTCATCTCTCTCCAGCGCATCCGCTGCAACCATGGCCCCCTCCTCCGCTCGGCCCGCCTTCCTGGTCATGACCGCACTGGCGCTGCTGCTGCTGCTGTGCGTGGGCCCAGGTAAGGGGGCGATTTCACGGCGCTAACGCCCAGAGGAGGGCGCGGAGACCAAGGCGTACATCCCGAGTCCTGGCAAGGACCAAGAGTTGAAAGCGGTCTTGGGTTCTGCCCTTGCGCGGTGGGAAGTGGCAGAGTTCAGGGTCAAGGGCAGGGTCTCAGGTGTTCGCGGCAACCGTGGGAAAAGAGGCGGAGGAGCCTTGGACAGAACGCTAGGGGCAAGGCGCAGTGGGCGCTGTAGGCAGGCGGCACCCAGAACTCAGAGGAGTCAAAGGGCCTTCATCCCCAGGATCCCTTCCAGGGTTCCCTTCCAGGCGCCTCTGCTCAGTTAAGTTCGAGGCCTGCAAATCTGCAAGAGCAGGAGCAGGGCCTCACCTCCTGGCTGGGGAAAAGCTCTGAAAGGAGAAATTCTTCAACGTCTCTACTTCTTGGAGGCCCTCTTGAATGGATTGGATCCCAGTTCTTTCCCTAGAAAATGCGTGCATTCACGCACAGGCTGCAGATGAAGTGGGTGGGGTGTGGACTTCTGAACCCTGGGAGCCCACAGAGCCCACCATAGGGAGGTTTCACCCTGAGCGCTCTCTTCCCTCTTGCCATCCTTTATGGCTCAGGAGTGGCCTCCTGCAGGCAGGGGTGCCTTTGCAGGTATGAGAGGTGGGGTGGTGACCCCAGGTCTACTGGGAAGATGCAAGGGCTGGAAGGTGGGAGGGTGACCTGCTCAAGAGCCTGAGACTGAAGTTTCTTGCACCACAAAGCAGCCAAGCAAGGTGGGTGGAAAGGCAGGACCCCGTTGGCTGCTGAACATCTGTGTTTTGGGTGGTCAGCACAAGTAGGGAACAGCAAACATGGGCCAGAGGAGCAATGGGAGCCCTGGGGGGCATCAGCACAACAGAGGGGCTGGGGTGACTGCTTTTCTAATTTAGGACCACAAGGGAGGCCAGTCAATCACTCCCCATCACCTGATTTATCACCTCCCACTTGTTCCTCCCATTTTAAGAACCACATCTGAATACAGCAAGTGGACATGATCTAGAAACCCATTCTTTTCAGGACTTGTATTTTATTTCATTTATACCAAGACTGCAGTGATAGGAGTTAGTTAAAATATTATGTTCATTGAGCTGGAATGTGAAAGTTCTTATGACACCAAATAAAAATCTTTATGTAAAGTCCTCAAGGTGATTTTATGACACCCAAAAGCATTTAATGGAGAAAGGGACCATTGCCCTTTCTTGATCAGTTTATCATGAGCTTCAAAGGGGGCATCTTGAAATTCCAAACCTGCTGGGAGATGAAATGCCAGGGAGCTAAACTTGATCAACTCAGGAGTGCTTATGAGCACAGCCTGGAAATGGTGACCAGTGGTGTTGGGGTAGAACTCCATGATGCCACAAGACAAACCCCACAGCGGCTCATTCATTCTTTATTCCTTTCTTCAAATAAAGTTATCGTGGTGTCCACGTTCATGCATTGAAATTTGCAGTTCAGTGGGCATTAACTGGCACCATGGCACCACTGATATTTATCATTTTAGGACTTGTTCACCCTTTTCAATTGTGTAGCTGAATCTGATGAGGCTCACCTTTCTGGGGTAGTAGTGACACAGATTTGCTAGGAGAAATTGCAGCTTCAGCACAAATGCCACTCAGATGGTAAGGAATCTGCCTGCAATGTGGAAGAGCTAGGTTCAATCTCTGGGTCAGGAAGATCCCCTAGAGGAGAGCATGGCAACTCATTCCAGCATTCTTGCCTGGAGAATTCCACAGACAGAGGAGCCTGGCAGGCTCCAGTCCAAGGGGACGCAAAGAGCTGGGCATGACTGAGCAACTAATACTTTTCACTTTTCAGTTCATCAGTATTAAAGCGCTCTTACAGAATACAGACGGAGGGGTGGTACTTAATTCAGCAGGCTACTCTGAGTCATTGGAGACTCACGTATATTAAGATGCTAAAATATGCTCAGATTCGTGCCCTGTCCATGTTGGCAAATGTAGATTCCTTCGCTGGCTCTTGAGGTTGGGAGGGAAGCACAGACTGAAAGTGGTCCCACCCCGTGTAACGGAACCTCCTGTGCAGCAGCCTCCCCACTGCTGACTCACAGCTGATGCTCAGATACCTCTAGTGACTCTGGATGGGAAGCTTCTCTGGTGATTTGCTCCAGCCTTGGGTGGCTGTCCAGTGCTGGCAGCCTGCTGCCCACCCTAATCTATGGCCCAGTGGCATCCTAGAGCCATCCATTGCTCTGCTTCCAGAAGTTTCTTTCCTCTAGTTAAACATCTATGTGTGTGTGTGTGTGTGTGTGTGTATGTGTGTGTGTGTGTGTGTGTGTGTGTGTGTTAGTCACTCAGTCATATCCAACTTTCTACAGGGCTACAGCCCTGTAGCCCACCAGGCTCCTCTGTCCATGGAATTCTCCAGGCAAGAATACTGGAGTGGGTTGCCATGCCCTCCTCCAGGGGATCGTCCCAACCCAAGGATCAAACTCGGGTCTCCTGCGTTGGCAGGCAGATTCTTTACCGTCTGAGCCATCAGGGAAGCCCCAGTTAAACATCTAAATTCCTTTAATTTGTCATACACACACGCAGGCCGATTGTTCCTCCTGGACTTTTTCCTCTTTCTAAAACTTTTTCCATTTGCCAGAACTCCTATTTTTCTGTGACTGTCTGAAGGTCACATGTTAGCACCTGAACCAAACAGTAAAACAGGTGGGCTGATCAGAGACAAGCTGAAACACAGGCAGGACAAATATTTCCTTTATGCAAGACACTTTCCTTTTATTTATGCTGCCTAAAATTGTACCTGCTTTTTAAATAACCACATCTCTGTAGACTGACTGGAAGTATAGATGATGATTCTAAATTCAGACCACTGCCCACTTAGCCCACTGCCCAGAGATACCAGCCCTCCTCTGAAGACATGAGGGTGGCCCCACTGTGTTCTCCTCTTGCACTGGGACCCCTAGAGTTCCCCGCAAACCTGGCTCCCTATTCTAAAGGCAGGTAGGAGGCACCCAAATCCAAACACCTGTGGGGAGCTTGAGAGGTAAAGTGTCCGGGGTCTGCCAAGTGACCTGAATCTGGCAACATTCAAATACTAAATCTGTAAACATGGGGCACCTAAGAAAACACACTTGCCGGTCACGTTTGGTGGTGAGCAACCAATTGGTGAGCAGCCAATTTGTGACTTTTGGCTACAAATGTGTTTTTTTTCCTCCCCAGCTACATAATAAATTCTTAAAGCAGAGTTTCTTAGTCTTCTTTGGGCCCCACACACTTCTGAAAGTCTGGCTGGAGCTCTGGCTCCTATTCCCAGAAGACCACACCTTTGCAGCTGCAAATTGGTCCACAGTTGGGGAGGGCAGGACCTGCTGAAGATACCAGCATCTCAGCATCTCCATCCTTGGGCCAGACTGTGGCTAATACACCTAAGGATGTTCTGCTCAGTCTTTACAAGGCTGTGCTCTCTCCCAGGGCCTCTGGTTCCCCCTCCACAGGACAAGCCTCATTCCTGTAAGTAGCACTTAGAGACCAGAGGCTTCCACAGTCTTCAAACCAGCTCACGGGCCAGAGGGGGCCTTCCATGTGATCAAACTCATCATTTCCTATTAAACGATTGGGCAGGTTATAAACACTTCTAGATCTGAATATAAACCACAGTAAATGGTACAAATTATGCCTGATTGTAAGACAGTCAGGGCAAGTAACAACACAGGGCTGAACTTTGAGAGCACTGAGGCACGTTCCTTGGCTTGTGGTGGAGAAACCCCACTTCTGCCTTCATCTTCTCATGACTGCCATCTGTGTGGTGTCACCTGTTCTTGTAAGGACGTCAGTCATTGGATTTAGAGCCCAGCCTAAACCCAGCATCATGTTACCTCCAGATCCATAACTCATTACATCTGCCAAGACCTTATTTTCAAATAAGTTCCCACAGTGAGATTCTGGGTGGTATGAATTTGGGGGGACTCTATTCAGTAGACTGTACCATGAAAAGTAAAGCCTACAGGCAGGTACATATGACAGATAGCTGCCTGAATATTATTTAATTTTTTTTAAGTTTTATACTAGAATATGGGCTTCCCAGGTGGCTCAGTGATAAGGTTTCAGCCTGCCAATGCAGAATTTGATCCAGGGTTCAATCCCTGGGTGGGGAAGATCTCCTGGAGGAAGAAATGGCAACTCCTCACTCCAGTATTCTTGCCTAGAGAATCGCATGGACAGAGGAGTCTGGTAGGCTACAGTCCATAGGGTCACAAAGAGTCGGACATGACTGAACAACTGAGCACGCATGTATACATAGCCAGTTAACAATGTTGTGATAGTTTCAGGTGAACAACAGAGGGACTCAGCCGTGCATGCCCCTAACTCCTGGTGACTGCCTGAATACTATGATAGAAGGGCTCAAAGGACAACGTTATTTTTCCTGGAGAACAGTTCAGATGGTCTCCAGTAGCTCAAAGTGTCCTGCTCAGCCGTAGTCCTTGTCACCAGTTTGAGCAACGGGCAGCCTGAATGGCCTTTTCTACACAACAGGAAATGCAGCAAGCATTGGATACCAAGCTGCCAAAGCAGGATAGGGGTATGAAGTGAGTTTTTTCCAATGTGGATTTTTGCATGTGAGAAATTTAAGGGTGCAGTACAACCCTGAAATGATTTCTGTCTTCATTCCTTCAGGCGGCATAAGTGGAAATAAACTCAAGTCGCTGCTTCGGAAACGAGAAGGTAAATACAGCCTACATGGATAAGGGGGCATTCTTCAGTGGGTTGCAGGGAAACAGGGATGTTGATCTGTTCACTGGAGGCTTGTGTTTGGAAAATGGAAAGTGTTTACTCCTTAAAAGGTTAGCAGATAGAAGGGTTGGTTCTGTGGAGATGTAGTGCGGTATTTCATCAGATAAATATTATTGCCAGTTAATGCTTCTCTGAAAGCTGTCAGTGTAGATTCAAAAATAAAAGGAACAGAGCGGCAGTGTTCAGGGAAGGCTGTTTTAGAACCCTGATGCCCTTTAGAGCACATGCCTGAGTCTAGAGCACACACAGCCTTAGTCCTGGGGCAGTGCAGAGTGGGCTTGTGGGCGTCCTCCATACCCGAGTGGCCCGTGGGAGAGGGTTAACCGGAAAGACCGTTGTGTTGCTGACACCTGTTGTGAAGAGCATGCCTCAGGTAGTGGTGGTAGCACATGAACAGTCTGGGACCCATGCAGGTGAGTCCTGGCCCCTGCAATGGGATACATCATCCTGTGGTCCTGTCAACACCATTCTCCCTCGGAACATGTGTCTTCACCTGGATAACAGGAAGTTATCTGTCCCTTAGAATGGAGACTAAATTTCTGAGGTGAACTTTTGCCACTTATTCTTTTCCCTGAGTTAATGGGGCTTCAGGAGGTTGAATTTGAAGTCTGTTCCCCGGTGTGGGGCCCGGTGCTCATACAGCTACTTCCCAGGGGGTCTGCAGTGACCCCCCCTCCACCTGACACACACCTGCTGAGCACATGTGGCCCCTCTCGGTATGGAGAGGGACTCCCAGCGTCTCCCCAGCTCTTCCAGCCGCTCCTGAGGCCCTCGTCCACCCCTGACCTCCCAGGCCCCTCAGACGGCCCCCTCCCTGGGCAGGGCAGCCATCTCCCAGGGATACCAGGGCTGATAGGAGTTCTGGCAGGACTACCTGTGGAAGGGATACCAGAGAGAAAGTGACCGAGAAAATCACGACTCCTCTGTGTATACCTTCAGCGTTTATCCAGCTCAAGCCAAGAAACACATATTGAGCGCCTACTGTGTGCAAAACAGTGTGACAGGCCCAGAGGAAAATGCCCAGACAAGCAGGCGGTGAGAATACAAACGTGCTGGTATTTACCCATGTGAGCAAGGACACAAGGGCACTTGACTTCCTTTTCCTGTGCGGCCTCCATGCCAACCTCAAGACAAAGACCATCCAGCCAGCGTCACAGATGAGGGGACAGGGGCTCAGAGCTGGTCGGCAGGGCCAGCCCAGGACCCAGAGCTTCCCTGAGTGTATCTGCAGGAGTGGGGCCCTTTCAGCACTGAGCCCATTAACAGAAGGCATTCTGGGAAGCCGTGGGAAAGCAAGGGTCACCCAATTAAGAGGCAGTCCAATCATCGGTGGTCACACAGTGGGACCCCAGGTGGCACCGCTTGTCCCCGCAGCCCTGCTGGACTCACCTGGCTGGCCTGCCCAGGGCCCCTTGTTCAGCTCTCTCTCCCCTGGACTCCTAAGCAGGCCCAGAGGGCTCTAGTTTACTTGGACAGTGAACACCCACCAGGCAGCACTGGATCCACCGTGGTTTCTTGACAGCAGAACCCACAAGGAAGTACCAGCCCCTATCCAGGGCTGGACCTGGGTCTGGGGTAGCCAGGGGCTGCAGAGGAGGAGCTAAATTCGGTTCCTGCCCCAACCCCAGGCCTGTGATATGGCAGTGCCCAGAGGGCAGGGCTGGCTACCCCAGAGCCCAGGGTGGGACCTAGTGAGGGAGCCCGTACTGTACCGCGTCCTGCAGGAAGGATGTGCCAGAGCATCTCCTGCCAGGTGGGGTGGGAGGGGATGTGGAAGAGTGATTCACCCCAGTGAGGAGAGAAATCATCTTTGTACTTGGTGGGGGGGGGATCCCCTCGTTTCAGCCCCTGCTCCCACTACGACACCGGTGGCTGTCCAGGAGAGCAGAGCCAAGGAGTTCCTGAGCAGCCTTAGGAGGCCCAAGAGGCAGCTGTGGGACCGCTCGAGGCCAGAGGTGCAGCAATGGTACCAGCACTTCCTGTACCTGGGCTTCGACGAGGCGGTGGGTGTCTTAGCTCCTTCGGCAGGAGGGGTGGGGCCTGGGAGAGTGGGGGCTGGTGCAGAGGCCTGGCTTCCCCTGGTGGGGATGAGGGTTGGGGGGCAGAGGCCTGGATCCCATGGGGATGGGTGGGACAGAGGGCTGGCTTCTTACAAGGCAGAGTGGAGTTGAGGGGCAGAAGCCTGGATCTTCCTGAGGAAATGAGGGTTGTGGTGCAGAGGCCTGATTCCCATGGGGGTTGAGGATGGAGGTGGGGAAAGGAGGCTGGCTTCCTACAGGGCAGGGTTGGGGGGCAGAGGCCTGGCTCTCCGTGGGAGGATGAGGGTTGGGGGTGGAGGAGAGGCTTGGATTCCCACCAGATGGTGGGAGGGCATGCAGGGAAACGAGCAGAGAATGAAGTTCTGCTATTTGCTCTGAAGTCAAAGCCAGAGCTGCCAGGCACTGGACCACGTGACCGTCAGGTGTAAGGGTGTTGGCTGGAATTTTCCACCCTGCTGTGCCCAATGGGATCCCTCCCATCAGGGTTTGGTAGCAGAATTCCAGAGACTTCCCTGCCCAGAGAGGCTGGGACTTAGATTCAGGGAGAGTCTGATTTTTTTAGGAACTCTCTGACCGTATCTGTACGGTTTTATCTGAGTGTGAGTAAATGTGAGGATCCAGTAAGGTTCTAACATATGCACAGATGGGACTAGAAGGACATGCACCCAGACACCAGTAGGGATTGGCAGTGGAAACAGCCCCTTTCCCTTTGTCTCCCTTCCACCATGCTTTTTTAAAATGTGAGTCTGCATTATTTCTGTATTTATAAAATATTTTTTAAGCTTTTTGAAAAAAATTATTTTAAGGCAAAACCTTAAACAAGATTATAAAATGAGGAAAACCAAAGAATGAGGCTACTACTCCATGTGACAAACTGCAGTATTGTGAGTCAAGCAAGCCATCTTCTTTTGAAAGCAGAGACTGGTGGGGGTGGTGAGGGTGGTAGAGGTCAGAACCCCAGGCCAAGCAGATGAAGAGGGTGGAATTGTGCCCACGTAGTCAGTGTTTGTGGCCTGAGTCGGCACACCAGACCTGTTTGAGCATCACTACAGTTGTGAGAGAGTCACCACCAGACACGCCCTGAGGCTGCAGTGTGATTCTGTTCACCACCATTTACTAAGCCCATAGCCTGTGCAGCAGCCCAGGCAGGACTCAGGGTCAGCGTCTGCCACACTAGACGCCTAGTGCTGGGGGCGGGCCCAGTTGTTACTGCATTGGGCAGATGTCCGCTTTCTTTACCAAAAAAGAAGAATGCCAAAGTCTGGGGTATATTCAAAACTCACAGGTAGGGGTTCAAGGGAAGGGGTGCATATGCCTTTGGGGACTAGGCTTTCAGCAGTGCTCTCCTGCTGGTTAGAACTGACCTCTGGCCCAGGGATGCTGTAGCCAGGAGTAATTATTTTTTTAAGTACTATTTATTATTTTTTATTGAAGTATAGTTGAGAAGTACTCTTTTATTGAAGTACGCTTGAAAGTCCCTTGAACTGCAAGGGGATCAAACCAGTCAATCCTAAAGGAAATTAACCTAGAATATTCACTGGAAGGACTGATGCTGAAGCTGAAGCTCCAGTACTTTGGCCACCTGATGACTCACTGGAAAAGACCCTGATGCTGGGAAAGATTGAGGGCAAGAGGAGAAGGGGGAAACAGAGGATGAGATGGTTAGACAGCATCACCGACTCAATAGACATGAATTTGAGCAAGCTCCAGGAGATAGTGAAGGTCAGGAAAAGCCTGGCGTGCTGCAGGTCACGGGGTCACAGGGAGCTGGACATGACTTAGTGACTGAGCAGCAACAGCTGATTTACAACGTTGTGTTAGTTTCAGATACACACGCACATAGATATGTTCTTTTTCGGGTTCTTTTCCCTTGTAGTTACTACAGGATATTGAATATAGTTCCTCCTTGTGCTGTACGGTAGGACCATGTTGCAGGAGTTTCTATTAGGGGTCATTCATTGTTGAAGAAAAACAGCAGAGAAACACCACCAGTAAAATGTGCTCTGGGAAATGGTGTCCTTAATCCCATCCTTTCTCACCCTCTTCTCCAGAAATTTGAGGATGACATCAGCTATTGGCTGAACAGAAATCGGAATGGGCACGACTACTACGATTACTACCAGCGCCACTATGATGAGGACGCGGCCATCGGCCCCCGGAGCGCCCACAGCTTCCGGCACGGAGCCAGTGTGAACTACGACGACTACTGACCACCCCTCCGGGCAGGCTTAGGCCGTGGGCTCTGCTCAGCACTCGGGCTGTGTCTGCCGTGTCTAGTCTTGGCCCATCTTCCCTACTCGCTTTCTATGGCCAGAAAGGAAGCATTAACACAGAAAATATAGAGGCCTTTCGAGAGTCCATGCAAGTTCCTAACACTGTATTCCATTTAAAACTAGAAATAAAAGCATTTTGTTTAAAAGTCTGAGTTTGAAAGTCTGAATGAAACTTAAGCTGACGAGACTTTTCCTTCCCTGGATGTTTCTCAACCTCTCAGAGGCACCAAGTGTGACCCTCCAAAGAGTCCCTACCATCCCAAGATATGGGATGGAGCAGGGGTCTTCAGTGTGTTAGAATTCAGTCCACACTAAATGCAAACAAGCAAAACCCAGCAAGAAAATTTATTGGAAATCATTTAAGATCACAGAACACAGTTTGGAGGATCTAATCATTGATGTGGTTTTGCAAGTTTGATTGCTCTTCCATGGCCTGAGCCAGAACTGGACCTGTTTAGTATTATTAGGCAGGAAAAATGGGTAATAGAAAAACCACTAAAGTTTGGTTGATTTCAGAGCTTCACTTACGTTAAGAAATTAAACCTTGTCTAATGAGTCCAAGATTTAAGAATATCCTTTGCATCGTGTTTAAACAACCTGAGTGAATGGAAAAGGGGGGTTGGGTGAAGGGAGGGGAGGGAGATGGGGAGGTGACCCCTGCAGAGGGGAGGGGCCCTCAGCATGGTTCTTGTACTCACAGACCCTCTGACAGCCTGCTGGAAGCTTTCTCACAAAACTGCCACGTGATTTGTACATAATCTCTGAGACACCCTGATATTCACAGGCTGCAGGTAATGATCCCCCGGGCTTGGTGGCAGATACCGCCTTCAGGAGAGCAGTGTTTCTGGACAATCCTTTGGAATCCCTACAACTTTTAAAAATTGGTGGAAAAACACACACAACATAAAATCTCCCGTTTTGAGCATTTTTTGGTGCACAGTTCAGGTACACTACGTTCATTCACATTGTTATGCAACTGTTACCAATCTCCATCTCCAGAGCCATCTCATCTTCCCCAAATAGGTAGTCTGTGCATGACACCATAAGTCCCCAGCCCTGCTCCACCTTCTTTCTGTCTGCATGGATTTGACTCCTCTAGAGACCTCCTGTAAGTGGAATCACACAGTATTCATCTTTTGTTACTAAACTCAATATTTCACTGAGTATTATGTCCTCAAGCTTCATCCCCCTTGTAGCATACTGCATTTCTTCCCTTTTTAAGGCTGAGGAATATTCTATTTTGTGTGCAGACCACTCTTTGTTTATCTACCAACAGACACTGGGTTCCTTCCACCCTCCAGCTGGTGTGACTAATACTATGAACACAGTCTGCAAATACCTCTTTCTGTCCCCACTTTCAGTTCTTTGGGGCACATACCCAAAAGTAGAATTATTGGATCATAAGGTAATTTGTTTTGTTTTTTGAGGAACCACCATTTGTTTTCCAAATCAGCTGTACTACTTTATATTTTAATATAAAAGAGTTGTAATTTGCTGTTCAGTCGCTCAGTCATGTCTGATTCTTTGTGACCCCATGGATTGCAGCACGCCAGGCTTCGCTGTCCATCTCCAACTCCCAGAGCTTGCTCAAACTCATGTCCACTTGAGTTGGTGATGCCATCCAACCATCTCATCCTCTGTTGTACCCCTCTCCTCTTGCCTTCAATCTTTCCCAGCATTAGGATCTTTTCTAATGAATCAGCTCTTCATATCAGGTGGCCTAACTATTGGAGCTTCAGCATCAGTCTTTCCAATGAATATTCAGACTGATTTCCTTTAGGACTGACTAGTTTGATCTCCTTGCAGTCCAGGGGATGCTCAAGAGTCTTCTCCAATACCACAGTTCAAAAGCATCAATTTTTTGGCACTCAGCTTTCTTTATAGTCCAACTCTCACATCCATATATGACTGCTGGTAAAACCATAGCCTTGACTAGACGGACCTTTGTTAGCAAAGTAATGTCTTTGCTATTTACCATCAGGGAAGCCCAAGAGTTGTAATAGGAAAGAGCTTTTGTATTCTGTACAAGTTAGTCACTGAAGGGATGTTGCCTTTAAGCCTATATTACATATAATGGCCCATCTTGGGCACCCCTGCTTCCCAGATAATGAGCATGAAGCTAAAATACCTTTGTTTACCTCCCAGGAAACTTCCTGAGTAGGCCTACCTGTGAGTGTCTACAGGAAGATGAAATTCACATGCAGCCTCCAGAGGCTGCTGGTGGGGGAATGGGGAGGTTGAACCAGAAATGTGTGGCTGTAGTCCCTCCCCCTTAGTATAAAAGGAGCCTGACGCTAACTCAGGCAAGATGGTTCTCTGGGGATGTAACTCCACCATCTCCTGCATCTGCTGGCTTTCTGGATAAAGTCACAATTCTTTGCCCCAGCAAGTCGTCTCTAGACTTATTGGCCTGTCCTTTGGGTACGAGATTGGACTCTGTAATAGAGTTACATTCAGACTTGCTTCTGTTTCTTAACCACTATGGTGCTGCTCTAACCCCAGTGTGGTGTTGGGGAGGGGGCTGGGCAGTGGTGGAGAGCATGTCTTAGTTTCATTCCTAATGTTAAATGTTGCTCTGCTTCTCCATATATTATGTTTGCTGGGCATTTTTGGTAGATGCCTTTTCTCAAGAAAGTTACTATTCTTTTAAAAATATGCTAAGAAGATTTTAAAATGTCATATGGATGCTGAATCCTAGATTATCTGTTGATAAATCATCCTTTAAAATCTGTTAATTAACAATTAAATTAATAGAATTTTAATATTAAGCAATTGAATTGTGACCCCATGGACTGTAGCTGGCCAGGCTCCTCTGTCCATGGGATTCTTCAGGCAAGAATACTGAAATGGGTTGCCATTCCCTTCTCCAGGATATCTTCCCGACCCAGGGATTGAACTCAAGTCTCCTGCATTGCAGGCAGATTCTTTACTGTCTGAGTCATCAGTGAAGTGGAATAAAACTAACTTGATCATGCTTTTTTTCATTGTCAGATCTGGTTGGATAATATTAGTTCAGAATTTTTACATCCATATTCATGAGGAAGATTGGCCTGTAGTTTTGTTTCTGGTTCTGTTGTGGTCAGTTTGGGTGTCTGGCTTATACCGGATTCCTAAAATGAATTATTTTATGATATTTCTCCATATAAGGATGGAATTCTCTGAAATGGGAGCATTCTGATAAAGCCATTTGGATGGAGTGTTTTCTTCATGGTATTAATAAAATTTTTGACTATTTGAATGCATTTATTTTGCAGGTTAAGGATTATTTTAATTTTATTTTAATTTTGTTTCTTTCCTTGAATTTGTTTTGCAAAATTCTGTCTAGGTAGTCATTGATTATATGAAAGTTTAGAAGTGTGTTGAGAATTGCTTTTAATATCCTTTAATCTTTATTTCTCTGTAGCATCTGTGGTTGTTTTTCATTCCATTTGTGCCTTTAAGAAAATCTTTTCAAGCATTTGTGCCTTTGTTTTTAACGAATCTTTTCAAACATTCAGTTTTTGCCCTGTTGATGTGCTCTTTGGTACATCTATGTCACAAATTTCTGTTCACTCATTTTCCTTTCTTCTGCATCTGTGGGTCTTTGATTTATCTCAGTTTTGAGGCTTATTTTTTTCCAAAAGCAAATACTTACTATTCTAAGTTTCCTCTTCAAGAACTGTATTCCATGAGCTTGATGTGAAAAGCTAAATGATGAAATCACCTAATTTCAATTATAATTTCTCCTTTGACCCATGAGTTAATTATAAGTGTTATTAAATTTCCAAGTGAATGAATTTTTCTAATTATCTTATTGGCTTTGTTTTCCTACTTAATTGCATTGTGTGTGTGTGTTTTTAATGTAGTCAGATCCTAATTCTTTGAAGTATACCAAGGCCAGCTTTACATCTGAGCTTGTGCCAGCCCAGCAAGGGTTCCTGTGTGCCTGAAAGGAATGTGTGTTTCCCAGACATCAAATGTAGTCAATCCATTAGCTCAAGCCCTGTTTTGACATTGTTCACATACTCTATTTTCTTACTAATATTTTTGGTTCATTTGATCTACTGACTCTGATAGGTGTGTTGAAATCCAACGTTGGATTTAACTAGTTTTTTGTTTAATTTCTGTCAATCTGGCTTCATAGAAAGCTATGGTCTTCCCAGGTGCTTCTAGTGGTAAAGAACCTGCCTGCCAGTGCAGAGGACGTAAGAGACGCATGTTTGATCCCTGGGTCTGGAAGATTCCTTGGAGGAGGGCATGGTGACCCACTCCAGTATTCTTGTCTGGAGAATCCCATGGACAGAGGAGCCTGGTGGGCTACAGTCCATAAGGTCACAAAGAGTTGGACACGAATGAAGTGACTTAATATGTATACACATATTCACATGGGACATGATAAATTTTTTCCAGTGAATGGAGTTACTTATTTTTATGCGTCACATTGCCTTATTTCTAATAATGTTTTTTGCCTGAATTCTCTTTTGCTATCAATATTTGCCTTCTGTTGACAACTAATTGCCTGTTCTCTCTTTTCCATAGTTTGACTTTTTATCTTCCTGTGTGCTTTAGGCGTGTTTTTTGTAAAGAGTACATCACTGAAATTGTTTTTTGCTTTTTTAAAATAGGGTATAACTTTTAAGGTCTGAACAGGAGAATTTAGTTCATTGACATGTATTATGATTAGTGATTTTTGCCTATAACATTACACTTTGAACTTGGCCCATTTTACCTGTTCCTCTCCTCCCCTTTCCTCCTGTCTTGCCATCATTTGGACTCTTTTGTTTTCCTTTACGTCTTTCTTTTCCTTTCACTTCCTTTGAAGGTTATTTGGATCTGTTCTATTAGTGTTTGCCCATTTAATCCATGTTTAACAAGTTATAGGCAGTCAATAGCCATAGTCATCTCCTGGACAATACAAGGACCCCCAAATACTTCATTTTGTGATCTCCTCTCCCAATGTATAAGCTCCAATAACTCAGCATTTAAAATCTAGTCTACTGGGCACTTCCCTGGTGGCTCAGTAGTTAAGAATTTGCCTTCCAAAGCAGGGGATATGGATTCAATCCCTGGTCCAGGAAGATCCCCCGTGCCATGGGGCAACTAAGCCCGTGCACCACAGGTAATGAGTTCACGTGCCCCAACTGTTGAAGGCTCTGTGTGCCCTAGAGCCCTATGCTCCACAGCAAGAGAAGCCACTGCAACGAGAAGCCTGAGTACTGCAATGAAGAGTAGCCCCCGCTCGCCTCAACTAGAGAAAAGCCCATGCGCAGCAACAAAGCCCTAGCACGGCCTAAATAAACAAATAAAAATCTTGTCTTCTTTATTGCCCCATGTTAGTTACCTTTGCCTCACTTACAGTCACTAGCTTGTTTAGATGTCACATGTCATATCCAGCATGGCTTACAATCTCTCCTTGAGACTCAGACCCTACATCTGAGCTCCTCTTCATTTGACTTTAATACCATCCTCTAAAACCCCTTTAGTGCAGGTCCTTTGATGGTCAACTCCCCAAGTCCACACGTTCCGTTGTGTGCTTGGGTCAGGGTTTTGGTTGAGTTAATCAGCACTTTGGAGACACTATGCTACAGCTGTGTGGCCTCCACTGCTGTGTGAAGGGTTTCACCATAACCTGTCATCTTAGGCAAAAATTCATGTTTTCTGAAATATATATATTATACATATTTTCCATATATATGTATACAACAGCTTTTATACTACATTTGTCCTCCCCACTGCTTTATATAACAGATGCACCTCGATTACTTACATCTATGTCTGTGTATTTGTACTGCTTGGGGTTATTGGGCTTCATCTCAGGGTTGCTGTTTTTCAACAAATTTGGAAAAATTCTGTTCATTTGAATGTTACTTCTCCCCTATTCCATTATTTCCTGAACTTTATTCAGGTTATAAATTTTACTATGCTCCCTTCTAAAAATATACTTGAAAGAGATGAAAGTGTTAGTCACTTAGTCGTGTCTGACTCTTTGCAACCCCATGGACTGTAGCCTGCCAGGCTGCTCTGTCCATGGGATTTCCTGGCAAGAATACTGGAGTGGGTTGCCATTCCATTCTCCGGGGGTTCTTCCCTACCAAGGGATTGAACCCCGGTCCCCTGCATTGCAGGCAGATTCCAGCCTCTGAAGTCTTTGCAGGTCAATTCTGGCTGGCCCCACTGCTTCTTACTCATGGTGTCTTGCCTTCTTGATGTCATGTGATTTCTTTTTTTCTTAAATTAAATTTATTTATTTTAAAATGAAACAAAGATGGATATTTTTAATGATAAAAGGTACAATTCACAAAGAAGACAGACATCATAAACACCTAACAACAAAAAACCAAAGATACATAAAGCAAAAATCAGCAGAAATATAAGGGGGAAAAAATATAGTGACATCTTAACATTTCTCTGAGAATATTTTATCAAGTGCAAAAAAAATAAGAATAGGAGCATCTTGAATTATGTCATTAATAATTTAAATATAACAGATTTCTATTTATATTAATCTTATATCCTACACAAATATATTTAAAATTTTGTATCTCATACATTGTTAAATATCCATAGGGCATTTAGTAAAACTGGCAAAAGGGTAAACATTACTAAATTTAAAAAAGTATAATTCTTTATTTTGTGATTCAGTTATACATATACACATATATTATTTTTGAAATTATTTTCCATTATATATTATTACACATATTAACTGCAGTTCCCTGTGCTAAACATTTGCTTGTTGCATGTCTATTTTTTAAAATTAAAAATCTAGCATTGTATTCATACTAAGTCAAACAAGTGGAAACAAAATATCATTAATTTTTGTTAGGCAAAAATTCATAAGTTTTCTAAAATAGATATTATTTATATACATGTATACAAGAGCTTTTGTACTGTACTTGATAAAGGCTTAAGAAAGAACATCAAAAAAAGAGATGGAGAAATTGTAAAACAAAAACTAAACAAAATGGCAGCACTGAATATGAAATAGAAAAAGTGAAACAAACTAGACAAAAGTAAAAGATCCTCATATAATCCAGTTGTTTGTAAATGTGGCTGCTCCTTAGAAACATATCTGGAGCTCTAGTGAAATAAAAGTAATACCTAGACATTTGTATTTCTCAAAAAATTCCAAGATAATTCTGATATCATCTGGGTTTTAAAAAGTGATTACAGTTTTTTTCTATTAAATGGTGGTTTGGATGATATAGAATTCTGTAACTTTTCTGTTGACCAATCATGATACAATGGTTTTAAGTGAGTAACGGTTACATAACCACAATAGTGAAAGATGTTTATCAGTTTTCATAATCTATAGGTAGACCAAAAATAAAAGATAATTACAGTTGCAAGCCATAATGGGAACATGATTAACCTAACAATATAAAATAATTACATACAATTTTGGGGGGTCAAGCAGAGTGATGTGGTAAGTAGAAGTGCACACATGCTTTCGTCCACAGCCAGTCTATGTCTTATGGTTGGTGCAATTAATCCATTTACATTTAAAATAATTATCAATATGTATGATCTTATTATCATTTTCTTAATTGTTTTGGGTTTATTTTCTGTAGGTAAGTCTTTTCCCTCTCTTGTTTCCTGCCTAGAGAAGTTCCTTTAGCGTTTGTTGTACAGCTGGTTTGGTGGTGGTGCTGAATTTGCTTAACTTTTGCTTGCCTGAAAGGCTTCTGATTTCTCCATCAAATCTGAAGGAGAGTCTTGCTGGGTAGAGTATTCTTGGTTGTAGGTTCTTTCCTTTCATCACTTTGAATATATCATGCCATTCCCTTCTGGCCTGTAGAATTTCTGTTGAGAAATCAGCTGATAGATAGCCTGATGGGAGTTCCCGTCTATGTTATTTGTTGTTTTTCCTTGTTGCTTTTAGTATTTTATCTCTGACTTTAATCTTTGTTGGTTTGATTACTATGTGTCTTGGTGTGTTCCTCCTTGGGTTTATCCTGCCTGGAACTCTCTGTGCTTCCTGGACCTGGTTGGATGTCCTGTGATTTCTATCCATAACGTGCTCATTATTTTTGGAACTGTTTTGTTCATGAATAACTGAAGCCTGAATTAAGTTGGACTCTTCCAATCAGCACTTGGATTTCTTGTTGCTTGAGGCCCAGAGTGCAGGTGCCAGGGCTAGAATGTGGGCATCTGCTAACTGGGACCCCTCAGTGTAGATTATCTCCATGTGTGTATCTGCAGACCCTCCCCTTGCGGTTCCTGTTCTCCTGATGCCCTCTCCCCACCCATGCATCCACCCCTCCCAGAGCATCCTCACTGTACGTTTCATTGTGATGGACTGATTTGACACTGACCCCACATCATGGTGGAGCCTCTGGTGGTTCAGCCTGATCTAGGTCATATAATCGGGCCTTTGTCTCCTGTCCCAAGTGCTGGGCAGACTTCAGAGAAGAATAGGCTCTGTGGGACTCTGCAGACTCCTCCAGGCAAAGTCTGCGTGCCCTTCATCTTGGCAATAATGCGTATGCTTGCTTGGTCGTGTCTGACACTTTGCAACCCCCATGAACTCTCGCCTGCCAGGCTCCTCTGTCCATGGGATTCTCCAGGCAAGAGTGTCGGAGTGGGTTGCCATTTGCTCCTGCAGGGATCTTCCCCACCCAGGGATCGAGCCTGTGTCTCTGGCATTGCAGGTGAATTCTTTACCGCTGAGCCATCGGGGAAGACAAGTTCATCTTGGGAATCTGCAAATCCCTGACTTTTGTATCATCTCAGACAGTGTCCCTAACCTTTTTGGCACTGGGGATGGATTTCTTGGAAGACAGTCTTTCCACAGACTAGGGTTTGGGGGAGTTGGTATTTGGATAATTCAAGTATGTTACATTTATGGTGTACTTTGTTTCTATTATTTTTACATCAGCTATACCTCAGATCATCAGGCATTAGATCCCAGAGGTTGGGAATCCCTACTTTCTAAGAGATGCATTTAAAAAAGATTTTTAAAAATCATATGTGGCATTTCATTTGCTCCCATTGGAGCATTGATAGCCCAGGTTATCTAATCTGCCCTACTGCTAGAGACTCCTGGTTGATTATTTATTAAAAATATTTTTTTTGATGTGGACTACTTTTAAAGTCTTTATTGAATTTGTTACAATGTTCCTTCTGTTTTATGTTTTTGAGGCATGTGGGATCTTAGCTCCCTAACTAGGGATCAGATGAGCACCCCAGCATTGGAAGGTGAGGTCTTAATAAGTAATATTTATTTTTGGTTGCACTGGGTCTTCATTGCTGCACAGGCTTTTCTCTAGTTGCAGCAAGTGGGGGGACTCTAGCGGTGCTGCATGGGCTTCTCATCGCGGTGGCTTCTCTTGTTGGGGAGCATGGGCTCCAGGCCTATGGGCTTCAGGAGTAGCAGTGTGTGGGCTCCAGAGTTCCGTCTCAGTAGTTGTGGTGTACTGGCCCAGCTGCTCCAAGCCATGTGGGGTCTTTCAGGACCAGGGATCGAACCCGTGTCCTATGCATTGGCAGGCGGATTCTCAACCACTGGACCATTAGGGATGTCCCCTGACCATTTACTTAAAATCCTACGGTCTTCACCATTTTTCTGTGTCTGGGAAATCTCTTCTAAAACTAATGCTTTTTAATGCCTAAACTAAAATGCACAATATTACAGATGAAAACAATTATATTAAAAGAGTTATTAACACTTTAAAACATGAATTAGTGATATAGTAACAAGTGTGCTTCTGAATGATACAAATAACAAGGTCTGCTGACACGTACGTGCTTAGTTGCTCAGTCGAGTCCAAATCTTTGTGACCCCATGGACTGTAGCCTGCCAGGCTCCTCTGTCCATGGGGATTCTCCAGGCAAGAATACTGGAGTGGGTTGCCATGCCCTCCTTCAGGGGATCTTCACAACCTGAAGTGGGTTGCCATGCTCTCCTCCAGCGAATCTTCCCAACCCAGGGATCAAACCCAGGTGACAGGTATACTAGGTGAAAAACTCCCAGGTAAGAACCAATACTATTGCAGTTTGTTGTCTACCATTATAAGCTAAATTTGAGTTGAGGGTTAGTAAAAACAAATAATGGACTTCCCTGGTGGCTCAGTGGTAAAGAAACCACCTGCAATGTAGGAGACGCAGGTTCGATCCCTGGGTAGGGAATATTCCCTGGAGGAGGAAATGGCAACTCACTCCAGTATTCTTGCTGGGAAATCCTGTTGACAGAGGAGCCTGGCAGGCTACAGTCCATGGGGTCACAAAGAGTCAGACACCACTTAGCAACTGAGCATACACACACGAAAGCAAATAATGCAGTGCTTTCCCTGACCCAGGGATGGAACGCTTGTCTCAGGCAACTCCTGATTGGCAGGCAGGTTCTTTACCATGAGCATCACCTGGGAAGCCTCATCAATACTATATATAATAGTGTGTGTATGTCAATCTCCAACTCCTAATTTATCCCTCCACCCCCTTCCCCTTTGGTAATCATAGTTTGTTCTCTATGTCTGTGAGTTCATTCTGTAAATAAGTTCATTTTTTGTCATATTTTAGATTCCACATATAAGTGATACAGTATGTGTCTTTCTCTGACTTACTTCACTTAGTAGGAGCATCTCTGGGTCCATCCATGTTGCTGCAAATGGCATATTTCATTCCTTTTTATGGCTGAGTAATATTTCACTTGTATATATCTATATACCATATCTTCTTTATCCATTCATCTGCATATGGACCTATAGATGGCTTCCGTGTCCTGGCTGTTGTAAATAGAAGAACATTGAAGTTCACATATCTTTTCAAATTAGAGTTTTCTCTGATATGGGCCCAGGACTGAGATTGCTGCGTCATGTGGCAACTCTACTTTTAGTTTCTTAAGGGCCTCTGTACTGTTTTCCATAGTGGCTGCACTAATTTACATTCCCATCAAAAGTGCAGGAGGGTTCCCTTATCTCCATGCTCTCTCCAGCATTTGTTGTTTATAGATTTTTTAATGGTGGCCATTCTGACTGGAGTAAGGTGATACCTCATGGTAGTTTCGACTTGTATTTCTCTAATTATTAGCAATGTTGAGCTTATTTTCATGTTGTCTATTGGCCATTCATTTGTCTTCTTTGGAGAAAAGTCTCTTTAGATCGTCTGCCCACTTTTTGATTGGGTTGTTTATTTTTTTTCTGCAATTGAGCTGTTTATATATTTTGGAAATTAATCCCTTGTTGGTGGCATTATTTGCGAATGATGATTTTGCAAATATTTTCTCACATTCTGTAGTTGTCTTTTCATTTGTTTACAGTTTCCTTTGCTGTGCAAAAGCTTTTATATTTAATCAGGTCCCATTTGTTTTTCATTTTTATTTTCATTTCTCTAGGAAATGGATCCAAAAAGATATTGATTTTTGTCTTCTATAAACTATCCAGTCTTACATTTAGGTCTTTAATCCATTCTGAGTTTATTTTTGTGTATGGTGTCAGGAAGTGTTCTAATTTCATTCTTTTGCATGTCCAATTTTCCCAGAGCCACTTACTAAAGAGACTTTTTCTCCATTGTATATTCTTGCCTTCTTTGTCAATTGTAGATTGTGTGAGTTTATTTCTGGGTTTTCTGTCCTGTTCCATTGATCCATGTTTCTGATTCTATGATAGTACCATGTTTTGATTACTTTGTAGCTATGTAGTGTATATAGTCTGATCTCTGGGTCGGGACGATCCCCTGGAGAAGGGGATGGCTACCCACTCCAATATCCTTGCCTGGAGAATTCCATGGACAGAGGAGCCTAGTGGGTTACGGTCCATGGGGTCGCGAAGAGTTGAACACAATTGTGTGACTAACACACACACAGAGTATAGTTTGAAATCAGGGAGCCTGATTCCTCCAGCTCTGTTTTTCTTTCTCAAGATTGCTTTGGCTATTCAAAATCTTTTGTGTTTCCACACAAATTAAAAAAATTTTGTTCTAGTTCTGTAAAAAAAAAAAAAAAGCCATTGTTCATTTGATAGAGATTGTATTGAATCTGTGTATTGCCTTGGGTTGAATTGTCATTCTGACAGTACTGACAGTACCGATTCTTCCAATCCAGAAACACAGTATATCTTTCCATCTGTTTGTCTTCTCTGAGTTCTTTCATCAGCATCTTGCAGGTTTCAGAGTATAGATCTTTTGTCTCCTTGGGTAAGTTTATTCCTAGGTAGTTTATTCTTTTTGATGGAACGGTAAATGGGATTATCTCTTTAATTTCTCTTTCTGATCTTTTGTCATTAGTGTATAGAAATGCGCCAGATTTCTGTGTATTAACTTTGTATCCTGCAAATTTAGTGAATTCATTCCTGAGCTCTAGTTGGCATCTGTAGGATTTTCTGTGTATAGTATCATGTCATTTGCAAACAGTGGCAGTTTTAATTCTTTTCCAATTTAGATTCCTTTTATTTCTTTTTCTTTGATTTCTGAAGATAGCACTTCCTAAACTATGTTAAATAGATGTGGCGAGAGTGGACGTCCTTGTCTTGTTCTTGATCTTAGAGAAAATGCTTTTAGCTTTTCATTGTTTCGAGTATGATTTTACCTGTGGGTTTGTTACACATGGCCTGTATCAGGTCGAGGTAGGTTCTCTCCATACCTGCTTTCTAGAGAGCTGATATCATAAATGGATGTTGACTGTTTTTATCAAAAGTATTGAGATGATCATGTGGTTTTCATTCAATTTGTTGATGTGGTGTTTCACACTAATTTGTGGATATTGAAAAATTCTTGCATTCCTGTGATAAGTCCTACTTGATCATGGTGTATGATCAAGTTTAATGTATTGTTGGATTTGATTTGCTAGTATTTTTTTTAGTATTTTTGTATCTATGCTCATCAGTGATGCTGGCCTATAATTTTCTTTTTGTGTGTGTTACCTTTGTCTGGTTTTGATACCAGGATGATAATGGCCTCATAGAATGAGTTTGGAAGTGTTCCTTCTTCAGCATGTTTTGGGAATAGCTTCAGAAGGATAGGTGTTGACTTTTCTCATATTTTTAAGAAGCATATGACACATGAGAGAGGATGACCAGGTCATCCAGGGGACCCCTGCTGGGGATGTCACACCCAGAGTGACCTGGTCACTCATTTACAAACAACTGAAGGCTGTATGGAGAAGGAGTCTTGTCCCTGGAGAGCCCGAGGGCACAACCAGAGCCCATGCCTGGATGCTCAGGGACGCTGAGGTTAGCTCAGAATTCCAAAGTTGGAACAGGCTGCTTCACAGAGTGAAAGCGCCCCCTAAAGAGTAAGTGAACCTTTGTCAAGATTGTTTATTGAAAATTCTGCACTTGCAAATGAAGATCTCTTACAGTTTGAGGTCACGGGATGGACATCCATTGGCGTTCTTCATGGGCAACACACCGTCCTCCACCCCTACAGAGCCTTTGTGAAGGGACCTGGCACCTGATCCCTCTGAAACTGATGAAATGTTTCTCTGGGATAAAACTTCAACAGTGTTCATACAAAAGGAGCACAGGCAAGACTAGATACTGGGGGAAATGTTAGGGCCAAAGGAATTCACCTCGTTCAGGCTGCAGAGCAAAGAGTTAAGGCTGAAGAGTCTTGCTTACAACAGGCCAGTGCTTTTCTAAAATTTTCTAATGTTTTTAACTTTTGGGTTGACCCAAAAGTTTGTTTGGGTTTTTTCACAAGATCTTCTGGAAAAACTCAAATGAACCTTTGGGCCAACCCAATAGTTTGGTGATTTATCTGCTTCTCAAATCAGGCTGAAGCATTTGGGGGGTGAAACAGGTGCGTAAAGCCAGAGAACTGAGATTTATAAAGAGCTGTCTTTCCATGGAATGTACATTCCTTTTTCTCATTAAACAAGCACCTATCACACCTAACATAAGCTGGTCTGGGGAGAGAACAGAGATACCACAGCTGCCACCACCAGGGGCTTCCCTGGTGGCTCAGTGATAAAGAACCTGCGTGCCAGTACAGGAGACATGGGTTCAATCCCTGATCCAGGAAGATCCCACATACCGTGGAGCAGCCGGGCCCTTGTGCCACAACTATTGAGCCTGTGCTCCAGAGCCTGGGAGCCACAGCAAGAGAAGCCACTGCTGTGAGAAACCCTTGCTCTCTACACCTAGGGAAAAGTCCACATAGCAACAAAGACCCAACCCACCCAAAAATAAATAAGTAACATTACTTTAAATATGAAACTGGTACACTGGGATGACCCAGAGGGATGGTATGGGGAGGGAGGTGGGAGGGGGGTTCAGGATGGGGAACATGTGTACACCCGTGGCAGATTCATGTTGATGTATGGCAAAACCAATACAATATTGTAAAGTAATTAGCCTCCAATTAAATAAATTTATATTTAAAAAAAATAAAAAAATGAAACCAAGAAGCAGCCCATGTATGAGGCAGATGTTACAGTTAATGTACTTATACATAGCTAATATAATTATGTATATTTTATATATATTAAATAGTTAACATAATTATATATATATTTAATATGTATCAGAAAAGACCCCAATGCTGATAAAGCTTGAAGGCAGGAGGAGAAAGAAGGGGATGACAGAGGATGAGATGCTTGGATGGCATCACTGACTCAAAGGACATGAGTTTGAGTAAGCTCCAGGAGATGATAAAGACAAGGAAGCCTGGAGTGCTAAAACAAGTATATAAAATTATATATAGTTAATATAATTATATATGTAAAGTGAAGTGAAGTTGCTCAGTCGTGTCCGACTCTTTGCAACCCCGTGGACTGTAGTCTACCAGGCTCCTCCGTCCATGGGATTCTCCAGGCAAGAATACTGGAGTGGGTTGCCATTTCCTTCTCCAGGAGATCTTCCCAACCCAGGGATTGAACCCAGGTCTCCTGCATTGCAGGCAGATGCTTTAACCTATATAATATAATATATAATTATATTTTTATATAGATATAATAGATGAAAGAGATATACATATGCATGAAGTACATGAGGGGTTTGGAGGAATTAGGTTATTTCAACACTGACGTAGTACTTAAAAATCTTGACAATGTATTACAACAAAATTTCAGGGACTAGTTTAAATAGAATTTCAGCTTTCTGGTGCTGATGATGGAGCTTTAGCTTCTTCCTCAAGTCAGGGAGATTTATTTTTCCCCTTTTTTGATTTACAAGACTGAGGTAATAAATAAACTATGAAGACTCTTCGTTTTAGGAGACTGTTTTCCATGATACTAGTTACTGGTGTTAGTACTAGAATTAGGGAAAAATACAGGATTGATGCTAACTGTCTGATCGTAATGATGACCCTGTTCTACTGCTTGTCCTCCAATTTCTGTTAGCGTTAATAGGTCTGCTATTAGAATTTAGAATAGATATGGGATAAGGGGTCAGGTAAAGAATCCACCTGCAACGCAAAAAACAAAGGAGATGTGGTTTCAATTCCTGGGTGGGGAAGATTCTCTGGAGGAGGTCATGGCAACTGACTCCAATATTATCGCCTGGAGAATCCCATGGACAGAGGGGTCTGGCAGGCTACAGTCCATGGGGTCACAAAGAGTCGAACGTGACTGAGCGACTAAGCACAAGGGGTCAGAATGTTATGCTTCATTGTTTAGATGTACGAAGCAATGATATTAGTACTGATCAGGATAGAAAAGATAAGGGCTAAAACCCTTCCTAGTTTTTTAGGGATCGATCGAAGGATTGAATATGTGAATAGGAAATACCATTCATGTTTAATATGGGGTAGTGTATTGAGGGTGTTTGCTGGGGTATAGTTACCAGGGTCTTCTCATAAGTCAGGTGAAAATAGGGCTAATATTATTAATATCAGAACTAGTAACAAGGCACCTAAAATAGCTTTAATTGTATAATATGGGTGAAATGGTTTCTTGTCTATGTCAGATGAAATTCCTTTTGGATTATTGGATCCTGTTTCATGGAGGGATAGTTAAATGGATGGCAGCTAGTGCTGCAATAACAAAGAGAAAAATAAAGTGAAAGGCAAAGGAAGAGTTGGGTGAGAGTTGCTTTATCTACTGAAAACTCACCTCAGATTCCCGCAACAAGATCTGTGCCAATACATGGGATTGCTGAAAGGAGATTAGCAATTACTATTGCTCCTCAGAATGATATTTGTACTCAAGGTAGTACATAGCCTATAAAGGCTGTTGCTATGACTGTGACTAGTATTAATAGAATAGCCCCAATGTTTCACGTTTCTAAGAAGGCATAGTATAGGCCGTCTTACCTGGATGAACAGGCAGATAAAGAAAATGGGAGCCCTGTTTATATGTATATATTGGCTAATTTACCTGTAATTTACGTTTTAGCAAATGTGTGTGATTGATGAGGTGATTATTTTATCTGATGTGTAGCATTTTGCTAGGTACCCCTGTTAAGATTTATAAAATTAAACAGATATCTAGCAGAGAATCAACATTCCATCATGATGAGATGTTTGATGGAGCTAGGAGGTCAATAAATGCATTATTAATAATTTTTAGTAGTGGGTGTGATTTTCTTTTTTATGGTATTTTATTTCCAATTTGTTTTCAAACTCTTCAAGACATTATTATCAGTTTATACAACTGATTATAGTTAGATCAGTACACATATTTACTGATTTATTTGGTCAACTCTTTTCTTTTTTCTTTTTATTTTTTGGTCTGATTTGTTCCTTCTGAGTTGAAATTCCTTCTTTCTGGAGTTTATCCTTTAGTAATTTTTCTAGTGAGGTTTCAGTTCAGTTCAGTTCAGTTACTCAGTCATGCCTGACTATTTGCGACCCCATGAATTGCAGCACGCCAGGCCTCCCTGTCCATTGCCAACTCCCGGAGTTCACTCAAACTCATGTCCATCGAGTCGGTGGTGCCATCCAACCATCTCATCCTCTGTTGTCCCCTTCTCCCCCTACCCACAATCCCTCCCAGCATCAGAGTCTTTTCCAATGAGTCAACTCTTCGCATGACGTGGCCAAAGTATTGGAGTTTCGGCTTTAGCATCAGTCCTTCCAAAAAACACCCAGGACTGATCTCCTTTAGAACGGACTGGTTGGATCTCCTTGCAGTCCAAGGGACTCTCAAGAGTCTTCTCCAGTACCACAGTTCAAAAGCATCAATTCTTTGGCGCTCAGCCTTCTTCACAGTCCAACTTTCACATCCATACATGACTACTGGGAAAACCATAGCCTTGACTAGACAGACCTTTGTTGGCAAAGTAATGTCTCTGCTTTTGGATATGCTGTCTAGATTGGTCATAACTTTCCTTCCAAGGAGTAAGCGTCATTTAATTTCATGGCTGCAGTCACCATCTGCAGTGATTTTGGAGCCCCCCAAAATAAAGCCTGACACTGTTTCCACTGTTTCCCCATCGATTTCTCATGAAGTGATGGGACCAAATGCCATGATCTTCGTTTTCTGAATGTTGAGGTTTAAGCCAACGTTTTCACTCTCCTCTTTCACTTTCATCAAGAGGCTTTTTAGTTCCTCTTCACTTTCTGCCATAACGGTGGTGTCATCTGCATATCTGAGGTTATTGAGATTTCTCCCGGCAATCTTGATTCCAGCTTGTGCTTCTTCCAGCCCAGCATTTCTCATGACATATTCTGCATAGAAGTTAAATAAGCAGGGTGACAATATACAGCCTTGATGTACTCCTTTTCCTGTTTGGAACCCGTCTGTTGTTCCATGTCCTATTCTAATTGTTGCTTCCTTACCTGCGTACAGGTTTCTCAAGATGCAGGTCAGGTGGTCTGGTATTCCCATCTCTTTCAGAATTTTCCACAGTTTATTGTGAGCCACACAGTCAAAGGCTTTGGCATAGTCAATAAAGCAGAAATAGATGTGTTTCTGGAACTCTTTTGCTTTTTCCATGATCCAGCAGATGTTGGCAATTTGATCTCTGGTTCCTCTGACTTTTCTAAAACCAGCTTGAACATCTGGAAGTTCACAGTTCACATATTGCTGAAGCCTGGCTTGGAGAATTTCGACCATTACTTTACTAGCATGTGAGATGAGTGCAATTGTGTGGTAGTTTGACATTTTTTGGCATTGCCTTTCTTTGGTATTGGAGAAGGCAATGGCACCCCACTCCAGTATTCTTGCCTGGAAAATCCCACGGATGGAGAAGCCAGGTAGGCTGCAGAAAACTGACCTTTTCCAGCCCCGTGGCTACTGCTGAGTTTTCCAAATTTGCTGGCATATTGAGTGCAGCACTTTCACAGCATTATCTTTCAGGATTTGAAATAGTTCAACTGGAATTCCATCACCTCCACTAGCTTTGTTCGTAGTGATGCTTTCTAAGGCCCACTTGACTTCACATTCCAGGATGTCTGGCTCTAGGTGAGTGATCACACCATTGTGACTATCTTGGTCGTGAGGTTTAGTTAGTGGCAAATTCTTTCTCCTTTATAGTGTCTAAGTATGCTCTCTCTTTTGAATTATTGTTTACCTGAGCTTAGAATTTGGGTCAACAATCATTTTCCTTCATTATTTTGCTATCATTATGCCATTGTCTTCTGCAAGTAAGTAGTGTTATTTGCTCAGTCATGTCCAACTCTTTGTGACCCTGTGGACTGTAGCTCACCAGGCTCCTCTGATCATAGGATACTCCAGGCAAGAATATTGGAGTGGGTAGCCATTCCCTTCTCCAGGGAGTCTTCCTGACTCAGGGATTGAACCTGAATCTCCTACACTGGGAAGCAGATTCTTTACCACGTGAAGTAAGCCCTTATCTTCTGGCGGGTGTGACCTTTGAATGTTGGTCATCAGTATTCTTGCAGTTGAATAACAATGATGATTTTTCATGTTATTGGTCATAGTTAGATTAATAATAATGATAACATACATTGGATTTATTTTAGTTACTATTTTTGTGATTGGTTTTGTGGGTTTCTCTTAAAAACTACCTATTTATGGTGGGCTTGGTTTGGTTGTATGTGGTAGTATTGGTTATAGTATTGTATTAAATTTTGGTGGGTTATTTTTACATTTAATAGCACTTTTAATTTATTTGGCAGGGATGTTAGTGGTAAGGTTTGGGTCTCCAATAAGGCTGTACTGGGGGCATTTCTTTCTGGTTTAACTATGGATTTTCAATATTTTATGCCTTAAAGGATAAGCAGGTGGAGATTGTGCATAAATTTAATGATTTAGAGGACTGAGTAATTTATGATACAGGGGATTCTGGATTTTTTAGTTAAGAAGCTATAGGAATGATTGGTGATTGCCACTGGTTAGTCATTGTTAATTGGTGTTGTGGTGATTATGAAAATTACCCATGGAAATAAATTAGAATCGTGCTAAGGAGAAGGGTGATGAAGAATGAAAGGAAATGTAATTTAATTAAAGCCTTTCTGATCTAATACTAACATGGAGATTTTTATTAGAGTAAGGGAGGTGGCTTTTGGTAAAATATTTTATAATCAGATTAAGTCTAGAAAGATGAATGCTGACTTTTGGCTGTTGATAGATTTAGATAGGGTGCAAGGCAGTGAATAATGATGGGGAAATATCCTAAGAGACTGAAGAACTCAAATGTATTTGATGGATAACTGATTTTAGGTTTTATGTAATGCTATTAATTTCAAGTGCTGGAGTGAAACCTAGAATGGTTACAGCAAAGGCAGTCAATTGTAGGTAGTATCAGTCAGTCAGTTCAGTTCAGTTCAGTCACTCAGTCATGTCCAACTCTTTGTGACCCCATGAATTGAAGCACGCCAGGCCTCCCTGTCCATCACCAACACCTGGAGTTCACCCAAACTCACGTCCATCGAGTCCGTGATGCCATCCAGCCATCCCATCCTCTGTCGTCCCCTTTTCCTCCTGCCCACAATCCCTCCCAGCATCAGAGTCTTTTCCAATGAGTCAACTCTTCGCATGAGGTGGCCAAAGTACTAGAGTTTCAGCTTTAGCATCATTCCTTCCAAAGAACACCCAGGACTGATCTCCTTTAGAATGGACTGGCTGGATCTCCTTGCAGCCCATGGGACTCTCAAGAGTCTTTTCCAACACCACAGTTCAAAAGCATCAATTCTTTGGCACTCAGCTTTCTTCACAGTCCAACTCTCACATCCATACATGACTACTGGAAAAACCACAGCCTTGACTAGATGGACCTTTGTTGGCAAAGTAATGTCTCTGCTTTTGGATATGCTATCTAGGTTGGTCATAACTTACCTTCCGAGGAGTAAGCGTCTTTTAATTTCATGGTTGCAATCACCATCTGCAGTATTTTGGAGCCCCCAAAAATAAAGTCTAGCACTGTTTCCACTGTTTCCCCATCGATTTCCCATGAAGTGATGAGACCAGATGCCATGATCTTTGTTTTCTGAATGTTGAGCTTTAAGCCAACTTTTTCACTCTTCTCTTTCACTTTCATCAAGAGGCTTTTTAGTTCCTCTTCACTTTCTGCCATAAGGGTGGTGTCATCTGCCCATCTGAGGTTATTGAGATTTCTTCTGGCAATCTTGATTCCGGCTTGTGCTTCTTCCAGCCCAGTGTTTCTCATGATGTACTCTGCATAGAAGTTAAATAAGCAGGGTGACAATAAACAGCCTTGACATACTCCTTTTCCTATTTGGAACCTGTCTGTTGTTCCATGTCCAGTTCTAACTGTTGCTTCCTGACCAGTTTTCCAAATTTGCTGGCATATTGAGTGCAGCACTTTCACAGCATCATCTTTCAGGATTTGAAATAGCTCAACTGGAATTCCATCTCCTCCACTAGCTTTGTTCGTAGTGATGCTTTCTAAGGTCCACTTGACTTTACATTCCAGGATGTCTGGCTCTAAGTGAGTGATCATACCATCATGATTATCTTGGTTGTGAAGATATTTTTTGTACAGTTCCAAGCCCAAAGAAAGACAATGCCAAAGAATGCTCAAACTACCGCACAATTGCAATCATCTCACATGCTAGTAAAGTAACGCTCAAAATTCTCCAAGCCAGGCTTCAGCAATACATGAACTGTGACCTTCCAGATGTTCAAGCTGGTTTTAGAAAAGTCAGAGGAACCAGAGATCAAATTGCCAACATCTGCTGGATCATGGAAAAAGCAAGAGAGTTCCAGAAACACATCTATTTCTGCTTTATTGACTATGCCAAAGCCTTTGACTGTGTGGCTCACAATAAACTGTGGAAAATTCTGAAAGAGATGGGAATACCAGACCACCTGACCTGCCTCTTGAGAAACCTATATGCAGGTCAGGAAGCAACAGTTAGAACTGGACATGGAACAACAGACGGGTTCCAAACAGGAAAAGGAGTACATCAAGGCTGTATATTGTCACCCTGCTTATTTAACTTCTATGCAGAATATGTCATGAGAAATGCTGGGCTGGAAGAAGCACAAGCTGGAATCAAGATTGCCGGGAGAAATCTCAATAACCTCAGATATGCAGATGACACCACCATTATGGCAGAAAGTGAAGAGGAACTAAAAAGCCTCTTGATGAAAGTGAAAGAGGAGAGTGAAAACGTTGGCTTAAACCTCAACATTCAGAAAATGAAGATCATGGCATCTGGTCTCCTCACTTCATGGGAAATCGATGGGGAAACAGTGGAAACAGTGTCAGACTTTATTTTGGGGGGCTCCAAAACACTGCAGATGGTGATTGCAACCATGAAATTAAAAGACGCTTACTTGGTTCCAGGGTGATTCGAAGGTGGGGATGGAGTCGATGTCCTTGGAAAAATACATATTTAATTACAGATATATAGAGAAATTAGAAACTAATAGTGTAGTAGGAAAATTAGTGGAGAAAAGGAGGCTGAATAACTTGGTTTACGTGGAATAGCATCCATGCTCCAGATGGGAATTCAGCCAGAGAAACGGGGAGCAAGAAAGAAGTGACATGGGGGAATCAGTCTTTCTGGAAACTGATCCCATTTCTTTATTTCTGGGTTTGCTTATATACCTTTTGTTACACATAGGGATGAATACAGAGTCACGTGGGAGTCAGCAGTCCTGACCTTTATCAAAATCAGGTGCTTCACATAAAAAGGTCTTAGGGATTTTACATCATCTTCTGGCCATGAGACTGACATTTTATGATCCTTTCTTTCTGATAACCAAAAACTTATTTTTTCCAAGGGTGTTTTTTCTTAAACCAGGCACCACCCTCCAAATAAAGTTGCATTCCTATAGGATGAGGGTGTAGTGAGTTACAATCAAGAAAGGAATTTATTTAACCCAAGGTTAACATGATTAATCTTAAAGGTTAATACTTATTTCTCCTATATGCTTAAAGGTTAATGCTTATTTCTCCTATATGCTAGTTATACTCATTATAAGGGCAGGGAACATGGAGATTTAGCAGCAAACATCAACCCAACAAATGAAAATCCTTTCACCAATGTTCCCCTTAAGATCTGTTTAGTCTTAAGATAGTGATAAAGTTACATTTTTACATAGCAAGGACACAGTGATTTATAACAAAGTACAATGATCTATTACAAAAGAGAAAATTCATTAACTCAAAAAATCTAGTATTGCTGGCCTTAAAAACTACTGTATTTCCTTTTCTATATTCCAAATACATTGATTCATATATTCCCAGGTGCCTAAGGATATGGAGGCCTGGCGGCAATCATTGACTCAACAATGAGAAAAGCCCTATGCTAATTAAGACTCTCAAAATACTCCAAAACTCTCTGTGCTCTTTATGGTTGAGAGGTGGTAAACAATCATGTGCGTAGTGGCAGGAGTATAGATAATACTGTCACACAAGCTAGTCTGTCAGCAGAGAGGTTTGACCTAAGACACCCTTGTAACACCCAGGGCAGGGAATTAGCAGCAATTATTGGCACAACAAATGAAAAAACCCTTCACCGATATAATTCCTAACCAACCCACTATACTAATAATTTCTAACTTCCCGAAAGAATTTGCCTTTAGTAAGTCTAAAACATCACATGCCTCTCAGATTGGGAGGCTGTAAACGATCACATGTGGCTGGACGAACCTATACAGGTGGGCTAGATAACCTTCAGAGGAGTCCCTAAGCTGAAACACTCTTGTCATGCCCAGGAATTTTTATTGACTTGGGGCTGCAAGTTAACTCCTGCTCCGAGAGAAACGGTTATGGGGGAGAGTATAAAACAGACTCTGGTTTTGGGGTAGATGCTCGGGAACAGGGGTTTCCTGAGGCTTGATCACGCCTTTGCATATGCCAAGCCTCCTTCCTCATGACCTTTGCCATGGGCGGAGTTCTTCACGCTGGCCCCCGGCACCAACCTAGATAGCATATCCAAAAGCAGAGACATTTCTTTGCCAACAAAGGTCCATCTAGTCAAGGCTATGGTTTTTCCAGTAGTCATGTATGGATGTGAGAGTTGGACTGTGAAGAAAGCTGAGCGCCAAAGAATTGATGCTTTTGAACTGTGGTGTTGGAGAAGACTCTTGAGAGTCCCATGGACTGCAAGGAGATCCAGCCAGTCTATTTTAAAGGAGATCAGTCCTGGGTGTTCTTTGGAAGGAATGATGCTAAAGCTGAAACTCTAGTACTTTGGCCACCTCATGCGAAGAGTTGACTCATTGGAAAAGACTCTGATGCTGGGAGGAATTGGGGGCGGGAGGAGAAGGGGACGACAGAGGATGAGATGACTGGATGGCATCACTGACTTGATGGACATGAGTCTGAGTGAACTCCAGGAGATGGTGATGGACAGGGAGGCCTGGCGTGCTGCGATTCATGGAGTCACAAAAAGTCGGACACAACTGAGCGACTGAACTGAACTGAAGGTATAATTATTTGTGGAATTGTTGGAGGAATGTTGTTGATAATAATAAAGCCAGTGAAAACACTTCCAATCAGTAGGCATCTAATAGAATTAATTAGGAGGGAGTTGTTTTCAGTAACGATAGCCAAGGCAGAAAATCAAGGTTGCCCTAGAGGTTCAAAGAAGATAATGCGTGTATTGTAGATGGCTGTGAGGGAGGCAGTGATTAGAATTATTAAAAGAGGTCAGGCATTAATATAAAATATGCTGAGGGTTTCGATGATTAGGTCTTTGGAATAAAATCCAGTGAGGAAATGTACTCCTGTTGGTGCTGGGCTGCCAATAATGAGGGCTATCCTGGTAAAAGTGTTAGTCGCCTAGTCATGTCCAACTCTTTGAAATCCCACAGACTGTAGCCCACCAGGCTCCTCTTTCCTCTGTCCATGGGATTTCCTAGGCAGGAATACTGGAGTGGGTTAGATGCCCTCCTCCAGGGGATCTTCCCAACCCAGGGAACTGAACCCAGACCTCCTGCACCCTGGTAAATGGTATTGCCTTAAATAGATGTCCTGCTTTTCTGATGTCTTATTCAGTATTCAGGCTGTGGATGATAGATTCAGAGCTCATGAGTAATACAACTTTAAGAAAAGTGTGAGTACAAATATGAAGAAATGCTAGGTAAAGTTAGTTAGTGCCAGTTGTTACTATTATAAGGCCTGAACGACTAGAGATGGAGAAGGCAACGATTTTTGGATATCATTTTGGGTAAGAGTACATATTGCTGTCAATAGTGTGGTAATGGCTCCTAAACATAATATAATTGTTTGAGTAAAGCTGTTATTTTCTGTCAAAGGATAAAGGTGAATGAGTAAAAAAGATGACCTGCTACCACTAGGGGACTGGAGTTGGGGAGGGCTGAGACTGAGGTAGTGCCTTCTACTGCTGAAGGTGATGGGTGGAGGCCAAACTGAGTGGATTTTCCAGTTGCAGCTGGCAGAGGTAAACTGGAGTCATTTAAGTCAAGCACAAAAACTTATAAATTCCGTGAATTTTTGCTGACTAGGCATCATGCTAGTGCTCTGATAAATCTAATATCTCTGATACAGTTATATAAGATTGCTTGTAGGGCTGCTGTGTTTGCCTCTGCTCATCTTTCTCATCATCTGATAAGTAGGAAAGATACAATTCCTACTCCTTCTCATCCCATGAAGAGCTGGAAGAGGTTATTAGCAGTAACAAGAATTAATATTGTAATAAGGAGAAGATACTTAAAGAATTGATTGATATTGGAGTCTGAGTGCATATATCCTATTAAGAATTCTATGATTGATCGTGTGACACATAGTGCTACTAGTATGAATACTATTGAGAAATAATCTTTTTTGAAGCTGAGTGATAATTTAAGAGTTTGGATGGATAGTAATTCAGCATCAGTTTGAAATAATTCTTTCTTGGCCTGTATGAATAAATATTATTATTAAGATTATGCTAATAATTAAGGTATATGAAATAGTGGTTTTTACATTTGATTGGTATATGTTAGTTTTATAGATATTGCTACTTGTCATTATGATTGGTATAATTAATGTAAATAGAGTGGCTAGTGTGAAAGAGGAGAGTAAGTTTATCACTTTTATTTGGAGTTGTACCGGTTCCTAAGACCAGTGGATGACTGCTGCTGCTGCTGCTAAGTGGCTTCAGTCCTGTCGAACTCTGTGCGACCCCATAGACAGCCTTCCACCAAGCTCCCCCATCCCTGGGATTCTCCAGGCAAGAACACTGGAGTGGGTTGCCATTTCCTTCTCCAATGCATGAAAGTGAAAAGTGAAAGTGAAGTCACTCAGTCATGTTCGACTCTTAGCGACCCATGGACTGCAGCCCACTAGGCTTCTCCATCCATGGGGTTTTCCAGGCAAGAGTACTGGAGTGGGGTGCCATTGCCTTCTCTGAATGGATAACTACTATCCTTTCAAAGTTTGAAAAAGCCGTGTTATTAGACAAGGAGGCATGATTTAACAGTTCTTGCAGACTTTTTCGGTAAATAGGAAGGGGATAATCTTGTGTTACTAGATTCACAGTCTAGCATTTTTAAAACTATGTTTACAGTATAGGGACCTAAAACAATTCTGGGATTTAGTGATAGGAGAAGGAAGGGTAAGATGTGGCATGATATGAGGTCATTTTCTCATGTAAAGGATGATGAGATATTATTGGTATGGTGTGTATATTTAACTTGCTGTGTTGTGATTAATATGTATAAGGCAGTAATTACTATATTGACTCATATTAGAATAATTGTAATATTTGATCATGAGAAAGATACTACTATAATTAATTATTCAATTAAATTAATGGTAGAGAGGTAGGTTTGCCAGGTTTGGTAATAACCACCATGTTGCTATTAATGAGAAAAATATTTCTAGGTCTTGGGCAAGAATTATTGTTTGGCTGTAAATTTGTTCATAATTTGAATTTGCCAAATGGAATAGTAATAGATGATGCAAGGCCGTGGGCAGTTATTTGAATGGTAACCCCTATATAACGGCTTCCCTGTGGCCTCTGATGGTAAAGAATCTGCCTGCAATGCAAGAGACCCTGGTTTGATTCCTTGGTTGGAAAGATCCTCTGGAGAAGGAAATGGCAACCCACTCCAGTATTCTTATGTGGAAATCCCATGGATAGAGGAGCCTGGCAGGTTACAGTCCATGGGGTAGCAAAGAGTTGGACACGGCTGTGATTAATGATTTCATTTTCACCCCATATATAGCTTCAAGGTATTTAGATAAGGCTAGCTACAATTACTAGTGCTATATGGTTGTCAGAAGAATATGCGATGGGTGATTTTAGGTCTGTTTGACGTAAGCAAATTGAGCTAGTAACGATTATACCTCAAGAAGATAATATAATAAAAGGATTTCCTAAGAAGTCTGTTAGTGAATTTAGTATTATTGTAATTCATAATATGCTGTAGCTTCCAAGGTTTAGTAGCACGGCTGCAAGAACAGTGGAACCTGCAGTGGGGCTTCTACATGTGCTTAGGTGATCAAAGATGAAGACAGCGTAGTGATGCTTTTACCATAAAGGCTATGATGCATGCTAATCATACAAAAACACTGGATCAAGAGCTGGATATTGTTTGGGTTCAGTATTGAAGTATTAAGAAATTCAGGGACCCTGTGGTATTTTGGATAGGGACCAGTGTTACTACAAGGGGGAGGGATTCTGCTAGTGTATAAAATAAGAAATAGAGGCCTGAGTTAAGATGTTCTGTTTAACTATCTCATCGAGAAATAATAATAAATGTTGGGATTAATGTTGCTTCAAATAAGATGTAGAAGAGAATTAATTCTGTAGCAATAAATTTTGTGCATAGTTATGATTAGAAATAATTGTAGGTATAACTAATATAGTGTCAACTATAATTAATGTAATATATAATTTGGGGGGTTAATGATTCTTTTAATAGGTGATATTGGCTAGCTTTTATTATCAGAGGCAATAATTATGTTGTTAAAATTAGTAGTGGTATAGATAAGGAGTCTGAGGAAAAAACTAATGAAATATTAAGAGTATTATCATTGAATTGTTTAAGAAGTAGGCTTATAAGACTAATTAATAAGCTGTGAGTAGTAGTATTGATCCAGATTATACTATTGTTTGATAACTGAATTAAGGGTATTAATATAATTAATGTTCCTGTGGGAATAACGATTTTTAGCATTGTAGTAAGTTGAGATTTTTGTACATAGTATTTGATACTATTACTAGTATGGATAACCCAAGTATTATATTTAGGATTATTAGAGTTCCTATAATGAAATAGGGATAATATTGTGCCTTCTAAGCAAATAATGATATTAAACAAAATGGATATATTAATAGTCTTATAAGGGATACTGTACTACAATAATATTTATATATAGTAAAGACACTTGATAATTATCAATTTAACCATAATCTAATGAGTTGAAATAGTTTATTTTAAACTAGATACCTTATTTGGCTCATTCTAGTCCTTTTTGAGTTCATTTATAGGCTAGGCTTAATTGCTAAGAATAAAATTAGGAAAAGGGCTATATTGAGTATAGTGTTTAAGTTATGTTCATGATGCTCAAGGGAGTGCTAAGAGGAGTGCAATTTCCAAACCAAAGAAAAGAGATGTAATGGCTACTAAAAATAATTTTGTAGAGAAAGGAAGATGAGCTGATCCTAGGGTCAAAGCTGAGGCAGCAGCTTCGAAGCCAAGGAGGTGGTTGGATGTAAAATGGTATTTTAATTGATGTAAAAATCAGACAATAAGAGAAGCAGATCCAAGAATTACATGAAGCCCATGAAATCCTGTGGCCACAAAGAAGGTTGAGCCAGACAATCCATCTGAAATGGTAAATGACGTTTCATAATATTCTGAGGCTTGTGGGAGAGTGAAGCAGAGGCATGAGGCAATTGTAATAAAAGGGGCTTCGAGGGTATGTTTCCGGTTTCTTTCCATAAAGCTATGATGAGCTCAGGTGATAGATACCCTGGAGGCTAATAATACACAAGAATTTAAGAGTAGGACTTCTGAGGGATTAAGAAGGAAGGTCCCTGTGGGTGGTCAGCATCCACCCAGCTTGGGTGTTGGGGCAAGACTTGAGAGTGGTAAAAAGCCCAGTACTCAGTTGTGTCCAACTCCTTGTGACTCCATGGACTGTAGCCCTTCAGACTCCTCTGTCCATGGGACATTTCAGGCAAGAATACTGGAGTGGGTTGTCGTTTCCTCCTCCAGGGGATTTTCCCCACCCAGGGATTGAACCTATGTCACCCGAACTGCAGGAAGATTCTCTACCGCTGAGCCACTGTTGCCCAGTCACTCAGTCAGTGTCTGACTCTGCAGTCCCGTGGACTGCAGCACACCAGGCCTCCCTGTCCCTCACCATCTCCTGAGGTTTGCCCAAGTTCATCTCCATTGTATTGGTGATGTCATTCAGCCATCTCATCCTCTGTTGCCCCCTTCTCCTCTTGCCCTCGATCTTTCCCAACATCAGGGTCTTTTCCAATGAGTCATTGGGAAGCCCCAAAGGAGCTGGTAAAAAAAAAAAAAGAGGACTTCTGAAATGATGAATAGATCTATTCCATACCAAAGTCCTTTTTGTTTGGTTGGTGTGTGGAGACCTTGAGAAATACTCTCTCCAATGATGTCTTGTTATCATTGATATATCGTGAGGACATTAGTTAGTAGATTGAGTAGTAATAATACTGTTGAATTAAAATGAAATCATATAACTAGGCCAGATGTTATTAAAAGAGCTGAAAGGACTCCTGTGAGGGGTCAGGGGCTGGGGTTTAATATGTATATGATAGGTGTGGGTTTAGTGGGTCATTATGCATTGTGATGTAAGTAAAGTCTTACTAATAAACACACAGGGTTGGATTATGGCAACAGCAAATTCAAGAATAGTAAAAATGAGAATAATAAATGTAATGAGGGTCATGAGGGTGCTGATGCTCATTAGTGCCAGAATGGCTCCCCCAATCAATGAATTAGTTAGTGACCTGCTGTGATATTGGCTGTTAGTCGTCGGGCTAAGGCCATTGGCTGAATAAAAAAGCTAATAGTTTCGATGATAATTAATATAGGAATCAGAGGAGCTGATGTTCCTTGTGGTAAAAAATGAGTAAAGCATGCTTTTGTTTTTTTTGTTTTTTTTTTTTTGAGCATATTAAGTATACTTTTATTTATTTTTTTTTAATTTTAAAATCTTTAATTCTTACATGCATTCCCAAACATGAACCCCTCTCCCACCTCCCTCCCCATAACATCTTTCTGGGTCATCCCCATGCACCAGCCCCAAGCATGCTGCATCCTGCGTCAGACATAGACTGGCGATTCAATTCACATGATAGTATACATGTTAGAATGTCATTCTCCCAAATCATCCCACCCTCTCCCTCTCCCTCTGAGTCCAAAAGTCCGTTATACACATCTGTGTCTCTTTCCCTGTCTTGCATACAGGGTCGTCATTGCCATCTTCCTAAATTCCATATATATGTGTTAGTATACTGTATTGGTGTTTGTCTTTCTGGCTTACTTCACTCTGTATAATCGGCTCCAGTTTCATCCATCTCATCAGAACTGATTCAAATGAATTCTTTTTAACGGCTGAGTAATACTCCATTGTGTATATGTACCACAGCTTTCTTATCCATTCATCTGCTGATGGACATCTAGGTTGTTTCCATGTCCTGGCTATTATAAACAGTGCTGCGATGAACATTGGGGTACATGTGTCTCTTTCAATTCTGGTTTCCTCGGTGTGTATGCCCATGCTTTTGTTTTATTGCAAAAACCAGTAATGACAGTCCCTACTCATAAGGGAATTGCTATTCCCAAGTTTATTGATAGTTAGGTAGTTGGTGTGAATGAGTGAAGTAATAATCTTAGTAAGTTTGTTGATCCAATAAATAAATTGGGTAATATTAGTATTAATGCTCTAGTCTGTCCTTTATAATCATGGATACTTATTATCATGAAGTGAATTTTTGGTCATGTGGAGTTAAGAGCATATCCTGAGAAGAGTGGAAATAAGTGTATGAAGCCTCTGATAAGGGCAAATACAGCTCCTATTGAGAGTACATAGTGGAAATGGGCAACTACATAATGCATATCATGAGTACAGTGTCTAAAGGTGAGTCAGCCAGGACAGTACCTGTTAGTCCTCCTACTGTAAAAAGAAAAGCGAAACCCAGGGCTCATGTCACAGCCAGAGAACGTTTAATATTATCCCCATGAAACACGGCTAGTCAGCTGGACACTCACTTGTGTAAGAATGGCAGCAATCACAGTGGCTGATGTCAAATGTGCTCGGGCGTCAGCATCTATTCCTGATGTGACTATATGGTGGGGCCATAAGATAAATCTAAGAATCCAATTGATACCATAGCTCATATCATTCCTATATACCCCAGAGGCTCTCTGTTCCCTGAATAATAGGTTACAATATGTGAAGTTTTTCCAAACCCAAGTTAAAGTAAAATGTACACTTCAGGGTGTCTGAAAAATCAAAATAAATGTTGGTACGGGATTGGGTTACCTCCTCCTGCAGGATCAAAAGAAAGTTGTATTTAGGTTTTAGTCTGTTAGTTATGTAGTAATCAGTCAGTTCAGTTCAGTTCAGTCACTCAGTCGTGTCTGACTCTTTGCAACCCCATGGACTGCAGCACGCCAGGCATACCAGCCACTCATGTAGGTAGTGATAATAGTAGTATATGGCAGTAACTAGGACTGATCATACAAATAATGGTGTTTGATACTGGGATATGGCAGGGGTTTCATATTAATGATTGTAGTTATAAAGTTGATAGCACCTAAAATTTAAGAAATGCCTGCTAGATATAGGTAAAAAGTGATAAGGTCTACTGAAGCTTCAGTGGAAACTACTAAGTTTCCAGCCAAAGGTGGGTAGACAGTTCTCCCTATACCAGTACCTGCTTCAACTATTGATGATATAAGCAGAAATAAGAAAGAGGGTGGAAGTAATCAGAAGCTTAAATGTTATTTACATGGGGAAAGGCTATATCAGAAGCTCCAATTATCGGAAGAACTAGCCAGTTTTCTAAAAACCCAGGTATAATAGGCATTACTATAAAGAAAATGATTACACATGCATGTACTTTTACAATCACATTATAGATCTGGCCATCTTCAAGCATGGTTCCAGGTTGGCTTAACTCGGCACAGATTAATAAACTTGGGGCTGCGTCTACTATTCCAGCTCAAGCTCCAAATAGTAAATAGAAAGTACCTACATCTTCATGATTAGTGAGAATAATCAGTGGTTAATGATCATAAGTAGAATGACTGAGTAACCACTAGACTGTAAATCTAAAGACAGGGATCTATTCCCCTTTATACCAAGTCCTATGGTGAATTTTACATGTTGAATTGCAAATTGAAAGAAGGAGCTTTGAATTTGAATTTCCTGTGGCTGGAGTAAATTGAATCCAGTTGACTAGAGTATTTAGCTGCTAACTAAAAATTTGTGGGAAAATTAGCCTACAAATCTAGAGAGGATTTAGCTTAAGTAAAGTGTTTGATTTACATTCAATTGATGTAAGATATAATCTTGCAATCCTTATTAAGCAGAAATTAAGTAAATTATTCTTACTTAGGGCTTTGAAGGCTCTTGGTCTATTTAACCTAAATTCCTATTCCAGTACTGAGAGAACTGGTGTTAGGGGTAGGATTATTGTAGATACTACAATTGTTGGTAGAAGAATTATTTGTTTCGTGAGATCAAGTCATCATTTTATTTTTATGCTGTTTGTGGAAGGAAACCTGGTTAGTGCTGTGGCGTATGTAAGTCACATATAGAAATACAGGTTGATTAGTGCTGTAAATAAGTATAGGCAATATAATATTATTATTCTTTATTATTTCTTGAATGATTATTCACTTAGGTACGAATCCTGATGGTGCAGGGAGACCTCCTATTGATAGTAAAGTAACGAGGATGTGAGTTGTAATGATGGGTATTTTGTTTCCTGTGTGATAACGATAATGTGGTAGTGGTTGACTTGCATGTAAGTATTGTGAATATGGGGATTCCCTGGTGGCTCAGATGGTAAAGAATCTGCCTGCAATGTAAGAGACTCAGGTTCGATCCCTGGGTCAAGAAGATCCCCTGGAGAAGGGAATGGCAACACACTCCAGTATTTTTGCCTGGAGAATTCCTTGGACAAAGGAGCTTGGCAGGCTATAGCCCACTGAGTTGCAAATAGTCAAATATGACTGAGCCACCAACATTTACCCTTCTTCACCATGAATATAGTGAAAGTTAAAATATAAATGACTAGGTTTAGTAGCGTTACACTGGGATTATGTGATAAGATAGCTGTTATTCATCCTATATGGGCAATTGATGGATAGGCTATGATTTTTCATAGCTGTGTTTGGTTTAGTCCTCCTCAGCCCCCAGTTAGGATAGATAGTTTGGATACACTTACTATTAGGCTTAAATTAATGATGGTGAGATTTGACACAGTATGGATATACGTGCAAGTTTTTGTCATGTTGATAAAATTCGGCCCAATGCTAATTGTGTTGTGCTAAGTTGCTTCAGTCGTGTGTGTCTGACTCTATGTGATCTCCTGGACGGTACCCTGTCAGACTCCCCTGTCCATAAGGTTCTTCAGGCAAGAATACTGGAGTGGGTTGCCATTTCCTTCTTCAGGGAATCTTCCTGACTCAGAGATCAAACCCATGTCTCTTAAGTCTCCTGCACTGGCAGGCAGGTTCTTTACCAATAGTGCCATCTGGGAAGCCCCAGTAAGGCCCATTGTTGTTGTTATTCATGCTATTGGGTTAAACATTTTTGTAATAGTTCATTGACTGGAGAATAATAAGTTAATGATAGCAGCTATGATAAGTAATAGTGATTTGGCAGGTTGTGTTAAAAAATATTTTAGCTTCTATGACTTGTGTGTTAAAAATTTTGTATCACAATAGGAATAATGGCCAATATATTTATTTCAAAGTCAATTCAGATGAGTAGTCAGTGGACACTAATAATGATTATAGTTTCTGAAATAATGGTTGATAAAATGATAATAGAAATGATGGAGTTCATTAGTACAGGAAGAGTATAAATAACATTTTCAACAGGGGTATGGGCCCGATAGCTTAATTAGCTGACCTTACTTATAAAAGGTAGTGTAATGTGGTAGCACCAAGAATTCTGGATTATTTGGGGTAGGTTCAATTCCTGTAACTCTAGAAATAAAAGGATTTAAACTACTATTATTTACTCTATCAAAGTAACTCCTTTATCAGATGTATTTCTTATGTTTGTGAGGGAATACTTGATAATATAATGGATAATGAAACATGTCGTATGCATAGGGCTAGTGTTAGGGGTAGGAAATTTTTTCAGAGTAAATGTATTAGTTGGTCATACCAGAGTTGGGGGTAAGATGCTCAAATTTATAGGAAGGAAAATTGTTAATAACAGTGACCTAACAACAAAATAAATTGTATACAACGCTGGCATACGTGGGTTGTGGAATGTTCATAAGAATAAGACTTGTGAAAATACCTACTATAATAGTATCTGCATATTCTGCTGTAAATAATAAGGCAAATAGGCCTGTTGCATACTCTACATTAAAGCCTGGTGCGAGTTCGAATTCCCCTTCTATTAGATCAAATGGGGCTCGGCTGGTTTCTGGTGAAGTGGAGATGGGTCATATTATGACTAGGGGTCATGATGGAAAAATTAGTCCCAGTTGTTCTTGGGTGATGATGAGGGCGTGAAGGGTCAAGGACCCACTTATTAGAAAGGCTGACAGGAGAATGATCGCTAGTGTTACTCCATATGAGACCATCTGGGTTATGCTCATAAGGCTCCAGTTGGTGCATATGTGAGTTGGAGGCCCTTCCAGATCATACAGTAGAATACACGCCTAAACTTGGTGTGGCTGGTATAAATAGGACTTCTAAGTCTATGTCAGCGAGAGAGTCAGGTATAGGTAGGTAGGGGATTCAAAGGTCTGGGCTAACTTAGGCTAGAATTGGTGCTAAAATGAATATAGAGACTGAGGACGTGGCTGGTGATAATGGTTCCTTAATGAAGTGCTTGACTGCATTGGCAATGGGTTGAAGTAAACCATGTGGTCCTATGACATTTGGGCCTTTTCAAAATGAATCTAACCTAAAACTTTCCGTTCCACTAGTGTTAAGAATGCTATGGCTAAAAGGACAGGGACTGTAAGTATTAAAATATTAATTATGAACATTTTGTCAAGGAGAGGATTTGAATCTCTGGTTATAAAGGGTTCAGTTTTACACAGTTACCAGGCTCTGTCACCTTAATTAAACCCTGTTCTTGGGTAAGATTTCATGCTTATTAATTAAGAAGAGATCATTGGTTATTTTTAAGGTGCTTGTTTGAAGTTGGCTTTATTTCTCTTGTCCTTTCCTACTGGGAGAAATATATAATATAGAAACCAACCTGGATTATACCGGTCTGAATTCAGATCACATAGGACTTTAATCATCACACAAACGAAAGTTTAATAGTGGTCATGCCACTGGGGTGCCCTGATTCAACACAGAGGTCATAGAGCCTATTGTCAGTATGGACTCTAGAATAGGCCTGTGCTGTTATACCTAGGGTAACTTGTTCTGCTGATCCATTTTTGGATCAATAAGTGATAACGTGATTTGACCGGTAAGTGTAGGCTTTAAAATCACTCGGCGGATTTTTTGTTCTCCAAGGTCACCCCCACCAAAATTATTAACCTGTATAGTTTTATTCTGATCTGACTGGTGTTATTTCATCTGATCTGATTGGTGTGAGGTGATACCTCATTGCAGGATTGAATGCACTTCCCTAATATTTAGCATTGTTGACATCTTTTCATGTGATTTTTTTAAATGTGAGTTAAAGATACCTATTAAAATTGGTTTTGGGATGATCTACCAGGTGACTTCCCTGGTGGCTCAGATGGTAAAGCGTCTGCCTACAATGTGGGAGACCTGGGTTCAATCCCTGGGTCAGGAAGATCTCCTGGAGAAGGAAATGGCAACCCACTCCAGTATTCTTGCCTGGAAAATCCCATGGACGGAGGAGCCTGTAGGACAGTCCATGGGGTCACAAAGAGTCGGACACGACTGAGCTATTTCACTTTCACTTTCACCCAGTTATGAATTCTTTTTTAATGACCACCACATCCCACTCCAGTGTTCTTGCCTGGAAAATCCCAGGGACGGGGGAGCCTGGTGGGCTGCCGTCTATGGGGTCACACAGAGTCGGACACAACTGAAGTGACTTAGCAGCAGCAGCAGGAAGGTCCAGGAGATCAGCTGTTACTTAGAACCCCTTGGACCTTGTGAATACCCTGTACCTGTATTGCGAGTACCCGGTCAACACAGCTTTTATAGTTGTAGTTACAAAACATGGCCACAAGGCAGCAGCATTTCTTCATGCCCCCCTTTTTTTTTTTTTTTACCTTTTCCATTTTTCACTGTCATTTTATATTAGAGTAGGGCTTCTCAGGTGGCACTGGTGGTAAAGACCCTGACTGCCAATGCAGGAGACATAAGAGATGTGGGTTTGATCCCTGGGTCGGGAAGATGCCCTGGAGGAGGGCATGGCAACCCACTCCGGTATTTTTGCCTGGAGAATTCCATGGACAGAGGAACCTGGTGGGCTGCAGTCTGTGGGGTTGCAGAGTCTGAACACAACGAAAGTGACTTAGCACAGAGCACATAGTTTTAGTATCCCTTGATGGCTTAATCTTAAATTTTTGAGTTAAAGAATTATAGCTCCATGGGATTTTACTTGTTTATTCCCACATGTTCATGAAAAGATCAATTTCACAGATTAAAAGCAGGAGACAGTAAAAACCTTTGTGTGGCCATTATATAAATGGACACATTTTTAGAGTCCTTATTTAGAGAACAAATGGTTTTGTTACCTTTGCACAGTCAGGATACTCTGGCCGTTGAACGATTGTCACTGGGCAGACAGTGTCTCTAATACTACTTATGCTGTTAATAGAGGTCATGTTTTGGACAAATAGATGGGGTTTGTGATTGCAGAGCTCCTTTCACTCTTTTTAAGCTTTCCTTGGGTGCATACCTGTGTTGGGTTAACAGTATGGTTCATAAATAATTTAATGCTGGAGAAGTGAAAGTGTTAAGTTGCTCAGTCAAGTCTGACACTTTGGGACCCTGTAGACTAGCCCTGAAGCTCCTCTGTCCATGGAAGTCTCCAGGCAAGAATACTGGAGTGGGTTGCCATTCCCTTCTCCAGGGGAGCTTCCTGACCCAGGGATCAAACCTGGGTCTCCTGCATTGGCAAGGTGGATTCTTAACCATCTGAGATGCCACGGAAGCCCAGTGTAATGCTAAGTTATGTTTACTTATTGTTAAACAATAATAGTTGATGATATAAACTTAGGCAAGGAGAAATACTTCTTGTTACTCATTAACATTATTGCTTCTATTATTTAAAAGATTAGTCCAGTAATTGAGCAATAGGTTGATTTATTTACTATTGGTATTAAGGAAATGTTGTTGAGCTTTCAGTTCAGTTCAGTTCAGTTGCTCAGTCGTGTCTGACTCTTTGCAATCCCATGAATCACAGCACACCAGGCCTTCCTGTCCATCACCAAATCCCGGCGTTCACTCAGACTCATGTCCATCGAGTCAGTGATGCCATCCAGCCATCTCATGCTCTGTCATCCCCTTCTCCTCCTGCCCCCAATCCCTTCCAGCATCAGAGTCTTTTCCAGTGAGTCAATTCTTCGTATGAAGTAGCCAAAGTACTGGAGTTTCAGCTTCAGCATTATTCCCTCCAAAGAAATCCCAGGGCTGATCTCTTTGCAGTCCAAGGGACTCTCAAGAGTCTTGTTGAGCTTTACCGCTTTCTTAATTGATGGTTGCTTTTAGGCCAACTGTGGTGGTATTTATTTTTTACTCTCTAGTGAAGATTGTATCTGTTTCTAAAAGGCTGTGTCTTTTAAGATTATTATTAATATATAATTACATAATGTATAATATATTATATATAAATATGGACTTCCTTGGCAGCTCAGATGGTAAAGAATCTGTCTGCAATGCAGAGACCCAGTTCAATCCCAGGTTCAGGACGATCCCCTGGAGAAGAGAAAGGAATGGCAACCCACTCCAGGATTCTTGCCAGGAAATCCCATGGACAGAGGAGCATACAGTCCATGGGGTCACAAAGAGTGAATAACATCTTCATCATCATATATACATAACATACATGTATATATATTATACATATATATATAATCTAAAAAGGCATGGAATGTACTCTGCTACCCACATTGTGTGGTAAGTATCTGATGCCAACTCAGGGTTGGATTTTTATTGCTATTAATGAAACTCTTTCATCCTATTTTTGGATTTCTAGTTCCATCCCCTTTTTGCTGAGAAGCAGCCAGGCACTGTGGAAGGGAACACGTGCAGTGTCCATTAGTAAAGCCCAGATGCTTCCGGGAACACCACTGAGTGGTACTCCCACACTGACAGCAGACTCCACCTTTTGCCACTGGATCAAGGTAGCTAGGGATAAGGAATGTGATGAATTGCCCCTCAGTGACCCTCCTTCTAGTCAGCCAGGTGACTCAGACATGGCTCTGCTCTGGGAATAAAGAAACACTACCCTCACCATTTCCTCCTTACATCTGAATGTCACGTCACGACAACCTCATCTGGCTTCCCAGGTGGCGCTAGTGGTAAAGAATCCACCTGCCAATGCCGAAGACACAGGAGATGTAGGCTTGATCCCTGGGTTGGGAAGATCCCTGAAGGAGGAAATGGCAACACACTCCAGTGCTCTTGCCTGGGCAATTCCATGGGCAGAAGAGCCTGGCAGGCTATAGCCCATGCGATCGCAGAGTCAGACACGACGGAATGAGCACAAGCTGAGTTTGTACTTGGCCAAGAGTTGGCCTATTTCATATATGTTGTCAAATCTGTGTAGAATCCTTTTGATGTTTGTGTATTCCATTTCATTCCTAATCTTGATTATTCATGGCTTCTGTCATTTTGTAAGAAGTCTGAATTTCATATTTTCAAAGCCCTGTAGATAGCACAGTTGTGAAAGTGAAGTGAAAATCTGAGTTGTTCAGTCATGTCCAACTCTTTTCATCCCCATGGACTGTAGCCCACCAGGCTCCTCTGTCCATGGAATTCTCCAGGGAATCTTCCCAACCCAGGGATCAAACCTGAGTCTCCTATCATCTGAGCTCACTTTCACATTTAAAAAATTTTATTTTATATTGTAGTTGATTAACAGTATTGTTAGTTTCAGGTGTACAGCAAGGTGATTCTGTTGTACATATACATGTTTTTATTCTTTTTCATTGCCATTTAGTTTTTTGCAGATTATTGAACAAAGTTCCCTATGCTATGCAGTAGGTCCTTGTCTATTTTAAACATAGCAGTGTGTACATGTTGATCTATCCCTCCTGCCCACCATTTCCTCTTGGTAACTGTAAGTTTCTGTTTTGTAAATAATTTCATTTGTATCTTTTTTTTTGATTCCCCATATAAGCAATAGTATATGATATTTGTCTTTAACTTGCTTCACTTAGTACAACAATCTAGGTCCATCCATGTTGCTGTAAGTGGCATTGTTTCATTCTTTTAATGGCTGAGTAGTATTCCCATGTATACTTTGTACCACATCTTCTTTATGCATCCGCTGTTGATGAATATTTAGGGTGCTTCCATGTCTTCACTATTGTAAACAGTGCTGCAATGAACATAGGGTTGCATATGTCCTTTTGAATCGTGTTTTTCTCTGGGTTTGCCCAGGGGTGGGATTTGCTGGGTGATATGGTAGCTCTGTTTTTAGTTTCTTAAGGAATCTCCTTACTGTTCTCCATAGTGGTTGCACCTATTTACATTACTAACAACAGTGTAGGAGGGTTCCCTTTTCTCCACATCCTCTCCACCATTGGTAGACTTTTTCTTTGTTCCAGACTTTAAACTTTCTATTTTGTATTGGGGTATAGCTGATTAACAGTGTCGTGATAGCTTCAGGTGAACAGCGAATGGCCTCAGCCGTACATATACATATATCAATTCTCCTGCAAACTCACCCCCAATCCAGGATGCCACATAACATTGAGCTGAGTTCCCTGTGCTGTACAGTAGATCCTTGTTGGTTATCCATTTTAAGTACAGCATTGTGCACATGTCCATCTCAAACTCCCTATCTCTTTCCCTACCCTTCCCCTGCAGCAACCGTAAGTTCCGAGTCTATAAGTCTGTTTTTACAGTAAGTTCATTTGAATCACCTCTAGGTTCTAAATATGAGATGTCATACGATACTCTTCCTTCTGTACTGACTTCACTCGGTATGACCCTCTCTAGGTCCATCCATGTTGCTGCAAACAGCACTGTTTCATTCTTTGAACGGCTGAGTAGTGTTCCGCTGTGTATGTGTACCACATTTTTATCCATCGCTCTGTTGATGGACACTTAGGCTGCTTCCAGGTCCCGGCTAAACAGTGCTGTAACGAACACTGGGGTATGTGTATCCTTTCGGATCATGTTTCTCTCTGGATATATCCCAGGAGTGGAACTGCAGGGTATGTTAGCTCGACTTTCAGTTTTCTACAGAACCGCCATACTGTTCTCTATAGTGGCTGCACCTATTTGCACTCTCAACAGTGTAGGGGGGGCTCCCTTCTTCTCCAGCATTTGTTTGTGGCTTTTTTGATGACAGCCATCCTGGCTGGTGTGAGGTGCTATCTTATTGCAGTTATGTTTGCATTTCTCCAGTAATTAGCGATGTCAACACCTTTTCATGTGCCTCATGGCCATCTGTATGTCTGTCCTCTTTGGAGAAATGCCTCTTTAGGTTTTCTGTCCATTTTTGAGAGGGTTGTTTTGATGATGTTAAGCATCATGAGCTGTTTGTAAATTCTGGAGACTAATCCTTTTTCAGTCACATCATTTGCAAATATTTTCTCCCGATCTGTGGACGTTTTATTATTTCCTTTGCTGGGCAAAAGCATTTAAGTCCCATTTGTTTTATTTTTCTATGAGATGGACTGAAAATGATGTTGCTGTGATTAATGTCAGGGTGTTCTGCCTATATTTTCCTCTAGAAGTTTTAGTGTTTGGTCTCACATTTAGGTTTTTAATAATTCTGAGCTTATTTTTGTGTGTGGAGTTCATATTATTTGCAGACTTTTTCATGACAGCCATTCTGAGTGATGTGAGGTGATTATAGTTTTTATTCACATTTCTCTAATAATTAGCAGGGTTGGGCATCTTTTCATGTGCCTCTTGGCTTTAAGTATGTCTTCTTAGAAAAATGTCTCCTCAGGTCTTTTGCCTCTTTTTTGATGGTGCTTCTCTGGTGGCTCAGACAGTAATTTACCTACAGTGTGGGAGACCTGGGTTGGGAAGATCCCCTGGAGAAGGAAATGGCAACCCACTCCAGGATTCTGACCTGGAGAATTCCATGGACAGAAGAGGCTGGTGGCAACAGTCCATGAGGGTGCAAAGAGATGGACATGACTGAGCAACTTTCAAGTCTTGCCTAAATCTTTATTTTTTTGAGCCATATGAGCTGTTTGTAAATTTTGGAGATTAATCCTTTGTCAGTTACATCATTTGCAAATAGTCTCTGGCATTCTGTTGGATGGCTTTTCGTCTTGTTTATAGTTTCCTTTGCTGTGCAGAGCTTTTGAATTTAATTAGGTTCCATTTATTTAGTTTTGTTATTTCTATCACTCTAGAAGAGGGATCAAAAAAGATACCGTTGCAATTTACATCAGAGTGTTCTGCCTATGTTTTCCTCTAAGAGTTTTATCAATACCCAGTGTCACATTTAGATCTTTAATCCATTTTATTTTTGTTAGAGTATTCTAATTTCATTTTTTACATATAGCTGTCCAGTTTTTCCAGCACCGTTTATTGAAGAGACTCTTCATTGTATATTCTTGCCTCATTCGTCATAGATTAATTGACCATGGGTGCATGGGTTTATTTCTGGGCTTTTTATCCTGTTCCATTGATCTATATTTCTGCTTTTGTGCCAGTACCATACTGTTTTGATTACTTTGTAGCTTTGTAGTATAGTGCGAAGTCAGAGTGCCTGGTTCCTCCAACTTCATTTTTCTTTCTCAAGACTGCTCTGGCTATTTGGGGTCTTTCGTATCTCCATACACTGAAAACCACAAAACTGTCACCATTTTTGCTTCAACCATCAAAGGTAACCCAGAAAACTTGAGAAGAGAAAGAAAAGCTATTCCATTTACCCATGTTTTTACTTTCCATGCTCTTCCTTTCCGATGTCTCAAGGTTCCATTTTATTGTTTCCTTCTTGTTTAGAGAGCTTTTCTTTAGTCATACTTCTAGGGCAGGTCTGCTGGTGAAAACTTGTTTTACTTCTGAGAATGTCTCATTTCCCCTCCCTTTCTAAAGGATATTTTCACTAGAACTCTGGAATGACAGTTCTTTCAGTCCACGAGAAACGTGCCACTCACTTCCAGGTCCCCTGGTTTCTGAGGAACTTGCTGCCATTCTGTGTTAAGACATCACCACCTGGAGGAAACGAGTGTTCTCTCTGGCCCATTTTTAGGTTCTTTTCCTCCAGCTCTAGTTTTGAGTCTTACTGTGAGGTCTTGGTGTAGACTCTTTTGGTTTTATCTTATGTTCATCAGCATTTTGAATCTGAGCCTTTACGTGGCTTTGCCAAAGTCAGGAAACTCTCAGCCCTTTTTCTTGGAACATTTTTTTCAGCTCCCCCTTTCTGTCCCTTGTTCTTTGAACATATTCCATGAAAATCATGGGGAAGAAAGTTGAAGGAATTAATCTCAGAAGAGTTCTAGATATTAGCCATAAACAAGGTGAGAGAATTCTGGAGCCTGGGGCTTTGGGGTTCTCCCAAACGCACTACACAGCCGAGCACCATGGAGCTCCATGTCTGTGTGCTTTCCTTGGTGACCCCGGGCACTACCAGTAGTTCCCCAAAAAAGGTGTGTCACTCAGTTCAGGCCAAAATAATGACAACTGAATATAAGAAGCTATCCTCAGTCCTCTCCCTCTCACACCATAACACTCCTACTCTGCATGACAAATACAACAATACCACAGCCCCTCTGTGAGCCCAGAGATTCTGACTGGAAAAACAGGTCTGATTAAAACATACATCCCCAGGAGATTCTGAAGGACAGACAAGCCGAGGTCACCCTGGTAAGTATGGAAACAAGCACAGTGCCTCGAGTCGTGCTTTGATCCCTTTGATGTCCGTGCAGGATATGCCACCACCACGCAGCACCAACTGACTCAAAACTGTGTCGCTTTAACTGTCTACGTGTCCTTCCATTTGTTATAACAGGAACTGAGAAAAACCGAACACGAAACTTTGAAAGAATTCTTAGTGAAAGTGGAAGTTCTCAGTTTCTACAGCACAGGTCGGTAATGGCACTTCCTTTTCTCCATCTGGTCTGTGCTCCCAGAGGATACACAGTGATGCTAACCTTGGTACACACAGCAGAGAACACTGTATGCATAGTTTCAGCCCACATCCATGCATCACCTTACATATTATACCAACCTGGATGTTTACAGGACTTTCTTTAAAATCAAATCCACCATTATTTTTTGTAGCCATTCAATCTTAACATTAAATTCTCTAATATTTTTCTTAACATTCAAAGATGCACCATGCAAAGTAGAAAACCAACTGTTAAAGTGAGCTTACATTTCTTTTTTTTTTTTAGCCTTGCAAGAGCAAGGCCTCAAAAAATTGGGTACACACTCAGAATTGTTCCTCTTAGAAAAATTAGTAAAAGGCAGAAGATTTATATGGTCTGAAGAGAAACCAGAGTATGAGTTTCAATATTTTATTAAAATAGCATATTTAACAACTGTTAACCAAGAATATTAATTTTGTCCCACCCACCCCAACCCCATATGCAGCACAACACAGTAGTGATTTCAAATATCCTTGATCGTGGTAACAAACAGAAACATTTCAAAGTCAAGTTTGCAACTAAAAACTAGACCTTGGAAAAATTCTGCATTAGAAGAAACATCACAAGGCTCTCGAGCAGAATTCTTTTCTCTGCCTGAGAATTAATGCAGTATGCCACCCACCTGACATTACTGCTGGTCTGCTTTTTCTCCTCTATGCATAGAATAACGTCTCATTTATAAGTACCCACTTCATAAATAAATCGGCATTTTCACCTCATTTAATGTTCCTTTTCAGCTTCACAAAGAAACCAGTAAATAAAACTGTCGACGACAGTCACGACATAGGCTCTCACAGCAAGATAAAAAACTTGAAAATATGCAGAGATGCATCGACGCTATTTTACATAAAAAGATTTTAAAAAGTGCAAGGCAAAATCTGCAGTTTTTTAGGGGAGTTTTTAGGCACATCCATTTCTTAAAGCAAGCTTCAGTATGAATTCCAGTTTTTTTCTTCATGACACCTGTTTTAGTTAGTCTTTCTTTAAAAAAAAAAAATACATCCTGTCAAGTGTGAAACAGGGCATCTACGGTCCCGAAAGGCGAGGTTTTCAGTTATGGCGTGTCCGTCCTTTTTTTATCCTTGCCGGCTTTGGTTTGGGGATGTACTGGTTATTTGCCTGGTACTCAAGTTCTTTCCGGAAGTAGTGGATGGCTTTGTTTAACCCTTCCTCCAGCGGGACCTGTTTAAAGAGAGGGTGAGGATGAGGGGCAGCCCCGCCTGCATGGTGCACTGGACCACCAGGTGTGCCCTTCTCCTTCTCAGGAGTCTCCACGGAGGAAGATGCTCAGGAAGGCAGCCAGGTAAGAGCCACACGCCTGACTCTCCTGGGGACACCCACCCTCTGGACCTTCACCCCTGGGGACCTGACACCTTCTGCTCTGTCACCACCCCCATGGGACCCGAAAGCCTCTGCATCATCACCCACCCCTCCGGGGACCTGACACCCTCTTCTCTGTCACAGCCCCACCCCACCCCCTCACCCCAGAAACTGACACCCTCTGCTCTGTCACTCCCAGGGAATCGAAACCATATGCACCTTCACCCCTGGGGACTCTTTACCCTCCGCACAGGGACCCGGGACAACCACTGGGCAGCCTCATAATGTGGAGGCCGCCAGAGCAAACACGGAGCAGGAATCACAGCAGGTGCCCACGCTGTGCAGACACCACGAAGGACAGGGAAGCAGCAGCCCAAGGGCAGCCCACCTGGAGAACCTGGGGGACAGTCAGCCCGGGGAACGGGGGACCCTCACCCCAGGAGGAGGGCAGTCTGCTCAAGGGGCAAGGGACCCACACCCAGGGAGGGGGGGCAACCAACCCAGTGGGGACAGATGAACACACGCTCCGGGTGGAGGGGGGGGCGGGGGGGCGGGGGGGGGCAGGAGGGGTGGGGGGGGAGGGGGGGTGGGGGGGGAGGGGGGGTGGGGGGGGAGGGGGGGTGGGGGGGGAGGGGGGGTGGGGGGGGCAGGGGGGGTGGGGGGGGCGGGGGGGGCAGTGAGCCTCGGGAGAACCCAGACCCCAAGGAGAGGACCAGTCAGCCCAGAGAGGACTCACAGCCCAGGAGGCGGGCAGTCAACTGGGGGGAAAGGGGGTGGGGAGGGGGACCCAGGCCCAGAAAGGAGAGCAGTGAGCCCTGGAAGGACAGTCAGCCTGGGGGATAGAGGGACCACAACCCTAAGGGGGCCAGTCAGCTCAGGGGGAGAAGGGGACCCAAACCCCAGGTGGACTCAGTGAACCCCGGGGAGATGAGGGGCCCATGCCCCAAGAGAGGGGCAGTCAGCGTGGGAGGACATGGGGACCTTCACCCGAGGAGGGAGGCAGTCAGCCTGGGGGTATGCACTCCTCAGAGATGGGGCACTGAGTCCCGGGGGGACAACCCATGTCCCAGGGAGGGGGGCAGCCTACCAGGAGGAGACAAGGAGAGCTTTGCCCTGGGGCGGGAAGGAGACCTTTGCCCAAGGTGGGGAGCAGTCATGCCCAAGAGGGGTGGGGGACCCAGGTCTCAGGACGGGGTCAGTCATTCCCAGGGTCGGGGGACAGGGGATTCTCATCCCAGGAAGGGGCAGTCAGCCCGGGGAGGACCCAGGCTGCAAGGTGGTGGGCCGTCAGCCTGGCGACTGTGGGACCTTCATCACAGGAAGGGGTATTTAGCCCACAGGGTGTAGTCAGTCCGGTTGGGCCAGTCAGCCAGTGGGATAGGGGATCCACATCCCAGGAGGTAGGCAGTCAGCCTGGGGGACCCTTGCCCCAGGGGGGCAGTCATTCTGGTTGAGGGGGGCCCATGCCATGGGGGGTGGGAGTCAGCCTCTGGAACCTGGGGACACCAGGTCAAGGGCACAGCACTCCTGGCTTGGGGAGCCACACTGGGAGGCCGAAGGCCTTTAAGAGGGCAGGAAAAGCTGGGAGGTCTGCAGTTTGCAGGCTTTGGCTTCTCATTTGCCCACCCTGCTTGACCTTGGATGAGGTCAGACAGGTAACGGACACCAAGTTGGCCCCCCTCACCCATGATACCCTGGCTGAATGGACGGCCAGACCCTGCAGGGCTACTCAGTTCTAAGGCTGCACTGTCGCCCCCTCAGTGAGGCTTTTCAAGTGGAGCCAGCGAAATGAGACCCTCGATGGCAGATGCCCCAAGAGTCCAGGTCACAACCCGTAACGGAGGAGGAAGGACACAGGCCTGGAGAGGACCCTGCCAGGGCCACCCCACTCGGCAGTGCCCGTAAAGGATTAACATGGGGAAAGGCCTTCTCCAGGGGGCAGCGATAGCCCCGACCCCATCTTACCACTGGCTCCCACCCCAGCATCAGCTTTGCTTTCTTGATGTCTGGTTTCCTTTTCTGGGGGTCATCCTGGGCTTCAGAAAGAAACTGAATTTCACTCCCACTGCCTGAATTTAAGAAGAAAAAAAAAACAGAATCAGGAACCACTGAGGTGTGATTCTTATACACCTGCACAGGAACACAGATGCAAGTCAAGTCCCACCTGCATGGGAACACAGATGCAGACGGTGTGATGTGTCCAAGTCTTCTCACTCTGACTCCACAGGCCTGAGCCACCCTGAGGTGGGTGAGTGGGCAGGCCCCACACTGACCACCACCCTCAGCCAATATGGCCCACTGCCCACACTCCAGATGTGCCGACGAGCCATCCTCCAGGCATGAACACCCTACCAGAGCCCCTCGCCTGCAGTCAGGCTGCCTAATGAGCAGCATGCAGAGGAGTGAACGTGGGCCAGCCCTGGCCAACACCTTACATGGGCCTGCCCACTGACACCCTACAAGAGCCACCCTGAGCCTACACAAAGATGTCCAGCCACCCTGGACAGACCACATGCAGAAGGACGGGAGCCTGGCCGGTCCAGCTTCCTTGCTGGGCCCACACCCTGCCAGCCAGCGGAATGAAGCCATCCCAGCGACCGTTGGCCAGGCCTGCAGAGGGAGTTCCCACTCCAGAATCTGGAGTGAATAAAACAGCTGCTATCTGGAGCCACTGGTGTTTGGGGCTGGGTGTCACACAGCCGTCCTCCTGGGATTTAGACAAACTTCTCCACTTCAGCGTGAGCACGACTCTGAAGATCTGGGCACGTGCAGGCTCTGCTCCGGGACATGTGGGCAGGTCTGTGGGTCTGCGTTTCTCACAAGATGGTGATGAAGCTGCTGGCTGAAGGGCCTCACTCAGGGTGCCAGGGCCCGGGGTCCAAGGTGAGCTTCCCCACTGGGGAAGGGTGGACAGACCCCCAGTGGAGACGCCAGGGAAGGATGTACACAGAGGCTACTGAGATTTCTGTCTTAGGAAGACTATCCCGTCCTGTCCGACTGTCCAGGCCCACATCTTGCTCACGCAGTTTAGCCAAACCCATTCCAATCTGGTTGTGTCTGAAACTCTGATTTCCTGATCGACCGTGGGAAGCAGACTCTCCTGAGACAGGCTCCTGGGAGCCCCAGGATACCTGTGACAAAGGGCACAGCCCGTGGACACCAGCAGCCCACGGACAGCTGGAAATACACAAACTGCTCGTGGCTTAAGAGCACACCCTCTCTGGAGCCACTCCCAGCATCCACACCGCCTGCCCGCTCGGCCAGGCCTGCACACGGGACCTAAAGCTGGCCACCAGACTCTGTCAGGAGCACACAGGCCAGCGCTGCCCTCCTGCTCCCTGCAGTCCTGTGCTCGTCATGGCCAGCATGTGGCACCAGTCAGCGGTCACCAGTGCAGAAATGCTGACCACGTCACATCTCAGGCACCGGGGACAACTGGACATTCCCTCTACACAAAGACCTGATGTCACCATAGGGACCCAAGCCAGCCCCTTCCCCTTCATCGTTCCATTACTTAAAGCATCTCAAAACAGTGGGGCGCTCCTGACCCAGTTCTGCTTCCCATCCAATTCAGTCAGCGAGTGTTAACCATGCACTGTCCAGACAAGGTGTTACTGACAGGCCAGCTTCACTCAGGGAGGCCCCGTTCTACTCACCAACGAGGTTTTTGATGAGCTGAGCAAATTCTAGGATGGTGTGTTCTTCTGGGTTCCCCTGAGGAGGAGAGGGTCTCTGGTTAGCAGTGTCGATGCAACAGGACGCCACCACCCACGTCCTCCGGGGTGCCTGCAGGCTCACGAAGTCACTGGACTCCCACCTCCGTGAGGGTTCCGCAGGAGGCACAGCACAGCTGGGGGCTACACTATGCCTGTCCCCGCCTTGGCCTTGGTCGGGGCCAGCTAATGGGGACACGTTCCCTGGTCCAGGTACATGATGGTGTCCAGGAGCAAAGGTTCCGTAACAGCAGTGTTGCTAGGCAGGAAAGCCTGGTTCTGCCAGCAGGTTCCCCCGGGACACTCGATACCCTGATGGGGCACCATGCTCACCACCTCGGTAGTGAAGACCCCTGAGCTCAGACACAAAGCCCAGAAACAAAAGGTATTCAGAGATGTGGGCTTCGGGCAGCCAGCAGGAGAGACAGGACGTGGCTGAAGGTGAGCTGACTTCTGGGGGGTTTGAGGAAAATCATTTTCTCCTTCTCTTCCTCCCCTATACCTTCTAGCAGCCTTAGCTCCTTCCGTTCCTAGTACTGCTCATCCCATCATGACAGACCACCATGAAGTCTGGCAATTGAATGTCCTAAGTACTCTTTGTTCTCAATCTCCTAATTTCCTCTGAAGCAAGACGATGACAGAGGCAGGCACGGGTTTTTTTGTTTAACTGCTAACTCATGTCCGACTCTTTGCGAATCCTGGACTGCAGCCCACCAGGCTCCTCTGTCCACGGGATTTTGCAAGCAAGAATGCTGGAGTGGGTGGTTATTTCCTTCTCTAGGGGACATTCCCAAATCAGGGATTGAACCAGCATCTCCTGAATTAGCAGGCAGGTTCTTTACCACTGAGCCACTGGGGAAGCCCCTCGTACCATAAATACATGGAGATTTTCTGCCAGCAAGAACCAAACACGAGCTGCTCTGTAGAGAAGCATATCCTCTGGCATAAGGGGTGAAAGGCTGGAGGAGACAGCAGGATAAACCACCTCCCAATCCTTCCAGGAGTGTCTGGGGCTACAGGAAGCCAGACATAAAGCTGTCTAAGGCGGGTCTGGGCCACCTGCAGCCCTGACAAGAGAGGGAAACCATCCTAATCCTTCACTTTCTATGTCCCTGGAAAGCGAGCTTTATAAAGACTAGCTGCGGGAAAAGAAGGGGATGACAGAGGACATGGTTGGATGACATCACTGACTCACATGAGTTTGAGCGAACTCTGGGAGACAGTGAATGACAGGGAAGCCTGGCATGTACAGTCCACTGGGTCACAAAGAGTCAGACATGACTGAACTACTGGACAACAAAACTGCACGATACATGATGGAGAAAAGATATACTAACACCCCCACAACCAGAAGAGGCTTTGTGAGCTCCAAGACCTGGCCTCCAGGTGGATGGAGTCAGGTTAGTGTTTATTATGCGGTTCATCCATCTGTTGCAGACACCTTACATCTTGGCAAACTCCTGTTTCATTCTGTTCTGTGATTTTTCCTCTAGTGCTGGTTAAGTGGCAAACAGGCGCATGGGCTAAGCTTGCTGACAGCAAGTGAACCACAGCAGGAACTGGACTGCTAAGTGGGCAGTGGGGATGGACTCACCAGGTTGACGGGGCTGCTGACGTTGCTGTTCATGAGTGCCACAAGGCCATTTACCAGGTCACTGGAAAAGAGGGGAGGCCACTCAGGCGCCCGCTGATGCCCACAGGTGTGGTGCATCAGACACAGGCCACCTCCCGGGAGGAGAGATGGGACATCAGAGTAAAATCCTGCACGACAGAGGGCGTGGAGGATACTCAAGTATTCTAGGAGACAAGGTAGTGTTAGGGAGCTGCCTTCTGTGGGCAGGTGTAGGCAGACGACTGGACAGGATGGGTGCTGAGAGATGGGGCTGAGTCCCCTACGCTGTGTATTTCTGAAACTGTTTAACGATTAAAAAGCAAAAGTAGACACACATCCAAAAGAGATGGTGTTTATGCAAGTTTCTGAGGAAAGACGATGTTTAACATGAACCTAGGTAGTTGGCCCATACGGAAAAGCAGATGATTTAAAAAAAAAACAAAAAACAACAAGCTCCCCTGCAAAAAAAAAAAAAAAAAAAAAACCCCAAAAACTCCAGTATGTGAGTCCTATACTGACAAGTCAGATAAAGCAGACAACCCTGAGCATTAAAACGAGTTCCCTAGCGCTCTGGGCCTCACCTCCACCCCAGAGCCCTCAGCTCCCAGAGGGGACGGTCGGGGTGTCTAGATGCTGCCAATGGACCGTGAGCGACTGGGCCATGATGCGGACTGTGAGGAGGCAAACTTCCCCTTACCAAGGTTTGCTTCTTATTTATAGAACCATTAAAGAGTGGTTTTGTCAAAAAAAAAAAAAAAAAAAAAAGTGCCTTTGTAAAAATGACACCTCAGTGCTACGTAAGCACAGGCTAGGGCACTCCCCAAGCTGTGTTTCCGATGAGGCTGTGGGGGTTCTGCACACGCAGCCACTGGGAGCCTCTCCTTCCTCCTCCATCACAACCAGTAAGGAGCACGTTACTGTGCTCACCTCCGAAAGAACATCTTCATTTCCCCCTCTCCTTTAAATCAAGGGGAAAAAAAATCGGGGGGAGGGGGTTGCTATTTAGCAAACACGATTTTCTAGGATCTTGTTTACAACCAGTGGGTGTTTTGGGAACATGCCTGAAGTCCACTCTGCTCTTGCAGATCAAGCACAGATGCAGATAGACACTCGGTGACCCAGGATGTTTCCTCTCTGCTAGAAACGAACACAGGCCCCTCCATCACTATGGCGGTAGTGACCACATCCCAACTCCCCCTCTGATGACACACGTCTCTGCCTATTTGGAATGAAATTGAAAGCTGCTGTTCAGTAGCATCCATGGGTTTTTAACACTGAAATGGAGGGGGAGTGGTCCCCATACTAAGCTGGAAGGTGATAGCATCATGTAATCATTCGGTGGAGGTAGAGATGAGGCATGCATCTTTTATGCAACAAACCATCCACTTCTAAGGTCAGAGTTGCATAGATCATATCCATTTAACCTGAAGTTCTTTTAAAGTGTCATTTTGACAAAGCTACTTTCTAAGACAACACTGCATTGCCTCTGTGATGGGGTGAGGATGCAATCTGCCTACGAGAGCACCAGGCACAGACAGGACAGGACATCGGCGCACAGGCCACCCTGAGACCCCAACAGTCACTCAGAGACTGTGCCATGCTGCTTCAAGGCAATCGTGGATTTTGGAAATGGGTAACTTAGTTCAGCAATGCAAGGTCCCGACACTGTGCCTTTTGATTAGTAACTGTGAAGTAGAAGAGTCTCAGTTTCTATAAACTAGCTTATTTAAAACAGCCTAGCCCTGGTGAGCTGACCATCTTGGCCAAGCCTTGAACAAGGTAGAGTGGAGGCCAGGGAAGCTCATTCCCCAAGTTTGGGGAGGTCGGGGAAGCCTCATGTATCAGGGCCCAGTGACCCCAGAAGCAAGACCAGCAGACAGCAAAGCCCCATGAAGAGATATTCTGCCCAGAAGGTCCCCAGCAACACTCCAGTGACCGCATCAAGGTCTCTAAAACACCAGACACTGGTGTCTGGTCAGTAAGGGGCACATGGGCTGTGCAGGGTGGGCAGCAAGGCGTGTCCTGTCCTGGCTGGGACAGAATGCAACCCACGTATCACATGATGCTTAAAAGACTTTAACCATCAGCAAAAAAAAGCATCTGAGAGGCCACTTTAAATGACTTCATATCTGATTGATGCCTTTGAAATAAGAATGTGTTTTGATTGATGTCTTGTTTACTGTACAGACTCTGGAATATTCCACGAGGTGGTATGGCTGGAGGAGTCTGGGAGCCTTGATGAGGCTGTTGGAGGAGATTCAATGTGACTAAGATGCCAAGATCCCTGAGAAGTGCGCAGAGGGGTGGGGGGGTGGGATGGAGATGTTTCACTAAAGCAGGTGGTATCTGATGCAGACACACCCCTCCCCCCAGCAGTCCCCACACTGACACAGACCTCACCCATTCCCTCAGCGTGCATGGCTCTGGGGTCAAGTGCCCTGACCTGGAAACAGGCTGCTAGGTTGTGCTCAAATCCCTTCTTAGAATATTTGGGCAACAAAGTGGGCCAGTGACAAGATGGTCTCAGGCACTTTGCCCTCCTGGCCAACATACTAACAGGTGTGAGAAAAAAACACTGCTCATTATATACATTTACTCACAACGTTCCTCTGGACTAAATGTGAAAACTCACAAACACTTGCATGGAAAAAAAAAAATCTATAGTGGTTACATGTTTAATTTTTTCTCTCTTTTAAGCCAGGCAAAAGTTAGGGTGACTCCCTGGGCCGGGGTGGGGCTGGTGGCTACCTGCCTCCACTTCCCCTGACAGCACCCCCGGGGTGGCCACAGGGCACCAGGAATGGCGTTTCCTAGTGCACAAGGTACCAAAACACACAACTAGCATGTGCCCAGTGATTCAGGACACCACAGAACGATGCAGGACTCACCACCTCCTGGCACGTGGGAGAACAGTCTGGAAGATGTAACTGCTCACACAGTAACTCTTAGATCCTAGACTGCACTGTAAAACTTGTCACCAACCAAACTGGCTGACAAAAAAGCTAGATTTAGGAGGATGACCGAGAAAATGTAAATATTACCTGCGAGATAATTCAACAAAGTTATTAAAAATGCCTTTAACTGCGTGTAGTTTTGACACCACACTCCTTGACAATACGACACTCGGCCTTATCTTTCCCTCAATGATGACGATCTCGTCCACCCAGGAGGCCGTGTCCACAGGGTCTGATTCCAGCATCTGCGAGCCAGCTGGATGCAGAGGCCAGCGCCTCACCAGGCTGACCTGGAGCCCCCGGGGGGCCGGCAGGGCCGGTGGGTCTGCCGACCAGACACTAGGGGGCAGCAAGGGACCAGCATGTCTGACCTCCGCTCACAGAGATCCCAGGCACCCACGGAGGAGCAGAGCAGTCAGTCCAGCCCGAGGCGGAGTAGCTCACATGGGAGCTGCGCCCGGAGTCTTACCTGACGTACTGGAAGGCCCTCGTCTGCGATCCAGATCCGTACACCTGCGGGGAGATGACAGTGAGGGTCCTGAAACCGCAGACAGGGACCTCAACCCTGATGCCCTCGGGATCCAGAGGCTGCGGCTCCAGGCCCTGCCAGGTCACGTGGGAGGGTCCAGCCCCCATGGATGACACCCCAGGGTCCTACTGTGGGAAGGCGGCCACCAGACCTGGAACCTCCCCCAGAGGCACCTTGAGGGGCCCTGAGTTCAGAGACACCCCTCCCAGGGGGAGGGGACAAAAGCATGTAGAGGGGTCTTCACAGGCAGACCCTGTGCCCAAGGCACCAGGGTGTCTGTGGCTGGGGACAGGGTGACCTAAGCCCGTCCTCAGTCACAGCTCCCAAAGGCTCCCTCCCTCCCTCAAGGGCAGCAGGGACATGGGACTCAGGGCCAGCTCCCCTGGATGGGACGCCCTTACTCCGAGCCCCCCCAGACAACATCCCCACGCCCGCCTGCTGGCCACGCACTGTGAGCGGCTCCCCCTGCAGAGCCTGCAGGATGAAGTTGCTGACCACCCGGCCATCATTCATGTGCATTCGGGGCCCGAAGGTGTTGAAGATCCTGGCCACACGCACTTCCACGCCCTCCTGCAACAGAGAGAATGTGAGCCCCATGCCTCGTGGCTGCTCCTTCTGGATACAGGGGTCTTGCCCTGCACACATGGGATGTGTGTGCTCTGTAATTAAGCCTGGAGTCTGCAGAGTCACCCCAAACTCACAGGAGCCCCTGGTGTGAACACACTGCAGAAACCCGAGGCAGTTAATCGGGGCAAGAGGAAATGATGGGTGTACATTTTTTGCCCCAGGAAATAAGTATCTATTTTCTCAACAAGCATCATGCTATGCATCTCTTTCCCAATCTCTTTCACATAGTTTTGTGTAAATTCATCACTCAACAGAGATTTAAATGTCAGTGAATGTTTAATAGCTGATTTGAAGGAAAGTAAGACAGCACTTTGCCCTGGGAAAGGACCACATTGTACCTACATCCCCTCTGTTCTGCTGAAAAACTCATCTGTTTAGTGAAAAAACAGACCACCTAGCACCTGATACAGGCGATCAGCTCAATGCCTGGGAAGATACACGCTTAACACTGATCACAGCAATGGGAGTCCCACGTGGTGAGATTGTACAACTTTCACTCTCTTCTGCACGTTATTTCCAACGTTCCTATTTTCATTACAATCAACATCTATTACTTCTGTAATTGGGGAAAACACACTTTCAAACATGTAATCAGGAAAGTATGTATTTTTTAAACCCCCAAAGCCTTCTGCAAACTATTAATTTCACAGGCTGCTTTGTCAGTGATAACTGTTTCTATCACCTACTCTGAAACAGTGAACTCTTAGAGCAACCCACCAGACAACAGACATGTGTCTCCTGGACTGAAGGGCCCCCCCACCAGGAGCAGGTGAGGGCTGTGGAGAGTGGGGACCCACACATGCTCCCAAGCCCACAGGGCAGGCCTTGCGGGGGGGGGGGGCACTTCCAGACAGCTGGGACGCACTGCTCACCTGGGCAGACACAAGTCCTGGGGCAAGTGTGCTGACCAGAACCCACAAGTTACTTGGCACTGTTGGCCCAGACCCCAGTGTCACAAAAACTGCTGAGCCTGTGTCCACGGGCAACTCCTAGACCGGACACCAAGACAGGGATCAGTCTGCACACTGTCCCCAGGGGGATGCCCACTGTCACCCTGCCTGCCATGTGACTTCTGCACACAGGCACCATCATCTGCTCGGGTTCTCGGTGGGCAGCCCTGGCAGGCAGCATCTGCAGCAGATGCGTTGGGCAGTGAGTGACACCTTCTGAGGGCCACCACCCAAAGGACTCCCAGTGGGTACATTACTGTACAGATTTTCAAGAGAGTGTGACTCTCTCAAGACCTGTGTGTGGGCCACAGGTCCTGGCATACAGTCAGTGCTCAATAAATGCTGGCTATGCTACTACTAAATACCCTCAGTTATTATGAGCTCATCTCTTAATATGTACACTTACAACATTAAGTTACACTACTAATTTTTTAACAAAAACTGAAAGTTCAACAAAAATGACCTATTTGTGCACCATCTTTATTTAGCTCCGAAATGCCAAGAAATACTCCCACAGACTGAACACAAAAGAAAACAGCCTACAGTCTACAAACTTACCACCCAATAAAGTGTAATTATGTCCCCTCACGCACTTGAGTTAGTGTTCTTAGGCACCAATACACAGAGGCTGTTCCTGGGAGAGACCGGTTTAACTTTTGGTGTCAAAATACTCAGGGCTCAAAAATGATACAGGTAGCACTGACATAACTACACTACCCTGTAAAACAGACGGCCAGCGGGGAGCTGCTGTCCAGCACAGGGGGCTCAGCTCGGTGCTCTGCGATGGCCTGGAGGGGTGGGGTGGGTGGTGAGGTGAGGTGAGAGAGCCTCAAGAGGGAGGGGATATATGTACACGTAAGGCTGATTCACGTTACTGTACAGCAGAAACCAACACAAGACTGTAATGCAATTATACTCCAATTTTAAAAAAAGATGATATAGGTATGTCTTTTCTAAAACTGATTAAAATAAATGAATAATACAAGAGAAACTTTGAAAGTGATTAGTTCTGCCAAGAAATATGAAATATGCAGAAAAATGTAAATACCTACATCAGCACAAGGTTGTTCTGTGGGTCTTCAACACTTGTAAACGTTAAAAATATAAGGGAAAAAAGGCTCTGGTAATTGCACCCCCCTCAAAAAGAAACAAGTGTTCAGGGCCTCCCAGCCCAGCCCTGAGTTCTTGGCACTGGGTACCCAGGAAGCGCCCACCCCACTTTGCACAAAGCCCATGGCCAACTGAGCTCCAAATGGGCCAGGATGATGAACCCTCAATCCAAGGCCGCTCCCAGGATGGATGCCTGCTAGTCTCTCAGTCCTCAGAGCTCTCAGTCTCAGAGGTCTTGTCTCTCAGTCCGAGAGAGAGAGGCCTCTCTGTCACAGAGGCCTGCCCTGAAAACACCCGGCCACAGTCATCTACCTACATGTCCCTCCAGTAAAGAGTATGTCAGTAAGGACCCCAGAGCTGATCAAGCACAACGGATGGCCTGGACATCTCTTTGGTGTCTGCACAGCCTTCAGGTGGGTGGGACACGGCCTGTGAGCAACAGCTCACGGCCCAGGGCAGACAGCGGGAAGCCAGGTGGGAACCCAGACCCCTACTCCTCAGCTGGGAGTGAGCAAATCCATAACACGGAAAGATCCATGGGCAGGCCGCAGCACGGGGTGACTAAGGAGGCAGGGACTCAGAGGGTGAATAACAATCCCTGAAGATGCCCACGTAAAAGCAAAAATGAAGTATACCCACTAGATAACAGAAAGAGAAGTAAAAAGTTAAAAAAAAAAAAAAGTGTCCACTGACCCAGAGGCCTTGGGAAAAGCGAAGCACTTATTATTAACTGCTGATGGGCGGTTAGTCATAAAGCTCATCCAGCCACGCTGGGGTCTTCAAAACCCAAGGCTTCATCCCCAGAAATCATTTTTTAAGAGAGACATGGGAAAGCCTGCTGACAGCACCGTTAATTTACGACAGTGGGGAACCGGGGAATCCGTCCCTGGACAGGGTCAACCACGGTCAACTGTACTCAATCCAACAGTGACCTGTCTACACCACCAGCCCCTGATACCTGCTTCATGTAGGCATAGCACATGGTCTCGGCGACTCGCTTCCCTTCGTCATAGCAGGCTCGGGGGCCTATGGGATTCACGTGGCCCCAGTAATCCTCGGTTTGTGGGTGGACTTCAGGGTCTGCGGGAGAGCGGGGGATGGCGGTGGAAGAGGAAGTGCTTTCAGAACCTCCCTTTGTTCAAGCTCACATGTTTTACAGACAATGGATAATGATGATGCAAAAGGGAGTTTGGGAAAGACCAGGATAAGCATCTCACCTGGAAAGACACCTATCAGAGGGGATTTGGGATTTCTGCTAAGGGCGTGGCAGGCTGGACACCCACAGAGAGGCCCTGAATGCCGCAGAGGACCAACAGAAAAGGGTGGGCACAGACACCTGCTCCTCGGCTGGCACCAGTGGAGAGGAAATGCCAGAGGTTCAGAGGGGGTGCCAGCTTCACCCCCTCACAAAGCCACTTTGCTACTACAACAGTGAGGGTGCAGGGACACATCATCTCAAACCTGTCCCCCCTCCAGCATGGGGGGCCGGCAGACCAGACGGGGTTGCCTGCAGGCACCACTGCTGGAGCAGACCCGGGGACCTCTGAGAGTCACCCTAACATCACTCACAAGCTGACGTCAGAGGCGAGATGCTAAGTGAGGGTAGTAGAGGGTGGTGGAAAAGACGTCCAGGGCAGGATAGGGACCATCAGGGCACTGAGACAGGAACAAGGACACAGCCTTGCTGCCTCTGGGACACATGCTACAAAGGGCCTCCTGGTACCGTGTGGGGACCTGCCAAGCTCTGCAGAGTCCAGAGGCGGGAAGCACAGGGACACAAGGTCCCCACCTCTCAATGCCCCTTCCTGGAGCTGGTGGGAGGAGGGCGCTGCCTGGACGTCAGAGTTGTGAGGGTGTTCTGCCTTGCCAGTGGAGGCAAAGAGCAGAGCTGCGTCATCAGAACTGCAGCTTCTATGATTTTTTTCACTTGGTTCCCTTATTTATTTTTTTAAAAGGCATCTCTTCCCACATTGCCCTCTTACTTCCTGGCAGTGACAGCAACGCCTGGAGGAAATCACACTGCATTAGCATCTGGCTTCTGCTGCATCCACTAACTGGTTCTCCAGAACCCTGTGCCTGTGGGCAAGGGTGGGCAGGAGCCCCTGAGTGGACGGGGCCCTCAGCCCCGTCTGAACACTTATATCCTCAAGGTTTAGGGCGGGGAGGGCAAAGCAGGCGCCAGGGTTTTCTAGCTCCGCCTACTTAAGGCTCTCTCATAAGCTACCCTAAAACAGCGGAGGCAACCAGCACACATTTGTCTCCCCACCATCTGTCTCCTAATCCCTGAGCTTTCAGGGTTTGGAGAGCGGAGGGGGTGGGGGGTGAGGCTGCTTTCACTGAAGAGCAAACCCTCTGGCTGAACCAGCAAAACCTCCGTGATCTGACTCCTGAGGTGCCTCTGGAGCAAAGACACTTCTGCGGATTTTTAAGTGGCTGCTGCTTGTTGGCAAGGTGACATAACCCAGTCCTGGTTGGGGAGGTCCTGCAGCAGAAGAAGAAGGCTCATCCCACCCGGAGGAGGGAACCCCCTGGTCACTGCCCTCTGGAGAGGAACAGCCGGGAGGGCCTTTTGGAAACAAGTCTAGACTCACTGGTCCCTTTTCCCTCCTGCTGTGACAGAAGCCAGCTGTCCAGGGGGCTGGCCTGATGCCCACTCACCTCCGTACACCTCTGAGGTGGAGGCCAGGAGTAGACGGGCTCCAACTCGCTTTGCCAGCCCTGCAGAAACATGACAGGACACCGTCAGCTTCAAGGATCAAAGAAAACACAAACGCACAGGCAATTCAAGGCATGTTTTCATACAAATGGTATCTGGTCATCCGTGCATTGTACGTTATCCACTCTTACTGCATCTACTTTGGAATCTAAATTCAAACTGTAAGAAAAGCACAAATGAACTCCCAAAAACAGCAGTTAGCTGGACACATGTAACTGTAAACAGGGCCAAATGCATGGTCTGTGGGCTTTATTATAAGGTATGACTTGGGGAATTTTATAAAGATCCCTTCATCTGAACGTAGCAACCAGCACTCCATCAGGTAACTACCCCCACCCGTGTAGGCAGAGGGCAAGGTCCTTCGAACCCTGGCTGCCACTCTCTCCCTGATGGTCAGCCTTCTATCCTCTGCTCCCCACGTACCCTGGGCACCTCCCACTGTGCCCAAGACCATCTCCTGTTCAGGCACCTCTGCCCCACTCCCTCCTTCCTCTGAGGTCCAGCTTCCACAGTATCTTCTCCAAAGCAACTGGCCATGTCCGTGTCTAGCTCTGACCCCTTTTCGCCTTCACCCCTCCCAGCAAGAATGGACTAGAGCATTGTCACCTGCCATGCTCAGGTCAAGCTCTAAGACAGCAGTCCCCAGCCTTTTTGGCACCAGGGGCCGGTTTAATGGAAGACAATTATTCCAAAGATGCGGCGGGGGTGGGGGGATGGTCTGGGGACAATTCAAGCACATCACATTTATTGTGTACTTTATTTCTATTATTATTACACTGTGATATACAGTAAAATGATGACACACTCCGCCAGGTGCAGCTTAGCTGTCACTTGCTACTCACTGGCAGGGTTCTGACATGAGTCTGCAGCTGATTTATTTGGGTCTCTGCAGTCACTCCTCTCTGCTAGTGATACTCTATAACTGCAGCCACTCCCTGGCACTAGCATCACCGCCTCAGCTCCACCTGAGATCAATAGGCAGTAGAGTCTCGTAAGGGGCTCTCAACCTAGGCTCCTTGCATGTGCCGTTCACACTGGGGTTCATGATCCTACGAGAATCTAATGCTGCCCCTGACCTGACAGGAGGCAGAGCTCAAGCAGAAATGAGAGTGATGGGGAGCGGCTGTAAATACAGATGAAGCTTCACTCACTGCTCACCTCCTGCTGTGCAGCCCGGTTCCTAACAGGTCATGGACCAGTACCTGGGGCCCCTGCTCTAAGGGCCTTTCAAGGCATCAGCTTTGGGAACCTCTCCATCCGCCGTGGTTGCCAAGCCCCCGACTGTAAGCCTCATCTGACCTACCCCCCGTCAGCGGACAGGAGGGAGCATCCTGTAACAGGTGGGAGGACGGTCATCTTTCTAAATATCGTGAGCATGGTGGCTGTTTCTGCACTGCCTCCAGCTCCACGTGGAGGCAGGGTGGGGGGCTGGAGAGAGTTGGGGGCAGGTGCGTGCAGTGCTAAGAACAGGGGCGTTTCCAGCAGGTGACCTCAGTCAGGACAGCAGTGCCCTGAGTTAGAGAAAGCATCCTCCACCTTCTGCAGAGCCTGCTGCCCCGAAGGTTTTGTCTAACAGACCGTGCTCCCCTCCCTGCTGCCCTTTTATCAAATTGAAATGCAGGGCTATTTCCCAAACCCAGTTACAGAATCTGCTTTAAATATTCCATAATTAAATCTACTTTTCACTTGACATTTAAAGAAGTGGTTCCTGTCTTCACTTTGCACCTAATCAAAACCCTTGGTTCTTAAAGCCATGGAAACAGAAGCGGCTCTGACCTCAGCCACCCATGTGCGTGTGGCCCACTCTCTGGGTTTGTCTGTGGGCTCACACGCAGCCACCCGGGGCAGTGCTCACGCCCACCTTCCACTTTCAGGGAGAGGCCTGCAGTTAGTCTGGAGCTCAGTTTCCTCAACCCCACGAGGAGGCTCCTCCACCCTCAACTGTGTGGGCCCAGCCCATGCCCACCTCACATCAGAATCTATAGCCCCCCTTCTAGCCCCGAGGCATACGTGCCACAAGTGCAGGAGGGGCAGGAGGCCACTTGGAAGGCAGGGGATGTCACTGAGGCAACGTAGACCGATTCCCACAGTGACGGACCCCCATGTCGAGTTGTGACGGCAAATCCAGTCACCCTGAGAGCACGCATGGGGAAGGGGGACTGAAGAACACAACTGTCAGGATCCAACACCTGGGCCCGACACCCTGACCGTCTGCAGGACGAGGGGCAGACTCACCCAGCATGTTCAGGGTCCCGATGGTGTTGGTCTTCAGTGTCTTGATGGGGTTGTACATGTAGTTGGGAGGAGAGGCAGGAGAAGCCAGGTGGTAGATCTGGTCCACTGTGGGGGATGGCAGGAGGCAAAACACACCTGTTACTTCCAGGGAACACACTGGAAAATGCTGACCTCCCAGAACTGGACCGTGTGAAAACAGCGCTCATGTATCTTTCAGCGAAATTCTACTTTTATTCTTCTTAGAAACTAGCTTACTTATGCGGCTGGAAGAACTTTAAACAGAAACAAAGTCTGATCATCTGGAACAAGAGTGTGCCGGGGCCCCTCACGTGGCCTGTTCCCCTCTACCTAGAATCAGTCTGATTGCCGAGTGGACTGTTCTCTGAGAAGATCTATCTGGATGAAGTGCTCAGATTGGAAGGCAGACTGAGTTCTCAGACACAGAGAGAAGTGTGACTATCAAGATGAACGACATTCTAAGTTTATAAAAACAAATCTGACACAAAGGGTAGGAAAGTGTGGGAGATGAGAGCTTTTGTTCTGTTTCTACTTATCCTGCATATAAACACCAGATCTGGAGGTGGTTTTAGAGCCAGGAACAGCAAAATGTCTGTATCCCACATGACTCCCCTGGTGGAGGTAACGCTTTAATGTCTGTGCCCTCGACCTCAAAAAGGAATGAATGCATAAAAATCTAAAACAACATTCACACAGAAACTCAAAGGTGTCCAAATAGCTAAGGCAAGTTTGAAAAAGCGCAAAGTTGAAGGACTCACATTTCCTGATTTCAAAACACAATACCAAGCTACGGTAACAAAAAGGTGTGTTACCGGCATAAAGACATAGAAACCAAAGGATCAGAGAGGACAGCTCACAAATAAATGCTCTGTGTATGATCACACGATCTCTGATAAGGGTGCTGAGCCATGCAGTGGAGAAAGGACAGTCTCTTTGACAAATGGTGTTGGGAAAACTGCACATCCACATGCAAAAGAACAAGACTGGACCCTGATCTTACACCACACACAGAAACCAACTCGAAACAGACTAACAGCCTAAATACAAGACTTAAAGGAATAAAACTCCCAGAAGAAAACACAGGGGGAAAGCTGCATGACACTGAATTTAGGCAAGATTTCTTGACTCTGACACCAAAAGTAAAGGAAACAGAGCAAAAATAGACAAATGAAACTACATCAAACATTCTGCCAGGATCAAAGGACACATCAACAAAGTGAAAAAAACAGCCTACAGAATGGGAGAAAATACTCGCTAATTATATGTGATAAGCTCATATTCAGAATATATAAAGAACTCCTAAAATGAACAACAACACAAAATCAACCAACTTAAAAGATGGCTAACACTGAATATATTGAACTTATCATCCAAAGATGATACACAAATGGCTAATAAGTGTATGAAAAAATGCTCAATGTCACTTATCAGAACCACCCAAATCAAGACCACACTGAGGTACTGCCTTACATGGATCAGGATGTCTACTACCAAAAAACCCCCAAAAAAGTAACAAATGCTGTCTTCAAGGATGTGGAGAAACTGGAGCCCCTGTGCACTGCTGGTGGGAAGGCAACACTGCAGCCACCATGGGAGCAGTGGGGCATTCCCTCAGAATATTAGAAATGGAATCGGCATAGGAGAAGACATTTCACTCCAGGGATTACAGCCAAGGGAATGAAAAAGCAGAGTCTCAAAGAGATGCTTGCTCTCCCACATGCCCAGCGGCATTACTTACAGTAGCCAAGAGGTGAGAGCCACGCAGTGTCCCTGGACAGATGACCCAACGGGCAAATGACTGCCCCCTTCGCCCCTCGTAGGAGGGCCAAGGCACGCCCTGTAACACTAGACCTCACGTTGCCCGTGTCTCCGTCCTACAGGGACACATCCTGCCTGTAACAGTAAGGCCCCAGTGCCCTCGCCAGTCACTGACAGTCTCGGAAGGAATTACGGGCAGGACAGCAGGGGAAACTTCAGAACAAGCATAAAAAATCAGTCATGAGAGGTGCTAGGAAGATACCACGAAGCAGTAATAACCAAGGTGAACTCTCACCACCCAGGAAAAAATGCTCAGAGCCTGCCCACTGCAGGGCACACTGCACCCAAAACAAGCATGATGTTCAAACCCGAGTCGGGGGAGGGCGATTGGCGTGGCGATCCGTCCGTGCTGGCTGCCAGCCACCAAGCGACTCTCCCGCCACTCTGTCTCATGAACAAGGCTGCATGCCGGAACCGCAGCTGGGAAAACAGGAGCCTTGAGAAATGAGCCCGAAAGAGCTCAAGTTAAAGAGTGATTAAAACAGTAAGTTCTCGAGTTCTCCTTTCTCACATAATTAACTTAAATAGGTTCAAAGCAGTGTTCTTGGCAGGCTGTGGGCATGTTATTTTTATGCTGGGAGGAAGACGGGCCCAGGGTGGGGTGGCCACAGTGCACTGGCCCTCCTGTGAATTCTGAAAACCCAGGCAGTCTAACCCCAAATGAATGAATTCAGCACACATGGGACACAGATACAGAAAGAAAAAGCGCTGAAAACTAACAGCCCTTGAGATAATTAAAAATTACTGCTCAGAATCCATACCCCCCCCAAAAAAATCAAGTGCTATCTCCTACCAAAAGGGAAATCTACAGAAAGACAGACGGAATATTTATATCTTCCTGCAGTATTTTTCTTTATACCATGTTTTTTTAACTAAGTTCCCCACGTGACCTGTGTCAAACCTCTGCCGTGTCACGGCCACTCACGGCCACATGGCACACACAGCCTGACCACTGCTCCCCGACACCAGCATCTGTGACGTAAAACAGGGCTTAAGAAGATACAGAGCTTTTCAAGGTGTAAAGACCAAATTTCTCTTGGCACGGAAAATTAAGAGTGGGATTGTGCCTTGACTTCGTCTCAAATAATACTGACTTAATGCCAAGGGGAGGCTGCCTGCTTGAGGTCTGGCCCAGCCCCGGATCAGCCACCAGCTGGCATGCCTGCCCCGCCCCCCACCACGATAACAGGTGGCAACCAACGTGCTGGCTCCCCTGGAGGAACTGCATGCTGCATGGAGGGTCTCTGGGCCCCACGGACTCTGCGCTCAATGCTCACACTTGCGCCATCACTGTAAGTAAGGAAGCTTCTAAGCTGTCGAACGTGACTCTACAGAGACAGTCCAATCTGAGGGGCACTCTTCAAATGACCACAGAAGCGTGGACCCGAAGCTCTCAGCAAATGCCGTTTTCAGTCCCACCTCTTACCATCACCTGGCAGGGTTGCAGCGGGGCGGCGGGTGGGGGGGGCAGTCGGCAACTCCCCCCTCCCAGGTCTCCCCTTGGATTCCTCTGCCTGGTACAAGGCACTAACAGAAAGGGCCCAGCACCCAGGGCTAACAGCCCACCCGACCCACACGTTCAGAGAACTAACTGTGTCCACCAGAGAGGTGGCAACAGTGCCCGGGACATGGCAGAGCACAGCGGGGTCGCTACTGTCCCCTGCCCGTGGCTCTGCGCTCCTGGATGTCCTCCCAGGGCACCGTAGGTCCAGGACCCAGCTCCCCAGACACGAGGGCCTCTCTGCTTGTTTCCTTCTCTGCAGACACGCTGCCCATGAAGCGGGGGGACAAGCTCTCAGGGAAGCTCTGGGGAGTCACAGGCTACACACATCAGGAACCCAGACACAGGCCACAGGTGACGACAGCAGTGACCTCACATCTGTCTGGGCACTCCCAAGCCACGCCCACTTCCTGGAAGGCCAGCACACAAGCCCCGCCCCCAGCAGCATGGGGTAACGAAGCTGCGCTATGTTCACGGCATGGGGGAGACATGTCTGCAAAAAGACCTGGTGCAGCCGCACAACAGAACACGACTATTTTGCCAAAAAGCAAAATAATGATAAAATAATAATGAAGCAGCACTGCATGAATGATACAGAAAGATCACCAGGATACAAAAAGCAAGAGGGAAGATATTCAGAGCAACACAAAAAATGCTACTTTCTCTACTGTGGGGAAGAATCATGAATACTTGCTTGTCTTAACTGGGTCACAGAAGGAAACTGCAGATGAGCGAACGTTAAGCGCACTCTCCTGGAGTGAGGTGGCAGACAGAGGCAAGAGGAAGACTTTTTAAGGAATTTTTTTTTTTTTTTTTAATTGAACCATATAGTTTATATTGCCTATTAACCATACATTTAATCTAAAAAGATCACATTTAAAGAAATTATTAGATGTTAACAAGAACAGAGAGAGCATTTTTGGATAAGAGGATTAATTTTCTATTTTCTTTTTTTATACTTTTCCAAATGTTCTTTAGCATCTGTGCATTACTTTTATCACTAGCAAAGAATCATCTTTTGAAAGGAGAGAAAAAAATTAAGATTCTCTTCTATGTAACTTTTAAAATTTTTGTTTATTTTTTATTATTTCTGGCTTTTTAGTTAGTTAATTATTTCTGGTCTTTGTGGCTGCTCGAACTTAGCTGCTGTGCAGCATGTGGGAGCTCCCCAGATCAGGGATCAAACCTGTATCCACTGCACAGAAAGCCAGACTCTTAACCCGTGACCACAACATTCTATCTCTCAGCCCCCGTGACCCTCCCATCTCTGCAGACTCCACTTTACCCATCTGTGCCCTCTGCACATGGGTCAGAGGTATATAGACAGCCATTCTGGTAACTCCGTGCCCCTGCTACATCTGCCCCAGGTCTGACGTTGGCTCTGCCTCTTCAGGCTGAGTCTGCACTGTGGGCGCGCACCATGCACCAGGCACAGCGGGGACAAACAGGCTGGACACAAGCTGCGCTCGCTGCCCTGTGCCCTCGGGGTCAGCCTCTGGCCTCGGTGTGGTCTCCCTGGTTGTCCCTGGGTTTCCCTAGAGACTTCCTTACCCGGGGCCCTGGGATTCCTTTGGTGCACCTGTTGTCCTCGGAGCCTCCACTGAGAGGAGGGGGGAGTGAGGTGGGGGGAGGGAGGTCCCAGGATGGGGTCCCCTCGTTGTGAACCTGGGCTGGAGGCATCCCTCCATGTTGGTCAGGCTGTGGGAAGGCTCCCTGAGGAGGCTTCAGGGGAGAACTGGGTGCTCTGGGTGGATTTTTAGGAGGGCTCATTCCCCCCGCCCCCTTGCCCCTTGCTGGAAACCTGTCACTGAGAATCCCCTTCATGGGGCTCCTGGAAGGGAAACTTAACACAAGGGCGCCCGACCTCCAGAGCTGAGGCTGGGACTTACAGCCTGTCCACACTGTCCCAGCCCCTGGGCAGCTCCCACTCATTTCCACCCAGCTGGGGTTCTGGGTCCAGCACCATCTCGGGATCCTGGGGGCAGTGTGCCCTGGGCACCCCGTCCCCTGCAGGAGCAGAGAAGGCGGCCAGCCATCAGTCTGCTCACCTCCCAGCTGTGAGGACAGGAGGGGCTACTCCAGGCTCCCAATCGGTCAGACCAGAAACCTGAAGTCCGCCCGCCCATGAAGACAGCTCCTTCCTCTCCCAGCTCATCTTCCGAGGGGCTCCCCCTCCCTTCAGGAGCATTTGATCAGCTCTGAGAACCTGGTCACCGCCCGCTGTCTTGTTCCTAGGGCCCTCTCCTGGGACAGACACCTGCCTGGGTCCAAGGAGCTGTCCCGGGCCACAGCTCAGCGACCACCATTGCGGCAGCCTGGTGTCCACCCCACAAACCACACACCCTCCACTGGCCCTGGCTTCTCAGAAACCTCCCATGTCCTGAATGGGTTGGGGGGTGCGGAGAATAATTCACTTTACTGCTTCCAGAGCCAGTCTGCAGGGTAGATTCAACATCAGAAACTTAACGCTGTGGTGGGTAAAATCCAGAATTGTTTTAAAGCCATAGACAATCCGATTAAGTTATTTCAGTGATTACAATTCCTTCCAAAGCAACAACTTTATTTCCCAATCCTCTAACCCCGACAATGCAGAGGCCTCTGTCGCAACCCCTGTGATTACAATAAGGCTTCCTGTCTGACCATTTCATAATTCATCACCACAAGGGGGCCCTGAGGCCACTGCGCCCGCCCAGACCCGAGCCACCCCAGTTATTAGCTCCTCCTCCACACGGACCACCCCGTCCTGAGTCCGGACAACATCTACTTTCCCACTGGAAATAGGAAATCAGAATAAACCACAGTGGTCACACTTTGAAAACAACAAGATGTGTGCCAAGAAGACGCTGGTAGAGCTCTGCTGGGGAGATGAAAATCAAGTGGTACCACTGGGACCCTGTTAAAACCCACACAGCATGCCAGCCCGGGAGACAAACAGACCAACCCAGCCCCACAAGATGCTTGTCAAAGCAGGAGAACATTGCTTCCCTGCTATAAATATGAGATCAACAGCCATGTAACAGTGAATCCAGACTGTTCCCCAATCCAGTCTCCATCACAGAGGCCAGGGTAGTGCCCGAGATGTGGTGAGACTGTTTCCAAAACCAGACAGGGACTCAGCAGGACCAAGTCAGCCACCCATCCGGGGGCCCTGTCGAGCCCACCACCCACCAGGCACCAACCAGCACAGCAGCCCTCGCTCACCTTCGATGTACAGTGGCTCCACCACGTCGTGGTTGATCAGTTCAAAGTTCTCGTGGCCGATCCAGTGCTCCACGTTCCTCTTCCTGCCGGTGAAGAAGTTGTCCACCACAGTCACTTCATGACCGTCCATCATGAGTTTGTCTGTGAGGTGGGAACCCACAAAGCCTGCGCCCCCAGTTACCTGCATGGGGACAGCAGGGGAGAGCATGGTGATCACTCTGTACAAGGGATGTGTACCAGTGTATCCCCTACTGAACAGGGGAGGTGTGTGTGGGCAGGGAAGCTTGTGTGTGTGTGTGGGGGGGGGCGTGTTGTGTGTGCAGGCAGGGGTGTATGTGTGTGTGGGCAGGGGAGGGTGCATGTATGGGCAGGGGTGTGTGTATGCAGGCGGGGGCATGTGTGTGCGGGCAGGGGTATGTGTGCAGGTAGAGGACGGTGTGTGAGGACAGGGGAGGGTATGTGCGGGGAGGGGTTTGTGTGTGTGGACAGAGGGGTGCGTGCAGGCAAGGGAGGGTGTATGAGTCCAAGGGGTTGTGTGTGCGGGCAGGGGAAGGTGTATGAGAGCAAGGGTGTGTGTGTGCAGGTGGGGGAGGGTGTGTGCGGGCAGGGGAGGGTGTGTGAGAGCAAGGGGGTGTATGTGTGGGCAGGGGAGGGTGTGTGCAGGCAGGCTGTGGAGGTGCAGGTCCTCTGACTTCAGAGCAGGGAGTTGGACCTGTATATGTCTAGGCAGCCTGGATAGTTTAGTCGCTCAGTCGTGTCCGACTCGCAAACTAAAATGGACTGGAATGGGTAAATTTAACTCAGATGACCATTATATCTACTACTGTGGGCAAGAATCCCTCAGAAGAAATGGAGTAGCCATCATGGTCAACAAAAGAGTCCGAAATGCAGTACTTGGATGCATTCTCAAAAACGACAGAATGATCTCTGTTCATCTCCAAGGCAAACCAGTCAATATCACGGTTATCCAAGTCTATGCCCCAACCAGTAACGCTGAAGAAACTGAAGTTGAAAGGTTCTATGAAGACCTACAAGACCTTTTAAAACTAACACCCACAAAAGATGTCCTTTTCATTATAGGGGACTGGAATGCAAAAGTAGGAAGTCAAGAAACACCTGGAGTAACAGGCAGAATTCCTGGCCTTGGAATGCGGAATGAAGCAGGGCAAAGACTAATAGAGTTTTGCCAAGAAAATGCACTGGTCATAGCAAACACCCTCTTCCAACAACACAAGAGAAGACTCTACACATGGACATCACCAGATGGTCAACACTGAAATCAGACTGATTATATTCTTTGCAGCCAAAGATGGAGCAGCTCTATACAGTCAAGAAAAACAAGATCAGGAGCTGACTGTGGCTCAGATCATGAACTCCTTATTACCAAATTCAGACTCAAATTGAAGAAAGTAGGGAAAACAGCTAGACCATTCAGGTATGACCTAAATCAAATCCCTTATGACTATACAGTGGAAGTGAAAAATAGATTTAAGGGCCTAGATCTGATAGAGTGCCTGATGAACTATGGAATGAGGTTCGTGACGTTGTGCAGGAGACAGGGATCAAGACCATCCCCGTGGAAAAGAAATGCAAAAAAGCAAAAATGGCTGTCTGGGAAGGCTTTACAAATAGCTGTGACAGGAAGAAAAGTGAAAAGCAAAGGAGAAAAGGAAAGATATAAGCATCTGAATGCAGAGTTCCAAAGAATAGCAAGAAGAGATAAGAAAGCCTTCTTCCGCGATCAATGCAAAGAAATAGAGGAAAACAACAGAATGGGAAAGACTAGAGATCTCTTCAAGAAAATTAGAGATACCAAGGCAGCCTGGATAAGTGATATAGAAAGTAGCAATTATGAGTTCAAAGTGCACTCTTCGATGGAGAGCCTGACATTACTAAAAGATCCTTGTTCTATATGGGTGGGACGCTGAGCATCACTAAGGGGATTCTAATTCTTTTAGAATCACTTTTGTAAAAAGTGACCAGAACCTGCGTCTATTTGGTGAACTACCAAAAAGAAAGGACGTCATGTTTAAACTAGACTCAGAAACCTCATAAAAAGCTACGATCTTTCAAGCTGTTCAAGAACCAAATAAGAAGCAGTGGACACTGTGCAGATCAAGGCCCCGAGTGAGTAGCTGCACTGTTCGGTTGTGCCCAGTCAGAGATCCAGCCGAACAGGAGTGGGCAGCTTTGAATGACCACCAGGGGCCAGAGATCACCAGGAACGTGCTTCTAAAACAGACACCCAGCAAATGTGAAACGGCAATTATGACTGAAAAATATTTCAACTAATAAAAAGACTTGATCCAGATAATGTAAGTAGAGGGGGCTAGATAAAGTGCATTTTGTTTTTGGAGGGTAGGAGCAAAAATAATAAACCGATGGAAGATACATCCTCTACTCATCCTGGCGACCCATCTCATCTTCTCCTCCTTCAAAATTCACATTCCTGTCTCCCTCCTGTTCCAAAGTGAAAGAATTAACAGTAGAGAAAACACGCACTCTTTTTACCTAAGGAGAAAGCATCGTAACCTCTAGGTCTATGGTTGTAAAACATTTACTCTGCATGAAGTCCTCTGTTCATAGAAAACCTGATGTGTCTTTCCAGTGTTTATCCCAGGTGTGAGCAAAGCTGCCTGGGGAGCAGGGGAGAAGGCTGACTGTGGCAGGGGCAGGGGGCACGGGGGAACGACACACCAGCCTAAGAACCACCTGCCCACCACTGGAGGATGTGGTCAGATGAAAATACAAATATGAAGGTTTAGAACATGCACAGCCAAGAAGCCCTGATGCCCCTCAGTCTCCCATCAGCTGCATCTGTTCTCTGTCGGGAACCCTGTTATTCTACTCCCCTTTACTTCAGGGATGAGAACCGACATCTCGGGGCTGGGGTTTTGGGCCAGGATCCCTGAGAAAGACACATGAGCCTGTCCTGCTGATTCCACAGTCTGTCCGCCACCTGTCCACTTGTCTGGGGTGCGTTTTATCTTCAGTGCTCCTACATTTTCATCTATACACCTGCACAGTGATTTGAAAGAATAATTCTCCGGAAAAATAACTAACTTCCAATCTGGCTCACCTCTAGTGCTTGACTCAGGTGAGATTTCATTGTGTCTTACCTTTGTTTAATTGCGTTTTCCCACAGTTTCTACATCAGTAAAATTACATCTTTTCAGAAGAAATTTAATACCTCTTAATGTAACTCTATATTGATATGCAAACACTTCCTAAAATAAGATATCCCATAACATGCCAACTTTATCTCTGCACCTAAAATAACTGGGTGAGACCTGGGAGCCAGCAGAAAGACAGGGTGTTAAGTCATACAGGACAGCCACCAACATTTCACTAGTCTCAGTGGCGACAAAAAACTGCCTGAAGCACCATTGTTACTGTTTAGTTGCTAAGTCATGTCCGACTCTTTGCAACCACATGGACTGTAGCCCACCGTACTCCCTTGTGCGTGGGATTTCCCAGGCAAGAATATAGTTACAGTTCAGTTGCTCAGTCCGGTCTGACTCTTTGCAACTCTATGGACTGCAGCAAGCCGGCAACCCTGTCCATCACCAACTCCCGGAGCCTGCTCAAACTCACGTCCATCGAGTTGGTGATGCCATCCAACCATCTCATACTCTGTCGTCCCCTTCTCCTCCAGCCTTCAATCTTTCCCAGTATCAAGGTCTTTTCCAGTGAGTCAGTTCTTCACATCAGGTAGCCAAAATATTAGAGCTTCAGCTTCAGTCCTTCCAATGAATATTCAGGACTGATTTTCTTTAGGATAGACTGGTTTGACCTCCTTGCTATCCAAGAGATTCTCAAGAGTCTTCTCCAACACTACAGGTCAAAACAATCAATTCTTCGGTGCTCTGCTTTCTTTATGGTCCAACATATATACATGACTACTGGAAAAACCATAGCTTTGACTAGATGGACCTTTGTTGGTAATATCTCTGCTTTTTTAATATGCTGTCTAGGTTGGTCATAGCTTTTCTTCCAAGGAACAAGTGATAATTTCATGGCTTCAGGAGTGGTAAAGAAAATGCCTGGAGATGTGGGTTCAGTCCCTGGATCAGGAAGATCCCCTGGGGAAGGAAGTACCTTAGCCTTTCTTAAAATAGGTTAAAGATTTTTTCTGGAATAATTCCTTTCCATCTAAAGTATTTGTTTATGTAACACAGCTACATGTGTGCATGCTAGGTCGCTTCAGTCATGTCTGATACTTTGTGATCCCATGGACTGTAGCCTGCCATGCTCCCCTGTCTATGGGATTCTCCAGGCAAGAATACTGGAGTGGGTTGCCATTTCCTTCTTCAGGGGATCTTCCCAACCCAGGGACTAAATCCACGTCTCTTACATCTCCTAAATTGGCAGGCAGATTCTTTACCACTAGTGCCACCATGTAACATAGCTGGGTGGTTATAAAATGTTTCTTCTACTCAGCTTCATCCCCTCAGGCAAGCAATTCAAATAGAAACAGAATGGGCAGAAGCTTGGCACTCAGACAGCTTCCTGAGGCCTCGCCCATGGAACACATCAGGCCCTGCGCAGCTCCGCTTGCCTCTGCGGTCCATGATCTCAGTCCCACATGCTCCTGAGGGAGCCAGCAGGGTCCAGCTCAGGTCAGCACCCAAACTTATGCCTCATAGTTCATCAGCAAGAAGAAAAAAATATCTGTTGGAGCAAATCTCTTCTTTGTGCTGAGGCTTCAACAATTACTGAGAAGGCTTTAAGTTTCAGCAGCCATATGCCAGCCTTGGGCTCCAAATGACTCTGAAATGAGACTTAACCAATGAGGTGGTAAAGAGTGGAAAACACTAAGCCTATTGACTGTAACTGTACAGAAAGTGAAATTAATTCCACAGGGCTCAGCATTAACAGGAAAACCATCCCCCCTGGCAGTGACAGGAACCCTCGAGAGGCTATGCAGGTCTCATATATCAGCACGGAGTGTCAGATTTTCTGATTACTGTGATGCTTGGTAGCAGGAAGATTAGGAAAATCAGCTTTTCGCTGATGTGCGTGTAGCTAAGTCACTTATGTTATATCTTTGCGACCCCATGGACTGTAGCCTGCTAGGCTCCTCTGTCCATGGGATTCTCCAGACAAGAATACTGGAGTGGGTTGCCATGCTCTTCCCTTCAGGGGACCTTCCCGACCCAGGGACTGGACCCTCTTATTGTCTTAGATCAAACATCTCTTATGTCTAACCTGAATTGGCAGGTGGGTTCTTTACCACTAGCACCACCTGGGAAGCCCTCTTCACTGATGTCTCTCCCGATCTGTGCCTAAAGGCTTGCATGTTTTTGATATGACAGAAAATATCCAGAACACAAGGGTACACAGGCTTCAGAGTCTGCTCGTGGTGAGATTTATGGAGCCACTCGAACAGGCAGGGACCTTCTGTAACTTCTAAAAGAAAAGGGAGGTTGTGTGCGGGAAGCAGTTTAACTCTGAGTCACAAGTGTCAACTCTGGTGTCTGGCACTCATGGTCCCTCAACAGAGATGCTGGCTATCAACAGACTCCTCCGGCATCCTAAACTTTCATACATCAAGGTCACAGGTCAATCAGGTGCTCCACATATCTGGTGAAACTAGACAACCACAACTGGTGAAAACTAACTCCAGAACCCAATATTTAAGTCTTTGGATTTTGTCCTAAGGTAAATGACAGATGAAGAAACCTTCACCCAAGAAAATCCACTAAAGTGCAGTCTGGACACAGGAGCCCCAGCCTGCTCACTGCCTCACCTTCCACCACCCCGCCATCCCCGCGTCCACCAGTTCACAGCAGGTGAGAAGGTGAGATTCTCAGGGATGGCCAAAAACAAGGGCTCCCAGTGACAAGATTTGGCATCTCACTGGGAAGGGCAAACCCTGTCCCCAGCATTTCTCATTTTTGGTCCCCTCTGGCCTGGACTCCTGACCCCTGAGCCTGGTAGCCAAGTGCCCCCTTTCCCCACCCAGCTCCCACCTGCGCCCTAGAGCAGAAGCTCCTCCCCACCCTCATGAAAGGCTGTGACTCTGGGGCCCTGGTGACCCCGGCTCAGCCCCCATGTGGCCAAGGGCGAGGCAAGAAGATCAGGGGCTACTCCTCCTGCCCCACCCCTTGCCTGTAAGCAGGGTTCACGCCCTCCTCCAGCTCCAGAGGTTTCCCGTCAGGTGGCTCAGAGACTGCTCCCTGGGGACAGAAGAAGTCAATAAAAAAAGAGAACAAAGCTGTCCCTTAAGGAGCTGACTTTATTTGGAATAAAGGGGGAAAAGTTCAAGCATAAGGGGGACGGGGATGGAGAGCAGCGAAGAGGGGCTGGTGCCCCACAAGGATAGCTGGTTCAGCAGGCAGACCCGGGAGACCCTGGAGCCCCCAGGGTCAGGACAAACCTCCACAGCTTGGCTCAAAGCGCCCTCTGCAAAGGGGAGAGAATTTAACTGGGTAGGACCAAGGGACAATTTAGTAGGTCCTGATGAAAGGACGGACCACAGCACAGGCCAGTTATAGGAGCCTAACAATTGCTGTGACCCCACACAAGGGGATCGGCTCAAGAGGGCCATCAGGGAAAGAAACAGTGACAAAGACTGCGCTGGGACCACCTTCCAGGGTGACCGTGTCCACGCCCGCGGCTGCAGCCTCTGAGGAGCAGCCACCACTCTCACACTCCAGGGGAAACTTGTCAGCAACACAGACCAGCCAGGCCACTGAACAAACACAAACACACCAACAAACCAAAACACAACAGGCCTGGTGGGGAGGGGTGAACAGGATCCAGAGCTGCCGCAGGTCCCAGCCAAAGTGGCCAGTTTTCTGTCAAAAATGTTGAGATGCACAAAGAAACAGCTGTGTGGGATTCACGCACAGGACAGCAACCAGGCGGCACACCTGCCCGCGGGACCCGGACGTCAGATTCAGTGGTCGCCGACGCAGCCACCACAAGTATACGCAAAGAACTGGAGGAAGCCAGCTGAAGACCCGGAGAGAGACTAAAGAGAAGAAAGCTGTAAGACAGAAATGGATGGAGATTCTGCCATCGAGTGCAGTAACCAGAGAGGAAAAGGCACCAGAGAGTCAACAATCTGGATCCAGCAGAAGAACAAACATGCAAACGTGAGGCCAGACCAGAGGGGGTTTATGCAACATGCAGAACAGACAGAACTTGAAAGGGAACGTGAGCAGAGCTTCCAACAAACATGAGGTGCCGAGGACCACCCCAACATGCAGGTAATGGGAAAATACTAAGGAAAGAATAGCTGCAGCTCCCCAAAACTGATGAAACATGGTAATCCACACATTCAAGAAGCTCCACAAGCTCCAAGCAGGAAAACGTAAACATGGGTAGACGCGTCACAGGCAGATATGTCACGCTAAAAATGATGACATCCAGAGACAAAGGTGAAGTCTGAAAGCAGCTGCGTTGGGCTGAATACTGTCCAGCCTCAGGACGTGACGTCATTTGGAAACAGGGTCACTGCGGGTGTGATTAGCTAAAGTGAGGTCACTATGGAGGAGGTCATGAGTCCAGCATGAGACACAGGGCGGGCAACATGTGACAGTGGAGGCAGAGACTGGGGTGAAGCCCCATAGAGCAGAGGGCTCAGGGGCTCCTAGCCAAAGTGCAGTGGAGAGAAAGGCCTGGAACGATCCCCCGCAGAGCCATCAGACAGGACAGCCCTGCCAACAGTGTGGGTATAGACATCCAGCTTCCAGAACTGGGAGTGTCTGCTGGTGTAAGTTACAGGGTCGGTGGAAATGTTACTGCAGCCACAGGAAACTGAACAGGAGGAAAAGAAAATGACCCCTGACGTGCAGGGAACCCCGTGACCCGCTGCTGACGTTTCTTAACAAATGACAGAGGAAGCAGTAGAGAGAAACTGCAGCCAAGACTTACAAACACCGAAGATAACTTCTAGAGATAAAAAACAAAAACAAGATAAGAAACGAGTGAATTCATTGCTAGCAGACCTGCCATACAAGAAACACTAAATTCTTCAGGCTGAAGGCAAATGATTCTAGGAAGCAGGGGGAGAGCAAAGTAATTGAGTAACTAACTATAAAAGGTAATATAATCACATTTTTTCTTCTCTTCTGAAATACTTTCAATTTAATACCAAACTACTTGGCACAGCATTGTGGACACACTTATGGCCAAAGAACTAAACACTTACTGGTTAAAATAAAAATTTTATATGTTTTAGCACTACAACAAAAAAGAAAAAGCCAGTTGAAAACAATATGTATATAATTGTATTATGTATCCCTATAAAAATGTATTATCCTTAAAAAACTGTGCTATTTATCCTTATAGAAACATATTTGACAACAATAAAACAAAGAAAGTAGGTGAGAGCAAAGTCGTTTGCAGTAAAGAAATGACACCAAAGTTAATTCAAATCAGGAACAAAAAAAGCAAAGTGGACTTGGTGATAAAAAGATTAACATTCTGTAAAGAAATGGCAACCCATGCCAGTACTCTTGCCTGGGAAATCCCATGGACAGAGAAGCCTGGCAGACTACAGTCCATGGGGTCACAAAGAGTTGGATACAACTAGCAAGTGAGCAGCAGCAGCACACATGGTCTAAAGGGGTCACTGGAGACTCAAAGGTATAACACACTGAATGTAAAAATGTAAAATACAGTATCACAGAAATAGCAATAAGAAAGAGGGAGTGGCTGTAATGCTACCAGACAAATAAAGTTAAAACAAAAAATGTTCACAGACAAAGAGGGGGCACTGTGTAAGGATAAAAGAGTCAATCTATCAAGTGAATACAATAGGTATAAACATTTACACACCTAACAACAGAGATACAAAATATGTAAAGCAGAGCTGAAAGAGCTGAAGAGAGAAACAGAATTCAATAGTAACCGGAAACATCAGCATCTCATTCTCAACACTGCACAGAACTACGCAGCAGAAATAAAGGAAATCAACGCTCAAAAAGTACAAGCCCGCGGGACGTGCCAGATGCCTCTGCAACACTCCATTCAACAGCAGTATAATACACAGTTCTTCTAACACATTATTGACCAGGGGATCTTTGTAGAAACCAACACCTGTGTCAGTAATTTGTTATATAAGTGAATATTGATACATCTCAGATCAATACCATTTGGGTAACAAAAGGCATATTAATACATCTCTGGTCAAGTTGTTAAGAGAACAGGAAATATTCTCTAAGACAGACCATATTCTAGGCCACTAAACAAGCCTCAATAAATTTAAAGGGATTCAAATCATACAAAGCATGTTCTCTGAGAATAAGGGAATGAAATATAAGGCTACAGTCTTACATTTGTTGTTTAGTCACTAAGTTGTGCCCAACTCTTTTGCCAGCCCCATGGACTGTAGCCCACCAGGCTCCTCTGTCCATGGGGTTTCCCAGGCAAGAATACTGAGGCAGGTTGCCCATTTCCTTCTCCAAGGGATCTTCCTGACTCAGGAATCAAACCCATATCTCCTACACTGGCTGGTGGATTCTTTACCCCTGAGCCACCTGGTAAGTCAAGTACTGTAGTGTGTATCTACTGAAAAAAAAATCCACCAGTGCAGCTCAAACCCATGTTGTTCAAAGGTCAATTTAACATGAAATCTACACAAAGTCTTCCCAAAAAGTAGAAGAGGAAGAAACACTACTCCACTTATACAAGGCCATTACACCTCTGAGGCAAAAACTAGGAAGAGACATCACAAGAAAGTAAAGTTACAGACCAATAGCTCTTGTAAACACAGACATAAGAATTATCAAAATACTAGCAAATGGAATACAGCAAGATATGAAAAAGGATTATACGTGGTAATCAGCTGAGATTTATCCTGGGTATGCAAGATGGGTTGCAAAATGAATAAACTAGGAAGAGACGGGAAATTCCTTAGTCTGATAAAGGCACCTCTGAAAACCCACAGGTAACACCATATTCAATGGTGAAAGGCTGTAACCTCTCCCCTGAGATCAGGAACAAGACAAGGAGGTCTGCTCTTCTCACTTCTATTCAGGATCAAGTGTTAGAAATTCCAGCAAGGACAATTAGGCAAGAAAGTGAAATACAATGCATCTATATTGAAAAGGAGGAAGCTAAACCACCTGTATTTACAGGTAACATGACCTGCATGAAAATACTAAGGAATCCACTTAAAACTATTAGAACTCATCAGTGAATTCAGCATGGCTGCAATACATTAAGAAAATACAAAAATTAATTGTGTTTCTATTTACCAAGAGAATTTCTTTTTTGGTTTCTTTAGTCACTAAGTTGTGTCCAACTCTTTGTAAACCAATGGACTGTAGCCTACCAGGCTCTTCTGTCCATGGGCTTTTCCATGCAAAAACTGGAGTGAACTGCCATTTCCTTTTCCATGGGATTTTTCCGACCCAGGAATGGAATCCACGTCCCTGCATGACAGGTGGATTTTTCACCACTGAGCCACCAGGAAAGCAACAAGAAAAAATGAAACTGACAATTCAATTTATACTAGCACCAAAAAGGATAAGACACTTTAGAATAAATTCAATGAAGGAAGTACAAAATTTATATTCTGAAAACCACAAAAGAAAAAATTAAAAGAAAGTAATGAAGACCTACATAAATATAAAGACACCCCATGTTCAAGAACTAGAACACTATTAACATGGCTATATGTCCCAAACTGACCTACAGATTGAATTCACCTCTATCAGAATCTCAGCCAGCTTCTTTGTGGAAAATGACAGGCTGATCTTAGAATTCACAAGGAACTGTAAGGGGTCCAGAACAGTCAAAACTATCTTGAAAAAGAAGAACAAAGTTGAAGAACTCACAACTCCCAATTTTAAAACTTACTACAAAGCTACAGTAATCAAGACCGTGTGGTCCTGGCACAAAGACAGACATCAGTCAATGGACAGAATTGAGAGTTCAGAAATAAACATTCGGGTTTATGGACAGTTCATTTTTTATAAGGGTGGCAAGACAATTTGATGGGTACTGGACCACTGGGCAGTCAGATGCAAAAGGATGGGAGACCCTTATCTAAATCCACATATAAAAATGAACACAAAATACCTAAATGTCAGAACTAAACCTATAAAACTCTTAGCAAAAAGCATGGCAAATCAGTGACCTTGGATTAGACTATGTCTGCTTCAATGTGACATCAAAGCACAAGGAACAAAAGAAAAAATAAACTTCATCAATATTTAAATCTTTTGAGCTTCAAAGAATACCATCAACAAAAGACAACAAACAGAATGGCAAAAACAAGATATCTGCATATCATGTATCTGATAAGAAACTTGTATCTAGGATAAAGAACTCTTATAACACAAAAATGAAAAGAAAAAGAATCCAACTTTAAAATGGGCTAAGGGTCTGAAAAGACATTTCTCCATGGAGATAGAAGAAATGGCCAACAGGCCCATTAAAAGACGCTCGACATCATCAGCCACTGAGAAACTCAAATCAGAACCACAATGAGAGGACGTCCCTGGTGGTGTGGTGGTTCAGACTGCGCTCCCAATGCAAGGGGCCCCGGTTTGATTTCTGGGTGGGGAACTAAGATCTTGCGTGCTGCACAGAGAGCCAATATAAATAAATGAAGAGACATTATCTGAAACAGACACACAATTAGACACCATGTGACACCATGAGGAGGGCTACCGACAAGAGACATATGATGACAAACGCTGGCAGGGGCAAGGAAAGATGGACCCCGCACACACTGAAGTTTGTAATGGGATGTGAAACGGTGCAGTCACTTCACCAAAAGGTCTGGCAGTTCCTCTAAAGGTTAAACAGAGCTGCCATGTGACTCATAGGATAAATGGATAAAGTGTGGCCTATCCATACAATGAAACATTACTTGTAATAAAAAGATATGAAGTACAGATAAATACTGCAATGTCCGCAGATGCTCCGTCGTGTCTGACCCTTTGCGGCCCCATGGGCTATAGCCCACCATGCTCCTCTGTCCATGGGATTTCTGAGACAAGAACACTGGGTTGCCATTTCCTTCTCCAGGGGATCTTTCCAATCAACCTGGGGATTGAACCTGTGTCTCCTGCACTGGCAGGCAGAGTCTTTAAAACTGAGCCAGCTCAGAGGCCCATTGCAACATGAATAAATCTTAAAAAATCACTAAGTGAAAGAAGTCAGTCACAAAAGGCCAAATTGTGCATTATTCCACCTGTATAAGCACCCAGAGTTGACCCATGTCCACAGACAGAAAGTAACCCCATGGTTGCCTCAGGGTGGCAGGGCTGGGGGAACGGGGAGTGACTGCTCATAGGCTTGGGGTGTCTTTGGGGACAAGATGTTCGGAAGCTGGTGATGGCTGCACAACTGTGGACATGCTAGAACTAACGAAATATACACCTCAGGGCATATCACATCTCAACACAGCTGGCACCCGCTCAAAACGCAAAGGTGCCAGTCTCTGGGAACACACTTTCCTACACAACACCCACATGGGGTTGAATTTGTGGCTCATGCGGTGAATTTGTGTTCATGTTTAACAAGGCAACCACTAGCCGGGAAAGCCCTCGACATATTCATCAAGGTGGTCTGTGAACCAGAAAAGGTTTTTTAAGACCACTGTTCTGGGAACCGTTTCACATTTCTTCAAAAAGTTAAACACAGGGTCACCACATGACCTGGTAAATCCTTTCCCAGGTATATATATGCCTAGAGGAACAAGAAAACTATGTTCACAGAGCCTTTATCTTATGTTCACAGTAACCTCAAAGCAGAAACCACCCTAAATGCCCATCAAATGATGACTGGATAACCAAAACATGGCCCAGTCTCATGATGGAATACTATTCAGCCAGAAAGAGGAATGGAGCCTGGATTATCTGCAGCATGGATGAACCCCAGAAACATTACTCAGCTTAAGAAAAAGACCACATATTACAACATTTGAAATACACAAAACAGACAAATCCATAGACAGAAAGTCATTCCTGCGTTTGCTAGGAGCTTTGGGGACAGAGGGGTGGGTTAGGAGATGACTACTGATGGGCATGGGGTTTCTCTGAAATCAGGATGTGAACAAACCATAAATCACTGAACTGTACCAGTGACTTTTATGGGTTGCAAATTACATTTCCATTTAAAAAGCAAATTCCTTGATATCGCCAACATAAATCAGATGTGTAAACTTACCAAAATTCTTTTACGGTCCTTTTCTGATAAAAATTTTACTGGCGGGTATTTCTGGGTGAAGCTGTAGAGCATAAAGAGGTTATAAAAGAAAAAGTCAAACATCTATGTGAGTCTTTTCTCCACCTGGCCCCAAAACAAACGCGGACGTGAGAGCTGCTACTGTTTGGTCCCCTCTCCTTTCCAAATGAGTGCTGTAGGAACCAAGCTCTCACTGGCTAACTTGAGTTCAAGATGAACCTGCTCCCTGCCTAGGATCAACAGGTGTGACTAGAGATGTTATCCCTGGGTGGGGAAAATTGAAGGATGGATCAGCCACTGGCAGCCAGAGCTAAACGCAAACCAGAGATCACGGCATTGAGATGCTGGGCCCGGGCCGGGGAGGGAGACGCCGGCTGTGTGGGGTCACAGACCCAGCCCGGCCAACTATGCCTCTGAGAGTGAGAGAGGAAGGTGCTGACCACAACTCTGTCTGCCTATCCCCTGACTAGGCAGCTTCACGATTCCAGCCTCCCCTGCCCAGAGGTCCCGGGACAAAGTGACTGGGAATCAGTCCTTCCCACTCCCCAGAGTCCATCTGATCTGGTCTTGAGTCTCGTCTTCTTTCAATGCCTCCCACCCCTGTGAAGGCACTACCAGTCCCCCAGCCCATATGGATGTCCCAGGACCTGTACAGCACAAACAGCACACAAGTATCAAATGAGACTCGATAAATGCAGATTGGAAATATCCCCTTAAAGTGACTCAGTCAGAAACAAAACTGCTTTAAAGAAACGTGGAGAGACCAGCTCTGGAGTCATTATTTTAATTGGAGAGATGCTGGGCGGGGGCCCAGTCTCCATCCTGTCCACCTCCCCAGCACACCCAAGATATGGAACACATCCTCTCTGTGCTGGTGGAATTGGACAGAGTAGGACAGGTCCTCGGACAGACACCGGGGCTGGGAGCTGGGCATGGGGGGGGTGGGGGTCCTCTGACCGGGCACATGATTCCCCCATAAGCACTTCCAGACTCTCAAGACGTCAGTTCCCTTTGCAAACATCAAACACAGGCAGACAAGTGGGAGATGCCCAGGGGGTGGATGAGAATTCCACACTCACTGTTAGTTCTGTGACCCCCACTCCCCCTCCAGGAGAAAGACCCCCCAGGTGCTCCAGGCACACGGGGACTCCCTGCTCTGTGGAGCCAGGGGCACCCACAGGCCACCTGAGCTCTGGCTGCCATGTAACTGCTTGATGCAGTGGAGGTGGGAGGACAGCAGAGCAAAGCCCGGCACTGGCCAGGGCACCTCACACCTGCCCGGCCCCCTTCTGCGTGTGAGGACCCCACACCCCTGGCTCAAGTCTCAGTCTGAGCTCCCAGCGGCTTCACGCACAGCCGACCCGGCTCCGTCCCACCTCCCAGGCCTGCCAGTCTGCGCCTTCTCCCGATCCTCCTGGCGCCTCCCTTCCTTCACCCACTGAGGTTCATCCCCTGCAGTGTTTATAGACAGTGTCACCGGGAGCGGACCAGGGCTGCACTTGGGACAGAAGGGGCGGGAGGAACAGTGGGTGAGGCAGGGGTGGGGCCCAAATGTGGACACTGAAATCCACGTTCATCCAAGTGATGAGCTTAGAACAGTACCTGAGCAAAAACTTAACATAGAATTAGATATGCTATCTATACATGGGGCTTCCTTGGTGGCTCAGTTGTAAACAAATTTCAAATCCTGCCAATGCAGGAGACACAGAAGATGTGGGTTCGATCCCTGGGCTTGGAAGATGTCCTAGATGAGGAAACAGCAACCCACTCCAGTATTCTTGCCTGGAGAATCCCACGGGCAGATAAGCCTGGTGGGCTACAGTCCATGGGGGTTACAAAGAGTCGGACAGAACTGAGCAACAATTTAACCCAGGCAGAAACAGCAAACATTTTCTTGCAGGAAATAAACTTAAAAGAAAACTGCTTCAAAGAGTGTGTGCTACGCCTCTGGTTTACAAAACACGAAAACACAACACTAGCTGGGTTTCGCGCCTTGTTTCTCTTCCATGTGTAGCGACTGAGTTTCAGACCCCACATATGTGACTGTGTTACTAAACTTTGAAAAAATGATCTCACTGCCCTCATTTCTTGCTTTGAGAACCCAGAGCACAGAGGTCCAGGAGCCAAGCAATGGCCCGCCCAGGCCACAGTGACAGAGCTGGGTGACCAAGGTAGCCAGGCCCGGGGCCCCATGCTGGGTGAGCAGGGCAAGGACAAGGCATGGGCTTCTTCTAAGCCTGGAGCCCCTTTAAAACTCTGCTCAGGTGTCGGCTCAGCCACGTATCTGTGTATTCAAGCACCTTCTCCTGAGCACCTATTCTAGGCCACACTCTGTCCTGGGGACACACTGGCCACAGGGCAGACGTGGGAGCCCACCCACCAGAGCCTATGTTTCTGAGTGAGAAGCAGCGAGAAGACAGGAGGAGTTGTGAATTCAGTAATAATGGACCTTCCTTCACCCCCAAATCAATCCTGCAGTCATTACTTACCCTATTTCAGACTCGAACCTTCCTGTTTATTAGCACAGCCTCAATACTTAGAATTTTTTTTTTTATCAAAGGTTTTATTTTTTTGGCCGTGCTGCATAGCATGTGGGATCTTAGTTCTTCAACCAGGGATCAAACCCATGTCTCCTGCAGCAGATGCTCTGAGTCTTAACCACTGGACCACCAGGCAAGTCCCTAGAATTTTAATTAGCATTGAAAGTGAAAGTGTTAGTTGCTCAGCCGTTGACTCTTTACAGCTCCACAGACTGTAGCCCACCAGGCACCTCTGTCCATGGCAAAAATGTTGGAGTGGGTTGCCATTTCCTTCTCCAGGGTATCTTATCGACCCAGGGATTGAACCCAGGTCTTCTGCACTGTAGATGGATTCTTTATCGTTTGAGCTACCAGGGAAGCCCTAATTATCTTTATTACCTGCTATCTATCCAAAGAATATTAAAAGATGGGGAGATGGAATCAAGCACATAATCAAGTTATTAGGGCGTGTGATCAAGAAGACAGAAAGACTGCAGAGTCACAACACTGTGGATCAACTATACTTCAGGAAAATTTTAAAAAGAAATCAAACTTGCCTGCATATGAGAACAACTTGGGGAAATTTGCAAATCCCCAAAGCCCAGTCTGCATGCTCAGTTACATCATAACTTCACGGAGTACGGCCCAGGGGGTCAGTACTCTTTTCTTAAAAAAAAAAAAAAACGGTCCATAGCGTCCACAACCCAGGCTCCTGAGATAGCACTGATCCCCGAGTCTTCCTGTGTAAACGGGCCCTGACCTCTCAAATGCATCCTTCCTTCTTGTGGGCCCAGGGCCCCCACGTAATGAGTTCACGTTCCCTTCAGGGCCGTTCTTATGCTGCCAGGGTCAGGACGGCTGTGTGGACATCCCTAACACAAAGGCAGGAAACATGAAACGAGACAGAGCTCCATCGGTTTCCAGCACAAGGTCACATCCACATCTGCCTTTCTAACTCCACCAGCAACCTGGTCAGCCAGAGGGCACCTGCCTGGCTCAACTACCTGGGGGACAGAACTCTTCAGGATGAGTCACCAGGGAAGCAGCCCCAAGTTACAGGTAACTCTCCTGTTTGACGGGAATGAGTTACCAGAAAATTCTTCAGGACGATGGTCATACGTGTGGCACCGAAAGGAGTCACGCAATTCTCATATTTCAAGAGATCCTGTGTGCAAAGCCACTGTCTTAGAAAAGTTACCCAAATGATTCACTTTCTTTTCAAAAAAGTTAATGTGAAAATGATCACTGGTGGGCAGATTTTTTTTCTCTTTCCGCCAACCTAAAACTTGTGGTGGGTTTCTTCTTAAACTGTTTATTTTAAAGCTTCAATTAAAATTGCTCAAACTATGGCAGTCCTGTCAAAGGTAGAATTTCTGAATCCCATCCACTGAAATGTTATAGGCAGTATAACTTCAGCACCAAATGGTGGCAAGAAAGATTAAACCATAAATAACAGGTACACATACCTCTTTTCCAAATCTCTGATTTTCTCCCTTAGTGGTTCAATGATCTGAAACAAAAATAACCAGAATCAGTTCTGAAGCAGAAACACAGTCCTCCAGCACTTCCACCCACTCTGATGTTCCAGGAGGATGGGACATGACACAAACCCGATTTCCAATTACTTCTACGATCCACCTCCAGCTTGAAATTAAGTCAGAGCCCCTAAGTCACAATTCCAGAACCAAGATGCTGAACTGCATGCTGGAATCTCTGACTCCAGAGATGCCTGAACTCTGAGGAAATTCACCTTCTTCCTTCCAGACCACACGGGCATTGTTCGATGTGGTGCAGGCTCACAAAAGCAGGTGAATCTCCACCCCTGCCTCTCTTCATGTGAGACAGAGAACCGCCAGGAGCTGCCTGTGTGTCACCTGCCGTCAGCCCAGCACACACGTCCACCGCAGGCTGTGTGTCCACCGCACCCACATGTCAGGGCTGGGGCTGTGTGGAACAACCAGCACTTGGCTTCCAATCCCAGTGAGCGACCCCCCAACCAAGTCGTGTTAAAACAGTCTGTCTACACAGACACTGGACTAAAACACAAGCAACTGTTCTAAACAGAAGGTGTGGAGCAGGCCAGACTTCCCGGCTCTGGTCGAGGCTCCCCCGACCCGCGTGCCCCCGCTGCCCTGTGAGCTCCCAGGGTCCTGGCATCTGAGCCCAGCCATGTTTCCATCTACACCGGCTCAGGCGAGCAGAGGCGGACCCCTGTCTCCATCCAGGTAAAGATCCTCACTGCCCTTTCTCTTCGGAACCCTGGAAAGGCTCTCCTGAAAAGTCACATAAAAGCGTGAATCCATCTTGCCTGTGGGGCAGAATTTAACATATCGCACCATTATAAATGGGCAAAGCTGACACAGAGGTGCATCCACAGCCTCACAGACAGCAAGTCTCCTCTTAAATAAGGTAGGGGATCACGGTTGGCATGATGTGGCCACAATAAAGGTACCGGCACAGACAAAGGAACTAAGTGGAGAGACAGCAGACAGAGCGGGAACAAAACAGAGAGGAGACTCACCTCTTCGATCCTGCTCTCAATTCTGAGCTCCCCGTTTTCCTGGATGGACCTGTTGAGTAGAACACTGCAAGACTGAGACAGACTGAAAGATCTGTGGCCACGAGGTCTACTTCTGAACAAATCACCGCAGCATGCAGCACAGCAGTGCAGAGCATCGCCTCCTCCCAAGCAATCAGCTCAGCCCAGCCCCACCCCGAGGGGAGGCCAGGGGACTGGAAAACTGGGGGGTGGGGCTCCAGGGATCGCAGCCACCTCCAGGGGGTTTCTGCTAAACTAAGATGCCGCACTTTCCTGTGATGCCCAATGTGTGATTTTAAATCAGAGGCAGGAAGTGTGTCTACAGGAGCACAAGTTCCTGCTGGGCTGTCCTGGGATTTAAGGCAAAGTGGAATTTTTCCAACTGAAAAGACTGAGCTCCTTTAATGGGACCTGAGCAGCCCTCCAGCCACACACAGAGGCCTCTGTTGGCAGACACACACCAGCCAAGGGGGAGGAGTCGGTCCCCGCAGCCCCAGCCGCCCTGCAAACCCCACTGGGCATGCCGAGCGGGTGGGGCAGAGCTACCCTCCCCACAGCCCTGTAGCCCCCGCTGTCACCACAATGTGACTGCTGTTCTTTGACTGTCACACAAGAAATACGAAGTGGAGAGGGATGGTCTTTAAATGTGAAGTTGTACTCATGGCACCAAATCTGGTTTTACAGTGAATGCCTATTACTTTGACTGGTCTTTTTTAAGAAACAACAGTTGACACAGGATTTGACTTTTACAGGGGCCCCTCGTTCTCTGTTGAGCAACACAAACGATGCCCACCCAGAGTGGAAGGTCCTCGGGCCTCTCCTCCCTCGTGATGGAAGGTGGTCTTAGCATCCACTGGTCTGCTCTTCGGGCTATGGGCGGTCTCGGTTTCCCTAATGGGCTTAGGAAAGGCACCCCAGGACTCGGTCTAACCACCCAGAAATGCCATTTACATCTCAGGAGCCCGAAAGCCAGGAAGACGGGTGTGGACAACATCAAGGAGCCACCACTGCTGCCCAGAGACCCCTCTTCTCATCTGGGCTGACCTGGGGCAGCATGAACATTTGCTACGTCCTCCGGAGCATCCAGGAGGGAGATGCACACGGGTGTGTGAGCATCGAGGAGCTCAGTTCCACTTTTACACTGTCCTCAAATCGGCCTGTGCCACCGAGCTATGTGTGTGACAGTGGTGTGTCATTTCAGCCCAAACAGAACAGTCAAGTTATTAAAAATCAATTACCTCATGTTAATCAAGTTGCCCCAAACAGCTGTAAGAGAAAGAAAAAGGAAAAGTCAATATTTAAGTTTACAACATTCAAGGACTCCAACTAATACAACATTAATTTTTAACCTATATCTAAAAGTACACTAAGGAAACTATAGCTCAGGAAGACAGTAAAATGCACACTTTTACAATAATAAGCCCTACTAAACTTAAGTGGGAAGATGATCCTATATATCTCCTAATTTAGAATAACATTTTGGGATCTGGAGTGCAATGGTGCATATGTTTTTTTTTTGGTTTTTTAATAGTTCTTATTTTGGGGGGAAGGGGTATCTGGACCATTTTTAAAGTCTTTTTGAAATTTGAATGTTATAATATTGGTTTTGTTTTGTTTTTTTTTGGCCACAAGCCATGTGGGATCCTAGCTCCCTGACCAGGGAATCAAACTCACACCCCCTGCATTGGAAGGCGAAGTCTCAACCACTGGACCAGCAGGGAAGACCCAGGGCAGGCATTGTGATACACAGTATGTCCAGCCTTTGGGGATGAGCCAGTCACAGAAGTTAATGAACCACGTGAATAAAAGAGATGCCAGGGCTCAGTCCCACAGCTTCCATCAAACGTCAATGAGACCCAGAGAAGCTACAGGTGGCCTGACTCTGTGGTTGGCCCTCACTCATCTCCCCTACATCAGTTTCCCCTGCAGGGCTACCTCCTGGATGACAGACACCTGAATAACTGTGAACCAGTTATAAATATTTCACCAGGGGTGACCACCGACACAGGAGACCGTGACATTCACTTGAAGCTCCCAGTCAGAGGGTTACTTCGCAAAGAAACCTTCACAGAGAATGGTGTGGCTCCTGCTCTGTCCACATCCCAACGCAGGCCCCATATGGCTGCTCCCCTAGTGCTGCTCACCTTCAGGGACCAGGTGCCGGGAGAGGCACAGAGCAAACACACACACCCTGGAGTCCAGAACTGGCGATTCTGTGAGTTTGGGCGGGGGGCGAGGTGAGGGGTGACCCCAGGCATGCTCTCACTGCATCTTCAGGTACACAGCAGGGATAACATGTTCACTGGATAGCTTTCAGGGTCCAAAATCACAATCCCCAGATCACACCCCCCAACAAGAAATTCCCACTGTTAACAAAGGAGTGTTGAAAGCATAAAAGCACAGCCCTTGTTCAAACAGAAGAAACTATGACAGCAAAAGATCAGCAATAACTAACTAAAAAGTGGCAAGTAAGCATGAAATGGGAGGCTTTTAAAATAGAGTTGAACTATATTCACTATTTGGGCTTCCCTGGTGGCTCAGATCTGGTAAAGAACCCACCTGCAGCGCGGGAGACCTGGGTTTGATCCCTGATTCAGGAAGATCCCCTGGAGGAGGGCACAGCAACCCACTCCAGTATATTCTTGCCTGGAATATTCAATGGACAGAGAAGCCTACAGCCCATGGTGTTGCAAAGAGTCAGACACGACTGAGCACACAGCATATATTTTTCACTATTCACTAAAAGAAAAATATATATATATAGACACATACACACATACACACACACACACACACTTTTGGACCATGTAACCTTACTTTTGAGTATTATCCTCAGGAAATAAGTATACACACAAGAAAGCTATCTTCACAAATGACAGCCTTATTTATAATTTAAAAAATGGCATAAATCACAGTATCTAACAAATTGGAGAACTACCATATAAAGTATGATATCAGTTCATCTCAGTTTAGTCACTCAGTCATGTATGACTCTTTGTGACCTCATGACTGCAGCACGCCAGGCTTCCCTGTCCATCACCAACTCCCGGGGCTTACTCAAACTCATGTCCATTGAGTCGGTGATGCCATCCAACCATCTCATCCTCTGTCGTCCTCTTTTCCTCCCACCTTCAATCTTTCCCAGCATCAGGGGCTTTTCAAATAAGTCAGTTCTTCACATCAGGTGGCCAAAGTATTGGAGCTTCAGCTTCAACATCAGCCCTTCCAATGAATATTCAGGACTGATTTCCTTTAAGACAGACTGGTTGGATCTCCTTGCAGTCCAAGGGACTTGCAAGAGTCTTCTCCAAGACCACAGTTCAAAAGCATCAATTCTTCGGTGCTCTGTTTTCTTTATAGTCCAACTCTCACATCCATATATGACTACTGGAAAAACCACACCTTTGATTAATAGACAGACCTTTGCTGGAACAGTAATGTCTCTGCTTTTTAATATGCTGTCTAGGTTGGTCATAACTTTTTTTCCAAGGAGCGTTTTTTAATTTCATAGCTGCAGTCACCATCTGCAGTGATTTTGGAGCCCAAAAAAATAAAGTCTGTCACTGTTTCTATTGTTTCCCCACTATTTTCCATGAAGTGATGGGACCAGATACCGTGATCTTAGTTTTCTGAATGTTGGGTTTTAAGCCAACTTTTTCACTCTCCTCTTTCACTTTCATCAAGAGATTCTAGTTCTTCTTCAGTTTCTGCCATAAGGGTGGTGTCATCTGCATATCTGAGGTTATTGATATTTCTCCCAGCAATCTTGATTCCAGCTTGTGCTTCATCCAGTCCAGTGTTTCTCATGATGTACTCTGCATAGAAGTTAAATAAGCAGGGTGACAATATACAGGCTTGACATACTCCTTTCCCAATTTGGAACCAGTCCGTTGTTCCACATCCAGTTCTAACTGTTGTTTTTTGACCTGTACACAGATTTCTCAGGAGGCAGGTAAGGTGGTCTGGTATTCCCATCTCTTGAAGAATTTTCCACAGTGTGTTATGATCCACACAGTCAAAGGCTTTGGCAAAGTCAATAAAGCAGAAATACATATTTTTTTGGAACTCTCTTTTTTGATGATTCAAGGGATGTTGGCAATTTGATCTCTGGTTCCTCTGCCTTTTCTAAATCCAGCTTGAACATCTGGAAGTTCACGGTTCACATACTGTTGAAGCCTGGCTTGGAGGATTTTGAGCATTACTTTGTTAGTGTGTGAGATGAGTGCAATTGTGCAGTAGTTTGAACATCCTTTGGCATTGCCTTTCTTTGGGACTGGAATGAAAACTGACCTTTTCCAGTCCTGTGGCCACCACTGAGTTTTCCAAAGTTGCTGGCATATTGAGTGCAGCATTTTCACAGCATTATCTTTTAGGATTTGAAATAGCTCAACTGGAATTCCATCACCTCCACTAGCTTTGTTCAGAGTGATGCTTTCTAAGGCCCTCTTGACTTTGCACTCCAGGATGTCTGGCTCTAGGTGAGTGATCACACCATTGTGGTTACCTGGGTCATGAAGATCTTTTTTGTATTGTTCTTCTGTATATTCTTGCCACCTCTTCTTAATATCTTCTGCTTCTGTTAGGTCCATACCATTTCTGTCCTTTATTGTGCCCATCTTTGCAGGAAACGTTCCCTTGGTATTTCAGAATGAAATGAAGAGTACAGAATGAAGCAGGGCAAAGGCTAACAGAGTTTTGCCAAGAGAACGCACTGGTCATAGCAAACACCCTCTTCCATCAACACAAGACAAGACTCTACACATGGACATCACCAGATGGTCAATACCGAAATCAGATGGAGAAGCTCTATACTGTCAGCAAAAACAAGACCAGGAGCTGACTGTGGCTCAGATCATGAACTCCTTATTGCCAAATTCAGACTGAAATTGAAGAAAGTAGAGAAAATCACTAGACCATTCAGGTATGACCTAAATCAAATCCCTTATGATTATACAGTGGAAGTGACTAATAGATTCAAGGGATTAGATCTGATAGACAGAGTGCCTGAACAACTATGGACAGAGGTTCATGACATTGTACAGGAAGCAGTAATTACGACCATCACCAAGAAAAAGAAACGCAAAAAGGCAAAATGGTTGTCTGAGTTGACCTTACAAATAGCTGAGAATATGATATAGCCATTCATTTAATGAAATCATAAAGTCATTAAGTATGACTGTAACTATTATCAAAAAGATAAGAGATAACAAGTGTTGGCGAGGATGTAGAGGAAAGGAAACCCTAGTTCACTCACCATGGATGGGAATACAAAGTGGTGTACTATGGAAAACAGTATGGAGGTTCCTCAAAAAATTAAATATAGGACTACCATACAACCCAGGAATTCCAATTCTGGGCATTTATCCAAAGGCAATGAAAACACTAATTCAAAAGGATACATGCAACTCCATGCTCTTCACTATACAATAGCCAGGACATGGAAGCAACCTGAGTGTTCAAGAAATAAGGGTGGACAAGGAATATATGTGGTGAATATATACAATGGAATAGGTTTCAGCCGTCACAAGAAGGAAATCCTGACAACTGCAGTAACATGGATGGATCTTCAGGACACTGCGCTAAGTGAAATAAGTCCGGGAAAGACAAATGTACGATCTCACTTATGTGCGTGCATAGTAAGTCGCACAGTTGTGTACAATTCTTTGCATCCCCATGGACTGTGGCCTGCCAGGCTCCTCTGTTCCTGGGATTCTCCAGGCAATCATACTGGAGAGGGCTGCCATGCCCTCCTCCAGGGGGTCTCACTTACATGTAGAATCTAAAGACAAACAACAAAAACCTAAGCTCACAGATACAGAGAACAGACTACTGGCTGCCAGAGGTGGAGGTGGGTGAAGTGGGTGAAATAGGTGAATGCAGTTAAGATGAATCCTAGGAACTGACACACACACTCCTGTATACAAAACAGAGCACAGGGAAGTCTACTCAATACTTTGTAAGACCTGTATGGGAAGAGAAGGTCAAGGCAGACCTGCTTGCAGGGCCTCTGGAAGTGGACCCTCCAGTCCCGCTGTCTGAGTCCCAGCCATCATCCCAGATAACACCAAAAAGAGAACAGACTCTTCAAACTCCCACCCTCACAGAGCTGTAAGCATGGTGAACCACTGCCGCTCCATCCCACCAGGTCCTGAGGTGGTCACTTATGCAGCACAACCACCAGAACCAGAGCACAGACAGGAACCTAGCCTTTAATTCCCTGTCAACCCTGGATCTGGGCTACACTCCTCCCAGTGCCCAGCACCCACGTCACAGGCCCAGGGTGCCCACCTGGGCAGAACACCTGGCTCCAGACTGAAGTTCTGGGGGACCCTGCACCCCAACCACGCAGGCTGCCTGCCTTGTGATCAAAGCATTAAGCATGCCCAGGACAGTGATGCCCCACGAACCCCGACAACCCCGGCCCCAGAGAAACAGACACCTGCCTGCCCTGAATAAACTCCACAGTGGCACAAAGCATCGTCAGTTTAACAAGAGAAGCATCAGAAGAGCTGTTTAAACAGATCAGAAGGTTCAAATCAAAGATACTCTTCTGCTAAAATTCTCCAACTACGAAATGAGGTTATCAGAGGAGGGAACCTCCCCCTCAGCTCCCCTGAAAGAATCAGGTGCTCAGGCTCAGACAGCATCACACACAGAAGAGCGGGGAGCCTTTCTGCTCCCTGACCTGGAGAGAGCTGACCCCAAACCCCACTCCTGTGTCTAGCTGGCCAGGCCTGCATTCACCCGTGTGGTTACACAGGAGGAAGCTGCCCAGGTGAGGTGACCTGGGGAGCCCAGCAGGCTGGTAAGCTAGCATCCTTCACAGGCCGCATGTGGGGCACTGTTTGTGGGGCCCTGCGCCAACCCTGCACTATCCCCGTCGCCAGGCTGGCCTCCGGGATGAGCCTCAGAACAGGCTCCCCAGTTCTCTGCTCTGTAGCCCCAGCAGTCCCCACTGGCAGGTCCGAGCTCCAGTGATAAAACACCTCTGAGTGACTCACAGACTTTCCTAAGAAAACCACACTAACATTCCCATGGGAAAATTTTTTTTGCCCGAAGATGTTCCCGTTTTTTGAACAAAATGGTTAAAAAGGCAAGAAACTGTGGGCTTTATAGATGACATCTGTTCCTTCAAAAAGTCTTCACGTGTAAAATGTCACTAAGTGAGATGGGAAACCCAGAAGGGAAACCTCCTAGAAACCATTTCTGCTGTCACACGAGACTCATGTTTAAAATGCCAAGCGGGCATAGCTGCTCAGAGATGGAGCTGGGGAACACTAGGAAGAACCTTCTGGGCTCGGGCATTACTGCAATCCCCACAGCTTGCAGTGAGAGAGCTCAAAGGATGGTCCCTCGAGGTCTGCTGAGGAGCCGAGGGGTTCTGTCCATCCAGGCAGGGGAGGGCCTCGCTTGCAAAGGACAGGGTGACCAATGAAATCCCCCAACTGGCCAGTTAGCAAACCCCAAATCCAATGGTCACTTCGAGGAATCCTGCCGGACACCTGGACGATTCTTAAGAACCACGTGGGAAAACAGGAAAACTGTGCTAAGGTCTGTTTCCACTCCCAGAACACAGCTGACTCCCAGAGTGTGGGTTTTCCACATTACCGACCAGCCCTCCAGCCCTGTGGACACTAATGACCTGCGCTGAGTGCAGACCCCACAGGCAAGGGGCCCAGGCCCACAGGACACCCCACTTCAGATGCCTGCCTCCAGGCCCAGGGCCACCTGTGCTTCTGACTAACCGACCAGCTCTGGTTTGATCATTTTCTAGAAAGGACTCAGAGAAACAGCTTCCTTACAACGACTAGTTCGTCGTGAAGGCTACAGCTCAGGAAAGAAGGTCTGGTGTGGGGGGAGGGTGGGGGCAACCTGAGCCTCACCTACTGGGAAGCCATCAGATCTCATTGTTGAGGAGTTTCTTTTATTTTTCACAAAGCTCCGCCTTCAGCTCCAACCCCTTCCTGGAGATGGGTGGGTAAGGCTGAAAGTGACCTGCCTCCATCCCAGGCCAACCTAGGGCCCACCCTGAGTCACCCCCTGGGCAAATATTCAGAGTGATCAGAGGGGGCTTCTTAGAAACAACAGAAGACGCACCTACGGCTTGGGAACCCCTGAGGGTTCTGGGAGACCTGTGCCACAAAGGGACCGAGACCACAGACATTTTTCCTCTGTTCCTCCCAAGGCGTGAGAAAACAGTTGTGATTCACTTCCCAAAGGCCAGCTGACATTCCCACTAGATGAAGAGCTCTTAAAACGAGGAGAAAGGCGACACAAAGTTCAACAGAAAAGTGGGCAAAAATGGAACAGTTTTCAGAAGAAGAGGTATTAACAGTCCTTTAATGCTTGCAAAGATGCTCAACATCACTCCTATGAAAAAGGAGGCCCCTTGAAGCAGGACGGACCATTTCTGCCTGGTATGCCATCCACAAGCTCTGATGGTGTGTGTGGTGGGGGGGCGGAGGGTGGGCACAGCTGTTCTGGGACATGGCTGGGGGACAGCGGGCACAAGCTTGCTCACTGCGGTGGTTATTTCTAAGAGCAGGGCATCTGAAATAAGGAAAGTGTCCTGCACAGGAGGTGGTCATGGAGAGTTCAGGGCATGTACGTGCAAGTGACAGAGCAAGGATGCGCTCCATACACTGATGCCAGAGCTTTCCAGGAAATACAATGCAGGGAAAAAAGAGAACAAAATGGTCCAGGTGGTTTGACACCTTCTGGGAATGATGAATAGCATGTGCTTCTACACACGCAGATGAATGCCTGCATTTGCAAAAAGAAACCTAAGATGCATAAAACGGACTAGTAACAATGGGAAAGAGGGTGGGGCCAGCAATTGCAGCAAGACATGTCTGCACATAACTTTTCATTCAGTCTGACTTCTGAACCATGTAAATGGCTTATACGTTTTAACAACTGGAAAGAAAAAAGCAAATCCTAAAGTAAACGGAACACAAACAAACAAAAAGGAACATGACTTGTATCAGGCACAGAAAAACACTTTTCACGGAGCGTTTTCGACACAGTAACAGCACACCCTGAGCAAGACAGAGTCAAAGGACAAAAGGAATGCCAGAGGAATTCTGAATTTTCTTGGTACTGGTAATGATGCAGTAATTCTGAAACTGTTTTGCCTGGTGGTACGCATCAAAAGAGTTTAGACTGATGTCAGAGACGATTTTCATTGTGGGAAGAAGGAACTAGCAAGATGGGAAGGAGGAGGAAGAACCTCGTCATGACTTAAAATTGGGGGTAGCAGCATAAACTCATGGTGGGAAAAAATCTGTACCTGGCTCCATCCACTAAGGGCACCTCAGCCAGTGCTGAGACCCTGAGTTTAAGTCCACACTCTCCACTGAAAGGAAGCAGAATGCCTTGGAAGAGTGGCTGCTCCATCCACTAAGGGCACCTCAGCCAGTGCTGAGACCCAGAGTGTTAGTCCACACTCTTCCCTGGAAGGAAGTAGGGCACCTTGGAGGAGTGGCTGATTGCAGGTGTGGGCATGGAAAACACAGGATGAGCACGGAGCATCTGCAGATCAAGGAAGTGCTCAAAGACTGGGAGAATCTCTGAGTCCTCAGTGATTAAAAAAAAAAAAAGAGGGGTGTAAAATCAATGGTGTCCTCAAAACATGTCCACAACCTAATTCCTAGAACCTGGGGATCTGATTTGGAAAAAGGGTCTCAGCAGGTGTAATTTAGCATCTTGAGACCAAAGATAACCCTAAATTATCCTGTTGGGCCCTCCATCCACTGACCCGTGTCCTTATGAAGGACAGGGAAGACAAGGCAGGCAGAAGGGGGAGGAGCCCTGGGAGCAGCACAGAAGAGTGAAGCGCCTGCAGCCTGTGGAGGGTGAGGAAGGAGCCTGCCTGGTACACCCGGACATGGGGCACCTGCCAGCTGCAGCCCTGCCCAGTCCCATCTCTGCAGAGGGTAGGATGGAGGATCTGCAGCAGGCGAGCCCCTGTCAGCCGGCGAGATGACTAGGGTACCACTCAGCCCCACAGCTCTCCCTTGGGGCCCCTGAGATGTCCAGGCAACCTAGCACTGAGTGATCCACCAACAAAGGAGGCAGCTGAGGGTCTGGGGCAGTGGGGGGCCCTCCACTCACCTAGGATCCGCTCAAATGGAGCAGATGGCCCAGGGTCCCTCCCAGGAAAACCTCCCAGGAAAAAGGAACCCCCCAAAGGAAAGAGACCCTTCATGTGAAGGAAAGAGAGCCAAGGACCACCAAGCAGAAGACTCTGAAACAAAGACCACATGCTTTAGTTTTTTAAATTAAGAGAAAAAAAGTCTCATGAGCAAAAAATAATAGCAAAAACAAACGTTTTACATCACTGGAAGAGTTCGGTTATAAAGATTACAAGTTCCCGAAAAGTTGAGCAAGAGTCTAAAATGACAGACGTGAAGAAACAAAATGGATGAGACCTGGCAACCCCAGACCTGTGGGAGAATGTTCCAGGGAGTGGGGTAGCCAAAGGGCAGTTCAGAAGTTTTCAGAACTGCAAAGCAAGGACCCTGGTGGCCAGGGCTTGGAGGTGCCTGGCACATGTCACCAGCATCCGTGGACTGGCAGGTGCCCCTGGTTCCCCCCCTGCCGCCCACCCCTGGCCCCAGCACAGAGGCCTCACTCTGGGAGGGGCTCTGCATGTGAGCACCGTGGTCCTGAAGGAGGCCAGTGATCCACCGCAGGGATACCATTCACAAGGACACACTCTGGGCACACAGGCCAAGAGAGGCCACCAGAGTGAGGAGGGACCAAGCCCAAGCCAAGGTGTGTGGTGGAAGGATGGCATCGGGGCAGAAGGGAGCACCTAGGATCTCTCAGCAGAAATCAAGTCGCAGAGAGAGAGAGGGGTGCCGGCTGGAGCCTGGACCCAGGAGGGACGGAGACTTGCCTGAGAGGCTTTGAGGGGCCTTTTCTAGAATTCTGTACCACCTGCCCATCACTTAAATGTGAAGACAGAGAAGGCACGGCCAACACCTGCCAATCCTCCTCCCTGACATCAGGTGAGGTAAGTAAAGGGACAGGCGATCTCCAGGCCAACAGAGCCGGGCAGCTGAGGCCAGGGGCCTCGCCTCGGGGAAATCTTGGGGGAGATGATACCGGTGACAAGCGCTGGAGTCCAGTGTGTTAACACAGCAGAGTCATCAGCTCCAGGAAGAGCAAAAGGTGACGGGCATACAACCTGGCTCAGTGGATTACACTTAGTCGTACTGTGAACACCGGATGCTGTACTCAGGCCCTCAGTCGTGTCTGACTCTTTGCAAAGCCATTGATGTAGCCTGCCAGGCTCCTCTGTCCACAGGACTCTCCAGGCAAGAACACTGGAGTGGGCTATCATTTCCTCCTCCAGCATTTAGTCATACGCATAAACATGAAATGCTGACCTCCTCAAAATCACACTAAGTCTATGTGGGGGTGAGCACGGGTGGGGGGAAAGTAAAGAGAATAGTCACAAGGTATACAACAGTATCTACAAATGAAAAACTGGGAAGCATAGGATGCTATGGCACAAACACCAAGATCATCAGTTCAGAGAAGAGAAGCACCTGCCCCTGGGCAGGGAAGAGATGCCCGGGGACACCAAGAAACCAGGCAAGGGCAATCTGACTTTCTAAACTGTACTCATGTCAAAAACACTACAGGTAATTCCAGCTGAGTCTCTGCCTAGGGATTCCTAGGAGCAGGTTGGTGTGACTCTCAATCAGGCCTCTGAGCTCCTCTAACCAGTGACCAGCACTGACCTGAGGGCTACAAGGACTGGAAGTCCATAGGAGAAAACACGTGCAGGCAAAGAACCCAGGGCAGCATAAGCTGGCCGTGCTCAGGCCCTGGGCCCTAGACTGAAGAGTTACGTGCCAGCAGGGAGGAGGATGGGCCCCCACGGGCTCAAGAAACAGAGGAAGATGGGAGAGAGCCTGAGAGGACCAGGGAGAGACTTTCCAGAAGGGGCTGTGTCATTTGGCAGCCAGGACAGTTTTCTCAAACAAGGAGACAAGATTATTACATTAACCAAGGAGAGCCAAGACTAGAAATCACCGCTCTTGGACACTGTCAGGAGTCACCATCTCGCTTTTCCTATAAAGCATCTTGGAGTTACCATCCCACGCCCATTACAGACACTGCCTGCACACCTATCTTAAACCTCACAGTTAAATTCACCCATACAGTGAGCTGGCACAAGGCCCGCCTGTCCCAGCCTGTCAGCCAAGGCAGCCTCATCACCACTTCATGTTTACGCTCCAACCCCCCCCCACTTCCCGCCCCCCGCCATTCTCTGCATTCCTAGAACACGCCCTGCTCTGGATGCCACAGGGCGTCCCACTCTTTGCGACCCTATGGACTGCAGCCTGCCAGGCTCCTCTGTCCATGGGATTCTCCAGGCAAGGATACTGGAGTGGGTTGCCATGGCGTCCTCCAGGGAATCTTCCTGACCCAGGGATGGAAGCCAAGTCTCCAGCAGTGGCAGGTGGGTTCATTACCACTAGCGCCACCTCGGAAGCCCATTAACTCCCACACATGCCTCACTTCTCAGCTCAAGCCTCACTTCCACGAGAAAATGTGCAGGTTCCCCTTGTCACGAGTCCTCGTGCATTCCTTCCCTTCCTTCCTACCAGTTTGTAATTTCACCCTCATTTAGGTGAGAATCTAATTTGTGGCCAACTCACCATCTAAGCCAGTGGTTCTCAAGTGCAGGGTCCCCCAGAACACACCAACAGTATGTGAGGTGAAACTATTAGTTGGGCCACAGCCCAGACCTACTGAATCAGAAGCTTGAGCTGGGAGGCAGCAGCCTGTGTTTGGAAAGCCCTCCAGGTGATTCCGATGCACACAGCAGGTTGAGAAACACTGCCCAGGTGTTCTGCACGCCTTGGGGATCCCTGGGACCTAGCACAGGGACAAAGACAAGGGCTTGGCAGACAAAAGTAAGGACCCAGGAGGATTTCCTGATCTGCAGAATGGTGAACGACATTCCACGACCTCTGACCTGCAGAAGCCTCAAAATCAACATGGAACCTGCGGGCAGACCTGGGTTCCAGTCCCAGGTCCCCAGCCCTTCTGGGTTCAAATTCTTGGTCTTTGTAGCTTCTCACCTGTGTGATCATCATTTGCCTAATTTCTCTTGGTCTTAAAAGATTCACCTCTAGAATGCCAATAACTAGGAACTATTTCCCAGGACTGCTGATACTTAAATGAGACAAAGAAACAGACTCACCACACATGGGGAAACTGGAAGCAAGTTTGAACATTGTTCCTATAGTCCTAACAGGAATTACGCAACTTGAGGCAGTCTTCCCCCTGGGGTCTCCGCTTCCTGACTCAAGACTGGCATACACTTCAGAAGCCATCTTCCTCCTCGGCAGACACTTGCATCTAACAGCCCCCCGCTGGGCTGTAGACAGGCCAAGTCTCAATGACTGCGCATCTGCCTAGAGCTCAACTGAAGCCACGTCCGGAGGCCCCCCTTAACTCCGGAGTCAGACCTCGGTAACTCAACCGGTGAGCAGGTGTTTCGTCTCAGCGTGGATCAGCCTCGTGGCTAGGATTCAAACGAGCTCACACTTGGTCCAATTTTGGTACTTGGGGAAATATTTATAGCATCAAGGAAAACACATTCCCATCCAATAGTTTTTTTTTTTTTTTAAGGGACGGCTTCTGCCTCTAAGACACAGGGTGTACCACCTGTCAGCAAAGTGTCCCCTCCTGCCCTCTGTCCCGCAGCCTCCGGAGTGATGACAGGGGAACCACACAAAATGGAGCGGCGCCGAGACACCCTGCCCCCGCGCTGCGCCTCAGCTCTGGGTCGACCCGCACCCTCAGAACACAGGCGCGGGGAACCCCTGGGGCGTGCGGAGACCTGGGCTCGGTGACCCCCAGCCTTGGCGCCAGTACCCCTGGAGCGGACAACTGGGCGCGGGGATGCCCCTAGGCGCCAGGATTCCCCCCGCCCCTAGGTGCAGATACCTGGGGGCAGAGAGCCCCCCTGGGCGTACAGACACTTGGGCGCCAGGACCCCCGGGCGTCAGACCCGTGGGCTCCAGGACCCCTGGGCTCGGCCGCGGGCCGGCGGGGTCGGGCGAGACACTGGGCTCCCAGCAGCCAAACGCTCAGTAATTTTCCTGGGAGCAGACAGCCGCGATGGGGGCTCTGCCAGCAGACAGCCTTCGCAGCCCCGCGTCCCACCCGGCGGCGCCGCACGCTCGGGAGCCGTGGACCACAGCCCGATGTGCTGCGGGGCCGAGGGCCGAGGGTCCGCTGTTCGGCTGCCGGCCGCACGCGGAGCGGGAGGGAGCAGGCCGCGGGCGGGAATGAATGGCCGAAGCACTCACAGGCCACGTAGGCGAGCAACGCGATGCCCAGCAGCAGCTTCATCCTCCTGCGGCTGACAGCGGACGCTAGGCGAAGCAGCGGCTGGCTCAGCATCCCGGGCCGCGCGCTGCGGCCGCCCGACTCCGAGCGCGGCGGCGGGGGCGGCCCGGAGGCCCCGCCCCGCCCCGCGCGCGCTTCCTGCCGGCGGGGTCCGCGCGCATGCTCCGCGTTCGCCCCGCCCCACTCCGCAGGCGCAGTGCGGCGGCCCCAGCGGGCTCCGTGTGCGCATGCGCGAGCGAAAGCGTGGACGCCGCGGTGGGCGGTGCGCCCCAGACCCGGGTACCAGCGCACCAGGCGGTCGCCGGGCTGGTTTGTGCTATATTTGGGCAGGTGTTTGGAGTTCTTTACCCGCTCACTCTGAAAGTTACCTGTTCTCCCGACTTCTTTAGTTGAAACAGCGGCAACGATTAGTCCCCTACATATCACTGATGTCCAGATTCCGTGCGTTTTCCCCTCTGATCGGCTAGGACGTCTTCCTTCTAAAAATAAGGCGTTTATTATTATTATTTTTAAAAGTAGTGCTAGTGATGTAGAGTGAGGATAGACTAGGAAGGAAAGGGTGGACCGCGCTGTTTGCCTGCAGAAAAACGGATGCCTCATTGCAGGAGAGTGAGTGCACTAGCCGTAGCTATGCGTCGAGAGCACACGGATGCACCCGCTGTCCTGGCTCATTTCTTCCGTAAGCGGGTATTGCATGCCTGCTCTCAGCGAGGAGCTGTGCCCAGGGACGCACAGATGCCGAAGCAGTCCTGGACCCGCGGGGAGCTGGGTCCCTGGCGGGGGAAGACAGGGGCTCCGGACCTTAGCCAAACCTGAGGTGGAGCGACCCGGAGGGAGACCCAAAGTGCAGGGGCTGCAGGCTGACCTTGTAGACCCTGCAGAGCGGCCCGCAGCGCCTCTAACCTCTGTGGACGCCGGGCTCTTTTGCTAAACAGTCGAATGCCCTTCTTCAACTTTGTTATAAACCTCCGAGAAAAATAACCATCACAATTAGCAATAAATCAAAGCAGTAATTGGTTACATCCTTCTAGCTACTCAGCACAAATGCCATGACTCTGTGATTGTAAGACAGCCTTCCCCGTTCCAGGCCTCTCCATTAACCTTGAGAACTGTGGAACAAGAGGAAAATCTCTAAGCCCTTTCCCGGACATGACTGAGCGACTACACTTTGACTTTTCACTTTCATGCATTGGAGAAGGAAATGGCAACCCACTCCAGTATTCTTGCCTAGAGAATCCCAGGGATGGGGGAGCCTGGTGGGCTGCCATCTCTGGGGTCGCACAGAGTCAGACACAACTGAAGCGACTTAGCAGCAGCAGCAGCAGAGGACGATACTCACATCTGAAGTGGCCTCCTGTCAGGACGGCCATTCCTCAACACGCTCTCAATCCATTCCAGTATCCAAGAAGGCTGCCAGGTGACACTTCATTTGGAGGCAGAGAGAGACCCCCCTGGGTGGGCTTCCAGATGAGCACACCAGCAAGGACAAGTTTCTCATTGTCCGGGAGTCTTTTTTCCTTGCTGACTCCATAATATCTTCCAAGTAGAGAACTCCAATTCCGTCCCTTAGTGGGGAAGATCCCCTGGAGAAGGAAATGGCAACCCACTCCAGTGTTCTTGCCTGGGAAATCCCATGAACAGAGGACCTGGCAGGCTACATTCCATGGGGTCAAAAGAGTACAACACAACTTAGTACCTAAACAACAACAACAGCAACTTTATTTCCTCATTGTTAACATTTTAAGTTTGAGTTAAACCTCTAATTTTTGAAAAGATATATCTAGAGCATGTAGTGCCCTGAACTCCTCTGATCCTATGATTTCATGATTTTTATTTTACTTTTTTATTTACTATGATCACTTTATTCTTCTAATTTTTGTATTTTATATTGGAGTATAGTTGACTGTTTTAGTTTCAGGTGTAAGCCAAGATTTAGCTATTCAGTTCAGTTCAGTTCAGTCGCTCAGTCGTGTCCGACTCTTTGCGACCCCATGAATCGCAGCACACCAGGCCTCCCTGTCCATCACCAACTCCCGGAGTTCACTCAGATTCACGTCCATCGAGTCAGTGATGCCATCCAGCCATCTTATCCTCTGTCGTCCCCTTCTCCTCCTGCCCCCAATCCCTCCCAGCATCAGAGTCTTTTCCAGTGAATCAATTCTTCACATGAGGTGACCAAAGTACTGGAGTTTCAGCTTTAGCATCATTCCCTCCAAAGAAATCCCAGGGCTCATCTCCTTCAGAATGGACTGGTTGGATCTCCTTGCAGTCCCTGGGACTCTCAAGAGTCTTCTCCAACACCACAGTTCAAAAGCATCAATTCTTTGGCGCTCAGCTTTCTTCACAGTCCAACTCTCACATCCATACATGACCACAGGAAAAAACATAGCCTTGACTAGACGGACCTTTGTTGGCAAAGGAATGTCTCTGCTTTTAAATATGCTATCTAGGTTGGTCATAACTTTTCTTCCAAGGAGTTAGCGTCTTTTAATTTCATGGCTGCAGTCACCGTCTGCAGTGATTTTAGAGCCCCAAAAAATAAAGTCTGACACTGTTTCCACCGTTTCCCTATCTATTTCCCATGAAGTGATGGGACCAGATGCCATGATCTTCCTTTTCTGAATGTTGAGCTTTAAGCCAACTTTTTCACTCTCCATTTTCACTGTCATCAAGAGACTTTTTAGTTCCTCTTCACTTTCTGCCATAAGGGTGATGTCATCTACAGACTTAGCTATACATAGACATATATCTTGGACTTCCTGGTGGCTCAGTGGTAAAAAATACGCTTGCAATGCAGCAGACATGGATTCAATCCCTGGGTCAGGAGAATCTCCTGGAGGAGGAAATGGCAACCCACTCCAGTATTCTTGCCTGGAAAACCCCATAGACAGAGAAGCCTGGCAAGGTACAGTCCATGGGGTCACAGAGTCAGACACGACTAAGTGACTAAACCACCACCAGACATATATCCATTCTTTTTCAGATTCGTTTCCCATTTATGTTATTAAGAAGAGTATTGAGTAGATTTCCCTGTCCTAAGCAGTAGGAATTCCATGGTTTTTGGATAAAAGATGAGCAGCAGAGATACAGTGTCAGACTTTATTTTTTTGGGCTCCAAAATCACTGCAGATGGTGACTGCACCCATGAAATTAAAAGACGCTTACTCCTTGGAAGAAAAGTTATGACCAACCTAGATAGCATATTCAAAAGCAGAGACATTACTTTGCCGACTAAGGTCCTCCTAGTCAAGGCTATGGTTTTTCCTGTGGTCATGTATGGATGTGAGAGTTAGACTGTGAAGAAGGCTGAGCGCCAAAGAATTGATGCTTTTGAACTGTGGTGTTGGAGAAGACTCTTGAGAGTCCCAGGGACTGCAAGGAGATCCAACCAGTCCATTCTGAAGGAGATGAGCCCTGGGATTTCTTTGGAAGGAATGATGCTAAAGCTGAAGCTCCAGTACTTTGGACACCTCATGGGAAGAGTTGACTCACTGGAAAAGACTCTGATGCTGGGAGGGATTGGGGGCAGGAGGAGAAAGGGACGACCCAGGATGAGATGGCTGGATGGCATCATGGACTCGATGGATGTGAGTCTGAGTGAACTCCAGGAGATAGTGATGGACAGGGAGGCCTGGCGTGCTGCGATTCATGGGGTCGCAAAGAGTCGGACACGACTGAGCGACCAGAACTGAACTGCAGAGATATAAGAAAAGATTAACATTTGCCCTAAGGCAAAATCAGATAGAAGCTGTAAGTGGATTCCAAGCTTTTTGGGTGTAGGTGGTATTTCATTGATATATATTTATCTGTTCAAGCAGGCCAGAGATTGTGAAACAGGTGCTGCCTATGCACAAAAGTCCCTAGATCCAGCTTTCCTACCCGAGCCTCCATTCCACCACCAGACACTGCTGCCAAGGTCTCGGGCCCCAAGGGATGAAGTGTATGGGAACACCATCAACAACTACATGTAGATTAGCCACTGCTATCCTTATGACCCCCTCAGGAGGTTGTGGGTGGCCCTGACCCTGACTTTCAGCTCAACCAAAGCCAGAATTTGGCAGTAAGCAGCAGTATGTGTTTGCCCAGCAGAGATGAGAAGGCCCAGGGAAGGAGGTGCCACCTCGGGTTCTTCAGGGGAAGAACAGGGCTTGGGCAGGTCACTTCCCTGAGCTTCTCTTCCCTCTTCTGACTGCCCACGCCCTCTGCCCCAGTGAGTTCTGTGCTCAGGTCCCCTTCCTGCCTCAACCTTGCTATCAGCTACTCCTTATTTTCAGTGGATACATCAACAAGAATATTTCGACAGTGACTACTTAGTTACAAGGCAGTGTTCTTGACACTTGGGATGATTAAAAAATGAATCATAACAGGACTCCTGCCCAAAGAGTGTTAAAGGCCTGAGAAGAGGGGACTTCCTTGGTGGCTCAGTGGTAAAGGATCTGCCTGCCAAGGTGGGTGCATGCATTTGATTCCTTTTGCAGGAAGATTAAACATGCCTCAGAGCAGCTCAGCCCATGCACCACAACTCCTGAGCCTACGTACCTAGAGCTGGTGATGCTCAAAATGAGAAGCCTGCACACTGCAACTAGAGAGTGACCCCTGCTCACTGCAATCAGAGAAAGCCTGTACAAAGCAAGGAAGATCCAGTGCGGCCAAAAAAAAAAAAAAAAAAACTGAGAAGAGTAGGGCTTCCCTGGTGGCTCAGACAGTAAAAAATCTGCCTGCAATGCAGGATGGATCCCTGCATTGATCCCAGGTTTGACCCCTGAGTTGAGAAGAAACCCTGGAGAAGGGAATGGCTACCCACTCTAGTATTCTTGCCTGGGAAATCCATGGACAGAGGAAAGTGGTGGGATACAGCTCATGGGATTGCAAAGTCAGACATGACTGAGTAACACTTTTCAAGAAGAGTAGAAAACCTCTGTCTATTCAGTGTCCACCAGGAGCCAGGCAGGAACTGTGATGTGAGATGCTCGCACGTGTCACCTCACCCGAGTTCTGTAACAGCCCCAAGACAGTTGCTGATGGGACTGTGCTTAATAGACAGAAAACAAGCTCTGAAAGTTGTCAGTGTCCACACAGCTGGGGTGGGAGGGGGGCGGAGGAATGCTTTTGGGGAGGAGAGCGAAGGCATGCAGAAGCCACCATACTTCATGGTAGGAAGTGGTGAGGACCAGGACAATGCAGATGGGTGGCCAAGGCATTCACAAGAAAGAGACATCACTCCCTGGGACTTCGGTTTGCCCAATTAGTTGGCTGAACAGCTTCCTGGCTCCGAAAGCTGAGTGTTCACAGCTCTTCCTGGGGGGTGCTCATTCCCATGTGAATGAGCAATTGCTGCAGATCAGGGCTTTTTCTGTTTCTTGACCAGCGCACCTCCCCTTCCAGGTGAGAACAGCAAGAGGGAGGCTGTGCAGAGCCAGGGCTATGTGGGCTGAATGTGAAATCACATGTAAGGTTTTTGCTCACACACATCGGACAGGCGCGGTGGGGAAGGAGAAGACCCTATGGGACACAGTGGAACCTGTTTGGCTGGAGGAGCAGGAAAAAAAGGTGTAGATAATGTTGGATAAGAAAGCCTCTAGCAATGTATCAGAGAATGCAGACGCGAGGCCTCCAACCCCTGCGCATTTTACTTACTTTTCTTCCTGCTACTTTTCTTATTAAGCCAATGCTTCCCTGATGGCTCAATGAGTGGTGAAGAACCCGCCTGCCAATGCAGGAGATGCGGGTTCCATCCCTGGGTTGGGAAGATCCCCTGGAGTAGGAAATAGCAACCGACTGCAGTTGGTTTTCCACTTACCTGGGAAATTCCATGGACAAAGGAGCCTGGTAGGCTACAGTCCATGGGGTGGCAGAGTCAGACACAACTGAGCGACTAACACTTATTTTTTTTTTAATACAAAGGGTTGGTTGTTGCAAACAGATACAAAGGTTAAGGTAAAACAGATCTGAGAGGGAGTCAGACGTGTTCTTCCTGTTACAATGTGACAGCTTTTCCCCTCTGCACCTCCCTGGTCCACCCGGCTTATGTGCCCCAGATCATCTGAGCAGAGGGTTTTACCGGCAATCAGCCAAGATCAGGTTGAGAAGTAGATCATGCTGCTGGGACTAGTCATTTTTAAAGTGCCTAATTCTAAACTTCTGTAGAACTTGAAAGGTCTGCTAAAGGACCTATTGAGCTCTTGTTGCTGAGGAGTGGAGGGGAGAAAAAGATGCTGCCTTTGGGGTCTCCTTAAGGCTCTCCCTCTGTGTCCTTTGGGAAACATAAACTGTGATTAGTATATCCGACTGGCAATATCGTCTCTCCACTAGAGCCAGGTTTCTGATGAGCAAGTAATAAATTCCAGTTGTTAATGTGTGTGCCAGCTGTAGTGTGAATGCCTAGTGAATACTTACCAACCAATGGACTTGGGGGAAGTGCCAGATACAGGCAAATGACGTTTTCGACTTGTTATTTTCTGAAGTTTGCATTGGCTGTTAAAGAAGATGATTTCTCTGGGGTGTGTTGAGTAATTAACTTCCCATCAGTGAAGACAGAAAGCAGTCATCAGACATACATCACAATTCACAAAGTCCGCTTTTGACGATTATTATGTGCAGTTGAGAGGCAGATGCCTTGCCTTTACAACAGGCACTTTATCTACTGTGAATCTGTTCACTATTAGAAGTCCAACTAATTTTTAAGCACTCTAACTACATGGTTATGTAGTGATACCAGATGATTTTGAGTGAAAACTCAAAAGCCTTGCAAAAAAAGGGTGGGATTTAATAACCCATCTTTGTTTTTTTCTTTCCCAGGAGAAGAGTCGAAACCGGTTTGAAATGGAAAGGTCTCCCTAACTGTTTGGAAAAGATGATCCATTCCGAACTGCTTAATTAGTATCTAAGTCACAAATTAGTATCCTATATCACCCTTTACGGGGTAGGACAGCCTTGTAAAATATGCTTGGTCAAGTGGGTTTGCGTAGTATCCACCTCTCTTCATTCCTTTGGCTGAATACCAACGATGTTCTGAGTGGGTTGCTGAAAATGTACCATGGGACGTCACTTTGGCTCACCCAGACATAAGTTTGCGCTCTAAATTATAAACAAGTTTTCAAACAGAAAAGCAGTTGGGAAGTTTCCTGTGCATAGTGCAACACTTTCAATGCTTCCCTCAGGAGTAGGTGAAAAGGACACTGTGGTTTTCTTCAATGATCCTCTTAGCATTTTAAAATAAGACAGAGCACTTTGATAAGCCATCAGAGATCACACATCCGTAAGCAGACTGCTTAAAGTGGAATGTGAATGGTCCCCACTTGCCCATGATCGTGCAGGAACTGGCATCAGAACGGCTTTCCTGTTGTGTCCTACTTAACCTATCCTGGTCGCCCTGGAGTGATGCAGAGAAAGCAGCCTCCTATCCAGGAAAACCTGCACTCACTGGGCAGGCCCACCTGGAAAAAGGACAAAGCCTCAATACGAGGAAATGTATCCTGGAAACTAGGCATCTGAGAACTGGAGGGGGTCATCTTCAAGTAGGGATTAACCTGGAAGGACCAATCCTATAAGGTTTCTTTAGGAGATGAGTTTTGAGTTGAAATTTTTAAAAAAAATTACAGGACACAGTCTGACTGAAAGAACAAGGGGAGGAAAGAAGAGGCACTTTAACTTTTTTGTTTTGTTCTGTTCAGTTGAGTCACTCAGTCACATCCGAGTCTTTGCGACCCCATGAATTGCAGCACGCCAGGCCCCCCATCCATCACCAACTCCCGGAGTTCACTCAAACTCACGTCCATCGAGTCAGTGATGCCATCCAGCCATTTCATCCTCTGTCGTCCCCTTCTCCTCCTGCCCCCAATCCGTCCCAGCATCAGAGTCCTTTTGTTTGGTTGGTTAGTTATTTTGGCTGAGCAGTGCTGCTTTCAGGATCCCAGTTCCCCAACCAGCGTTTGAACCTGGACCCTCGGCAGTGAAAGCGTGGAGTCCTAACCACCAGGCCACTAGGAAGTTCCATGGAGGGACCTTAGGGATGCAATGCATGCTAGATATGCACACACGTTAAGTCGCTTCAGTTGTGTCTGACTTTTGCGACCCCATGGACTGTAGCCCGCCAGGCTGCTCTGTCCATGGGATTTTCCAGGCAAGAATACTGGAGTGGGTTGCCCTCCTCCAGAGGATCTTCCCTACCCAAGGATCGAACCCGTGCCTCTTTCGTCTCCAGCATTGACAGGAGGGTTCTATACCACTAGCCCAATACAAAGCTACACAGAGCTGGAATGCAGGCTGGCTTTTATTTGCCTAGGACCTCTGTTAAAGAACATTTGCAAATAATGTGAGACCTTTAAACCAAATCCTTTGAAACAATTCTGTTCGGGAGTCATCCATCAACTCCCAGGAGGACCCCTTTACTTGTTCTGTCAGGTTCTTTCTCAGTTCTCCTGCACGGATGTTTGTATCTTGGGGTACGCAGAGGTGCCTTGTCTCCTGGTTTTGTTGTAAATGTTTTCTGTGGGTTTCTCATTTTGATGTCTAGTTGTTCTGTGTCCGGGAGCACCACTGATCTTCCCCCACCCTCCCTCCACTTAAGGAATCAGCTCACCACTGCACCGGTACTCCATTTAAGGGAGTAGGTAGGGTTAGGGTTAGTTGTTAACTTGTCACTTGTTTTTGCTCCCTCCTCCTGCTCCAGCACAAGTCCCAATAAAGCCTAAATTTCTCATCTGGCCTCAATTTTGATGGATCAAAGGGTCCAAGAACCCACGTCGGTAATACTTGCTTTGTATTGAGAAATGTAAGTCCTCCTACTTTGTTCTTCTTTTGAAAGATTGTTTTGACTATTCTGGATCCATTGCAATTTTGTAAGAATTTTAAAATCAGTTTATCAATTTCTACAGAGAAGTTGGCCAAGATTCTGATTGTTGTTGTTCAGTTGCTCAGTCATGTCTGACTCTTTGTGACCCCATGGACTGCAGCACGCCAGCCTTCCCTGTCCTTCACTTTCTCCTGGAGTTATGTCTAACTCATGTCCATTGACCCACTCCAGTACTCTTGCCTGGAAAATCCCATGGACAGAGGAGCCTGGTAGGCTGCAGTCCATGAGGTCGCTAAGAGTCGGACATGACTGAGCGACTTCAATTTCGCTTTCACTTTCATGCATTGGGGAAAGAAATGGCAACCCACTCCAGCGTTCTTGCCTGGAGAATCCCAGGGATGGGGGAGCTTGGTGGGCTGCCGTCTATGGGGTTGCACAGAGTCGGACATGACTGACGCGACTTAGCAGCAGCATGTCCATTGAGTCAGTGATGCCATCCAACCAATAGGAATTGATTTAATCTGTAAATCAGTCTGGGGAATATTGCCATCATAGCAGTAAATCTTTAGATCCGTGATCATGGGATCCTTCCCCAGTTATGTAGATGAAATTGTTTCGTAGTTTTGTGGTTTAAGTTTGTACTTCTTGTAAAAACTTTACTCCTAGGTATTCTTTCTGTTGTTTTTTTTTTTATGTTATTGCAGATGAAAATGTATTTTAAAATTTTATTTTTGGATTGTCCTGAAAGTTTTCAAAAGTACTTTTTGTTATTGAAAATTTCAAACATATGAAAAAGTTCATCGGCATCAGCTTCATTAATTATCAAGTCACAGCTGATCTGATTTCATTTTTATTCCACCCACTGTTTCCACCCTGAATTTTAGAACAAATTTCAGACACTAGCATTTCACTTATAAATATTTCAGAAATTAACTTCAAAAGATAAAGGTCTTAAAAAATCACTGCAATATTATTATTGCATGCATGCTAAGTCAGTTCAGTCATGCCTGACTCTTTGTGATCTCATGGACTATAGCCCACCAGGCTGCTCTATGGGATTCTCCAGACAAAAATAGTAGAGTGGGGTGCCATGCCCTCCTCCAAGAGATCCTCCCAATCCAGGGATTGAACCCCCATCTCTTTCATCTCCTGCATTGACAGGTGGGTTCTTTATCACTAGAGCCACCAGGGAAGCCCCATTGTTATTATGCTTACCATATTAACATGAATCTCTTTATAGCATCATAAATCTAAGTTATTTCTCTCTCCTCTAGGAAAAGTATTGTGTGATTAAATGTGTTGATAGAATGCTTTGCAGAGTTTTCATCCACTTTTGAAGATTTCTTAGAATTAACCAACAGCCAATCAACCAACACTGTTAACAGTGCTCATGCTTAGTTGCTCAGTCATGTCCAACTCTTTTGTGACTCCATGGACTGTAGCCCCCCAGAGCCTTCTGTCCATGTGATTTTTCAGGCAAGAATACTGGAGTGGGTTTCCATTTCCTTCTCCAGAGGATCTTTCCAACCCAGGGACTGAACCAGTCTCCCACACTGCAGTCAGATTCTTTACTACTGAGCCATCAGGTAAGCCCCCTATTAACAGTAGAAAGAATGAAAGAAAACAGTATTGTGATTGGTAACATCGATTTCAACTTGAAACATTTTGTGACAAATTCCATCAGATTCACTGCCCAAAATATAAAAGAAACCATGACTGTTAATAAATCAGTCTAACCTTTTCAAACAAAACTCTCACATATTTATTGCTGAAGCAGCCTATAATTGTGGAAGCATAAAAGCAAAAAAAAAATCAATAAGATCAATAAAAACTAATAAAATATGTTCATCTGTTCAAAGAGTAGCCACTTTTCCAGCTTGCTCTGGGAAGATCCTAGTGACCCAAGCATTGTAAATGTGCCCTGCCAGTCATAAGATTCCTTATGGACCCAACGTGGCTGATTTCCTGATCTCATTACCGGCTTTTATTCAAATCCATTGAGGATGGATTAAAGTTAGCAACTAGTCCTAATAAGATAGAATGGAAATATCGGTTATCACAATGATTTAATTGAGGAACAGAGCTAAGCTTATGAAGGTGGCAAGTCTAGATTTTTATGTGACCTCATACTCCCATTAAATTTCACTTCTGAGGAGAGGAAGGGGCTTCCCTGGTGGTCAGCAATAAAGAATCCCCCTGCAATGCAGGAGATGCGAGTGGCATGGATTCAGTCCTTGGGTCGGGAAAATCCCCTGGAGGAGGGCATGGCAATGCACTCCAGTATTCTTGCCTGAAGAATCCCATGGACAGAGGAGCCTGGCAGCCTACAGTCATGGGGCCGCAAAGAGTTGGACACGACTGAAGCAACTGAGCACGCGAGGATGCCCAGGGTCAAAATTAAGGATTCTAATAAGACCAGTTGCTATCAAGGAAGACAGTTTGGGATGCAAATAATCCCAGGTCCATTAATGGAAAGCAGCAGACATCAAATGTCCACTGTCCTGCAGAGAAGGGGCAAGCGCAGCACTCCATCCTAACTTTAGGCACCAGGAGCCTTGTCCCCCCCGTGCTGCCCTCAGCCTGGCCGCCTCCCACACTGCTTCACCATGAAGATGGCTGTCTAGGTGCCACATCCAGGTAGGACGAGGTCTGCTGAGAGGTGAGATGCTGTCCTGCCTGGCCCCTTGGATGACCGAGGGAAAACTTTCTGAGAGGAACCCACAACGTCCCTCAAGTCCCTCAAGGCTCCTTGGGCCTCCTGGATCTATTCCTGAAGACAGAATACCTCAGATCAGTCAAATTCACCCAAGTCTCAGAGCAAAGCTGGGCTCTGCTCTGAGACTTCCCTGGTGGTCCACTGGTTAAAGCTCCTGACTTCCAATGTCCAGTCCCTGGTTAGGGGACTGAGGTACCACATGCTGCTCTTGTGGCCAATAAACAAATAATTTAAACAACAACAAGGTGGTCTCTGCCATCCTGGGAGGGGGAAGTGACATTACAGGCAGAAAACCTGCCTGCCTCTATGTTCTGGATTCAGAAGCAAGAGATAGAAGAGTGATACATACGATAACCTGAAGGTGAGCCCCTGTGCATCTTCCTTGGAGAGAAAATGGCAAATGAGGTGCATTGCTTTTCTCCATCATGAATCTCTACAAGAGGCATTTATCATCACCTATGAGCAGCTGTCGGTGGGCTTTCAATGACTCATTTGAATAGATGCCCATCACTTTGCTGGAATCTATTTCTGTTCAAATGAAAATAAAGAGAGGTTAATTAACAGGAACCGTGGTCACATTCTCAGTGGTTGTGTTAAAGGCAATTTCTCCCCAGTGCATGCGCTGTGTGGAGGATTGGATGAACTCCGGGAGTGATCCGGGTGGTGACAGCGTTTATGACAAGGGGCCACACGTTCAGGTTCTGGCCTTATGAGCGTACTTGGTGAAACGGGACAGGTGCCTGGTGGGGCTATGGGCAGCCGCTGGCACTGTCACTCACCCATCTGAGGTCGGGGTGCTGCCCTACCTGTGTGACTCTGGGTCACACTCAGAGAATGCGGGTATGTGTGAGGTTTGGGATGGGAAGACCCCACTCGAGGCGGGCTGCTGGTAGGACGGGACTGGTCTGTGGGTCTCTCCCCGGTGCCGATGTGGTGGGCACACAGCCCTGCAGAAGCTCCCACCTGATGGAGGCAGTAGAATTCCGGTTCTCGCCTGACACCTGCCCCTGGCACTTTCACTGATGTTTCCACTTCCGGCCTCTCTGACCTTTACTGGCAGCCTCCTGACATGCTCTTCTCCTGCTCTTCCCAGAGTCAGGAAGCCCAGGTAATGCTGTGAACACAGGATGTAGAGAGTGGAGACCGTTTCCTCATTAGACCCGGACACGTCAGGTCTTCTCACATTTCTCTTCCCAAATCTACCGCTACACACACACACACACACACACACACACACACAAGCACATGTGTGTACACATGTAAACACACACATAAACACTCGTATTCACACACAAACACTGTACACATGCATCTACACGTGCATGTATACACACACAATACACACACAGATCTACACAAATATACATACACACATAAACACACAATATACATACAGGTCTATACAAATATACATACACACTTAAACACACACATAAACACAATATACATACACGCATCTACATATACATACGCAGCAAACACACACAAAGGCACCATACACATACGCGTCTATGCATCCAGGAAAAGCCTGCTGGGAGATGGGTTGGGATGACATTGAGTCTCTAGATCAACTGGGGAAGAATTTTCATTTGAACGGTACTGACTCTTCCAGCCCGCGAGCATACTCTGTTTCTTTTTGGAAAGTAGCCGCTGTAGCATTTATTAGTTAAAAGGCAAGTGAGGGCTCTGGCATGTCTGCCTGACTATACTGTTTTTGCTACAGTGCTGGCAACTCTCAGAACAAATGCTACAACCCAATCCATAATCGTCAGGTAGCATAAAGCCATCCTGTCTGGTCTCTGAATCCCTCCTTGTAGTTTATTAGAGACACACACCGCAGCCTTCTCTGTTGGTTAATTCCTGATTTCTCCCTGCTGATGGCATATAACTGCTATTTCACTCGCTGTGGGCTTCCTTTTAAGGCTCTGGGCTTCAACTCCTGGCCTCCTCTAGCTTTTCTTTGATCCCATTTAAAAAATGTTTCCTGCAGTCCCATTGTTTCCTGTCTGGCTATGTCTGATCTACTGTGCATGGTGGTGTATTCTTACTAATGCAGCATCGAATGTTTGTACCAGCAGGGTCCTGCCGGGGGACTTGCTTTGGAAAATACTGCCTTTGTTGTTTTTGCTACAAATGAGATCTGTCTGCAGCCACTCAACTCAATTCATTAGGGTTGCACTTTGTCCAAGCTGAACAGTTCAAAGAAAAGGAAATGGTAGATAACTTAATACTTGTAACAGTCAAATTAATGGTAACAGTATTGCTTGTAAACCAGTAAATTGAGTCACTTTGAAAAAACTCTTAATGATTGATTACTTCTCTTTCTAAAAACTCCCAACATTCAAAGATGTTATAATGCAAGGGAATTTGTTTACTCTTGAAGTGGAAATCTATAATTTAGTCATCAACAGGTAAAGATTCAGTGTGATATCATGATTATAACATGTGTCAATTTGCTTGGCTAATCACTAAATTTTCCTACAATCAGAATGCATTTTTAAAGGCGAAGCAGTTCATCTTAGAGTTGATTGCTAAGTGTAACCTTTCAGTGAATTCTCTTTTTTTTTTTAATTTTTAAGTTTATTTTTGGCTGTGCTAAGTCTTCACTGCTGTGTGGCTTTTCTCTAGTTGAGATGAGAGGTGACTACTCTGGTTGGTGTGCAGCTTCTCACTGCGGTGGCTTCTCTTGTTGAAAAGCACGGTTCTAGGGTGGGCAGGCTTCTGTAGTTGCAGTGTGCAGGCTTAGTTGCTTGGCAGCACGTGGGATCTTCCCAGACCAGGGATCAAACCCCTATCTCCTGGACTGGCAGATGATTCTTTACCACTGAGCCACCAGAGAAGCCCCCATTGAATTCTTAACACCTGGGAAGGGGAACAGAATGTGCCACTCCAAATATGCCATTTTGGCATATTGATTATTTTGAATTAAAATTACTTAAGAAACAGCTGATATATTCGGATCCCCCTCTGTCCCCCTGAACACAGAAGATAAATCTCTTGGGTGAAGTTGCCCTCCCTGGACAGGAGGAAGAAGCCTCCTTACCCCTGGAGACCAGACTTTAAGGGCTGAGAAGGTTGTATGAGCAGACCTTGTTACTACCTCTCTAATTCACTAAGCCAGCCCAAACCCCTTTCGTCTGGTCAATTTTTCAAAAATGTGCAGTTTCTTTGTCTGAAAAGTATCAAAGTTGTCTGCTTTGGTCACTTCTTTGAATCCTCTATTTTATGAGATCCTTTGGAGTAAGAAATGGCAACCCACTCCATTATTCTTGCCTGGAGAATTCCATGGATGGAAGAGCCTGAAGGACTATAGTCCATGGGGGCCATATAAGAGTCAGACATGGCTGAGCAACTCCGCATGCACGTACAGACAAAATTAAATTTGTTTTTTGTTCTGTTAGTCTGTCTTCTGTCAATTTCATTATTAGACCAGCCAACGAACCAAAAAGGGAAGAGGGCAAAGTTTTCCTTCCCTCTGCCTGTGATTAGGGGACCATGTGTTTCATCCCTGGGTTTCCCCGGTGGCTCAGACCGTAAAGAATCCACCTGTAATGCAAGAGCTGCAGGAGATGTGGGTTCGATACCTGGATGGGGGAAGATTCCCTGGAGGAGGGCATGGCAACCTGCTCCAGTATTCTTGCCTGGAGAATGCCATGAACAGAGGAGCCTGGCATGCTACAGTCCAGGGGTCTCAAGGAGTCAGACACGACTGAAGTGACTCAGCTCGCATGTGCTTCATCCTTAAAGTCTTGGGTAGTGAAGCAAGTGTTTGCATTTGAAAGGTGGTTGCATCCTGGAAAGGATGTCAGAGCAGCTGCTCCTGGATGGGTGTATGGTGAGCAGGGGCGGGGGGTGGGGGGGGGGGCGGGTGTGGGGACGGCAGGGGAGGCTGAGGGGGTGGGCACGTCTTCTGGATCTGCTGTTATCTCCGGTTTCTGCTGAGGTGCTGCTGAGTCAGCCCCTGTGGAACGACAGCGTTCATGGCGACATTTGACAACAGCCAGCTTTGGGGGCGTTTAGTTTTTGACCCTTCAGGGTGGCTGATCAAGGACACTGGTTCTGGAGACATCTTTCCCTGGCAGAGTCAGGAGGGGTCAGCTGGCATCTGTGAGCAGACACCAGGGATGCCACTGAGTCCTCTACAGAGCCCAGGATACCCCCTCCCATCCCAACACAACAGAGAATTTCTGGTCCTGATGCTGGGAACTGAGTTGGTTGCAGTGCTTTTTGCTTCCTTGGAGGCTGCATGGGCCTCTCAGGTCTACACTGCCCAGCCTCCCAAAAGCCAGGTGAATACAGCACGGCAGCTGGCGTGTGGAAACGCAGTTCCCACTGGCGTCTGCTTTGCTCCTCCATGCGGCTCTACCTGGACATCCTTACTGGGCTGTTTCAGTCTCCAGAAAACCAGGTCAGAAAGCTAAATGCTTTAGGGTTGTTTGCTTTTAATTAGTTCTGAAAGGTCAAATATGTATGTATACATGTATAATTTTGTTAAAATATGTAAAATTAATTTGTATATTAAATTTTAAATAATAAATATATGTAAATGTTATATATAAATATATATTTAACCTGATTTAAAGTGAAGGAAGTATTTCCTTTGGGAGTTTTAAAAATTTCCCTGTCCTTTTTTCCTTCTTTTTCTTTTTAAACAAATTTCTCAGTGTCTGCCATTGTCCACTGTGTTATAGATAAAAGAAAGCAGGCTCGGACAGCGGGAAGTCTTTTTCCTAGTAGAGAAATGCTCTACTGGGATAAGCCTCCAAAGGAAGTAAAGCTATATAAATGAGCAAACTGAAGGCACAGAGAAACACTCCCCACCCCTCACCCCACCCCCCACCCCACCCCGCGCAAGCTCCTCACTTGTTTGGAGGAAGATATGAAGAGGGGCAGACCCACCGCCAGGGAGGAGCCCACCAAGGCTGGGCTATGGGATGCAGAGCTGGGTCTCTCATTGACTTTGAACAGGTTGGCTTGGCTACTCACCTCTTCTGTCTGCTGCCTTTAAAAGTCTGCATCAGAGACGTGAAAATCGATAGGAAGACATTTGCAAAGCACTTTGGGCTCCTTGGAGGAAGTCTGGAGGCAGAAGCTGTACCATTATCTGCATGAGGGTCAGCACAGCCATAAACCAGAGGGATGGACTGAGCCAAGCGCTCTGTACTGACCTCATCTTTTTCAGAGCCTATTAGCAGCTCATATGGGTCCATATGGAGTGCTTGTCACGCAGCTCATATTACCAGCCTGATGCTTTGTCTGGGCCCCTCTTTGTGAGGCTCCAACAGAAAAGACAGGCAAATAAATTTTTTAAAGGCAAGGCATGAGCCTCCAGTAAATGCCAGGCAAATTTTCAGCTTGATACACTTTGCTCAGTGTTCAGCGTTCGTTTCATCGGTAACACAGGATTTTGTTCAGGGTTTGTTTCGTCTTGGCACAGATGTCACTGGCGGTAAAAAGGCATCAGAATACAAAAGGCAGATATAAACCTAGAATGGTACAGTTTGCCACAGAAATCATTTAACATCTAATCTTATTTGACAATGTATTAGTTATTAGGAATTTACAAAACACTTTCTTTCGTATAGAAGAAATGAAAACAGGCTGCAAGATTCAAAACGTATGTTAAACCCAAAAAAGACAAGGAAAGTACACAGAGATAGAATAGAGAGGGGCTGATCACATGGAGGAGTGTTAGAGCTAGGAAGACGTTTGATTGTTTGCAATCCGATGATTGTGCTGGGGGAAGTCTCCTTGAATAAAAATGATTTCTGTGTGGAAAAGAAACATACTTGCAGATGCCTCAAAAGTCCACTGGGGCTTTGGTCAGAACAGCAGCAGCAGAGTAAGTGCCAACTGGCAGGAGCCCGGCTGGAGGGCAGTCGAGGGCAGATGCTGGTCTAGATGGCTTTTGCGGGGCTGAGGGTCACACAGGTGCCTCAGCTAGCTGCTTCAGGAGTTATGTGAGCCAAGAAAGTCAAGGGAGACCACTGCAAATCAATATCTTCCTCAAGAAACTGGGGGTTTTCACACAAAACTATTATTTTAAAAGACACATGCACCCCTATGTTCATAGCAGCACTATTTACAACAGCCAAGACATGGAAGTAACCTAAGTGTCCGCTGACAGATGAATGGATAAAGAAGACGTGGCACGTATATCCAATGGGATATTACTCAGCCATAAAAGGAATAAAATAATTCCATTTGCTGGAACACAGATGGACCTAGAGATTATCGCACTCAGAAAATGTATGTATATTTATATTATCATACTAAGACAGAGAAAGGCAAATATATAATATCACTTATATGTGGAATCTAAAAAAAATGATACAAATGAATTTATCTTCAAAACAGAAACAGATTCACAGACACAGAGAGCAGATCTGTGGTTGCCAAGGGAGAGGGGTGTGGGGGGATAGATTGTGAGTTTGGGATTAGCAGATCCAAACTATTATATATATTAATAGAATGGTCCCACTGCATAACTCAGGGAACTATGTTGTCCTGTGATAAGCCACAATAGGAAAGAATATGAAAAAGAATATATACATATAACTGAATCACTTTGCTGTACAACATAAATTAACATAACATTGTAAATCAACTAAACTTCAGTAAAATTAAAAAAAAAAGAAACTGGGTATTTATCACATGGTCAAGAAAGGGGCATGGACCAATTAGTAATCCGTCAACAGAGACTGTTTGTGACCACAGGCAGTGTGAGTGTGTTGAGGGGTGAAGCTTCCTTCCAGACGGAAAGTTACTTATTCTCATCATCGAATGCAATTTTCTTAATTCTTTTTTCTTTTTCTGTCAGGAAACCTATTGCATGTCAAATCTCTGACCTTTCATCACTAAATTAAGCATTTCTTACTTTTATAGACAAAGTGACTTGAAAGTTAATGTAAGTTGAGCTCACAGTCACCCAGTAGTGAACTACAGGGTCTGAGTTCCAGCCTTTGAATGTGCCATGTAAACTTGATATTTGAATGACAGCTTGGCTGGAAATACAATGATTAGCTTGGGTGTATCAGACAATAAGAAGGGGTAGCAGAATTTCACGTTTTACTCTGTATCTAAGAAACTCAATGTAGTTCAAGTCTGAGAAGACTTTATATAAGTCACAAGATTTTCAATCTCATTCTTGAAAACAAGGATGGACAGTCACTATAATAAATTAATGAAATGTTGAATCAGACATTTTTTAAATCTCTGTTCCAGAAAAATCCTTTTTTGGTTGATATAGAGATCAATCAAGAGAACTATCGTAAGAAGAGAATTGAAAAATTATGTTGTTATTCAATCCAGAAATTCCAATCCTGCGTTTATACCCTGGAGAAATGTTCACACATGTGCTAACAGAAGTGTATGGAAGAATGTTTATTTCGACACTGTTTACAAGAGCTTAACCTGAAGAAATGACCTAAGTGGCCATCAGCAGGAGAGTAAATAACCGTGGTTCATCCATATTGTGTGATGCTGCCCATCAGTGAAAATAACAGACAACAGACAGAAGCAGCATAAGTAAGTGCCAGTTATGTGTTGAAGTAAGCAGAAAAGTTGCAGAAGACATGGAGTACATCATTCACGTCAAAGACTGAAAACGTCAGAAAGATGATCTGCGTTGTCCACGGACACCTAGGGAAGTGCCGCAGAGTGAGAACATTCTGTTACAAACGCCAGATCCCAGGCAGCATGCATGGGAGCTGCAAGGTGCCGGGGCAGGAAGCAAAGGCGGCACGGATGATCCAGAGCCGTCTGTGTGTACGTTGTGTAGAATAGAGATATTTAATGAAATGGCAACCCACTCCAGTGTTCTTGCCTGGAGAATCCCAGGGACAGTGGAGCCTGGTGGGCTGCCGTCTGTGGGGTTGCACAGAGTCGGACACAACTGAAGCGACTTAACAGAGATATTTAATATTAACTAAAAAAAAGCTGAGTTGTTAAGAAAAATTTAACCTCTGATGATTGAAGTTGACCTCAGTGTTTTTGCTGAATCTGGCAGCTCAACAGTTCACAGGACCTGCTTCACACCCAGTGGTTTTCCACCTCCTCCCCACATTTCTCCACTGCCTTCCACTCCCTTCCTTGCTCCTCCCCACCCTGCGGTGATCTGAAGGTTTACAAGTATATCCTGTCTTGTCTATATATCTATTTATCTATCATCTCTACCTCCATCGATCCATCCATCCATCCACCCTTTACCTGCCTAGATATCTGTCTATATTGAATGGTAAAAAATAAAATTCAACTAAGTTTTAGTGATCTTACTGGTTTTATTCAACTATTCATGCATCAGGCAGCATCCCATCAGCAGACAGAGAGGAGCCCCAGGAGCTGGACAGAATGAAGGACTTTATGGGTGAAAGGGAGTGGGGAGCAGGAGGTTACGCTGGACAGAACGAGTTGGTTATTAAGGTCACTTTCCTGTGGGGGATGGACAGCAGGGGTCTGCCAGGCAGGTGTCCTCACCAGTGCTGCCTGATGAACCCAGTTCAGATTCTGTTTCTGGGAGAACGGAAATAGTAGTGAAGCCTTGGTCTGATCATGTGGGGCTTAGGTAAGTGACTCCATTTGTAAGAAATGCTGCTTTCCTTTACTAATTTCAGGTTCTCTTACATCCCTCTAGTTGTTGGCACTGGTTCTAAAATACTGTACACGCTGAACTTGGGAAAATCTCCCCGGATGGGGTGGGGAGGGAGGTGTGAGCCCAGGAGAGTCCCCGAGGGGCTGAGTGCCAGTCAGACCAGCTGCCCAGCGACTTCTGAGCAGGAGGAGCTGCCAGCCACCCTGTGAGCTTTTCTGGTTGCCAAGAGAGTCACTGACTGGTCTTTTATGCTGATTTTCTTGGAAGACCTCAAATGCTCTGTTCCAGTCTCACTCATCGCTGCTGCCCTTAACTGCTGGGAACTCTCCATCCATCTGACATCACTCACTGGATGCCTGGAGTGGAACAGAGTGGGACCTGGGGACCTGGGAGGAAAGGGAATCTTGCACATCACGCATGATGTGCTGTTTTCAGGGTTTGCCCAGAGGGTAGCAACTCACGTTAAACGCTGTGGTCTCTTTAAAGCATTATGAAAGGCAGTTATATGGGGGAGTGACCCTGCTGCTATTTTGAGAAGACTGAACAAAATATTGTGCTTTTCCCTGTAGCTGAACCTATGACGCCATTGGGGTGATTCGGTGACTCTGCAGTTTGGGACACTTTGCAGACTTTGAAGATGGGGTTAGCAGGTTAGGGTGTGGTTGTTGCCAGATGAAAAGCAAGAAGGGTCAAATGGTGACTTTAATGTAGGGTTTCCCAAACTGCTTTTCCCTAGAGCATGTGAGCAAATGTGATCCAGAGACATAATCCATGCTGGGGGAGACGGTCTGGGGATGACTGCGATTTCCCCGAGACCAGACTGAGAGCTGGGTCCCGCCCTTGCCTCCACCACTGCCCTCCCCTCACCTGGTGTGTGCTCTGACTGCTGGAGTGGACCTGTCACTGGGTTATAGGAAACGCAGAGTTTCTAGAATATTTCACCTCAAAAAATCTTGCTTTGAAATTTGATTGGCAGTGGCTTAGGGACAGCTGGCATCTTTGCACTATTAATTATTTCCACTAAAGAAATAGGTGTGTATTTCCATTCATTCAGGCTCTCAGTGTCATTCACTAGAGTTCTGCTATGTACATTTTAGACTTTTAAGTCTGTTGATGGGCAGACAATGGAGACGGCCAAACCACCCTTGCTCCCTCGTAGCTCATTTCCTGCAGTGAGTAAGAGGCTGAGAGCCACATTTTCATGCTCCGGTCACCAGGGTTCTGCAGGGGACTTGAGTTCCATAAAGCAGAAGCAACCACACTTTGCGGTGTGAGTCACACCTCTCAGACCACGGTGTGCTACTTAGGACAGCCCTCTGATGAAAAGCAGCAGAAAATAACACTGTCAATAGTTGAATTCTTCAAAGGTGACCCCTAACAAGATAACTCTTACTGTGGGATTTGGGACTCCAAAATGTTTTGTTTTTTTTTTCGCGTGCAGGTGAGTTAAAGTTTTGTCATTTGCGTTTAGGGCTGTAATTACTCTCTGCTTTTGCACACACTGAGATCTCTGCATCTGACTCAGTCAGATGGCAGCTCCACGTTCGTCTCTGATGAAAATGAGAGCATTTTGCCTTTAGCCTTCCTCACGCGTGCTGTCCGCTGTGTGCAGATCACCAGAGTCAGGTAAAATGTGACACTTCAATACGTAGCAAATGTTGCTTCATCTTAAATACTGAGCTCCTTTTATTCTGGGGTCTCTATTTCTATTCAGTAATAAAATGATACTAATAAAATAAAACTTCCACAGCATGATATTCCAACCCCATTCTTCCAGAAGAATTTTAAACATATCCATTCTGGGTGCCTCGGCCTGATTCAATTTGAAAGACTCTCTGTGGGGTATTATTGCCAGATTCAGCCAATAAAATGCAAGACTTGTTCCCTGGTGATCCAGTGGTTAGGACTAGGTGTGCTTACTGCCAGTGGCCCTAGTTCAATCCCTGATCGGGGAATTAAGATCCTGCAAACCTCTCAATGTAGCCGGAAAAAAAAAAAAAAGGAATATACCTCCAGTTAAGAAACGGAAAAGGAAAAGAGAAAGAAAAAATTGTTTACCTGAAATTTCAGTTGAACTGAGTGATCTGTGTTTCATCTGGCAACACTTCTTTGGGGTAACAAAAAGTAAATGTTCAGTTCATCTGGACCTTTGCTCTCTTGCCTTTGGGGGACATCTGGGTTTTCAGTTCAGTTCAGTTGCTCAGTCGTGTCTGACTCTTTGCAACCCCATGAACCGCAGCACACCAGGCCTCCCTGTCCATCACCAACTCCTGGAGTCCACCCAAACCCATGTCCATCAAGTCGGTGATGCCATCCAACCATCTCATCCTCTGTCGTCCCTTTCTCCTCCTGCCCCCAATCCCTCCCAGCATCAGGGTCTTTTGAAATGAGTCAGCTCTTCGCATCAGGTGGCCAAAGTACTGGAGTTTCAGCTTCAACATCAGTCCTTCCAATGAACACCAAGGACTGATCTCCTTTAGGATGGACTGGTTGGATTTCCTTGCAGTCCAAGGGACTCTCAAGCGTCTTCTCTAACACCACAGTTCAAAAGCATCAATTCTTTTGTGTTCAGCTTTCTTTATAGTCCAACTCTCACATCCATACATGACCACTGGAAAAACCATACATAGCCTTGACTAGACAGACCTTTGTCGGCAAAGTAATGTCTCTGCTTTTGAATATGCTGTCTAGGTTGGTCATAACTTTCCTTCCAAGGAGTAAGCATCTTTTAATTCCATGGCTGTAATTACCATCTGAGTTTTGGGGAACCCTAAATTATATCTGTGGGGCCCGTAGGACTGTTGCTGGACAGTGAGCAAATTGGAATTTTAATAACAGTGGAGACAAATTTAGCTTCTTAAACAGAAGTGGGGTTTTTTGTTTTGTTTTGTTTTTTGTATCAGGAAAGAAAGAATATTTCCTTATCAAATTTAGTATACTTCACCCTCAATGGAGAAGTCATGCCAACCAGGAAAGTCCATCTCTATGTTTCAGTTTCTGCAGAATAAACAAGAACACCGCTAGCTTCCGGCTTCTGCACTGGATAAGCAAGGCTGGGGACTGTCGGTGTCACTTCAGCTCTAAATTCTGTGACTTTCTGACCATTTGTCATCAAATGGATATCCAAATTATTAAGGAGAATGCCTGTAAAATTAGAATAGCACACTTTTAGTTGTAACTAAACGTTTTAACATTAAAATATAAACATGCTTAACTCCACAGACCCATCTGTTGTAGAAAAAACTCTTTACCAAACATTTTCTTTTCAAGATAACAATGCTCTTCTCTTTTGATGTCTGTTTTAGTTTTTTGCTGCAAAACAACCCACCCCAATGCTGAGTGGATTCAAACAACACACAACATGTATTTTGCTCATGAATCTGCAACTTGAGAAGGGACTGGGTCGGGTGGTGGGTTCTGACTCCTTTCCAGTTAGCAGCTGGGCAGTGTGGGGGCCGAGACCCCAGCTGGGGCTGCTGCCAGACCTCGGGGCCTCTTCGTGTGGCCTAAGGCTCTCAGGGTGAGGGGGGTGGGCAGGCAGGAGGAAGCCCTATTGCTTTTCATGACCTAATCTCTGAAATCCCGTGAAGTCATTTTGGCCACCTCTTATCCCTCATAAAATGAGCAGTGGCTCAGAGGGTAAAGAATCTGCCTGAAATGCAGGAGACCTGGGTTTGATCCCTGGATCTGGACAATCCCCTGGAGAAGGGAATGGCAACCGACTCTAGTATTCTTGCCTGAAGAATTCCATGGACAGAGAAGCCTGATGGGCTATAGTCCATGGGGTTGCAAAAGAGTCAAACACCACTGAGTGACTAACATGTTCCTTTTTGGTAAACAAGATTTTGTTTTCTAAGTCCCAATGGATATGTCTGGTCTTCAGAAAATGCTAAACTTTTATCATTTACACTTTCACTTGGAATCATGTAACATTTATATTAAATACAGTTTGACTCATTGATTTCTTGCATATCTTATACTTTATGTTATTATATTCTATTAAGATGGTTTTTATCATTTTGGCATCAAGACATTTAAATTCTGGAAGTGTTGCTACCGGGTACATCACACATGTGTTACTGCTGTCTGCTTAGGCAGGCCATTCAGTTCAGTTCAGTTCAGCAGCTCAGCCGTGTCCAACTCTTCTGCAGCATGCTAGGCCTCCCTGACTCATGTCCATCGAGTCAGTGATGCCATCCAGCCAACTCATCCTCAGTCGTCCCCTTCTCCTCCTGCCCCCCAATCCCTCCCAGCATCACAGTCTTTTCCAGTGAGTCAACTCTTCACGTAAGGTGGCCAAGTACTGGAGTTTCAGCTTTAGCATCATTCCTTCCAAAGAAATCCCACAGCTGATCTCCTTCAGAATGGACTGGTTTGATCTCCTTGCAGTCCAAGAGACTCTCAAGAGTCTTCTCCAACACCACAGTTCAAACGCATCAGTTCTTTGGTGCTCAGCTTTCTTCACATTCCAACTCTCACATCCATACATGACCACTGGGAAAACCATAGTCTTGACTAGATGGATCTTTGTTGGCAAAGTAATTTCTCTGGTTTTCAATATGCTATCTAGGTTGGTAATAACTTTTCTTCCAAGGAGCAAGCGTCTTTTAATTTCATGGCTGCAGTCACCATCTGCAGTGATTTTGGAGCCCCCCAAAATAAAATCTGACACTGTTTCCACTGTTTCCCCATCTATTTCCCATGAAGTGATGGGACCAGATGCCATGATCTTTGTTTTCTGAATGCTGAGCTTTAAACCAACTTTTTCACTCTCCACTTTCACTTTCATCAAGAGGCTTTTTAGTTCCTCTTCACTTTCTGTCTTAAGGGTGGTGTCATCTGCATATCTGAGGTTATTGATATTTCTCCCAGCAATCTTGATTCCAGCTTGTGCTTCTTCCAGCTCAGCGTTTCTCATGATGTACTCTGCATGTGAGTTAAATAAGCAGGGTGACAATATACAGCCTTGATGTACTCCTTTTGCTATTTGGAACCTGTCTGTTGTTTCATGTCCAGTTCTAACTGTTGCTTCCTGACCTGCGTATAGGTCTGGTATTCCCATCTCTTTCAGAATTTTCCACAGTTTATTGTGATCCACACACTCAAAGGCTTTGGCATAGTCAATAAAGCAGAAATAGATGTTTTTCTGGAACTCTCTTGCATTTTCCATGATCTAGCAGATGTTGGCAATTTGATCTCTGGTTCCTCTGCTTTTCTAAATCCAGCTTGAACACCTGGAAGTTCACGGTTTACGTATTGCTGAAGCCTGGCTTGGAGAATTTTGAGCATTACTTTACCAGCGTGTGAGATGAGTGCAATTGTGCGGTAGTTTGAGCATTCTTTGGCATTGCCTTTCTTTGGGACTGAAATGAAAACTGACCTTTTCCAGTCCTGTGGCCACTGCTGAGTTTTCCAAATTTGCTGGCATATTGAGTGCAGCACTTTCACAGCATCATCTTTGAGGATTTGAAATAGCTCAGCTGGAATTCCATCACCTCCACCAGCTTTGTTCATAGTGATGCTTTCTAAGGCCCACTTGACTTCACATTCCAGGATGTCTGGCTCTAGGTGAGTAATCACACCATCATGATTATCTTGGTCGTAAAGATCTTTTTTTGTACAGTTCTTCTGTGTATTCTTGCCACCTCTTGTTAATATCTTCTGCTTCTGTTAAGTCCATACCATTTGTGTCCTTTATTGTGCCCATCTTTGCATGAAATGTTCCCTTGGTATCTCTAATTTTCTTGAAGAGATCTCTAGTCTTTTACATTCTGTTCTTTTCCTCTCTTTCTTTGCATTGATTGCTGAGGAAAGCTTTCTTGTCTCTTCTTGATATTCTTTGTAACTCTGCATTCAGATGGTTTTATCTTTCCTTTTCTCCTTTGCTTTTCATTTCTCCTCTTTTCACAGCTATTTGTAAGGCCTCTCCAGACAGCCATTTTGCTTTTTTGCATTTCTTTTCCATGGGGATGGTCTTGATCCCTGTCTCCTGCACAATGTCACGAACCTCTGGCCATAGTTGATCAGGCACTCTATCTTTCAGATCTAGTCCCTTAAATCTATTTCTCACTTCCACTGTATAATCATAACGGATTTGATTTAGGTCATACCTGAATGGTCTAGTGGTTTTCCCTACTTTCTTCCATTTGAGTCTGAATTTGGCAATAAGGATTTCATGATCTGAGCCACAGTCAGCTGCTGGTCTTGTTTTTGCTGACTGTATAGAGCTTCTCCATCTTTGGTTGCAAAGAATATAATCAATCTGATTTCGGTGTTGCCCATCTGGTGATGTCCATGTGTAGAGTCTTCTCTTGTGTTGTTGGAGAGGGTGTTTGCTATGACCAGTCCGTTCTCTTGGCAAAACTCTATTAGCCTTTGCCCTGCTTCATTCCACATTCCAAGGCCAAATTTGCCCATTACTCCAGGTGTTTCCTGATTTCCTACTTTTGCATTCCAGTCCCCTATAATGAAAAGGACATCTTTTTTGGGTGTTAGTTCTAAAAGGTCTTGTAGGTCTTCATAGAACCATTCAGCTTCCGCCTCTTCAGCGTTACTGGTTGGGGCATAGACTTGGATTACTGTGATATTGAATGGTTTGGCTTGGAAACAAACAGAGATCATTTTATCATTTTTGAGATTGCATTCAAGTACTGCATTTCAGACTCTTTTGTTGACCATGATGGCTACTCCATTTCTTCTAAGGGATTCCTGCCCACAGATATAATGGTCATCTGAGTTAAGTTCATCCATTCCAGTCCATTTTAGTTTGCTGATTCCTAGAATGTCGATGTTCACTCTTGCCATCTCCTGTTTGACCACTTCCAATTTGCCTTGATTCATGGACCTAACATTCCAGGTTATAATGTGGTCCACTGGAGAAGGGAATGGCAAACCACTTCAGTATTCTTGATTTGAGAACCCCATGAACAGCATGAAAAGGCAAAATGATAGGATACTGAAAGAGGAACTCTCCAGGTCGGTAGGTGCCCAATATGCTACTGGAGATCAGTGGATAAATAACTCCAGAAAGAATGATGGGATGGAGCCAAAGCAAAATCAATACCCAGTTGTGGATGTGACTGGTGATAGAAGCAAGGTCCAATCCTGTAAAGAGCAATAATGCATAGGAACCTGGACTCTTAGGTCCATGAATCAAGGCAGCCCCTCAGTGATGCTCAAATAGCAAAGTCAGAGGCAGATACTCAAGGGTTGTTTAGGGTCCGGCTGTTGTGCGATGTGGGCCCCCTGCTGCCCTCTGCTGCTCCTTGAGGAAACTGCACCCATTTTTTTCCCCCTGATAACAAAAATGGCAAATATTGTCCTTTGCCCACTAGTCTTTCCTGTCCTCCTCTGCTAATAAGACCCCAATTTTGTAGTGAGCAGGGGATATGGAGGTGTTATTGACATTTGAAGAGTAAAATAAAAGTTATTTCCTTTGCAAAATTTCTCTGAAAATTGACTGAACCGGGATGTATCTTATAAAGCAGCAAATCAACACAACGCATGATTACAACTGCTACCGTTTTTACATTGGCCTTTAAAAAATAATGTTATTTATTCATTTATTTTGGCTGCACTGGGTGTTTGTTGCTGTGTGGGCTTTCTTCTGGTTGTGGCGAGCGGGGGCTACTCTTTAGTTGTGTGCTCGGGATTCTCATTGAAGTGGCTTCTCTTGTTGCGGAGCACGGGCTCCAGGGCCATGGGCTTCGCTAGCCCCAGCATGTCGGCTCAGCAGTTGCAGCTCCCGGCACAGGCTCAGTAGTTGTGGCACATGTACTTCGTTGCCCCACAGCGTGAAGGATCTTCCCAGACTAGGGATGGAACCTGTGTCCCCTGCATTGGCAGGTGGATTCTTATCCTCCGTGCCACCGTGGATGTCCCACATTGACTTTTTAAGAATCCAGTTTTGAAAATTTTACACCAATTATTTTTCTAAACAAGGGAGTGTCCATCCATGAAGTTTATCAACGAGGGGCTCAGATTTTAGCACTTTGACCTCAGGTCTCCTTGGTTTATTTATTCTCCTGCTGTCCCTTCAAGAAAAGAAAATGTGTTTGGGTCTTCACAACTGTATGGACTGCACACATCTCTTACTTCCCAGTAGTTGTCTAGCCCCGGTATGAACCACAGTTTCCAGCAAGAAACATGACTTTAATTCAGTGCAGCCATGATTGATTGTGTCTCTTCTATGATGGGCACCATCACAGGCCCTAGGGGTAGGAAGATGGATAAATAGGATAGCTTTCCTCAACAAGTTCATAGACAGATGTGAGGGGCAGGTCATAGATATTCGACAACAGAAACATCTTAGCTGCAAAGAAAGAGCTCATGTCAGTGCTGCTCTTGCCAGATTCTCTCAGCATATCCCCTCTCTTCGGCAGATTCTGTTCTAGACGGAGCTCTGGGTGGCAGGGCAGCCTGTGGCACCGGACAGCTCAGGCAGAGACCGGCATCCAGCATCTCCAGGAGAGCCGGGTGATGAGAGATCCCTACCCACCCCAGTGCCTGTGCCCAGGACCAGGGGGCCCTTGGTCCTCCTCGGGAGGGAGCAGAGAGAAGGCAGGACATCTCCGGGGGGAGGGTGGGCACTGGTGGGGCATGCTGAGCTGGAGGGGGCCTTGGGGTGTCTGCAGGGCTGTGTGAGGTGCTGAGAGGTTGGGGTCAGGCACAGGAAGGCCCTAAACCTGGAAAGGAAACTTTCTCCCAAACAGAGATTCCCCACAGGGGAAATTGCCAGTAGAGTCTCTGGCAATAGAGCATCTCATTTATAATATTGTCTACTGGCAATAGGGAGAAGGGGTCATGGTGACAAAGGAGGAAGAAGGGCAGACTGAAGTGGGGGGAGGGACGCAGAGTGGGAAAAGCATCGGCCCCTCTGTCTGCAAATCACAGAAGCAGGAGAGACTTGCTCTCTGTTCCTGCCCAAACGCGCGGATACTCTCCGCTAACAACAATGACAATACTACTACTACTACAAGAAACCAAGATGAATCATGGTTAAACCTCCCCAACAGTGTTGTAAGAAATGGACAGTAGGAGGAAAAAAAACATCATTTCAGAGGCCACAATGCCTCCTCCTCGGCAGCTGTACATGCAGATGTTTAGGGACAAAGCACTCCACGAAGCCAGGGATTTGGTCCAAGGAATCCGGGAGAGACAGCGGCTAAGCTGTGGCGCTCCGATCGATCCCTTCCGGAGGAGGGGAGAGGCTGGATGCTGGCACAGGTTTTCCCCCTCACTGGTACATTCTGGCCACGCCCCAGCCCTGCTCCTCTGGCCCCAGAGGTGGGCGCAGGCATCATCTTCAGCCCTCTTTCCCTGGGTCCATGTTGTTTGGTTGTTTTTAGTTGTGCAACCTCCTGTATCCGCAGGCATGTTCTTTACCACTAGCGCCTTCTGGGAAGCCTGTGTCATTTGGAAAGGAGAAAAAATCGTAAGTTGTACATCAGACGCATTGTTGGAAGCTTTCTAATTTTCTTATGGAAAGGATACATCATTGGAGAAGCTGAGATGGTGGAGGACTTTTTCTTGGCAGCAAATGAGAAACTGGAATAATCGGCTCTGGATTTATGGACATATTATAAATGATACGACAATAAACACAGCAAAGCGATGGGTTTTTGAAGCAGCAGCAGCTGTGAAACCCAAAAAAATGAGATGGATATTTTTAATCTCAAGTTGATTATGTCATAAACTCTGCTTAGAGATGCTCTATGATCGAACTTCAGAAGGCAAACAATCAGAGAAATGAGTCTTGTACCTTCAAAGGTGGGTGAGAGACTGATTCAGATTCGACCACATGACAAAAATTCATCCAGTTACACATGCTTTTGGCCAATTTAAACGTTTAAATAGTGTTAACTTGACGGGGACACGAACGTTGAGGCAGATCTGAATTCGGACTAAATCAGGAAAGTGAAATGTCTGCAGAAACCACAAACTAAGTTGTAAATGGTCTTTTTTTTTTTTTTTTTTTCATTCTGCACGTCATGTCAAGGGTTTCCTGACAGCTTGGATGTATGAAAACTCCCAAGCAGCCAGCAAAATAAAGAAGGCACCCCTTCACGTCCCAGGGGTCACCTTCTGCCCAGTGTCCAGGTCAAAGCCCTCGCTGACAGGCACAGCTGGCCAGGGTGGCTCCCAGAGAACCCTTTTCTGTCTTCACCTCGGGGCCTGGTGAACTTGGTGACCTGGGGTCAGAACTGCCTGGAGGACGTCTCCTGCCCCACGAGCAGAGAGGAGTTGTGTGAACAGACCTGACCGGCTGTTCCTGAGATTGAACAGCTGCTCCCCAGGAGCCGGCGAGGCCGGGCAGAGGTCTGTGTCTCCCGCTGCACCGGCCCCAGGGGCCACGTCTACAGGCTGTATCGCAGTCTGCCGGCTGCCTCCCACCTGCATGCACAGAGGATGCTGATGGTGCCAGAGGCCCCTCAGGTGTGGTCCTCCCCAGGTGTTCTGTAAGCTTCTATTGCAAGCATCTGGGGTTCTCCACCAAGAGGTTTCTTTGCCAGGCCCGGCTTGCTCAGAACATTCCAGAAGCACCCAGGAGAAGACACCAGCAGGAGCAGCCTTCGGCCATGCTGATGAAAACTGAGGCTGCAATGTTGGTTCCCCACTCCTCGGGAGGAAGGAGGCTGTCCCCCTGGGCTGGTAGGAGCACACCAGGAGTCCATCGAGGGGCTTGCTCTTGAGCACACGTTCTATGGACTCCTTCAAACGGGCTTCATTTTCAGATACGTTTATAGATTTTCACATAAGAATTCAGAAACATATTTTTTTGTCCAGCCATATATTCATTTTTTCCCTTAAAAATATGGTACCTGTAATATCAAGTTTTATTTCTCCCATATAAGTTTTATACATATATATAATATACATATTTTGTATATACCAGTATGGTATGTATATGCTTATTTTTTATTTAATATATATAATGCATATATATGTATATATATATACTTACACATGTGTGTGGAGTTTCCCTGGTGGCTCAGGTGGTAGCCAGGTGAGCCTGCAATGCAGCAGACCCGGGTTCAGTCCCTGGGTCAGGAAGATCCCCTGGAGAAGGGAATGGCAACCCACTCCAGTATTCTTATCCAGTATCCATATCCAGTAAATATGTATATTTACACATATACATGTATCTATTCTTTTTAAAATTCTTTCTCCAATTAGGTTGTTACCTAACTGAGCAGAACTCCGTGTGCTATACAGTAGGTCCTGTGGGTTATCCATTTTAAACAGAGCAGTGTGTACATGTCCATCCCAAGCTCCCTAACTGTCCCGTCCCCCCATCCTTCCCTCCCTTCCCCCTGGCAACCATAATTTCATTCTTTAAGTCTGTGAGTCTGTTTCTATTTTATAGATAAGTTCATTTGTGTCATCTTTTCAAAGTTTCTGCGTGTAAGTGACATCATAGATTTATTTCTCTCTGTCTGACTTACTTCACTCAGTATGATGACCTCTAGGTCCATCCAGTTCAGTTCAGTTGCTCAGTTGTGTCCGACTCTTTGCGACCCCATGAATCGCAGCATGCCAGGCCTCCCTGTCCATCACCAACTCCCGGAGTTCACCCAAACCCATGTCCATCGAGTCAGTGATGCCATCCAGACATCTCATCCTCTGTCATCCCCTTCTCCTCCTGCCCCCAATCCCTCCCAGCATCACAGTCTTTTCCAATGAGTCAACTCTTCGCATGAGGTGGCCAAAGTACTGGAATTTCAGCTTTAGCATCATTCCTTCCAAAGAAATCCCAGGGCTGATCTCCTTCAGAATGGACTGGGTGGATCTCCCTGAAGTCCAAGGTACTATCAAGAGTCTTCTCCAACAGTTCAGAAGCATCAATTCTTCGGCGCTCAGCTTTCTTCACAGTCCAACTCTCACATCCATACATGACCACTGGAAAAACCATAGCCTTGACTAGATGGACCTTTGTTGGCAAAGTAATGTCTCTGCTTTTGAATACACTATCTAGGTTGGTCATAACTTTCCTTCCAAGGGGTAAGCGTCTTTTAATTTCGTGGCTGCAATCACCATCTGCAGTGATTTTGTCCATCCATGTTGCTGCAAATGGCATTATCTCATCCTTACTCTGCTGAGCACACAGGTTATATTTAAACATAAATACTTGTAATCTTAGTTCCTGATTTCCCCAAATAACCAGCTTTTCCAGGTCCCCCCATCTGAGGGTGATGTTGTCCTTTCAGCTCTCCCATCATCTCAGGGACTTCCCACCCCTTTTCTCTGCTGTTCATCTTGTGGATTCTGACCCGCTGGGTGTGGTCACTTAAGCCTGAGGAGCAAGGCTGGCAGAAACTCACTGCCCTGCTCCAGGGCCACAATGGGGGAGGGAGGAAAGAATGGAACAGAACCGAGATTTTCAAGGCCAACACTCACCCCTCCCGAGTTGACTGCTGAACTCACGCTTCCCTGCTTCTGTCAACACTTCACTCCAGGGAGGGAACGTTCTGGATCTTCATCTAATTTCCTTGGTGAGTGGCCTGGAGGTTGTTGTCATCACCAGGGCTCTTTAGATCTCTGCACTGATTTATGTCAACAAAGCTGCTGGGTCTTTTCTCTTCTGTCTTGCATCCTTTTTTTCCCCCCAAATGTTGTCTGTTCTGCAACTTTTAACAAAATTTGTTTATTTATTTGTCTGTGCTGGTCTTGCTTGCTGCTTGGGCTTCTCTGTGGTTGCCGTGAAAGGGGGCTACACTCTAGCTGTGGTGTGCAGATTTCTCATTGCAGTGGCTTCTCTTGTGAAGCAGGGTCTTTAGAGCACATGAGCTTCAGTAATTGTGGCACACCGGCTTATTTGCCCTGAGGCATGTGGGATCTTCCTGGATGGGGATGGAACTGCAATGCAGGCTGGATTCTTAGCCACTGGACCACCGGGGAAGCCCAGTTTCAACTGCAGCTTCAATCTCAGTCTGGGTCCCGTGACAGAGATTCTGGCCTTTTCAGATGCTTCACCGTTGCCACCTGCAGGTCGACCTGCTTGGGGGACCCTGTCCTGTCTGCCACGTGTCTGCCAGCTGTGGGCTGTGGACTCCTGCAGCGTCTCTTCACCCCCTACCCACCCCCCGCCGCCCCCGCCCCACCTGTTCTATCAAGTGGAACCACTCTTTCACAATCCCCCCACCCCCCCTCCCCCGCCAGCAGAAGCCGGGCCTTCTGTTCCTTCCACTTCCCTAACGAGATGAGAGACTCAAGTGACATATTTGCTGGCGAGACAGGCTGGCAGGGTTTCTTTTTAGCTGTTCCTGCCTGTCAATCTGCCCCACTCCCATCTCACATCTGTGCACTCATCCAACTCTCTTTTCCCACATTTTACATGAAGTGTGTGTGAAAGGCAGAGACAGACAAGGACAGAGAGACACAGAGAGAGCATGTTCCCTCACCACCTCATTTCAGAGCCGCAGCATCCGCGCTGCAGGATAACGCAGTGCTGCCTGTTTATCTCTTCTGTTTCCGCTCCCTGACTCCTGGCCTGCCTGGCCCTCTCTCTCATCACTGCTTTCCTTCCCTTTTTGTCTGTAAGTGTGTTTTTTAGGCTGTCCCTCCGGGTGAACAGAAAGAGCGAGGGTCCAGCACTGCAGGTGTGGCCCATGGTCCTCTGTTGCTCCTGCACAGAACAGCTGGAAGGAGACCTTATGGGCCTTAGCCCGGGTGGTCCCAAGGGGCCTGTGAACGCCACACAGGCTGTGCGATCCTGGGACCCAGCTGGGCCAGGCACAGTGGAGCAGCTTTGGGGTTACCTCATGAAAGGTTGGGGTGCCCACTGAAGTGAAAATGTTAGTTGCTCAGCCATGTCCAACTCTCTGTGACCCCATGGACTGCAGCCTGCCAGGCTCCTCAGTCCATGGGACTCTCCAGGCAGGAATACTGGAGTGAGTTGCCATTTCCTCCTCCAGGGGAACTTCCCAACCCAGGGATTAAAGCCGGTCTCCGTCATTGCAGGCGGGTTCTTTACTAATGGGGCCACCAGGGAAGCCCAGGGATGCCCCTTGGGTTGGTGCAAACCCCCTAATCAAAGAGATCACAGCTCCGTCTCTGAACTTGAAAGTGCGTTGTGACTTGAGTTTGCAGATATTGAGAGAATGGGCCAGCTGTGTGCAATGAGGAGACCCCCCTCTCACCCTGGCCGGCTGCACCCACGCCTACCAGGAGGGCGCAGAACCTCTCATTTGCAGCCACACAGCTGCTCCGTAGGCTCCGTGGCCCGGACAGAGAAAGACGTGGGTTGTGCTGCCACCTGGCGTCACAAGAGGTAAGACAGCCATCTCCAACCACCAAGATATGAGAATTGGCTTCCCTTCTCACTCATCGCTCACCTTGTAATCTGCACTGGCCTGGCAGGAACCGCAGGAGCAGACCAAAGGATCTCAGAGGACCTCTGTCCTCAGCCCTCTGGTTGATATTTATTCACACCTCTGCCCTGAGTGTGACCTTCCCCTTCCGGAAATCCTCTAAATGCAAATAGGGAATAAATATTCTTATGTTGATTAAACTGTGACCTATGGAGACCCATCAAATCAATGACTATAAAGGGATGAATTTCTCTGTGAAATAGAATTTAAGAAGGATAATTGCTGGGTCATTGCTTATGTTCATTTAAAATGCAGGCTTCCCCCCCTCCCCACCCCCGCCGCCCCAGAAACTAATGCCTGTGTTTATTTTGGCTGGCCCCAAAATTAGTTTTTTCACTAGCGCTTCACAGGTTATTATATTCAACAGTTACACCTGACACACCAGGTTCTTTACCATCTGAGCCACCAGGGATGGCTTAGCTGAGGCTCAGGTGACTCAGATGGGGTTAAATGTTTCTATTTTGCCATCTAATTTTCTAATTTTCTCTTCACAGATATCTCCTAGAATATCACATGCATGCTTTAAAGCTTCAAGCACCTCTGAAATTTCCTCTCTTCTATCACTAAAGGTTTTTAAGTCTAGTAAATTAAACTTCAGGAAATAAAATGAGCGCTAATAAGCTGGCACTTTGTCCACAGAAATGGCTGGAGGCTTTTTTGGTTCCAACATACTTGCTTTATTTCCTGACTTGTCATGCAATTTGGCCGGGTTTAGGAGCAGATGGGGTTTAAACTGAGGATGAAAGAGGAAGGACATGATGCTCTCACATAAAACAAGAGCATGTACTTGTCATTCCACTGTTACATATTGATTGTTTTAGATTTTTAATTTACCTTTTAGTGTTTGAGTCAATTAAATACACTGGAGGATGTCATTTAATATAGCTCACGAGCCACTGCCTTTAAGAGAGTTGTTGGTAGCTGAGAGAGGGGGCATTGTGGAGTGGGACAGAGTACAGGCTTCTGGGCACACGCGTGCATGCATACATGTGACAAGTGCGTGTGTGCATGCAGTGTGTATATGTGTGCACTAGGCGCACACACGTAACGGAATGTGTATGTATGTATTTGCGCATTCATGCATGCGATGTCCGTATGCATGCAATGTGAGTGCACATGTGCACATGCATGTGATGTGAACACGTGTTTGTGACATATATGTATAATACATGCATGAACATGTGTATATATATATGTGATGCTCATGTGTAATGGACATTTAAACTGCTTCAGGTTTTTACTGTTACACTGTTGTCCTGAACTCGCCATCATCTGCCTCTTTGTACACGTCAGAGGACCGTTAGAAGTGGGATCCTGGGATGTAAGGTCGTGAGCCTGAACAGAGGTGAGTGTGTTTATTTCATTTATGGGCAGTTTAGCTTCCTCTTCTGCGTCACCTCATCTTTTGGCCCATTATTCTCTGGAGATTTCTATTTTTCCTTATTAACATCTGGGAATTTCTTATGTTTTCTGTACCCAAATCTTTTGTCAGGAATGCGCATTACAAAATATTTTTTCAATCTGTGCCTTCCCCTTCAGTTTGTTTTGGTGTCTTTCTTTGAACAGATGTTTTTAATTTCAATGTCCTTAGACTTATAAATGTCTTCCTTTATGGTTTATCCTTTTTGGTTTTTTTGTTTGAGATAAGTCGTTTCTCTTTGATTTCCTCTCTATTTCAAGTATCATGGCTGGTAGCAGAGGGAGTGGGCCAGAACATGAATTTATTACTCCAACTAGACCCTCTAAATAACTTTTGAAGAGACTTATAAGGGTCCAAAATGACATAAGGTAGCGGATAAGGTCAAGTGAAGGTCATCCCTGTGCTATGCTCAAATACTCAGTGGTGTCTGACTCTTTGCAATCCTATGGACTATAGCCTGTTAGGTTCCTCCATCCATAGGATTTCCCAGGCAAGAATACTGGAGTGGGTTGCCATTTCATCCTCCAGGGGATCTTCCTGACCAACGGATCAAATCCTTATCTCCTACATCTCTTGCATTGATGGAGACAGATTTTTACCAGTAGCACCACCCAGTCATTCCAGTGTGCTTTAAAATACAAGAAGCAGAAACTTACTCAAAAGCAATGGAAAGGATCTCAGAGAAATAGGAGGTGGTTAATTTAAAGCTGGTTGATGTGTCTGATTAAAGAGGGTGAATTGCAGCAGAGACAGGTATTACATATACCCACACATGATCGTCCTGGAGAGGACAGGTCCTGGAGACTGGCTGATGGGGTGAATGGCCAGGGGGTCATTGCTCACAGATGGGAAGATGGACAGTATCCTCACTGTCAGCTCAGGGAACAAAGCCGGGGTGTGTGAGGTGCTGCTGTGTTCCTGTGTGGGGAGTCAGGGGATGCTGCTGCTGTGCCTCAGTGCCATTTTCTCTATAAGACGAAAGGATGGATGCATCACTGTTGAGCGTGAAAGGCACTGGAGCAGGAGAATGAGTCATCCTCCTCCTCTTAGAGAAAGTGGAGCAGCCGTGTACGCTAAGACTGGTGGGAGGAGAAGCTGCTGGGAGGAAGCCAGTAGGTCGGTGGGCACCGAGGACCACAGGAAGGTCTCCCCTCTGATCCCATCCCCTGAGGGCTTGGTACCAGCTGCCTCCCAGCCCCTACCTAGAAGGAAGCTGAACCTGAAATTCCAGCAGCTGCCAGGCTTGCAGATGCTGCTGACTTGGGGCTCCTTCGGGGGGCAGGGGTGCCCTTGGGCTGTCACCTGGTGGGGGGAGGGGCTGGAGACCACTTGGAGCCCAAGCTCCAAGGTTACCCTGCAGAGAGCTGGCGTTACCTGTTGGGCCTCGCCCAGTGGAATAAATACTGTATTTGGTCATCTGGTTACTGTTCAGACGGGACTTGGTCACCTTTCCAGTTTTAAAAGGAAAAATTAATAGGCTATTTTTAAGAGTGGTTTTAAGTTTATGGAAAATCGGGCAGAAAGTAGAGCTCTTTCACGTAGGTACCATGCACAGTCCCTCAGGGGCCCCAGGTAACCCCCAGCACAGGTGCGGTGTGTTTGTTAAAGTGGATGGCCCAGCACCGACACCTTATTAACGTGAGTCCAGAGTTTACATCAGGGTTCACTCTTCGTGATGTACATTCTGTAGATCTGTGAGAAGTGTGTAATGTCATGTAGCGACCATTACAGTATCATACAGCCCCCACCCCATTGGAATGATTTTTAAGTTTTATTTATTAAAAAATCGATGCATAGTTGATGTTCAATATTATTTAAATCACAGGTGTGCAGTAAGTGGTTCACAATTCTTTAAGTTTATGTTCTATTGATAGTTCTTATAATGCTGGCTGTATTCCCCTATTCCCTGTGTTGTAGAATATATCCTTGTCGTATTTCCCACATAGTAGTTTGTATAGATTCTTAAATATTTGGTAGAATTTACCAGTGAACCCATCTGGACCTGGAGCTTTCTGTGTTGAAAATTTATTAAATGTTCAGATTATCTATTTCTCCTGTGTGAGTTTGGTAGATTATATCATTTAAGAACTCAGTCTATGTCATTTAAGCTACCAAATTTGTGGATATAGAGTTATGTATAATGTTACTATCATTTTAATGTCCATCAAGTCGGTAGTAAAGACATCTCTTTCATTTTTGATACTAGTAACTTATGTCTTCTCTTTTTTCTTCATTAACTTGGCTAGAGGTCTACTCATCTTATTCACTTTTACAAAGAGACAACTTCTGTTTTTATTGATATCTTCATTATTTTCTTGTTTTCAATTTCATTGATTTCTGCTCCGATTTTAAAATTTTATTTTCTTCCACTTAAACTTGCATTGAATCTCTTCTGATTTGTATAGTTTCCTAAGGTGAAAGCTTCAATTACTGAGTTATCTTTCTTCTCTGCTAATGTACGCATTCAATATTATAAAATTTCCTCTAAGCACTTCTGTCATTACATCCCACAAATTTTGATAGACTGTTTCAGTCTCATTTAGTTCAAAATGTGTTTGAATTCCTGTTGAAATTCTTCTGTTATTTAGAAGTGTGTTATTTAATTTCCAAATATTTTGGGATTTTCATTCTGTTATTGACTTTTAGTTCCATTATGGTCCGAGAGCACACTTTGTATGATATATTTACTCTTTTAAATCTGTTAAGGTTGGTTTTATGGCCCAGAATGTGGTATGTATTGTTGAATGTCCCATGTGAACTTGAGAAGAATGTTTATGATGCTGCTGTTGGACGAAGTATTTTATAAATGTCAGTTTGGTCCAGTTAATGTATTTTGCCATGCAGATCCTTCCTGATTTTCTGCCTGCTAGCAAGGAGTTAAATTCTCTGGCCTGTAACAGTGGCTTCACCTGTTTCTTCTTGCAGTTCTAGCCTCATGGATTTGGGTGCTTTCACACACAGATTAAATATTGTCAAGGGCTTCCCTAGTGGCTCAGATGGTAAAGAATCTGCCTGAAATACAGGAGACCTGGGTTTGATCCCTGGGTCAGGAAGATCCCCTGGAGAAGGGAATGGCAACCTACTCCAGTATTCTTGCTTGGAAAATTCCGTGAACAGAGGAACCTGATGGGCTACAGTCCAAGGGATGGCAAAGAGTCAGACACAAACAAAGGCACTATGTTTTGCTTCAAACAAAACCTTGTGCATCCCAGGACTCAGAGACCCCACAGAGGCTGAGGCAGATCTGTGTTTGAGTTTTCTGTGGAGGTATGGGTCAGCAGTGGCCTGCCATAGAGGCAGGGGCTCTGGGTGCAGCTACCTGGGTCACACAGCCTGTGGCATAAGCCCCTTGGATGAAGTTGCTATTAGCCCCACAATAGAGCCACCAAGCAGACGGCCCACATACTGCAGAACAATTATTCTCGCACTGTTAAAAAAGTTCTAGCACCCACAACAAATTTCCCAACCTGGGGATCTGGCAAAGGGACTGAAAACTCCCAGAGAATTTGACTCTGGAGGCCAGTGGGATTTGATTACAGAACTTATAGAACTTACACAGGACTGGGGAAACAGACTCTTGGAGGGCAAAAAAAAAAAAAAAACCCTTGTGTGTACCAGGTCCCAGGAGAAAGGAGCAGTGATCCCACAAGAGACTGACTCAGACTTGCCTATGAGTGTCCAGGAGTCTCTGGCAGAGGCGTGGGTTGGCAGCGGCCTGCTGCAGAGTGGGGGGCACTGAGGGTGGCAGTGCATCAGTTCAGTTCAGTCGCTCAGTCATGTCTGACTTTTTGCGACCCCATGAATCGCAGCACGCCAGGCCTCCCTGTACATCACCAACTCCCGGAGTTCACTCAGACTCACGTCCATCGAGTCAGTGATGCCATCCAGACATCTCATCCTCTGTCATCCCCTTCTCTTCCTGCCCCCAATCCCTCCCAGCATCAAAGTCTTTTCCAATGAGTCAACTCTTTGCATGAGGTGGCCAAAGTACTGGAGTTTCAGCTTTAGCATCATTCCTTCCAAAGAAATCCCACGGCTGATCTCCTTTAGAATGGACTGGTTGGATCTCCTTGCAGTCCAAGGGACTCTCAAGAGTCTTCTCCAACACCACAGTTCAAAAGCATCAGTTCTTTGGCGCTCAGCTTTCTTCACAGTCCAACTCTCACATCCATACATGACCACAGGAAAAACCATAGCCTTGACTAGACGGACCTTAGTCGGCAATGTAATGTCTCTGCTTTTGAATATACTATCTAGGTTGGTCATAACTTTCCTTCCAAGGAATAAGCGTCTTTTAATTTCATGGCTGTAATCACCATCTGCAGTGATTTTGGAGCCCCCCAAAATAAAGTCTGATACTGTTTCCACTGTTTCCCCGTCTATTTCCCATGAAGTGATAGGACCAGATGCCATGATCTTCATTTTCTGAATGTTGAGCTTTAGGCAGCTTTTTCACTCTCCTCTTTCACTTTCATCAAGAGGCTTTTTAGTTCCTCTTCACTTTCTACCATAAGGGTGGTGTCATCTGCATATCTGAGGTTATTGATATTTCTCCCAGCAATCTTGATTCCAGCTTGTGCCTCTTCCAGTCCAGCATTTCTCATGATGTACTCTGCATAGAAGTTAAATAAGCAAGGTGACAATATATAGCCTTGACATACTGCTTTTGCTATTTGGAACCCGTGTGTTGTTCCATGTCCAGTTCTAACTGTTGCTTCCTGACCTGCATACAGATTTCTCAAGAGGCAGGTTAGATGGTCTGGTATTCCCATCTCTTTCAGAATTTTCCACAGTTTATTGTGATCCACACAGTCAAAGGCTTTGGCATAGCCAATAAAGCAGAAAGATGTTTTTCTGGAACTCTCTTGCTTTTTCCATGATCCAGCAGATGTTGGCAATTTGATCTCTGGTTCCTCTGCCTTTTCTAAGACCAACTTGAACATCAGGAAGTTCATGGTTCATGTATTGCTGAAGCCTGGTTTGGAGAATTTTGAGCATTACTTTACCAGCATGTGAGATGAGTGCAATTGTGTGGTAGTTTGAGCATTCTTTGGCATTGCCCTTCTTTGATATTGGAATGAAAATTGACCTTTTCCAGTCCTGTGGTCACTGCTGAGTTTTCCAAATTGGCTGGCATATTGAGTGCAGCACTTCTTTCAGGATTTGAAACAGCTCAACTGGAATTCCATCACCTCCACTAGTTTTGTTCGTAGCAATGCTTTCTAAGGCCCACTTGACTTCACATTCCAGGATGTCTGGCTCTAGATTAGTGATCACACCATCATGATTGTCTGGGTCATGAAGATCTTTTTTGTACAGTTCTTCTGTGTATTCTTGCCACCTCTTCTTAATATCTTCTGCTTCTGTTAGGTCCATACCATTTCTATCCTTTATCGAGCCCATCTTTGCATGAAATGTTCCCTTGGTATCTCTAATTTTCTTGAAGAGATCTCTAGTCTTTCCCACTCTGTTGTTTTCCTCTATTTCTTTGCATTGATAACTGAGGAAGGCTTTCTTATCTCTTTTTGCTATTCTTTGGAACTCTGCATTCAGATGCTTATATCTTCCCTTTTCTCCTTTTCTTTTCGCCTCTCTTCTTTTCACAGCTATTTGTAAGGCTCCCCAGACAGCCATTTTGCTTTTTTGCATTTCTTTTCCATGGGGATGGTCTTGATCCCTGTCTCCTGTACAATGTCACGAACCTGATTCCATAGTTCATCAGGCACTCTATCTATCAGATCTAGGCCCTTAAATCTATTTCTCACTTCCACTGTATAATCATAAGGAATTTGATTTAGGTCATGCCTGAATGGTCTAGCGGTTTCCCCTACTTTCTTCCATTTGAGTCTGAATTTGGTAATAAGGAGTTCATGATCTGAGCCACAGTCAGCTCCTGGTCTTGTTTTTGTTGACTGTATAGAGCTTCTCCATCTTTGGCTGCAAAGAATATAATCAATCTGATTTCGGTGTTGCCCATCTGGTGATGACCATGTGTAGAGTCTTCTCTTGTGTTTTTGGAAGAGGGTGTTTCCTACGACCAGTGCATTTTCTTGGCAAAAGTCTATTAGTCTTTGCCCTGCCTGGAATGCAAAAGTAGGAAGTCAAGAAACACCTGGAGTAACAAGCAAATTTGGCCTTGGAATGCGGAATGTGGCAGTGCATACGTGGAACCTTTTGAAGGAGGTCACCATTATCTTCATTACTTCCTCCATAATTTGGCCTCAGGTCAAACAGCAGGGAAGGAACAGAGCCCTGCCCTTCAACAGAAAATTGGATTAAAGATTTACTGAGCATGGCTCCACCCATCAGAACAAGATCCAGTTTCCCCCAGTCAGTCTTTCCCACCAGGAAGCTTCCACAAGCCTCTTATCATCTGTCATTGGATGGACAGAATGAAAACCAGAATCACAGAAGACTAATCAAACTGATCACATGGACCACAGCCTTGTCTAACCCAATGAAACTATGAGCCATGTCCTATAGGACCACCAAAGATGAATGGGTCATGGTGGAGAATTCTGACAAAACGTGGTCCACTGGAGAAGGGAATGGCGAACCACTTCAGTATTCTTGACTTGAGAACCCCATGAACAGTATGAAAAGGCAAAAAGATAGGACACTGAAAGATGAACTCCCCAGGTTGATAGGTGCCCAATATACTACTGGAGGAGAGTGGAGAAATAACTCCAGAGAGAATGAAGGCACAGAGCCAAAGCAAAAACAACACCCAGTTATGGATGTGACTGGTGATGGAAGTAAAGCCCAATGCTGTAAAGAGCAATACTGCATAGGAACCTAGAATGTTAGGTCCATAAATCAAGGTAAATTAGAAGTGGTCAAATAGGAGATGGCAAGAGTGAACATGGACATTTTAGGAATCAGTGAACTAAAATGGACTGGAATGGGTGAATTTAATTCAGATGACCATTATGTCTACTACTGTGGGCAAGAATCCCTTAGAAGAAATGGAGTAGCCCTCATAGTCAACAAGAGTCTGAAATGTAGTACTTGGGTACAATCTTAAAAATAACAGAATGATCTCTGGTTGTGTCCACGGCAAACCATTCAGTACCAAGTAATCCAAGTCTATGCCCCAACCACTAATGCTGAAGAAGCTAAAACTGAACAGTTCTATGAAAACCTACAAGACTTTCTAGAACTAACATCTAAAAAAGATGTCCTTTTCATGATAGGGGACTGCAATGCAAAAGTAGGAAGTCAAGAGATACCTGGAGTAACAGGCAAATTGGCCTTGGAGTACAAAATGAAGCACAGCAAAGGCTAAGGGTTTTGCCAAGAGAACACACTGGTCATAGCAAACACCTTCTTCCAACAGCACAAGAGAAGACTCTACACGTGGACATCACCAGATTGATTAAATATAATCAGATTGATTATATTCTTTGCAGCCAAAGATGGAGAAGCTCTACACAGTCAGCAAAAACAAGACTGGGAGATAACTGTGGCTCAGATCATGAACTCCTTATTGTCAAGTTCAGACTTAAATTGAAGAAAGTAGGGAAAACCACTAGACCATTCAGGTATGACCTAAATCAAATCCCTTACAGTTATACAGTGGAAGTGACAAATAGATCAAGGGATTAGATCTGATAGACAGAGTGCCTGATGAACTATGGACAGATGTTTGTACCCTGTACAGGAGGCGTGATCAAAACCAACCCCCCCAAAAGAAATGTGGAATGGCGAAATGGTTGTCTGAGGAAGCCTTACAATAGCTGAGAAAAGAAGATAAGCTAAAGGCAAGGAGAAAAGGAAAGATACAACCATTTGAATGCAGATTTCCAAAGAATGGCAAGGAGAGATAAGAAAATCTTCCTCAGTGATTAAATGCAAAGAAATAGAGGAAGACAGTAGAATGGGAAAGACTAGATATCTCTTCAAGAAAATTAGAGATACCAAGGGAACATTTCATGCAAAGATGGGCTCGATAAAGGACAGAAATGGTATGGACCTAACAGAAGCAGAAGATATTAAGAAAAGGTGGCAAGATACACAGAAGAACTGTACAAAAAAGATCTTCATGATCCAGATAACCATGATGGTGTGATCACTCACCCAGAGCCAGACATCCTGGAATGTGAAGTCAAGTGGGCCTTAGGAAGCTTCACTCTGAACAAAGCTAGTGGAGGTGATGGAATTCCAGTTGAGCTATTTCAAATCCTCAAAGATAATGCTGTGAAAGTATTGCACTCAATATACCAGCCAATTTGGAAAACTCAGCAATGGCCACAGGACTGGAAAAGGTCAGTTTTCATTCCAATATCAAAGAAGGGCAATGCCAAAGAATGCTCAAACTACCAAACAATTGCACTCATCTCACATGCTAGTTAAGTAATGCTCAAAATTCCTCAAGACAGGCTTCAACAGTATGGGAACCATGAACTTCCAGATGTTTGAGCTGGGTTTAGAAAAGGCAGACGAACCAGAGATCAAATTGCCAACATCCCTTGGATCATAGAAAAAGCAAGAGAATTCCAGAAAGATATCTACTTCTGCTTTATTGAGTATGCCAAAGCCTTTGACTGTGTGGATCACAATAAACTGTGGAAAATTCTGAAAGAGATGGGAATACCAGACCACCTGACCTGTCATCTGAGAAATCTATGTGCAGGTCAAGAAGCAACAGTTAGAACCAGATGTGGAACAACAGACTGGTTCCAAATTGGGAAAGGAGTACATCAAGGCTGTGTATTGTCACCCTCCTTATTTAACTTATAGGCAGAGTACATCATGTGAAATGCTGGGCTGGAAGAAGCACAAGCTAGAATCAAAATTGCTGAGAGAAGTATCAGTAACCTTGGATATGCAGATGGCACCACCCTTATGGCAGAAAGTGAACAGGAACTAAAGAACTTCTTGATGAAAGTGAAAGAGGAGAATGAAAAAGCTGGCTTAAAACTCAACATTCAAAAAACAAAGATCATGGCATCGGTCCCAACACTTCATGGCAAATAGATGGCGAAACAATGGAAACAGAGACAGATTTTATTTTCTTGGACTCCAAAATCGCTGCAGATGATGACTGCAGCCATGAAATTAAAAGATGCTTACTCCTTGGAAGAAAAGCTGTGACCAACTAGGCAGCATATGAAAAAGCAGAGACATTACTTTACCAACAAAGTTCTGTCTAGTCAAAGCTATGATTTTTCCAGTGGTCATGTATGGATGTGAGAGTTGGACTATAAAGAAAGCTGAGTGCTGAAGAATTACTGCTTTTGAACTGTGGTGTTGGAGAAGACTCTCGAGAGTCCCTTGGACTGCAAGGAGGAGATCAAGCCAGTCAATCCTAAAGGAAATCTGTCCTGACTATTCTTTGAAAGGACTGATGCTGAAGCTGAAACTCCAATACTTTGGCCACCTGATGTGAAGAACTGACTCATTGGAAAAGACTCTGATGCTGAGAAAGATTAAAGGCAGGAGGAGGAGAGTATGACAGAGGATGAGATGGTTGGATGGCATCACCGACTCGATGGACATGAGTTTGAGCAAGCTCTGTGTGTTGGTGATGGACAGGGAGGCCTGGTGTGCTGCAGTCCATGGGGTCACAAAGAGTCGGACACGACTGAGCAACTGAACTGAACTGAAATATTGTCGTATCTTCTGGAAGAACTGACCCCTTTTGCCATTGTAATCCCTCTGTCTAAGCTGATAATTTTCTTTCTTTGCTCTGAAGTCCACTCTGTCTTAAACTGAGTTGCCCACTCCTCTTTCTTTCACTTAGTGTGGCATGTTTTTCTCTGTTCCTTTCCTTTTTGGGGGCAGCGGGGGGGAGGGTTAGAAATTGTTTTATTTGGGAAAAGTGCCTCTTACAAAAGGGTAGCTGCAAAATACAAAGACCTCTGCAACAATTACTGTTTTTATTTTTTTGTCTTAACATGAAAATAATGAATGATATCCGAGGCATCAGAGCAGTAGATGGACACATCCGGGGCACCTCCAAGTTATTTTTGGGAAAGAGAGCAACAAAATGCAAAGCTAAAATTTCTGATCGAGGGATTCTCCTAATATTTTAACATTAGCTTATCTTGTGGATTACCACCCTCTGTTTTCCCTTTTAGTGGAAAAGCCTGACTTACTATACTGCCAACCAATGACTCCACTACAGGAAACACCTTAGAACATAGATTTGAATCACACTGTCTTGCAGAAAAGGTTGGGGATGGAATGAGGCAAATATCCACAAAAAAAGGAACACAAAAAACAGAGAAGAAACCCTCAAATGAGGACAAAGGTTTGTCAAAAAGTGCTTGGACTGGGAAGTCTTGGAGATCAGACAACATTAAACACAACTGTGGACCCAAGCCCTAGGTTGTATTAATACGTGGGATAAGCAGATAGTTTTACACTTCGATGGCTAAGCCCGTTTCTCTATTTATACAGAAAAAGCTAGCTCTGCTCTATTAACAGCTACCAATAAACTGCTTTGTTCTTTAAGATCTATTTGCCCCATGAGGCTGAAACCACTAAACCGAGATTTTTCACTAAGGCTACAAACACTGTGCCTATGCAAGAATGGGAAGCTTGTCATGCAGTCACACTCGCACATCCCAAGTCCATCAGCCTCAGGGAGTCAGTTTCCAACTCTGCGTTATTTTCTTCCACTCCCGTCTTTTATACGTGTTCTTTTACAATTTTCCTATCACTATAGACAAGGTAGAAATCTCAAATACATTCACACCTGGTTCTGGTTACCCAGTAGTATTACTTGTGTGCAATGAAACAAGAGACCAAAACCACAGGGCGAGTGCGCAGAGGTGGGGGGGGGGTGTGAGGAGTTGGGGGGTGGGGAGTGGAAGACAGGACAGGGACCAGACAGAAAACACAGATGTGCTGATTTCATCAGAAACCAAGTACCCACCTCCCAAGTTTAGAGCAGAAGGTGGCTCCTTGGTACAGTTCAGATCCTTCACCCATCTCCCTGATTCCTGGACCCCCAAAGCAGGGGCCATTGCTGTTACTTCTGAACCCGGGGTCCTCAACAATGAGTCCTGGAAATCTAGAAACACTCCCCTCGAACTATGTGGATCTGGTGGAAAACAGGAAGGGACAAACCTACACTGTCTAGACAGTTAATTTCATGTTACAAAAGAACTAACTTTCAGATTTATTTTTGTAACTTTTTTAAACAGAGAAAACAACATACTCTTTGGGGAAGGGTGAGGGGTTGAGAAGACAGGCCCTGGGTAAAAATGACTACTACAGCACCTGGGGTTGAGAGGCCTGCCTAGGAGAGCGGCCCGGGCATGGCCACCGCCCCGGGAGACCCACTACTGTCTGAGGCTCGGCGGATTGGTTCATGCACCCCGCTGAGCTGCTATAGATCCAAGTCATAAAAATCTTCCAGCTCATTGTGAAACAAGTGCCACTCATCTTCAGAGTCTGTCAGGTCATTGTCCCCCCCTGCAGCTAAAACCATAAGCAACATCTCGCCCAGCTCGAAGGTGACAACCTCCTCTTTGTTGTCAAAAGTGTTGCCGTTCTAGTTCCTCGATGAGCTCCCAGAAGCGGTTCCTTTGTTGGGTCCGGTATCTGCTTGCTGTTCCCACTTTCTGTCTCTGTGACTCCTCTCTATGGCCATCAGGGTGCTGCTGCTGCTGCTAAGTTGCGTCAGTCGTGTCCGACTCTGTGAGACCCCATAGACGGCAGCCCACCAGGCTCCTCTGTCCCTGGGATTCTCCAGGCAAGAATACTGGAGTGGGTTGCCATTTCCTTCTCCACATCATGGTACACATGCTTGTAAAAACAGTTCCCTCCAAATGGGCAGCTCCCACGGCCTTCATCAAAATACCTGCCCACCTTGTTGCTCATTGCCTCCTTGAATTTCTGAATGAGTTTCTGCTTCTCTTCTTTCTCCTCCACCCAGTACTCACTTGGAATGACAAAGTTAGACGTGATGCAGCATTCTGGGCAGGACTTTATGATCTTGCTTTCAAATTGCTTAGCACTCCTCCACTTGCAAATACACTTGAGACAGTAGGTGTGGCTGCAGTTGGAGAGGATCCCGAAGTGGCACTCTCTGGGGTTGGCTTTTTTGTAGACTACCTCCATGCAGATGCCACACACCATGTCCTTGCTGTGCTGCACCGTGAACAAGAGCTCCATGTCCTTCTTGTTGGCCTTGATGCAGGATTTTATATGCTGTGACCTCTGGGCAGCATCCACAGGATGGAGGTCCTGCAGCTCACACATATCACACGCGTCTCCTTGCAGATAACCGCAGTTCTCCCCATGGTGGCAATCCCCCACCGTGGCATAGGGCGAGAGCTGCTTCTTGGTCTCCACTGCACTTTGCTCCTTCTCCAAGTCTTCCTTGGTCACTGAGCCCTGCAGGGGGGCTTCAGTGGAGGAAGGGGCAGTCCGGCCACAATAGGGCTGCTCTGGAACAAACTCAACGGTGTTCACTCAGTCTTCTGAACCAGTTCCTACAGTTGCAAAATTTGAATTTTTTGACTCACTCTTGCCCATATTCATTTTAGTGGTTGGTCCAACTGATGCAAGACTCCAGGAAGCAGCAAGGGATGACTTTGAAGTTAGATCTGTAGCAGTTGCTTCTTCCTGTTTCAGTGGCTTGCTATGTTCACGTCTGGAGTTGTCTCTGTAAATACAGTACCCTCACTGAAAATACTTACGCACTATACCATATGGACTATTAGAGAGGTCTTGTGAGTAATGACAGTTGTCTACTTCCTTACAAACCCCATGCGTGAAATACCATCTGGGTTTCTGGTTGGTTTGTCGTGCCTTTTGTCTCGCAGGCTTTTAGTGATATCCCTCCTTTGCAGCCCATCTCTGCATCTGCAGTTGATCTGCTTAGCCCAGCCATTGTCACTGCCTGCTCCTTTACCTTTAATCCAGCTGTGTTTTCATACTCAGTATTGCAGGTTTAGAATTTAGCTGTATACTCACCTTTACCAGTGGGTTTTACATTTTCATGTTAGTAATTAGCATCTGCTCACTTCAGCTTGAAGAACTCTTTCCAACGCTTCTTGTGAAGCAGGACTAGTGGTGATGAACTCCCTCAGCTTTTGTTTGTCTGGGAAAGTCTTTCTTTCTCCTTTTTTCTGAAGTACACATCTTCTGGGTAAAGTATTCTTGGTTGGACCTTCTTCCCTTTCTGCATTTTGAGTATGTTATTTTGCCGTCTCCAGGTTGCAGAGTTTCAGCTGAGAAATCTAATTGGAGCCTTATCACATTTTCCTTACATATGAGGAATTTTTCTTTTGCTGCTTCTAAAATTCTTTGATTTTTATTAATGCTCCCTTGCCCCTGCCATGCATGCTCAGTCGTGTCTGACTTTTTGTGACTCCATGAACTACAGCCCACAAGGCTCCTCTGTCCATGGGATTTCCCAGACAAGAATACTAGAGTGGATTACCATTTCCTTCTCCAAGGGATCTTACCAACCCAGGGATTGAACCTGAGTCTCCTGCATTGGCAGGTGGATTCTTTACCACTGAGTCATCTGGGAATCCAGTGCTATCTTGAAATAGACTTTTTTTGGGAACTATGAATTTCATGAACTTGAATGTCCAAATCTCTCCACGGGTTTGGGAAGTTGGCACCCCACTCCAGTACTCTTGCCTGGAAAATCCCATGGATGGAGGAGCCTGGTAGGCTGAAGTCCATGGGGTCACTGAGAGTTGGACACGACTCAGTGACTTCACTTTGACTTTTCACTTTCATGCATTGGAGAAGGAAATGGCAACCCACTCCAGTGTTCTTGCCTGGAGAATCCCAGGGACAGCAGAGCCTGGTGGGCTGCCGTTTATGGGGTCGCACAGAGTCGGACACGACTGAAGTGACTTAGCAAGAATTAATATTTTAAATAAGCTTCCTGTCTTCTCTTTCTGGGACTTCAGTAACTGAGACTGTTTCTTTTAATTGTCTCCCATGGTTCATGTATACTTTCTTCTGCCTCTGCCCATTCTTTTATTTCCTTTGTTTTCTTCTGAATGGATAATTTCCAGTGACCTGTTTTTGACTTCTCAAGGTTTTTTTCTTCTACTTGATCAGGTCTGCTGTTGCTCCCTAGGGCATTTTTTCACTTTATTCCCTGTAGTTTCCAAGCTCCAGAATTTCTGTTTACTTCTTTTTTATAATTTCTATCTTTCAGTTAAGTATCTCATTTTGTGTGTGTATCAACTCCTTGATTTTGGACTGTCTTTTTGAGTTTTCTTGTAGCACCCCGAGCTTTCTTAAAACAACTATTTTAAATTATTTATCTGGCAAGTCACAGATCTCCGTTTCCTTAGGATTGTGTTTCTTTGGTGGTGTCATGTTTCCTTGTTTTTCCTTGCTCCTTGAATTCTGTGTTGCTGTCTTTGCATTTGTTTTTTATTTTTTTTCTCAAATCAAGAGTTTTTATTGTCTCTTTAAAAGATCACAACTGAGTCCATAGAACCATCTGCTATCTTGTTGTTTCTACAGCAGGATCACTGAGATCTTATTCATCAGCCTGCTGAACTGTTCCTTTTTCAGAAACATAGATACCATTCAAAAATTTTCTGATATCCTTGTTTTTAACTGTGGTGGCTTGCTGAATCAAAGCAGCTGAATTTGACACAAGTTCAGCATCATTTCCTTCAAGAATCAACTCATCTTTCTGGGCTTGAGACACTGAACAGACATCATCTGGCCTCATTCAAACCCTGCGTATGTATTTTTCACCCCCCAAATTTTGGATTTCCACAAGAGAACCATTCTCCTGAATAACAACGTTGATGGGGAAGTGGGCATACACTGACCTCATCTTGTAACGGAAGCCCAGTGTAACACCCTTGATCATGCTCTGTACGTGACTACAGACTGTGCAAACAGTGGCCAGTTCCTTTCTGTTTCCCCACCATTTGTCAACACGGAGCCTCTTTTTCTTTCCAAGGAGACTGAGTTCTACATTGATGTGACTGAAGTCCCTCCGCAGGGTGCCTCTGGGGCCCTTCACAATAACTGTCCGTCCCTTCAAGTTAATGTCGACATTTTCTGGGATGTCAACAGTCTGATTGCTGAGAATGGTCTTCATTCTCACAGTAGATGCAGCAAAAAGAGCTGTCTTTGCCTTTGAAGAGTCACCTCCTCGTCTCTACTCACTGGCTTCAGAAGACTAACACCTTCCATCAGTTTTGCTCAGGATTCTGAGATTTCTCAGTCTTTTCTATGGATATCCTTGCTTCACACTTCTTGTTTCCTTTTCGAGGGAATTCTTAGAATTGTATTCTTTGGGCTTTCCAGGTGACATAGTGGTAAAGAACCTGCCTGCCAGTGCAGGAGACCTGGGTTCAATCTCTGGGTGGGGAAGCTCCCTTGGAGAAGGAAATGGCAACCCAATCCAGGATTCTTGCTTGGGAAATCCTGTGGACAGAGGAACCTTGTGGGCTATAGTCCATGGAGCTGCAAAGAGTCGGACGTCACTGAACGATTTAGCACACATGTATCTTTAGATCCTGCAAAATTGAACTTCATGCTTCCCTTCTGGTGGTGCCAACTGCTCAAGCGTGTGTGTGTTTCTTCCAATCTTGCAGAGCCTGACTGGCTTTCTACCTGTGCTCACCAGCCATCTGCAGAGGCTCATACTTTCCTTCCTTGGAGGCACATCCAGGGAGCCAGCCACAGGGTGTGGCACGTGGAGGTGCTTGTGGACCAGCGGGGGTGGGAGGAGGTTGCAGGCAGGGTGTCCCTTGTGGCTCGTGGGAGTCTTCCTGTTGGAGATGATGAAGTGAAGAGCAGGGTCTGCTCCTGCTCTCTGAGAGCTCTGGCTGCTGTCTTCCCAACCACTCTTCACCCCCCATCATGCCTCACACTGTGGTGTTCTGCAAGGGACATGGACGAAATGGGCCTTTATAGCAGTCATGTGCATTGACCTGGAAGAAAGGCATTCACTCATCTCCTCTCCCTTTTCCCCTGAGAAAGATCATGGACCTCAGTCCTGGCCCTGAACTGTGCCCCTTGGGGAAGGCGTGACTTGGTAAAGTGATACTGTTCTTACTAGTGTGCCCAAGGCACTCAGTGTTTGTGCCAATGGCATGTTGGAACCCTTCTGCACTTCCACAAAAGTTGTCTCACTGGTGAGTAATTATTAAAATTGGTGTTCAACACTTTTATATTTAAAATGGATAACCAACAAGGACCTACTGTATAGCACATGGAATTCTGCTCAATGTTATGTGGCAGTCTGGAGGGGAGGGGAGTTTGGGGAGAGTGGATACATACACATGTATGGCTAGTCCTTTTGCTGTTCACCTGAAACTATCACAGCATCGTTAGTCGGCTATACCCCAGTACAAAATAAAAAGTGTTTTTTTTTTTAAATTGGTATTCTTTGGGGAGAAGATTTTTAGAAAATACTTATTCCACCATTTTGATGATGTCTCTCTCCCATACCTGCTCATTCATTTCTAATATTCCCCTTAGGATAAAGAATGCTGAGATGAGCACTACTGTGTCTAGAGCCTTTCCCTACATCCAGGATTATTTCTCTAGATTATTTCTTCAAACAGACATGACTCACTGCAGAGGAAGAGCAGTTATAAGGGTACTGAGACATCCTGCCAAACCATCCTCCTGAAAGCTTCTGCCAATTTTAAGTTCTGCCACCACGAGGCAATCCCATTTCTTTAATTTCGCTCCTTATCACTGAGAATTACCTGAAAACATCTGCTAATTTTATGAGAGGTTTCCTGTGTTTTCTGATTTCAAGTTTGCTCATAGTGTCCCACTTGTCCTCAAAGAGGTGAGCTTGCGTATCTCTAAGGCACAGAGAAAGGGTACTTCTCACTTTGCTTTTATTCAGTGATTGTTAACATAAAAAATTTAAAACACACATTGTGTTCCTTTCCCTGTGATGTATATAATTATTTGTATGTGTGAGTGTGTGCTAAGTCACTTCAGTTGTGTCCAACTCTGGGTGACCCGATGGACTGTAGCCCGCCAGGCCCCTCTGTCCATGGGATTCTCCAGGCGAGAATACTGGAGTGAGTTGCTATCCTCCAGGGGATCTTCCTGAGCCAGGGATCAAACACAAGTCTCTTATGTCTCTTGCATTGGCAGGCGGGTTCTTTACCACTAGCGACACTTGGGAAGCCTCTAATTATTTGCATACCCATTTTAAAATCAAAATCACTAGCTGGTTATCTCAAAAATGAACCAGCGTTCAATCAGACATCATTAGTATTCATACTAGAACCACCTGTTTCTTCATCATGAACCACATGTTTCTTCATCATGAAACATCGAGAAGCCCAACCTACAGGAAGAGTTGGAACAGAGACAATAACTCTAGAAACAAAGAGCACAGCACTTTAAAAGTCCCATAAAATCACCCATTTCTCTTCCTGCGCACCTGCTTTCACTGGTGCGTTCAAATTGAAAGGCGTTTATAGCGAGCCCCGGAGCAGTGCAGGCCAGATGTATGAGACAGTCATTGCCTCAGCCCTCGGCTTGCCTATAAGAATTGTAGGTGAGAAATGCCATTTACCATCTGCCATGGAGTGAATAAGGGCAGCTCTTGTCTTTTGTGCATCTCCGAGTCGTTCCCTTGCTCCCATGCTTTGGCGTATCTACACAAACACTGGTATCTACACTGGTATCTACACAAACATGGCAAGATATATGATCTGGGGAGACAGGCTCCAGTAAGGATGAGCATATGTTAATGGTTTTAGCCCAAACAGTGGTTTTTGTCCTCTGTCTTTGGAAATGGTCTCCATTCAGCTTTGCCACCAGTCTCGGGGGGTAAAGGGCGCCTTGGAGGAGACAGAGTTGAGCCCAGGAGAGCCTGTGGGTTTGTAGTTGGACTTAAACCCAGGATTCTCTTTAAATCCAGGGTTCTCCCCCTTGTGACCCCAGGAAGTCTGTCTCATTTAAGTCTGTCTCATTTCTCATCTGAGATCCAGGGGCAACACCTTATTTCTCATGCTCTTTCCTTGGTGGTTGGGGTGGTACTGTGCCTTCAATGGGTTTCTTTAAATTACATGGATTTACACCTCCATCCAAAGGACCCCTTTTACCCACTCATTGGCACAGTCTAAGGATGGGGATGAAGTGGTTGTGGAGCTTTTCATCTTATGGGGCTGCATATATTTGACTGGTAAAAATGATGTGATTTGCAGTTCATCTTTTTAAAAAATCATTATATGATGATTTAAAAAATTCCTTAATTTTTTTGGTGGTACTACACAGCAGGTGGGCTCTTAGCTCCCTGAGCAGGGATCAAACCTGCACCCCATGCATTGGAAGCAGAGTCTTAACCACTGGACTGCCGGGAAAGTCCCTGTAATTCACCTTTTGTATGAGAGAGCAACCTTAGTCAGCATCAGTAGGAAAGCTAGTAGGGCAGGCATCTCTGTTGCCAGGATTCAGATCTGGTTTCATTCGGCTCTGCTTCCAGGTGTGTAGTTTCTCTGAGCACATGGCCAGCCGTGCTCACTGTGGCCCGAGAGGCTCTGGCCAAGGGGCCTGCAGAAAGGGGTGGGCGGTTGGAGGCGGCTTCCACTCAGCAGAGGGCTGGCGTTGTGGGCACCTGGATCTTATTGTGGGCAGATGGAGATGGCCTCTTTAAGAAAGAAAACAACAGAAATTAGTGATGGAAAAAGTCCAGACTGTGTCATAACAGAGGCTGGTCCTGGCTCCACATTAACTTGCTTTTTGTTCCGAGGAACCTTCTTAAATGCACTGAAGATTCTCTCAAGGTCTGTCTTCTTATCTGAACAACAGGGATAAAAAGCCTGATACACTGCAAAGTTTTTCTGTGTCAAATGAGATAATAAGTGGGAAATGTGTGTGTGCTCAGTTGTGTCCAACTCTTTGCAACCCCATGGACTGTAGCCTGCCAGGCTCCTCTGTCCGTGGGATTTCCCAGGCAAGAATACTGGAGTGCGTTGCCATTTCCTTTTCAAGGGCATCTTCTTGACCCAAGTATCGAAACTTCGTCTCTTGAGTGTCCTGCGTTGGCAGGCAGATTCTTTACCACTGAGCCACCTGGGAAGCCCAATTAGTCGAAAATGCTTGGTAAAATCAAATCTGTGTGCAAGCTGGTGTGTGGGTATCTGCTTCCTTAAATCTTATATCCTCTTGCTTCTGCCCTGAGACTCCTCACCTTCCTTCCCCAGGTGCGCTGCGGAGTTCCTTCAGAAATGTTAGGCAACAAGTTCTAAATCTTGACAACATAAAAATAAAAATTTACAAGGCTGGGAAGAGAAAACAAAAAGAATTATAAGGTGCTAATGGCTTCATGTTTCATAACAGGGAGTAATTCCATACTCTCTAGAATGGAAATGTCATGTCAGGGAGTTTGTAATTTCCTCAATTCTGTCTCATTGAAACAAAAATTTGAAGCAATGGACCAGCATTACAGCCCTTGGACGGAACAGCGTTACAGCTTTCAGACGGACCAGTCTTACAGCTTCGTGTTACGGATCAGTTTTACTTAGAAAGTAAAGGAAAGTACATTCTCCAGGCACGAGCGCATGATGAACCAAAAGATGTGAAGAGAAGAGAGGCCCCGGCCCAATTTTGGTTCCTCTTTTTATGTTTTTCTCCTCCCCCTGGGCCTGCCCTATGTAAATTGGGCTAGCCAGGAGTGCTGTTTGTTTTTCCTGAGGTTCTCACTCCAATTCTTGGACCTTCCTTTGTTCAACTTTCATGGGCTTTTCCCTTCCTTGCCTTTTAGCCACCACCATTCTGGACTCCTTTTCTAACTAGCTAACAGAAACATAACTGAGAAACTACCAAAAAAAAAAAAAGAGAGAATGAAAAGAAATGTTAGGTGAAGGTGATACTCTCTGGAAGGCCTCTTAGAGGAGTCAGCTCCCCGGGGTAAACACTGCAGGTGTGCAATACAATATTCTTCTTCCTGTAGTGTGAGTGTCTGAATCGTGGTAACTCACACCCCTTAACTGCTTGTATCTCTGACACAGGAGGAGAGAATTACCTTTGCACTAGTCTCCCCTTCTGGGAGGAAATTGCTGTTTTGTGGTTGGCTAGAATTAGGCACAAGAAAAGAAGACATTAGTAGCCTGCATGGCAAGCCATGAAATGGGATTTGGCCCCTCAGTCTATTGTGAAATTAGGAGACCAATAAAACAGGGAGCAGAGAACACAACTCACAGAAGGGAAAGATGGATGTGAGCAGATGGTAATTGCATGACTGGTGGATGCCACAGCCTGAGAGCAGGAATTGTGAGAGTGTCTCCTAATTGAGGACTCAGACTGTACCTGGAAGTGTGTTTTCTTTAGGACTATGTAGTTCAAGGGCTTCCCTGGTGGCTCAGATGGTAAAGAATCTGCCTGCAGTGTGGGATACCTGGGTTGGAAAGATTCCCTTGGAGAAGAGAATGTCTACCTATTCCAGTATTCTTGCCTCGGAAATCTCATGGACAGAGGAAGGAGCCTGGTAGGCTACAGTCCATAGGGCCACAGAAGAGTTGGGCATCAATGAGCAACTAAAGCACACACATGGTTCAAAGTCAAGTTTTCAAGCTAAGTTTGAAGTTGAATCCAGCCTCTGTACACCAATACAGGTTTAATTCTCGGAGACAGAGTTTTAAATGAAGGGTGAAGTCGAAAAGAATAACTTTATTGCTTTGCCAGGCAAAGGGGGCCACAGAGGCTAAAGCCCTACAAAACTGTGTCTTGCCTTGGATGGGTAGCGAGGAGTGTCATAGCCAAGGTTCAGAGGGGGTGGTCAGCTCTGGACTTTCTTCTGATTGGCGGGTGGTGAGGTAAGTGGGAGTAAGCATCATCAGCCTTCTGGTTCCAACAGGTCTGGGGTCTCCTTGCTTGTGGGCAGTGGACAGTTAACTTCTCCCACCTGGTGGGGTTTCAGTGTCTGCAGAGCAACTCTAAGGTACTGTTGTGTGTGTCCCTTGAGGGGGAACCAGGACCTGCCCCAAGGCTGCACTATTGTTTCTTGACTGCTCCTCCCTTGTCTCTGCATCCCCTCCCTTCTCTTATTAGCAACTGTTTGAACCTGCTCTTTGGAATTCAGGGAAGGTCCTAGAGGCTGAATGCAGCCTATTTCCTGTAATCAAGAAAGCTGGGTGGGGAGAAGCAGGGGATTGAGAAAGGCTTTTGTGCCCACACGATCCTATTCAGTACCAGATTTTAAAATAAACAAAGCAACAATGGCACTGTAATGGGCGGAGGGTCGTTCCTTCCAACTATTCACTCAATGGTGCTTGAACTTCCTTTTAAAGAATCTTTAAATTTTGATCTGCTTTCAAGCTTGCAGAAAAGGGTTTCTGTATATCCTTTAACCCCACTCCCCTTAATGTGAACATCTTGCATACTGTTAGAACAGTTATGAAAACTAAGGCATCAATGTTAGCATAATACAGTTAACAAAATACTTAATTCAAATCTCATCCATTTTGACTCAGTGACTGATCTTGGCAAAAAAAAGGATGAAAGCTGAGTAGATGGACACCCCTGAGACAGGGCCAGTGGTCCAAGACCACCAAGGCTGAAGGTGTGGGTTTACCTGCTGAAAAAGACCCTGATGTTGGGAAAGACTGAGGGTAGGAGGAGAAGGGGGCACAGAAGGAGTCAACAGACGATGAGATGGTTAGATGGTATCACCAACTCAATGGACTTGAGTTTGAACAAACTCTGGGAGATAGTGAAGGACAGAGGAGCCTGGCAGGCTGCAGTCCATGGAGTCGCAAAGAGTAGGACACGCCTAAGTGATTGAATGACAGCAATAGCGTCTTGCTGGAACTGAGTGTCCTCATCCATAAAAGTATAAATGGGTGAGCTGTCCTCCAAGGCTCTCCTAAGCTCCACAATGTTACTGTTTCATATTCTACCCTGTGAATATAGACAGCTTGGACTATTTTTGGAGGGAGCGTGGGCAGGAAGTCTATTTGGGAGGCAATAAGTACACTTTGAAATTAGCAAACCTATCAGCAAAAATGCCATTTGTCGCCTGCAAAGGCTTACTGGTTGATTCAGTCTGGCCTACACCTTGATGCTGTAAGTGGCGTTACCATTTGCGATTTTCCTATTTATTTATGTGTATATGTAGTTATTAGATTCTCTCAGTGAAGATAGGATTTAAGGTGGAATTTCTGCCAGCCTTCAACTTTCATAATTTTTATCCAGAGCACTAGGTGGCAATGTTGTATTTTTTAAATCTTTTTTTTTTTTAAGAGGCAATCAGTGATGGGTGAGGTGCTAGTTAAGAATAATAATTAAGTTTTCAATTTTAGCTCATTTTGGAATCATATTTCCTTATTATTTCAAATGCAACAAGAACCCTTAATTCTTAGGAGTTGATGTTTGTTGTTGTTCTTCAAGATAACAATCCCAATATGGAAGTAAATTAAGTTAAAATCTATCCAAAGGTGAAACAGGAATTTGAATTTTCCCTTAAATGGGAATTGAGAATTTATGCTGACAGTAGTTTGTGAATCAATAGAGAGGTTCTTATTCTCATGGAAGTGTGTGCCAAACCTAGGATTAGCCGTTTGTTTGTTTGCTTTTTAGTATATCTGTTTTCAGTGGAAAAAAATATAAAGGCAATTCTAAGAAGCAAAGATGATTTTGGGTCATTATAGCCTTATGATTTGGGAGAAAGAAGGACATAAATCTATCTGAGAGATAACTCTTTGCAATGAGAACAATTACCTAGGGCACTACTTACTAGAAAGATGGTGAGTGCCAGAAAGAAAGAGAATTGCATGAGACCAAGAGTATGATGAGATGGCAAAGGATGTGATGGTTGGATGGCATCACTGACTCAATGGACATGAGTCTGAACAAATTCCGGGAGACAGTGGAGGACAGAGGAGCCTGGCAGGCTGTGGTCCATAGGGTTGCAGAGAGCTGGACACGACTGAGCGGCTGAACACCAACAACAAAGAGTGTGAAGAGTATCCACAGATACAGGCTCTCAAAACTATTAATTTAGAGAAGTCATTTGTGAGTCCATGATCTGAGACCGGTTTTCTACAAGCTCTGTCGTGTTGACACTGGGCAGATGGAAGGAGAGTGGATGAGGTGGTGCTAATCTTTTTTGCTCTGTCATTTAAGTCACGAGTCCTCAGTTACTGTTAAACACACAGCAGCCAGAGACGTGGAAGGACATTGCCTTCAGTCAGTTCAGTCCCTCAGTCTTGTCTGACTCTTTGCAACCCCATGGACTGGAAAATTTTGAACCTTACATGAGATGAGTGCAGTTGTGCCATGTTGGCTTCAAAGCTAGGGCCAGCAAGGAGATCCAACCAGTCCACCCTAAAGGAAATCAGTCCTGAATATTCATTGGAAAGACTGATGCTGAAGCTGAAACTCCAATACTTTGACCACCTGATTCGAAGAACTGACTCATTTGAAAAGACCCCGATGCTGGGGAAGATTGAAGGTGGGAGGAGAAGGGGATGACAGAGAATGAGATGGTTGGATGGCATCACCGACTCAATGGACATGAGTTTGAGTTAACTCTGGGAGTTGGTGATGGACAGGGAGGCCTGGCATGCTGCAGTCCATGGGGTCACAAAGGGTCAGACATAACTGAGCAACTGAACTGAACTGAACTGAATCAGGCCTTCCATGTTTAGATTTATCTGCTAAAAAGGAGTTCCCATCTCAAGACTGCTGTGAGAACTCAGTAAATGAGGATTAAAAAAGAGTAAAGTACAGTACTTGGGACCTAGTAGTGACTATCGTTGTTCTGTTTTTTTCCTAAATGTTGATCAAGAATGACCATAAGTTCACCTAACTTGAGTGACTGGGCAAGTGAGGTTTAGATGTCAAAAGCCAACTCAGACCCTAAAAATGATCACAACTGTATTTTAATTAAATGAATGTTTATATTTTCCCCTAATTCTTATTGCAAATTCAAAAGTTGTTTTACATTCAAAATTAGTCCTTGTCCTTTAAAAACCCAAGTGAGGGTGGCGGTCCTAAGATGGTGGAGGAATAGGATGGGGAGACCACTTTATCCCCCACAAATTCATCAAAAGAACATTTAAACGCTGAGTAAATTCCACAAAACAACTTCTGAATGCTGGCAGAGGACATCAGGCACCCAGAAGAGCAGCCCACTGTCTTCAAAAGGAGGTAGGAAAACATATAAAAGACAAAAAAAGACAAAAGAGGTAGGGACAGAGCTCCGTCCTGGGAAGGGAGTCTTAGAAAGAGAGAAGTTTCCAAACACCAGGAAACACTCTCACTGCCGAGTCTGTGGCGAGCCTTGGAACCACAGAGAGCAACGTAACTGGGAGGAAAAATAAATAAATAATTAAAACCCACAGATTATGTGCCCAACGGTAACTCCCCCAGTGGAGAAGCAGCGCAGACACCCGCACCCACCACTAGCAAGCAGGGGCTGGGCAGGGAGGCAGGGGCTGCATTGCTTAGAGTAAGGACCAGGCCTGAATGCCCCGAGGGCAATCTGAGGGAACTAACTTGGGATAGCAAACCAGACTGTGGGATAGCTACTATGCGAAAAGCCCTAACTTAAGACACTGCCTCGCCCACTCACAGAACAAGACTGTACAGAGCTAGTCAGCTGCAGACCACCCCCTCCGGTGACAGGCAGCCAGAGCCGGAAGGGGGCAATCGCAGCCCCAGAGAGACATTATCTACCAAACTGCAAGCAGGCTTCTTTGCTAAGACTTCTTGGGGTTCTGGATAGTCAACATCAGCCTGAGAAGGTGCGCTGGTTGTACACCCAGAAAACCAAGCGGCAGGGACGGGGGAGGTGATAAATTGCAGCGACCACGCTCACCGAACACCTCATCACCTGAGCTGCTCAGACCTGAAAGTGAAAGTGAAGTTGCTCAGTTGTGTCCGACTCTTTGCGACCCCATGGACTGTAGCCCACTAGGCTCCTCTGTCCATGGGATTCTCCAGGCAAGAATACTGGAGTGGGGTGCCATTTTGACTTGGGAAGGGCACAAAACGCAGGCCCAACCGAGTCTGCACCTCTGAGGACTTCCTGAGTGCCTGAACCTGAGCGGCTTAGACCTGGGAGGTGTATGCAGCTCAGGGCCGGCCTCAGACGGTTCCTGGTGGAGCAACGTAGAGCCTGAGCAGTGTGGGCACACGCGCCGTGAGCGGGAGCAGGCCTAGTGTGGCTGAGTCACTGCGAGCACACACCAGTGTTATTTGTTTGCAGTGTCCCTCCCTCCCCATAGCCCGACTGAACAAGTGAGCCTAAAAAAGTGTCCACCACCACCCCCCTTGTGTTAGGGCAGAAATCAGACACTGAAGAGACCAGGAAACAGAAGAAGCTAAAACAGAGGGAACCGCCTTGGAAGTGACAGGTGCAATAGATTAAAACCCTGTAGTTAGTACCGACTACATAGGAAGGGGCCTACAGATCTTGAGAAATACAATCCGGACCAAGGAACTATCCAAAAATGAACTGATTCACACTGCACCCACAACACCACCAGAGAAAGTCCTAGATATATTTTTACTATTTTTACAATCATTCTTTTTTTAAATTAAAAAAAATTTTAAGTCCTCTATTATTCCTTTAATTTTCATTTTTATAACCTACTATTACTTTGCAAAAAAAAGACCCTATTTTTAAAGCAAACTTCATATATATATATTTCTTTTATAATTTTTGTGACTTTTTTTTTCCTTTTTTAAAAAATAATGTATCTTTGAAAATCCAACCTATACTCTAGATTTTTAATCTTTGCTTTTTGGTATTTGTTATCAATTTTGTACTTTTAAGAACCCAATCTTCACTACCCATTTTTACTTGGGAGCAAGATTACTGGCTTGACTGCTCTCTCCCTCTTTGAACTCTCCTTTTTCTCCACCAGGTCGCCTCTATCTCCTCCCTCCCCCTTCTCTTCTCTACCCAACTCTGTGAATCTCTTTGTGTGTTCCAGATGGTGGAGAACACTTAGGGAACTGATTACTGGCTGGATCTGTCTCTCTCCTTTTATTCCCCCCTTTATCCTCCTGGCTACCTCTGTCTCCTTCCTCCTTCTTCTCTTCTCTGTGTAACTCTGTGAACATCTCTGGGCGGTCCAGACTGTGGAGCGCACATAAGGAAGTGATTACTGGCTAGCTTGCTCTCTCCTCTTTTGATTCCACCTCATCTCATTTGGGTCACCTCTAACTCCCTCCTCCCTCTTCTCTTCTCCATGTAACTCTGTGAACCTCTCTGGGTGTCCCTCACTTTGGAGAAACTTTTCATTTTTAACCTAGATGTTTTATCAACAGTGCTGTATAGATGGAGAAGTCTTGAGACTACTGTAAAAATGAGACTGAAAACCAGAAGCAGGAGGCTTAAGTCCAAATCCTGAGAACACCAGAGAACTCTTGACTCCAAGGAACATTAACTAACAGGAGCTCATCAAATGCCTCCATACCTACACTGAAACCAAGCACCACCCAAGGGCCAACAAGTTCCAGAGCAAGGCATACAATGCAAATTCTCCAGCAACACAGGAACACAGCCCTGAGCTTCAATATACAGGCTGCCCAAAGTTATTCCAAACCCATTGACATCTCATAACTCATTACTGGACACTTCATTGCACTCCAGAGAGAAGAAATCCAGCTCCACCCACCAGAACACCGACACAAGCTTCCCTAACCAGGAAACCTTGGCAAGCCACCCGTCCAACCCCACCCACAGCGAGGAACCTCCACAATAAAGAGAACTCCACAAACTTCCAGAATACAGAAAAGCCACCCCAAATGCAGGAATATAAACAAGATGAAGAGACAGAGGAAAACCCAGCAGGTAAAGGAACAGGATAAATGCCCACCAAACTAAACAAAAGAGGAAGAGATAGGGAATCTACCTGGTAAAGAATTCCAAATAATAACACTGAAAATGATCCAAAATCTTGAAATCAAAATGGAATCACAGATAAATAGCCTGGAGACAAGGATTGAGAAGATGCAAGAAATGTTTAACAAGCACCTAGAAGAAATAAAAAAGAGTCAATATATAATGAATAATGCAATAAATGAGATCAAAAACACTCTGGAGGCAACAAATAGTAGAATAACGGAGGCAGAAGATAGGATTAGTGAAGTAGAAGATTGAATAGTAAAAATAAATGAATCAGAGAGGAAAAAAGAAAAACGAATTAAAAGAAATGAGGACAATCTCAGAGACCTCCAGGACAATATTAAATGCCCCAACATTCGAATCATAGGAGTCCCAGAAGAAGAAGACAAAAAGAAAGACCATGATAAAACACTTGAGGAGATAATAGTTGAAAACTTCCCTAAAATGGGGAAGGAAATAATCACCCAAGTCCAAGAAACCCAGAGAGTCCCAAACAGGATAAGCCCAAGGTGAAACACCCCAAGACACATATTAATCAAATTAACAAAGATCAAACACTAAGAACAAATATTAAAAGGAACAAGGGAAAAACAACAAATAACACACAAGGGGATTCCCATAAGGATAACTGCAGATCTTTCAATAGAAACTCTTCAGGCCAGGAGGGAATGGCAAGACATACTTAAAGTGATGAAAAAAAAATAAGCTACAGTGCAGCTTACTGTACCCCAGCAAGGATCTCATTCAAATATGAAGGAGAAATCAAAAGCTTTACAGACAAGCAAAAGCTAAGAGAATTCAGCACCACCAAACCAGCTCTCCAAGAAATGTTAAAGGATATTATCTAGACAGGAAACACAAAAAGGGTGTATAAGCTTGAACCCAAAACAATAAAGTAAATGGCAACGGGATAATACTTACAATAATTACCTTAAACGTAAATGGGTTGAATGCCCCAACCAAAAGACAAAGACTGGCTGAATAGATACAAAAACAAGACCCCTATGTATGTTGTCTACAAGAGACCCACCTCAAAACAGGGGACACATACAGACTGAAAGTGAAGGGCTGGAAAAAGATATTCCATGCAAATAGAGACCAAAAGAAAGCAGGAGTAGCAATACCAAACCACCTAACCTGCCTCTTGAGAAATCTGTATGCTGGCCAGGAAGCAACAGTTAGAACTGGAGATGAACAACAGGCTGGTTCCAAATAGGAAAAGGAGTACGTCAAGGCTGTATATTGTCACCCTGCTTATTTAACTTCTATGCAGAGTACATCATGAGAAATGCTGGACTTGAGGAAACACAAGCTGGAATCAAGATTGCCGGGAGAAATATCAATAACCTCAGATATGCAGATGACACAACCCGTATGGCAGAAAGTGAAGAGGAACTAAAAAGCCTCTTGATGAAAGTAAAAGAGGAGAGTGAAAAAGTTGGCTTAAAGCTCAACATTCAGAAAACAAAGATCATGGCATCCAGTCCCATCACTCCATGGGAAATAGATGGGGAAACAGTGGAAACAGTCAGACTTTATTTTTTTGGGCTCCAAAATCACTGCAGATGGTGACTGCAGACATGAAATTAAAAGACGCTTACTTCTTGGAAGAAAAGTTATGACCAAGCTAGATAGCATATTCAAAAGCAGAGACACTGCTTTGCTGACTAAGGTCTGTCTAGTCAAGGCTATGGTTTTTCCTGTGGTCATGTATGGATGTGAGAGTTGGACTGTGAAGAAGGCTGAGTGCCGAAGAATTGATGCTTTTGAACTGTGGTGTTGGAGAAGACTCTTGAGAGTCTCTTGGACTGCAAGGAGATCCAACCAGTCCATTCTGAAGGAGATTAGCCCTGGGATTTCTTTGGAAGGAATGATGCTAAAGCTGAAACTCCAGTACTTTGGACACCTCATGCAAAGGGTTGACTCATTGGAAAAGACTTTGATGCTGGGAGGGATTGGGGGCAGGAGAAGAAGGGGATGACCGAGGATGAGATGGCTGGATGGCATCACTGACTCGATGAAAGCGAGTCTGAGTGAACTCCGGAAGTTGGTGATGGACATGGAGGCTTGGCGTGCTTCGATTCATGGGGTTGCAAAGAGTCGGACACGACTGAGTGACTAAACTAAACTGAACTGAGCAATACTCATATCAGATAAAATAGACTTTAAAACAAAGGCTGAAAAGAAACAAAGAAGGACACTACATAATGATCAAAGGATCAATCCAAGAAGATATAACAATTATAAATATATATGCGCCCAACATAGGAGCACCTCAATATGTAAGACAAATGCTAACAAGTATGAAAGGGGAAATTAACAGCAATACAATAATAGTGGGAGACTTTAATACCCCACTCATACCTATGGATATATCAACTAAACAGAAAATTAACAAGGAAACACAACCTTTAAATGATACAATAGACCAGTTAGACCTAATTGATATCTACAGGACATTTCACCCCAAAACAATGAATTTCACCTTTTTCTCAAGTGCACACCGAACCTTCTCCAGGACAGATCATATCCTGGGCCATAAATCTAGCCTTGGTAAATTCAAAAAAATTGAAATCATTCCAAGCATCTTTTCTGACCACAATGCAGTAAGATTAGATCTCAATTACAGGAGAAAAACTATTAAAAATCCAACATATGGAGGCTGAACAACACGCTGCTGAATAACCAACAAATCACAGAAGAAATAAAAAAAGAAATCAAAATATGCATAGAAACAAATGAAAATGAAAACACAACAACCCAAGACTTGTGGGACACTGTAAAAGCAGTGCTAAGAGAAAAGTTCATAGCAATACAGGCATACCTCAAGAAACAAGAAAAAAGTCAAATAAATAACCTAACTCTACACCTAAAGCAACTAGAAAAGGAAGAAATGAAGAACCCCAGGGTTAGTAGAAGGAAAGACCATAGCAAAAATCAACAAAGGTTCTTTGAAAGGATAAGTAAAATTGACAAACCATTAGCCAGACTCATCAAGAAACAAAGGGAGAAAAATCAAATCAACAAAATTAGAAATGAAAATGGAGAGATCACAACAGACAACACAGAAATACAAAGGACTGTAAGAGACTACTATCAGCAATTATATGCCAATAAAATGGACAACATGGAAGAAATGGACAAATTCTTAGAAAAGTACAACTTTCTAAGACTGAACCAGGAAGAAATGGAAAATCTTAACAGACCCATCACAAGCATGGAAATTGAAACTGTAATCAGAAATCTTCCAGCAAACAAAAGCCCAGGTCCAGATGGCTTCACAGCTGAATTCTACCAAAAATTTAGAGAAGAGCTAACACCTATCCTACTCAAACTCTTCCAGAAAATTGCAGAGGAAGGTAAACTTCCAAAATCATTCTATGAGGCCACCATCACCCTAATACCAAAACCTGACAAAGATGCCACAAAAAGAGAAAATTACAGGCCAATATCACTGATGAACATAGATGCAAAAATCCTTAACAAAATTCTAGCATTCAGAATCCAACAACACATTTAAAAGATCATACATCATGACCAAGTGGACTTTATCCCAGGGATGCAAGGATTCTTCAATATCTGTATATCAATCAATGTAATACACCACATTAACAAATTGAAAAATAAAAGCCATATGATTATCTCAATAGATGCAGAGAAAGCCTTTGACAATATTCAACATCCATTTATGATAAAAACTCTCCAGAAAGCAGGAATAGAAGGAACATACTTCAACATAATAAAAACTATATATGACAAACCCACAGCAAAAATTATCCTCAATGGTGAACAATTGAAAGCATTTCCCCTAAAGTCAGGAACAAGACAAGGGTGCCCACTTTCACCACTACTATTCTACATAGTTTTGGAAGTTTTGGCCACAGCAATCAGAGCAGAAAAAGAAATAAAAGGAATCCAAACTGGAAAAGAAGTAAGACTCTCACTGTTTGCAGATGACATGATCCTCTACAACAGTCAGTTCAGTTGAGTTCAACTGAGTCCTTCAGTCATGTCCGACTCTTTTCAACCCCATGAATCGCAGCATACCAGGCCTCCCTGTCCATCACCAACTCCTGGAGTTCACTCAGACTCACGTCCATCGAGTCAGTGATCCTCTACATAGAAAACCCTAAAGACTCCACCAGAAAATTACTAGAGCTAATCAATGAATATAGTAAAGTTGCAGGATATAAAATCAACACACAGAAATCCCTTGCATTTCTATACACTAATACTGAGAAAATAGAGGAATTAAGGAAACAATTCCATTCACCATTGCAACAAAAAGAATAAAATACTTAGGAATATATCTACCTAAAGAAACTAAAGACCTATATATAGAAAACTATACAACACTGGTGAAAGAAATCAAAGAGGACACTAATAGATGGAGAAATATACCATGTTCCTGGATCAGAAGAATCAATATAGTGAAAATGAGTATACTACCCAAAACAATCTATAGATTCAATGCAATCCCTATCAAACTACCAACGGTATTTTTCGCAGAGCTAGAACAAATAATTTCACAATTTGTATGAAAATACAAAAAACCTCGAATAGCCAAAGCAATCTTGAGAAACAAGAATGGAATTGGAGGAATCAACCTGCCTGACTTCAGGCTCTACTACAAAGCCACAGTCATCAAGACAGTATGGTACTGGCACAAAGACGGAAATATAGATCAATGGAACAAAATAAAAAACCCAGAGATAAATCCATGCACCTATGGACACCTTATCTTTGACAAAGGAGGCAAGAATATACAATGGAGGAAAGACAATCTCTTTCACAAGTGTTGCTGGGAAAACCGGTCAAGCATTTGTAAAAGAATGAAACTAGAACACTTTCTAACACCATACACAAAAATAAACTCAAAATGGATTAAAGATCTAAATGTAAGACCAGAAACTATAAAACTCCTATTGGAGAACATAGGCAAAACACTCTCTGACATAAATCACAGCAGGATCCTCTATGATCCACCTCCCAGAATATTGGAAATAAAAGCAAAAATAAACAAATGCAACCTAATTAAACTTAAAAGCTTCTGCACAACAAAGGAAAATATAAGCAAGGTGGAAAGACAGCCTTCAAAATGGGAGAAAATAATAGCAAATGAAGCAACTGACAAACAACTAATCTCAAAAATATACAAGCAACTCCTGTAGCTCAATTGCAGAAAAATGAACGACCCAATCAAAAAATGGGCCAAAGAACTAAATAGACATTTCTCCAAAGAAGACATACAGATGGCTAACAAACACATGAAAAGATGCTCAACATCGCTCATTATCAGAGAAATGCAAATCAAAACCACAATGAGGTACCATTTCACGCCAGTCAGAATGGCTGCTATCCAAAAGTCTACAAGCAATAAATGCTGGAGAGGGTGTGGAGAAAAGGGAACCCTCTTACACTGTTGGTGGGAATGCAAACTAGTACAGCCACTATGGAGAACAGTGTGGAGATTCCTTAAAAAACTAGAAATAGAACCGCCTTATGATCCAGCAATCCCACTCTTGGGCATACACACCGAGGAAACCAGAATTGAAAGAGACACGTGTAACCCAGTGTTCACTGCAGCACTGTTTATAATAGCCAGGACATGGAAGCAACATAGATGTCCATCAGCAGCTGAATGGATAAGAAAGCTGTAGTACATATACACAATGGAGTATTACTCAGCCATTAAAAAGAATAATTTGAATCAGTTCTAATGAGGTGGATGAAACTGGAGCTGATTAAACAGAGTGAAGTAAGCCAGAAAGAAAAACACCAATACAGTATACTAACACATATATATGGAATTTAGAAAGATGGTAATGATAACCCTGTATGCGAGACAGCAAAAGAGATATAGATGTATAGAACAGTCTTTTGGACTCTGTGGGAGAGGGAGAGGGTGGGATGATCTGGGAGAAATGGCATTGAAACATGTATAATATCATATAAGAAATGAATCACCAGTCCAGGTTTGATGCAGGATACAGGATGCATGGGGCTGGTGCACTGGGATGACCCAGAGGGATGGTATGGGGAGGGAGGAGGGAGGGGGGTTCAGGATGGGGAACATGTGCATACTTGTGGCAGATTTATGTTGATGTATGGCAAAACCAATACAATATTGTAAAGTAATTAAAAAGAAACAAAACAAAACAAAAACCCAAGTGAATCTCTCCTCGCAAATAAAGAGTGAAACAAAACAATGAAAACCACCAATGTGTGAAGTGCCAATATGTGACTCTATAAGCGATTTAATCCTATAATAAGTGTTTCTAAAACTGCTCTGACTTAAATATTCAGAAATTCTCAAGAGAAAGAATATCAATATAAATGTGAAAATTTGGTTATTATTTGATTTTCCAGACTTATTTAATTTTTAAATGTAAAGTCTGCTGCTGCTGCTGCTGCTTAGTTGCTTCAGTGTGTCTGACTCTGTGCAACCCCATAGATGGCAGCCCACCAGGCCCCCCATCCCTGGGATTCTCCAGGCAAGAACACTGGAGTGGGTTGCCATTTCCTTCTCCAATGCATGAAAGTGAAAAGTGAGAGTGAAGTCACTCAGTTGTGTCCGACTCTTAGCGACCCCATGGACTGCAGCCCACCAGGCTCCTCTGTCCATGGGATTTTCCCGGCAAGAGTACTGGAGTGGGGAGCCATTGCCTTCTCCAAGATGTAAAGTCTAGGTGAGCATAAATCATTTCCATTTACTTTGATTGAACAGGTAAAGATGAAAGGATACTAGAATCTATGGTATTACACAATATTCATCAAAGTAACTGAAAAAATGAAACTTTGTTTCACATATGAATTTAAATTTTGTTAGATTTGTCAAGTTTTGTTTAGACTATTGTTTCATTTATATGTGTTTGGATGTGTATGCTGCTGCTGCTGCATATATATCAATTATATATATATATATATATAATTAATGGCTCCTAGAAGCAGTCCCTGTGAAAGAGGTGAGTCTTCTCACTGTCATACAGCAGAAAACATACTCTTTCTACTTTTTCTAAATTCTTGGTCTCATACTTTTTTCCTTTCATGCTCTGGGTGATTCTCCCTGTTTGCAAAGAATCTGTTTGCTCTCAGATAGACTGATATCTTTTTTCCTTCTAAAGCATATGATTTGAAATAGTGAAACCTTGAGTTCAGAAGGTGCTTTCTTGCCAGTGTGACAAAAGTGCTGAGAAGCCCAGGCAGCCTAAGTAACTGGGATGGGAAGATGGAATCCTTTGTTATGAAAGGAGGGGCAGGGAGCTGGGTCACTAAGGTACAGAGAAGTCGTGATGATGATGGTGGTAGTGAGGATGATGCTGATGATAGTGGGGATGATGGTGATGATTACTGATGATGATGGTGCTGATGGTAATGTGGATGCTGCTGATGGTGATAATGGAGATGATGGTAATGGATGGGATGATGGTGATGATTACTGATAATGATGATGGTGACGGTAGTTGTGATGATGGCATTGATGGTAATGTGGCTGCTGCTGATGGTGATAATGGTGATGATGGTGATGTTGATAGTAAGGATGACGATGATGGTAATGATGGAAGCCAGCTGCTCCCCTGGGGGCGCTTACTGAGCCTCTAGCCTGTGCCTGACATCAGGTCTGCATCAGTGTTCCTGGGTCATCACAGTAGTTCTCAACTAGGGACAGTCTCACCTCTTTCCCATCATGTATTATGTGACAATGTCTAGAAACACTTTTGTTTGATTTGAGGGGAGGGCAGTGCTGGTATCTAGAGGATAGAGGTCAGGGATGATGCTAAACACCCACAACACACAGAGAAGTCCCCATGACCAAGAACTTTGCAGCCCAAGTATCACTTGTGGCCCTGAAGAGGGGTGACCCCTCGCCCTGAAGAGGGTGCTGACCCATCACTGTGTGGGTTGAGACTGTGAGGCAATCATGGACATCTGGGCCCAGGTAAGCACTTCAGGATTTCCTGTAATGGAAAGATACAGTTTTTTAGTCTTCGCTTTTTATTTCCTGACAATTCTATTTTTTTAAGTCACACCAATTTTTTAATTTATTTATGTATTTTGTCTGTGCTGGGTCTTTGTTGCTGTGAGTGGGCTTTTCTCTGGTTGCAACGAGCGGGGGCGCTCTCCAGTTTTGGTGCTTGGGCTTCTCGTTGCAGTGACTTCTCTTGTTGCCAAGCACAGGCTCTAGAGTGCACGGGCTTCAGTAACTGTGGCAGGTGGCCTCAGTCATTGAAGCTCCTGGGCTATAAAGCACAGGCTCAGTAGTTGTGATACATGGGCTTAATTGCCCCCTCTCCCTCCCTTTGCCCCCTCCTCTGGCATGCGGGATCTTCCCATACTAGGGATTGAACTGGTGTCCCTTCATTGCAAGGTAGATTCTTAACTACTGGACTACCAGGGAAGGCCCCTCTTTGCTCTTTTTATCAGAGTGTCCACAAGATATGAAAGCTCATAGCTTTTAAAGGCTTTTTAAAGGCTATTTTAGAAGGCTTCAATAATCTTTCTAAGAAAATTTTACGATGAAACAGTGTGTGCTACTAATGTTACATGATTACTCTAACATAATGTGAGCTGTCATTCTGATGAGCCTGTTAGAAATAATTGATGTTTTACTGCATATCGAACCAGAGAGACGTGTTTTTTAAAACCAGCATTTTCAGTGGAGGATGTGTTACATTGCAGGCCCTGGAGACAGGCTGGTGGGTGAAAAGAGGCACTTGCTGACTTCATGGAACCATTAGTCTCAGGGCAAAGTCACCCATGACTCAGATAATAACCTCGGTCAATGTGGGGTTGCAGCGGACTCCGTGCTGTGATGGAGAAGAGCCTGGTCTCCAGGAGAAGAAGGTGGAGAGGGGTTGGGTAGCAGGTCAAGAAGGGCCAGTGTGTGCTGTATGCAAAGTGGGTCACCAACAAGCACCTACTGTACAGCGCAGAGAACTCTACTCAGTGTTATGTGCCAGCCTGGATGGGAGGGGGCGTTGAAGGAGAATGGATCCATGTGTATGTATGGCTAAGCCCCTTTGCTGTCCACTTGAAACTGCCACAACATTATTAACGGGCTATACTTCAGTACAAAATAAAAAGTTATAAAAAAAAAAAAAGAAGGGCCAGTGTAGCTGGGGGGATGGGGTGTGGCTAGAAGGTAGAGTTGGGGAGTGGACTTGGGGGGCAAGCCCTGCTAGGATTGGAGTTACTTAGTTGCTAAGATGTGTCTGACTCTTTGTGACCCCACAGACTGTTAGTCCACCAGGCTCCTCGGTCCATGGGATTTCCCAGACAAGAATACTGGAGTGGGTTGCCATTTCCTCCTCCAGGGGATCTTCCCAACGCAGGGATTGAACCCGTGTCTCCTGCAGTGGCAGACTCTTTACCACTAAGTCACCAGGGAAGCCCTAGGACTTTATCATAAAGTAGTGAGAAGCATTACTTTAATTGGAAGCATGTCATATTGGTTTTTCTTTTTTCTTTTTTTTAAAAATCACTCTAGCTGCAGGTTGGAGACTGGATTGGGGAAATCATTTTATTGTTCTTCCATTATTTAAGAGATCTTTTTATATTTATATTTATAGTTATGAGATCTTTTAAATAATGGAAATAAGAATAATAAAATGTTATTCCCCAAACAGCCTTGGTCACATGAAACAAAGACCTTGCCTATAATATCCTGGGTATAAATCTGGATTCATAACAATTTGAGTGTTTGGAACCCAATGTGAAAATTCTAAAAGCAGTGTCCTGAAGGTGGAGCAAAGTCTGAGTTGGGGCAAGTGATGTAAAACCAAAAATTCAGGGTTTTGATGAAAAGCAGAAACCAGATTGGGCACTAAGGCAAGAAATTCAATGATGGAGGACACATGAGCAGCAGAATGGGAGAGCCTGGAGGGTCTGAGAGGCGGGCATATTCCCTGTGGCTGTCCCTGGACACAGCAGGGCAGGTTCCCTTCCTCAGATGACCTCTCTCTCAGACGACCTCTCCTTCAGGAAGGGTGGGAATCAGAGGCTTCTGAAGTTTGAATAATAAGCCCTCTTACTTGGGTCTTGTAAATTTCTAGTATGGAATATGAATTTCCCAAACCACCATCTCAGCATCTTCCCCACTGTGCCCATGCAGGATCGGTTGTGGTGTAGCCAGGCTTCCAGCATCTTTGTCTGAGAGTCTCCAGATTTCCCCCTGGGACAGGCTGCCTGGGTGCGTGCGGGAATAGGGGGTCCCAGCGGGTTGGGAGAGGAAGCAGTTGGAGAGACAGGTCGGATGCTCATGCAAGCGACAGTGAAGAGCAGAGGCCAGAGAATGGGTGACCTCGCTGCCCCAGGGCTGTTTGTTTCAAAGTTAAATAAACCATATGAGGCTGGGATTCCCCATGCTATTGTTCAAACTCACCTGCTTCCAGTAGTGGGGGCTTTTTCTTCTTCTTCTGTATTGTTCTGCCTCTCTGGTCAGCCAGGCTCTGCCCTCTGAATATTTCGAGGTGGACACTTAATGTCCTGGGCCATCAGCGTGGGGCTGTCCTCCCAAGCAGGCCTCCCCGCATACAGGAGGCATCGTGCCCACCGAAGGGGAGGTGTTCGAGGCACAAACCATGCAATTCTGTGACACACAGGTCACAGAGACTCAGCTAGGCGGCTTCTGACGGGGAAACTAGGCAGCCTGTCAGGTGACCTGCTGGTTGACCCACAGGGCATGTTGCCCCCAGGGCCTCCCTCCTCTGTGATGAGCAGGACCCACAAGTCTGCATCTGAGTGGGGAGTACGTACAGCTGGGGGCTGATCATCGTGGGTTCCTTCTGCTCCCCAAGAGGTGGGATTCTGTGTCCTTTCAGTGCTGCACCCCCATCCCTGCTCCCCACTACCCCGGGATCTGTCCTCCCATCTCAGTGCCTGACAGCTTCCTCCATTGACCCCACCCCCTCCCTTCTCCCAATCCCCCGCTGCAGCCCCCACCTGTCTTTTTTTTATTTTTTTATTTTTTTTTTATTTTTTAAATTTTAAAATCTTTAATTCTTACATGCGTTCCCAAACATGAACCCCCCTCCCACCTCCCTCCCCATAACATCTCTCTGGGTCATAAGGAGATCTCATCTCTCTCTCTGCCTCGTTTCACTTTATAGCTCATGGTCTCTACTCCTTGCAGGCTTTTCCCCTTTGATCATTTTCAGTCATTTCGATCATCCTGTCCTTTACTCTATGATCAAAGTTCACATCTGGAGGTTAAAAAGAGTTAGGACCCATGGAAAAGAGAAAGTACAGAAATTAATCCCCCAGGAAGTTACCTCTGGATAGGTTATCACTAGATGCCTAGCTCTCTTGCCCTCCTGGTGAGTTCTCGAGGGGTCGGCCCCTTTTTTTAAAATTTACTTTTAATTGAAGGGTAATTGCTTTAGGATATTGTGTTGGTTTCTGCCATACATCAACATGAATCAGCCACAGGTATATCCATGTCCTGTCCATCCTGAACCCCCCTCCCACTTCCCGCCTTGTCCCACCCCTCTAGGTTGTCACAGAGCCCCGGTTTGAGTTCTCTGAGTCATACAGCAAATTCCCACTGGCTACATACATACCGTAGTGTACACGTTTCCATGCTACTCTCTCAGTTCGTCCCACCTTCTTCTTATCTTGTTCTCTGCGTTTGCCCAGCTCCTGACACTGTGTCCAACCCAAGATACCAAGTAAACTTTCATGGGATAAATAAACAGACCTTTTCATTTTTGTGGGCATTGTTTTGTATCAACTAGGATCGTTTTCAGCTGCAGGGAGCTGAATCATTACCACAGAGGCTTCACCAGACGAGGAGGCAACCCTGGATGGAGCAGCACCCCAGAGTCACCAGGCAGCCTGGGGTTTCGCTGCTTGGCTCTCTGCATGAGGCTTTTGCAGTCATGGTTGCAAGATGGTTGTGCCACCTGCAGGCAGGATAAAGAGAAGGTCCAGGGGTAAAGTCGGATGAATCAGGACCTTCTCATTGGGAAATAAGTCACTTTCTCAGAAGCTTCACTAATGTCTCAGTAACCAGCTATATCATGTGGTGTCCTTTTCTTCAGGGAGCAGAAATCAAGTTACTTTATTTAGTCCTAGCACATTGTCTGCTGTAGTCGTAAAGGGCATCTTGGTGATGACATATTGTATTACATTTAGTACCTAGGTTTTCAATTTATATAAAAAAAATTATGTCTTTATGTTATTTACTAACAAAGAAGAATTTTATAAGCATAATGCCTAGCATGGTAGTTTTGAGAAGCATTTTGGAGAAGACCTTAAAGTTTCTTTCCTTAAATTAGGAGCCTGCAAAGAGTTCTAATGAGAGTACTAAAGGCTGCAGCTAAACCCAGACACTCATTTCTCTCAGTCCTCACAGAGGCTGGATGTCCAGGATCAAGCACTGGCAGGTTTGGCTTGAGGCCTCTCTCCTTGGCTGTGGATGGTCACCTTCTGTGTCCTCACGTGGCCTTTCCTCTGCACACACCGTCTAGGTATCTCTCAGAAGTGCATCCAAATTCTCTCTTCTTCTAAGGACACCTATCAGGTTGGGTTAGGGTCTACCCTACTGCCTCACTTTAACTCGATCACCTCTTTAAAGGCTCTCTGTCCTTGCTGAGGTCCTGGGGACACGATGGCAACCTATGGATTTTTAAAAATAACTTTATCTATTTACGGCTACACTGAAGTCTTTACTGCAGCATGGGCTGTCTCTAGCTGGGGCCCGGGGCTGCTCTCTGTCTGTGGTGTGCAGGTTTCTCATGGCGGTGGTGTCTCTGGTTGCACCCACTTTCCTCCCCGCCTGCCCCTTTGTCTTTGCCATGTTGGCTGCCTGGTTTGTATCCTTCTCTTTTTCCTAGAGGAGCTGTTGCTCATTTACTAATACCTACCCAACTATGTGTGTGTTAGTCACTCAGTCATGTCCGACTCTTTGTGACCTCATAGACTGTAGCCCTCCAAATTCCTCTGTCCATGTGAGTTTTCAGGCAAGAATACTGGAGTGGGTTGCCATTCTCTTCTCCAGAGGATCTTCATGACCTATGGATCAAACTGTGGTCTCCTGCATTGCAGGCAGATTCTTTCCCATCTGAGCTCAGGGAAGCCCTAACTATAGGTACATTTTAAAATTAATGTCTATTTTACAAAAGTAAGATTTCAGATGAATTGCCTGCATATTCGAACACCCATTTTCCTCATCCTCATTCCTGATCCCCCACTTCTTTGTGAGCCTTCTGTCTGATCACAGGTGCTCAGAGTGTGTCTACTTGCTTCCTTAAGCTCAAGTTTTGTACCAGTTGAGATGCTGTGTTCATCAGTGTCCCCTCTGTGGGTATTCTGTCCTTGTCCAGCAGTGCCCTGGCTCTGCTTGTCTATGGAAGCTAGGGGTGGGCACTCTTGGTGGACAGATGAGGGTGCTCACGGCACACCCCCCATGGGGCTTCCTCAGCACTCTCTCCCCACACGGCGAACTCGTCCGAATGTCAGTGAGTCAGAGGACATGTCTATACGTTGTTATTCCTGGTGATGGCCCATCTGGGTCACTGTTCACGCTGACCCTGACACTGGTTTGGAAATTCACAAAGTGCTTCCCTGGCCTTTTGACCCTTGTCGCTGCTTCTCACAAAGCAGGAGACTTGTTCTTTGCTCCTCTCTGGAGACACAGACTTGTGGCTTTTCCTCCTGCAGAGCCCACCAGGCCCTTCTCCTCCCACCTGCTGGCCGCCCCCATGCCCTGGTCTCCAGTCAGAGAGTGAGCACCACTCAGCTGCACCTGCTGGGAGTCAAGGTGGTTTCTATTAAAGTCATGTTCCAGTCCTTAGGGGAAACATCATCAATTTGGGGAGGCTTGGGCAGCCGAGTGGAACATTGGTGTGTCGTTCTGATTAGAAACCTTTCCACTGATGGAAATGTTCCTCCTGTAGACCTCAGCCCTGTGGAGTGATATGGCCTCTGGCTGTCATGTTCAGTTCAGTTCAGTCGCTCAGTCGTGTTCAACTCTTTTCCACCCCATGGACCGCAGCATGCCAGGCTTCCCTGTCCACCACCAACTCCTAGAGCCTGCTCAAACTCATGTCCACCATGTTGGTGATGCCATCCAACCATCTCATCCTCCATTGTCCCCTTCTCCTGCCTCAATCTTTCCCAGCATCAGAGTCTTTTCAAAAGAGTCAGTTCTTCACATCAGGTGACCAAAATATTTGAGCTTCAGCTTCAGCATCAGTCCTTCCAATGAATATTCAGGACTCATTTCCTTTAGGATTGACTGGTTTGATCTCCTTGCAGTCCAAGGGACTCTCAAGAGTCTTCTCTAGCACACAGTTCAAAAGCATCAATTTTTCAGTGCTCAGTTTTCATATTATGAAATATTAATCCAAAAGGGCAAAGCAGATATTTCTGGTTGTTCAGACTTTGTTGTTGTTGTTCAGTCTCTTAGTCATGTCTGACCCTTTGTGACCCCCATGGGCTGCAGCATGTCAGGCCTCCCTGTCCTTCACTGTCTCCTGGAGTTTTTTCAAACTTATGTCCACTGAGTCGATAATACTATCCAACCATCTTGTCCAAACTTAATAACACACTAAATGAGTTGCAACCATGTATATAGAGAAAATAAGAGTGAATGGAAATGCATTATGCTATTATAAGAGTTTCATGAAAACTTAAGATTTTGTCTAAAATACCATACGAAAAGTGGACTTATAATGAAACTGTGTAGAGGGACGAGTTGCCGAATGACCAAAAAAAAAAAAAAAAGATCAACCATCAGAAAGTTCTCCACTGTGGCACCATCTCCAGCAGGAGCTTGGTCACTAGCTGACTTACACCTGTGTCCACAGGCGCAGTGTGTCCCGGCCACAGCTCAGACTTGGTCTCACCAGGCGGGGTGTCACCAAGCATTGCCCCAGATGCGGTTGAAGGCTGAGATCCAGAGACTGGCTCATCCTGCAGCCAATTGTCTTGTCCTCTTGAGCAGGGAGTCTGAGCCTGCAGGTGAGTGTGGGATGGGGTGATAACTGGAGGCACCCTGGGACTGGGACGGAGGTGGTGACAGCTGTCTGGCTCCAGTGATGCCTGGAGTGCTGAACGGCTCCCAGCATGGTTTCTGCTGCAGGAAAGATGCCAAGAAAACTGTCACAAGGATTCAGAGCTCTCCGGGGGGTCTGTCAGGCAGATTGATGATCCCTGGGCTTGGTCCTGCTGTCACTATTTCCAGGAAAGTGCAGGAAAAGCAATCTTTTGTTGCTTAAAAAGGTGGCCTCGGCTACTGGAATGTTTCCATATTACAGACCTTCAGCAGCTAAATATTGTCCTGCTGCGTGCTTGCTGGTGCTCATGGATGGAAACAAACTGACCTTATTTTAGCAACTGAAATGCAGGTTAAGTCCTCTCTGACTGAACTTGGTTTTCCTGTTGCGGGGGTGCCTGGGAAATTTAACTGAATCTCATCCACGCTTGCACTCTGTTAAAGGGAGAGATGCATTTTCAATGGGGGAGGCAGAGAGTCCCACGTGGTTGGGAACTGGGAGATGGCCTGTAGGAGTGAAATGAACCCCACACCAGGAGTTCAGCAATCTAGTCCTCACTCTGTCTTGTTAGTTATTCCTGCAAGTCTCTGTGGGTCATTTAAACTCTCAAATATTTCACATCAAGATTTGATCAGCAGGAAAAGGACTAGACTGACCAGCTGACTTAGAGAGACCCCAGCACATTGGAATTGACCCTTCAAGGGTGAAATGAGAGAAGAGTTATTACCTTTGTCATCAGATGCATAGTCACAAAATGTTTTAAATACAAAAGCATTTGAAAAATCACATGATAAGCAGAAGAAGTCAGTAATGTCCAGCACTGAAGTTATAACTAGGGGAGAAATTAGACACTTTCTAAACTCCCTCCCCTTATTAATTACTGCATGTCACAATCATTGCCCCGATCATTTATTCATTTATAAAATATTTTCAAGTTCATACTCTGGGAGGCGCCAGGGAAGTACAGGAATTAGGACATGGTCCTCTTCCCCAAAGATGTCATGGGAGGTGGGCCTTGGAGAAAGAATGTGAAGTACAGGGTAGAGCAACTCATTGCCATGCAGGATACCAGGGACTGCGACGAGGTGTATCGCTGGAGGACCCCTGGCTGTGCAAGATGGTGATCTTGGTGACTATTTTCCACCCACATCCTGAAAATGCAAGTTGGAGAGGTTGTAAGATGTTAATATCTGCTCCTAACTTGCTGGCTTTTCAGAAGCTAAACTCCATCATAATACATGGCAAATGTTCATATGAATGTAACAGTCACTGTTTTGGGGGAAATGATGGAGAGGAGCGCAAGTTTTGCAGTAGCCGTGAATCCATCCTGACTCCTGAATCTACAACCTTCATCTAATGATGTCACTTTGTTTCCAGCTCCTTGTTTATAAAAGCAAAGCATATCTCCATGACTGCTGAGATAAAGAAACAGAATGATGTGAAAGTATCTCATTTTCAGGCCATCTGTGAGCATCCTCATTGTGTTTGCTTCTGTCTGCAACTGTTCCTTTCATTTGCTGAGCTCCCCCTTCAACCCTGAATATTCAATGGAAGGATTGGTGCTGAAGTTGAAGCTCCAATACTTTGGCCACTTGATGCGAAGAGCCAACTTATTGGAAAAGACCCTGATGCTGGGAAAGATTGAAGGCGGGAGGAGAAGGAGCCAACAGAGGATGAAATGGTTAGATGGAATCACCGACTCAATGGAAATGAGTTTGAGCAAACTCCGGGAGATAGCGGAGGACAGGGAAGCTTTGCTGTGCTGCAGTCCATGGGGTCTCAAAGAGTTGGACAAGACTGAGTGAACAATAACAGCAACCCATTATACAGGTGAGAAGAGGCCCCCTCTGGTCTCCAGTACAGTGGAGCCCCCTTGTTGTCTGAGATGCAGTTTGTCCTGTTGAGAAGTTCCCACTTCCACAGCAGTAGGGCAGTCGCCTATTGTAAGTCTCCCTGGGCAGTGTGGGGACAGCCGCTTCTCTCTGCTCCTCCCTCTCCTACCACACCTCTCTGAACTTGGTTACGAGAGAGAGAGAGAGAGAGAGAGAGAGAGAGAGAGAGAGAGAGAGAGAGAGCGAGCGCAGGAGAGTAGGAGGCTCAGCAGGTGCCAGGCAGCAATCTTCTTCTTCGTGGACTCTGCTTCTGTGACACCTGGGCAGCCAGTGCAATGCCTGCCTTATCCTCTGCCCTCTTTCTCTGCATTGGCTTACCTTGTTTTGTTTTTCTTTTTTTCCTTTTTGTGGTTGTTGTTTAGTTGATAAGTTTTATCTGACTCTTTGTGACCCCATGCACTGTAGCCTACCAGGCTCCTCTGTCCATGGGATTCTCCAGACAAGAACACTGGAGTGGGTTGCCATTTCCTTCTCCAGGGGATCTTCCTGACCCAGGGATCAAACCTGCATCTTTTTTGTCTCCTGCATTGGCAGGCAGGTTCTCTACCAGTTATGCTACCTGGGAAGTCCATAAGAATACTAGAGTGGGTTACCATTCTTTGCTCCAGGGGGATCATTCCGACACAGGGAGCAAACACTCATCTCCTTCATTGGCATGTGGGTTCTTTCCCAATGAGCCACCTGGGAAGCCCCACAGCTCATTTTGACTCGCAGAAAAATGGCATCTCCTCCTTGGAAGGCCTCCTTTTGGGGGACTTTGTTGCATGGTGGACTTGGCCCAAGGGATTTACAACTCTTTACATTTGCACATGATTTTTCTTCCCAGTGCTACTTGCAACAGAGTTGCCGGGCCAAACAGTGTCCCTGAAGTCCACACTAGTTTAGTTCCTGATGCTCCTGTCGCTGTTTACTTCAGCTTTCTTTTATGGCCCCAATTATTGCTCTCAAATAAGGTTTGACCTCTTTCCAGGAGGCTACTTAACTCCCGTGTGAACTGGTGGAAACAGAGACGCCTGGGACAGCTTTGCTTAACTGCACTCATGGACGTGACTTCACTTAGTGTCAAGTTGGGAAAGGCAGAGATACTTTGAGATTTAAAACAAAATAGAATATTCCACTGAAAAAGTGCTTTGACTTTCCGTCAAGTTGATGGGTTGAACAGAGCAAATCTTCTTCTATTCCAAACACAAAGAATTTCTGGGTGAAATACGTTTAAATATGTTCAAAGGCTCAAGAATCAAAGGTGGAAACCCTGGCGGTGAGCTGAGCCCTGGATAACGGCCCTAGATTCAGGACTTTTAATATTGTGTGGGGTTTGAAAACGAAATCTGCAGCGTTCACACTAAGCTGAGAGCAGAACCTGAGCCCCCAGGGGAAACCAGGACCTGGGAGATTGCTGCTCGACCCTGAGTAGGGACTGTCTGCGCACTGGCAGACTGCCCTTCTCTCTGACTACCCTTGGTCAGTTATGGCTGTAAACAGAACAATCTCTGAGCAGGTTGTCAGGCCTCTGGAACATCTAGTGATGGAATTCAGAGATACCCTCCCCCAGAGATTCAGCACCAGACCCACAATAGGGCTTGGGCAAAAGCCATCAATAAACTGCTACCCAGCGAAGTCTCCAAGATTCAGAGGAAGCACACTCATGGAGGACCTGTGACGTGAAGTGGGGTCGAACAGAAGACTGACAGTATTTGATAGAGTTTGTTTCATGAAAATTGGTCTGTAACCCATGTTTACTGGCTCCAAATTAGAGAATGCATGTCCAAGGGAGAAGCCATAGTAGGTGGATATGAGTGCAACTTAAATAAGTATATTTAAAAACAAAGCCATAAAGGAGAAATTAGTGAGTGTCATGTAAGAATAAAAGAGGTTGTGAAACTGAACAAGTAGATATGAAAAATAACCTAACATACAGTAATTTTATGGGGATGTAAACTCGTGTAGCCACTATGGAGAACAGTGTGAAGGTTCCTTAAAAACTGAAAATAGAGTTGCCATATGATCCAGCAATCCCACTCCTGGGCACATATCCAGAGAAAGCTCTAACTTGAAAGGACACATCCACTCCTATATTCACAGCGCACTATTTACAACAGCCAAGATAAGAAAGCAACCAAGTGTCTGTTGACAGATGAATGGATTAAGAAGATACACAATAGAATACTCCTGAGTCATAAAAAGAATGAAATAATGCCATTTGCAGCAACATGGATGGATATAGAGATTATCATACTAAGTGAAGCAAGTCAAAGTTAAATACTATACAATATCACTTATATGTGGAATCTATGAACTTACCTACAAAACAGAAACAGACTCATAGACGTAGAGAACAAGCTTATGATTACCAAAGGGGAAGGGGAAGGGATAATTTAGGAATTTGGGATTAACAGATCTAAATTCCCAGGTGGTGCTAGTGGTAAAGAATACACCTGCCAATACAAGAGATACAGGAGACCCAGGTTTGATCCCTGGGTTGGGAAGATCCCCTGGAGAAGGAAGCGGCAAACCTCTCCAGTATTCTTGCCTGGGAAATCCCATGGACAGACAGGCCTGGTGGGCTACAGTCCATGATGTTCCAGAGAGTCGGACATGACTGAGCATGTATGAATAAATAAATAAATAAACAAAGAAATAAATAAGTAAAATAGATAACCAACAAGGCCCTACTGCATAGCACAAGGAACTGTATTCAATACCTTGTAATAATCTTTAATAGAAAAGAATCTGAACAAGAAAAAATATATATGCATATATATTTGAATCATTTTGGTATAAACCTGAAATGCTGCATATCAGCCATATTTCAGTGAAAACTTAAAAAAAAAGTCAGATGGGTTAAATGATACATTAAACAAAACTATAGGAAGAATCAGTGAAATGGAACACAGATTAAATCTTTTAGAAATCAGCATGGATAAATAATGAGATAAAAATGGAAAAGATAGGAGATAAGAAAGACAACATGAGAGGGTCCAGTATAGACTAACTGGAGTTGTATGAAGTTGTGGAGAGGATGGTATGGATGAGATGTCTCCAGAAGTGAAGGAATCATAGGTTGAAAAGTTAGAATAGAATAACGTATTTTTACATAGATGAAACGTTGTAATGGAACTGCAATATGTAAAGAGAAAATCTACTCCCCCCCCCAGAAAGATACCAGAGTACCAATAAAAGAAGAGCAGTATAATTACTGCAGCCTTTTCATCAGGAACAAAAGAAGACAGAGGACAACATAGCAAAGTCTTTACAGTCCAAGAAAAATATTGTGAACTTAGAACTTTTGCCTAGATGCATGAGTTTTTAAGAATGAGGGCAAATAAAAGACATTTCAGTTTACAAAGACTGACTGTGAAGGTTGTAAACGTTACTAAAGACTCTTTCAACAAGATGCATTAAGGGTACATATAGTGTACTTAAGAAAGAATCATGAATTTATAAGGAAGGAGTGGATTCAAGAAGTAAGGTGAGAGAAAAGATATGCAGGACATGGTAGTGTATTTAAATACATATTCATTGCAAAATGAAATAATAGTGATGGCAACAGAGTGAAACAATTTGGATGCATGTGAGTTCACAAACCATGTAGAAACAAGCAACAGAATCTGAGTCATATGAATTGATGATTAGGAGTGTGGAAAGTTTGGAGGGAAATTATTACTAATCTTTGTCCTGTCTGGGAATACAAGAGAGATTATCTATCTATCTATTATTTTCTCTTATCTTTATTATTTTCTTCCTTCTGCTGACTTTGAGCTTTGTTCATTCTCTTTCTAATTCTTTTAGGTGGTAGGTTTCATTGTTTGAGACTTTTCTTGTTTTGTAAGGAAAGCCTGTATCAACATCAACTTCTGTCTTAGAACTGCATTTCTCACATTCTGTAGATTTTGGAAAGTTGTGTTTCCATTCTCATTTATCTTGAGGTATTTTCTGATTTCCTCTTTGATTTCATTAATTATCCACTTTGTTTTTTAGTAGCATGTTGTATATTTTCCATATGTTCATTCTTTTCCTGTTTTTCTTTGCATGGTTGACTTCTAGCTTTATACTTTTGTAGTAAAAACAAAAGAAGATAATTTCCATCCCCTTAAATTTGTTGAGGGTTATTTAATGGTCTAGTATGTGATCAATCCTGGAGGGCATTCTGTCTGTGCTTGGAAAGAATCTGCTTTTGCTGTTTTTGGATGTAAAGTTCTGTAGACATATATTATCCAACTGTTCTATTGTGTCATTTAAGGCCACTATTGCCTTACTGACTTTCAATTTGGATGATCTGTGATTTCAGTGGGGTATTAAAGTCCCCTAGTGTTATTGTCTTATTGTCAAGTTCTCTATTTATGTCTGTTAGTATTTCCTTTATGTATTTAGGTGTTCCTCTATGGGGTGTATATGTGTTAGTGAGTAATGAGTGTAATATTCTCGTATTATATTGATCTCTTTCTCCATATGTAATGCTCTTCTTTGTCTTTCTTTATGGCCTTTGTTTTAAAGCCCATTTTGTCTGAAATGAGTATTGTTACTCCTGCTTTCTTATTGTTTCCATTTGCATTAAATATCTTTTTTCATCCTCTTACTTTCAGTCTTCGTGCCTCTTTAGCTCCAAAGTCAGCCTTTGGTAGGCAGCATTAATAACTATTAATGCATTATTATTAATAATTGTCACATGTCTTTATAATATACAGTATGCAATCGTATACCTGTATAGTGTATCCATTTTCTTGAGGACCTTTTATATCAGTTGGGAGGAATATATTTTCATTGTGTACATAAAGAATTTGGAGCTACAGATACAATAATGAAATATAAACCCATTCCTTGGTTGGCACATTTTGAACTTGGTTTGTAAATTTCTTGTTTAAAATTTAGCATGTATTTTTCCACAACAAAAATGTTAGAAAAGCTGTTGGGTTCCCAAGCTAACTCAAAGGCGCTAATTAAATTGTCAAGTTTTGGGGACTAAAGACTCATTAAACCAGACTAGAATGGACTATAGAACTGAAAGTACTAACAGACTGAATTACTGTTCACAACGGTGTTTTAAATTACTGCGGGTACCAGAAATTCATTTCTACTGACACATCTTCCTTCTTATTGGTCCCTGATGAAACTCAGAGAAGACCCTTTGGGGTGGATTTTCTTACTTTGAAAGGAAATAGCAAGACATTCTCAGTGTGGCAGAGAGCTGGAACTCTGGCCCCAGGGCTAAGAACGAAGTACATCTCACGGTCCACATGGTAATTTCTCATAACGGGAGTGACCAAGTGGAATAAAGCTGTTGCGGGAATGGTGAAATAGGAAACACCAAAAGAAATAAAAAGCAGTGAAGTGGCTTAAAATATGAAGTATGAGCAGTAAAAGATATGGAGGGAGTATCTGGAAGCAACCACTCATTCCCTTATGCAGTGGTAGAAGCTGAAATAGAAAAGCTGCAGTCACACAGAGTAATAAGAGCTCAGCTGGTAAAGAATCTGCTTGCAATGCAGGAGACCCCGGTTGGATTCCTGGGTTGGGAAGATCCGCTGGAGCAGGGTGTGTGCCCTAGAGTTTCCTAGTCTGTTCAATAGAATATCGTAATCACATCACCATTTCTATTTTAGAATGCACAACTTGTAGGGTCATTAAATCTTACTAAATCAGTTTAAGACTCTTGGGAGTTGTAATTGTCAGTTTTTATGCACTGTGTATAGTCTTATTAAACCATAGGCTTCTATAATTGTATTTGAGATGCTTTCTTCCAGAGCACACACAAATAATTACCAATACCAAGGTGCTCAGAGACTCCACTTCTTTTATGTTTAGGTCTTATAGGACCAAACATATGGCTGATTTAACCCTCCAGCGAAGTAATGAAGTGAATTAATTTCTGGATGATTAGCAACTTTTTATGGTGACTATACTGGCTTAATAATACAAGAAGCCATATGTCTATGAGCTTTTGCATGGTTATAGATTAAGGAAACAGGGGAAAGCAAATGCTTTGTTATGAGACCAGAATGTAGAGTTTATATTATCTTCATTCTACTCCAAGCAAGAGATGACTGGCGTTTGAATAACTCAGCTAATCAGCTTAGGTAATAAATGTCGTGAGTATTTATTTTGCATCTCATTCTTCCCAAACAGAAGTAAACAGCGACACTGCACCATTTTATAATTGTCCACAAGAGCCTGAGAATCTGATAAAAATGAAAATGAATTACTGAATTGAATAACAACATAATTTTCTATTTTCAGCTGACAGGTGGGGAAGACAGTGAGGTAAATTTTCTCTCAAGTTTCTAGAATTGTAAATGTTTTATTGACTCTTGACAAAGCCTGTTGTTACAGACCTTCCATCCTTCTGCTGTGCTGGCTACTTGCTTATTTACTTGCTTATTTATATGTTTTGCTGTGTGTATATTTCTTGTTTAATCTCATGAGCAGATGGGGAGTTGATTATAATTTAGTAATATCTAAGATCTTGAAACAGAATGGAGTCACTGGTGTTATATCTTTTCTTTCTTCTTTTTCCATTTTTTTTTTAAAATTGAGGTATAATTAACATCTAATGTTATGTAGCTTTAAAGTACAATGCACTGAGTTGATTTAATTATATACTGCAATATGACTGTCCTCTTAGTGTGAACTGACACCTCTATGAGATCACGTAACTGTTAATTCTTTGTTGTGCTGAGAACAGTTAATAGGTAGTCTTTTAGCAACTTTGAATCTATAATACAGTGTGGCTGCCTGTAGTCACTATGCTGTGTTTTAGCTCTTGGGGGCTTATTTTCAAGAAACTTGCAACTAATAGATAATTAAGTCCCATTTGTTTATCAAATACTACTTCTAGTTCTTTTTAAAAATATTCTTTCTCCTAAACATTCTTATTTTGACATTTTTTGTGAGATAGACATTTGAAGGGAAACAGTAATTTAGTCAATGCTAAATACAGAATCTGCCTTCTGTTAACCTAAAGAATTTTCTTAGAGTTTCTTCTATATTTGAGTTCCTTTCTTGTTTAATGGGGCTCTAATTGAGCTAAAGCTTTAGAGGAGGCAAATTCTTCTGGTACGGATGGAAGGGTGTGTGTTTGTGTCAGAGATGTGTCTCTAACTGGAGCATTGATCTGTGTGTGTCCTGTCACACCCATGATGAAAGATTTATTTTTTATCTGTTAAATTGCCACCACATTTCTTTGTGACATATTGAATATTATATATATATATTTTGGGTTAAAATTTAGACTGTGGTCTAAGTTAGAATTAGATACACATTTTGGTCGGGGTAGGAATGCATACAATCAGGACAAGAAATATCTCCACCCACCCATCTCGCACTATGGGCTTTTTACTAATCACCACAGCCAATGACTCGTCTAGATGTAACACTATCCTGATTTTCATGGTTATCTTTCCTTGCTTTTGCTTTTTTGAAAAAAATTATTTATTTATTCATTTTATTTTTGGCTGTGCAGGGTCTTTGTTGTTGCATGGGCTTTCTATAATAGCTGCAGAGAACAGGGGCTACTCTTTATTATGGTGTACGGGCTTCTCATTGTGGTGACTTCTCTTGTTGTGGAGCACAGGCTCTGGGGCACATGAGCTTCAGGAGTTGTGGCTTGCAGGCTCTTTAGCACAGGCTCAGTATTGTGGCTCATGAGTTTAGCTGCTCCGCAACATGTGGGATCTTCCTGGACCAGGGATTAAACCTGAGTCTCCTGCATCGACAGGCGGATTCTTTACCACTGAGCCATCAGGGAAGTCCTTGCTTTTGCTTTTAACTGGATGAGCTATATATAAACCTTAAACAGTTTATTTTGGAGTTTTCTATAAGTAGATTCATGCGAGATGTTTCTTATGTATCTTGCTCCTTTTAATCGAAGTTTTATTTGCAAGTTTCATCTATTATTGCATAATTGTATTGCATGTAGCTGCGGCTCATTAACTTGTACTATTAGATAGAGTCCTATTCTGTGCCTTTACTGCAGCTCAGCGGTGCTTTTGTGGGTGGGCATGGCCTTGTTTCCAGCTTTTGGCCTTTGTGAGCCCTGCAGCTGTGGACATTCCTGCTCAGCACTGGCCCTGGCTCCTCTCAGGTTGAAGAGTTGACTCCTGTGCATGTGTGCCCAGTCAGTTGTGTCCAACTTTCTGCGACCCCGTGGACTGTAGGTTGACAGGCTCCTCTATCCATGGGATTTCTCAGGCAAGAATATTGGAGTGGGTTGCCATTTCCTTCTCCAGGGAATTTTCCTGACTCAGGGACAGAACTCAGATCTCTTGTGTCTCCTGCACTGCAGGCAAGTTCTTTACCATTTGAGCCACAAGGGGAAGCCCTTGGCTCCAGTGACAACCACAAATTTAAACCTTTGTTTTCCCTCAGAGTTTTACCTTCAGTGTCTGCATCTCCAAAATAATATCGCACTACATTTTGAATGTATTTCAGCTCTATCAGTGATGTGATACTGTGTGTTTACCTCCGCTGCTTCTGTCTTCCTCTCACCTTTGTGTTTGGAGGGTCCTCTACGGTTTGTGCAGCTGCAGCTGGTTTCTTTTCACTCAAATAAACTCTTCTGTGCAGATCCCATTGTTATGACTACATCACAATTTTATTCTCCTGTCCAGGGGCATCTGAATTATTTGCAGTGTAATTTTACAAATAATTTTATTATGAACACTCCTGTACATGAAAACGTTGGCACCTGGGCATGGGTCCCTTACCATATAACTAAGAGAGTGACAGTTTCATATAATGATCTGCTTTGGGCTTTCTTGGTGGCTCAGAAGGCAAAGAATCTGCCTGCAATGCAGGAGACCCAGGTTCAGCCTCTGGGTTGGGAAGATCCCCTGGAGAAGGGAATGGCAACCCACTCCAATATTCTTGCCTGGAGAATTCCATAGACAGAGGAACCTGGGATACAGTCCATGGGATTGAAAAGAGTTAGACCCGACTGAGTGACTAACACTCTGGCATCAGCACAGGGTGAGTGTTTTCATTCCTCAGTATCCTTGCTAATCCAGGTAGGAATAAAGTTGTATGTTATGTTGTTTTAATTTCTGTTTCCTATTAATAAAGTCAAGCACCTTTTTACATGTTTTTCTCTACTGATGGATCCTGTACTGTGAAGCGCCTGTTGATGGATTTTTTTTTCCATTTTTTCTATTGAATTTCTTCTTTCTTTCCTGATATTTAGAAGTTCTTTTTATTTTTATTGGAGCATAGTTGCTTTACAATGTTATGTTAGTTTCTGCTGTACAGCAAAGTGAATCAGCCACATGTATACACATGTCCCCTCCCCTCCCTACATCCCACCCACCCGCATCTCACCCTGAAAGTCATCACAGAGCATCAAGCTGAGCTCCCTCTGCCATATAGCAGCTTCCCACTAGCTATCTATTTCACACATGTAGTGTATATATGTCGTCTATGTCAACGCTACTCAGTTCATGCCACCCTCCCCTTCCCCCTCCACTCCGTGTTACACGTCAGTTCTCTTTGTCTGCATCTCTTTTCCCATCCTGAAAATACGTTCGTCTGTTTAAGAACATTATGCTATATCGTCTTCTAAAATTTGACACATTTGCTTTACATGATTAATCTTTGCTCCACATGGAACTGATTTTTGTAATTGCTGTGAGATTTGAACCCAGTTTTATTTTTTCTCACGTCTTACAACCATACCCGCTCTCCTAATTGATCCTTTTTCTCCAGTGACCTGCCTTTTATTTCTCTAGTTTCTAGATCCAGGCAAGCTTGTTTCCATTGTCTGCTGTGTGGTGCTGATCCGTTGTTCTGTTTCTAGACTGGCATGACACTGCTTTAACTGTCACTTTAATAAATCTCAATATTTGGCAAGTTCTCTGCCCTTGTTCTCTCTTTCGGTCTGAGGGAGGATACAGCGTATTTTGCAGCTTATTACAACTGCTAGGATTCAGCTGAGGAATTGCATAGGAACCCCTGTGTGCCCCATCTTTCAGCGTGGACACACCTGGCAGCAATTTGGGGTGATTGGTACTGACTTGTACTGATGTAACCTCCTGAGAGGATGGTGTTCTGTGATCTGCCAGCCTCCATCATTGCCCCATCCATGTGGCAGGCAAGATCTTAGTTCCCTGACCAGGGATTGAACCTGTGTCTCCTGCAAGGGATGCTTGGAGTCTTAACCACCAGGGACCAGCGAAGTCCCAAAACTAAGGTTTAAAAAAAGCAAACCAGTCATAGAAAAGTAAAATAATGAGGCCTCAAAAGCACGCATTTTATACACCCTTGAATTTGGGGTGCCCCGTGTGGAGTGTGTGTCAATTTTCCTGCATTTCAAAGAGCTTGTGGAAACTGTTGAGTTTATTATTACAATAAATAATTGTTTTTTTATTTTGTTTGAGTTTGAGTTTTGAGTTTATTTTTATTCAAGTTTGTATTTATAAAAAAACAGTAATTGAGTTTTGTTTCTTTTTTATATCAATACATTAATAAGGATAACCACTCTCAAAACAATTAATAGGTTGAAATTGCTCACATTAATGGAAGCTATTAAGTGTTCTGAGTAATTAACTGTCATACACACACACATATATATATATACAGTAATTCTGCTTGCAATGCAAGTCACTATTATCTGACAATTTAATTTTGCACTTCAATCTTTCAAAAGTATGACCACTTAAAATTGCTGTTTATTAAATAACAAATTAGAAAAAACACATAAATGTGTCATTTGATATGTCAAATGTGTTTTATGATTACTTATTGACTATATAAAAGGCAGAGGAACCAGAGATCAAATTGCCAACATCATCGGAAAAGCAAAAGAGTTCTAGAAAAGCACCTACTTCTGCTTTATTGACTTTGCCAAAGCCTTTGTGTGGATCACAACAAACTGTGGAAAATTCTTAAAGAGATGGGAATACCAGACCACCTGATCTGCCTCTTGTGAAACCTGTATGCAGGTCAGGAAGTAACAGTTAAAACCAGACATGGAACAACAGACTAGTTCCAAATAGGAAAAGGAGTATGTCAAGGCTGTGTATTGTCACCCTGCTTATTTAACTTATATGCAGAATACATCATGAGAAATGCTGGACTGGATGGAGCACAGCTGGAATCAAGATTGCTTGGAGAAATATCAGCTACCTCAGACATGCAGATGACACCGCCCTTGTGGCAGAAAGCGAAGAACTACAGAGTCTCTTGATGAAAGTGAAAGAGGAAAGTGAAAAGGCTGACTTAAAACTCAACATTCAGAAAACTAAGATCATGGCATCTGGTCCCACCACTTCATGGCAAATATGTGGGGAAATAGTAGAAACAGTGACAGACTTTATCTTTTTGGGCTCCAAAATCACTGCAGATGGTGAGTGCAGCCATGAAATTAAAAGATGCTTACTCCTTGGAAGAAAAGTTATGACCAACCTAGACAGCATATTAAAAAGCAGAGACATTACTTTGCCAACAAAGGTCTGTCTAGTCAAAGCTATGGTTTTTCTAGTAGTCATTTATGAATGTGAGAGTTGGACTACAAAGAAAGTTGAGCACTGAAGAACTGATGCTTTTGAACTGTGGTGTTGGACAGGACTCTTGAGAGTCCCTTGGACAGCAAGGGGATCCAACCAGTTTATCCTCAAGGAAATCAGTCCTGAGTATTCATTGGAAGGACTGATGTTGAAGCTGAAACTCCAATACTTTGGCCACCTGATTCGAAGAACTGACTCATTTGAAAAGACCCTGATGCTGGGAAAGATTGAAGATGAAGGAGAAAGGGAGAACAGAGAATGAGATGGCTGGATGGCATCACTGACTCAATGGACATGAGTCTGAGTAAATTCCAGGAGTTGGTGATAGACAGGGAAGCCTGGCGTGCTGCAGTCCATGGGGTCGCAAAGAGTCAGACAAGACTGAGCAACTGAACTGAACTGATTGAAGGGGATTTACTAGAACAAAGTTTCCCAGAACCAAATAGAGCAAAGAGCTTGTACCAATATGCATTAAATATATTTTGTGCAACTTTTCTAACTTCTTTCAATTTAGTAAATAATTGTTGAGGACACACTCATGGACTTTGTCTGGATCTGTGCTCAGAAAGCTTTTTTAAGGAGGCTCCACACCAGTGATATTTAATAAAATTTCCCATGATGAACATCTTTCTCACCTGTGATGTCCAACACAGTAGTTACATGTTGCTAGAGAACGTTGAAATGTGACCTGCTATGACTCAGATACTGGATTTAAAATTTTTATTTAATTTTAATTCATCTATACTTAATTTTTGAAAGTTATACATGACCACGGCTGCCATACTGGTAGCAAAGAGTCCGGCACAACTGAGCGGAAGAAACAAAAACCAAAACCCCAAAGGGCATTTCTGGTCAATTCAGGCTAACTGGAAGAGCTGAGAAAGACATTTCAAACTCTCTGCCATTTCATTCTGCCTGACAGCGTAGTTCAAAGTGGCCCAGTGAAGTGGGCCGACAGACCTGGTGCCTGAGATGAAAGCACCTGAATAAAAGACCAACATTTACATGCATTCCAGCTCTCATGCCCAGATATCAAAGCAAATTAGGGACACTTATGGAATCATTTCATGGCAATGGGGAATGAAGATGGTGGGTTTTGACTACAGAGGAACATCAAGAAACTACCTTTTATATACAGGTTTGCAAATGCAGGGTGATCTCTGTTGCCAGTGACTCTTGCCTGTTTGTGCTGTTATTCACAGTGTTTCAACCTGAGTTTTGAAAATTGCATCTGTATGACCTTAGGCAAGAGCATCTGGGGCCTTGGTGAGGGTTTTTGAAGCTTTTATTTTTGATTTTTTCAACTATATACAAAAGTACCCTAGCTTCCTAAGCAGAATACTGTGACCTCACAAAGAATAAGCAATAATCCTTCAATATCACAGTGTATCCAGTCTGTTTTCACATTTCCCTAATGGAATTTTAAAATTTTGTTTAAATCAAAATCCAAATGAGATCCCTGTTTTGATTTCTTGAGTTTCTTTTATTGTCCCCTATATTAATTTTCTATAATTTTTTTTTGATGTGGACCATTTTTAAAGCCTTTTTATTGAATTTGTTACAATAGTTCTTCTGTTTTATGTCTTCGGTTTTTGGCCCCGAGGCATGTGGGATCTTGGCTCCTCGACCAAGTATCAAACCATACTCCCTGCATTGGAAGGTGAAATGTTAACCACTGGACCACTAGGGAAGTCCCCCTTACCTTAATTCTTCTGTTGAAGAAAGTGAGTAATTTGTAGAGTTAGCCACAGTCTGGATTTCATTTATTTCAACCTGATAGAATTTTTAACACATTCCTCTGTTCTCTGTAGCTCTTATAAATTGGTGAAAAAAAAGTGAAGTTGCACAGTTGTATCCAACTCTTTGTGACCCAGTAGACTGTAGCCTACCAGGAATTTTTCAGGCAAGAGTACTGGAGTGGGTTGCCATTTCCTTCTTTATAAATTGGTAGATCTAAATGTTCGATCAGATTCAGACTTGATTTTTTTTTCCTTTCTTTTCTTTTTCCTTTTTATGGACTGTTGTAGCTGCACAGTTGCTCTATTGTATCTGACTCTTTGTGACCCCACGGACTGCAGCAAGCCAGGCTTCTCTATCCTTCATCATCTCTTGGAGTTTTTTGGACTAGACCACTTTTATCCATCAAGAAGCTTCTTTTATTGGTGATGTTTATCAGCCACTGATGATCTATGTTTAGATTTAATCATTCATTAATTCATTAGTATTGCAAAAAGTGGCTGTTCTGATTCAATCATACTTCATTCACTTAAAACTGGGAAAATTCAAGAAAGAAACTTACCCACATTAACTATTGTGTTATTCTGGTGCAAGAATTTTATTGGAACTGTTGTTGTTCAGTCCCTAAGTTGTGTCTGACTCTTTGTGACTCCATGGACTGCAGCACTCCAAGGTTCCCTATCCTTCACCATCTCCACCTCCTGGAGTTTGTTCAAACTCATGCCTGTGGAGTGAGCTGGCTCCCTAACACATAGCCAAGGTTCATGAGCTAAGACCTTTTCCTTTTTTAAACATATTATAAATGTCTAGATATTTACTATTTCAATCCATTGCAGTCGATAATGTTTGTTGATGTTTAAATCATTCTGTTTTCAGCCAGCAGAAGCCTATTCAAGTTAGTTCCTGAGTCCATTTGACAAGACCCTGATGGTCTTGACAGCTTCCTTGTTTCTGGTGGGATAAGATGTTCCAGGTTTATCTTTTACATTGGAACCAGCCATTTCTCAAGGAGCCCTACTTAATTTGAAGGCTGTAATCTGAGAAGTCATACTCCTAGCATGGTCTTTGTTTCTAGGCCTTTTCAGAGTATAGAATTAGGAAATATTTTTTGATGGGGAATATAGTCAATTTGTCTTTTTTTTTTTTTAATGGGAAGATAATTGCTTTACAATGTTGTGTTGGTTTCTGTTGTACAGTTATGAGAATCAGTCATAACTATACTATCCCTCTTGAGCCTCCCTCCCACCTCTGTATTTTTTTAAAAGATAAGTCACAAGTTTACCCTCATATTTCCAACTCACACTGTCCACTATCGGGCTTTTCCTCTCTCATTAATCTTGCTTCCTTCAGCTGTGCTGAAAAATCTCAGCTCACAACCCAAATACTTATCTGATTTATCTTTCAAAACTCAGGACAAGACTGCCACTACCACCATCATGAAAATGTTTTTAGAATTTTTTAGGCTTTTCCTTTTTGTCCTTTAGGAACATCCTCCTATGGATGTATAGTTAAATTTTTGTGTTTTAAAGCTTAGTGTGATTCCTCTTTGAGTCATTATAATACCAACTAGATGTGCCAGTTTATTTGTTTTATTTGTTTTTTATTTTTAGGGATGGCTTTTGAAAATAGATTTAAATTCATTTAGTAAATAATATAAAATAATGACATCATCCCAAAGTCAAATATATTTTTAAAATCAGCTGATATCTGGAAATTCTACCTTATTTTTTCTGTCAATAGATAATCTTGGGTGGGTAATAAGCTTTAAAAAGCCAATAAAGAGTAGTTATGAATCCACTTTTTAAGTAAAGCATTCCACCAGGTTTTACCAAGTGACCCCTTAACATGGTTAGAATCACTTCATTTGGAAATAAAATATAGAAGCTGATGGCAGGTCATTAGAAAAGGGTATTTTTGGGGATGCTTTCTGTTTTCTTTTTAAAGTAATGTGCTAGTTTAAAAGAAGAAAACAAAGATCATTCATACTTTCATCACTTAGAAACTGCCAGTGCTAAAATTTAGTTTATTTTCTTCTAGCCTTCTTTTCTCTCCAACTGATTTTTTTAATTGGAATTGCAAATTGCATTATGATTTTGTATTTTGCCTTTTTGTTTGTGTTTGAAATTACATCTTGAGCAATTATCCATGTCTTTTTACATTTGTCTTTTAAATATATATATATATATATGGGGCTTCCCTGATGGCTCAGAGGTTAAAGCGTCTGCCTGGAATGTGGGAGACCCGGGTTCGATCCCTGGGTTGGGAAGATCCCCTGGAGAAGGAAATGGCAACCCACTCCAGTACTCTTGCCTGGAGAATCCCATGGAGGGAGGAGCCTGGTAGGCTAGAATCCACTTTTTAAGCAAAGCATTCCACCAGGTTTTACCAAGTGACCCCTTAACATGGTTAGAATCACTTCATTTGGAAATAAAATATAGAAGCTGATGGCAGGTCATCAAAAAGGGTATTTTGGGGATGCTATCTGTTTTATTTTTAAAGTAACTTGTGCTAGTTTTAAAATCGGGAAGTTAAAATCAATAAAGAAGAAAATAAAGATCATTCATACTTTCATCACTTAGAAATTGCCAGTGCTAAAATTTAGTTTATTTTCTTCTAGCCTTCTTTTCTCTCCAACTGATTTTTTTTATTGGAATTGCAAATTGCATAATGATTTTGTATTTTGCCTTTTTGTTTGTGTTTGAAATTACATCTTGAGCAATTATCCATGTCTTTTTACATTTGTCTTTAAAAAATATATATATATATAATTTTTTATGTGGGCCACTTTTTTTTCAGTCTTTACTGAATTTTATTATAATAATAGTGCTTCTGCTTTTTGTTTTGTTGGGTGTTGCACGACACTTGAGGTCTTAGTTCCCAGACCAGGCATTGAACTCACACCTCTTAAACTGGAAACTAAAATCTTAACCACTGGACCCCCAGAGAAATCCCTAGATTTGTTTTTAAAGACAGCAAAGTAGTCTATTATTTCCATTCATCTATTCAACACATATTTATGGAACTACATAAATATGCATAATAGGCACTAAGAAACCAGCAGGAAATGAAACAAAGCAACCCTGGACCTCATGGAGCTTACATGTCACACACACACATATAGACACACAGAGACAGACACACAGACACACACATCACTCAATCTACCCTGAGGTTTGCCTACTTAAATTATATGTGATTACCTGCTGTTATAAATATTGTTCTGAGACGCTTCCCAACACATATATCTTTGTACTTGCCAGGATCGGTTCTGGAAATGGAATTATGTGTATAAAACATCATGATATAGGTATTGATTTCTAATATGCTCTACCTAAGAATCTGTCAAATCTCTGATGGTGAATCTCTAAAATACTTTTGTCTCTGCTGTGTTGTGAGGGTTGATGACCTGACTTCTCTGATCCTTTTCTCTGTGGTCCATCCTCTTCTGTGCAGGGATGGAGATTCAGATGGGGAGGGACTGGACTGCAGTTTGGGGAAAACCAGTGGAGTTGTAGTGACTCTCAAGGTGCTAGCAGAAGAGTAAGGAGGGAGATGGTTGAGTGCAGGACCTCCAGCTGGTGATCAGACTGATGAGATATAGGCCCTGGACTTCACATGTCTGTCTTCATCAAGTCTTTTATGTGAGAAACAATTGCTTAATTGTTGTGGATTTTAATAAATGAATGTTGTTAAGATGTGTGTTTTGTTTCTTCTATTAAATCTGTTTATAAAGAATGAATATGTACTTGCTTCTATCTATGAATGTCCTTCCCTGGTGGCTCAGATGGTAAAGAAAGTAAAAGTGAAAGCTGCTCAGATGTGTCCAACTCTATACAGTCCATGGAATTCTGCAGGCCAGAATACTGGAGTGGGTAATCTTTCCCTTCTTCAGGGGATCTTCCCAACCCAGAGATCAAGCCAGGTCTCCTGCACTGCAGGTGGGTTCTTTACCAGCTGAGCTACCAGGGAAGCGCATTCCTTAAGGTGCCCCTGGGAACTTGTGGGCATTTTTTTGTTACCTTGATGGTTTGGGGCACATACCTATGGAGTTGCTGGGGCCAGGGATACTGGGTGGGGATGGGGCCAGGGAGTTGGATGTCAGAGTTTGCCTCCATAGTTTCTTAAAAAGCAAAAGGCATGGTAAAGAATTTGCCTGCAATTTAGGAGACTCAGGTTTAATCCCTGGGTCAGGAAGAGCCCTTGGAGAAGGAAATGGCTACCCACTCCAGTATACTTCCTGGAAAATTTCATGGACAGAGGAGCCTGGTGGGCTACAGTTCATGGGGTTGCAAAGAGTCAGATACGACTGAGTGACTATCACTTTCACATGTGTAAGAAAGAAGAAACACAAGAACTACAAACAAGCAAGAAACCCAAGAAAAAGATGGTACTGTTCCCTCAAACAGGAAGGAGTAGCTGACTTGTGATCACTTGCAAACAGGTGGCTCTGTGTTCAGAAAGACAAATTCTTTCAGCACCTGAGGAAGAGAGTCCTCCTTCCACCAGGAAAGAACCCTCTCTGTGATCCTCAGTCCAGTTCAGTTCACTTCAGTGGCTCAGTCATGTCTGACTCTTTGAGACCCCATGGACTGCAGCACTCCAGGCTTCCCTGTCCATCACCAACTTTCGGAGCTTGCTCAAACTCACGTCTATCGAGTTGGTGATGCCATCCAACCATCTCATCCTCTGTCGTCCCCTTCTCTGCCTGCCTTCAATCTTTCCCAGCATCAGGGTCTTTTCAAATGATTCAGTTTTTTGAATTAGGTGGCCAAAGTATTGGAGTTTCAGCTTCAGCATCAGTCATTCCAATGAATATTCAGGACTGATTTCATTTAGGATGAACTGGTTGGATCTCCTTGCTGTCCAAGGGACTCTCAAGAGTCTTCTCCAACACCACAGTTCAAAAGCATCAATTCTCTGTGGTCCTACTAACAGTAATAAAATACTGATGAGAAATACGTGTTTGTTTTGTTTTAGTAATTTGTTTTGTTTTAGTAATTTGTGCAGACTATGGATAGCGATGGGTTTCCCAAGTGGCTCAGTGGTAAAGAATCTGACTGCCAGTGCAAAAGACAAAGGAGACCTGAGTTTGATCCCTGGGTTGGGAAGATCCCCTGGAGGAGGAAATAGCAACACACTCCAGTATTCTTGCCTGGAGAATCCCATGGACAGAGGAACCTGGCGGGCTACAATCCAGGAGGTCGCAAAGATTCAGGCATGACCGAACACCCCCCCTGCCCCCCCCCCCCCCACAGATAGCAATGTGTCCTAAAGACTGACTCTGGACTGTGTAAGACAGGCCAAGAAATATTTTAGAAGTAGAGTAGTAAAAGGTACAAACCTCCAGCTATAAATTCAGTACGTCATTAGGGTGTAATGCACACATAGCGAACATGATCAATAATGTGATAATGACGTTGTATGGTGGTGGCGAGTAACTGGTCTTATTGCCATGATCATTTCATAAAGTTTGAAAGTATAAAATCACCACGTCAGACATCTGAAACTAATATAATAATTTTTAAAAGAATAAAAAAGGGACTTCTCTGCTATTCCAGTGGTTAAGACTTTACCTTTCAAGGCACAGGATGTGGGGTTGATCCTTGGTTGGGGAGCTAAGAGCCCACATGCCTTGAGGCCAAAAACCAAAAACATAAAATCAGAAACAATATTATAATAAATTCAATAAAGACTTTAAAAATGATCCACATCAGAAAAAATTTAAATATAAAGAATATAAATAAATTTAAAAAGCATCTTTGTATTAGCTTCCTATGGCTGCTGTAACAAACTCAGCACACACTTGGTGTGAAGCAGCAGACACAGGTCCTCTGCAGTGCTCTCGAGCAGAAGCCTGAAATCTGGGTGTAGGTGGGCCCTGGTCCCTCTGAGGGTGCCTGGGAAGACTCTAGTTTCACTTCTGGAGGCTCCGGGTGACCCTTGGCTGTGGCCACATCACTCCAGTCTCTGCCTCTGTGGTCACATTGCCTCCCCCTCTCCTCTGTGTCAAGTATCCTCTGAGCGATGCTTATAAGACACTTGTTTTCGAATTTAGCCCCCCTCCCCTAGAATAATCCAGGATGGTCCCTTCATTTCGAGATCCTTAACTGAAAAGGGTCTGAAAACACTCCCTTTCCAAATAAGGTCCGGCTCTCAGGTTCCAGGAGAGGGGTGTGGACATACCTTTTGGGTACCACTGATCCACCTACCACAAGGAGGAATGTGGCTAGTGTTGATAAAAAAGCAAAACAGAAAACAAAAAACACCTAAAACCTAGGGAGAAAGTCTAGGATTAAAAGTCCCATTGACGAGCCCCTCCTCATGTCCCTGCTCTCCGAGAGGTGTAAACTTTCATTTACAAAAGATGAGTAGGTTCTGGAGATTAGTGTACAGTATTGTGCCCAGAGTCATCAGTTCTGTACTGTATACTTAACATTTTGTCACGAAGGTAATGCACGAATGTGTGCGCGCTCAGTTGTTCAGTTGTATCGACACTTTCTCGAACCCACGGACTGTAGTCTGCCAGGCCCCTCTGTCCATGGGATTCTCCAGGCAAGAATACTGGAGTGGTTTGCTACTTCCTACTCCAGGGGATCTTCCCTGACCCAGGGATCAAACTCACGTCTCTTGAGTCTCCTGTGTTGAAGGTAGATTCTTTACCACTGAGCCATTGGGGAAGACTGTCACAAAGATAGAGCTCGTGTTGAATATCCTTACCACACACCAAAAGGCTTACTGAAATTTAATTATGCAAAGGTCACACAGGCTGATTATTTGCAGCTTTTCTGGGGCAAGAAGCTGTGTCTGATGCCCAGGCACCTTGGCTTCCTGTACAGAGCTGGCCTGAAAAGGAATTCCTTGTCTCTGGGATCTGGCGGGACCAGCAAGCAATCAAAATATTACTGCTTAGCCACAGGGAAAATAGCAAAATAAATATATCATCAGCCCGAGGAACGTTTACAAATAGTAACAGAAGTAATAAAGAAATGAAGCAGATCCACAGCATTGACAGTTTAAAATAGTTTTGAGTAGAAGTAAAGAAACGGTTATTTGTAGCCACTATATTTATGTTTCTTTTTTCCGATGCTTCAGGCATTTGAGCCTCTGAAATAAATATGCCTTGCTAAATCGGTTATTATCACTTAACATGTTTTCAGACATATAATTAATCAGATTCATAGTCGATGTTGAAGTTCTCAAGAAACACTGATTTTCTAAATTTTATCTTATTAAATATATGAATTTATCAAGTTGAACACTAAGCAAATAGTAGTAAATATTCTACTGCACACACTTCAAAGAATGTATTAATTGTTTGAGTGGCAAGCTGAGACCTTTTTTAAAGGGAGCACCTGCTTAGTTTTCCCACTTCTTCCCTGGCAGACCCCCCTTGAGCTGAGGAGGGAGGGTCCCAGCCTCCCTATTCAGCATCTCTCTGGAAGGATTCAGGACTTCTAATTCTTCGCTCTGGAGGGCAGTGGGATCCTCCTTTTCTGACCTGAGGCTCCCAAGGTTATCCACATCAAATTACAGTTAACTCCAATATACATCAATTTATGATTTTATCAGATGTGCAGTCATATTTAAGAAGGACTGTTTTAATGAAGAATTGATTTTTTATGGAATAGATATTTCACTGCAATACCTCATTCTCAATTCATGTTTCTTCAACAAAATTCTATTTTCATGCAGAATAGGAATAAATACCTTTCCCCAGGAATGTGGTATTTGCTTTTATTAGTAATAAATTTGTAGTTCTTCAGATACAAACTCACAGAATTAGAGAAAAAACTTATGGTTGCCATGGGGGAAGAATGGGATGAATGGATAGTTAGGGAGTTTGGGACTGACATGTACTCATTGCTATATTTAAAATGGATAACCAACAAGATCTGCTGTATAGCACAATGAACTCTGTTCAATGTCATGTGGCAGCCTGGATTTGGGGGGAGTTCAGTGGAGACTGGATACATCTATATGTATGGCTGAGAGCCTTTGCTGTCCACGTGAAACTATCATAACACTGTTAACCAGCTCTATTCCAATAAAATAAAAAGTTAAAAAATAAACAGATGTGTTGGTTTTTTTCCTCTGAGAACTTTTCTAGGCTTTCTACCTGGCTACTTTTGATATAATGATTACATCTGTGTTTTAACTTCACTCTCTGGTCATCTCAACCTCTGTTCTGAAATACACCTGGCTTTAGTTGTTGAATCGATACAAAAGATGCTCCATCTGGAAATGGGTACCTGTAAAATGGCAGACGTGTGATGAGTAGAAATATTTGTTTTCTTCTCCAAGAAGTTGATTCAGAATCTATTGAGAGCAACTTTAGAGAAAAGTTGGACTCACTTTTTCACTTGTAGATTTTTATTGCTGAGAGAAGGATGAGAAGCGACTCCATGCTGTGTTTGCAACAAAGGGAAATTCAGCATAGAAATAGCTATTCTTTCCAAATTGGGCAGTAATTGGGCTCGCGCTCATCAGGGGAGCTTGAGAGATTGCTTAGAGATCCTTGGGGGGAACAGGTCCAGTCCTGAAGTCCTAATGTGCTTTTTAATTGTGTCTCATCTTATTTGACAGCTGAGGAAACATGAACATTTTCTCTCGGCCTTTTTGAAATTTCTGAGTGCTGTCCTCCCATTTTATAAAAAGCGATGCATCAAGAAATAAGATGAAACCACTCCTTGGAGAAAAATCTGACTCATTCCTTGTATTTACCAAGCACATTTCATGAGCAGACAGGGGGCTGGGCTCTGAGGTCACAGAGGTGGAGAAGACAGGGAAGCTGACCATGTCCCTGCTAACCAGGGCAGCATGTCTAGACTTGGGAAGGAGGCACTGCCTGCACGCACCTCCCTCAGTCCTGACCTTCAAGCTGCCTCCCCAGCCCATGATGATCACCATGGAGGACCATTTCAGGACTCAATTCAGCGAGTGGAGTGCAAGACTTTAACTTTCCAAGGCTTGGCATCGCAACATTGGATTTCTAGGAACACTAGCACACCACCCGTGATGTCTTTACCATCACATGCTGGGTGCTAACAGACTGATGTCCACATGATGGCTCACGCTGGTCCCAGGTGTGCCCAGGAGAGGGATCCAAGGACCTGAGTGACTGGGTCATCTCTGGGGTGAATTATACAAAACGACAGCTTGCAGATGCCTCAGTTTGGAACTGAAATTCACATTGTCAAATTGTTTTCATATTGCAAGGTGGAATCTTAATATTTAGCAAATATTTACAATATGTACAGCATTTAATCAAACATGTACATCTTCTCCAAAAAACAAAGTTACTGAAGAAATCAAACACAGTGAAATCTGAGGCTGTCTTTGTGCAGGCCATTACTTACTGATTTGTGTTGTTAGCTGAGTCTCAGTCATTGTCTACGACCACATAACTGATGGAGTAAGATCAAGAGACTTTAGAGTTGAAATTGGAGATGTGGTCATCCGTGCAAGAAGCTTCAATTTGATACCTACAGTTCTCGGCTTCACTGTACCACAAAATGCCCTTATTTAAATTTCACCTAGCATTTTCTTTTATCTAACATAAAATTTAAAATGTCAATGTACAAACATCCCAGTTAAATGTCATTTATGTTGACTTTTTTCTCAAAAATAAGTTTAAAAGGAAAACATGAGAGTCAACCAATGTTAATATAAGAATCAGAAGCAATGTGTTTCAAACAAGCCCAGCAAATTCAAATTCAGTCCAGCATGGGAAATGCTAGCAATTGCCTGTGTGTCATGTACATGGAAATGAGCATGTGTAAATATTTACTACATATTAAAATCCATCCAATCTTTAAGCTTACCTATGTGTGCTCAGTTGCTCAGTCATGTTTGACTTTGCAACCCCATTGAGTATAGCTTGCTAGGTTCCTCTGTCCATGGGATTCTCCAAGCAAGAATACTGGAGTGAGTTGCTATGCCCTCCTCCAGGGGATCTTTCCAACCCAGGCATCGAACCTGTATCTGTTGCATCTCCTCCACTGGCAGGTGAATTCTTTACCACTGAGCCACCTGCGAAGCCCTAAGCTTACCTAAGTTCAGTTCAGTTCAGTTCAGTTCCGTCGCTCAGTCGTGTCCAACTCTTTGCGACTCCATGAAACTCAGCACACCAGGCCTCCCTGTCCATCACCAACTCCCGAAGTCCACCCAAACCCATGTGCATTGAGTCGGTGATGCCATCCAACCATCTCATCCTCTGTTGTCCCCTTCTCCTCTTGTCCTCAATCTCTCCCAGCATCAGGGTCTTTTCAAATGAGTTAACTCTTTGCATCAGGTGGCCAAAGTATTGGAGTTTCAGCTTCAACATCAGTTCTTCCAATGAATACCCAGGACTGATCTCCTTTAGGATGGACTGGTTGGATCTCCTGGCAGTCCAAGGGACTCTCAAGAGTCTTCTCCAACACCACAGTTCTAAAGCATCAATTCTTTGGTGCTCAGCTTTCTTTATAGTCCAACTCTCACATCCGTACATGACCACTGGAACAACCATAGCCTTGACTAGACGGAGCTTTGTTGACAAAGTAATGTCTCTGCTTTTTAATATGCTGTCTAGATTGGTCATAACTTTCCTTCCAAGGAGTAAGTGTCTTTTAATTTCATGGCTGCAGTCATGTGCAGAAGCACGGTGGCTGCGACAATGCAGGAGCAGCTGAGAGGAGCTACCCCACATCCAAAGTCGGGGCAGTGGCTGACAGGGGCTATCCCATGTCCAAGGTAAGGAGTGGCAGCTGCACTTTGCTGGAGCAGCAATGAAGAGATACCCCATGTCTAAGGTAAGAGAAACCCAAGTAAGACAATAGGTGCTGAGGGAGGGCATCAGAGGGCAGACAGACTGAAATCACAATCAGACAACTAGCCAATCTGATCACACAGTCCACAGCCTTGTCTAACTCAACGAAACTAAACCATGCCATGTGGGGCCACCCAAGATGAAAGGGTCATGGTGGAGAAGTCTGACAGAATGTGGTCCACTGGAGAAGGGAATGGCAAACCACTTCAGTATTCTTACCTTAAGAACCCCAGGAACCGTATGAAAAGGCAAAAAGATAGGACACTGAAAGATGAACTCCCCAGGTTGATAGGTGCCCAATATGCTACTGGAGATCAATGGAGAAATAACTCCAGAAAGAATGAAGGGATGGAGCCAAAGCAAAAACAACACCCAGTTGTGGATGGGACTGGTGATAGAAGCAAGGTTTGATGCTGTAAAGAGCAATATTGCATAGGAACCTGGAATGTTAGCTCCATTAACCAAGGCAAATTGGAAGTGGTCAAACAAGAGATGGCAAGAGTAAACATCAACATTCTAGGAATCAGTGAACTAAGATGGACTGGAATGGGTGAATTTAACTCAGATGACCGTTATATCTACTACTGTGGGCAGGAATCCCTTAGAAGAAATGGAGTAGCCATCATAGTCAACAAAAGAGTCCAAAATGCAGTACTTGGATGCAGTCTCAAAAACGACAGAATGATCTCTGTTCGTTTCCAAGGCAAACCATTCAATATCATGGCAATCCAAGTCTATGCCCTGACCAGTAATGTTGAAGAAGCTGAAGTTGAATGGTTCTATGAAGACCTACAAGACCTTCTAGAACTAACACCCTCCCCTCCCCTACAAAGAAAGCTTACCCATGTAGAGTACATTATAGTGAAGAAACTGTCATTGGAAAAGGAGCATAAAATGGCTTCTGAAATGTCTATAAGGTTTATGGATCTTTAAAAAGTCTAGTGAAGATGTAAGATGCCAAGGAGTGAAGTATTTTCAAATGCAAATTAAGTGCACGAATTTGTTTTTCACTTGCATGATTCCTCAGTCACAGTAAGACCTTGCCTGAGAAGCAGCAGAGTTACAGAGGGGTGTTGGGGCTTTCCACTGTCCCTGAGTGAGTGCGGCGAGTGTGTAGCAATGGAGGGGCATCGCCCTGGCCTCTCTCTTTTTTATAACCATAGGCAAAATAGATGATTTCCTTTTAGTTACTATTTCTGTGCATTCTAAGCTAGATTTTTTTTTTTTTGAGCTGGAGGATATGATTAACCTGTCAATAGCCTTTATATATTTTTTATAAAATTATAGTAGTTGGTGCACATAAAATGATAAGTTGAGTATCATACACTCTTTTTCAGAAATCTTCCGATTTGATGCGTGGAGCTGGGCTCTGAGGGTGAGGAGATGCTTCTGTCGTTTCCAGGAGCTCAGCTCTGATAACTGATGTGTGCTTCTTCTTCTTCTTCTTTTTTTTTCTTTTGAAGATTTTTTTGATGTGGACTATGTTTAAAGTCTTTATTGAATTTGTTACAATAGTGCTTCTGTTTTATGCTTCGGTTTTTTGGCCTCAAGGCCTGTGGGATCTTAGCTCCCCAACCATGAATTGAACCCTCACCCCCCTGTGCTGGAAGGCCAAGTCTTCACCCTTGGGCCTTCATGGAAGTCCCCAACCTCTACTTCTTTAAAAGACGTTTTCAAGCATCCTTCCCTGTGGCATTTCTCCTGTAGGTACCAAGTCTTGGAAGTTTTGGCTTTTGCAAGTTCAGTAAATTGAATAATTACCCTCCTTAAATCTGACATTCCTCTTTGTGATTATTCCCTATTTGTCAGTGTTTTTTCTAAAAACAATATTTATTTATTTATTTATTTGATTGTGCCAGGTCTTAGTTGTAGTACGTGGGATCTAGTTCCCCAGCCAGGGATCAAATCCTGGCCCTTGCATTGGGAGTATGCAATCTGAGCCACCAGGCCACCAGGGAAGCTCCTGTCAGTGTTTTAAAACTCAGTGAAGTAAGTAATCATGCATCATAATGGTGGTGGGTGGGCAGAAGGGCCTGGAAGTGGGAAGTCTGGCTAACGTACATTTCTCTTGGGTGGTGAAATTAAATTCATATTTTGTGAAGTTGAACATTTTTCTTTGCCTCTTTGGGTCTCCGCTCTCCCCTTTAGCATGCACTGTGCATCTGCATTCAGCTACCTCCTTGGGGGCTAGCGTTCCTTCATCTCACAAGGGTCAGACCCTTTAAGAGGCAGTCTTCCTTCTTGAGGGCTTCCCCGTGGGCTCAGTGGTAAAGAATCCACCTGCCAATGCAGGAGGCCTGGGTTCGATCCCTGGTCGGGAAGGTCCCCTGGCAAAAGGAATGACAGCCCACTCCAGTGTTCTTGCCTGGAGAATCCCATGGACAGAGGAGCCTGGTGGGTCACAGTCCATGGGATCGCAAGGAGTTGGACATGACTGAGTGACTTAGCACACACATGTTACAGTCAGTGGGATCACACAGAGTTGGACACAACTGAGCACACACACACGTGTTACTCAGAATAGGCCCCACAGTTTGGAGACACAGATGCAGATGCTAGAAAAGCTGAGATGTGCATTTTAACATTTTCTGAAGATTCAAGTACATCTGGCTAGAATGTGCAGGAAGAGACTTTCATTTGAGCTCTGATTTATCCAGTGATCTCTGGGCCTCTAGTGTTAATAATTGTTTTGAACACTGCTCTTCTCTTTCAAGTTGCCTTTTCAATCAGCATTTGTACAGCTGCATCATCATAGCCATTTGTCTGCTGCTCTTTCAAGTTGGAACATTTCAGGCCCTTTCTCTTTTTATTTTGTTTTTTAGAGTCAGCTTTGTGTTTGCAGTGTCAAGATTTACATTTGAAAGAAACAAGCAGTGAAAGGAGACAAGATAAAAATCAGTTTCGCAGAGATCCCCTCCTCCCTTTTTTTAATTGAAGTATAGTTGATTTACAATGTTGTGATAATTTCTGTTGCACAGCACAGTGATTCAGTTACATTCAGATAAAGTCTTTTTTTATATTCTATTCCATTATGGTTTATCTCTGGATATTCAGTAGAGTTTCCTGGACTATACTCTAGGACCTTGTTGCCAAGGGGGAAGTGGTAGGGGAGGGATGGGCTGTGAGTCTGGAGTTAGTAAATGAAAACTATTACATACAGAATGGATAAATGATCTCTCATTTTCTTTGAGTTAAACTTCACATGAAAAGACTCCTTCCTCCCAGTGCAGAGGGCCCAGGCCTGATCCTATATGCTGCAACTTAAGATCCCACTTGCCGCAACTAAGACCTTCGTGTGTGTGCATGCTTAGTCGCTCAGTCGAGTCTGACTCTTTGCAGTCCTAGGGACTGGAGCCCGCCAGGCTTCTCTGTCCACGGGATTGTTAGGTAGTTAGAACAGGAAAAAGGAGTCCAAAATGGCGGTGGCTAGAAGACAAGGAAGGGAAAAGCCCACGAAAATAGAACAAAGGACTGTCCAAGGATCAGAGTGAGGACCTCAAGTAGAACAAACGGCACTCCTGGCCAGCCCAGTTTACATAGGGCAGGCCCAGGGGGGAGGAAAGAACATATAAAAAGAGGAGCCAAAGGGCCAGGGGCCTCTCTCCCATGCTCGCGTGCACTCTCTGTCTCTCTTTCTCCCTTTCTCTCTCACTTCTCTGTGTGTCTTTTGGGTTGGCATGCCCTCATGCCTCATGGATGTATTTTCCTTTAATTTTCTAAATAAAACTGAGCTGTAACATGGAGCTGTAACACGGACTGTCTGAGAGCTGTGATGCGCTGAGGGCTTTAATGTCTGTCGCTTCAAATTTTTGTTGTGACGAGACAGAACTAAGGAAATTACATGCTCCCCTGACAGGATTCTCCAGGAAAGAATACTGGAATGGGTTGCCATGCCCTCCTCCAGGGGATTTTCTCAACCCAGGAATCGAACTGGCATCTTTTATATCTCTTGCATTGGCAGGCAAGTTCTTTACCACTAGCACCACTTGGGAAGCCCAACTAAGACCTGGTGCAGCCAAGTAAATAAGTAAAATATTTATTTATTTATTTAGGCTGTGCTGAGTCTTAGTTCGGAGAAGGCAATGGCACCCCACTCCAGTACTCTTGCCTGGGAAATCCCATGGACGGAGGAGCCTGGTGGGCTGCCGTCTATGGGGTTGCACAGAGTCGTACACGACTGATGCGACTTAGCAGCAGCAGCAGCAGCAGCAGCAGAGTCTTAGTTACTATTCAGGCTTTTCTTTTTTTTTCAGTGCTTCAGGGGACTTTAATGAAAGCAAAAAAAAGAAAAAAAAGAAAAGTCACAAGAACAAGGCAGAAGGGTTCTGTTCCAGGCAGTTTTGCCTTATACAAATAGAATGAAGTCATCAAGTCAGAGTCTTAAAGCTGGCATTATTTCAGGCATCATTCTAACTCCTTCACTTTACAGCAATGAATATGAAGCCCAGAGTTTAAATGACTTGGTTCAAGGTCACCCCATTGGAAGCAAAGCTGCAGTTAGAACCCTGTTGTCCAGACTCCAGGCTAAATCTCCTTCTATTGATACTACATGATACTACCTTGGGAGGTTTAAAGAAGAAGAGGAAAGTATGAAGGGTGATTTTTTTCATAAATTAAATCAATTTTAAAAGCTAGGCATACTTGGAGAGTCAGAGACTACTAATATTGTTAGAAGGAAGAAAGGCTTGAAAGCTGGTTAAATCTGAAAAATAAAAACTATTCATGTAAAATATTGTAAAAAAAGGAAGATGGTATTCATGATTACTGGGTTGGCAGGGCAGCGGGCAGTTGCATGCTGGGGCCGGGCTGCATGGGCTGCCAGCTTTCCTGGGTTTGCAGGATGCGGTACAGCTGCTTCAGATGAGCAACGATGTTATCCTTGATGTCTGGAGTTGATATCTGTAGGCGGACACTGCCACCATCAAAGGATCGTGTGAAGTCACCAGAAAACATCCCATAGATCATCCGAGCCACCACCGGAATGACCTGAACCAAGATGAGTTTCCTTTTCTGGGGTTTCCTATCTTTTGTCTCTCAATCAGGTTGGGGGCAACAAGTGATGGGGCACATGGCCCAGACCAGTACACCTTGCACTGGCACAGCCTGATGGCATAGATGGTGTGCCTGCTGACCTCCAGAATCAGTCCTCTATCCATGACGTCTAGCAGCTTGCTGGTGAACAGCTTCTGCTTCTTATTGGTGATGTGCTCTGGCCCTGGGAACTTGACCTGTTCCAGGCTGATGGGACCAAAGAGCTCCTCCTGGTCAGGCATGGGACCCAGGTCCCCACAGAAGAGCCGGCAGCCTTGGGGGTTGCTCACGGTCATGGTCTGCCCATACTCCTTCCCGCGGTACTGAAACTTGATGTCCAGGTCAGTCGTTGGGAGTGAGCTGATCCACAGCTCTGGAGAGCTATAGAAAGGCTGTATAGGTGCCTGGGGCACTTCCATCTCCAGAGGTTCCGTTTTGGGCCACACTGCTTCAGGGCTGCAGTTGCCCACACTGCAGTTGCCCGCACTGGCTGGTGCTATGGGAGAACCACTGATGTTCAGGAAGGGGAAGGTGTCCTGGATGGGGACGTGGTGCTGTGACTGGTCCAGCTCATCTTCCTCATCTTCTTCATCCACATCATTGTCTTCCTCATCCCAAGGAGCAGACCCAGTGGATCCTGGGTTCATGATCAAGCCCTGGGGTTGGGGGATGTCACACACTTGATATATCTTCACTGGGTTCATGGGCACCTCCTTGGTGCCATCATACATCAGGTTGAATTCTCTGCTCTTGTTGAGAGCATAGCGGAGTTGGGCCTTCTGTTTAGCTGGGTCAGGGTCATCCACCCCTTCCTGGTACTTCCCTGTCTCCACAGCTCAGGCCTTGAAAATGGTGTTTTCCTCCTCTTGCTGGGGGCTGTGCCGGGTGGCATGTTTCCAGGGGATCTGGAAGCATTTAGAGTCCCTGTGTAGCCAGATGAGCCCTGGGTACAGGCCACTATCCACTTGGGCCACCAGCCAGGGCTTCAGCCGAACTCTGCAGGGGTGGAGGGCCATGATATAGATGAGCAGGTGGTGTATCCACAGGAATCTGAGAGCTGGGCCTCAAGTCAGGTTCCTGTTCTCTGGGCCACCCAAAGGTTCTGTCTTCAATCCGGCTGCCAGAAGTGAATGTCCCTCTGAACCAAGTCCCCAGGTACGATCACCCACCGCCACGGTGCTCCTCGACCCGCAGGGCGAGCAACGCCTGGCTGTGCGCTGGTAGGGACTGCGGGCTCCTCTCCCTGCCCCAGCGCCGGCCCTCACCTGCCCGGCCCAGGTGAGCCTATTCAGGGTTTTCTCTAGTTTCGGGGAGTGGGAGATACTCTCTTGCAGTGCCAGGGCTTCTCACTGTGGCAGCTTCCTTTGTTGCAGAGCAAAGGCTCTAGGGTACATGGGCTCAGGAGTTGAAGCTCCTGGGCTCTAGAGCACAGGCTCAGCAGTTGTGCACACGGGCTTAGTTGCTCTGGGATCTTCCTGGACCAGGGATCGAACCCATGTCTTCTGCATTGGCAGGCAGATTCTTTACCACTGAGCCACCAGAAGTCCCTGAATAAAATAAATAATGATAATAATAAAAGAACGTCGGGCACTCCTTCTGTTTACTTCCAGAAAATTTCAAGGGTATGATTTTAACAATGCTCTGTTTTTCTTATTTTCTTTTCCTTTTAAAAAAACATGAACATAGCTAATAGTGGGTTGGAGAAGGAAATGGTAACCCACTCCAGTGCTCTTGCCTAGAGAATCCCATGGACGGAGAAGCCTGGTAGGCTACAGTCCACGGGGTTGCAAAGAGTCGGACATGACTAGGCGACTTCACTTTCACTTTTCAATTATTTCATTGTATCAAGTAAACATTCAGAACCAATGCCTGGGTGACATGCTCCAGACAGTTTTAACAGGAAAGGCACCTGTATTTCAGTCCATCAGGGTGACCAGGTGTACTTTAGAGAATGATGGTGTTGCTTCTAAAGGCTGTTGTTTATTCCCCTGACAGCACAGATTCCTATTTTTATAATAAGAGTTTCCAACTGGTGGAGGCATTGTCTTGTCCAGATAAAATTAATATATCATGAGAAAGTTCCAATGCTGGGAGTAAAGTGTCTAGTGGAAAGGGCACTTCTTAAATTTTTACAAAGTAGGGGAAAACTCTTGTTACCGAGGTGAGGCTCATGGTGGGTAGAACTCTTTGGGAAAAGAAAGATCTTGGGTTCCATGTTGATCTGTTAAAATAGTTCAATGGCATAGTCAAGAAGGAATTGAATAGATTCAACTAAAATTAAGTTAGAGATGAAGATAAAGGGAAGAACAGCACCTAGACCATGGCGGTGATGTGATGTGGATGGAACCACCCAGAGACAGACTATAGAGTCATAGGAGAGGGCCAGCTTTGGAGGAGATCCAGAGTTTTATACAGAGCAGAGGCGGAATCAACCAACAGAGTCAGGTTGCAGGTACAATCAGAGTCAGGAAGAAGAGTCCTAGAGGGCTTCATGGAGGAGGTGGGAATTGAGCTTGGTCTAGTGTGTGTGTGCGTATAGTTGCTCAGTTGCGTCTGACTCTTTGTGACCCCATGGACTGTAGCCCTCCAGGCTCCTCTCTCCATGGGATTTTCCATGGAGTGGGTTGCCGTTTCCTTCTCCAGGGGATCTTCCCAATCCAGGGATTGAACTTGTGTTTCTTATGTCTCCTGTTTGGCAGGTGAGTTCTTTACCCTGTGCCACCTGGGATGCTCTCAGCTTGGTCTTAGTGGATGGTTAGTATCTGAGCACCTGGAGGGGAGAACAAAGGGAAGGCACAGGAGACATGGAATGAGATGAATAAAGCATGGAGGTGAGCAGGGGTCTATGTGCTTGTTTCAGGCAATCCTGATGAACCCAAGTGATGAATTCAGAACCGCTCCCTGTGGAGGAGTCACCTCCACCCTCCAGGAGCCCAGGCCTGGAGGCAGAGGACAGACAACAGAGGCATGAGCTCAGCCCTGTTTCAGAGGAAAGGCTGATCCACAGCAGCGGGAGGGGGAGGCCGATGGGGAGGGCTCTGTGGACGGAGGGACGTTCAGTCGGGGACCGAGCTGGGCAGATGATGGCAGTGAAGGGTGGGGCGTGGGAACAGTGAGATCAGAGGCGCGGAAGCCATCAGAGCTTAGCCCAGTGTGTGCACCACCCAGAGAAAGGCAGCTCCCCCCTTGTCCCTCCCTAGGAGGCAGGTGGACAGAGGCCAAGCTGGAGACATAGGCTCAGCACTGGGCTCGCACCTACATTTCATTAATCCTTAAATAGGTCAAATCCCTTTCCCACCGTCCATGGGGTTCATCGATTTTTGTGGTACAGAATTTCACTGTGTTACAAAAAATCTATTTCCAATTTATAAGAGCAAGAGATGAAACAGCTGTTACTCAGCTTTTCTTTATTGACTGAGGAAGTGGAAAAAAAGAAAATGCTTCAGAAAACAGGAGAAGAGGAGGAAATTGGATGGATTCTTCAAACCATAGATCCCACAGACAAAATCTTTTCTTTATCTCCACTTTCCAAGTATTTAGTGCAGGGTCAGGGGGCGAGGTTTTGTCTGCTTCTATTTCATCTTTCCCAAGCCCGTTTGACTCGGATGCTAGAGGTGAGTTGAGCGGGTAATTTATGCTTTTGGAAGAACATCAAACAGATGCAAGTAGCTCATTCCATCCATCTCTGAAAGACAGGCAGTTAATTAGGATAGGCCTGCAGCTTTGATGTGAGGCAGAAGAATCATAAGGAGTTCAGAAGTTCTCAATTCAGAGACATTTTCAGAAGGAGAGCTAGCTCACAGTTGTGCTGTGATTCCAAATAGCAAAAAGAGCTGGACCATCCAGTCAACCAGATCTGAGAACCATGGCTTTAAGATGTGGGTAACTGCCTGAGTGCCCCTCCCTAAGGAAATGGCAACTCATGCCAGTATTCTTGCCGGGAGAATCCCATGGACAGAGGAGCCTGGTGGGAGTCAATAGGGTTGCAAAGAGTTCAACATGACTGAAATGATTTAGCCCGCATGCACATAGCTGATTAACAACCTCGTGGTAGTTTCCGGTGAACAGCAAAGGGACTCAGCCACACATGTACAGAGACACAGGGATTTTAATGATGTTGCAACTTTGCCATCAGCTTGTAGGTTGAGGAACCTTGATTCTGTAAGCCCATCTTACAGTTAATCCTAGCCCGAGAGGAAAAACCTTCATTATGATCCCTAGAGTCTGGAATGTTGGAGCCTGAAGGCGTTTGTTTCCAAGAGCCCACAGTCCTGCAGGAGGATTTGTCCTTTTTACTCACAAACAGAACACCTGGCTGTCTGGGTTTTTCTGGTTTCCTAGTAATTCTGTATGAGTTTGAGTGCTGCCTTTTCCATTTCTACAGAAAAAGGCATTGATATTTCAGTAGAGGTGGCATTGAATCTGTAGATTGCTTTGACAAGTGTTATCATCTTGGAATTTTGCTTCTGGAACATGTTTTTTTCAAGGTGTAGATTATTGAATTACTTGAGTTTTTAATTTCATGTTTCCATAAATACAACCTCACACTGATGACTAATCTTTATCTACCAAGCAGCATGTTCAATGACACTGTCGACGTGTCAAGCACATGTAATAAGCTTCATAAGCTTCAAATGGCAGTTACTGCCAACATAAGTTACAGGGGAAAATCAACTCTCAAAACCTTCCGATGGAAGCAGAACATATTATGCCTTTAAAAATAGATGTCTTTTCACAATGGTTCAGAAATTTTCAAATGGAGAGAAGAAATTCAAAAAATTGTTTACGGAGGTGTCAGATGTTCATTAAATGTCATGTAAAATTAGCAGGATGATAAATCTGATTCTGCAGCTCTGGAAAAAGTACAAGGAAATCTGTGTTTGGGAGGAAAGTATATAACCCTGCCCCCCCCCCACACTTGTATATGTACATGTGTATATAAATTATATATGTAATTTATATAGTTATTTTTATTGTATAAGTAAATTATATGATTATGTATATGTATTTATACCTTGTATATGTAATTTATACCTTATCTCATTTCTGATTTTACAATAGCCAAAGTATTTTAGCTTTCCATCAGCCTACTCTGAAATTTTGCAGCAAATTATAATTTATATTTACAATACTAACTTTAATAAACTTTCTAATTTTTCCATTTAAGTGAATTTCTTACTTACAAAAACTTTTCTAGTGAACATGATGTCAAATGATGTTATCAAAATATTTCAATAGTTGTGATCAAAAGAGGTTGCTAGAAAGATACAGAAAAAAATCTTTGCTAGAAAATAGTCTCGTTTTTGAGGAGCGCTTTTGGTTGCTTGGGGTACTAGTCAATCCTTGGTTGCAAGAGATAGAAACAGACTTAGGCAAGTTCATCAGAAGAGGAAGGATGTTGAGCTGTTGATGACAACAGTGAGAGGGCTGAGTGAGAATCAGCCTTTTTTTAAAAAATTGGAGGATAATTGCTTTACAACGTTGTATCAGTTTTTGCTGTACAACAGTGTGAATCAGGTACATGTGTATGTATACCCCCCCTCCCTCTTGGACCTCCCTCTCGTCCTCTTCCATCCCACCCTCTAGGTCATCACAGAGCACTGAGCTGAGCTCCCTGTGTTTTGCAGCAGCTTCCCACTAGTTATCTGTATGTATGTCAATGCTGCTCTCTTGATTCGTCACACCCTCACCTTCCCCTGCTGTGTCTACAAGTTCATTCTCTACATCTGCGTCTCCATTTCTTCCCTGTAAATAGGTTCATCAGTACTATTTTTCTAGATTCCACATATATGCATTAATAATTGAAAATGAAGCAACTGACAAAGGATTAATCTCCCATATTAATCTCAGAGAGCTCAGTATTAGGTAGTCCTGAGAAAAGTAGGAGGGGGGGCTGTGGACGGAGCCCAGCTCGGGGCCACTGGTGGCCTGGCCAAGATGCTGTCAGGGCTCATGTCTCAATGATCTTGTGGACTTTGTGCCACAAACGCAAACCTCAGAGTCCAGGGGCAGAACATGCAGTTGGTCAGTGCATGGGTGTGTGCCCACCCTCCCGGTTGTAGGCTGGGAAAGGAAGCATGCATTGTTGCCAGTTTCCCTACTGCTTCCCATGAAGACTTGTAAGGAGGAATTCCTTCCAACTTGAAAGAATATGTGAATCAGATGGGCACATCCTCAAAACTGTGAGCTATTTCCTGCACCCACACCTTTGATTACTCAGCACCTGCCTAAACCTTCCTTCTAACCTCACAATTTTGAAGTGACAGCTCCCACCTGAAACAACATGGCCCTTCCCCACAGGATCCAGTCCAAGCCACCATCACTCAATCAACCAGCTCCAGGCATCTCAGGAGACACAGGGGTTTCTGCAGCAGTTGTAATGCCGTCGGAATATTCTGCAACTTATAGTCACAGTTTCAACATGAATATCACTAGAATATCCGTTATGCCAGGGCTTCCCAACCTCCAGAATCTAGTTCCTGATAATCTGAGATGGGGCTGATGTAATAATAATGGAAGCTTCCCAACCTCCAGAATCTAGTACCTGATAATCTGAGATGGGGCTGATGAAATAATAATAGAAATAAAGTGCACAATAAATGCCATGTGTTTGAATCATCCTGAAACCATCCCTGTCCATGGAAAAATTGTCTTCCATGAAATTTGCCCCAGGGACCTCTGCCTCATACAATGTGGGGAAGAAGGCAGGGAAGAGAAAGGAGACCACTAAAAAATATGAACAGATGCTCCTCCGGGCAGGGAAGGAAGCATGCACAGAGGCCACACTCCCATTCCATTTTCCCGGGGATAACTTAGCTTTTCATTTGCATCTCAGCCTCAGTAAACTGGCCCGTGTTCAGGTGTCACACAAGGCGTGGCAGCCTAAGGACCAGGGGTCGTCTGGGCTCCATTCTCTTTTTCCTGCCCCCATAGTGTAACAGCTCCCACTGTCTCCTCCATGGCAGGACCATGGTACCCCAGCAGACTCTGCAACCTCTCTTCTCTGCTCACTTTTTTGACCAAATGACCTGAGAACACAAATGGCTAAGATGCTGGTGACATTCCTGTGTCCCCCACTGGAAGCCTTCCTCTCTTGGTTAGGAAGCCTCCAAACAAGAAAAGCACTGGGACTTCCCTGGCAGGCCAGTTGCGAAGTCTTTGCACTTCCAGTGCAGAGGGTGTATGGGTATGATCCCTGATCGGAGAACTAATTCCACATGCCTCATGGTGTGGTCAAAAATAATGAATAAATAAAATTTAAAAAATGAAAGGTTTAAAAAGAAACAAAAAAAGCACTGAATTGCAGTAATCAGCAATAAAAATATTTCACCGGGTCTGTCAAGAAGGCCAAGCTTTATCTTGACTATTGGACTACGGGCTCCAATTAGGCTGAGAATTAAGTTGACAAACAGTAGGTTTACAGAAGGGTGTGCAGATTCGTGGGCTTCCTTGATGGCTCAGACAGTAAAGAATACACCTGCAATGTGGGAGACCTGGGTTCAGTCCCTGGGTTGGGAAAGTCCCCTGGAGGAAGGCATGGCAACCCACTCCAGTATTCTTTCCTGGAGAATCCCATGGACAGAGGAGCCTTGTGAGCTACAGTCCATGGGGTCACAAAGAGTTGGATACAACTGAACAGCTAAGCACAGCACACAGCACAGTGCAGATTCTTGCAGGCACGTGGGAGCCTCCGGAGGCCTCGGTGCTCACACAGCAGGTTGAACAGAGTTTCCGTCGTGGGGAAGAAACTAAAATACTGAGGCTAAAGGAAGGTCAAGGTCAAACTTCATCAGAGTTTGTACAGATTACTCTCCACCTCGACTCCCCTTCTCAGGGAATGGGAATGCTTCTTTTCTCCTAGAACCAGAGGGCATCATTCATAGCAAAGCTTCATTTCCTGCCTCCAGGAGGAAAATAGGTGATCTGAGCACACTTCTTGCACCTGCTGTCTTTCAGGTGCCTTTAGATCAAAATGATCCTTAAGCCAAAGTGGTCTGTTTGGAATGGCCTATTCTGCTAGCCTCAGACATGAGGCGTGATCATAAGATGGGTACCCTCATTTTCACCTTAGAACTATTTATTTTGGCCAGGGGATGAGAAAGCACCACATACTGATGACTGGTTCACCACATACATCAAAACCCTGGACAGCATCCCAAACTTGTGTTAGCGCAAGTCTGTGTGCCCACACACAGTGAGGCCAAGCAAATTGAAACATTGGAGTTTGAAGCAGAGGTTTGTTGCAGGGCCCTACAAGCAGAAGGGCGGTTCATGCCCTAAAAAGCCCCTAGCTCCCCCAAACTGCCTGAAGCTTTCAGCAAAACACTTTTAAAAGCAGGTAAGGGAGAGGGTCTCAGGGTGTGTGATTAGCTCGCCCACAATCCTCTGATTGGCTGATGGGGAGGCTGCTGGTGGTGTCACAGGGTGAACATCGTCAGTCCTTAGGCTATAGGAGGCCTGGGCTGTGTGTTCAGGGTCTCATGTAGTTAACACCTTCCACTTAGTGCTCAGGAAACATGCATCAAATACTGCCGTCTATGTATTTCAGAGGAGCTGCAGCAGAGAATGTGGGGGAGGGGTTCTGTCCCCACCCCATCCCCAAGGCCCTATGAGTCCTGCTCAGTAGCTCCAGCCACTGCCCCTCATGTCCTCTGGACCACACTCAGACCTGAGATCACATGCCCCTGCTGGGACACAAAGGGATTGAACCTGGGTCTCCTGCATTACAGGCAGATTCTTTACCACTGAGTCACCAGGGTATAAAGGCTCAAAGTGGAAGCTATGTGTTGTTCTTCCCACTCTGCAGGTCTGTCGGCCGGTTCCTCTGCTGGCTTCTCCTGGGTGGTTCCAGGGCTACATGCAGCCGTGGAGTCACCCAGACTGGATGGTTCACCTCATCCCCACCTCTGATAGATGGTGTTAGGCCAATAGGCCCTGATGTTTCTTGTAGGCCAGTATGACTGAGCGACAGACACTTCCTCTTTGACTACTTTCAGCTTGCTTTGCAGCACTTGCTCTGCAGATAACTGCTGTACTAACAGTGCAAATGTTCAAAGAGAGCAGAAAACTGTAAAGAAGAGGAAATAATAGGAACTGAGCTATTGACAACACTCCCCCGTTTGCCGATTTATTCTGTTCAGTGAGTTTGTGCAGATTCTGACCAGCATCACTGAGAGGTGATTAGCTCCTTCCTGGGGGCAATGCAATGCAGATCTCCTTACAGCAGGCACAGATCCTTTGTAGGCAGGAAAAGGGTCAGAAAGAAGAAAAAAAATTTCTTTCATATTTACCTGGGCTTCCTTATTTCATGCAAGAGGAGGATTCCTGTTGTACTTTGTTTAGAGAGAGTTGAAAACAAATCATCCCCACAAAGACATAGTTTCATTTTACTTTAAAATTTAAACATCTGAAACGTCTGTGAAAAAGCAAGCATCTGCTCTGTTTAGCATCTGTGAATGTCCTCTTCTATTAATTATTTAGATATATTAGACTGAGGAGATCAAAATATAAAAATAATAACAAGACCAGCAACGATTCATTTCGTTAGCTATCAGACCCTGTGCTAAATAATTTACACACACTGTCTAAATTAATCATTGCAATAATTCAATGAGTAGGTGCTGTTATGACCTCTTTTTTCACACATGAAGAAACAAACGTCAGAGAAAATAAATGCTGTACTCAAGGTTGCCTAGCTAGTGAGGAGGTAGGCACGGACCTGGTCTTTCTCATCAATAACATGATCCCGTGCTGTTGGTGGTGACATTACAGGGTGCTGGGTGCTGAACTTGCCTGTATAGCAGTGAGCGTCTGGGGGTTCTGATCCCCACCACATCTGGATCAATTAAATGAATAAAGCAAAGCAGGAGAGGGGTTCTCTTCTCTGACCAGCCACTCTGTTTGATGCTCATCTCTTCCCACTAGACCACAAGATCTCCTGAATACTGTTAAAATTTGTTTTTTTGTTGTTATGTTTATAGATCTTTTAAAAATATGTTAAGTATCAGGATAAAGATAAGCTCCTCATTTTCTCATCATGCCCATGCAGAGATAATCACTAGTTAATTATTTGGGCACTTAAAATTATTTTTAAGTCATGTATGTATTTACGTATGATATAAAGGTCTTCCCCAGTGGCTCAGATGGTAAAGAATCTGCTTGACAATGCAGGAGACGTGGTTTCTATCCCTGGGTCAGGAAGATCCCTTGGAGAAGGAAATGGCAACCCACTCCAGTATTCTTGCCTGCAGAGGCAACTATACTGAGGAGCCTGGTGGGCTACAGTCATGGGGTCACAAACAGTCAGACAAGACTTAGTCACTACACAGTAACAACAGCAGCCATCAAGTGCAGCGGTCTAACGGGCCTAGCAGCTCAGGGGTGGATGGGGAGGCCAGTAACACTGAAGCAGCACAACAAAGTGAACAAAGGCTGAGGGCCTAGAAGCTTGGATTGGATCTTGCTCCTGCAGCATATCAGTTTTCTATTTTTTTTTATTGCAGTATAGTTGCTTTACAATGCTGTGTTAGCTCCTGCTGTACAGTAAAGTGAATCAGCTATACATATACATATATCCTTTCCTTCTTCAGCTTCCCTCTCACCCCCAGCTTTCTCATTTTTGTTGTTATTTTGCCTTCCAGTCTCTACAAATTCCCCTTATATCCACTGATTTTTCTGTTCCTTTGACTTTTGTGATCATTTCACGTGTAGTGTCTCATTCTTCAAGGTGGTTTCTCCAGCACAACACCGAGGAGTTAGGATGGGAGCTGTGTATGTGTTGGGGGAGTTGATGGGATGTTGGCTTTCTCTTTGCATATGAGACCTGCTCCTTCCACTGGGCTGTGACAAGAGATGGGAAGTAGAAATTGCACTTGACACACGCAGTTCAGGAGTTTAGGAGTTTTGGGGGTATTTGAGCAGCAGAGTAGTGTCGCAGGGAGAAAAGGCTCTAAAAAGCCTGACACAGGACTTCCCTGTTGGTCTAGTGGCTGAGACTCCACGCTCCCAGTGCAGGGGGCCCAGTTTCGATCCCTAATCAAGGAACTAGATCCCACATGCCAATAACTAAGACTTCGAATTCTGTGAGCATGCCACAACTAGGAACCAGGGTAACAAAATAAATATATAAATATTGAAAAGAAAAAGAAAGCCTGACCTAAGAGTCCCAAGTAGAGGCTTTGAGTCAGATGGGTACTGCAAGCTGAACTCTATCACTTTCTGGCTGTGGGGTTGCAGGCTGGTGAATTAACCTCTGTAATCCCAATATTCTTGAGGCTAATATTATAACTACCTTAGAAGGTGGTTTGGGAGGACCACCTGCCCGCCATTAACACAATGCTTGCCTAAACGAGCTCTTGTATTTTGTATCTAAAATTGAGACTCTGCAGATCCTTTCTGTAAAGAACCAGATAATACATATTTTAGGATCGGCGGCTATTAGGTCTCTGTAGCAACTATTCGAATCTGTATGGAGTAGCCATGGCTAAGACATCAACACGAGTGTGGCTGCAGCCCAATAAAACTTTACTGACAAAGGAGGCTGTGGGCTGTAGTTTGCCAACCCCTGCTCAGATGAAGGCTCAGCGGAGATTTGCTGCCAGAGGGCTTCCCTCCTGCCAGATTCTGTATACCTGGGGTTTTGTAAGCACAGCATGGAGCGCCCAGGGCTGTCTCCCCTGGCACCTCTAGCCTGAGGCAGGTGGAGTTGGCCTCCTGCTCCCCACTCTTTGGCCTCATCTTTGTCCCAGGCCGCCTCATCTCAGCATCCTTGCAGGGCCCCGGCTCTAGTATTCCCGAATCAGGCCTGCATTTCAATGACCTGGAAGCTGGCATCTTGCACCTTGTGGGGAAAGAAAACTGATGGCGAGTTACAGTGTGGGTTCCCTGTGACTTAGCACATCACTCAGAGGGAATTCAGGGCCTCCCGGCTGCTCACGTCAGTCCTCACAGTCAACCCTGGACACTTCCCCTCCAGGATTCCTTCACATTCTAACCGGAAAATCTCTGGGAATTTCCTTCCGGGGGCCTAACTAACTAATTTCCCTTCATGAGGAAAGGGCAAAGACACTAAGGATAACGTGACATAGTAGTGGGTAAGGTGACTTCAGTGGCTCCAGGCCTCCCTCTGCTGCTGCTGCTGCTAAGTCGCTTCAGTCGTGTCCGAATCTGTGCGACCCCAGAGATGGCAGCCCACCAGAACACTGGAATGGGTTGTCATTGCCTTCTCCAAGGCCTCCTTCTAACCATTCATTTATCATGTGTGCAGGCATCCTAAGTTGCTTAGTTGTGTCTAACTCTTTGCAACCTCATGGACTGTAGCCCACCAGGCTCCTCTGTCCATGGGATTCTCCAGGCAAGAATACTGGAGTGGGTTGCCATGCCCTCCTCCAGGGGATCTTCCCGACCCAGGGATTGAACCTGTGTCTCCTGTTTCCTGTATCGGCAGACAGGTTCTTTACCACTGAGTCACCTGGGAAGCCCTTATTTGTAGTCTCTAAGACTAAAAGCTCTGTCATGCTGGTGACAATAAATTAATCAATGTGCTGGCCTATAAGTAACATTAGGACCCCTCTGCCTAATTTTGCCCTTTGTGCTGGAGGGCTTCCCTCCTGCCGGATTCTGTGCACTTGTGGTTTCCTGAGCATGGCACGGAATGCCTAGGGCTGTCCCTCCTCTGAATTTCATGCTCAATCTCCTGGTCTGGCAGGTAACCCGCAGGTAACTACCTGTTTCAGGCCGGGTGTGTCCAGGTTCAGAGCGGGAAGGCCTGCTGTCCTTACTCCTTTCACAATCTTCTAGTTAGATCTCGGCTCTGTGCCATTTTTTTTCTTGAGATGCCTCATGATTTTGCCCCTCATTCATTACTTTGTGCAACTTCTACTAATTAAAACAGAGACGAATCTAGACAAATGAAAACATGTTTTATTTACAGGGAAAAAAGTCTGTACATTGTGTACACATAAAAATATACAAAACCAAACTAGAAAATATCAAAGTGTTAAACTGTGTACAAACACGTTTAAAAGGTGACTCCTGGAAAACCTCAAGCCTTAATTCATGTTGAAGAGTGCACATTTCATTTTAAAAAGTATCATACAAAAAAATTCCCAAAGCTGTTAAAAAAGTTGACTGGTTTCCAAGGATTTTTTTTCCAAGAAAAATTTCACAAGGATTTTTATCTAGACTATAACATGATGTGTGGTGTCATAAATGTTAGGTTTTAACAGTTCTGATGCAGTTAATTTGTGTGAAACCTAAGCTGGGAGACTATTTTCCATAGATCCAAATGAGCATTTCTTCCCCTAATCTTGCAAAAACCATGAATTCTAGATCAACTTCTCATCAAAGGTCAGAGTTCAATTAGGTTTCTGATGAGGACACAACCGTTAGGTTGTAGTTCTACCCTCAGAGCACCTTGTAAATATTTCTGCCATACTTTTTAATGTAGCCAAAAGGTGAGAGATATGAGTGCATGGGAGAACTGGATTTTTTTGTTTCACAGAAAGACATATAACATTTGCTTACTTCTCTTAAAAAACTGGTGCTTGCATAATTTAAAAAATTTATTGTCAAGGTTTTAGAAATAAAGTTTGATGAAAAAAAAATGTTTAAAAGCAACCATGTATGTAGATATGTATATATACAATTATATAACTATATCTACATGCACACTTGTTATAACAAGAGTCAGGACTGTATCAGTATCTTTCATTCCTTAAATTCCATTAGCCTGAGCTCACAGAGAAATTTTCTGTATTTCTTCTTACTAAAAGGCTTCAGTTACTTAATAAAACAAGAATCAGAACTTAGAATTTATTCCCTCAACCGATTAATATCTTTCATTTACCAGTTGTATAAATAATGCCTGAGAGACAGACACACAGACACATGCAGAATAATTTCAGGATGGAAATATCCGGAGGATAACACCCAAGTGTGAACTCAGGCACACTTTCTCTAAGCACTGAATGTCTACAACTGCCCTCATTGGCTGTGGAACCTCTGGGTAAGAGTCGTCAACGATCAGAAAGTGAGAAGTCGACATAGGCAATCTCGTTGAATATATTCAGACACTACGTGGCTTGCACACTCAGCCACGGGTTTCTCGGTCATCACCCTACCTCCTGGCTCTGCCTCTCGCCATAGTTAAGCAGCAGTGGGACCGGGTCACTTTGGCCACCAGCCTCAACCATGCCTAGTGCCTTGATCTCCAAGAGAAAGGCTGGAGAGGGTGCTTTCATCATGACATCATCTGTGCACACGAAATCCTCCATCACCTACCATCCCTCACGTGATCCTGACCCCACTCTACACCGCCAGACTGGACCTAATTAATTCTGTGGCCGTGAGTGTTCCCATCCTTAAGGGACAGCCCACAACATCAGGAATTAATCTGTTCCACCAGAAGGAACTGGCTCATGGTCATGTAACAGAGTGACCCCAGGTGGCTTTAAACACTTTCATTTCCCAGCTTTGAGAAGGCTGACCATGACTTCAGCATGGCTTTGTCTAGATGCTACAGCTACTGTGGTGATGATACTGGGGAGCCCAGGGTTGATTAAAGGAGGGTGTGGGACATGCGGGGAGGGTGGGGCTGGGGTTCCCTGTGGCCTGCATACTGTGGACAATGACAGACCCTGGGACCGAAGCTGAACCAAAACCCCTCGCCAGCCCTGACGGAGGAGGGTACTTATGTAATCCCTTCCTGTCCACCTGTGGGCCCTTCGCCCTTAAGGTGATGCATAGGGCCAGCACTGGCATCCCTGGGGCAGCGAGGATGCTCTACCTATCAGACCCTCCCTTCCTACCTGCGGAAGGGCTGGAGAGCCTCAAGGGGAGGACCTGGGACCTGGACTCGAGTGAGTTGTCATGTCTGGTCAACATTTCATTGTGACAACAGCAACAACAAAAGATGGAATGAAGTTACCTCAATAAGTGATGCAGTCTTCAGTCCTGAGAGAGAAGAAAGGACCACCTAACGCCTCAGTTTATGGAGCATCTCTTTACAGCAAGGGTGGAAGGTCTGGAAGGGGTGAAGCCTGAAAGAAATGCAGTGGGCACCATTTCCTTTAATTCCTTCATGGAAAGGCCAGCTGCTTATTGCCATTTGTGTATTTAGAGGGCTTAATCACTGTCTGCAGACATGAAGAGTCAACACATCAACTATAACTGCCTAATAGTTTCAAGGAGCTAAACAACTTAAACTCTTAAGCAGAAGAATGCCCAGCCTGCAATGTATGAATACTTGTACCACGTTGTCTCAGTGTTTTTAACAGACCCTGGTTCCCAAGAGTCTTTAAGGCCATAATAAATCCAAAACCTTTAATTAAATTTTCTTTATCCTCTTCAGTCTTTCTTATAACCTCTGTGAGCTAAAGGTACATTTTAAAAGTGCATGGGTTACAACAAAATGTATTTGGAGGCGTTTGAAGTGTTTTCTGGGGCTTCTGAACTTTATCTATGCTGACCCGCCAGCAAATTTCCTTTTGCCCAGTATCTCATGCCAGCAGAAGGGGCTGTTCTGGACACAAGGAGGCCCAGAGGGAAACCCAGAAGGAAGATGAGTAAAGAAACTTCAGTGTCACGGCCATCTGAGGTCAGAGCCTGCACAGTGTGGGAAGGGCCCAGGGTCACCCTGCACCAGCCACTTCCCAGCGTCAGGACTCACTGGACACTGCACAGGGCTGTGTCCCTTCAGGAAACGAGGGAGAAAAGTGGCCTGCTCATATCTGCTTGGATATTAGTTGGCAGGCTGGACAGAATTATCCACCCCTTATCATAAAGCTGGAAGTGAGGCTTTCACAGTAGGCTTATAGTGGATATTGTCACAATCAAAGCTTTTCAATGACCCCAAATTCACTGTGACAATAAGCCACAGGAGATGTCTGGGACTTGGCCCGATTTCTGCTGAGTAGGCTGACCAGAGAGGCCAGTTTCTGTCAACCATTCTTGCTCAGGAAAAAAAAAAAAAATCCTGGAACAAAAAAACCTTCTGTACTAAACTTTCCTGATGTTGACACACTTGTGGAGAACACAATTAATGAAGCTGTGCCTGTTCTGGCCAAGAGGTTGTAACTGGACCGCTGAGATAGGTGTTGGGTATGGACTGAAACTCTACGTTGAACTAAGGTATTCCATGCTTCTGGTTTACTACACGTATGGAGAAAAAAATTTTATGCTTTTGTGACAAAAATTGGGATTACAACAAAATGAGCTGCTACAGCTAACATTGGCTGACTCTCCCCTCTCACTGTCTTTCCCTTTGAATCATATACTTTTGTTGTTGTTGTTAAAGAACAGTGCTTTCACGCAAATGTATTTAATTATATGGCTTTGTTACGTTACTGACGTACAACAGATCTGTGAAGATGACGGTGGGATTCCTAACCATCTGACTGTAGGAAGAATTAGCGGAAGTCAGTGTAACACCGTCAGGATCCCAACAGATGATATGAACCTGTGAGGAAAACACATGGAAGAGATGGGTGTGCAGCCCTCGAAGCACAGGGGGCCGGCTCTCGGCTGGAAGGACCCCCCCCCCACCTCGGGGAGTCCTAACTGTCAGTGCCTGTAGACACGCAGGCTGCGTGGAGGGCTGGCGGGTGCTGAGGCCAGAAGGGCTGGGGCCTGGGGCCGTGCTGCCCACGGCCACCTGCTGCCCCATTCCCTGCGCACCTGCCGCGATGTTCCTGCGTGCCCGGAGATTCTAGTCAAGCAAGGAAATGCTGCAGGAGAGCAAAGTGCTTCCCCTGGGTGCTGCCTGGAGCTGGCTTCTTCCTGGACTATCCAGGAAGGGGGCTTCATGCTTTTAGAAATGTGTCCAGATACACAAACCGCAAAGCCTTCGGTGGCAGCTGGGAGCAGAGGTGGAGAAAACACCTCACAGGATATCCTGTGGGGTCTGCTGTTCCTATAAACAGGTCTGAGTGATAATCCAGACGTTCGTCATCAGCTCTGGGCTCTTTCACGACAAATGACACACAAATGACACCGCAGATGTGTCAGGCACTGTCCCGAAGCGAGGCTGCTTCCAGGTACAAACCACGTCATCCACTAGGTGTGTCAGCTGGAAGGAAAGACCAACATTCTGGAGCTAGTTATCCATTTCTTACACATTTCTTCCCCCCTAGTTATCCTTGAAAATTTTTCTTTTGTATCTTTCTGGAGTCTGTTTCTTTGAATTCCATTTCTATGTTCTGAATAGTCGGACACACTCAATGGCTTAGAAAGGGAAGGATCCCTGTGGTTAGCACAAAGTCACAGCTGCAGACACGGGGTCATGCCGCCTCCAGGGTGCCTCCAGCATCTCTGCGATGCAGAGCCCGGCTGGCCCCTCAGGCACCTGGTGGGCAGCGCACGGCCTGCAACCCGGGCAGCACGACCTTGCCTTTGCGGTGCAGGTCCCCATGGGTGCCCACGTTGAGCCGCTGCACCAGCAGCTTCTCGTAGAGCAGCGGGTGGTAGGCGCCCAGTGTGCAGGCGGCGTCATGGTAGGGCTCGTGGTAGTGACACAGGTCTGTCTGCCGCACTGATGGGACGTATTCATACACGTGCACCTCGCCACACAGGTTCATCATCAGCAGGATGCCTGGTGGGGGAGGGGGAAGCAGAGCCATGAGCAACTCGGGGAGGGGGAGGCATCAGTCCTCAAGGGTGGCGGATTCCTCCGTTGTTTCTTCCTTGTCTACGTGTCTCTCTGTCCTAACCATGTATCTGCTTAGAGTCTCTTTCCCACCAGACAGCAGAGGATTTGAGGGTGAGGGCTGGGTCACTTATCCATCTTCTTGTCATTAATAGCATGCACAGTATTGGTGGAGAGTTAAGGATCCATGTTTGTTGAATGACTATAAGACCTACTTTCTTTTTTTTAATTTTAAATTTATTTTTTAAATGAAGGATAATTTGCCTTACAGAATTGTGTTGGTTTCTGCTCAACATCAACATGAGTCAGCTATAAATATATATATGCCCCCTCTCTCTTGAACTTCTCTCCCACCTTCCTTCCCATACCACCTCTCTAGGTTGTCACAGTCTTGGTTTGAGTTCCCTGAGTCCTATATGACCTACTTTCTTAAGGAGAAGTAATGGGGGGGGCATTTTTAGATGGGGTGGAGGGTCACAATTGGGGCAGGAGATACCTGCTTTGTGCCCCCTGCCTTGTCAGCTTCACCTTGTGACTCTAGCTTCCAGTGAGTGGCATGTGTGAGGTCTGGGGACCGGGGCCATGCTAAGACACGATGCTATTACACATTCACCCATCCAGCTGACCCTGGGGACCTGGGAATGAGAGAAGAAAAGACCAAGCAATCAGACTTAAGCAGAGGACAGTTGGGGCCAGATCTGCATCCCCGAGTCCGAATATACTGTCTCATTCCACACCCAGGTCCACCTGATTTACAACAGGAGGACTGTGATGTAACAAAGAAATGTGTGTAATGTGAAAGAAAATTATTATAAAACTGTTAAAAGGAAAGAGATGGAGATACAGAGTTCAAGATTCATATTAAAAGTGTCTTTCTCACTGGAACTATCCATTTTAAAGTTTCTTTGATTTCTTTTTTATTTTTAATATTTCAAATAGCTACAAAACTGCATCATCATAAGAGGAAGTCTCATCTGGATCTATGCTAAAAGGGTGTTATTTTCCGAGCTCTGTTATTTTCCCCATCACCTCTGTTAACACTCTTTACACTTGATCTTAGCTGAAAGGGTGAGAAGCGATGTAGTAACACCTTTTAAACTTAAAATTATGTATGTGTGTGTGCTAAGTCGCTCAGTTGTGTCTGATTCTGCGACCCTATGGACTGTAGCCTGCAAGGCTCCTTGGTGCATGGGATTCTCTAGGCAAGAATACTGGAGTAGGTTGCCATTTCCTTCTCTCTTTTAGGAAAGGATAATCCTCGTTATGAAAAAGACATGAAATCACACAATGAGTTCCTGTTATAGACAAGGCTGGTCTGCAGAGGACAAGTGTATTTCTAAGTAATCAACTGTGTTTGCAGCATGACAATGCTCACAACTGGGCAAAGTCCAGCACAAGGGTCTGAGAGAGCAGTGGGAAGGGCTTGGGGATGCAGAGAAAGATTCCTGGGGGAGGTGAGGGCTGAATCTGTAGGCACCACCTGGGTGGAGGGGGAGGGGAGACAGGATGACAGAGAGGACCCGGTGTCCTGTTCAGAAGACATCAGGACAGGCCTCGACGGCCATGAAGCTGCTTGCGGCTGCAAGTAAACGGTGCTCCTTACAAGAGACACGGAGATTCTTCAGGTCGGCTTCTAGGAAGTCAAGCTGTTCCCAAGAGCTATGTGGAAACACCAAGTCCCAGCTCAGTACCCCTCCTTCCTCCCAGCTCTGCTGGCTCCCTCCTCCCCGCCCCCTTCCACCGGCCCCTCAGTGTGACCCAGATCCAGGTAGGGCCAGAGAGAACCAAGAACCAGTGCCTTCATATATAAATATATTTCAAAACAACTCTTAGAGCTTCAGAACTACAGAAATTTGCTACATATTTCATGGCCATCCCAACTGAAGGCCGACAGAGGTTTAGAAGTAGGGTCCTTATCTTGAGTTATCTGCATTCTTCCTCCTGGTTTTTGCATCTCATTTTGTGTTCTTGTATGAACTTGCTTCCCTTGTGGCTCAGGTGGTAAACAATCCTCCTCCAATGCAGGAGACCCAGGTTCAGTCCCTGGGTCTGGAAGATCCCCTGGAGAAGGGAATAGCAACCCACTGCAGTATTCTTTCCTGGAGAATTCCATGGACAGAGGAGCCTGGCTGTAGTCCATGGGGTCACAAAAGAGTCGGCCATGACTGAGTGACTAACACATACACATATGAACTTGTGAGTTCCTGTAACCACAAGCCTTGGTCCAGAGCATTCTAAAATTTAAGTTAGGGCCGATTCTGCCCCAAGTGTTTAAATGACAGGCAGTTGTAGCACTGATATCAAATCGTCAGGGTTACACCTTCAAAGGGAGGAAAAAATCAGTTTGCAACTTGTAGGGTACATGTGAAGGGTGGACAAGATTTAGAAAACCAAGTGGAGAATATTTTTAATTATTTCAAAAATTTTCAGACATCGTGGTCATTTCATTTAGCATAGCATAGCATATACTCTGCTTTTTAATTTACCAAGCCGATACTACACATAAATTTGAGTTTAAATTTAAACTCTATCATATAATAAATGTTGAACATCATTATGAAATGTGGTTAAATCTGCACATCACTTTTCACAGGAGTTTAGAGTACTTAGCCACACATTAAATCCTGAAATGAAACTTCTGCATGTGTTGCAAAGAGGAAGTGGGTGGACCATGATGTCTGGAGTGCGTACCAGCCCTGGCACAGCTGGGGGCTTGAGTTGGGAGATGGGGTGTGAGGAAGAAAGACTGCAGGAGGTGGGGTTGGGACCACACTGGGAGGGACCAGGCCGTTAGGCACTGTTGGAAGCCTCTTCAGTTAAACTCACTCTGTATTCAACTGGGCACAGGCTGAGGACTGGGATTTATAAAAAGTTTCTTTAAGAAAAAAAAAGTAGGGTTTTCCCTGGTGGTCCAGTGGTTAAGAATCTGCCTGCCAGTGTAGGTGACACACGTTTGATTCCTGGTCCAGGAAGATCCCACATACCATGGGGGCAACTAAGCCTGTGCGCCACAACTATTGAGCCTGTTCTCTAAAGCCTATGAGCTGCAACAAGAGAAGCCCCTGCAATGAGAAGCCCGAGCGCCACAACTAGAGACTGGCTCCCGCTCGTTGCAACTGGAAAAAGCCTGAGTGCAGCAATGAAGACCCCACACAGCCAAAAAATAACTACGTAAATCTTAAAAAAAGTAAACTAAAGAACGAATGTTTACATTTAAAAACAGGTGGCAGGCCCATGACCTACCATCCTGAGGATGACTGAAGAGAGTGTCTTCACTATGGTCTGAGACAGACGCCTGCACTGCCAGCAGCATCTCTTCTGACCTGCGGTGATGCTGCTCTATCACCATGGTGACGTCAACGCCAACAACACGTGGTCCACAGACATTTTCTCTGTGCTAAGCTGACCAGGGACCAGGTCTGAGTTCCCCAGCCTGCCTCCAGGTTTGATGACTTGCCAGAGGGACCTACAGGACCCAGCAGAGAGTCAGTGATTTATTACGAACCTGGCTCACACTGTCCAGACTCCAGAAGGATGCAGGTGCTGGGGAGAGGCCCCACTGCTGCAAAAGCATCTGGGCACAGTGACCCACCCTGTCAGAAGGGAGGGTCTCCCCAAACCCAGGCTCCCAGAAGCCAGCCAAGGGTCAACCCTGCAGGCAGGGGTCCCTGGTGGTCAGCAGGCAGGCCAGCGAGGCTGCAGCCTGTCTGCACAGATACCCTGTATGTCTAAACTCACAGCATCACATTGTTCCTCATCATTCCCCCAAGTCAGACCCATATGGGGAATTCACATCTGGCTACACTAAAAAAATTTTTTTTCATTTCCTTTCTTAGGACTGCTCAGGATTACCCCCAGAGCAAAAATGAATACAAATCATCTCATGCTATTTTATTCAGTAAAGAATTTTTAGAAAAATCACTTAAGGAACTTTTATGTTACATAATTTCATTTATGGACTATCCAAAAGGAACTGCTTTCAGCACTAATAAAATTTTACTGCTTTCAGTGTGGAGCCAGACTTTTTGATAAGTGGATCAATATTTAGACACTTTTTAATGTATTTTTCCAAACCAATCAAATGGGCATGCAGGCAGTTCCTAAAAAAATCTTTGAACATAATTCATGTTAAGTTTTTTGGCCAGGTTTTACAAATGAGTAGGGATTCATTTGAAGAAAAAAAAGTGCAAATTTTTCTGGGCAATTATGACTCAAGAGCCATTCATTTGTCAAATTATATGTTTTAAAATATTGTATAATTCAATATAATTATCTAACCAATTAAAAAGCATTTCCACTGGTCTTAATAAAATGTCATAGTCTATGACTCAGCTTAACAAGCAGTATGTACACTTATTTATTTTTCCAAAACCTGGATAAAAAGCAAACTTCCACCTGCATGTTTGCATGTTATGTTCAGATGACCACAGATTCTGAATAAACAAAGTTCTCCTATAAAAACTCTACTTTTGGGGCTTCTTTGGTGTCCAGTGGTTGACAATCTGCCTTCCAATGCAGGGGACGCTGGTTCAGCACCTGCATGGGGAACTAAGAGTCCACATAAGCAACTAAACCCACTCCACATCCACAACTAGAGAGCCCACACCCTGCAACAAAGACCCAGCCCAGTGTAACCAAACAAACAAACAAAAAAAGAAACCCAAACCTCTACTTTGCAGATACATAAGATGTGTTTGATGTGTTAGAGTCTAACAGAATTTAATCATTTAGACTTTAATTGTGATCACACCAAGTTATCTTACTTTGCATCTGGCAAAATATTTAAAATGATACCCCAAATTGTTAATAGAATTTTCTCTTTGATGAATGTATCTTTTTAACATGGGGCAAAATAAGCCATGGACATAAATAGAACCTAATGCAAGTGATGGCAAAAATATAGGCTCTCATCAATTTCAGGTTAACACTTGAACATAATTCACATGTCAGGTAAATGAGAACTTTCTGAGAATATCCAATAAACCCTGCAAAACATGTTTCTGAATGAGGGGTGAGGGTGAAAAGTTAAGGGTACTGAATGTGCTGGTCTAATGGAAATGTAGTAGCTATTCTGTGGTTTCTCCATAAATTCATCATAAGATGGAAAATTATGAAAACTGTACTTAAGATTACTGAAGGAGAAAAAAATGACATTTTAAGCAACATTTCCAGAAGATATCTGTAATTAACATGTGGTTTCTATGCGGATGAGATGAATTGGGAAATTGGAGTATATATACTATTGATACTATTTATAAAATAGATAACTAATGAGAACCTATTGTGTAACATAGGGACTGTGGTGAATGGGAAGGAAATGGGAAGGAAATACAAAAAAGAGGGGATATGTTGTATGGTAGAAACTAACAGGCTGTAAGGCAATTATACTCCAATAAAAATTAATTTAAAAAAATCAAAGACAATATTCACAATAGCAGCTCAACAAAATGAGTTACTTAAATTGTAAAAAAATGTGGTTTGGAAATTTGCATTTCATGTAATAAAATAATAATTTAACAAGCATCTACTATATTAAGTAAAATCAGGTAATGCATGAATAATACTTGAAAATCAATTTTTTAGCCCATTTATATTGTATTATTTGATGGTAACATACATTCAGGATTCACTGTTTACAGGGAAATGTAAAAAGTTGTTCCTTGTCAACATAATAAGGATTGGTTTTACACAGTCATGTATAGAGATGTTAAGCAGCTTATTATTTTGAGTTAACATGTTATTATTTTGTGTTACCATCTGAGTTTGGATGATATATTGGAAAATTAGAGTCCTGAATGCAAAATAAAGTGGAAAAGAAACAAAGTTATGACTTGTTTTTAAGCATATTATTCTTGCCTGTATATTCAATAGCCTGAAATTACAGCATTTGCATCTGTGAAGTCTAGAAATAGTACTTATGCTATAAACAATTGAGGCTGCCTTTTCCAAAGGTGTGAGGGGGTGTTGGTGGTTTGTACAATGAAAGCATTGTCGACCATAGGCTAAACCAAGTCCCCTGTCAGTGCTGGTCAGGCTGGTGCACCAGGCTAGTCTGCCTGACATGCTCAGCCTGAAGCCCCCTGGGGTGAAGCTGGAGGGCCTCCTGCATCAGACAGCAGAACCATCCAGCCAGGCTTCAGGACTCCGGATGAACTCACACACCTCCCACATATCAGTGTGTATGAAGGCAATGTGGAAACCATGGAATTCCTAGGAAATGACTCTCCATCCTCAGCCGGGCCTCAGTGCTGTCAGAACCACCTCCCAGTACCAGGTAATGAGAGAAGGCCTCCAGCATCCAGACAGGGATGAAAAAGAGAGATGTTCTTGCCATGTGAACAAGTGGCTCCCAGTGGACTGAGGGGAAGGGTCCTGACACTGAGGAACAAATGTTCCAAAGAAATGGGTCCTGTGGAGCATCCAAATTACCTGGATGTATGCTACTTCTTTCTATAAAAAAAAGATTTTTTTAAATGTGGACCATTTTTAAAGTCCTTACTGAACTTGTTACAATATTGCTTCTGTTTCATTTATTTATTTATTTATTTTTGCCACCTGGCATGTGGGATTTTAGCTACTGACCAGGGATTGAAAGCATACCCCCTACACTGGAAGGCAAAGTCTTCATCACTGGACCACCAGGGAAGTCCTATGTTACTTCCTTTTAATTAAAAAAATATAAAGCACAAAAAACTCAGGTTGGTGCTCTGTGATGACAGAGAACAGTGGGATAGAGAGCAGGCGGGAGGAAGAACCAAGAGGGAGGGGATACATGTATGTTGCTGTTTTGTCCCTCAGTCGTGTCTGACTCTTTGTTACCCCATGGATTGTAGCCCACCAGGCTCCTCTGTCCATGGGATTTCCCATGGACAAACATACTGAAGTGGGTTGCCATTTCCTTCTCCAGGGGATCTTCCTGACCCAGGGACTGAACCCAGGTCTCCTGCATTGACAGGCAGATTCTTTACTACTGAGCCACCAGGAAAGCCCAGATACACAGATGCTGCTGCTGCTAAGTCACTTCAGTTGTGTCCGACTCTGTGCGACCCCATAGACGGCAGCCCACCAGGCTCCCCCGTCCCTGGGATTCTCTAGGCAAGAACACTGGAGTGGGTTGCCATTTCCTTCTCCAATGCATGAAAGTGAAAAGTGAAAGGGAAGTCACCCAGTTGTGTCCGACCCTTAGCGTGGACTGCAGCCTACCAGGCTTCTCCATCCATGGGATTTTCTAGGCAAGAGTACTGGAGTGGGGTGCCACTGCCTTCTCCGAGATACACATATACATATAGCTAAAACAAAATTCTACTCTTAAAAATACATGTGCCATGCATGAGGGGTAAGCATCTCTTTGCTGCTGCTCTGGACAAGGGGATGGTACACAGAGTACATCTCTGACGCACATAAGGATGTCCATCTATGACCCGGAAGTACAAATACGGCCTCTGGTCAGAAGTCAGGGAAAAAGCAGTAAGTTGGCACTTCCTACAGTGATCAACATACCACACCCTCTCCTCAGCACTCATATACACCTGGGAATTTATCTTAAGGAAATAGTTTAAAGGGAAGAAAAGTCTGCATGTTCACATATAGAATAAATTATAGTATGTATTAGAATTGACATGTGGATGTAGTGACAATGCATCAATACGATGGATAACATCAAACGTCTTCCGTCAGAGAGGTCCCTGCCCACAGAGCACAGCGTCCAGTAGGAACTGGTTGCTCCTCCAAAAGTTCCTTTTCTTCGTGCTGTCCTTCGTACCTTTCCCTGTGGTGATGATGGTCACCATCCACACTGCCCAGGGCCATAGCCACTGGGAGCACGGGACTTTAAGAGCCTGAAATGGGGCTCAAGCACTGAGGAAGACATTTTCCTCCTGTTTAATCCTAATTAACTTACACTTGAGCAGCCACCGGTGCCTAAGAGCTGCCAGCCTGGACAGAAGGGAGCTAGAAAATGACCACAGGTATGAACTGGCCCCATAAAAAGGTGTTGCTATGACTCTCCTTTCTCCCAGGAGCATGAGGACATTCACAGGAGCAAGTGACTCGCCTGCGACTGGAAAGCTAGCAACATCAGAGGACTGTCATTCAGCTCAGCCCCCACTCCTGAAATGACCCCCAACTGCAGTTCCCTTGTCCTGGAAAAGAAGCCACACAGGCAAGCAGTGTCCCTGAAAACTCTAAATGCTCAGCACATAGCTGTGAAAGGAAGCTGGCCACAAGTGGCAGGATTTCTTTCAACAGTGAAAACACACGGGAAATGTTGTTCCCCTGCTATGACTATGTCAGAGGAAACTTTCAAACTTCGCTTCGGTGGTTAAGTGCATCTGAGAGCCCCTACTGTGCTCCCAAGCTCTTGCTGTGATCAGATTTCGGCCACAGGAATTCCCAGGGAGACTTGATCGGATGGCCATGTTCTGTTATGCTGTCTCAGCATCATTCCATCCTGTTCCACGTTCTTCCCTAGGTCAGCAGGATTCCATGACACCACACGAAAGACAAATCATAGTCCACCCTGGTTTTTCTGACCTATTCTAATCCCAGATGTCTGCGCATAAGACTGACACTTTGTAGTTTGTTCCACTCATACTGGAGCTCCAGAATCCTTATGTGGTAGCTTGGATTACTGTATCTAACGTGCCACTTGTGGTTATAATATAATTACATATCTGTACCCTTTGCTCTGGGAATTTTGCAGTGTCTCCTAGCAGAATACCCAGAGTAATCTTTCACTCACAGAAAAAATAGAACACAACATGGACTTCCCTGGTGGCACAGTGGCTAAGAATCCACCTGCCAATGCAGGAGACACAGGTTCGATCCCTGGTCCAGGAAGATCCCACATGTCACAGGGCAACTAAGCCCGTGCGCCACAACAAGAGAAGCCACTGGAATGAGCAGCTTGTGCACCACAACTAGAAAGTATCCCCTCTCTCCACAACTAGAGAAAACCTGCATACAGCAATGAAGACCCAGCTCAGCTAAAAATAAATAAATACATGTTTAAAAAAAACACTTTAGAATCTGACAAAGTGCCTTGGAAACGAAGTGCATCAAAGGCATGACATAAAGTGGGTGAGGGAGCTCTGCTTAAGGAAAATAACATGCAGTCATGAATTTTGTCTTGAATTCTGCATAAAATATTTCATATTATTATAATACCTCAAAACTGCTCTAAACCCACAAGCCTCACTTTGCATGCCTCTTGGGCATGTATTGCTGACTAACCCACGTCACTTCCATAAACGTTCCTTTAGTCATGGTTACCACCTGTGCAGCCCAAGTCAGCGTGCAGGTTGTAAATTCATCAATATTAGGTTAGAGACTGCTATCAGTGTTTTATGGACAAAATTCCTATCCTGTGTTCCACTGCAGCTTTCATGCACCAAGGGGAGCTAAGGTCTTCCTTAATATCACCCTATTCAGGTACCACCAAGACAATAACAGGGCAAGAGGCTGAAACATGGGAAAAGAAATGGGTTAAGACCACATTTGAGGATAAAAACCTGACTGCAAACAATACACTAGGCCAAGTGTGATGCCTTTGTTACATGAAGTCTATTATCTGGTGGAGAGAGTGGAGCTCAGCCCGAGAATCCTGCTACTCAAAGCCCAGACCCACTGGTGACCTTGCAACCCTCAGGGGGTGGTCCAGTGGCCATGAAATCCCATCCTCCATCTGGCCCCACATCAACAACGTGCATGCGAGTGGTGGTGGTTCTGGAAGGCCCTGGGGTCTCCACCCCTTGAGTCTGGGGGCCTCTAATGGCTGTGACCCACAGAGAGTCCTCAGGCTTCTGCCCTGAGAAAGCCCGCTTCCACTTCCTATCACTGGAACACCTGCCAGGAGCCCTGAGCTTCCATCAGGAGTCCAGTTACCATGAGGCCACCACCTGCAGGCACATGGTCATCAGTCCAGCTGAGCTATACCCCCAAGGCATTCCAGCAGATGGGCCCAACAGGGGAGCAAGGTCACCCCATGGGGCAGCTGAATGGCCACAAGTGACTCCATGAGTCTGGAACAAAGGGGTCACCCAGCTGGGCCCTTCCTGGCCCACTCCATCATGAGAGAAAATGAAGCAGTTCGTTTCAGACCTTGGAATGTTGGGGTAGTTTCTTACTTGCCCGTAGAAACTGAAACAGAGTCTTTGCACTCTTTTTAGTGAATCTATCCCCCCTCTAAAGACACCCTCTAGATGTTCTTATATAGCATGAATGTACATTCACTTAGCATGAACCTTCACCTGCGGCTAGTCACCCAGCCTGACAGTCACATACCGATAAAGCCAGAGGATGGTGGGTTGGGCTGGATCTTCTCCTTCGTGTTCTCCTGGATGATGTCCCAAAGCTGCCAGATAAACTTGGGGTGAAGAATGTAAAATGGCTGGTTCGGATTTCTCTGACGATGCTGGACATACGGTGTGAACAGGTTGTAATCTGGCTTCTTGTACCACTAAGAGAAAAACACACAGTCAAGGCAGAGGTCCACACTGTGGAAAGGAAACCGGGAAGTGCTGGGGTTGTGGGTATTTAGAGGCTGAGGATCAGGTTGGGAGGAGGGTTAGGATGCCCCTTCTGTAGGCACTTCTACACTGGATGAGGGGTGAGTGAGTATAGGGGCTGGGGTCCAGCCTGGGGGACTGGTGCTTATTCTTTAGTAAAATGAGAGAGAAGGGCTAGAGCAAGGTCAGTGGACTTTTCTAAAAGGGGCCAGGTAGTAAAAGAGGTTTGGGGCCATGGGGTCTCTGCTGCAACTCCTGGGCTCCACTGTTTACTTACATGCAAAGCAGCCACAGATGGTACAATATGTGGCTGTGTTTAAATAAAACTTTATTTACAAAAACAGAGGCAAACAAACAAACAAAAAAGAAGTAAAGAAAAACAAAAATAAAAAGAAGGAAAAAAATGAAAACAAAAAACAGGGTCAGATGGCCCATGGCCATGGTTTCAATCACTGTATTTCAGAAATATGCTTTCCCCATCTAATGTCTAGTGCAAAAACATGTCAGCTGTTGCCTGGGTTGGGGCCAGGTCTGGGAGGTGAATGAGTGACACACAGGACTCTGCAATGATGGGGAGATTCTGTTCCTTCGTTGTGGTGCTGAATACAGGACTGTATACATTCACTACTGCCCAGCAACACATACATGTACAAAGATTACACATAAATGATTGTATGAAACCTCTTCATGGAGGGGTTGGTGGAGGGGCTTACGTAACTCAGTGAAGCTATGAGCCATGCTGTGCAGGGCCACTCAAGACTGATGGGTCATAGTAAAGACTTCTGACAAAACGTGGTCCACTAGAGAAGGGAATGGCAATCTGTCCCAGTATTCTTGCCTCAAGAACCCCAGGAAGGGCATGAAAAGTCGAAAAGATAAGGCATCAGAAGATGAGCTCGCCCATGCACTCCATTGGGTGGCAATGAGTTGCACACAACTTAGCAACTGAACAACAACAATTATATGAAAACATACACACTAAGGTTGATTTTTAAAAAGTCTTCAGAAGCATCTCAGGCGCCACCAAGAAGCGGGGTTTGGAGAAGGTGTGTGGGGAGGGGCTCATCCGGCTGACCGTCCCTTCAAATAGACACCTCGGGCAAAGTACAGGTGTTTCTGCTCAATGGCGTCTGACACTTTGCGACCCCATGGACCATAGCCCATGAGGTTCCTCTGTCCATGGGATTCTCCAGGCAAGAATACTGGAGTGGGTAGCCATCCCCTCCTCCAGAAGATCATCCCAACCCAGGGATCAAACTTGGGTCTCCTGCATTGCATGCAGATTTTTTACCTTCTGAGCCACCAAGGAAGCCCAGGCTTGTATTACGATCCTAGTTAACAGTCCCTGGTTGAATGTGGTCTGTGGCTTTAAACATTTTGGGAAGAATAATTTGAACTGTGGCCCCCAGACCCCAGGGGCAGTGAGAGAGAAGCTCAGGGTCTTTTCCACCTCCTCCAGACCCTCATGGAGCAGAAGCAGAGCCTGGCCTCCCAAGAGCAGCACAGTCACTGCCCGTGTCTATTGATCAGACAGCTCACGCCCTGAGCTGGGAAGCTTCCAAATCAGGAGGAAACAAGGCCCATAGCCAGAGACTCTCATGGGTCCAAAACAGCAAGAAAGCTGTCAGAACTTAAAACCACAGAACCTCAGACTGGAAGGAAGCTGACAAGTGCAAACATCCACTCGATGCTGGTTCTCGGTAGATGGTGTGTGTGAGAATTGATTAGAGAGCTATCTCAAAATCACAGGTGGAGGCTGGATACGGCTGGATTCCTGGGAACAGGGCTTTGGAGATGTGTGGGATAAGACTTCAGGAGATGCTGATGTACACTCCTGGGTGAGAATAGTTATAGCCATGCCAGGTGTGTGTCCAGCCTCTGTCTCAGAATGCACGGTGACAGAATGCTTCTTCCAGAGGGAACAGTCCACCATGGGCGGCTCTTTTGGAAAGTTGCCCCCCAATAGGGCTGAAATCTGTTCCCATCTTCATTGGAGGAAGCTGGCATCCTCTGGGGTCATGGAGAACAAGTCCACAGCCAGTGGCACAGCTTATAGCATTGCTCATGGGGATAAAGTGCAGCCTATCTTCCTAGCCCCCTTTCAGAACAAGTAGACTGGCTTTTCACACCAGGCTTCCCCAAAGTACAGAGGCTGTGAATGTAATTCTCTTATATATGTATTTTTTTTTTTCAAATAAAGAGCTGACTCACTGGAAAAGACCCAACTCATTGGAAAAGACCCTGATGCTGGGAAAGACTGAGGGCAGGAGGAGAAGGGGGTGGCAGAGAATGAGATGGTTGGATGGCACCACTGACTCAATAGAAATCAGTCTGAGCAAACTCTGGGAAATGGTGAAGGACAGAGAAGCCTGGCGTGCGCAGTTCATGGGGTAGCAACGAGTTGGACGTGACTTAGCGAATGAGCAACAACAACTTACTTTTGGCTGTACTGGGTCTTTGTTGCTATGCACAGGCTTTCTGTAGTTGCGGGGAGCAGGGGCTACTCTCTAGCTGTGGTACTCGGGCTTCTCATCCAGGTGGCTTTCCTTGTGGAGCACAGGCTCTAGGTCACCTGGGCTTCAGTAGCTGCAGCACCTGGGCTCAGGAGTTGTGGCTCCCAGGCTCTAGAGCACAAGTCCAGTAGTTGCAGTGCATGGGCTTAGCTGCTCTGTGGCATCTTCTGGGATCAGGGATCAAACCCATGTCTTCTGCATTGGCAGGGGGATTCTTTACCCCTGAGCCACCTGGGAAACCCACTCCCTTATAGTTTGCTGGCTGGCAAGAATCTTGTTTTTTTGCCTTTTTATACTGCTCATGGGGTTCTCAAGGCAAGAATACTGAAGTGATTTGCCATTCCCTTCTCCAGTGGACCATATTTTGTCAGAACTCTCTGCCACAACCCGTCCATCTTGGGTGGCCCTACACAGCATAGCTCATAGTTTCATTGAATTAGACAAGCCTGTGGTCCATGTGACCAGTTTGGTTAGTTGACTGTGATTGTGGTTTTCATTCTGTCTGCCCTCTGATGGATAAGGATAAGAGGCTTATGGAAGCTTCCTGATAGAAAAGAAGGTCTTGTTCTGATGGGTGGGGCCATGTTCAGTAAATCTTTAATCAAATTTTCTATTGCTGGGTGGGGCTGTGTTCCCTCCCTGTTGCTTGACCTGAGGCCAAACTATGAAGTGAAGTGAAGTTGCTCAGTCTTGTCCAACTCTTTTCGACCCCATGGACTGTAGCCTACCAGGCTCCTCTGTCCATGGGATTTTCCAGGCAATAGTACTGGAGTGGATTGCCATTTCCTTCTCCAGGGGATCTTCCCAACCCAGGGACTGAACCCGGGTCTCCCGCATTGTAGACAGACGCTTTACCATCTGAGCCACCAGGGAAGCCAAACAATGGTGGAGGTAATGAAGATAATGGTGACCTCCTTCAAAAGGTTCCATGCACGCACTGCTGAACTCAGTGCTTCAGACCCTGCAGCAGGCCACTGCCGACCCACGCCTCCCCCGGATATTCTTTGGAAGGACTGATGCTGAAGCTGAAACTCCATTACTTTGGCCACCTGATGAGAAGAACCAACTCATTGGAAAAGACCCTGATGCTGGGAAAGATTGAAGGCGGGAGGGAAGGGGACGGCAGAGGATGAGATGGTTGGATGGCATCACAGATGGGATGGACATGAGTTTGAGTAGGTTCTGGGAGTTGATGATGGACAGGGAAGCCTGCGTGCCCTAGGGGTCACAAAGGCAGGACTGAGTAACTGAACTGAACTAAATAATCTTGTTTACCCTCTCTTGCATAAGATTAAGAAGGTTTGGAGGCAGAAGCCAAAGAGCTGCACACTCAGGAAAAAACTGTGACAGGCTCCATTTCAATAGTAATAAGTTGTGGAGTCACAAAGCTTAGCCTGTCCCGCCAAGAACTTCCCATTTATTTCAAAATATCTTTTAACAAATGGGAAGGTGATGTAATTGTGCTACAATGGAAAAATTCAGCATGTAAGCAGGCCAATTTCCGGTATGACTAGGACTTTCCTAGCATCTAGATGTTGTACGTTTTGTTTTTTTTAAGTCCTCCAGAACAAAAACACTTGATCGTCAGAGAGCTGATGCTCACCATGGAGCTACTGCAACTGGGAGTCAACCAGTATGAGCATACATGAGTTTAATTAGCGCCTATGATCAGTTTCATTCTGCCTGTCCAAGTTCAGTCCCTGACTTCTTCCTGTTATGTATCAGTCAAAGGTACCGTCTGACCTGCAAGGGTCAGGGCACCAAGGAAATACTCACCAGGTTAAGATTTGCAGAATAAGGAGCTGGGTCCCAGGCCACCAAGATGACATCTTTATACAATGCACTGTCCATGAAGTGATAGCTGGGGTTGGTTAGAATCTGCAAATATATACAAAAATCACTGCAAAGTAAGGGCTTATGTCTTCAGAATCAGTATTTTTTAAAAGGTGGAAACTTGTCTTTTATGATCTTATTTGTTTTTGGCGGTGCTGGGTCTTGGTTGCTGTGCAGGCGTTTCTCTAGCTGTGCTGTGCGGGCTTCTCAGTGCGGAGGCTTCTCTTGCTGCAGAGCACAGGCTCCAGGGCATGCAGGCTTCAGTAGCCGTGGCGCTTGGGCTCCGTAATTGCAGCTCCCAGGCTCCAGAGCACAGGCCCAGTAGTTGTGGCATGCGGGCTCAGCTGCTCTGCAGCATGCGGGATCTTCCTGGACCAGGGATCGAACCTGTGTCTCCTGCATTGGCAGGTGGATTCTTTACCACTGAGTCACCACAGAAGCCCAAAAAGTGAACATTTAAAAGAGGAATTGGAAAAAAATGTTCCTCAGATTTTCTGGGGGAGGGAGAGAGGCAGGCTTTACATACTAGAAATTTAGAAAATATCTGGAGAAAGGGGGAGTGGGTTCCTTTTTTAAGAAAAGAGCCTGCAATGGACCCATCTAAAGATAGCAGCTCTGGATTGAATCCCCTGGCTCCTTGGCTACCCCAAAAGCCTCTTCCTCAGTGGCTTTCACAGGTCATTGAGGGTGAGCTGCAGACCTAGAAGAACCAGAATCTTCAGGTGCCTCCCTGTGACAAACAGCCTCAGAACAAACAGCCCAGAGATCTGGAGACTGGAGCCCTCTCTGGCCCTGGGGGAGTCCTTCAATTTCATCTGCCCATCACCTTTTTAAAACTATAGTTTGGTGGTGGTGGTGGTGGTGGTGGGTGGGGTGGGGGGGGAGGGAGGGCGGGGGGAATGATGCATTGATTTGTCTCAGTTTTAAGACACTCTTCTTCACATCTTAGTATTTCTAAAGTTAGGGTGTATCTCACAGTGACAGGTGTCTTAATTTGCTGGAGCTTATCTTCTTCTCTTTGAAAAGCTGTCGTCAGACAGAAGAGGAATCTTCAATCAGTGGTGTCTCTGAATTCAGGAAGCAGGGCCTGACTCTCACCTCTCTCAGGCTGCGAGCCCAGGGCCTGATGCAGAAAACACACCTTTTTTTCCGATAAGAAACTCACTATAAATTTCTCATCACTCCATTTTTTACATATAGTTTGAAATGCTAGAAATTGTTGTGGTTTGTTCTGAGAATAATTTTGTTATGAATTTTGGAAAACATTCTTCTTAAGAACACGCAAAAAAGAAACTTCCTTTTTAAAATTTTCAAATGACAATGACAAAGTGAAATTTCTGAGGTGTTCTGCTGCCTCTTGAATTCTGTATCTTTGCCTTTCTGCCCTCCACCCCTGATTTATTCTGTTTAACTTCCTTTTTCACAGTTCACAGAACTCAGTGTGCTACCTATATATATTTCTACCTCTACCCTGATTTTTCCTTTTGATCTTATTTACCGCTTTTTCCCCTCTTCACGGCGGCACACATGAATTCCCATGTCTCTGCATTTTTTCTCAGTAATTCTTTATTATTACAAAACCCCAAGATCATGGTCATGGAGAGCTGGGTGATTTCTCTTCATTCACCCAGTTGAGCTATTTACCGGTAAAATGTACATCCATGAAAAGTCTACCCAGCTTACCTGGGAATTAATGATGCGGACGGTGGTTTTATTTCCGACATCTTTCTCGTAGCCACGTGTAGGAGCAGAGTTAAACCTCAAAACCGCATCGTGGGAATCTGAGGGCACACATGTGATAAAATGACTTTTTTGCCTCTGCATAAAAATCAGCAATATCTAGGAAAATATCTTAAAGCAAATCTTTCAAACCTGAAACTAACTGGACCCCAGTAAAGTTCAGACACTCCTCCCCCCTCCCCACACACATTGTTCGGTATACTGTTTATTTAGAATGAGATCCTGGCTGGGGGCGAATAAACGTGAAACCATATCAATCCATTACAAGTCGTCCTGCAACATCTAAGTTATATTTAGATGCTTGGTGTGCATTCACAGTCTTTAAGGACGTGCTTTATGTTCGCAGGAAATGTCAAGATACGTGTATGTATCTAGACTGCTCTGTGGAGTCTCATGTGATTCCTAGAAACAGGGCTGAAACCACAGTTAATCAGCAATAGGGAATTTCTATGGGTCTTCTCCAGTTTCAAAACAGTATGGAGGTTCCTTAAAAAACTAAAACCAGGGCTACCATATGACCCAGCAATCTCACTCCCGGGCATATGTCAGAGAAAACTCTAATTTGAAAAGATACAGGCACCCCAGTGTTCACAGCAGCACTGTTTACAACAGCCAAGACATGGAAGCAACCTGAGTGTCCACCAACAGATGAAGAGAAAAAGGCGTGGTACATCTATACAGCGGAATACTCCTCAGCCATAAAAAGGAATGAAAAATGCCATTTGCAGCAACATGGATGGACTGAGAGATCATACCAAGTGAAGAAAGTCAGACAGAAAAAGACAAATCTATGATATTTATATGTGGAATCTTAAAAAATGATGACAGATGAACTTATTTATAAAATGCAAACAGGCTCACAGACATGGAAAACAAGCTTATGGTTACCAAAGGGAAAGTGAGTAGGGAAGGGACACATTAGGAGTTTGAGATTAACAGATAGACAGTACTATATATAAAATAGATAACTAATAAGGACCTACTGCATAGCACAGGGAACCATATTCAATACCTTGTAATAACCTATAATGGAAACGACTCTGAAAAAGAATATATGTATGTATAACTGAATCACTTTGATGTACACCAGAAACTAACACAGAATTGTACATCAACTGTATTTCAAGTTTTAAAAAATGATATATCGTTTGTAACACTGTATAAGGGTCATTTGGAAACTATCAGCTCATTAAGTCATGCAGATCTTTCAAATATCTATGCATTTCATTATAAAGTACCAAATATCATATATATCACCATGGATATCATCACTTTTTAACTTTGGGAAGCTTCTAAGCTCATGGTTGAAAGCTTTGTCACTGGCAATGAATACTGTCGGTTATGTTCCTAGGCTTACTTACTTTCTTTTTGAGAGAATACCTGCCGAATGTCCAAGTCTAAATTAAGTATATCTGTCTATCAGTCATCTGTCCCAAGTATAACTGTGTTTCGTGACAAAAGGGGCTTGTTCCACTCACAGCTCAATCACAAAAGTGCTTTTCCACTGGGGGCTGGTTTGCAGAAATGCTTTCATTGTTATTTCCCATTTGGTCTTAAAAACACATGTACTTCAAAGACTGAAATCTAATAAAACCAATCATTTTTACTGCTTCATCAAGGACATCCATATTTGGAACTGGCACCCTTTCCTGTTACTGTTAAGCTTGGCAGCAAAGCATTGCATGAAGGCTAATACCATTGGTTACCACTGCTTTGATCTGTTTTATCCACTGCTGCTCCTGCATCTTCCTATTCAACTGCCAACAGCTAAAAGGACCTGTGAGTACTATAATGGAAATAGTTCTCACCTTGCGAACCCCTGAAAGCGTCTTGGGGACTCCAAGTGCAAGGTCACACACTCTATGAACTGCTGACCTGGGGCAAAAGTGGGGTGGGCTCCAGGCACTGAGAGGTAATCAGGGTGGGCACCAGGGCCAGAGGTAGGATGCTAGCACTCCTGGGCCAGTTCTCTCTCTAAACCATGCCCCCTCAACACAGTCTCCATCTAGAGGTAAGGTGAACAAACTGAGGAGGCCAGACAGTGGGTGCATTTCTAACAGATTATGTAGAAACTTCAGATTAATCGATCACTGCAGCAAAAGCCCCAGTTTTTAAAAGCTGGTGTTCTACACTGAAAGTGTTAGTTGCTCAGTCATATCTGACTCTTTGCAACCCTATGGACTGTAACCCACCAGGCTTCTCTGTCCATGGGATTCTCCAGGCAAGAATACTGGAGTGGGTAGCCATTTCCTTCTCCATGGGATTTTTCCCAACCCAGAGATCAAACTCTGGTCTCTTGCATTGCAGGTGGATTCCAGGGAAACCCTGTTCTACACTGAGATGTGTTTTAAGTCTCAGAAGGACTTGACAAGGCACAGGGCACAGAAAGGTAATCTAGCTTCACTCTTCTGGAAGTGGCATGAGTTTGAAGAGTTAAGAGGTCAATTTTGTGGAGGACATAAAGAGGCAGGGACAGAAACTGAACCTCCTCCAGCTGTCAGGGAGCAGAAGGGACCAGGATGGGAGGGGGAGTGTGCAGAGGACGAGCTGTGAGATCCATCAGACGGATCTTGCCTGGCTGTGCCTCTCCCAGATAATCGCCTTAAAAACTGAACTGTCCATTCACATTTAGAGGGAGAGGAATGGATCAGACAGGAGACAGGAGAAGAGAACATAGAGTCAGTCATTTCTGGAGGACACATTTCCAGGCAAGAACCACTTGACGTTGACCTTGAGAACAGAGCCAGGCTCAGCGCATCACTGAGGAAGATGAAAACCCTGCAGGGAGCAGCCGGACAGAAGGCGCAGCAGCATGAAATCCAGCCCCAGCCCCGGTCGCTGCCTGGGGGCGGGAATCTGCAGAGGGAGCCCACGCCCCAGCCTCTGGGGAACAGCCTGCCAAAGAGACAGTTCTTCTTCCTCCCAAACCTGCCACTCAGGTCTTTCTCACCTCATTGTGACTTTCACAATGTGCTTGCTCCCATCTTGGCTCTGGAGCAATCTTTCCCTAATGAGACCCTGATCCATCACTCCTCCACTTTAAGATTTCAGAGCTCTGCACCAGGAAGCCAGGGATGGAGTCGGAATTTCTGAGACCCAGACTGGAGTTCAAACCTGGTTCCATCCTCTGTGTCTCTAGGCGCATCAGTTTCCTTTATCTACAAAATGGGAATAATCTTCTCTGTCACTCGGCATCACAAGGCTGGTTAACACATAAAAGCATGGAGGATGGGAACTTCCCTGCAGTAACAGGGAAGACCCTACACATTGCTGTTGTTCAGTCACTAAGTCGTGTCCAACTCTTTGTGGCCCCAAGGACTGCAGCTTCCCTGTACTTCATTATCTCTCAGAGTTTGTTGAGACTCATATCCATTAAGCCGATGATGCCATCCAACTATATGTGGTACCTACTATTATGATCATTATGTGAAGTTTAACTTCTGGAGAATGACATACGAAAGCATGGGGCTGACCTGCCAGTGGTCCAGCTTATCTATTGGCTCTTCACCCCCAGCCCCTTGTGCTGTCCCTCATCACCCACACACTGAACTACTTTTCTTGTCCACATGCTCTGCCGGCCTTCAGCCTGGATTTACCTCCTCAGACATCAGCCCTCGAGGGGTGGCCAGATCCCAAGGTCATTTCTTCCCTGTCTGTCTACGCGTCTCTCTGTCCTTCTAATTGTGATACCAGAAGTGTCTCTTTATAGTCTGTCTTTCCCATCAGACAGCAGAAGATTTGAGGGTTAGGGCTGGGCCTCATCCATCTTTCCATTACTGGTGGTGAGCACAGTAGCTGGTGAAGAGTTGGGGACCATGGTTGTTGAATGACTATATGACCAGCTTTCTTGCCTTTTAAAGCAATGGTAACAGGATGCCAAATTCCAAGTTCACCCAGGAAGATGTCCCCTCTCTGCAAGGCTTCTCTCCATCCTCCCATTTCCCACACACTGGCCGGAATCTGAGTTTCAAGGAACAGTCTTGATCTCGCATTCGAGGCGATGCCTGTTAGCTTAGGGCAGGCGTTTCTTGTCTAGAGCGTGCTTCCCCAGGATGGCTGCTAGTGAGCTCACGAATAATTGTTATTTACAGAACAGGTGAAACAAGATCATCTCATGACTCTAGCAATGGGTGTTCCATGTTTCCAAAACAGTTCACTTTGCTTTTTAGTAACATATTCAAAGTGGAGGTGTTTACAGCTGCTACACTGTTCTCAAAAACAATGACAAGGTATGACTCAGTGCAACAGAACTGGGGAAACGCCATGGTATCGCAGCAGCCAGGAGCGGGAGCTGCTGAGGGGACAGCTGCAGGCAACCCTGGGGCACCCCTGGTTCCCTTGGGGAGGGGGCTTGGGGAGATTTTCTAGCTCTGCCCTCATAAGACCACAACCTCCTGCAAGTCTTCTGATCTTCACTTAGCCAATTCACAAGTACAATAGATGCTTAGGGGTTAAGATGAATTTAGTTAAACAGTACAGCATGCCCTATTGGTGGCTCAGATGGTAGAGAATCTGCCTGCAATGAGGGAGACACAGGTTCAATCCCTGGGTCAGGAAGCTCCCCTGGAGAAGAGAATGGTTATCACTCTTATATTCCTGCCTGGTGAATTCCAAGGACAAGGAAGCCTGGTGGGCTACAGTCCATGGGGTTGCAGAGAGTCAGACACGACCGAGCCACTAACACACAGCACGCCCAACTCCAAGCTTCCTGAGGAAATTGGCTCTGTGACTTTGTTCTCATCAAGAGAGGTGCTAACAACTGTGTGCTGATAAGTGTGTGTACATTCAGTTCATGTCAGCACCTGGCATCACGAGGGCCGATGCTGAGAGATGCCAGCTTATGAAAAGGAAAGGCTTCTTTCTTGTCTTTACAAATGGAATTGTGCTATATTATATATTCTTAAAAAGGCAGATACAAAACTGGATTCAAAGGAAGTGAAGCAAAACAATAGAGAATTTTAAAAAATTTCCAAGTGTTTGTTCTTCACGTACCTTTCTATGATTCTAATCATGAACCTTTGTGTGAGCGCAGATGCTGTCAATTAAATCTGGTTGCTAGAAACTAAGAAAGATATAACTGACACATCGTGTTCCCCAGAAATATGACATTCCCAGTGCCATTCCCATTCACACTCTCTTCTGAATTCTGAACAGAAAAGAATTTATAAGACTCTGGTCGAATAGAAGAGAATTTACAAGACTCTGGTTGGGGATATTTACGCCCGAATAAAGAGTGAGGGAATTCTGCCTGATGGATGAAAACAATGCAAACCCACAGGTAGGAGGCAGTGGGGCTTAAAGCAAAGCAAAAAAAAAAACCAAAAAACAAAAAACAACCAAAAAACCAAGAGCAAGTTGGCGCCTGCTTTAAAGCATGCTGGTTAAATTCCTCCTTCCGTGATTAATCATGTCCTGGGAACCAGAGGGAAGTGTGGCTTTACTTCGCCCCAGGGGCCTCTGAGCCAGAGCTCCCTCCTAATTGGAAGCAGCCGCTCTGCTCAGCTCTGGCCGCAAGTTTCTGTGACACTCGGACAACGTGATTATGAGCCTGCTTAATGTTAGCACGGGGACTCTGGGACTCCAGGCCACAAGCCCAGGCTTGAGCTTTGTTTTTTTTCAACTTCTTAAAAATTTCAGATTCTGCCTCATTGCCAAGACCCTGTGGGAGTAGGTCTGGGCTGTGGAGCCTAGTGATGGGGCATCAGCCACTCCTAGGGAACATGGAAAATGCCCCGGCCCCAGAGATGGCAATGACTCCTTTCTGTCCAGTGGGCAGTGACCCCTGCAGATTGTGTCCAGGGAGGCTGAGCTAACACCATCCGCTGTGAGGAGTTACAGGGCTGTGGTTGTACATCTGGCCTCGAGGCCAAGGCTGCGTCCAGTAGGCACTTGATTTCTTGGCACCTGGTACAGAAACCTGCCCAGAGGAGGGGCCTCGTGTCTGCCAAAGGAGTGGAGGAGCTACCGGGTCACCGCTGCTGCAGCTGGCTGGGCTGGTCATTGGGGGTGTCGAGGGCCTGAAACTAGACCGCAGTTTCTTGAGAAGAAGGGACTCTGTATCTAGATGTGGGAACCCTCCTGAACTGCCCACCACCAGCCTGCCCCACAAATTTGGGGCTCCAGGCTGCAACAGCAACCCTTACATGCATTTCCAGCCAGCCTACCTGCCTGTCCAGTGGCCTTCAGGCTTCCCAGCCCCCACAAGGGCAGGGAGGAGGCCTTAAAATTAACCTTTCTCTTTGCAGCAATGCAGGAGACACAGGAGACACAGGTTCGATCCCTGGAGAAGGGAATGACTACCATTCCAGTATTCCAGTAAGAATACCTAGTCCACTATTCTTGCTTGGCGAATCCCATGGACAGAGGAGCCTCGTTGCCTGCAATCCATGGGGTCCGAAAGAGTCCGATATGACTTAGCGAGTAAACAACAATAAAAGGAGACCTCTGCGGGATCCACCTGGGTTCATTCGGTCCCAGGGAAAGGAGGAGACCCAAGACTCTCCGGAAACACAGTGTCAGACTGGCCACCCTGGGGGTGGCGCTCGGGTGGCCGCGGGGACCCACCTATCTCCTCTCCCAGAGATGAGTTGAGGATGGCGCCTGCCGACGTGACCACGGCGCAGGTCCGGAGCCCGCGCGGGAGCAGCCGGCTGAGTGGCACCGGAGGGACCAGCGCGCGCCAGCCAAGCGCAGAGAAGGGCGGTTCAGTGCCGTCCAGGGTGCGCACCTGCACGCGGCCCCGCAACGCGCACAGCAGCTCGGTGCGGCTCCGCCCCGACGCGCGGCGCCCCCGGAAGCGCACGCCGTGCTTGTTGGCACGCAGGTAGGCACCCATGGCCTTCTGCAGGCGCGGGTGCAGCATGCGCGCCGACGCGTCGCCCTTCCAGAGCCGTCTCAGCAGGGCCCGGGACATGGACGAGTACAGCCGCTCCCCGTCCTCGCCCCCTGCGCTCCGGCTCTGCCTCCGGGGCCCCCGCTTCGCCCGCCGTCCCGGGGCTGTGCGTGGCGGCCGAGCCCCTTCTGGGCCTGGGTCTCCAGGGGAGAGGCGCCCCGACGTGCCCGGAGCGGAGTCCTCCGGGGGGAAAGCGCTTAGGGACATTCTCCCTGGCTGGGCCGAAAGAAACTCTGGCTCACGTTCAAAGCCATCTCCGGCCCATGTCCGCAGGGGACCGGATGGGAGTCCCCGGGGAGACCCCCGCCGCGAGTCCGCGCCGTCGGGCAGGCCCTCTGAGGCCCCCATGATGGCCCGCTGCCTCCCTTGCACGGGCAGCAGCCTCCGGGTCTCCAGGAAGGAGAAGGAGCTGGGCGAGGGCTTGGCAGGGCTGCTGTCCGTGAAGTAGAGGAAGATCACCACAAAGAGGAGCCCCCACGCAAACACCCCGCAGAGCATTCCTTGTCTCCATTGCTTCAGGTGCGGTTTCATGGTAGGCCCACGGGGTCAGCGCTTGTGTCCCAAGGGGGCGGGCTGGACCTGAAAACAGAGGGTGTCACAGTGAGCCACGCAGGACAGCGCTGGGGACAGTCCATCCTAGAGGGTCTCTGGGGACGGTTGGAGGGAGCATCAGAAACCAGGATGGCCTGGAGCTCCGGCTAAATTCAGCACTCATATGCCCCACTCCGGATGCCTACAGAACAAGAAGTCACATCCCCTCAGCCCAGGGTCTTGGGAGAGGGGAGGTGAGCTCGGTGTACCTTGGAGAACTACCCAAGGCACCTTGGTGATGTGTCTGCCTCCCCACCACCGTGACTGGCTAATTCTCCCCTCTGCCCGGCTTCCCCGATCCCTCCCCGCAGCTGGTTCCAGGTTTCAGTTTGGGGAAGCTGGCAGCAGGCCTCAGTCGGGTCGCCCTCTCTCATCAGAACACTGGCTCAGAGCTAAGATCCTGTATAACAAAGGGCCAAGTGCTTCTAAGGGAAACTTCTCCACAGTGCCCCGATGGTCCCCAGTATGTACAGTGCCCCGATAGTCCCTAGTAAGTGATGACCCAGCCACTGAGGCTGCAGGGGAAGGTTATGTTAAGGTGTCTGTGGACCTCAAAACACCCCTAGATGTTCACCCTCATCACCAGCCTCTGATAGAGTAAGATGGAAAATATCGAAATTTTAAATAAGGGAGCATATGAGGAGATGGGAGCAGATGAGGTTTTCATGCAAGGGCAAGGGTTTTACTTAGTTAAGAACTGAAACCAAGTGGGCGATCCCTAGATCAGTGTGGTCACCTGAGGAAGCTACACAGAGTCTCTTGTGGAAAAAATGATGTGCCAGGGTGTGAAACCCACACGCCTTATGGCCCTGTAGCTTACAGATGGACATGGGTCCTTCGCTCTCTTCCCACAGAGAGGTGAGTCTGGGTCTCTCCCATTTGAGCAGAGGGAGTGCTCTGACCAGTTACCAGGCTCAGGTCCAGCAGCTTCCATGTCCTGCCTTTAAAATGCTCACGAGAGAGGAAGTAGTCACCAGCAGAAGCAGACATCTCTCCATGGACTGAGAGATGCCCAGCTGAGCCCTGGGTGTCCAATTGTCCCAGCCCACTACCATCCTGGACTCCAGCCCAGTGGAATGTTCAGATGATTCCAGTTCTGTCCAGCCTCTGGCAGCAGCTGCAGGTAAGACCCCAAGCGGGAACCCAGTGGAGCCAGTTAACCCTCAGAACCAGGTGTGATAAAGACACTGGTTTAAAGTGATAGAGGTTGCTCTTATGAGCCACAGGTCTGGAGCTGATTCGTTACATCAGAAACGATCACTGGAACAGGCTCTGCTAGAAAAGCCAGATGAGAAGTTCCCCAGATGCCTCAACAGTCATGCACCCTTGAGACAAGTCCAGCCTCTCAGAGGGATTATGTGAAGAGAAACTTTCACTGAAGTGTTTTTTAAGTTGTGGCTTCCTAACAGCTGCTGTCTGCTTGACACATCAAAGCAAGGCTGTAGATTTCCTTCGAAGCCACACATCAAACCCACACATAGAGCATGGTCTCACCAAGCCAGACACACTCATGCCAGCGAACAAATGTACAAGAAATAGAGCCAGCACTTGCCCTCTGTCAGACTCTGTGCTCACTTAACGTGTTTCCTTCATTATCTTATTTGGTCTTCCCAGCACCTACTCAGGCTTCACAGGTGGCGCTAGTGGTAAAGAATCCACCTGCCAATGAAGGAGACATAAGAGATGCAGGTTCAATCCCTGGGTTAGGAAGAGCCCCTGGAGGAGGAAATGGCAGCCCACTCCAGTATTCTTGCCTGGAAAATTCCATGGACAGAAGAGGCTGGCGGGCTACAGTCCATGGGGTTGCACAGAGTTAGACATGACTGAAGTGACTTAGCACACACCTAGTAAGTAGGAAACACTGCTATGTCCATTTTATAGAGGAGGGCGTTGAAGCCTGGAGAGGTTAAGTAACTTGCCCAAAGCTACAGAGATAGCACGCAGTAGACAGCACCAAAAAAGCCACCTGCTCACACTTTTAATGCTAAGTTCTGACTCCATCTGATGGTACCAGATGAGGCTGTCTATACTAAATATGCCAAATTGTGGGACTCTGAATATACATTTCCATTCCTGACAGTCTTGGCAATGTCCTGGTGCTGGAAAAATCTTCTCAGGGCTCACCACCAAGTTCTGTCCGTAACTCCTGAGGGACAGCCAATGAGCAGCGTCCCCAGACAGACACTGCCTAGGGACCACACCAAGCAGAAACTGCTAAATGATCTTACAAAACCTGTCCACTCAGGAGCCCGCGCTTCAAACTGTGATGCCCCAGCCTGATGATCGAAAAGCTGTTTCTAGGATCTCAACATTTCTATTAGCAATCACAAAATTACCCTTAATAACAGTTATCCTGTGTTTCCTCTAGCTGAGCGCCATGCCGCATTGCTCTGACACCAACCACCGCAGCTAGCAGGGCCCCCACAGGGAAAAGACTCAGTCCCACGTGATGGCCCCACTTCAGACACCAGCCTGGAGTGGGCTCCCCAGGCCACCTGCACTTCTGGCAGTTTGGCTATTGATCTGGGGGCTCCCCAGGACACCCTTAAGTTTGCAGATTTGCTAAAAAGACTGGCAGAACTCAGGAAAGCACTAATATTAATATAAACCAGTGATCACAGTCTCTGGGAAAGGGATACACAGAGTTTGAGGGCTGGGTGGGGGTTGTCCCAAGGGCAGAGGTTTCAGGCTCTCTGTACCTGGGGTCTAGGAATGTCACATGAGGGACATGCATGTGTTGACCAATCACAAGGCTCCACTGAGCCCTGGACCCGAGTTTAGTTGGGGTCTCATTAGGTGGACAGCACTGATTGAATACTTGGCCATGTGACTGAATTCAAACTCCAGTTGCCTTCCCATCTCCAGAGGTCAGATTGGCCCAAAGCCCCCACCATCTCATCATTGGATTGGTCTTTCTGGTAATTGCCCCCATCCTGGAAGATTCACCAAGACTCACCTCTTTAGCACAACAAAGACCCTCTTATAACTCAGGAGACTTCAAGGGTTTTAGAAGCTCCATTTCTAGACCTGGGACAAAGACCAATTCTTTGTACTACAGTAAGGCAGTAGTAGCTAATTTAAAAGGCAGTCTTTCTGCTCCTGGCTGGAAATCCTCATTACTGCTGGCTGCACTGGGAATAGCTTTGAGCTAATCCTGGCAGGTCACTAAAGAATAGGAAACAGGGAGGTGGGAGGGGGGTTCAGGATTGGGAACTCATGTACACCTGTGGTGGATTCATGTTGATGTATGGCAAAACCAATACAGTATTGTAAAGTAAAAAAAAAAAAAAAAGAATAGGAAACAGAAGCTTCTTATTTCAGCATTTGCTTCAGAGTCAAAGTGAGGGGTGTGCACAGGGCTGGCATTGGCAAACCCTTGACTTCCTGAGGAGGAGCTGGGGGCCGGCACAACACCATTCAGCAGGGTGCCTCCATTCAGCAGGGTCAGGAAGCCATGGGAACTGAGCTGGGAGGGGACCTGCCACATCCCATGGCACACTCAGGGCATCACACGCACAGCCTGCTTTATATGGATATGCCTGACTCCCAGCAGAAGACTCGAGAAACCCTTTCCCTCATGGCGAGGTGAGAGATGTGAAAGGGAGGGATGTGATGAGAGGCTGTCTGGGGACTCGAAAGGAGGAAAGGAGAAGCCCTGCAGGACGGACGGAGCTGCAAGAGGCCAGGACCCTAGAGGATGTGGGGTTCCCTCCACAGGTCTCTGGGAGGTGAAAGTGCGGGTCTGTGAGGCCTTGGATGTGGAGAAACAAACATCATCCTAAGGTACAGGATGACTTCTCATCAGCTGAGACTTCCATGCCTGATGCTTGGTAATAACCTGAAGGCATGGGTTCGCTGCCTCCGCTCTGGGTGAGGCTTCAACTGTTAATAAACTGCAGCTGTGCCTGCAGCCTCTGTCGCTGCAAATCTCTGCTGCCAGTGAAGGAAATGTCCTCCAAATGATGAAATCTCAAGGTGGTGCAGATCCTCTACTAGCAACAGACTGCAGAAATCATTTCATGTGTCATGGTACCAGTTACTGGTACTTTTGCAAAGATTCAGGACACACAGGTGGAGGATGCTATCAGTGTCAGAGCCTGGATCAGTTTTTGCCTTAAAATAACCATACAGCCTAATAGGGTTTCCCAGGTGGCTCAGTGATAAACAGTCTGCCTGCCAATGCAGGAGATGTGGGTTCGACCCCCTGTGTCAAGGGTCGAATAGAAAATGGAATAGAAAATGGCAACCCACCCAAGTATTCCTGCCTGGAGAAACCCATGGATAGGGAAGCCTGGAGGGCTACAGTCCACAGGGGTCGCAAAGACTTGGACATGACTGAGTAACTGAGCACATGGCCTAATAGGAAGAAATGTTGGATAAATGATAGAAAAAACATTTTCCCCCCATTAGTATAGTACACCTGAAATGCTGTGATGATACAGCTCAAATGGATAGTGTCTGTAACTCACTGACCTATTTCCTCATCAGCAGGGGGACATGAATGGCACCAGGGACATACGAATAGAGGCTCATCATACAAATCACTGGTCCCTGGGCAGTGATGAAAAGGGGCTCCTTGATGGAGCACACACAGCCTTTTCTGGAATGGTGTCTTTGACTGAGGCTGTTGAGGTCCTGCTGGCCAGGTTGAGGAGCATGGCCTGCGCTGTGTGGATTTCTCTCTTTTCCTTTTAGGATTCCAACATCAGCATCTGGCCGTGCTAGGGCATAAGTTCCAATTGGGTGCTCTCTGCCTATTTCAACCAATTTTCTTTGTTCTTATCTTTTGCCCACTTTCTGTCACCTTTGTAGCCAAGCTTCTGGGAAACGTAACATGTGGACAAGGATTAGAGACAAAACAAAAAAAGTGACCCTCTGCGAGAAATCATTTTGATGCTTCTACCTGCTCTGGAATTCTGATGCCCAAATCTTATGTACTAATCTCAGAGAAATGAGTCCCATTTCTGCATGGATGTTCCACAAGTGCACAGAGTATTCAAATGCTCCTTCAAGTCATTCAGAAAGAAATCACATTCTCAAAAAGGCACAATTTGTGATAAGTTGTCTGATTAAATTATGCAATGTAAGCGCCGGCCCAGACCAACACCACGACGCAGCTGAGGATTGCGTGCGTTTGTGCTCAGTCACTCCAGTCGTGTCCAGCTCTTTGTAACTCTATGGACTGTAGCCCACCAAGCACCTCTGTCCATGGGATTCTCCAGCAGCTGAGGGAGCCGAGGGTTAATACCATCTTATTAAGGCTAAAGAGAAATTAGGGCTTCCCTGGTGGCTCAGTGGTAAAGAACCCACCTACAAATGTCGGAGATGTGGGTTTGATCCCTGGGTCAGGAAGATCTCCTGGAGAAGGAAATGGTGACCACTCCAGTATTCTTGCCTGGAGAATCCCATGGAGAGAGAAGCCTGGTGGGCTACAGTCCATGGGGTTGCAAGAGTAGGACACAACTCAGTGATTAAACAATGACAACAATGAAAGAGAAGTTACTCCTGGGTTTTGCTTCTTGAACACTGTCCTACCTACCCCCTGAGGTTGACAAGCTTGGTTGCTGGTTTTCTTGAATGGAGAGTTTCTTTTCTTTTTTTTAACACACACGTTGATGGATGATGCCTCTGCCACAGCTGCCGTTTGGCCAGGTTTTCTCTCGGTTTGAGAAACTCTTGTGCCCTTTGTGTGTGTGTGTGTGTAGTTGTCTAAAACCTAAGTATTTGTTTTAACACTGAGATGATAGTAAAGAAGGCGTGGTGTATGAGCTACAGCGAGGCACTCGTGCATCTTAACAGCCTTCAGGAGTCATTTTCTTTCAAGAACCATTTTTCTAAAATTAGCTATCATCACATCTTCAAGAAAACACTCAGCCTGCCAAGCACAGGAGGGGGCTGCCCTGGAGGGAGTGCTCCTGTTTCTTCAGCACCTCAGGCCTTCCCTTCACAGAGGACCCGCTTCCTCTTTTTCATTGTTTATAAATGTGAGGAATCCTCAAGGCCAGTAACAGTCCACTCCTTAGGGCATCCTCTCTCATCTCAGCCCATTCTTAGGCTAATGTCGGAAGAATAGAAAGGAAAAGGTCAGCCAGGTCGAGCAGAACTCCTGGTGGGAGGATAGCCCCTGCTCTGTCTCTCTCTTACCAGCAGGAGGGCAATTCATCCTCAGAAGGAAGGGCACCCCACTGCTGGCGGCTTCTGGTCAGTGATCCCAGGCCCTCAAAAGGATGCCGCAGTCCCTGACGGGAGGAAGGATGCTACCAGGGGCTGGACCACCGGAGGGAGCTCGCTGGGCAAACGTGTAAGTTACAAACCTTAGCACCAGGCTTCCCCTCAGAGCAAAATGTGGCTGCTGGGGCAGTGTCAGTACGAAGAGCGTGATCCACTTGATATCCTATGAGCGGCTCCCAGCAAAGGAAACCCATGTCATGGGGTCACGTTAGGTCAGGCAGGGGCAGGGGGGATTATGAACAGCAGATGTCAGGGGGGTGGACCAGACCAGCATCACTCACTGCTATCAGCAGATGCCCCTACAAACCAGTCACTGTATCTATACCGTTTCATTTTAATTCTTCATTCTGTTTTACCCACTCCAGTATTCTTACCTGGGAAATCCCATGGACAGAGGAGCCTGGCGGGCTACAGTCCATGGGGCTGCAAAGAGTCGGACACAAATGAGTGACTGAACACACACAATGTTTATAACAAACTCCTTACAAACGTTATTAATCTCATTTGGCTCTGAATGTTTCCCTTCCTCTACACCGTTCCAGAGTCCCATCTTTTACTATTACATCTCAAAGCTGGAGATGGTGCACCTTGCTTAAAATTTAATGAAATTTTTTTCCTCTCTTTGCCACAAATACCATGCTGAATTCTAGCCTATGTCCCTGCACTGGTGGGATCACGTGGTCCCCTAAAATCCTGTTTCCCCTAACATCCTTTTTTATGTTTACAGAATCCACAGAGCTCTGAGCTGGCAGCCACTAGAGAGCCTCACCCGGCTGGCCAACCACATGAATTCCGCCCATCAGAAGGGGAGGCCAGCTCCCAACACTTTTGGAGGAGCTCCAGGTGTGGAGGTCCCTGATCCCAGGTGGTTTGCTCTCTCAGTAGGAAGACAAGGTGATGATTCTGACTGCCTTCACTGTCCCAAGATGGGTGAGTGGACAGAAGAGCGACTGGGATTGAAGTCATCCTGGTTGCTTCCAAGAGGAAGGGACCAGAGGTGGACCCTGAGGGACAGAGTGGAGTGGGGGCGGGGCTCAGACCCTTCTGGCCAGGGTGGTGAGCCTGGCTGTCTGGTATGCACACAGGCGACCAGGAGTGGTGGGATGCCCCTCTCATTGGGACCATCTTCCTCAGCAGTTCAAGATCTGTCCTCTGGCAGCAGGGCAGATGGAAAATGGTTGAAAAGGCAGAGACTTGTTGGATTTAAAATGGATAAGCAACAAGGACCTACTGTACAGCAGAGGGAACTCTGCTCAATGTTATATGGCAGCCTGGATGGGAGGGGAGTTTAGGGGAGAATGGATACATATGTATAGCTGGCTGAATACCTGAAACTATCACAACACTTTTAATCAGTTATACCCAATAGAAAATAAAAAGTTTAAAAATAAGAGGCAAAGGTTCACATGGGCAAGTGGCACTGGGCAGTTTTAGCTCTCAGAACTTTCTGCAAGGCGGGTGGCAGGTGGTGGCAGGGCAGAGGGGTTGGGAAACCTGTTTCTGGCTGTTCAGAGATGCACAAGCTGCCTGCCAGCTGGGGTCTCTGGCTGCCTGAATCTGCTTCGGACACAGTGGTCTGTTTGTTTTATGATAATCAGCATTCAGATATTTACACTTTATACCAGTAATGTGCCAAGGCTCATGGCTGAAGTAGCTCCAACATTCACAGTGATGGGAAGGATGGGAAATGGCATACTGCATGGGGATGTAATGTTTCTCCCAGATTCGCGGTGAAACCATCAGTGGCTGGCAGGTGGTCCTCACGAGGAGGCCTCCAGCCAGCAGGAACCCTACTTCCTCAAGAAGTGCAGGCCTCCCTTCCTCGTCTGAGAGGGTCCGGAGCATCACAGGCAGGAGACGGGATGCAGTGGTGGGGGATGCTGGCACCACCCAGGGGCAGCTCAGGGACACTGCCCCAGAGTCCAGACTGTAGGTTGGACAGTGAGACCCACGACTCTACAGTGTGTAGCTGACCAGAAGGCCCTGAGGTCGGACAGCCTGTTCTGAGCCTTCTTGTCATGTTAGATAAATCCGTTAAGCCTCAGCTTCTTCATTCAACATGCACCATATGTGTCCTAACCCTCATTGGTCTACAAGACTCACCACAGTACCTGGCCCACAGTGAGAGTTCAAGACACAGTAGTTTTCAGCTCAGGTTTGGTATTGTGTAAAAGTAAAGAAGTAACACCGCGCAGACATAGAGAATAGACTTGTGCACACAGTGGGAGGAAGGAGTGTGGGACAAACTGAGAGAGTCGCATAGACATATATACACTATTATGTGTAGATAGCTAGTGGGAAGCTGTATAAGGGAGCTCAGCTCATGCTCTGATAACCTAGAAGGATGGGTGGGGGTTGAGAGAGAGATTCAGGAGGGAGGGGTTATACATATCCTGGTGGTTCAGATGATAAAGAATCCACCTGCAATGGGGGAGACCTGAGTTTGATCCCTGGGTCGGGAAGATTCCCCTGAAGAAGGGAATGGCCACCCACTCCAGTATTCTTGCCTGGGTAATCCCATGAAGAGAGGAACCTGGTGGGCTATGGTCCATAGGGTTGCAAAGAGTCAGACACGACTGAGCACGCAACACTCGTCCAAGAGCCCAGAGAAGAGGGGGCTTCGGAGACCCCCTCTCAAGAGTCTTCAAACACCCCACGAGGCATGTGCACTCCATCAGAGTGCATGTGGGCAAAAGCCACTTCCTCAGACTCCAAGCTCACTGCTCTAGCTCTGTCTGCACAGAAGAGTGCGAATAAATGTCGGAAGCACTGAGGCAAAAGTGAAGCTGCAAAGCAAACCCAGCACATGCTACTGTTTATATAAAATCTGACAACTCCAATACAAATGGCAGATAGAACTCCTTTGAAGAGGGAGGGAAGGGCCTGGGTGAGAGGAGGAGGGGCCTTAAGTCACCACTCAAGCATGTCTGAAGTAAAACGGCAAAATATTCACAACCGTGCAGTCTGAGTTTGGAAACACTATTTCTGTTTTACACAGATTTCAAGTATTTACGATTTCAAACATAACAAAATTTGTTAAGATAAAACTTGTCCTGAAAGTTGTAAAAATAAGAATAAGAACTCGTTAATTGTGTTTATATTTATGTTTCTGTTTCCCGATCTCTTTGGGTCATAATTCCTGCCAATACATCAGCACAAAATATAAATCTGACAGTGAATTCCAGCTTTGGTGAGGACTTTCATGTGACAACGTTATCAGTCTGGAAGAGAAAAGCTCAAAGCTAAAATGATTTATGGAAACGTGAACGAGCTCTGAGCTCACAGCAGGCTGTGAGAAAAACATTAATTTTTGTTTTAAAACACACATACACACTTATCATGGAGTCAAACAGGAAATCAACTTGAGGATTTAATATAAAGCATGAGACCTTAAAGACACTTCTCTGTGTGGAGCTTTCAACTCTGCCCTGAGCTTCAAAGCCAAGTCTTCCATCTGCAGACCTCACCTCAGCAAAGGTGCGAGGGGCTAGGGTGGACTCAGTGGACCTCAGGAAAATCCAACGAGGTCTGGATGTTTTTGGTCTAGCCTGCTTCTCCAGTTTTCAGTTTCAGAACCAGTAAAATGTTTCCAGGTTATGAAATAGTTTCTGAAGGTTCTCTGAGTTTCGGCCACCCGTGATAACGTACTCTAGCTCCTACCCGCCTCTGGTCACTGCCGGTCACTGGGTCACTGTGCCCCGGCTGAGAGCTGCACAATTGTTCTTGCATCTGGTGTGTGTGCGCACAAGCACGGTGCTGATTTTCCATTGCTTCATTCATTCATAAACTCCACAGATACCCGCACACCTGACACGCGCTGGTCCAGGTATGCGATGCTGAACACATCAAACACACCCCCACCCCCCGCCCCAGGCCTAAAGTAATGTGGGAAGGAGAACCAAGTTCACAAGTCTGGCAGGATGCTAGGCATCCTGACTGATTTTTTTTCTTTCCCCTTTTGCTGTACCTTCCTGAATTCACAGGGACAAAGAGCAGACCTCTGACCCAGGATGACTGTCACAGAAGAGCTAGCAGCACTTTATGTTAATTCTCAGCTTTTAGGTTCAAAAGCTGTATTCCAAGGACTGTGGAGGGGAGGACAAAAATTTGGAAGAATACTTTCTGAGCCGGTTTTCCCTTGCCCAAAGGGAGGTAAAAACTATCCCTGGTGGCTCAGATGGTAAAGAGTCTGCCTGCATGCAGGAAACCCTTTCTGATCCTTGGGTCAGGAAGATCCCCTGGAGAAGGGAATGGCAAAACACTCCAGTATTTTTGCCTGGGAAATCCCATGGGCAGAGGAGCCTGGCGGGTACAGCCCATGGGGTCACAAAGCGTCAGACACGACTGAGTGAGTAACACACACAGGCTGATGGAAAGGAGAAGGGGAACTGAAACAGGAGAGTGAGACACTCAAATTACAGCTTCTGCGGAGTTGAGATAAAGCTGCATTTTGAAGATGCTGCATCAATGGGGGGTTGTGACGGTGGTACTGCTTCTATGATCTCTCCACCCCCACCCCTCACCCACTCAGCCCCTCTTCTCCCCAGTGAGAGGAACCCATGGTCTAGGGAAATGCGGCACGCTACCTGTGGATACAAAGCTGGACGTGGTCACAATGAGAACAGGGGTCCCAGGGCTGAAGTGCACGCCCTTGTTCTGTCTTCTCCTGTCATTAAGAAATGGAAGGAGATGGAAATATCTAAAAACCCACAAAAATCTCTCCTACTGCAACACATTCCTTGTCATCTAATGACACTAAATAGGCTGAACCATATTTTACATCCACAATCTGATAAAGTCCCGCAGCTGAACAGAGTGCTGCAGAAATTGAACAGGAGGAAAATTAAGAATAGAATGACTATGCTGTAAAGTCTACCGAGTCATCCTCGCAGAGCTCAAGGTATCTTGGGGAACACTGGTGCTCCCTTGTTCATCGCAGGATGGGTCTGAGGTTGGCCCTGGAGCAGATGACCACAAGGTGGCTCCCAGGGCTCCCAGGGAGGACCTCCAGGGTCTGTGTTCCCGAGAGAAACCCCCGGCAAGTGGAGAGAAGCATGGGTGCCCCACGTGCTATGGTGGGACCTGCGCTCCTCAGTCAACCTGTGCTGTCTCTGTTCTCTTAGCTGGAAAATTAGGAGACAGCCGCTCTGAATGTCTCACAAGGTGTTCGTGGGGACAGATGGAGACTGGGAGCCAGAGGGTCGTGGAGCCGGAAAGAGCCTTATTATTGTGCATCCTCTTCTCTTGGTGAAGACACAGAGGTTACAGAACAACACTTCTGTATGTGGTGCTACATGTACGTGAAAAATGAGAAATGAGACAAGGGATGACACATGGGAGACAATGAAGACGTAGAGAACAATGGATGGACACCAAGGGGGAAAGGGCCGGGCGGGATTAACTGGCAGATTGAGGTCGACATAGATACACTATTGATACTAAACAGAAAATAGATATCTAATGAGAACCTACTGTAGAGCACAGGGATCTCTACTCAGCGCTCTCTGGTGACCTCAGTGGGAAGGAAATCCAAAAGAGGGGATCTGTGTATACATACAGCTGATTCACTTTGCTGTAGTCGCTCAGTTGTGTCCTAGTCTTTGCAACCCCATGGACTGTGGCCCGCCCGGCTCCTCTGTCTGTGGGATTCTCCAGTCAAGAATACTGGAGTGGGTTGCCGTTCCCTCCCCCAAGGGATCTTCCCAACCCAGAGATCAAACTCTAGTCTCCTGCGTTGCAGGCAGATTCTTTACCGTCTGAGCCACCAAGGTAGCCCATAAAATAGAAAGCGAATGAGAGCCTATACTGCATTGCATACAAAACTCTACTCAGTGTTCTGTGGTGACCTAAATGGGAAGGAGATCCGAAAAAGAGGGAACATATGTATATATATTCGCTTTGCTATACAGCAGAAATTGACAAAACAGTGTGAAGCAACCATACTCCAACAAAAATTAATTAAAAAAATGAAAACTCCTGGCATCTGCTCCAGACTTGAACCAAAATCCCAGAGGCAGGGGCCACGTGCCTGCATTGAATGTTGGCCCTTGGATGGCTGCATAAGTGAGTAAAACCTCAGGGCAAGAGAGAGAACAGGCACTGCCCTCCCATGCGGTTAGGAGGTGGTTTGGCAGGAATCCCAAACCACCCACAGAACCACCCACAGATGCTTGTGTGACCACAGCTTCCTAATCCCCTTCACCTCTCCCCAAACCAGCCACACTCACCTTGACTTGTGCAGCCCTGGACCCCACAAGCGAGACTGGGCTCCCAGCTGAGGCTCCCTCTGTGAGGGCCATTTCCTCTGCAGGAAAATGGGGGCTGTCACCTCAGGAACCAGCTGGGGCACCCTTCCCTGGTGCTTCCTGTGCTACCCAGCCCTGTGTCTGTGCCTGCTTCTCCCACTGGTAAGGGGCTTTTAACACCTGAGGCACAGATACATGAATAAAAGAAACAGCAGAGTGTAATTATACTTACAAAAACTTTCCCATAGCGTTGAACACTACTGTCTTTGCAAATCATACCCAGATTCCCATTCTACATAAGGAAGATGTTAAAGAGCTAAGTCATAAACACCAATTCTCTCTCCTCTGAAAGGCTGAGTGCCATCACACAGCTCAGCCGGTCTTCCAGAGGATTTTTATTAGATTCTATACAGTCCATGTGCTTCCAGGCACGGGTGCTCCCAGAATGGTAACCCCTTCTTCCTTTTTCCCTTTTCCACACTTTCTACTGGATTCTGGAATGGTCTATGATAACTACAGCTTGTAACAAACCTTTCAAAAGGAACTTCTCTAAATGCCATCCCTGCTCAGCAATGAACAGATAAAAGTTTTTAAATTGGCTCTCAGGCAAGGGGAGTAGGGAGGAGACCTGATTTTTAGCATTGGCCTTTCTATGGTGTAAATATTCCCACCACGGCCAATTTCAATCTACTTATGTGTCCTTATTGAACTCAGAGGTGGGAACAGACACAGAAGCTCATCTCAGTATTTTTACTACACAGAGGCAATAGATGCAGAGGACTCCTGAAAGAGAAAAGGCAGAAGGTGTGATGAAACTGTTAGGAATCAATGAGTTTTGAGAGCTGACCATCTTTGTTTTTAATATAATTTAATAATCAGCTCACAAAATTCCTGGGGGCTTCTCAGGTGGCTCAGTGTTAAAGAACCCGCCTACCAGTGTAGGAGACACAGAACATGTGGATTCAATCCCTGGGTCAGGAAGATCCCCTGGAGGAGGAAATGGCAATCCACTCCAGTATTCTTGCCTGGAAAATCTCATAGACAGAGGAGCTGGGCAGGTTCAGTTCATGGGGTCACAAAAGAGTCAGGTATGACTAAGAGACTGAGCACCCAGCACAGAGTTCCTGAACGCTGGCAAGAGAGCTGCAGAAACTGGGGCACCGCACCCCTCCCAGAAGGCTATTCTGCAAGGGTATTCATGCCAGGGTGAAAAGGAGAGTGAGAAAGTTGGCTTAAAGCTCAACATTCAGAGAACGAAGATCATGGCATCTGGTCCCATCACTTCATGGGAAACAGTGTCAGACTTTATTTGTGGGGGCTCCAAAATCACTGCAGATGGTGACTGCAGCCATGAAATTAAAAGACGCTTACTCCTTGGAAGAAAAGTTATGACCAACATAGACAGCATATTCAAAAGCAGAGACATTACTTTGCCAACAAAGGTCCGTCTAGTCAAGGCTATGGTTTCTCCAGTGGTCATGTATGGATGTGAGAGTTGGACTGTGAAGAAAGCTGAGCGCTGAAGAATTGATGCTTTTGAACTGTGGTGTTGGAGAAGACTCCTCAGAGTCCCTTGGACTGCAAGGAGATCCAACCAGTCCATTCTAAAGGAGATCAACCGTGGGATTTCTTTGGAAGGAATGATGCTAAAGCTGAAACTCCAGTACTTTGGCCACCTCATGCGAAGAGTTGACTCATTGGAAAAGATTCTGATGCTGGGAGGGATTGGGGGCAGGAGGAGAAGGGGCGACAGAGGATGAGATGGCTGGATGGCTGGATCACTGACGCGATGGATGTGAGTCTGAGTGAACTCCAGGAGTTGGTGATGGACAGGGAGGCCTGGCGTGCTGTGATTCATGGGGTTGCAGAGTCAGACACAACTGAGCAACTGAACTGAACTGAACTGAACTGAATAAGATTCATCTTCCGTGACTTATGGAAACCTCTGGGCAGCCTGTTCAGTTCTGGAGGTGACACTGGCTGCATCTGACCAGCTGCCTGTGTTTAAGCCTCGCCCGGTGGTAGAAGGGGTAGAGCTCACAGGCTCCAAGTGTGCTGCTGTGTCAGTGATAAACCTAAGAATGACCTGTGTGCTGTGTGCTATGAGTGCCTCAGTTTCATGATGAGAAACCGAAGTTAAGAGTCCATGGGACATCAGTTGGGCCAACTTCAAAGGTACACAGCCGGGAACCCTACAGGAACCCGCGTGCAAAGGGCCAGCCTTGGTTTCCTGCTCCCCTGTCTGTGTCTTGAAGGTCTCCAGAGTTGTGTCTTTGATTCTGTGTATTCTAAGTGAAGCTGAAAGGGAGACCAGGACCATGGAACGTGTGCTCCAGCAGAACAGAGGTGGAGAATATGCGGGCCCCCTGTGCGACCACCAGTCCTTGCTACTCATCCACATCCAGCAGCTGAGTTTTTGTGTGGACATAAGTTTTCAACTTTCCTGGCAGCTCAGATGCTAAGAAGTCTGCCTGCAGTGCAGGAGACTCATGTTTGATCCTGGGTTGGAAAGATCCCTTGGAGAAGTAAATGGCAATCCACTCCAGGATTCTTGCCTGGAGAATCCCATGGACAGAGGAGCCTGGCGGGCTACAGCCCATGCGGTAAAAAAAGAGTCAGGCACAGTTTAGCAACTACAACAGCAACATCAAGAACATAGAATGTATAAACCCCAGAGTGAACCCAAAGGTTAACTATGGACTTTGGGACATTATGATGCATCAATGTAGGTTCATCGGATTGCAACAAATATACCATTTGGGGGTATGCGGATAATAGGGGACGCCGTGCATGTGTGAGGCAGGAAGTCTTCATATGTTCTGCTCAATTTTGCTGGGAACCTTAAGCTGCTCTAAAAGTCTGAATTTTTTTTTTTTAAAGTAGAACAGAAAGAAGAAAAGAAAAAAGAATAACGACCACAAGTTCCTCCAAAGTGGAGGCCTGGAATCTGAAACTTAGTCTGTTGGCTCCAGAGATCATGTCTCTCACAGCGACTGCCCTCTACAGTTTATAAAGGGTCTCCCCATACTGTCAAGTCCGTGCCATATGGGTTTCAAATTAAATGTCCAGTTCTGACCTCCGGTGCACTGAAAAGAAACTTTTCACAGCTCATAAATCGTTAGCACCTGCTATAATAAAGTAAGCATCAGTGTTCAAGTTTCCAAGCAGAGGTCAGGGACTGAAATCCCCTGCCGCGCCCCCACAGTGCTCTTGTAGGTATGGATGCAATGAGGTGTGTGTCGGAGAAAGAGATGGAGACGGAGGCTGATGGCAGGAAGCACGGAATCCAGCACAAGAAACCTCATCCGCCCTCCCTCAGGGGAGAGTCTGGGGGCTGCGGAGACTATGACAAGAAGCCAACTTAGTTCTCTTCCTAAGAAGGAAATGTCTAGCCTAGGCACGTTCCTGTTCCCAGACTTGTTAACTGTGGCCAAAGAGCGTGAACCAGGGACCGAGTACAATAACAACCCTGTGAGATGCACAATTCATGGAAGGAGTGTCCTCGGCTCCTCTCCTTGACTCCCCAGCCCTGAGGATAAAGAGGCAGTGGGTGGAATTCCACTGCTTGATGGCAACAAGCCCAAGTCTGCCATGAAAGGAGCGACTTTTACTCAACAAATATCTACAGGATCTGCAGGAGGAATGTTTGAGATGGCGACACAAAGGCAGACTAGATAAGTTCCCACATCTCAGAGTCTTTTTTTTTCAATTAATTTATTTGATGGGGGATAATTACCTTACAATACTGTGATAATCTTGCTATACATTGACATGAATCAGCCACGGGTGCACATGTGTCCCCCCATCCTGAACCCGCCTCCCACCTCATCCCTCCGGGTTGTCCCAGAGCACTGGCTATGGGTGCCCTGCTTCACGCATTGAACTTGCGCTGGTCATCTGTCTTACATATGGTAATATACATGTTTCACTGAGATTCTCTCAAATCATCCCACCCTTGACCCCTCCCACAGAGTCCAGTGTTCTTTATGTCTGTGTCTCCTTTGCTGCCCTACATGTAGGACCATCGTTCAGTTCAGTTCAGTTTCTCAGTTGTGTCCAACTCTTTGTGACCCCATGGACTGCAGCACGCCTGGCTTCCCGGACCATCACCAGCTCCCAGAGCCTGCTCAAACTCATGCCCATCAAGTCGGTAATGCCGTCCAACCATCTCATCCTCTGTCGTCCTCTTCTCCTCCCGCCTTCAATCTTTCCCAGCATCAGGGTGTTTTCCAATGAGTAAATTCTTCGCATCAGGTGGCCAAGGTATTGAAGTTTCAGCTGCAGCATCAGTCCTTCCAGTGAATATTCAGGACTGATTTCCTTTATGATTGACTGGTTTGATCTCCTTGCAGTCCAGGAGACTCTCAGGAGTCTTCTCCAACATCACTGTTCAAAAGTATCAATTCTTTGGTGCTCAGCTTTCTTTATAGTCCAACTTTCACATCCATACATGACCACTGGAAAAACCATAGCTTTGAATAGATGGACCTTTGTTGGCAAAGTAATGTCTCTGCTTTTTAATATGCTGTCTAGGTTGGTCATAGCTTTTCTTCCAAGGAACAACTGTCTTTTAATTTCATGGCTGCAGTCACCATCTGCAGTGATTTTGGAGCCCAAGAAAATAAAGTCGGTCACTGTTTCCACTGTTTCCCCATCTATTTGCCATGAAGTGATGGGACTGGACATCATGATCTTAGTTTTTTGAATGTTGTGTTTTAAGCTAGCTTTTTTACTCTCCTCTTTCACTTTCGTCAAAAACCTCTTCAGTTCCTCTTTGCTTCCTGCCATAAAGGTGGTGTCATCTGCATATCTGAGGTAATTGATATTTCTCCCAGCAATCTTGATTCCAGCTTGTGCTTCATCCAGCCTGGCATTTCACATGATGTACTCTTCATAGAAGTTAAATAAGCAAGGTGACAATATACAGCCTTGAGGTACTCCTTTCCCAATTTGGAACCAGTCCATTGTTCCATGTCCGGTTCTAACTGTTGATTCTTGACCTGCATACAGATTTCTCAGGAGGCAGGTCAGATGGTCTCGTATTCCCACCTCTTGAAGAATTTTCCACAGTTTGCTGTGATCCACATAGTCAAAGGCTTTGGCATAGTCAATAAAGCAGAAGTAGATGTTTTTTTTGGAACTCTCTTGCTTTTCCTATTATCCTCTCTATGAGGCTGAAAGTGAAGACCCCCCGAACTCCGAGGGGACCCCCTCCCCTGTCAGCTGCCCCTCACCCATCCTAATACACAGCTCAGAGGGACAGAGCAGGTGCCTGGCCTCTACACCTGGGAGACAGATCATCTTTATTTACCTGTTTGTCAGGTTTGCTTGTGTTTCAGACAGTAAGGAATCTGCCTACAGTGCAGGAGGCCTGTTCAATTGCTGGGTCAGGAAGATCCCCTGGAGAAGGGCATGGCAACCCACTCCAGTATTCTTGCCTGGAGAATCCCATGGACAGAGGAGCCTGGGGGGCTATAGTTTATGGGGTTGCAAAGAGTCTGACACAACTGAGCAGACACACAGCACAAACAAGGGAAAGGCAGGACCTCTTGTAAGATCTGAATTATTCATCATCAGTTTCTAGGAGGCCACAAAATTGTCTTGACTTTGAGGTTCCCTGCCAGAGAGTAAATCTTCTCAAGCAGTCTAAAGCAGTTGGAAAGACGAAAACCAAACAAACAAGCAAAACACTCAGCCCACTGCAAAGGTCAAGGCTGAGTTCACACCCTCTCCTGAAATGTTGGGATCCACTGGAAACCAGCTTCAATAACCCATGGTTCTGAATTCCCAGAAGAACACAGCACAAGTTGGTGAGCTAGTCTGATCACAGGCTTAGGCCTTCCTGACTGGCATCAGAATTTCAGAACCCAGTAAGAGAATTTTCTACCCACTTTCAGTTATCAAAGACCTTGTCCAGGACAACAACATAATTAAAAAGTGCAGAGAAACCAACTGGTAGTGCAAACCTCATTAAGTTGGCACAGCGTGACTCATGAGGAAAATTAAAAGGGCTCAAGGGTGTGCAGAGAGCTAAGGTCCTTCACAAAATGGAGCCGTTTTCACAGATTTTCAATTTTAATATATTACCACAAATGGCAGTAGCACTGAATGCTGTGGGAGTCAACCCAGGCCTGTGACAGTGGATGGTGCAGTGCTGAGTCGTATCTGACTCTCTGTGACCCCGTGGACTATAGTCTGCTAGGCTCCTCTGTTTATGGGAATCTCCAGGCAAGAATACTGGAGTGATTTGCCATGCCCTCCTCCAGGGCATCTTCCCAACCCAGGGACTGAACCCACGTCTCTTACATCTCCTGCCCTGGCAGGTGGGTTCTTTACCACTAGCACCACCTGGGAAGCCCAAAGTGGATGGAGGTTCCTCCAAAGAGCTTCCTTTGCCAGGTGTGTATGTCCAGAACAGACCTGGGTCTGTGAGACTTTGTGGAGATGCCGAGTGTTGGTGGTGCTGGGGGTTGTCAAGGGATGGAGCTGCCGCAGTGCCACAGGCAGCAACGTGGCTGCTAACGACCAACACACATGTTGTCATTAAAATCCGCTTAACTGGATTATGAAAGCGATTTAAAATGACTTCCTTGGGTGAGAGGAAAGCCACGCTTAGGTACCTCTCCGTTCATTTGCAAGTCATCCCTTGTATCTTACGTATACTTTAATGGAGCAAGAACAGTTTATTCAAATGCTCCATGTATTTTTTAAAAAAACTCCACGTGCTTTCATTAAACTCCTGCAATGTTCTATTTACCACATAGAATCACTTGAAGTCCCTAACTTCAACCACTGACGACAGTCTTTATTTTCCATTGGAAAAGACTGATGCTGGGAGGGATTGGGGGCAGGAGGAGAAGGGGACGACCGAGGATGAGATGGCTGGATGGCATCACGGACTCGATGGACGTGAGTCTGAGTGAACTTCGGGAGATGGTGATGGACAGGGAGGCCTGGCGTGCTGTGATTCATGGGGTCGCAAAGAGTCGGACACGACTGAGCGACTGAACTGAACTGAACTGAACTGAATGAAAGTGGAGAGTGAAAAAGTTGGCTTAAAGCTCAATGTTCAGAAAACGAAGATCATGGCATCTGGTCCCATCACTTCATGGGAAATAGATGGGGAAACAGTGGAAACAGTGTCAGACTTTATTTTTTGAGTTCAGAGTAATGGAAAGAGTTCCTTTAATTAACTGACTCACCCAGGGCTGCCCTGAGCCCTCACTCGACCTTTAGGGAAAGCAATGCAGAGCGCTTAGCACATAGAGGACGTAGTCTGGGAAGATGCTTGGAAAATACAGGAAGCGCCATATGAACTCTCATGACTCCACATGCAGCTGACCCTCTGTCCCGGGAAGATGCCCTTAGTCTGGGTTGCTGTCTCCTGCAGGGAGTGCTGGCAGAACGTGTAAGGGCCATGTGTGACACTCAGGCCAGGTGTGACACACGGGTGGGGACAGAGCACAGTACCGTCTCCGGCTTCCCACCAGAGGTGTGTGTCACCTTCTCCACCTGCACCGGGAAGGCCAGAACTCAGAATCAAAGCACCGCACTTGCAATTCCTTGTGGTCAGCTGAGACTTGATACTCTCCTGCCCAGGGACCTTTCCCAAATTTTAATATCTGTTCACAGATGATTCATGGGCAAGCAGGAAAAAAATGCAGCCCAACCACAACCACTGCCAGCTCATCCCTGGGGACCAGCCTTATTATCCCACCAGGGGCTGCTAATGTGTGTGCTCTGATTGTTAGGATTTGATACGTTTATGAATCCGAGATGAGTGCTTTTGTAAACTCTCCCTGGGAAGGTCCTACCCAATTTATTTACTAATTACCGGCAGACTACACATGTCCCTCACTTCTGAATGCTCTGTTAAAGAAAGGAACAAAGATGCCCAACCACATCTGGGATCATTATGAAAAGAGAGGCACTTTTCAGGTGTTCTCTGTGAGATTCAGGGAGGCATACAAATAACAGGGTTGAATGGTTTAAGTCTGACTTCCTAAAGTAGCTAACAAAATGTGAGAAAAGGAAGGCCTGCTCCAGACCCAATATGTTCCATGATGTCACTGCCCTGGCACCTGGAGATCATCAGATGCTCAAGGTTTTGCTCAGTTGGTAAAGAATTGTCTGTAATACAGGAGACCCAGGTTCAGTCCCTGGGTGGGGAAGATCCCCTGGAGAAGGGAATGGCAACCCACTCCAGTATTCTGGCCTGGAGAATCCCATGGACAGAGGAGCCTGGCGGGCTGCAGTCCATGGGATCACAAGCAGTAGGACACAACTGAGCGACTGACACTCACTTTTGTGTATCTTGGTGTGAACTTTACCATCTGTCCTCTGTTCTCCCCACACAGGCAAGGGGGCCTGTGACAGCCCCTGCGTTCTGTTCTCCCTACAAACTGCCAGACACTAAAGGAGGGACACTTGGTTTTGAGGTACACAGGTGACTGGACATCCCAAGGTACTTGACTTTAAGCAAAAATGTCCTTGGCAAGCACACAGGATAAACAAGGGGAATGTTGAAACATCTAACTGCAACCCTCAGTCCTGCTTTCATCCACCATATAAAAATAAAGTATAAAGCAAGCACACACACGCACACACCTGACCTTCCTCCTCTAATCCTGTTCTGAATCTACCTCCCCCTGCAGGGAACTTGAGTTTTGATACCAGGAGTCCAGTCACCTGGCCCAGCCCAGCACCCTAGATGCCCTGCTGGAGATGCCACTGCAGGATCTGGTCCCAAGGATGAAACACATCCTGCACCTACCCGGGTACCCGAAGATGTTGATGCTGTAAGAACCCTCACACTACACACAGAGAGAAAAAAGCGCGTGTTCCCACATGCAGTCTTTGTTGCTGTGCAGTCACTCGGTCATGTCCAACTCTTCTGTGATGCCCCCTGGACTGTAGCCCACCAGGCTCCTCTGTCTAGGGGATTCTCCAGGCAAGAATACTGGGGTGAATTGCCATTTCTTTCCCTAAGACATGGTCTACTTATAATAAACTAAGAGTGCAGTTCAAACCCTAAACATTTTTGAGATCTTCCTACTCCACTGACAGTGTGGAATTCTGCAGAGATCACTGATACAGGAAGAAGAGTGTTCTCTCAGTCAGATGGCCAGGGTTCTGATCCTGAGTTTGTTTCTCAGTGGCCGTGAATCCCAGCCAGGAATGTTTACTTGTCACAATTCACATTCTCTCTCCTCATATCTGACATAAAGTCACATCAGTCCTCGGATGTGTTCCTCCCATATTTAAGTGTGAGTGTGTGTGAGGGTGTGCCAATGTGTGTGTGTGCTTGCATCGTCTTTTAAAAGATAGTCCTCTTTTTTTTTTTTTTTGGCGCTGGGACTTCTCAGGGGTATAGTTTTCCCAATTGTAAAATATAATTTACATAGTAAGACCCTTCTTCTAATAAGAAAAGCGAATTCATTTGTTTAATCATGCACCTATTGGATAAACTGTATCATTTAGAAAACAAATTCCGTATTAATTGCACTTTTTCCTACCCATCTGTGGCCAGAGGTACATATACAGGTTTTAACACACTGCAAAAAAGCCATCAATAGACTTTCAAGGAAGCTACTTTTCACATTAATTTCTGATTCATGAAAGCTATTGGGGTACCTACAAGATTTACCTTTTCCCAAATGTAATTTAGAGCCAACTCATTCTATGCTCAGTCACTCAGTCATGGCCAACTCTTTTGTGACCCCATGGACTGTAGCCTTTCAGGCGCCTCTGTCCATAGGATTTCCCAGGCAAGAATACCAGAGTGGTTTGCCATTTCCTACTCCAGAAAGTCATTCTCAGTTCAGTTCAGTTCCTCAGTCGTGTCCGACTCTTTGAGACCCCATGAATCGCAGCACGCCAGGCCTCCCTGTCCATCACCAACTCCCGGAGTTCACTCAGACTCACGTCCATCGAGTCAGTGATCCAGCCATCCAGCCATCTCATCCTCTGTCGTCCCCTTCTCCTCCTGCCCCCAATCCCTCCCAGCATCAGAGTCTTTTCCAATGAGTCAACTCTTCGCATGAGGTGGCCAAAGTACTGGAGTTTCAGCTTTAGGATCATTCCTTCCAAAGAAATCCCAGGGCTGATCTCCTTCAGAATGGACTGGTTGGATCTCCTTGCAGTCCAAGGGACTCTCAAGAGTCTTCTCCAATACCACAGTTCAAAAGCATCAATTCTTCGGCGCTCAGCTTTCTTCGCAGTCCAACTCTCACATCCATACATGACCACAGGAAAAACCATAGCCTGGACTAGACAGACCTTTGTTGGCAAAGTAATGTCTCTGCTTTTCAATATGCTATCTAGGAAAGACATTCTAGAAGCCACAATAATTAACAACATGCAAGAACCTGTACTTGAAAAATTTGTATAATTTGAACGCAGAAAACCAATTGTTCTAAAGTTAATACAGCATTCTTCTCTCAGGCTCAAATCTTAGAAGCAGCCTAGCATAGGACTAAGTATGTGAATTTTAAATTTCTAAAAACAAAGGCTTCTGATCAAGACACTGCAGGATTTTTCTTTACGATGTATTCTCTAATGCTTTAGCCAATATATTTCTAAACATCCCAAGAGACTACTTTCTAGGCTTGCACTCTTTGACTCAATAACTCAAAAGTGTGTTAGTTGCTCAGGCATTTCTGACTCTTTGTGAGCCCATGGACTGTAGCCTGGCAGGCTCTTCTGCCCAGGGGATTTTCCAGGCAAGAATACTGGAGCTGGTTGTCATTCCCTTCTCCAGGGGATCTTTCCAACTTAGGGATCGAACCCAGGTCTCCGGCATTGCAGACAGATTCTTTACTGTCTGAGCCATGGGGGAGGCCTCAAAGCACAGGGGTAATTGTCTTGAATCTTAGCTTATATTTTTCTTTGGAAATGTCACTGCTGTCACACCCTGTGAGCCTGAATTTCATCCTACTACTGCATGAGCAGATATCCCAAATGGCCTGGGCCACCTTTCAGCTGTAACTCAAGCTTCTGTCTGCCTCCAGGTTCCAAAAGACACGAGCTCCAGGCCCTGCGCTTGCAGCCTGGACAACCTTCCAGAGCCAGCATGCCCGGGTGGGGCTGAGAGCTCCCAGTCAGTGCCCTTCTTCTTCAGAGTGGTATCTCATGTTGCTGCATGGCCTTTGGAGACACCCAAGTTCAGTTCACTTCAGTCGCTCAGTCAGGTATGACTCTTTGCGACCCCATGGACTGCAGCACACCAGGCTTCCTGGTCCCTGACCAACTCCCAAAACCTGCTCAAATTCACACACATCAAGTCAGTGATGCCATCCAACCATCTCATCCTGTCACCCCCTTTTCCTCCTGCCTTCAATCTTGCCCAGCATCAGAGTCTTTTCCAATGAGTCAGTTCTTCGCATCCGGTGGCCAAAGTATTGAAGCTTCAGCTTCAGCATCAGTCCTTCCAATGAATCTTCAGGACCAATTTCCTTTACGATTGACTGGTTTGATCTCCTGCAGTCTGTTCTCATGAGTCTTCTTCACCACAGTTCAAAAGCATCATTTCTTTGGTGCTCACCTTTCTTTACGGTCCAAATCTCACATCCATACATGACTACTGTAAAAACCATAGCTTTGACTAAGCTGGATGGACCTTGTTGGCAAAGTAATGTCTCTGCTTTTCAATATGTTGTCAAGGTTGATCATAGCTTTTCTTCCAAGGAGCAAGTGTCTTTTAATTTCATGGCTTCAGTCACCATCTGCAGTGATTTTGGAGCCCAAGAGAATAAACTCTGTCACTGTTTCCATTGTTTCTCCATCTATTTGCCATGAAGTGATGGGACCAGATGCCATGATCTTAGTTTTTTGAATGTTGAATTTTAAGCCAACTTTTTCACTCTCCTCTTTCACTTTCATCAAGAGGTTCCTCAGTTCCTTTCTGCCATCAGAGTGGTGTCATCTGCATTTGGAGACACCCAAGCCCAAGTTCAGACCCGGCTCTGTTCTCACTCTTGAGGCAGCCACTTCCTGCTTCTGAGCTCAGTCTCATAGCATGGCTCAGGTTATGGCCAAGGTGCCCCTTGATGCCCTGTGCAGACATAATAGCAGGGTGGGGCATGAAAAGTCTCAAAGCAGAGGCTCTGATTATTCTTGGCATCACTGCTCTCCCCAGGACTGTGGGCTGTTGGAAGGGATGTCCAGTATGGATAACTAAAGGTTCCTTCTCTTCTGAGCAGGGGAATCAGCTTTCCAATATGCCAGAAAACACAATTATCCATTCCACGCAATCCCCATGCTGGAAGACACCTTGGAGATAAGCAGAGTCTTCATCTGGCAGCCCTGAAAACCACGCAGCTCTGTGCAGGACTCGGGACCGAGAGGTCTCCCTGCTGCTTCATTCTCTGAGAAAGTCCAGTGCAAAACTGCTACCCAGTCCTCACACTTGTTAGAAACATCTGCCTGGAACTGGGGATTCTTTCCTGGAGAAAACCACAGTGGGCAGCGGAAAGCAGGAGGGGTATGGACAGGTCTATTCAGACAAGTCCCTGAGAGTGGGTGGCGGTGCTCTGATGTCATTCCATCCAAAGGGCAATTCCACGTCAAAGCAGGAGGGACTTGGCGCTGTGAGGCAGACCAGAACCTGCCTAGGGCCAATGGAAGACAGTAGGCAGACCACTGCAGGAAACCCAGCTTTTACCAAGTGGCAGGTCTAGACCTTGGATGTGAGGGCTGGACCAAACTACCGGCTGAGGACTGATTGGGCCAGTTTCACACCCTTTACATTAGGGCCACCACTTCACCCACAGGCCAGGTGTGTTCCATGCATTTTGAATTGCATTTCTGCCCCATCAATTTAGGGGGGCGCGACGGGGCTTCGAATTTAAGATCAGGATAGCATTTTTTTTTTTAATTTTAGTTTTTTATTTTTTAAATTTTAAAATCTTTAATTCTTACATGCATTCCCAAACATGAACCCCCCTCCCACCTCCCTCCCCATAACATCTTTCTGGGTCATCCCCATGCACCAGCCCCAAGCATGCTGCATCCTGCGTCAGACATAGACTGGCGATTCGATTCAAATGATAGTATACATGTTAGAATGTCATTCTCCCAAATCATCCCACCCTCTCCCTCTCCCTCTGAGTCCAAAAGTCCGTTATACACATCTGTGTCTCTTTCCCTGTCTTGCATACAGGGTCGTCATTGCCATCTTCCTAAATTCCATATATATGTGTTAGTATACTGTATTGGTGTTTTTCTTTCTGGCTTACTTCACTCTGTATAATCGGCTCCAGTTTCATCCATCTCATCAGAACTGATTCAAATGAATTCTTTTTAACTGCTGAGTAATACTCCATTGTGTATATGTACCACAGCTTTCTTATCCATTCATCTGCTGATGGACATCTAGGTTGTTTCCATGTCCTGGCTATTATAAACAGTGCTGCGATGAACATTGGGGTACATGTGTCTCTTTCTATTCTGGTTTCCTCGGTGTGTATGCCCAGCAGTGGGATTGCTGGGTCATAAGGTAGTTCTATTTGCAATTTTTTAAGGAATCTCCACACTGTTCTCCATAGTGGCTGTACTAGTTTGCATTCCCACCAACAGTGTAGGAGGGTTCCCTTTTCTCCACACCCTCTCCAGCATTTATTGCTTGCAGATTTTTGGATCGCAGCCATTCTGACTGGTGTGAAGTGGTACCTCATTGTGGTTTTGATTTGCATTTCTCTAATAATGAGTGATGTTGAGCATCTTTTCATGTGTTTGTTAGCCATCCGTATGTCTTCTTTGGAGAAATGTCTATTTAGTTCTTTGGCCCATTTTTTGATTGGGTCGTTTATTTTTCTGGAGTTGAGCTGCATAAGTTGCTTGTATATTTTTGAGATTAGTTGTTTGTCAGTTGCTTCATTTGCTATTATTTTCTCCCATTCAGAAGGCTGTCTTTTCACCTTGCTTATATTTTCCTTTGTTGTGCAGAAGCTTTTAATTTTAATTAGATCCCATTTGTTTATTTTTGCTTTTATTTCCAGAATTCTGGGAGGTGGATCATAGAGGATCCTGCTGTGATTTATGTCTGAGAGTGTTTTGCCTATGTTCTCCTCTAGGAGTTTTATAGTTTCTGATCTTACATTTAGATCTTTAATCCATTTTGAGTTTATTTTTGTGTGCGGTGTTAGAAAGTGATCTAGTTTCATTCTTTTACAAGTGGTTGACCAGTTTTCCCAGCACCACTTGTTAAAGAGATTGTCTTTACTCCATTGTATATTCTTGCCTCCTTTGTCAAAGATAGGATAGCATTTTTTAAGAGTCATAATAAATCCATGCTTCTGCCCAAGCCCCATGTTTACACATAAATTGCTCAAAAGTAGAAAAATGGCAGATGTAGTAATCCACAGGCCGATGTTTATGCATAAGAGTAGCTGGTCACCTCTTCCAGCACACTCAGGGTTTGGACTTGACACCAACCCGTTAAGAACATTGCACACTGCTGTGTAAATTACACCTGCACAGTCCTGACTCCAAAATTAGTATCTGATTCTATGTAATTATTTCTCTTACTGTCAGTTGTCAATTTAATCCCCTAGTTCTTTTTAAAGGCGTGTCCAATGATTAAAATTGCAAAGCTTGACATACCCCTACCTTGAAGGCACTATCTTTGCTAAGACATTCAAGCAAGAAAAGTAAAGTAGTTCACTTAATTTAAGCAATTAAAAATTAAGATGATATAATAGAAGATCCAAGAGGGAGAAAAAACACTGTATACTTAGGTGAATATTAAAACAAAGGCTGTCCCAATTATTAATGCATAAAACATTTTTTTATAAAACATTTTTTTATGCAAAGCATCAAGAATGATACACCAAATCCAGACATTAATTAAAAGTTTCTCAAAGGTCAAATAGCTCCAAGTTTCTGGAAAGGAACTTGTCATTGGCTTACCTAAGCAATAGGTACAAAAGTATAGAAATAAATTGGTATTTATAGAAAGACTTAAGCACTGAGAAACACTTGGATAAACTGTAGACACAGAGGATAAAACTCCAGTTAGTATAAGCATTCACATACTTCATCATCTCAGGAAAAGGAGAATCTCAGAAAAAAAGAGCTCCAGAAAGAAACATCTACAGGAATTTCTCAGCAACCACTTCACTGTTCAACTAATCTCACAGGCTGGCCGCACATCCTTCCCCAGACCCAGCTGACATATTCACCCCATGAGTAAACCTTTCTCTCTTAATTATCCTCATCAGAGACGGAGCAGAGCTGCCTGTTCTTCTCCACATAATAAATCCATTCATATATTTTCAGATGTGAAATTATATCAGCTTTGAATCCTCCAGTCTAAATATCCTCAGTTCTTTATCTTTACTTCCTAGATTTAACACAAAGCTTCAGAACCTTCACCTACACCAAGCAGAAAGGAATACCCCAGTTTACCTCACTCACAAAAAAAATTTTATCAAGAATTCCAACATGTTTGAGTGACTTTTCTTAAACTCAGCTGTAAAATTCAAGGCAGTTCTTCCATTAATTTCCAGCATTCCCCACTCCCTACTGCCAACAGTTTTCCTGATGCATTAGTGGGAAATGCGAGCCTTCAAGGGTTGGAAAAATTTTGGTTGCCAGTTTCAGAAAAATAGCAGGGTAAAAATAAGCTCAAGGCCACACATCATTTCTCCTTTTAGAAGAAAACGTCAACCCCAAGTTTGCAACAACAGCATTTCAATTTTTGAAACCCACGGGTCATGAATTTTATTTCAATATGGCAAAGTATGTCGACCAAAATTGGAAAAAAAAAAAGTAACTATCGAGCAACCTGCCCGAGGCGTTTAAAATGTGCAGAAAGTACTTAAAATGCTTTCGAGTCCCCCAGCAATGTCCTCACCAAGCATAGAGCCGACAGAGCTGGGGATCAGCTGGCCCCTTCCCGGTCAGAACGCCAACCGCACACAAAGCAAAGATTCCGACCAAATATGGTTTGCCTCTCCTCAATTTTTCAGCCTGCTCACTAAAAATACGTTCACAACCAATCCAGCCAAGCATTACTCTTCTCCCAAAGTGCTTCTCGGATTATAAAACAGCTTTGAAAGTTCAGCCTGACAAAACAAACACGGTACCGGGGGAGAGACCTGGAAGGCGTTTGCAAAAAGTCTCATTTAAATTCCTGGAAAGCACGGCTTCTCAAACAGCTATTCGGATCGCTCTGGAAGGAGGCAGTAGCCGCTTCGCTCCAGCCAGGAGTTTCACTCCGCTCCATCCCCCTGCATCGCAAAATCCGAAGGAGATGGACGTTGCATTCCGTACCCCCGAATGCATCAAATCTCCTTTCGGTACACGGTGGAAAGTGGGACAACTCCGAAGCCGCCCTCCTCGCGCCAGTGTGCAAGAACGAACACCCCACTGCTCAAGATTCACAAGATCCTTCTGCCCCAAACGTTTCAGCTACAGAAAACTAGAGATCAGTGCAACGCACTTTAGACTTTAAGAAGCGCAGTTGTGCCTGCGGATGGGGTCGAGAAGACAATTAAAGACATCGAGCCCCTTCCAGAGCCAAAATTAAAGATCAGGGTCACTGAGTCACCGGGGCACACTGTGTCCTCTTATCCCAGAAGCGCAAGTCTTCCGGTGGTCTCACCTCTCGAGGAATTCCTGCTTCTCCCCCCCAAAAACTGTCCTCAGCGCTCCCCCTACACCCCACCTCAGGTCTGGGAGCGGGTCGCCGAGTCTAACTCGGTGCCGAGCTGCGCCCAGGCTCCGGCGACCCAGCGGCAGCCGTCTGGCACCGCCCGACCCCGAGCCTTTGGTCGCCCACCTTTTCCGTACGCCGCGCCTCCCTGCGCCCGACCCCGCGGCGTGGAGTCGGGGACGAGCGTGTCACATCTTCTTCTCCCGCGGCCGCTCGGGCGCGCGCCACGCGCTCCCACAATCTCACCGACTGGAGCAGAGAGCCGGGGCCCTGGCGCCAGACGCGCGCGCGGCTCAGCGGCTCCCGCAGCAGCAGCCCGCCTCCGCTGAGCAGCCTCCTGGCGCCGCCCCAGAGACCCGGCGGTCCGCGCTCGCGTCCAGGGCGGCCGGAGGGGTTTGCTCCGGTGCTGATCGCTCGGTGCTGGGCGGCGAAAACGAGCGCGGGGGACTCGGCCTCCGGGCCGGCGCGGTGTTGCGCTCAGCCAGCGCTGCGCGCCTCATTGTTCCAGGCGGCTCCCTGCTCCCAGCCCCCGCGCAGAGCCTGCGCCGCGCCCCGCCCCGCGCTCCCCAGCGCCCACCCCTTGCCCCCCGCCCCTCTGCCTCCGAGGCTTCCTCCGGCCTCCCTTCGCTGCCTCGCTCACCTAGCGGGCGGCAGCTGGCCTCGGGAAGTTCCGCGACCACTCCCCACTGCCGGGCCCCGCTGCCTGGCGGCTGCGGCGCAAAGGGTACAAGGTGGGCGCTCCCCGGCTGCGAGCCGAGCCCCGCTGGTGGCACAGAGTGATTGTAGACTGGGGAGTCGCGGCGGCCTGTAAAGGCACGCCTTTCCGCGCCACCGCTGCCAGCCTGCCCCGGTCCACCGAGGGTCACCTGCACAGGCTCCGCCCGGCACCGCGCGCCGCAGCTGCGGGCACTCGGGCCTGGCCGACGGCGGGGATGCAGGGACTAGGACCTGCTGTGAGCTGCGGAGCCGGGGTCGGGGCCCCAGACTCCGCGGAAGTGAGTCTTGGTGCGGCCCCGCTGCGACACACCCTCCCGCGGCGCCGAAGGCCGGGCTACCTGCGCGCGAGGCAGCGCCCGGGAGCGGGCCGGGTGGGGCGCAGGGGAGTGAGCGCAGCATCCTCCTGGCCCGCAGGCTCCCTTTGTTTCGCCCGCTCGGCCGGCTCCGGGCCACCACCGGGCCCTCGCTCCCGGAAACTCCTCGGAGGCGCCAGGGATCGGGGTTGTAGCGGGAGTGGCCACCTGCCCCTGGGAATTCCCTAATGCACCCTCTGCCCGGCCATCCCCGCCCGGCCGGCAAAGTTCGGAGGACTGCGGCCCCCAGGCTGCTGGCCCCGCGCGCGAACAGGCGCTGGAGCCGGGAGTGGGGCAACAGATCGGATGTCCCTCTGCCAGCGTGCGGAATGTCCATTTGTCGCCACGGCCCTCGTTCCTTCTGAGGGGACCGCAGCTGGTCTGGGACCAGGACCACCACACGCTTTGCTGGTAAACACGCTCCTTTGAACTTCAACGCGCTCCCCGCGTGCGCGACGGAGGCGGTAGGCAGCTCCCTACCCTGTCGTCCTCCGGCGGCCCCAGAGGGCTGTTGGGGTGGGGGTGGGGGAGCCACCTGGTAGTGGCCGTCTCAGAGGGACAGGTTACCCCCCAGCCCTCCATCCTAGGTCCCAGCAGGAGCTGACAGTTTGGAGACACAAATCCATCACTAACACTATTTTAAAATTCGTATGTACATTCATTGACCTAATTCAGGATTTTTAGACGAAAACAATGAACTGGATATCCAATCCATTCAATATTTACTGAGTGACTGCTGTGTTCCGGGACTCCGGGCTGGAGAAGGGGCAGTAGACAAGCAAGCTGAGTAGCACCTCTTTCCTGCCTTCAGGGAGTTTGCGGAAATTTAAACCGTCACCACGTGTTCAACTAAAACCGACTGGGCAAGACGCGCTGCCCTCAATCAACAGTGGGGGCCAAAAACGCTCCCCCTGTGTTTCCCCAGTTGTGGTGATGGTTTCTGACCCCTGGAGTTGGGAGGAGCTGCGGTGACGGGATCGTGCGTCACATGGGCTTAGAAAAGAGCCATGAATGTGAACCACCGACAATATGGCTGCAAGAAAGTGACCTGATGGGGTCCTGGGCCTGGTGGGGATGGGAGTAATGCAGAAAAATCCACCCCTTGTTCCCTGACAGAGGGGTCCCCAACCTCCGGGGTCTCGTGCCCGACTGTCTGAGGTGGAGCTGGTGTAAGGCAGTATAAATAAAGTGCTCAATAAATGTAACACGCTTGAATCCTCATGAACCATCCCCTACTCCAATCCATAGGAAAATTGCCTTTCGGGAACCGGGAAACTAGTTCCTGGTGCTAGAAAGATTGGGGACCACTGCTCTGAGGGACCCTGGCAGGTCACAGACTCTATGGGCCTTGATTTTCTCTTCTGCATAGTGCACTGAAGGGTACCTACCTTCCAGGTTTATCATTGAGAGTAGAGCTCAGGGACCTCCCTCGTGGCGCAGTGGATAACTGCCTGCCAGTGCAGGGAACACGGGTTTGATCCCTGGACAGGGAAGACCCCACATGCCACAGGGCAACTAAGTGAGCAGAAACTACCTAGCCCAGGTGTGAAACTAAAAGCCCAGGTGTGAAACTGAAGCCTGTGAGTCCTACAGCCAGGAAGCTGCAGTCACTGAAGCCCACCTGCCCTGCAGTCTGTGCTCTGCAACAAGAAAAGCACAGCAGTGAGAAGCCCCTGCTCCCACAACTGGAGAACAGCCCCTGCTCCCACAACTAGAGAAAGCCCACGGGCAGCAACCAAGACACAGACAGCCAAAAAATAAAAGAGTAGAGATCAGGTATTGAAATGTCTCCCTAGTGCCTGAAATGGTATGTCTAATAATTGTAGTAATTAATATATAATAGTAGCCATTATTAAAATCCCTTAACCATGAAATATAAAATAATTTATATACTCTTCCTATAGTGTATACATACTTAAATGCTGCAGAAGTTAGTGCCTTGATTACCTTAAGGAAATTTTAATGAGAAGTTAAATAAGAGTAGCCAAATAACAATTAACTTTATGCTTGTAGAAAAATTATCACCTGCAGGCAAATATGCAAATCATTGTAAAATTTTAAGTGCACTTATTATTTATGGTTGGGTTAATCAATGAAGTGGGGCTAAATTGACTTAATTATTGTTTCCTAAGGAAATCAGAAAGCTAGTTGATAGACGTAAAGGTATCAACTGATGATCGTTTCTGTCCAAGTGTATGGTAAATAAAATATTTTGACATGCTTTAATTGCTAAGAGGCATCTCAAGTAGGAACAGATTATTTAGTGTTTTTTTTATTAGTCTACAGATTTGCGAAAAATTCACTGGCTCTTCTGGCATTTTAATATTCCATTCCTTAAAAAAATAAGCCAGAATAAATTTATTCTTAAGCATCAAAAACCCATTTGGTAATACCCATTTCCTCCTAATAAGCTGAATGTCCTTTTCTGTTTTTAAATTCAGGGTCCCACTATCCTTTTTCTTATCCAAAGTTGTCAGATGACGGATGTGTTCACAGGAAACATTCCTTCCCTCTTTTGAAACTTGTCCTTGATTAGCAGTCAAATCCAGAAGTTCCGTGAACTCCCATCTGAGAAGTATCTGGGTTTGGATAGGAAATGGGTAAATATTTTCTAACTGTATCATTGTTGAATTTGGGGGACTTGTTTCCACTTAACTACTGTTTGTAGAAAAAAATTGCTGTCCTATTATGCCATTCATTCTTACAATAAACCCACAGATTATCTGACAGATGTGGAAACTGAGGCTGACAGGTTTTTTTTTCTAGGATCATTTTCTTTAAGCATTATGTCTTCAGTTCTGAAATTTTCACTCTGTAAATGAAATTAGTACCTCAGGGAAGAAAATAACTTACAGACATGTTCTTCATATTTAATCAGTGAGACAAACGTGTGTGTGGGCCATGCAAAAATGAGTTTTGGCTACTCACTTGTTTGGGGTCCATTAAGTACTGCTAGGACTTCCCAGGTAGCTCAGTGATAAAGAACTCTCCTGCCAATGCAGAAGACGTGGGTTCGATCCCCGGACTGGGAAAACACTTAGCAAGCGTGCAAACCATGCTAGGATCAGGAAAACATTCTTTTCCTAACCAAGCTATTTTTTTTGTTTTCTTCTAATTGTCATTTAGTCTTAGAAATATTAATAGGAAGACGACCACCATTAAGAAGAAGCAGGCTTAGGATTTTGGATGGATGTTGTGGTTAGAATCCCGGACATGCAGGAGCTAACATCAGTGACCCTTCCATATTTTCAGATGGGGAGAAAAAGATCTTTCTTTTCATCAGTTGTGAGCTTCCCTAGTGGCTCAGATGGTAAAGAATCCACCTGCAATGTAGGAGACCTGGGTTCAATCCTTGGGTTGGAAAGATCCCTTGGAGAAGGGAATGGCAACCCACTGCAGTATTCTTGCCTGGAGAATCCCATGGGCAGAGGAGTCTGGCAGACTACAGCCTATGGGGTCATAAAGAGTCGGACACAACTGAATGACTAACACTTTACTTCAGTAGATAAGAAGCCTGTACGGGAAGACACTGAGGCATGGTTGTCTCTTGCCGCCATCCAGCTTGCATCTCCCTATCCTGGAACTCCAACTGGAAATGGAGCAGCCTTGGGCAGGGTCAGGGGGTCGCAGCCACACCTGCAGAACTAACCTAGGTGAAAACAAGTCAGGATGTGAAAGAATTTTCCCTTTTGCAAACTTTTCCGTATAATCCACGGCCTAAAATTTAAAAGGACAGGACTCAGAGCCCAGGGTTTGAGTCCCCTGCATCATACAGCAAATTCCCGCTGGCCGTCTGTTTTACACATGGTAAAGTATATGTCTCTAGGCTATTCTTTCTATTCACCCCACCGTCTCCTTCCCTTGGCCCACAACCCCATGTCCACAAGTCTGTTCTCTGTGTCTGCCTCTCCTTGCAGATGAGTTTGTCAGCACTCTCTTTCTAGATTCCATATATATGCGTTAATATACGATGTTTGTTTTTCTCTTTCTGTCTTACTTCACTGTGTGTAACAGGCTCTAGGTTCATTCACTGTATTAGAACTAACTCAGAAATGACAACTTAGAGTGGGATGGGGTGGGATTGGGGGTTGGGAGGGAGGTTCAGGAGGGAGGGGACATATGTGTACTTGTGGCTTATTCATGCTGATGTGTGGCAGAAACCAACACAACATTGTAAAGCAGTTATTCTTCAATTAAAAATAAATTAAAAAAAATTTTTTTTTAAGGACAAGACTCATCAGAGAGATCTGGGTTTTCCACCAACCCTGTCACCTTCATGAAGCTGTTTGAACCTTCTGAGCCTCCACGACCTGGTCAGTGATGCAAACTAAACCCACTTCACAAATACCTGCAGGAGGGGGAGCTCACTGCACAAGCTCACAGACATCCACAAGTGTACTGCACTTCACAGTTTATGTAAAGGCTTCTCTCCCCTCAACTCTGAAGTAGGAAGTGAAGAAGTGGGGGATTAATAAGGCCATCTAGAGATGGCCCTGTTACTTCTGAATTGGGGCATCATAATCATTGCTAACACTGATGTTTTAAGGCCTGCATACAAAGCCCTTTATACATATTGACTCACTTAATATTAATAACAAGGATTTAAAAAACTTTATTTTGGAATAATTTCAAACTTAAAGAAAAATTAGAGAACTAATACCCTACCCCAGATTCCCCAGACTTTGGCACTTGACTGGGGTTGTCACATCCCCCATTGTTTCTGTTTTGTCCTGAAATGTTTTCTCCCTAGAGCAAGTTGCATCCATCGTGCCCTTTCCATCCCCTCAAATGCAGGTACTCTGAAGTGGCTTTAAGCCACTTTGCTTTTAGAAAAAAATACAAGTATCTGTCTTTGCAAACAGAAAGAAGTCTTAGGAGCATTTTTCACTTTTATGAAAAAGGGCCAAAAGTGAAAGTTGTGTCTGGCATGTGCTTTGCACGAGTGGCCTCCCCAGGCTCCTTCCTGGAACCACACTGAGCATCTCAGCATCTGGTCCCCAGGGCTGTGAACCCTGTCTGGGAACATCTATGTGCTTCTTCATTTATATCGAGACTGCTAGCAAGACCCATCGTAAGTGATTTCCTCGCTTTACACTGTTTCCACTTGTGAAAGCATCCCTGGCGATGAGCTACTTTCACGTAGTTGGGGCAAATCTATATTTTATTTTTCCAACAACAGAGACATTGTCTTACATAATTAGGGAAACGATATTATTATACTGTGATCTCATCTCGGACTCTATTCACATTTCACTAATTGTCCTGAGGAAGTCCTTTATAATAATAATAAGCAATATAATAATATGTTATTACATAATATACATTTTATTATAATAAACATAATAATAATAATGTCTTTTATAATAATAATAAACAACAGGGCCCAGGAGCCCATCATGAATCATCTGTTGTATTTCATTGTATCATCTCTTTGGTCTCTTTCATCTGAAACAGTTCCCTTAACTTTCCCATGTTTTGCACAGTTCAGATCATTTCTAGTGTTAAGTGCCCTCCAGGTGGGCTTGTCTGATGCTTCCTCACAATCAAATTCAGATTAGCTTCAGATTATGCTTTTTTTCTTTTTGGCCAGAAACACCCCAGTGTGACAGAGCATCCGTTTGGAAACTGCATACTGTGCTCATTCGTTCCAGTAACAATGAACTTAACTTTTGTTACTTGCTTAAGGTGGGGTGTGCAAGTTTTCTCCATAGTGAAGTTACTATTCCTTCCTTTATCATTAAAAGTAATTTGTGTCGAGATGCTTTGAGGATATGTAAATATTCTGTTTCTCCTCAAACTTTTCCTCTCCTGTTTAGGCCTCTGATTTAGATTCTCCCCTGCAAGGATGATGCTTTCCTAATCCCATCCATCATTTACATGGTGTGGTTGGCATTTTGCCACATGGAAGAGCTTTTTCTTTTTTCCCCCATTTCTTGATTTCATAACAAGCTTTTTATGTCAGTGTTTTTGTCTCCCTCTTTCAAAAGAGGAAACAGAAAGGTCACAGACAGAGAGAGCAGACTGTCCTGGGTCACACGGCCAGTGATCAGCCGCAACTTGGGCAAGATGATAACTTGGAAACCATTTCCTCATCTGTGAAATGAGAGCAGTCAGCCAAGTCAGAGGGCTGCTCCATGTGACTTTCAAGTGCCTACCCTAATTGCACGTCCAGCAATTTGTTCAATAAACGGCTGCTCTTAGAGGGTGGAAGTGTGCTGGTTTGTAGATATGAAGACACAGGTACAGGGAGTGAGAAGGATGCATGTTACAGGGAGCCTTCTGACTATGAGCCCTCTCATTCAGCCACTGTTGAGTGCCAGCACTCTCCCAGGGTCCTGCAGACACAGATGCCAATGACAAGACAGGGGCTTCTGTGTTTCCATGGAGACTGAATGTACAGACCCATGACATCAGACAGCATCTGACAGTAACACTCCGCCCCACCATTCACAGCAGCTGGGCCACGAAGCCAAACCACGGCCTGTGGACACTCAGGCCCCACAGTCAGGGTTCATAACGGCTAGCTTCTCAAGTGTTTTCCCTACTTCTGACGCACACTGTCCTTAGGAAGCCAAGTATGGTCCCCTAATCAGCCACATAAGATGCCTGATTACCAGTTAGCCCAGGGCTGCAAGCTAAATGGGCTCAGTTGCTCCGTAGGTGTCCAACACTTTGCGACCCCATGAACTGTAGCCTGCCAGGCTCCTCTGTCCATGAGATTTCCCAGGCAAGAATATTGGAGGGGTTGCCATTTCCTTTTCTGGGGGATGGTCCCAACCCATGGACCCATCCCACGTCTCTTGTGTCTCCGGCGTTGGCAGGCAGTTTCTTTACTACTGAGCTATCAGGGCAGCCTGATGGTTGCTGACTCCCTTACTATCACCAGCTCTGAATAAATAGCCTTAACTGGTCCTCATTTGGGTGGTCTTCATCTGTTTCCACATAGGGAGAGGGGAGACCCATCAGAAAGTTGCCAAGGACATGTAATTCCATCCTCGATCCTTAGAAGGATTTGACAAAGGACTGAAAACTAGTCGAGAAATTTCCTTTTTAAAAATAGTCCTCAGAGAACAAACGGCCCATATGTGATGTTTCTTTGATTACCTTTTCAGAGACCTTTCCAAACAAGCGAGCAGTATCATTAATTAGAACCTACCTCTGCTGCTGGCTAATTTTCCCATTGATTAGCTCTGCAATTTGTTATCTGTCTTTCACAAAACACTCATCATTTTAGGTTGAAGCAGGCTGCACCGAACACAATTACCACCGAGTTAAAAACAGCATTCTATTTCAGAAGTCAAAATCCTACATTCATTTAACATTTTTTCAGTCAGTGATAGAAATGGTACAAAATAGCTTTAGTTATAGAAACTAATGGGTAATAATTGCAGGAATTTAAGAGATAGCAGATGCTGAAAGATGTGGCTCAGATGGTTAAGAATCTGCCTGAGATGCTGGAGACCTGGGTTTGATCCCTGGGTGGGGAAGATCCCCTGGAGGAGGGCATGGCAACCCACTCTAGTATTCTTTCATGGAGAATCCCATGGACAGAGGAGCCTGGTGGGCTACAGTCCATGGGGTCACAAAGAGCCAGACATGACTGAACAACGTACTTTCAGGTTTTCAGGAGACAGCAGAAGCATGAATATGTAGTAGAAACTTTGGACCATTTTTTTTTTTTTTAGTTTTTTATTTTTTAAATTTTAAAATCTTTAATTCTTACATGCATTCCCAAACATGAACCCCCCTCCCACCTCCCTCCCCATAACATCTTTCTGGGTCATCCCCATGCACCAGCCCCAAGCATGCTGCATCCTGCGTCAGACATAGACTGGCGATTCAATTCACATGATAGTATACATGTTAGAATGTCATTCTCCCAAATCATCCCACCCTCTCCCTCTCCCTCTGAGTCCAAAAGTCCCTTATACACATCTGTGTCTCTTTCCCTGTGGACCATTTTTTTTTTCAATCCAACCCTATTTTTTTTAAAGAAGTACTAAGTTGTCTGATACTTCTCTTGTTCAATTAAACCTATTCTTTCCAACATATTTCTAAGTCTCCTTTAACACAGTTTAAGATCAATACTTACATTTATATTTGTCACTGATATTTGTCTGTAATTTTTTTTTTTCGGTGGTGTCTTTGGTTTTAGTATCAGAATGATGTTGATTTCATAGACTGTCTTTGGGAGTATGGAAAACAATATGAAAAAGAATGTATAGGTTAGGACTGAATCACTTTGCTTTACAGCAGAAATTAACACAACATTGTAAATCCACTAATTATATTCCAATTTTGTTGTTCTGTCACTAAGTGGTGTCTGATTCTTTGCCACCCCATGGACTGCAGCACACCAGGCTTCTTTCTCTTCCCAGAGTTTGCTCAAATTCATGTCCATTGAGTCAGTGATACAACCATCTCATCCTCTGCCACTCCCACCTCCTCCTGCCCCCAATATTTCCCAGCATCTGGGTCTTTTGTAATGAGTCAGCTCTTAGAATCAGGTGCCCAAAATATTGGAGCTTCAGCTTCAGCATCAGTCCTTCCAGTGAATATTAAGGACTGATTTCCTTTAGGTTTGCAAGATTTGTTCTCCTTGCTGTCCAAGGGACTCTCAAGAGTCTTCTCCAGCACCACAATTCGAAAGCATCAATTTTTCAGGGCTCAGCCTTCTTTATGGTTCAGCATTCACATCCACACGTGACTACAGGCAAAACCATACCTTTGACTATATGGACCTTTGTCAGCAAAGCGACATCCCTGCTTTTTAATACACTGTCTAGTTTTGTCATAGCTTTGTGGACATTTAGGAACAAACTAAAAGAGTTTTTCTCTCTGATTCATAAGTATTCTTTTATAGCTACAGTCAGTTCCCATTATTTGCCGTCATAATATTTTGGGGTGGATTAATAATGCTGAATCACAGCTCCAGGTGAAGTACAGGATTAGTTCCTGTAGGCTCTTGATTGTAGCTTTTTCATGAGGTGATCGATTGATAACCTTTTAAATGTGTTTCTCTTTAAAGACATCTGGTTTAAAATGTACTGTAGACCCATTAACACTGAATCACAACCGTGTGCATCGGGACATGCCTGAAGGAAACAGTGTCTCACACACGTGTTTATAGTTTGCCCATAATATGTCTTAGCGTGTGTTTCTTTGTTTTTTTTTCTGTTTGAAGATTGTTCATTGCTTGCTCTGTAGGTTTACACTTTTTGGCAAGTTTAAGAAGTGTTCAGTTCTAACTTTTAAATATTGTTTGTTTATTTTTTATTTTTGGTCATGCTTTGGGGCACGCTTCCCTGACCAGGGATGGAACGCATGCCCCCTGAGTCAGGAGCACCAGGTCTTAAACACTGGCCCAGAAGGGAAGTCCCCAGTCTTTTTTTAAGGATCTTTAATTTCCATCCTCTTTTTTGATCTCCTGGGATTCTGACAACATGGAAGTTAAACATTTTGGTATAACCCCACTTGTCCTTGAGACTCTATTCAATTATTTTTCCATCTATTTTCTGTATCATTCAGATGTGGTCCTTTTTATTCTTCTGTCTTCAGGTTCACTGACTCTTTCTTATTTCCTCTCCATTCTCTTGATGATCTCATCACTGATGAGCATTTTATTTTGGCTAGTCCACTTTTCACTTTTAAACTTTTTACTTGATTCTTCTTTGTATCTTCTCCATCTTTTCTGAGATTTTCTATTTTTAAAATTTGTTTTCCATATTTGGCCAGTGAAGCATGTCTGTGATGGCTGCTTTAAGCTTGTGTCAGAGAATTCTAACATTTGAATGTCCTCTTGGTGTTGGTTGATGTCTACTGGCTGTCTTTTCTCATTTAGTTGGAGATATTCCTGATGTTTTGTATGACAAGTGATTTTTAAAATTAAAACCTGGATATTTGGGACAGTATATGATTCAGGGTCTTATTTAAATGTCTTGGTAGGGTTCCTCTGACCCCTCTCCAGTGGGAGAAAGCGGATGTCACCCTGGGACTCCCAGGTGGTGGTCTAGAGTCTCCGTGTGACCTCCTTGGGGGCACTGTGGGACTCCTTGAATTTCTAGGTGGAGGTGGAGATTTAGGTGACTCCCCTGGCACTCTGCTGGCACCACCTTGGCACCTGATATACTGTTCTTTCTTAGTGTATTAAAAATAATAGATCTAAAAGTATTTCTCTGTCACCAATAAACTCACAAGCTGGGTGGGGAATGATGTATTTAGACCAAATAACTGTTCTGGCTGATTCTTTTCCTGCGGGAATAAGATAGTGCCATGAACAGAGACAGCCTTTGTGGATGCAGAGCCAGCAGCCGTTAGACAGAGGAGAGGCTCTGCTTGCAGAGAACTCTGCCAGCTGTTGTGGTTTGGTTTCCCCAGAAGCAGACAAGTGCAAGTGGAGGTGACCCCAGGAAACATCCGTTCGGAGGGAGCCTGGGGAAGGAAGGCCCGTAAGCAGAGACAGCTGATAAAAAGAGCATCATGAAGCAGATAACCAGAGTGGGCCCCCACAATCCATCTTGTGGGGTCCCTGGCAACAGCAGAGAACACTGAGCTCAGAGTGGAGCTGGGGTGTCTGATGTGCCAGTCTCCCTTCAAGGAATGCGTTGAGGGGTGGGTGTGGGTGGCGGGCAGTGTTAGTTCCTTGATACTGCCCAGAGGGACTCCAGCTGCCAGAGGAAGCCCCCAGGCATGGGGATCAAGTGGCAGCAGCTGGAGGTCAGCTTGGCACGCTGCATGGCCAGGTCTGATGGGGGATGGGCAGAGCACCATCATGATAGCATCAGTACCACCAGTCCAGCAGGCACAGAAAAGCCCCCGGGCACATTTAAGCACAATCTGAAATACTCAATGAGAAAACTGCCCCTTTTAACTGGAGCCCTCCCTCTGTGATCCTGTATTTGTTGCAAGAACAAGGTTCAGGAGGGTTCTTATCTCCCTTGGGTCTCGTTTCAGCACCTCCATTGCCCTTGGTGAGAACGCTCCCTGTTCCTATCTTCTTCAAGGACAGGCCCCCATGCTCTCTAGTGACCCAAGTCTCCTCTCTCTGAGGCACCTTCAGACAAAGCCACGACCTGGAGCCACTGCCGGGTGGGGTTGGGGTCTCTAGTCATCACAGAGGTGTCCCCTCCTACGACTGTTCTTGAACTGGTCTCCTGGCTTCCGCTGAAGGACAAGCAGAGCCCCTCTGAAGATTTACCTTGAAAGGGAGAGGATTCAACCTGATGAGGGCGCCATGCGGATGAGTAAACTCACACCTGGACCTGGTGTTCTGTTTTATTTTTTAACAAATGCGTTTTATTTATTTATTTACTTTTGGTTGCATGGGGTCTCTGTTGCTGCTCAGGCTTTTCTGTAGTTGCGGCGAGGAGGCCCTCCTCTCTAGTTGTGGTGCTTGGGCTTCTCATTGCGATGGCTCCTTTTGTTGGGGAGCAGGGGCTCAAGGGTTTGCTGGCTTCAGTAGTTGCAATGTGTGGGCTCTAGAGTGCAGACTCAGTTGTGGCGCACTGTCTTAGTTGCTCTGCTGCGTGTGGGATCTTCTCGGACTAGGAATCAAACCTGTGTCCTCTGCATCGGCAGGCAGATTCTTTACCACTCAACCACCAGGGAAGTGCAGGACCTGGTGTTCGAATGCAGAATGCTATTCTGTCCTTTTCTGAGCCACTGAATGTTTTGGGGGAATGATATTGACTGCCACACTTTGGCATTGTATGGATCAGCTGAAAATATAATTGTTTAATTTTCCCTATAATCACATAGGATGCTTTCTGAGCTGGGAAGCACATGATGCTTTGTAAGAGGGAAGTGTCACTTCTGCTCTTTGGTTGCTGGAAGCCTTAGAAAAATGCAAAAGTATGAAGCTAATTTAAACGTGTGGAGGAGACTCTGTCCCTTGTTTCCTGAAAGATAATAGCAATTTCACCCTTTCTCCATGTTTTATCTTGGCCTGTAAGGTAAGAATATGAAAACCAAACAATGAAAATACTTTTAAATGCCTTAAGTTCGTCTGTCAAAATACTCACATGGTTGGAGATCCCACATAAGAAATCTGAAATCCATTTGAAGATAAAAGTTCCTTTTGAAATGATCTTCCTCTACCCCTTCTAGTGGCAGTCAAAAATGACATCGCTTTTGATTTAAAAAATAGGATTCGAAGCTAGTTTGGGAAACCAGGCCAATTCTTTCCCCAAATCTGGCTTTGCTTGAAAGAAAATATTTTTGGATGAGCACCAAGCCTTTTGCTGAATATTCTTTTAATGTCAGACCAAGCTTTAATGCAAACAAGAAATTGGGTTTAGGTATTAATATATACCTCCTATAGCCCAAATTTTGAATGATTTTGCAAACTATGTTTTTTATTTAGCTTTTATAGTAGTTTCCCAGAGCTGCTGTAAAAAAAAGACTACAAACATTGTGACTTTCATGATAGAAATTTATTCTTTCCCAGTTCTGGAAGCAGAAGTCTGGGATCAAGGTTGAGAAGGGCTTCCCTCTTTCTGAAGGCTCTGGTGGAGGGTCGCTCCTCACCTCTCTCATTTCTGCAGAATCCAGGTAGTCTTTTCTGTGGCTGCGTCACTCTGATCTCTGCACTTCTCTTGACACTGGCCATTGAATGTAGGGCCCATCCAGGTCATCCAGGATGACCTTGAGATCTTTAGCTTAATTATATCTGCAAAGACCCTCTTCTCAAACAAGGCCACATTCATAGATTCCGGATATTAGGACTTGGACATAACTTTTTAAGGACCACTGTTCAATCCACTGGGGCTTCCCTGGTGATTCAGATGGTAAAGAATCTGCCTGCAGTGTAGGAGACCTGGGTTTGATCCCTGGGTCAGGAAGATCCCCTGGAAAAGGAAATGGCAACCCACTCCAGTATTCTTGCCTGGAAAATCCCATGGACAGAGGAGCCTGGCAGACTACAGTCTGTGGGGTCCCAAAAGCATCAGACAAGACTTAGGGACTAAACCAGGAACCCCTCTCAAGGTTTCCAAATGTCTGCTGTTCTCAGCTAGTGCAGGAAGCATCTTCCAGGAGGTGGGAGCAAGGTCTCAGTGCTGAGTCAGGACCTGGGAGGTGAGGCCTCGGCTAATTCCCCTCAATGCTGATTGGCTGCCCGGTGTCACATGACCACCCCACAAGCTCTGAGGACCCAGTGGAGTGAGTCGGGATGCTGAGCAAGGAGAAGATGGGTGTCCCTAGTTTCTGATCACAGTTCTCAGGTAGGGGGTCCAGGGGAAGGGACAGGTCAGTTACCAGAGGAAGCGTAAAGGAGAAGAATCTTTTCCACGTGGACCCAAAGCCAAACTCCCCAACTTGATCTACTCTTGTTTCCCAGGTGTCCAGACCCTGTTTCCTTGTCATGTCCACACAGCCTGATAATACTTCCCTTCTGGGGCTGTAGACACCCCAGGCTACCACTTCAGTCTCCAAGGAATAATGCTGATGCCACGTGCAAAACAGAATCTCATGACTGGGCTTCCCATGCTACTGGCCCCTGGAGAGAGAACTCAGCAGTGGGGCTGACAATTCTCTGGTCTGTGTAGCTGTGAAGGTGAGGGCTGGCCTTCCAGCTGCAGTCTTCTTTGTCTTGTGCACTTTCTATGGGGGAACCAATGTCTCCAGTTCAGGTCAGACTTCAGGATTCACGCTTCTCACTTCCATTTACAATTCCTGGGGAATCATTTAGTTAGAGTCTTCTTGGTGCTGTCACACTCCATAGACACGGCTCCTTTGGATCAACCCCTGCCCCTGGTGACAGCAGAGAGGGGTCATTTATAATGGGGCAGACAAACACCTTAAAAGACATCTCTTTACCCCATTACCCCTGTTACTGATGCTTACAAATGTCATTATTTTTTAAAAGTATGTATGTATGTGCTCTGTTGTGTCTGACTCTTTACGACCCCAGGCTCATCTGTCTGTGGGATTCTCCAGGCAAGAATACTGGAATGGGCTGCCATTTCCTTCTCCAGCGGATCTTTCTGACCCAAGGATAGTACCAGAGATAGAACCTGCGTCTCTGGCATCTCCTGCATTGGCAGGTGGATTCTTTACCATTAGGGCCACCTCATATTCAACTGGAATCTTGCTGACTCAATTTTGTTCTGGCATCAGGATGTCCTGTGTCTCCAGGGCTCTTCTCCAGCCCCAAGGATGTATGTCTTAATTGCTATTATCTGGAGCTTCTTATCACTTGGGGGGCTTTTAAACATCTGTATGCTGAGAGCACATGTTAGACCAGTAAAATCAAAATCTTAGGGGACGAGGCTCTGCCATCAGTATTTTGTAAAGCTTTGTAGAAAAGACACTTGGTGGAAAATCTCTGCAAAACAAATATCTGATAAAGACCTGGCATTGTGAATATTCAATGACCTTTGAAAATATAATGATAAGAAAAAAAAGAATCCAGTTAAAAATGGGCCAAAGTTTTGAGCAAAATTCACCATTGGTGGTGATGGTGGTGGCGGCAGAGGATCTGTAAAAAGGTTTTCCTCTTTATTAGAAAGTCGTGCAGAGGGGGACCGTTCTCTCCCCAGGTATTGGATGTTGCTCTGTGAAGACAGCCCAGATCTGCTCAGCTTTCCTGCAGCCACAAGGAGACAAATGTGAGAGTAAAGGCAACTGAATGGCAAACAGAAGGTGGAAAGAACAGGGGTCTCTGGGGACCTTGTTGTGACTCAAGTTTCCAGTTGTCAGACTACCTAGCACCTGATTTCTCACTGTGTGGCATCATGGGAAGAGAGGGGGGTGACAGAGAATGAAACAGTTGCATGGCATCATTGACTCAATGGACATGAGTTTGCACAAGCTCTGGGAGATGGTGAAGGACAGGGAAGCCCAGTGCGCTACAGTCCGTGGGGTCGCAATGAGTCCGACATGACTGAGCCACTGAACAACAACAAAAATATATTCACTTATTGTTAAACACAAACAGTTCAAAACATTCCGATTGGAATCATTTTTGAAACAATGGCTTGAGTGCCTTGGTTTTCAAAAATATCTATTTAGTTATCTATTCGGATGCATTGAGTCTTGGTTGCAGCATGTAGGATATTTGTTGCATTATGTGGGGCGTTTTCCTTGCAGTCCACAGGCTCAGTTACTCCATGAGGATCTTTAGTTACAGGACCAGGGACCAAATCCGAGTCCCCTGCATTGCAGGGTGGATTCTTAAGCAGTGGCCCACCACAGAAGTCCCTGCTGTCTTGATTTTAACAATTAAGTTAGAAAAACATCGTCATCATACGCTATACCTGAACTAGAAGGTTCAGAGCTGTGCACCGCACTGTCAGGGGTAGCTGCTTGCCTGGGATTTGCTTCCAGTCCCTTCTCCAGCTGAAAGGATGATTCTGTCCCCACCTCCCTTGTCATCCTCCCACTGGCTTTACAAACAGGGAGGGCGTATGCCAGCCTTAGACATAACTCTTTTTTCTCATTGCTTTTGTTGTCTAATTGGTTCTGGTGAGCTGGAGCTCTTCCTTCTTCAGGTCAATGAGCTCCTGTTTCCAAGCTTTACAGTACTTGTGAAAATCTGAGGTTGATGTAAATGCTTGAAAGGCATTTGCAGGAAAGATAGATAGTTATAGCATTATAATGAAATGTGGTTTTCTCTAAAAGGTCAAACCAGACAATCTCATCCTTAGAATGAAGAAACTTGTATTAAAGTATTACATGATACAAATGCTAAATTCTAGAGCACTACATGCTACCATTTAAAGATGTTTCAGTGGGACCATTTACTGTACAGCACAGGGAATTCCGTTACTCTGTAATGACCTATATGGGAAAAGAATCTGAAAAAGAATAGATACATGTATATGTAGATACATGTATATGTATAATGGTACTGCCTTGCTGTATACCTGATACTAACACAACATTGTAGATCAACTATGCTGTTGTTCAGTCACCCAGTCATGTCTGACTCTTTAGGACCCCACTGACTACAGCATGCCAGGCTTCCCGGTCCTTCATTATCTCCCAGAATTTGCTCAAATTCATGTCTATTGAGTTGGTGATGCTTTCCAACCATCTCATCCTCTATTATCCCCTTCTCCTCCTGCCCTCAATCTTTCCCAGCATCAGAGTGTTTTTCAATGAATCAGATCTATACTAGAGATCAACTGTACTTCAATTTAAAAAAAATCAAAAAAATGTTTTAGTTGCCAGGATCACGGTGAATAAAGGAAGTAGTAGAACCCCTCTCTTTGCTGCATTTTTCCTGTGTCCTCAGTTTATTCACTTTTGCTAATAACTAATAACTGAGCAGTGGGACTATCACTTCTGAGATGCATGAAGACAGGGAGCAGAGGCAAAGAACAGCTGAAAGTGTTCATGCTCATCAGATGGTTTGCATCTGCGTTTATAAACAAGAGACATGAGAAAACCAAGACGTGAAGGGCACGAGACACTGCCTGAGAGCAGTGAGCATCCTATAGAAGGTAGTCATTCATAATAGTCACATGTTTAGTGGATGGATGGGGGCTTCCCAAGTGACACTAGTGGTAAAGAAGCCACCTGCCAATTCAGCAAATGTAAGAGACATGGGTTCGATCCCCGGGTTGAGAAGATCCCCTAAATGTAGGCAAGGCATCCCACTCCAGTATTCTTGCCTGGGAAATACCATGGACAGAGAAGCCTGGTGGGCTGTAGAGTCCATAGGGTCTATAGTTCATAGGACTATAGTCCATAGGGTTGAAAAGAGACACAACTGAAGCGACTTAGCACACAGCCCATTAGTGGATGGACGCAATCCCTGGACAAAATGCTCCAGACTGAGATGTCCCTGATTTTCAGAGACCGGGTGGATGTTCCATGCTGTCATCCTCTCCAGGATCACCCGCTTCCACGTGGACTCTGGCTTCCCATAGTATGCCCCTGGTTAAGAAGATGTCTGTGGGTCTCAGTGACCTCATCTAGTGAGTGGGACTGATTTCATAGGTGTTCATGGGACTAAACGCACAGATGTAAAGGAAGAATAGCTCTTGATATGCAGCAATCACTTGGCAGGTCATGTCTACTCTTAGTGTCAGCCTGAGTAGTATCATAGTAGCATTGCGGATTACCAGCTGGGGCTGTTTTGAGGCTTAAATGAGATGATGCACATGAATTACTTGGTCCAACGCCTGGTGGAGTGAATCCCCAGGGATGTTGGCTGTCAGTCTGTCTAGGAGGTGCATCCCAGTCCATCTCCCATCTTCCTGCTAGAGGATAGGCCAGCCCCCAGAGTGCCCACTCCACTGCTGTTCTATTTCTCTCTAACCCTGCATCATTCTGTCACATAAGACACTGATTGCTTTTTAAAATTTTATTGAAGTATATGGCCTTTCCTGGTGGCTCAGTGGTAAAGAATCCCCCTGCCAAACAGGAGATGTGAGTTCGATCCCTGGGTTGGCTTCCCCTGGAGAAGGAAATGGCAACCCACTCCAGCATTCTTGCCTGGAGAATCCCATGGACAGAGGAGCCTTGTGGGCTGCAGTCCCTGGGATTGTACAAGACTCATCAGACACAATTTAGCAACTAACAACAGCAAGACTAGCTGATTTACAGTGTTATGTTAATTTCAGGTATACAGCAAAAAGTTCAGTTTATACATTTAGATCTTTTCCATTATGGTTTATCACAGGATATTGAATATAGTTCCTTGCATTGTACAGTAGGACCTTGTTGTTTATCCATCTTAATAGTTTGCACCTGCTAATCCCAACCTCCCACTCCATCTCTTCCCAAGCCAGTCCTCCTTGGCAACCACAAGTCTGCTCTCTATGTCTGTAAGTCTCTTTCTATTTCATAGATAAGTTCATTTGAAGACACTCTGACTTTTATGTAAGCAACACAAGGCAGTTTTCCTAGAATTTTAGCTATGAAGAAAGATCCACTCATCAAAAGGTTGTGTTTGATGTTCCAAAGACCTGAGTGTTTCACTTCATGACAATTCAATGAAGGTAATTTGCTTGATTCTTCTTTTTCAGTTTCCACCCAGGTGTTTGGCTCCGCTCCACAGAGAGAGTGCCTGAATGTTGTTCCCTTGTCAGTGTTGAAAGCTATTTTTGAATATACTTGAAATCAAGTAACAAAGATGTATTATTCTGTAGCTCTTCCACTCAATACACAATCATATGAGTATTCTTGAGGAGTTTGTGTTTTACAAAACACATCTGGATGGTAAGTTACATCACAAGTCCCAAGTAAGTTTGATTCTCTGCCTTATCACCTCATCTCAAAGATACTTGACAGCTATTATTTGTCATTCTTTCCCTACTTTGCCTTTGTCCATTTGAACCATGATATGAGATTGTGAAGAATGAAAAATGAAAAAAATTATAGATTAGAAGTGAGATGGTAGACTTGAAACAGAATAAATGTACACAAAATGGTAAAAAAAAAAAAAAAAAAACCACAAAAAACCACAGAGAGACATTTTTCCCCCTTATGCTCAAGCTGTCTATCTTCATTCGGAACAGGGAGGCAAAATCATGGTTAAACAGTGAATGCAAATGTCACGCTTGCTGACTTCATTTAGCCTCGCTGCATTTATTAAAGCTTATATTTAACATCTTGCCTATCCAAAATATAACATATGGACACGTGGGTGAGGGCGCTATAAGAACCTTTGCTTGTGCAATCTTTGGTTGCAAAGGCTTTCAAAATAACCTGAATGTTAAATTATCATTTTAAAAAACTGACTTTTAAAATCATGTTAAGAGGAGAGGAAAAACACCATAGCCAAGAATTTCTTTAGGTTTCCAAGATAGGCTAACGGGGCCAGGAGACCACTAGGGAGCTGGTGGGGGGAATTCTGAGATATCCCAGCACAAAGGGCATCCTAGTGGCAGGGCTGGGTAGAGAATCCGTGAAGTACTTTATGAGCTGAAGCTATGGTGCCTTTGAACTCTGCTGCTGCTGCTGCTGCGTCGCTTCAGTCGTGTCTGACTCTGTGCGACCCCATAGATGGCAGCCCACTAGGCTCCCCCATCCCTGGGATTCTCCAGACAAGAACACTGGAGTGGGTTTCCATTTCCTTCTCCAATGTATGAAAGTGAAAAGTGAAAGTGAAGTCGCTTAGTTGTGTCCGACTCTTAGTGACGCCATGGACCGCAGCCTACCAGGCTCTTCCGTCCATGGGATTTTCCAGGCAAGAGTACTGGAGTGGGGTGCCATTGCCTTCTCCGCCTTTGAACTCTAACAGGAGTTAATTCAAGTCATTGGTGTGTGTGTGTGTTTGAAATTTAAGAAACAAACAGATAATACAAAACAACCTCTTTATTTGCATCTCAAAAGGAAAATCTCCATTGACACCCTTGGGAATCTAGCCCTGGTTTCTGCAATGACTCTATAAAGCTTGCATCTTTTGACAGGAGACAGCTAATGCGTTTAGGTCAAAATCCACTGGGGAATAAGTGAACTTTTAAGTGCATGGTTGGAGCCAGTTATAAGTCTTATGTGTGTGTGTGGTTTTGTTTCCCCAAATCCTCGTGTTTCTTTTTTTTTTTTAAAGAATGAAATCTTTATTTTATTTCCCCCCCTTTTTTGACCACAACACATGGCATTTGGAGCTTTAGTTCCCTGACCAGGGGTGGAACCCTCACCCCTTGCAGTGGAAGCGCTATCTTAACCACTGGACCAGTAGAGAAGACCCCCACCCCTGCACCCCCCGTCCCGGCTCATGCTTCCTTTTAATGAATCCCATATAAAGGAAGCCTTTATGAAGAAGAGGTGAGAAAGTCTGACAGAAACAAAGAACACAGCAAGTTGTATGAATGCTGTAGATCAACATTCCATTTTAAAAGTTCAATCTTATCCTAGTGAGAACTTGAAAACCAGAACTTCTATACACCTTTAAAATGTGTTTAAATAAAAAAGTCTGTTTTAATTATAGAAAAACTATATTCTCTGCTTTTGATATATAAATAGCTGCTGCTGCTGCTGCAAAGTCGCTTCAGTCGTGTCCGACTCTGTGCGACCCCATAGACGGCAGCCCACCAGGCTCCCCCGTCCCTGGGATTCTCCAGGCCAGAACACTGGAGTGGGTTGCCATTCCCTTCTCCAGTGCATGAAGGTGAAAAGAGAAAGTGAAGTCGCTCAGTCATGTCTGACTCTTAGCGACCCCATGGACTGTAGCCTAGCAGGCTCCTCCATCCATGGGCTTTTCCAGGCAAGAGTACTGGAGTGTGGTGCCATTGCCTTCTCCATATAAATAGCTAGAACCTATAAATAGATAAGACTTCTTTCTTTATAAACATGCACTTGGTTGCATTTTGCTTAGATCATGAATGTGATTTCAGTGCAGTTATTGATCCAAGCTATTTAATTCCATTGTGCAAGGTTGCTTCTCTTCTTTGGGTGGCAGATTTCAAGAATTCAGAGAATGTCAAACATCAGGTCATGAATGGAGGTTCAGGTTGTTTGGTCTCTGGTGGGCATTGTGGTAGATACCCACAGGACCCTCCTGAGGTGCTGACTCTAGTCCTGCGAACTGAGCACAGAGCTTCTGCAGGTGGGTAGACTTGGATTTGACTTTGTCTTTTCCTGCCAGGAGCCTTGTGTTCTCAAATAAGAAGCTATCTTGCATCACTGTTGCCTTAAGTGTAAAATAGAAGTGATAATTCCTACTTTGTAGAGTTCTTTGAGCACTGAGTAAGGTTGTTGGGGTGAGTGATCCCTTTGAGTATCAGTGTCATCATGGAGACTGAGGGCCAAGGGACCTTCCGCTCCTCCCTGGGCAAGCTCTTCACCTGTATTCCACCTTCCTCCTCTCACCAAAGTGAAGGTCAGCGCTTCCTTCGGGAGAAAATGCAAGGAACAAATCACACAGCTTTTGAGACTGGTCCAGAGAGGAGCCTTGGGCTGTTAGGAAATATTGTTGGATTTGTTTGCTGTTTCTAACACCCATCTCCCTTTGAGGTGTTGACATTTTATGTCAAAGGTATAGTCTATGATTGGTCTCAAAATCCAGCCCTCTGTCTGTTGAGGGGAAGGAAGTGGTATTAATGCAGCCATGCTCATTTGTTTTCTGTTGCCTAGGGCTGCTTTGGCTGACAAGGGCAGAGTTGAGTAGCTGCCCCAGAGACCCTATGTCCAGCAAGTGTAAAACTGACCATCTGCCTCTTTAAGGAAAGCTATGTGACCCCTCAAATGGTTAAACATGCCAATGCTATACCGGCCAGGTCACTGCTGATTCATGCAGCTCTTTCTCAGATGGGAGTTCACAGCCTAGCAAAGGCCAACATCCAGCCTTACTAGAATCAGATACTGTGCTACATTGTTTTCATTCAGTCATTAAGTTGCCTGACTCTTGGTGACCCCATGGACTGTAGCCCGCCAAGCGCCTCTGTCCATGGGATCCTCCAGGCAAGAATACTAGAGTGGGTTGCCATTTCCTCCTCCAGGGGATCTTCCCGACCCAGGGATAGAACCTGTGTTTCCTGCACTGGCATCTGGGTTCTTTACTACGAAAGATCTGGATCAGCTTCAAAAAGGAGGGAGAATGTGAATTAGACTAGATGCTCAAGTATGTTTCTGCATCTTACTGTGGGTTTACTACGTTTATATTGCTTGGTTAAATTTTTTGATCATTGCAGCTTGGAAGAAACAAAGGCAACACTGTACATGGCAATACTGACTTTGCACATGATTTCCTAAAATGGGTTCCTCTGTGGTTACCTGATGTGTCTGTTCTGTTAGATTGTCCCTGTGGGGGACATTTCCTGACCTTGACTTTAAGTGTCAAGGACACTGAGTAACTTATAATGTCCTTCTCAAAGGACAGAAACGTGCTGATTCTCTGCTTGCTCTACACATATCCTATCTGATTTCATAGGTATTTGTCATTTTAACTCCTAAACTTTTTTTTGCCTTCTGTGATAATAAACAAAGGTCACCAAATGAAAACAAAGAGGCTTTTTATTTATAGCTGGGACTTAGGCACCATCGCTTGTATCTTGGCAGAGACTCAAGACTCAAAGGCAGAGAGAGGAGTGGAGAAGATTTATGGTGGAATAAAATGCAGAGCTCAGGCGCCCTGAGAGAGGCTGCTGGTCATACATAAATGACATTTCCTTTATCAGTTCATCCCCTAGTAACACTTTCCATGTTAGAGAGTGGCTACTTTAAGTAATGTTGCAATGGACTTGGGGATACAGTTACCTCTTCAAGTTAATGATTTCATTTCCTTTGAACATACACCCAGTTTCTGGATTGCTGGATCGTATTGGAATTCTATTTTTAATTTTTTTATGAACTACTATACTGTTTTCTGGGCTTCCCTGGTGGCTTAGTCAGTAAAGAACCCACCTGCAATCCAGGAAACAAGACTTGATCCCTGGGTCAGGAAGATCCCCTGGAGAAGGAAATGGCAACATACTCCAGTACTCTTGCCTGGAGAATCCCATGGACAGAGGAGCCTGGTGGCTACAGTTCATGTAGTCACAAAGAGTCAGACATGACTGAAGTGACTGAGCACGCAAGCATGCATGTACTATTTTCCATAGTGGCTGCACCAATTTACGTTCACACCAGCAGTAAGAGTTCCCTTTTCTCCACACCCTCAGCAACATTTGCCGTGTTGACTTTACTTTAATTTCAGTTCAATTTCTGTTAGTTAAGTGTTGTTTAATTTACATTAATTCAGTTTGTCTTTGTAACATAAGGAGTTTATAGTGACTCCTCATCCTTATTTTGGATTTAATAGCTAAGAACTTGTGGGATAAATAGAGTGTGTATGTCTTTTCCTTTAACACTTGTAAATAGCAAAATAACCATGACCTGTGCTTCCTGCTTCTTCACAGAAATACCTGCACTCCTGATGCTTGTTAGGAAATGTCCCTCACCCATTTGTCTCAGGTGCTCAGTGAGTGGGGAGGGGAGGTACAGCCTCCAAATTTGCTTGGTCTGCATGCTTATGCCAAAGCACCCTGGACCAATCCGAATTTGTGTCTTGGGAATTTAAGCCAAGACATATGGAGAAGTATAGGTAGTTGGAACTGGGCTATGCAACTAATAGGATGTTTCAAGAAAGGCCGTGAGAGAGGATGTGAGCCTGGAGGAAGGTGGCGTTATGAGAAACAAAACCTATGACTCGCCAGAGTTGTGGGGAGAGAAGGTGTTCGGGTGGAAGAGGGGGAGAGCCAGCTGTTGGTGGAAGGACAAACCAGAGACTCAACAGGAGAATGAAGGGGACAGAGCTGGCAAATTGGGGGAAAACTCAAGCTTTTGAGGCTACATAATGTCTCAGGATCTTTGACATTTTATATTGTAGATTTTATACAAAAATATATATTATTATCTGATTTCTTTAGAATACTGCAAGGGGATGAGGTCAAAGATTTTGATTTGCTACTGTAGCATCATTGACTCAATGGACACAAGTTTGAGCAAGCTCCGGGAGATAGTGGAGGACAGGGAAGCCTGGAGTGCTGCAGTCCATGGGGTCGCAAAGAGTCGGACATGACTGAACAACCGCAACAACCCCAAGGTAGAGCAGATGTCAAATACGTGTCGAGTCAGTAAAAATAGAGTTTATAACTTTATGATTCTGTATGAGTCATTTTTATTGATTTGGAGCTTGTGTTTATCTACAGAGCAGACCTTAGGTCTTAGGTGTGGACCAAGGGACTTGACCCCGCAAACTTACAAATCATTAAAAAGAAATAATAGATCAGATGGAGTTCAGTCCTATTGCTTAATGAACCCAATACTTTGCCTTTTTCATCCATGAAATCCATTTCTAGCAACTTTCTTGAGTTTGAGGAAAGGTAGAACATTACACTGGAGAAGGCAATGGCGCCCCACTCCAGTACTCTTGCCTGGAAAATCCCATGGATGGAGGAGCCTGCTAGGCTGCAGTCCATGGGGTTGCTAAGAGTCAGATATGACTGAGCGACTTCACTTTCACTTTTCACTTTCATGCATTGGAGAAGGAAATGGCAACCCACTCCAGTGTTCTTGCCTGGAGAACCCCAGGGGCGGGGGAGCCTGGTGGGCTGCCGTCTATGGGGTCGCAGAGTCGGACACGACTGAAGCGACTGAGCAGCAGCAGCAGAACATTACACAGGGACACATTTAGCCTTCCTGAAACATCCCTGTTAATGGATTAGCCCAGGTTTTTCCCAAAGTGGATACTTTTGAGTAAAATACTGAGAATAAAAGGTGTAGTTATAGAAAGGATTGGAAAAACCCACTAATGATAACCAAAAGCATGCGATTTTATATATGAATGTGATAATGTCTTAACAAATTAAATTTTATGTTGAATAAAATTGAAAATGCAAGTACAAATTGAAACATGAATATTAATAAAACATACAGTTTCTTCTTAACATAGTTAAGAAATGGATTAACATAGTTCAGAAGAAACTCAAATTGTGCTCATGGGTATATAAGTGTGGACACTTAGTTATAAAATCTGTATTATCCCTTTCTGATGCTCCTTGTTTTCAGGATAGCAATGTAATCAAAGGTTGAAAAATTGCCAGAAGTCTCTTAGTGGGAAGTTGGTAAGGTTGGCATAATTAATTCATATTTCTGTCACTGAGACAGTGAGTATTTATATGTCCAAACGTGCTTAACTTTCAGCAAAATATGATTCAAGTTAGATGAAAATTAAGCTGTACATTTAATCATATGAAATTCACACAAAACCATAAGATTATCGGATGTGTTTCAAAATTATGCAGTTGATTCTAAAACTGCTATGGTGTCAAATGCACAAACAAGTATGGGTTTTGTAAGGCAGTGTGCCACCATCGCCTTATCTATGGCTAGTGATTGGAGACTAGATTCATCTAGTCAAAGCTTTGGTTTTTCCAGTAATCATGTATGGATGTGAGAATTGGACCATAAGGAAAGCTGAGCACTGAAGAACTGATGCTTTTGAACTGTGGAATTGGAGAAGACTCTTGACAGTCCCTTGGATAGCAAGGAGATCAAACCAGTCAATCCTAAAGGAAGTCCATTCTGAATATTCATTGGAAGGACTGATGCTGAAGCTGAAGCTCCAATACTTTGGCCACCCGATGTGACGAACTGACTCATTGGAAAATACCCTGATGTTGGGCAAGATTGAAGGCAAGAGGAGAAGGGGACAACAGAGGATGAGATGGTTGGATAGTATCACCAATTCGATGGACATGAATTTGAGCAAGCTCTGGAAGTTGGTGATGGACAGGGAAGCCTGGTGTGCTGCAGTCCAGGGGGTCGAAAAGAGTCCGACATGACTGAACTAAACTGAACTGAGTGATGGCCAAAAGTCTTCTAGAATAATCTTCAACTTCTGAAATTAGGACTTTTTCAGTAACAGAAGGAAAGAATAACTAATTAGCATGTGGCATGTGTGCTATTTTTGTTTAGCTAAAAATAAACACAAAACCCAAACATATATACATTTTTCCTCCAAAAGTCTGTCATTATACTGATGATGCAGCTTCTATCTGAGGATGTCAGCAGATCAAGAAAGTGGCAAATGTCTGTGTTAAAGGAAGGAAGAGCAGACTCTTGCCATTGTCTTTATTTTCCACTATTTCATCTATAATCCTATTCTTTTGAACTCAGATACCTGTTTTCTGACCTGTTGATGTCACTGACTGAGGGGCTTCCTTTGGTGGGTTAGCATTTTGGCAATTAACAGCTTATGCTTCTCTCACTGGTATTGTGACTACATCTTTCAGAAATGTAGTTTTGTGGTTTTAGATGCAAATTCAGTTCTGTGGGAGAGAAAACATTTGGAAAAATCTAACCCTTCACTTTATGATTTTGCATATTGGAATGACTCGTGATCTGAATTTTGGATGCTGGACGACCGCAGGTCTCATGATGTGCTCCGAGGATTTCATAATTAAAATGGATGACTTTTACCTCTGGAGTGTCACTGAGACTTTTAATACATCCAATTAACTTTTAGCATGAAAGCCAAAATTGCAAGAAGCAAAACAGTACACTGCACACCAGGTCTGCGTTGTTTGAAAATATTTAGAGATTATCAAGGAAGATAAGTTTTTGTGTGATAATGCTGTTTCTAGATTTTGCTGAAGTTAGTACTCTGTAACAATGTCTAGCAAAGCAAAGTAATGCTCAAAATTCTCCAAGCTAGGCTTCAACAGTACATGAACCAAGAACTTCCAGATATTCAAGCAGGATTTAGAAAAGGCAGAGGAACCAGAGATCAAATTGCCAACATCCATTGGATCATAGAAAAAGCAAGAGAATTCCAGAAAAACATCTACTTCTGCTTCATTGACTATGCTAATGACTTTGACTGTGTGGCTCACAACAAACTGGAAAATTTTTAAAGAGATGGGAATACCAGACCACCTTACCTGCCTCCTGAGAATTCTGTATGCAAGTCAAGAAGCAAGTTAGAACCAGACACGGAACAACAGAGTGGTTCCAAATCAGAAAAGGAGTATGTCAAGGCTGTATATTGTCACACTGCTTATTTAACTTATATGCAGAGTACATCATGAGAAACGCTGAGCTGGAAGAAGCACAAGCTGAAATCAAGATTGCAGGAAGAAATATCAATTACCTCAGATATGAGGAGGTACCACTCTTATGGCAGAAAGCAAGGAGGGACTTAAAGATCCTCTTGATGAAAGTGAAAGAGGAGAGTGAAAAAGCTGGCTTAAAACTCAAGATTCAAAAAACTAAGATTACGGCATCTGGTCCCATCACTTCATGGCAAATAGACAGGGAAGCAGTGGAAACAGTGACAGATTTTATTTTCTTGGGCTCCCAAATCACTGCAACCATGAAATTAAAAGACATTTGTTCCTTGGAAGAAAAGCTATCACAAACCAGATAGCATATTAAAAAGCAGAGACATTACTTTACCAACAAAATTCCATCTAGTCAAAGCTATGGTTTTTCCAATGGTCATGTATGGATGTGAGAGTTGGGCCATAAAGAAACCTGATTGCCAAAGAATTGGTGCTTTTGAACTATAGTGTTGGAGAAGACTCTTGAGAGTCCCTTGGATAGCAAGGAGATCAAACCAGTTAATCCTAAAGGAAATCAGTCCTGAATATTCATTGAAAGGACTGATGCTGAAGCTGAAGCTCCAATACTTCGGTCACCTGATGCAACGAATGGACTCATTGGAAAAGACCCTGATGCTGGCATATTGAAGGCAGGAGGAGAAGGGGATGAAGGAGGATGAGATGATTGGATGGCATCATTGACTCAATCGACATGAGTTTGAGCAAACTCTGGGAGTTAGTGATGGACAGGGAAGCCTGGTGTTACTGCCATCCATGGGGTTTTAAAGAGTCGGACACGACTGGGTGACTGAACTGAACTGAACTGAACAATGTCTAACTTACATGCATATTCTTGTAGTAGTTTTTAACAGAGGCTTTAAAAATGTTTATTTTATCAGAGTATAGCTGATTTACAATGTTGTGTTAGTTTCTGCTGTACAGCAAAGTGATTCAATTACACACATACACACATATACATTCTTTCTTATAATGTTATCCCAGATTGTTGAATATAGTTCCCTGTGCTATATAGTAGGAGCTTGTTGTTTATCCATTTCCTCCTGCCAACATAGGAGACATGGGTTAGATCCCTGGTCCAAGAAGATCCCCTGTAGGAGGAAATAGCAACCCACTATGGTATTCTTGCCTGGGAAATCCCATGGACAAAGAAGCCTGGAGGGCTACAGTCCATGGGGACACAACTTATTGACTGAACAGCAACAATGACAAATATATACTAGTTTGCATGGAGCAGAGACATTATCGACCAGTTAATGAAACCGCATCAATGTGTGTTACCACTGCAATGATGCTGACTGGTGGCAAGTGTCAGGCTGAATGTTACATTCCCCATTAATTCTCCAGGTAGTCTTGGGTCTCTCATTTACATAAACCTCTCACCTTGTTTGGGGATGTCATGTAGATACCATACTCATGCATTTGCTCTTTGACCTATATCTGAATATCAGCAGATAGATGCAAGAGAGAGTCAGTCTCCCAGAACATCAAGAACACCTCTGTGCAAAGGAGGAAGCTATCCTCATCCTTGCGGGGTGCATGACTGACCAGACAGCTCAACCTGAAGGTAGGAGATGTCCAGAAACACAGCCCAGACCTGCCAGATTCACCTGTCTCCAGGGAGCTGGGCCTGCTTTGTTGCTCCTGGGCCAGTCATGCAACCATGTCATTTGTCATCCATCCCCAAATATTTTTTCAGTGAAAAGAGGTGCTTTTTAATAAGTACACTTTGACCAGAGACTCAAACTGGGGCAACATCTGGGGGACCAAGAGGTACAGCTGAGCTAAGTCTGCTCAAAGATGGTGACTCCTGTCCGCCCGCATGCAGCTGTCTTCAGGGCTGGCTTGTCCACTCTGACGTGCAAGAATCGTAGTCTTGGGACTTCTCTGGCAGTCCAGGGGTTAAGACTTTGCCTTCCCATGCAGAGGATGCAGGTTCGATCCCTGGTTGGGGAGCTGGGATCCCACATGCCTCGTGGACAAAAACCAAAAACATAAAGCAGAAGCAATGTTGCAACAAAATCAATAAAGACTTTAAATATGTCCACATCAAAAAATCCTAAAACAAAAAAAAGAATAGCCTTGTTGTTAGGCAATATACTGATATATTTATGATTGTTACTGTTGCTTGGCCACTAAGTTGTGTTCATTAGGGTAAAAGGGTGTAAATAAAAATATATGAGACAGAAAGAGAAAGAGAGAGAGGAAGACTGAGAGAATGCACAAATCATAAGGCAAATGGGGAAAAATATAAAACATTTGGTGAATCAGGGTAAAAGGAAAATGAGAATACTGCTGACTATTTTGGCTTAAAATTTTATCAGAATTAAAAAATTATATAGAGAAAAATAAATATAGATAATAAGTAAAAGACAGCCAACATGTGAGTTGCTGAAAAGGAAACCAAAATAACAGAATTGAAAAATGTATTTAAAAACATGGCCTTGGGGTTAAAGAAAGCACTTGTAATACAGCAGGAAAAATTAAGACAGGTAAAATGAAGCTTATTGTGTTCTTTTCTGCAGCAACTTTCACGGCAGGACAAAGACATTCTAAGAAATGAAGAACAAACTAAAGGTTTTATACTCATTTAAATGTCCTTCAGGTGTAAAGGCTACAGGCAAACGGTTTTGAACTTGTGCAAGCTCAGAGAAACATTGTTCCTGAGTTCACCTAAGGGCGTTATTGGAATTGGAAGGCACTCTTAGCTGACCCAGAGATGCTAAGAGAAACCACAGTGAAAGACATCAGTAAGCATCAAATATAAAAGAGTGAAACCAAGCCTAACGCAAGTGTCAGTGCCAAATACCTAGTAATGTGTCTATGAGGCAACGGATAAAATTAAAAGAGAGAAGGGGAAACAAATTGAGAAAAATATGTTTTATTTCTCATAACTGGAGTCAAAGGATCAATTTTATTTATTTATTCATATTTAAATAGCCTGGTATTGCAGTTTAACTAGACAGACCAATGGAAAACAAAGCCAATCAGAAAAATGCCCAGAAACTGACCCTAATTCAAATTTTGTGCATGATAAATGAAGAAAGACAAAATACTTAACAATTTGAGGTAATACTACTGGGAAGGCATCTGGGGGGAAAAAAATGAAGGTAAATCCTACAACAGAAGTAGAATAAAAGCAACCTTAAAATCACAGGGGTTTAGTTTAATTTAATGGAACAAAGGTTTATGACTCATTCATGTTATTTGCTAGTTGTTAAGCTGATTGGACAATTTGCAATTTTTAGTTAGATCTGAAACAATTCTACATTTTTTTAGAGTTTATAAAAAAATTCTAAATCCCATATTCTCCCCTGAAACTGCTGCCTTCTCTGAAGTGGGTGGGGAGCCCGGTGATCTGGTGGTGCCCATTCCCTAAACTCGCTCTCCCTCAGGCCAGACGCTGACCCCTGTATTGTCTCCCCTGCCCGACCTTGGTCAGTAGGAAATACAGAGGCAAGAAGATTAGGCCATTTCTGTGCATTATTGCTGTTTCTGAGGCCTTTCCGAAAACCTCTGGGCATCTAATCCTTTACTCCTCACTGGCTGCCAGCCTGCCAGGCCTCCAGGCTCTTAACTTGATCGCCCAGCTCCTGACCTCTGCTTTGACCTCCTTCCTGCCTCTCACCATTTGATTTATTTCTGAAGAAGCATCGGAGCCTGTTAGTTCTGGAAGGAAACTTAGACCCTATAGTCAAATCCTTTTGAGTTACAAAAAAAGTGAAACGGACTCAGGGAAAGGGAGAGCTCTCTGCTCATCTTGACCTCAGGGAGAGACTGTGCCCGGGCCCACCCCCAGCAGACCTGGATGTCAAGCCTGGTCTAGGCCCTTCTCAACCAACTAGACTCTCCTGAAAGCAGCTCTCTTTTAGATTTCATGTTATGTGTGTTGTGCACACACACAAAACTATAAGTGTGTGTGTGTTCATGTGAATTTTGAGTCTGAAATCAGTGTAGATCTTGCCTGTCTCTTGTACACAATGTTTTCTCTGAAGACATTAAACAGGAAAATTTGACCCGAGTAGGCAAACATCTATTGGCTGAAAAGGCACACCTCTGGTTTTTGAACATTCTAAACTATTTTTTTTTCCAAGTCTTTCAGAGTAAACTTAAGGTGAAATTGTTACCTGGTTTCTATCTTCTTGGCCACCAAAGTTCCTAAAACTCCATTCCAAAGAAATGATGATCTGTGCTGGATTTGTTAGTTAATGTGGCAGATTATAAAAAGTAGAATTCATTTTGACTTTTAAACCTTGATCTGGTGGGTTCCTTGGTGAGCTTTCCTGGTGGCTCAGCTGGTAAAGAATCCACCTGAAATGTGTAAGACCTGGGTTCAATCCCTAGGTTGAGGAGATCCCCTGGAGAAAGGAATGGCTACCCACTCCATTATTCTGGCCCAGAGAATTCCATGGACTGTATAGTCCACGGGGTCACAAAGAGTCAGACATGACTGAGAAACTTTCACTTTAAGCCTTGATAGATATCTGCCTTTAGAAATAGAAGTTGTGTTTTTCTCCATGGACGTGAGCTTGAGAAGATGGTGCACTTGAATGACTTGGGGATGATGTTAAGTTCTTGTCTGAATGACACAGAGAAAAGTGTGGAAACATGTCCGAGAAAATAAACTGAATGCAGAGCTGTGCTTGGGGTCAGATGTGGCAGGTTCTCAAGAGAATGTGCTTATTCCAAAGCTTGGGCAAATTGTCCTGGTACAACCCTGACCACAATAGTAAAAATGGGGAAATTTCTGAAAACATGCCACTGGTGCAGAGGCATGGAATTTTTGCCTCTTCCAATTGGCCTTGTATTTGAAAATATACATGCTGGCAATGTGTTAACTTTTCCTTTCAAAAGTCATTTTAGAAATTTTAGACTGAAAAAAAAGGCAAAATAAATTAGCACCTCCCTGAAATGACTCAACCAAACAAATCTCAGGATAGATTTCAGAAATGGAAGAAAAATATGTGGGATTTGAAAGTGTTGTATACAAAAAAAGGGACAGCGACTTTTGAAAATACTATTTCTCAATGCTTTTCATTGCTCAGGGGCAATTGTGTTTGATGTTTATGCTAATCGAATCAAAGCAACACAATAGGAGGATCATCACTCAGATTTCAAGGAAAAACACATTTGGGCCTCTCAACTCTGTTAGACCTTTTGATTTTCAGCTTTGAGAAGAAGTTACTTTGAAAATTGTAACTATTTCCTAGAATGGACTGCCATAAAGTAGATCCAGACTATCTTTTTAATGGAATCCATGGATCAAATATTATATACCAGGGTGAGAATGAACAAACTATTAGTATCATTACAAGCAACATCATGGATAAGCCTCATCAAGGAGCAGCTAAGTTAAATGTGACAGACATAACACAGTGTGAGTCCATTTATGTAAAACTCAGCAAGAGGCAGAGCTAATTTATGGGCTTGGGGTTTGGTTGCCATCGGAGGGCGGTGACAGGGAGGAGCACAGAGGTCGCTCTGCATTCCTGTTCTGTCTTACATCCTGTTTATTCTTCTAGGTGCTGGTTTTAGAGGTGCACCACTTCAGTGAGAATTAATTGAGTTGATTACACTTCAGATATGTGTACATCTCTGAGTATTTTGTTGTTGTTGTTCAGTCGCTAAGTTGTGTCCAATACTTTGCAACCCCATGGACTGCAGCAGGCCAGGTTTCCCTGTCTTTCATTATCTCCCGGAGATTGCCCAAGTTCATGTCCATTGAATCAGTCATGCTGCCTAACCACCTCATCCTCTGCTGCTCTTTTCTCCTTTTGCGTTCAATCTTTCCCAGTATCAGTCTTTTCCAATGAGTCAGCTCTTTGCATCAGGTGGCCAAAGTATTGGAGCTTCAGTTTGAGCATCAGTCTTTCCAGTGAATATTCAGGATTGATTTCCTTCAGGATTGACTGAATTGATTTCCTTGCTGTCCAAGGGACTCTCAAGAGTCTTCTCCAGCACCACAATTCAAAAGCTCAGTTCTTCGGCACCCAGCCTTTTTTATGGTCCAACTCTCATATCCGTACATGACTACTGGAAACACCACAGCTTTGACTACATGCACCTTTGTCGGCAAAGTGATTGATGTCTTTACTTTTTAATATGCTGTCTGGTTTGCCATAGCTTTCCTTCCAAAAAGCAACTGTCTTCTAATTTCATGGCTACAGTCACCAACATACTTCAATAAAAGGTTACTGAATGTAATTAGTCTGATGTTTTTTTCCTCAGGATAGATGACTTTTAGGATAAATTTTTTAGTAAAGGCAATCCACATTTGATTAAAGAAATTTAAGTTGTAACTATAGTTCAGTTAGTTAGTTCAATTGCTCAGTCGTGTCCGACTCTTTGCGACCCCATGAATCGCAGCACGCCAGGCCTCCCTGTCCATCACCATCTCCCAGAGTTCACTCAGACTCACATCCATCGAGTCCATGATGCCATCCAGCCATCTCATCCTGGGTCGTCCCCTTCTCCTCCTGCCCCCAATCTCTCCCAGCATCAGAGTTTTTTCCAATGAGTCAACTCTTTGCATGAGGTGGCCAAAGTACTGGAGTTTCAGCTTTAGCATCAGTCCTTCCAAAGAAATCCCAGGGCTGATCTCCTTTAGAATGGACTGGTGGATCTCCTTGCAGTCCAAGGGACCCTCAAGAGTCTCCTCCAACACCACAGTTCAAAAGCATCAATTCTTTGGCACTCAGCCTTCTTCACAGTCCAACTCTCACATCCATACATGACCACTGGAAAAACCAAAGCCTTGACTAGACGGACCTTAGTTGGCAAAGTAATGTCTCTGCTTTTGAATATACTATCTAAGTTGGTCATAACATTTCTTCCAAGGAGTAAGTGTCTTTTAATTTCACGGCTGTAATCACCATCTGCAGTGATTTTGGAGCCCCCACAAAATAAAGTCTGACACTGTTTCTACTATCTCCCCGTCTATTTCCCATGAAGTGATGGGACCAGACGCCATGATCTTCATTTTCTGAATGTTGAGCTTTAGGCAGCTTTTTCACTCTCCTCTTTCACTTTCATCAAGAGGCTTTTTAGTTCCTCTTCACTTTCTACCATAAGGGTGGTGTCATCTGCATATCTGAGGTGACTGATATTTCTCCCGGCAATCTTGATTCCAGCTTGTGCTTCTTCCAGTCCAGCGTTTCTCATGATTTACTCTGCATATAAGTTAAATAAGCAGGGTGACAATATACAGCCTTGACGTACTCCTTTTTCTATTTGGAACCAGTCTGTTGTTCCATGTCCAGTTCTAACTGTTGCTTCCTGACCTGCATACAGATTTCTCAAGAGGCAGGTTAGATGGTCTGGTATTCCCATCTCTTTCAGAATTTCCCACAGTTTATTGTGATCCACATAGTCAAAGGCTTTGGCATAGTCAATAAAGCAGAAATAGATGTTTTTCTGGAACTCTCTTGCTTTTTTGATGATCCAGCGGATGTTAGCAATTTGCTCTTTGGTTCCTCTGCCTTTTCTAAATCCAGCTTGAACATCAGGGAGTTCACGGTTCACGTACTGCTGAAGCCTGGCTTGGAGAAGTTTGAGCATTACTTTACTAGCATGTGAGATGAGTGCAATTGTGTGATAGTTTGTGCATTCTTTGGCATTGCCTTTCTTTGGAATTGGAATGAAAACTGACCTTTTCCAGTCCTGTGGCCACTGATGAGTTTTCCAAATTTGCTGGCATATTGAGTGCAGCACTTTCACAGCATCATCTTTCAGGATTTGAAACAGCTCAACTGGAATTTCATCACCTCCACTAGCTTTGTTCGTTGCGATGCTTTCTAAGGCCCACTTGACTTCACATTCCAAGATGTCTGGCTCTAGGTTAGTGATCACATCATCATTATTATCTGGGTCATGAAGATCTTTTTTGTACAGTTCTTCCGTGTATTCTTGCCACCTCTTCTTAATATCTTCCGCTTCTGTTAGGTCCAGATCATTTCTGTCCTTTATCGAGCCCATCTTTGCATGAAATATTCCCTTGGTATCTCTAATTTTCTTGAAGAGATCTCTAGTCTTTCCCATTCTGTTGTTTTCTTCTGTTTCTTTGCATTGATCGCTGAAGAAGGCTTTCTTATCTCTTCTTGCTATTCTCTGGAACTCTGTATTCAGATGCTTATATCTTTCCTTTTCTCCTTTGCTTTTCGCCTCTCTTCTTTTCACAGCTTTTTGTAAGTCCTCCCCAGACAGCCATTTTGCTTTTTTGCATTTCTTTTCCATGGGGATGGTCTTGATCCCTGTCTCCTGCACAATGTCACGAACCTCATTCCATAGTTCATCAGGCACTCTATCTATCAGATCTAGACCCTTAAATCTATTACTCACAGATGACCATTACATTTACTACTGCGGGCAGGAATCCCTCAGAAGAAATGGAGTAGCCATCATGGTCAAAAAAAGAGTCCGAAATGCAGTACTTGGATGCAATCTCAAAAACAACAGAATGATCTCTGTTCATCTCCAAGGCAAACCATTCAATATCACAGTTATCCAAGTCTATGCTCAAACCAGTAATGCTGAAGAAACTGAAGTAGAGCGGTTTTATGAAGACCTACAAGATCTTTTAGAACTAACACCCTAAAAAGACGTCCTTTTCATTATAGGGGACTGGAATGCAAAAGTAGGAAGTCAAGAAACACCTGGAATAACAGGCAAATTTGGTCTTGGAATGTGGAATGAAGCAGGGCAAAGACTAATAGAGTTTTGCCAAGAGAATGCACTGGTCATAGCAAACACCCTCTTCCAACAACACAAGAGAAGACTCTACACATGGACATCACCAGATGGTCAACACCGAAATCAGACTGATTATATTCTTTGGAGCCAAAGATGGAGAAGTTTTATACAGTCAACAAAAACAAGACCGGGAGCTGACTGTGGCTCAGATCATGAACTCCTTATTGCCAAATTCAGACTTAAATTGAAGAAAGTAGGGAAAACCGCTAGACCATTCAGGTATGACCTCAATCAAATCCCTTATGATTATACAGTGATTATACAGTTGTAACTATAAACCCACTAAAAGGTTTGCCTGAATTTTGAGATTGTTCTTTCAGACATTCACTGTGGGTTAATTGATTACCAGGGTCTTTCTTCACTAGGCAGGGATCTGAGGAAGCCACTTGCTCCAAATTCCAGTAATTCTAAGCATCTCACTGCAGTTTTAAAATGTTGAGTGTCTATTTAGTTCTTTGGCCCATTTTTTGATTGGGTCGTTTATTTTTCTGGAATTGAGCTGCATAAGTTGCTTGTATATTTTTGAGATTAGTTGTTTGTCAGTTGCTTCATTTGCTATTATTTTCTCCCATTCAGAAGGCTGTCTTTTCACCTTGCTTATAGTTTCCTTTGTTGTGCAGAAGCTTTTAATTTTAATTAGATCCCATTTGTTTATTTTTGCTTTTATTTCCAGAATTCTGGGAGGTGGATCATAGAGGATCCTGCTGTGATTTATGTCGGAGAGTGTTTTGCCTATGTTCTCCTCTAGGAGTTTTATAGTTTCTGATCTTACATTTAGATCTTTAATCCATTTTGAGTTTATTTTTGTGTGCGGTGTTAGAAAGTGATCTAGTTTCATTCTTTTACAAGTGGTTGACCAGTTTTCCCAGCACCACTTGTTAAAGAGATTGTCTTTACTCCATTGTATATTCTTGCCTCCTTTGTCAAAGATAAGGTGTCCATATGTGTGTGGATTTATCTCTGGGCTTTCTATTTTGTTCCATTGATCTATATGTCTGTCTTTGTGCCAGTACCATACTGTCTTGATGACTGTGGCTTTGTAGTAGAGCCTGAAGTCAGGCAAGTTGATTCCTCCAGTTCCATTCTTCTTTCTCAAGATTGCTTTGGCTATTCGAGGTTTTTTGTATTTCCATACAAATCTTGAAATTATTTGTTCTAGTTCTGTGAAAAATGTGGCTGGTAGCTTGATAGGGATTGCATTGAATTTGTAAATTGCTTTGGGTAGTATACTCATTTTCACTATATTGATTCTTCCAATCCATGAACATGGTATATTTCTCCATCTATTAGTGTCCTCTTTGATTTCTTTCATCAGTGTTTTATAGTTTTCTATATATAGGTCTTTAGTTTCTTTAGGTAGATATATTCCTAAGTATTTTATTCTTTTCGTTGCAATGGTGAATGGAATTGTTTCCTTAATTTCTTTTTCTACTTTCTCATTATTCGTGTATAGGAATGCAAGGGATTTCTGTGTGTTGATTTTATATCCTGCAACTTTACTATATTCATTGATGAGCTCTAGTAATTTTCTGGTGGAGTCTTTAGGGTTTTCCATGTAGAGGATCATGTCATCTGCAAACAGTGAGAGTTTTACTTCTTCTTTTCCAATTTGGATTCCTTTTATTTCTTTTTCTGCTCTGATTGCTGTGGCCAAAACTTCCAGAACTATGTTGAATAGTAGCGGTGAAAGTGGACACCCTTGTCTTGTTCCTGACTTTAGGGGAAATGCTTTCAATTTTTCACCATTGAGGATAATGTTTGCTGTGGGTTTGTCATAGATAGCTTTTATTATGTTGAGGTATGTTCCTTCTATTCCTGCTTTCTGGAGAGTTTTTATCATAAATGGATGTTGAATTTTGTCAAAGGCCTTCTCTGCATCTATTGAGATAATCATATGGTTTTTATTTTTCAATTTGTTAATGTGGTGAATTACATTGATTGATTTGCGGATATTGAAGAATCCTTGCATCCCTGGGATAAAGCCCACTTGGTCAATGAGGTACCACTTCACACCAGTCAGAATGGCTGCGATCCAAAAATCTGCAAGCAATAAATGCTGGAGAGGGTGTGGAGAAAAGGGAACCCTCCTACACTGTTGGTGGGAATGCAAACTAGTACAGCCACTATGGAGAACGGTGTGGAGATTCCTTAAAAAATTGCAAATAGAACTACCTTATGACCCAGCAATCCCACTTCTGGGCATACACACCGAGGAAACCAGAATTGAAAGAGACACATGTACCCCAATGTTCATCGCAGCACTGTTTATAATAGCCAGGACATGGAAACAACCTAGATGTCCATCAGCAGATGAATGGATAAGAAAGCTGTGGTACATATACACAATGGAGTATTACTCAGCCGTTAAAAAGAATTCATTTGAATCAGTTCTGATGAGATGGATGAAACTGGAGCCGATTATACAGAGTGAAGTAAGCCAGAAAGAAAAACACCAATACAGTATACTAACACATATATATGGAATTTAGGAAGATGGCAATGACGACCCTGTATGCAAGACAGGGAAAGAGACACAGATGTGTATAACGGACTTTTGGACTCAGAGGGAGAGGGAGAGGGTGGGATGATTTGGGGGAATGACATTCTAACATGTATACTATCATGTGAATTGAATCGCCAGTCTATGTCTGACGCAGGATGCAGCATGCTTGGGGCTGGTGCATGGGGATGACCCAGAAAGTTGTTATGGGGAGCGAGGTGGGAGGGGGGTTCATGTTTGGGAATGCATGTAAGAATTAAAGATTTTAAAATTTAAAAAATAAAAAACTAAAATTAAAAAAATAAAATAAAATAAAATGTTGAGTGTCAAAAGTATTTTAGATGTATTAAAGTCAAGAGTATTTTGCATAAAACTTGGAGAACTCACTGTAGGTTGCCTGGAGATGCTACTGTGATCTGGGTTTTATTCATTCCTGGTTCAACCAAAGTGAAATTGCTTTGTGCTGATAGTATTTTATCAAGGGAATATATATATATATATATATATATATATATATATATATATATGTATATCAGCTAATGAAGGTCAAAGGCATTTCATTGTGCTTTCACTGGTTTCTAGAAACCTTCCAGCTCCTGGCATTGGATTCACCTTAGAGAGAACTTCCTGTCATCCAGGGACACTGTACTTTTTCATGAATTCTGTCCAACTTTCCTGAAAGCAAATAAGCAGAGCTGGTGAAGAATGGGAGCTTTGACTTGAAAGTCAGAGTATTAGTTGCTCAGTCATGTCCAATTCTTTGTGACCTCCATGGACTAGCCCACCAGAATTCATGGGATTCTCCTGGCAAAACTAATGGAGTGGGAAGCTGTTTCCTTCTCCAGGGAGGGTTGACTTGGCACATGAATAAAACTGGCATTAGTGTAAATGGTTATTTAAAACTAAAAATAGTTCAGATTGTTGATCCTTTCAATTTTGTAGAAAAAAGGCATTTAAAATCAATCTTGAAACAGCATTTAGTATCACTCCACAGTGTGCATGTATTAGCAGGTCTGAAAACGCTTAGTGGACAGCTTGTGAGCTCTATCATGGTAGACCACTGCACATTCAAAAACCTGTCCATCATCTGGTGGTTGCTATAGCAACAGCCTAGTTTCAGCGAGAGAAACCAGATTTTTTGTGCCAGCTCAGTGGACCTCTGAGTTCACATCCCCCTCCCCATCCAGCTATAAACCGTCATTTCTGATCAGGGCAGAGCATGATACCAAGAGGCTCAATTCTGGCAGCTAGAATGTAGGGTGCCTCCTTGTCGCTGCCTCTTGGTCTATTTGCTTTCAAATTTGTAATGATGCCTTAGCAGGTGGATGTCTTGTAATTACTCCAGATGCCTTCGTTTTTGATCAAGATTCTATATTAAGAAAAGCAGTTTTATAACACTTAAATGTAATTTTGTCCTTTCTCTGCAGCAGGAGATCTTGTTAGCATGTTCTGGTTGTCATCAAGCCCCTTCATGCCTGGAGGAGGTTGTGATGCTACCAGCGGAAGTTCCTGCTAATGTTCTCCAGATGGGCTGGGCTGACGGTGGGCAGACCGGAAGCTTGCTCTGAGCGGTTGGGAAGAGGCTGTGCTTGGCGTGTCTGATATGGGCCCACCGTCTTCCCCGGCTGCCACGTGTGGATGTAATTCTGAGTCACCACACTGCAATGATGGCTGTCTAGGGTCCAGTGAGAGAGCTCAGGGTCAGATACTGGAGCAAACCTAGTAGGCACTGTAAGTTTCTCTTTAGATCTGTTTAAGTGCCTTCAAAAGTATCCATTAAAAAGTACAGACAACAGAAATGTATGTTTGTCTAAAGAATCTATGAGTTGTGATATTTTTGTCTCCTATTCCATTTTTCTACAACCACTGATGCATTAATTTAATAACATAAATAATTATACCTTCACTTCAGTTCAGTACACACAGGCAAAGAATTATACCTACTATTCAAATAGCTCTAATTTTAAAATTCATGTTGTAATATTTTAAGTTTACAAGAAAGTTGCCAAATTAGAACAAAAAGTTCTTAACTTCATCAGACCTCTTCAAATGTTAACTTTTTCTGTAACCACAGTGCAATTATTGAAATCTCACTTATTAACTGGAATCCTACAGTAAGGAGCACTTTCCTTCCCCATCATCTGTATATATCTATTTATCTGTCTATTTATTTATCTATTTCATCTATCTTTATGTCTTCTGCCTATTTTATTTTATTTTTTTCACTTTTTCTATTTCGTTTATCTTAATGTCAGTGTGGACTGACTATATGGACTCTCAGATATGTTTCATTCAAAGATATTTTCCTTCTGCATGTAATACTTATAAAATTAAGAATAAAAATAATTATGTGCAAAGTAAAAATGAAAAAAGTTAAAAGATATTCAGAGTTCTTCTTGAACTCTCCCTGCCTCAGGCCCTGGAATTCAGTCCATAAAAAATCTGGTTTCTTTCATTGGAGAATAGTACTTGGAAAACAAAATCAGAGTGCTAGGTGAATTTTACTTTATTTATTTTAAATATCAGAGAAATTTTTATTAGTTCACATTTTTCTTGCTGTTAATAAAAATTGTGGTTTAGAATCAGAATTTATTTAAAAACTGTATTTCTAATACAGAATATTAAAAAATTTGAAAAATGGTTATTATTTCTTTTCTGATTCCAAAAGTAGTATATGTGCAGTGGGGGAAATTTTTAAATAGAGAAAGGTACAAATTCTCATTCTAGTGCTAATAGCAGTTAATATTTAAACATTTTTTCCTTTGGGTTTTTATACATTGAAATAAATAAGAAGCAATACTGTATATAATGCTTTAACCTACATTTTTTTTTTTTAAAGGCTGTGCTGTGCAGGATGCAGGATCTTAGTTCTCTGATTGGTAATTGAACCTCACCTGTCATGTAGTGGAAGAGAGGAGTCCCAACCACTGAGCTGCAAGGAAATTCACAATATAATCTACTTTAAAAAACTGAATATAATTTTGAACACTTTACCTTCATATTAAAAATTCTCTTGAAACATTCTTTTAATGAATGTATAATATTGCATTGTACTAACACAGTTTCTTGAAAATTTATGAGGTTTCCCATTACTTAATTTTATATACAATCTGACAACAAATATTCTTATACATAAATCTTTGGCTCATCTCTGTAGATTACATTTTAAAATAAAAATAATCATTTTATTATTTTTTCATACACTGGTTTACAAATATAATATTTTAATAACTTAATAACTTTTAAATTAGGGAAGGCATCTTTCCAGAATGCTATATAAATTAGTTACCACTTCTCAGAAGGCTGTCAAACTCAGAACCTAATTAGTCATATGTCTCTAGCCAAAGTTCCCAGGATACTATATCTATATCTATATCTATATATATATATGAAGCCATAGTAGATATAGATAGGACCTCAACTGTATCTTGCTAAATCACACTAAAAGAATGGTTTTAGATAGGATGACAATTCATCTTGGGTTAGTACTGAGAGAATTCATATCCATTATGACCGGAATTTTACAATTATTATTTATAAAAAAAGCTGATAGCATTGTGGATGGATTTGTCATCCTTGATACATTTGTGAAGGATCAGAAATTTATTTTCAATCATTTAAATAGCCCTGTAGTGGAAATCCCAAAGCTGGGGTTCAGTCTTTAAGAAATAAACAGGTGGGTTGGGCCCGAGGTAGCTGTGCTTGAAGCCAAGTTTTATACAATTCAGTGTCTGAAAGAGTGCTGTGAGCTCTGGGTGCTATAGGAATCATAGAGGAAGAGTGTGTGTGTGGGTTGCACATTCCTGGACGTCTTCCTGGAGGCAGCTGAACATATATACAGCTCAACATTCCTCTGGCAGTGTTGTCTGTACCTGGAGAAGGAAATGGCAACCCACTCCAGTACTTTTGCCTGGAAAATCCCATGGACGGAGGAGCCTGGTTGGCTACTGTTCATGGGGTCACAAAGAGTCGGACACAACTGAGTGACTTCACTACTATAGCGTCACATTAGGGATTAAATGAGAGAAGGAATCAGGGAAAAGATTTCATAATGGGGAAGAGCTGAAGTTTCTTAAGTGACGAGCCTTGTGAGAATCACCTCGCATGCGCCATTCTCTAAACCATCTTCTTTATACCTGAAGAACTTTCTCCAAAAATGGGAAGGTGAGAACCACCTGTAAATTCCTGAGCCAATGGCAGAGTTTTTTCTTCTTCTCTAACAATGAGGAATCAACAAGACCTGGATTATGAGGAGACTAGATGGAGGCTAGACGTCATCACCCGATACCATTGCTGACTCAATGGATGTGAGTTTGAGGAAACTCTGGGAGATGGTGAAGGACAGAGAAGCCTGGTGTGCTGCAGTCCATTGGGTCACAAAGAGTCAGACACACTTAGTGACTGAACAACATCTACACCTACTTCAATAGCTATGCTCTTTCTCTTTCCATGGGAAGGATAGACTACTTCTAACATGGAGGATCTCCAAGTGAGGAATTGCAAGATATATATAGAAAACTATAGTTTATAAGTGACAGTAATCCATCTAGATTATTTCTACTTCTAGCCTTCATAAATCCTAAGATGAATCCATTTTCCATTTGCTAAAAGCACTTTCATCCCAGGGCCATGACATAGCTGAAGCAAAGGGCAAGGATGTCCTTACATAGTGATAGCAGGTTAAGCAGCCTGAGATGCTCATGGATATGGATGAAGTCACAATGGATGCTATAGTAATGAATAAAAGCAAGGAATGGACTCTTGGGCACTTAGTCACTCCTTGACTTCAGAGTTCCCCAAGAGGATGGCCAGGCCTAGATCGGGAGAGAAGCACACACTTGATGCCCTTTCTGTGTATTCATCAGCATTTCCATGGGGAGAAGGGAGTGGCTGCACCAGGGCAGACTTCTCAGAAGCCATTTTAAACCAGATGTCACAGGCTCAGTCTTGAAACAGAAAAGTCTTTTAACAAAAACCACACAATTACCTTCCTTCTTTTATTTTGTAGTGATTAGTGAGAATTTGGAAAACCTCCCTGTGCTCTCATACATCTGTATTAAAGAAGGGCTGTGAATGGCGAACATAATAGTCATAATCATATGATAACATCTTAACCACATAAAAGCGTGCTGAGGCTTAGCAAGTCCATAAAGAATATGTTCCGTGTGTGTGTGTGTGTGTGTGTGTGTGTGTGTGTATGGAAATAATTACATGTATCCACTCCGAGTTCTTTACAACAAATTCCTTCCTGTTCTTTATCCTTTAATCTATCTGCCTCCAAATGTGATTATTATATAAGATAACATTCTTGTCCTCAGAGAAGTTTTATACTTTTGTTAGGATATTTTAGGGGGATGGAGAGAGGAGAAAGACAGGCAAGCATATGACTATGATGCAGTGTTTTGTTATAATAAAAATATAGACAAAGACACTAGGAGCCTAGAAATAGCTTTGCCTCTGTAGGGGGTTGCTCAGCAGGCTTCATAAGGAAGAAACTCCTTGCTGTTGTTGTGTAGTCACTCAGTCATGTCTGACTCTTTCCGACCCCATGGGCTGTAGCCCTCCAGGCTCCTCTGTCCATGGGATTTCCCAGGCAAACATGCTGGAGTGGGTTGCCATTTCCTCCTCCAGGGGATCTTCCCAATCCAGGAATCAAACTTGCATCTCTTGCATGGCAGGTAAATTCTTTACCACTGAACCACCTGGGAAGCTCAAGTAATTCCTAGACTTTGTCTAAAAGGACAAGGAAAATTTGACACATGCTACAATGCGAATTACCCTTGAAGACATTTTACTAAATGAAATAAGATACTCACAGAAAGACAAATAGTGTCATAAAAAGGAATGAAACTGGATCATTTGTAGAGATGTGGGTGAACCTAGAGTCTGTCATACAGAGTGAAGTAAGTCAGAAAGAGAACAGCAGATATCATATATTAACACATGTATGTGAAATCTAGGAAAATGGTACAGATGAACCTATTTGCAGGGCAGTAATAGAGATACAGACATGGAGAATAGACTTGTGGACACAGAAGGGATAGGAGAGGGTGGGACAAATTGGGAGAGTAGTGTTCATATATATATACTACCATGTATAAAATAGATAGCTAGTGAGAAGCTGCTATAGCCCAGGGAGCTCAGCTCAGTGCTCTGTGATGACTTAAAGGGATGGGAATTGCAGGTGGTGAAATCCAAGAGGGAGGGGATATAGGCAGAGTACATCATATGAGAAATGCTGGACTGGATGAAGCACAAGCTGGAATCAAGATTGCCCGGAGAAATATCAATAACCTTAGATATGCAGATGATATCACACTTATGGCAGAAAGTGAAGAAGAACTAAAGAGCCACTTGATGAAAGTGAAAGAAGAGAGTGAAAAAGTTGGCTTAAAACTCAACTCAGAAAACTATGATTTTGACATCTCATCCAATCACTTCATGGCAAATAGATGGGGAAACAGCAGAAACACTGACAGACTTTATTTTTGGGGCTCCAAAATCACTGCAGATGGTGACTGCTGTGAAATTAAAAGATGCTTACTCCTTGGAAGAAAAGTTATGGCCAACCTAGACAGCATATTAAAAAACAGAGACATCACTTTGCCAACAAAGGTCCGTCTAGTCAAAGCTATAGTTTTTCCAGTAGTCATGTATGGATGTGAGAGTTGGACTATAAAGAAAGCTGAGCACAGCAGAATTGATGCTTTTGAAATGTGGTGTTGGAGAAGACTCTTGAGAGTCCCTTGGACTGCAAGGAGATCCAACCAGTCCATCCTGAAGGAAATCAGTCCTGAATATTTATTAGAAGGACAGGCTGAAGCTGAAATGCCAATACTTTGGCCACCTGATGTGAAGAACTGACTCATTGGAAAAGACCCTGATGCTGGGAAAGATTGAAGGTGGGAGAAGGGGATGACAGAGAATGAGATGGTTGGATGACATCACTGACTCAATGGACATGAATTTGAGTAAACTCTGGGAGTTGGTGATGGACAGGGAGGCCTGGTGTGCTGCAGTCCATGGGATCGCAAAGAGCTGGACACGACTGAGTGACTGAACTGAACTGATAGGGCTTCCCTGGTGGTCCAGTGGTAAAGAATCTGCCTGCAATGCAGGATACTTGGGTTCAATCCCTGGGTTGGGAAGACCCCCATGGAGAAGGAGATGGCAACCTTCTCCAGTATTCTTACCTGGGAAATTCCATGGACAGAGGAGCCAGATGGGCTAGCCTGGCGGGAGTCTTTGTGACCACGGAGTAGCAAAGAGTCGGGCACAACTTAGAGACTAAACAACAATAATTAAAGTGCCCTAAAATGGAGCAGCTATAAATTTAATTGATTTTGTCATGTCACGTTATATGTAGTGGACACCGTAGACCTGACAAAGGATGCTCTACCATATAAGAAGCCGAGTGCCAGGGTCTCTATCATCCTGCTGTGGACCTGCTGAATGACTGTGTGGAAGACCTTTTCTATTCCTCCGTGTCAGATGGACTTGTGGGTGAACCTAAGTTTTCATTTCTTTGGTTAACTGCCTCAGAGACCAGTCACTAGGTCACATGGTGAGCACACGTTTATTTCATAAGAAATTGCCCTTCTTTTTCCCAAGAATGCCTTTGCTATTTTATGTTTCCACTGAAAGATTTAGTTTCTCTATATTCTTGCTAGCATTTGGTGGCGTTACTATTTCCTGCTTTGCGTGCTCAGTTGCTTCAGTTGTGTCTGACTCTGTGCCACCCCGTGGACTGTAGCCTGCCAGGCTCCTCTGTCCTTGGGATGCTCCAGGCAAGATCCAGAGGATCTTCCCAACCTAGGGATTGAACATGTGCCTCTTATATCTCCTTCATTGGCAGGGGGTTCTTTACCACTAGCGCCACCCAGGAAGCCTGTTTCTTGCTTTAGTGTTTTATTAATAATAGTTGTGTAGAGGTAGTGCATTGTGGTTTTAATTTGCTCATCTCTATTGGGTGTTGACCTGAACATCACTTTATTTGCTGTCTGTATGTCGTCCTCTTTGCTGACGTATCTCTTCATGTCTTCTTTTGCCAATTTTCCAATCAGATTATTTGATTTTTCAATTGATGAGTTTTGAGAGTTCTCTATCTATTTTAGCCATGAATCCTCTGGTCCTATTTGCAGTTTTCAAATATTTCCTTTCAGGCTGTGGCTGTCTCTTTATCTTTTTTACAGGGTCTTTACAGAGAAAAATTTTAAAAAATTTCAAACACAGTCAGTTTATCAATTTTCCCTGTTATGTATCATGCTATTAATATGTATGGCTTGTTGTTGTTGTTTAGTTGCTCAGTCGTGTCCAACTCTATTGTGACCCCATGAACTGTAGCCCACCAAACTCCTCTGTCCATGGGATTCTTTAGACAAGAATCCTGGAGTGGGTTGCCATTTCCTTCTCCAGAGGATCTTCCTGACCCAGGGACTGAACCTGTGTTTTCTGCATTTCCTGCTTTGGCACGTATTCTTTACCACCACAGCACCTGGGAAGCCTACAGTGAATGATACCATATTGTATTGTATATTTGAAAGTTGCTAAGAGAATAGATCTTAAAAGTTCTCATTACTGGAAGAATCTGTAATTCTATATGAAAACAAACCAAAACAGTGGATATTCAACTTGAGACCAAACACATACAACTGGAGAATGCCTTTTCTCCAGAGGACAGCTCTTTTCGTCCGGAAAGCATAGGTGGTTTGAGAGAATCAGTTTCTAGGTAGGTTGATAATTCCAGGGTTCCGAGGAGGAGAGAGGGGCCTGCAGCCCCTGAGAAGGGGAAAAGAGTCTGGGACTCTCAAGGAGAAAAAGACAAATGTTCTCTTCTACATTGCTTTGTCTTAGTCTATATAACAACGTATAGGACATGTTTTGCTAAGAGTTGGACTCGACTGGGCGACTTCACTTTCACTTTTCAGTTTCATGCATTGGAGAAGGACATGGCAACCCACTCCAGTGTTCTTGCCTGGAGAATCCCAGGGATGGGGGAGCCTGGTGGGCTGCCATCTATGGGGTCGCATAGAGTCGGACACGACTGAGTGGTTTAGCAGCAGCAGCAGCAGGACATGTTTCTCCTTAACAAGAACCTTCTGACTAATCCTATCATCTTAAAATGTATATTATGAGAGTAGGTCTGGTAAGATCTTTCTATTGCTCATTCTAATCTTGTTAATTTAAGATGTATGTTGTGGAAGTGGGTCTGAAAAAAGTATATAAGGCCTTAGTAAGACTAGCTAGGGGGCCATTCTCTGATGTCGCCCTTCTGATGTCTATGTCAGAAGCTTTCTCTGTCCCTTTTCTTACTTTAATAAAACTCTGCCACGCAAAAGCTCTTGAGTGATCAAGCCTGGTCCTTGGTTCCTAAGTTAAATCTTCAGAGATCATGAATCTGACATCTTTCACTGCAAACTATCAGTTTAACACAGCCATTGATCCTTTCGATGTAGAGTGCAATTTCCTGTCTGAAAAGTATTTAGTGATGTTCTCATCGCCTCTTTAAAAATTATACATGAGATTATGTTAATGGCCATGTTCTTCATGCAGAACATCTGGCAATACTGGCAGACTGGATGGAAGATGGATCCTTGATAGATGTTCTACTTAGGGCAACACTTGGAGAGCACCTTGGCATTTGTCTCATCCTATGAATCTTAATGCTATTTTAATGCCATTGTTGGTTTAAATTCTCTTTTTCTTGGATAATAAAAATGAAGAGAGGTAGTCCTAAGACGGCAGAGGAATAGGACAGGGAGACCACTTTCTCCCCCACAAATTCATCAAAAGATCATTTTAATGCTGAGCACATTCCACAAAACAACTTCTGAATGCTGGCGGTAGACACCAGGCACCCAGAAAGGCAGCCCATTCTCTTTGAAAGAAGGTAGGGCAAAATATAAAATATAAAAAGAGAGACAATAGAGTTAGGGACAGAGATCCATCCTGGGGAGGGAGTCGTGAAGGAGGAGAAGTTTCCAAACACCAGGAAACCCTCTCACCGGTGGGTTTGTGGGGAGTTTTGGAATCTCGGAGGGCAACATAACTGGGAGGAAAAAAAAAAGAGCCCACAGATTCCGTGCCTAGCCGCGACTCCCAGTGGAGAGGTAGCCCGGTCGCTTGCTTCCACCAGCAGTGAGTGGGGGCTGAACAGGGAGATGAGGGCTGCATGCATAGAGGGGGACCAGGCCTGAAGGCCCTGAGGACAATCTGAGGGAACTAACATGAGACAGCAACCCAAACTGTGGGATAGCCAGAGAGGAAAAAAAAAAGAGAGAGAGAGAGAGAGAGAATTTTTCCACGAAAAGCTCTGAGGCACAGCCTGGCCCGCTCACAGAACAAAGGACTGAGCAAATACCAGAGGAAAACTGTGGATACCAGAGGCTGTGGACCGGCCCCTCCCCCTGCTGGAAGCAGAGAGGCAGGTGGAGGACAGCCAGAGCCAGAGGGCTAGGGGCAAGCTCGGCCCCAGAGACGGCATCCTCTACCAAACTGTGGACAGGTTCCGGGTTGCTAACCAAGTCTTCCTGGGATCCTGGATGGTTGACACCTGCCAGGAGGGTTGCAGTCAGAGATCAGCTCCCCAGAGAAGACACATGGCACGCCTGAGACGGTGCTCTCGCGGTGCACCCAGGAAACCGAAGGGCTGGAACACGAGAGGTGATAAGACGCACCGCCCTGCTGGGAGAGTTCGCTCGCCAAGCACCTGGTCGCTTGAGCTGCTCGGACCTGGGAAGGGCACGAAACACAGGCCCAACCGTCTGTGCCTTTGTGGAGTAATGGAGAACCTGAACCTGCTTAGACCTGGGAAGTGCATGCAACCAGGGCCCGTTTTAGACAGTTCCCCTCTAGAGCAACCTGGAGCCTGAGCAGTGTAGACTGGGAAAGCACACACACCATGAACGGGGGCAAACCCAGTATGGCCCAGACACTGCAAGCACTCCCCACATATGTCAGCGATATTTGTTTGCAGTGTTCCTCCCTCCCCAAAGCACAACTGAACAAGTTAGCCTAAATAAGTGACCACCTTCAACCCCTTGTGTCATGGCAGAAATTAGACACCGAAGAGACTTGTAAACAGAGGAAGCCAAAATAAAGAAGAGGGAACTGCTCTGGAAGTGACAGGTGCAACAGATTAAAACCCTGGAGTTAGCATTGACTATGTTGGAAGGGGCCTATAGACCTTGAGAAGAAGTACAAGCTGGAACAAGGAACTATCTGAAACTGAACTGATCCCACACTGGCCTCAACAGCTCCAGAGAAATTCCTAGATATATTTTAGTATTAAAATTTTTTAATTTTTTCAGTTTTTTATTTTTAAGTTATTACTCCTTTAATTTTCATTTTTATAACCTACTATTGCCTTGCAAAAAAGACCCTATTTTTAAAGCAAATTTCATATATATATTTTATAATCTTTGTGATTTTGTTTTTTTTTTAATATTATATTTTTGAGAGTCTAACCTCTACTCTAGATTTTTAATCTTTACTTTTTGATTTTTGTTATCAATTTTGTACCTTTAGAAATCCAATCTTCAGTACCCAGTTTTACTTAAGAGTGTGATTACTGGCTTGATTGGTCTCTCCCTCTTTTGACTCTCCTTTCTCTCCCCCAAGTCACCTCTATCTCCTCCCTCCCCCTTCTCTTCTCTACCTAACTCTGTGAATCTTTTCGGGTGTTCTTGGCTGTGGAGAACACTTGGGGAACTGATTACAGCTAGATCTGTCTCTCCCCTTTTGATTCCCCCTCTTCTCCTCCTGGTCACCTCCATCTCCTTTCTCCCTCTTCTCTTCTCTATGTAACTCCATGAACCTCTCTGAGTGTTCCAGACTGTGGAGAGCAATTAGGGAATTGATTACTGGCTAGATTGTTCTCTCCCCTTTTGATTCCCCCCTTCTCCTCCTGGTCACCTCTGTTTCCTTCCTCGCTCTTCTCCGTGTAACTCTGTGAACCTCTCTGGGTGTCCCTCACTGTGGAGAATCTTTTCACCATTAACCTAGATGTTTTATAATTGGTGATGTATGGATGGAGAAGTCTTGAGGCTACTGTAAGAATAAGACTGAAAGCCAGAGGTAGGAGGCTTAAATCCAAAACTTGAGAACTCCAGAAAACTCCTGACTCCAGGGAACATTAATCGATAAGAGTTCATCTAAAATCCTCCATACCTACACTGAAACCAAGCTCCACCCAAGAGCCAACAAGTTTCAGAGCAAGACATACCAAGCTAATTCTCCAACAACACAGGAACATAAACCTGAGCATTAAAATACAAGTGGCCAAAAGACACACCAAACCCATAGACACCTCACAACTCACTACTGGACACGTCATTCACTCCAGAGAGATGAGATCCAGCTCCACAGACCAGAACACAGATGCAAGCTTCCCTAACCAGGAACCATGACAAGCCACTTGTCCAACCTCACCCACAGGGAGGAACCTCCACAATAAAGAGGAACTACAAACTTCCAGCATACAGAAGGCCAACCCAAACACAACAATCTAAACAAGATGAAAAGGCAGAGAAATATTCAGCAGGTAAAGGAATATGATAAATGCCCACCAAACCAAACAAAACAGGAGGAGATAGGGAGTCTACCTGAAAAAGAATTCAGAATAATGACAGTAAAAATGATCCAAAATCTTGAAAACAAAATGAAGTCTGGAGAAAAGGATTGAGATGATGCAAGAAATGTTTAACAAGAACATAGAAGAAATAAAAAAGAGTCAATCAATAATGAGTAATGCAATAACTGAGATAAAAAACACTCTGGAGGGAACCAACAGTAGAATAACAGAGGCAGAAGATAGGATAAGTGAGGTGGAAGATAGAATGGTGGAAATAAGGGAAGCAGAGAGGGAAAAAGAAAAAAGAATTAAAAGAAATGAGGACAACCTCAGAGACCTCTGGGATAATGTCAAATGCCCCCACATTCAAATCATAGGAGTTCCAGAAGAAGAAGACAAAAAGAAAGGCCATGAGAAAATACTTGAGGAGATAATAGTTGAAAACTTCCCTAAAATGGGGAAGGAAATAGCCACACAAGTCCAAGAAACCCAGAGAGTCCCAAACAGGATAAACCCAAGGTGAAACACCCCTAAACACATATTAATCAAATTAACAAAGATCAGACACAAAGAATAACTATTAAAAGCACCCAGGGAAAAACAACAAATAACACACAAGGGGATTCCCATAAGGATAACAGCCGATCTTTCAATCAAAACTCTTCATGCCAGAAGGGAATGGCAGGACATACTTAAAGTGATGACAGAGAAAAACCTACAACCCAGATTACTATACCCAGCAAGGATCTCATTCAAATATGAAGGAGAAATCAAAAGCTTTACAGAAAAAAGCTAAGAGAATTCAGCACCACCAAACCAGCTCTTCAACAAATGCTAAAGGATCTTCTGTAGACAGGTAATACAGAAAGTGTGTATAAACTCTAACCCAAAACAACAAAGTAAATGGCAACTGGATCATCAGTTCAGTTCAGTTCAGTTGCTCAGTCGTGTCCGACGCTTTGCAACCCCATGAATCGCAGCACGCCAGGCCTCTCTGTCCATCACCAACCCCCAGAGTACACTCAGACTCACATCCATCGAGTCAGTGATGCCATCCAGCCATCTCATGCTCTGTTGTCTCCTTCTCCTCCTGCCCCCAATCCCTCCCAGCATCAGAGTCTTTTCCAATGAGTCAACTCTTCGCATGAGGTGGCCAAAGTACTGGAGTTTCAGCTTTAGCATCATTGCTTCCAAAGAAATCCCAGGGCTGATCTCCTTCAGAAGGGACTGGTTGGATCTCCTTGCAGTCTCAAGAGTCTTCTCGAACACTACAGTTCAAAACCATCAATTCTTCGGTGCTCAGCTTTCTTCACAGTCCAACTCTCACATCCATACATGACCACAGGAAAAACCATAGCCTTGACTAGATGGACCTTAGTCGGCAAAGTAATGTCTCTGCTTCATGTAAGAATTAAAGATTTTAAAATTTAAAAAATAAAAAACTAAAATTAAAAAAAAAGCAGAAAAAAAAAAAAAAGAATATGCTGTCTAGGTTGCTCATAACTTTTCTTCCAAGGAGTAAGTGTCTTTTAATTTCATGGCTGCAATCACCATCTGCAGTGATTTTAGAGCCCAGAAAAATAAAGTCTGACATTGTTTCCACTGCTTCCTCATCTATTTCCCATGAAGTGATGGGATTGGATGCCATGATCTTCGTTTTCTGAATGTTGAGCTTTAAGTCAGCTTTTTCACTCTCCTCTTTCACTTTCACCAAGAGGCTTTTTAGTTCCTCTTCACTTTCTGCCATAAGGGTGGTGTCATCTGCATATCTGAGGTTATTGATATTTCTCCCAGCAATCTTGATTCCAGCTTGTGTTTCTTCCAGCCCAGTGTTTTTCATGATGCACCCTGCATAGAAGCTAAATAAACAGGGTGACAATATACAGCCTTGATGTACTCCTTTTCCTATTGTGAACCAGCCTGTTGTTCCATGTCCAGTTCTAACTGATGCTTCCTGACCTGCATGCAGATTTCTCAAGAGGCAGGTCAGGTGGTCTGGTATTCCCATCTCTTTCAAAATTTTCCACAGTTGATTGTGATCCACACAGTCAAAGGCTTTGGCATAGTCAATAAAGCAGAAATAGATGTTTTTTTTCTGGAACTCTCTTGCCTTTTTGATGATCCAGCAGATGTTGGCAATTTGCTCTCTGGTTCCTCTGCCTTTTCTAAAACCAGCTTGAACATCAGGAAGTTCACGGTTCACATATTGCTGAAGCCTGGCTTGGAAAATTTTGAGCATTACTTTCCTAGCATGTGAGATGAGTGCAATTGTGCGGTAGTTTGAGCATTCTTTGGCATTGCCTTTCTTTGGAATTGGAATGAAAACTGGATCATACTTATCAATAATTACCTTAAATGGAAAAGGGTTGAATGCCCCAACCAAAAGACAAAGACTGGCTGAATGCATACAAAAACAAGACCCCCATATATGCTGTCTACAAGAGACCCACTTCAAAACAAGGGAGACATACAGACTGAAAGTGAAGGGCTAGAAAAAGATATTTCACACAAATGGAGACCAAAAGAAAGCAGGAGTAGCAATGAATAAGAATACTCATATCAGATAAATACTCATATCAGATAAAATAGACTTTGAAATAAAGACTGTGAAAAGAGACAAAGAAGGACACTACATGATGATCAAAGGATCAATCCAAGAAGAAGATATAACAATTATAAATATATATGCCCTCAACATAGGAGCACCTTAATATGTAAGGCAAATGCTACCAAATATGAAAGGAGAAATTAACAGTAACACAATAATAGTGGGAGACTTTAATACCCCACTCACACCTATGGGTAGATCAACTAAACCGAAAGTTAACAGGGAAACACAAACTTTAAATGATACCTTGGACCAGTTAGACCTAATTGATACCTATAGGACATTTCACCCCAAAACAATGAATTTCATCTTTTTCTCAAGTGCACATGGAACCTTCTCCAGGATAGATCACATCCTGGGCTATAAATCTAGCCTAAGTAAATTCAAAAAATTGAAATAATTCCAAGCATCTTTTCTGATCACAATGCGGTAAGATTAGATGTCAACTACAGGAAAAATCTATTAAAAATACAAACATATGGAGGCTAAACAACACACTTCTGAATAACCAACAAATCACAGAAGAAATAAAAAAAGAAATCAAAATATGCATAGAAATGAATGAAAATGAAAACACAACAACGCAAAACGTATGGGATTCAGTACAAGCAGTGCTAAGGGGAGGGTTCACAACAATACAAGCTTACCTCAAGAAACACGAGAAAAATCAAATAAATAACCTAACTCTACACCTAAAGCAACTTGAAAAAGAATAAATGAAGAACTTCAGGGTTAGCAGAAGGAAAGAAATCATAAAAATTAGGGCTGAAATAAATGAAAAGAAGCAAAGGTGACCATAGCAAGAACCAACAAAGCTAAAAGCTGTTTTGTTTTTTGTTTTTTTGAGAAGATAGATGCCACAAAAAAAGAAAACTACAGGCCAATATCACTGATGAATATAAATGCAAAAATCCTTAACAAAATTCTATCAAACAGAATCCAATGATATATTAAAAAGATCATATATCATGATCAAGTGGGCTTTATCCCAGGGATGCAAGGATTTTTCAACATTCGCAAATCAATCAATGTGATACACCACATTAACAAATTGAATGATAAAAACCATATGATTATCTCAATAGATGCAGAGAAAGCCTTTGACAAAATTCAACACCCATTTATGATAAAAACCCACCAGAAAGCAGGCATAGAAGGAACATACCTCAACATAATAAAAGCCATATATTATAAACCCACAGCAAACATTATCCTCAATGGTAAAAAATTGAAAGCATTTCCCCTAAAGTCAGGAACAAGACAAGGGTGCACTCTTTCACCATTACTATTCAATATAGTTTTGGAAGTTTTGGCCACAGCAATCAGAGAAGAAAAAGAAATAAAAGGAATCCAGATTGAAAAAGATGTAAAACTCTCACTGTTTGCAGATGACATGATCCTCTGCATAGAAAATCCTAAAGACTCCACCAGAAAATTACTAAAGCTAATCAATGAATATAGTAAAGGTGCAGGATATAAAATCAACACACAGAAATCCTTTGCATTCCTATACACTAACAATGAGAAAACAGAAAGAGAAATTAAGGAAACAATTCCATTCACCATTGCAACGAAAAGAATAAAATACTTAGGAATAAATCTACCTAAAGAAACAAATGACCTATATATAGAAAACTATAAAACACTGATAAAAGAAATCAAAGGTGACACAAACAGATGGAGAAATATACAATGTTCATGGATCAGCAGAATCTATACAGTGAAAATGGGTATACTACCCAAAGCAATCTACAGATTCAATGCAATCCCTATCAAGCTACCAATGGTATTTTTCAGAGAACTAGAACAAATAATTTCACAATTTGTATGAATTGTATGAATCACAAGAAACCTCGAATAGCCAAAGCAATCTCGAGAAAGAAGAATGAAACTGGAGGAATCAACCTGCCTGACTTCAGACTACACTACAAAACTACAGTCATCAAGAGAGTATGATACTGGCACAAAGACAGAAAAATAGATTAATGGAACAAAATAGAAAGCCCAGAGATAAATCCATGCACCTATGGACACTTTATCTTTGACAAAGGAGGCAAGAATATACAATGGAGAAAAGACAATCTCCTTAACAAGTGGTGCTGGGAAAACTGGTGAACCACTTGTAAAAGAATGAAACTAGAACACTTTCTAACACTATACACAAAAATAAACTAAAAATGAATTAAAATGTAAAATCAGAAACTAGAAAACTCCTAGAAGAAAACATAGGCAAAACTCTCTCTGACATAAATCACAGCAGGATCCTCTATGACCCATCTCCCAGAGTAATAGAAATAAAAGCAAAAATAAACAAATAGGACCTAATTAAACTTAAAAGCTTTTGCACAATGATGGAAACTATAAGCAAGGTGAAAACACAGCTTTCAGAATGGGAGAAAATAATAGCAAACAAAGCAACTGACAAAAAATTAATCTCAAAAATATACAATTAACTCCTGCAGCTCAATTCCAGAAAAATAAAAGACCAAATCAAAAAATGGGCCAAAGAACTAAACAAACATTTCTCCAAAGAAGACATACAGATGGCTAACAAACACATGAAAAGATGCTCAACATCACTCATTATCAAAGAACTGCAAATCAAAACCGCAATGAGGTACCATCTCACACCAGTCAGAACGGCTGCTATCAAAAAGTCTACAAACAATAAATGTTGGAGAGGGTGTGGAGAAAAGGGAACCCTCTTACACTGTTGGTGGGAATGCAAACTAGTACAGCCACTATGGAGAACAGTATGAAGATTCCTTAAAAAACTGGAAATAGAACTGCTGTAAGACCTAGCAATTCCACTGCTGGGCATACACATTGAGGAAACCAGAACTGAAAGAGACACATATACCCCATTGTTCATTGCAGCACTGTTTACAATAGCCAGGACATGGAAACAACCTAGATATGCATCGGCAGATGGATGGATAAGAAAGCTATATATACACAATGGAATATTGCTCAGCTATTAAAAAGAATGCATTTGAATCAGTTCTAATGAGGTGGATGAAACTGGAGTGTATTATACAGAGTGAAGTAAATCAAAAGAAAAACACCAATAGAGTATATTAATGCATATATATGGAATTTAGAAAGATGGTAATGATGACCCTATATGGGAGATAGCAAAAGGGACATAGATGTAAAGAACAGACTTTTGGACTCTGGGAAAAGGTGAGAGTGGAATGATTTGAGAGAATAGCATTGAAATATATATTATCATTTGTGAAATAGATTGTCAGTCCAGGTTTGATGCATGAGAGAGGGTGCTTAGTGCTGGTGCACTAGGATAACCCTGAGGGATGGGATGGGAAGGAGGTGGGAGGGGGGTTCAGGATGAGGAACACATATACACACATGGCTGATTCATGTCAATGTATGACAAAACCACTACAATATTGTAAAATAATTAGCCTCTAATTAAAAGAAATAAATTTAAAAAAATAGAAAAAAAATGAGGAGAAATGGTTCAGAAGAACTTTTTAAAAAGTCTATGCTTTGGCTTATATGGTAATCAATGTATGAGTGCCCAGTTGCTCAGCTGTGTCCAACTCTTCGTGACCCTGTAGACTGTAGCCTGCCAGGCTCCTCTGTCCATGGAATTCTAAAGGCAAGAATCTGGAGTGGGTTGCCATTCCCTTCTCCAGGGGATCTTTCTGACCCAAGCATTGAACCCAGGTCTCCTGCAGTGCAGGCAGATTCTTTACTGTCTGAGCCACCAGGGAAGCCCATGAATACTGGAGTAGGTAGCCATCCCAAGCCCAAGGATGAAAATATGCAGCTTGGAGTCCCTGAGTGCCTTTGGGCTCAGATGCCTGTTGGAAACCCCATTCCATAGCAGAATGGAAAGAGAACAATGAATGCTGAGATAGTCGTGACAAAACCCAGGGCCAGGAGGTAAAGTAAGCTTCACAGAATTGGGAAAACTGACAAATATTACATTTAGGAGAAAACACAAGCTCAGGGAGATAGCAGCAATTGTTCAGTTCAGTCACTCAGCAGTGTCTGACCATTTGCGATCCCATAGACTGCAGTATGCCAGGCTTCCCTCTCCATCACCAACTCCCAGAGCCTACTCAAACTCATATCCATTGAGGTAGTGATGCCATTCAACAATTTTATCCTCTGTCATGCCCTTCTCCTCCCGTCTTCAATCTTTCCCAGCATCAGGGTCTTTTCAAATGAGTCAGCTCTTTGCATCAGGTGGCCAAAGTTTCAGCTTTAGCATCATTCCTTCCAAAGAAATCCCAGGGCTGATCCTCAGAATGGACTGGTTGGATCTCCTTGCAGTCCAAGGAACTCTCAAGAGTCTTCTCCAACACCACAGTTCAAAACCATCAATTCTTTGGCACTCAGCCTTCTTCACAGTCCAACTCTCACATCCATACATGACCACAGGAAAAACAATAGCCTTAACTAGACGGACCTTAGTTGGCAAAGTAATGTCTCTGCTTTTGAATATACTATCTAGGTTGATCATAACTTTTCTTCCAAGGAGTAAGCATCTTTTAATTTCATGGCTGCAGTCACCATCTGCAGTGATTTTGGCCCCCCCCCCCAAATAAAGTCTGACACTGTTTCCATTGTTTCCCCATCTATTTCCCATGAAGTGATGGGACCGGATGCCATGATCTTATTTTCTGAATGTTAAGCTTTAAGCCAGCTTTTTCACTCTCCTCTTTTACTTTCATCAAGAGGCTTTTTAGCTCCTCTTCACTTTCTGCCATAATGGTGGTGTCATCTGCATATCTGAGGTCATTGATATTTCTCCCGACAATCTTGATTCCAGCTTGTGCTTCTTCCAGTCCAGCGTTTCTCATGATGTACTCTGCATAGAAGTTAAATAAGCAGGGGGACAATATACAGCCTTGACGTACTCCTTTTCCTATTTGGAACCAGGCTGTTGTTCCATGTCCAGTTCTAACTGTTGCTTCCTGACCTGCATACAGATTTCTCAAGAGGCAGGGCAGGTGGTCTGGTATTCCCATCTCTTTCAAAATTTTCCACAGTTGATTGTGATCCACACAGTCAAAGGCTTTGGCATAGTCAATAAAGCAGAAATAGATGTTTTTCTGGAACTCTCTTGCTTTTTTCATGATCCAGCAGATGTTGGCAATTTGATCTCTGGTTGCTCTGCCTTTTCTAAAACCAGCTTGAACATCAGGAAGTTCATGGTTCACGTATTGCTGAAGCCTGGCTTGGAGAATTTTGAGCATTACTTTCCTAGCATGTGAGATGAGTGCAATTGTGCGGTAGTTTGAGCATTCTTTGGCATTGCCTTTCTTGGGAACTGGAATGAAAACTGACCAAAAGGAATGGAACTGGGGCTTTTATAGTGATGTGGATGAACCTAGAGTCTGTCATACAGAGTGAAGTAAGTCAGAAAGAGAAAAACAAATACCGGATATTAATGTATGTATGCGGAATCTAGGAAAATGGTACTGATGAACCTATTTGCAGGGCAGGAATAGAGACGTAGAGAATAGAGAACATACTTGTGGACACAGTGGGGGAAGGGGAGGGTGGGACGAATTGAGAGTAGCATTGATATATATGTATATTGCCATGTGTAAAACTGATAGCTAGCAGGAAGCTGCTGTACACCGCAGGGAGCTCAGCTCAGTGCTCTGTGATGACCTAAAAGGGTGGGGTGGGGGCAGATGGGACGGAAGTTCAAGAGGGAGGGGACACACACATATTTATAGCTGATTCACATTTTTGTACAGCAGAAACACAACACTGTAAAGCAACTATATTCCAATTAAAAAAATACTAAAAGGTAAAAAATAAGACAAAAGAATGCAGCAGAGATGCAGTGTGGATTCTGACAGACCAGAGACACAAAGCCTTTGCCGCTCTCTCAAGATGTCTTCTAATCCTAAAGGAAGTTTTTACGTGCATTTCTAAAGGATTGTGAGCAATGGTTTTATGCTTTTGGTGTGTTTTCCCATCATTTTCATCTTTCCATCTCCCCTGTTTAAACCATAAGAATCTTGCTGGAATCTTCTGCACTGGGAGTGCATTTCCATTCAGGCTTCCACCAAAGGGAACACAAAATCAAGGGCAGATTGAGGAGGTACCAGAGCCAAAGGCTCAAAGCCTCATTCCCCTACTGCTGGTGGGGCCCCTCCTCCCTCTGCAACTTCAGTTTTCCTCCATGTTTTGTCATGTTCACCCCTGAGATCTGAGCTATCATTATAATAATCAAGAATGGGAGAATTGAAGTGTTTATCTTCAGTTGAACTCTACAGAGTGGTCAGTTTTTGATTTACTGTTTGAGGAAGACAAAATTGACTTAAGGCACCAATTTTCCCTTGAATTCAGATCTGCCCACAGTTTTGCAGGGTCATGATATTCTTGAATTTTTGCATGCATTCTTGAGAAATTCAGAGAAAGCATACACATTTTTTTTGTGTGTGTCTGAATGTTTTGAATTTTAAAAAAATCAGTGGATTTTTACTGCAGGAAATATGAACCCCATTAACACTTTTTTTTCATTTACCACAAAATACTACAAGGTAGGTTAACTTGTACCTCAGTGTTCAAAAACTGAAGACCAAGATGACAAAGTAATTTGTTATTTGTCAATTTGTAAAAAGTATCTTTAAAAGATGGAAAAAAATCACTTAAAATGAAATGTTCAGCTAAAAATGATTTCTTTCTTGCTATAAATCCATAAATAAATTTCAAAAACTGTCATAAACACCAGCAGCACTTTTTGAGTTTATAATAATCTCTGATTACAACGATATTCATTTTCCTTGGCACAATTTGACACTTGTGCAACTGCTGACTTTAACAAAATGTTCACCGTATTGAATATTGAAAAGAGGCATTTAAAACCACCATGGAATTAGGCATAAAAAGTTATATTAAGGAAAACTTTTGACGGTTCTTCTGAAATCATTTAAAAATTAGCTTTTTATATGTGCCTCGTTTTTAGCACTTGACAATGGCAATTTTAAAAATTACACATAAAATTCTTCTTCAGCTAAGGCCATGGACAGAATTGGTTCTGAGTATCATAAACCAACTGAGGTATAAATCGTTGTAAAGTAGTGGTTGGAAAAAGCACTGTAGTAACTCAGTTTTAACTGCCTGATGACAAATAAGAGCCTACAATCCATGGTGGACTCCAGTGTTTCATAAATGTATAAGTAAATTTTGGTACAGATTTCTGATCTTTCTAGCCAGCCTCATAGTCCTGAACCCAAATTCAGCATTTAATTTGCTACTTTTGTGCTAAGCATGAGCCCTGCCCTGGGCAGAAGTTGACTGTTCCCATTCTCCTAGTGACAGCAGTGTTGTCTGAAATTTATGGTGGTGGCCATATTGTCAGCTGTTGCACTTGGTATCTCATTCCGTGGATGTGTTAATTCACTCACTCCAGACATTCAGCACTCAGTTGAACCATTTTGTCATTTGAACTTGTCGACTGAGAAGCAATTTCCAGCTTTGAGACATTTAATGTGATTTGTGGGTCAGTTGATACTTGGGAGGTGGTGGTCATTGGCATTCACCCACAGGTGACAATTTCAGTCAAAATCAGCCCAGTCACGGGTCCCTCTGCCAAATGGGTGGTTGCCCAGGAGGTCAGATTGTATCAGTGCAGACAGTCTCCATCTGTAGTCTGATTCACTCTGTGAACACGATGGAAGCAGAGGGGATCCACAGATGATGGTTACTAAAACATGAGCATAAGTGTGTGTTTTCCACTGAAAGGCGTCATTGTGGATGGTGACATTGCCTGTGGCACCAATCCATGTTTGTGAGAAGGCTTTCTGAGAATGCCTGTGGTCCAATGATGCCTGACAGTGAAGATGGTCAAACGCTGGCACCCATTGTCCAAGGGGGTGGTGGCATGCTGTATCACTGGACACACTTTGGGGAGGGTTTAGAAACTCTGGAGACAGAGATTCTAGACGAAGCTGGCAAGATCCTGAGAGACCCTCTTCCTTAGTCTGTTCAGGCTCCTTGAGCAAAAGTACTGGGTGGTTTAGGAAGAGCAGAAGTCCACTGCTCATGGTCCTGGAACCTGGGAATTCCAGGATCAGATTTGGTGTCTGTGGAGAGATGTCTTCCTGGTTCACAGACTTCTGTCTTCTCTCTGGGTCCTGGCATGACAGATGGTGAGGGGGCTCCACCCTCATGACTTGATTACCACCCAGAGTCCCATCTCCAAACACCATGTTGTGTGGATTTGGGGGTACACAAACAGTCCATTGACTGCATCCTTTAAGAATGACTGTCAAAACTTAGAGATGGTAAGTGTTCCCCCCACCATTAATATGCCCCCAGTCATTACAAGCCCATGAGAACAGTGACTATTTTTTTCTGCACATGAATTGTCATTGCCTGTAGCCCAGAAATTCACGAAAGCCTCTGTAAATGTTAGGACCCTGTCTTTGCTGATTGCCACCCACTCCCAGGAAAATCCACTATTGTCCAGCAAAATGAAAGTTCATTTTCCTTGTTTTATTGCATGACCAATCAAATGAATAAGATAAATAGATAAAAATTAAGGTCCTAGCAATATATTCACCAAGTTATACCTTTTCTAAAACTTGCAAAGATAAACCTTTGATTTCAGTAGATTAAGGCCATTTTCTCTCTCCACCTTGTTTTTCCCATGGTCATCCTTTCTCATGTCAAAGGTCGCTGGAGGGTTTGCAGGCACTTTGGGAATGCAGGTTAGGAGAAGTTCAGTTTAGTTCAGTTCAGTTGCTCAAACATGTCTGACTCTTTGTGACGCCATGAATTACAGCATGCTAGGCCTCCCTGTCCATCACCAACTCCCGGAGTTCACTCAGACTCACGTCCATTGAGCCGGTGATGCCATCCAGCCATCTCATCCTCTGTCGTCCCCTTCTCCTTCTGCCTTCAGTCCCTCCTAGCATCAGTCTTTTCCAATGAGTCAACTCTTCACATGAGGTGATCAAAGTACTGGAGTTTCAGCTTTAGCATCATTCCTTCCAAAGAACACCCAGGACTGATCTCCTTTAGAATGGACTGGTTGGACCTCCTTGCAATTCAAGGGACTCTGAAGAGTCTTCTCCAACACCACAGTTCAAAAGCATCAATTCTTCGGTGCTCAGCTTTCTTCACAGTCCAAATCTCACATCCATACATGACCACTGGAAAAACCATAGCCTTGACTAGACAGACCTTTGTTGGCAAAGTAATGTCTCTGCTTTTCAATATGCTATCTAGGTTGGTCATAACTTTCCTTCCAAGGAGTAAGTGTCTTTTAATTTCATGGCTGCAATCACCATCTGCAGTGATTTTGGAGCCCCCCCCCCAAAATAAAGTCTGACACTGTTTCCACTGTTTCCCCATCTATTTCCCATGAAGTGATGGGACCAGATGCCATGATCTTCGTTTTTTGAATGTTAAGCTTTAAGCCAACTTTTTCACTCTCCTCTCACTTTCATCAAGAGGCTCTTTAGTTCCTCTTCACTTTCTGCCATAAGGGTGGTGTCGTCTGCATATCTGAGGTGATTGATATTTCTCTCGGCAATCTTGATTCCAGCTTGTGCTTCTTCCAGTCCAGCGTTTCTCATGATATATTCTGCATAGAAGTTAAATAAGCTGAGGGACAAATACAGCCTTGACGTACTCCTTTTCCTATTTGGAACCAGTCTGTTGTTCCATGTCCAGTTCTAACTGTTCCTTCCTGACCTGCATATAGGTTTCTCAAGAGGCAGGTCAGGTGGTCTGGTTTCCCATCTCTTTCAGAATTTTCCACAGTTGATTGTGATCCACACAGTCAAAGGCTTTGGCATAGTCAATAAAGCAGAAATAGATGTTTTTCTGAAACTCTCTTGCTTTTTCCATGATCCAGTGGATGTTGGCGATTTGATCTCTGGTTCCTCTGCCTTTTCTAAAACCAGCTTGAACATCTGGAAGTTCACGGTTCACATATTGCTGAAGCCTGGCTTGGAGAATTTTGAGCATTACTTTACTAGCGTGTGAGTTAGGTGATGTTTAATCTTGTTTTATGGAGATCTATTTATGAGTTTCTCAGGCAGTTCTGTGCATTGCTCCACGATTGCCAGTTGTTCATTGTAAAACTGGCTTCGAGGGTTGTTACCTGGGCCAACTTACTTCTCCAAATGTAGTAAAGGAAGTTAGGGCTGAAGGTTTCAGGGTAAAATGATCCTGCTTTGGCTACCTGGTCTGGAAAGCGAGGAAGGGCAGGGTCAGAAACACCAACCATTTCCAACTCAAAAAGAATCTAAGATGAGTCATTGAGGGATAAAACTTGAAAAACCCTGAGAATTTAGTATTAGCCACTCAGTTGTGTCCACCCTTTGTGACCCCATGAACTGTAGCTTGCCAGGCTCCTCTGTCCATGGGATTCTCAAGGCAAGAATACTTGTGTGGGTTGCCATTCTTTTCTCCAGGGCATCTTCCCGACCTAGAGATCAAACCTGAATTCCCTGCATTGCAGGTGGATTCTTTACCATCTGAGCCACCAGGGAAGCAGGGCTCAGGTTAAAAAGAAACTTGACAAAGTTGTTCCCAAATTTAACAATGGACTAAAAAGGTATCTGACATTACCAATATTGAGTTGGAAAGATGAAAGGAACTTTTCTAAACTATCAAAGGCTCAAAACACAGTAGATCAGTGTTGCTAGAAAAATATATAGGGAGTGATATTTCTCTTTATTCTGTAGAAAATACCAAGTCATGGCCCTACAGTGGGAGGATGAAGAGTATATAGATTAAAAATAGAGGAAAAAAGCATCACAAAAGTTGCTAGGGAGGGAATTCATGAAAATGTACTATTTTACTGGATTTTATGGTCACCGTGGTGTTTGCTTTTAAATTTGTATTTTTTTTTCATTTGCCTTTCTTCATGCTCACTTTCATATTTGTCGTTTTTTAATTACAAAGTGACTCCAATTGTAAAATGCTTCAGACCCCATGAAATCCGGGTCTGCTCCAGGATGGGGCTTTGGACATTCTCTGGATATAGTTTCTGAGGCTTTAAGGTGGGTAATTTGGGACCTTGCTGGTGGTCCAGTGGTTAAGACTCTGTGCTTCTAAATGCAAGGAACACAGGTTTTGTTCCTGGTCAGGGTACTAAGATCCCACATATCATGTGGTGTGGCCAAGAAAGCATATTTTTTTAAGTGGGTAATTGTGCACCTTCAGAGGACTTCTATGCGCCAGAATCAGATAGTTTCTGGCACATAGTAGTTGTTCAGTTGCTCAGTTGTGTCTCAATCTTTGTGACCCCTTGGACTGCAGCATATCAGACTTCCCTGTCCTTCACCATCTCCCAGAACTTGTTCCAACTCATGTCCATTGAGTTGGTGATGCCATCCAACCATCTCATCCTCTGTTGTTCCCTTCTCCTCCTGCCTCTGTCTTTCCTGGCATCAGGATCTTTTCCAGTTAGTTGGCTCTTCATATCAGGTGGCCAAAGTAAATCTTCAGCTTTAGCATCAGTCCTTCCAGTGAATATTCAGGGTTGATTTCCTTTAGGATTGACTAGTTCAATCTCCTTGCTGTCCAAGGGACTCTCAAGAGTCTTCTCCAGCACCACAGTTTGAAAGTATCAATTCTTCGGTGTTCATCCTTCTTTATGGTCCAACTCTCACATTCATACATGACTGCTGGAAAAACCATAACTTATTGGCACACAGTAGGCTTTCATAAATGCTCATTTTCTTTTCTGTCTTCTGAACTGAGGTGGTGTACATTCATGATCTTAATTTTGACCTTTACATCTTTCTCCCTGGCTAACTATCTTTTTTTCTCCCTAGAAACACCCTGAGTTCATTACGCTCCTGCCTGGTCTCTGCCGTGCTCTCTTCCTGTCTGATTCATCTTTGTTCTGCTGTCACCATGATTTTTCAGAAAGTTTGACCTGATCCAGGTTAAAAATCTGACTTTCTTAAATATCTTTAACGATTCCTTTTGACCAAAAGATAAAGCTGACATGGTCTCAGTATGGAATTCCAGGTCCTGAAATTGATTCTTGCCTATTTTTCTAGCCTGAAATGATGTCTCCCTCAAAACCTGCAGTTCAGGCAGCCAGACAAGTAAAAAACTTACTTCTGAGCTTCCAGTCAGTTCAAGTTCAAGAAATGTTCTTTCCCTGCCTGTAATTATTCATTCACTCACCCACTTGAAACTGCAATACTGAAACCATGCAGGACCCTGTGGGACCCTGGGCACAAAGTCTTCCAGTGTCCCCCATTTTCTTGATTATAGGAAATAGTCTTTATTCAACCTCTAGGTCCTTCCCTGAGTTCCAAAGGGCAGGTTCAAATAGTTGCCAATCAGGAAAGGGAGGGGATGCAGAGACAGGGGAGGAGCAGTTAAGAAACAACAGTGTAGTCTTGGGACAGATCCTGGTTCCCCTCCAAGAACATACACAGCAAAACGATACAGCTGCTGTGCAGACTCTGAACCGCCCAGCAGGTGGGAGAAGTTAACTCTCTGTTGCCCACAAGCATGGAGACCCCAGACTTGTTGGAACAAGCAGGTTGATGATGCTGACTCCCACTTACCTTACCACCTGCCAGTCAGAAGAATGTCCAGAACTGGCCACGCCCTCTTTGAACCATGATTACAACACTCCTCACGCCTCTCCAGGCAGGACCCAAAACTGTGGGTGTATTTGTGGTTCTTGGATGGAATATATACAGGATCAGAGTGGGACACACTGAGTCCACCACATGTGGCTAGTTTAGGGGTGACAGAGCTGTCAGGCCACTGGTGGCAAGACGGCAGCTTGGTATTGCAGTTCTCTTGTTCTGTGTGTTGTGTGTGCTATAGTGTTGTCTTGTCTGTTTGTCTTGTCTGTTCCACAGTGTTGTCTATGATTCTGGTGTCTTTGGCATGTATTAGAGATGGGTGGGTTTCCCAGATGGATCAGTGGTAAAGACTCTGCCTGCCAAGCAGAAGACATGGGTTCAATCCTTGGGTCAGAAGATCCACTGGAAGAGGGCATGGCAACCCACTCCCATATTCTTGCTTAGGAAATCTGATGGACAGAGGAGCCTGGAAGGCTATAGTTCATGGGGTCACAAAGAGTTAGACACAGCTTAGTGACTGAACAACAACAGCAACACTTAATTCAGGAGACTTTGAGTGAAGCAGGTGACTTCAAAACCTGGATGGGCCTCATCTAATCAGTTAACGGACTCAAGAAAAAGACTGAGATCCCTGAGGAGGAAGGAACTCTGCCAGCAGACAATGTGGATGGATCAGCAGCTCTTCCCTGGATTTCAACCTGGTGGGCCACCTTGCAGATCGTGGGCTTACTAGCCCAATGATCACATGAGTCAATTCATTAAAATAAATCTCTCTCTATATATACAGACACATGCATCCTATTGGTTCCATGGGCCAATTCAAATATTATCCTATCTGTAAAATCTCTACAGCTCTGAGTTGGTTCTCATCCACCAGCCCCTCCTGTAACATTCCCTGACTCTCACTGTTCAGGACACAAGATTCACATTTATTTACATCCCTCTCCCTCATTAAACTGTGAGTAACTTGAGGATCAGGTCTCATCCATTGTGGAAGTGGCCTGAGACTAACATCAGCTGGTATTAAAAAAGATGCTCAATAAACATTTATTGAATGAATGAGGAAGATGGATGGATAAAAGAGTTTGCAGTTGCAATTTTCATGGTAGTTATAATGTCGGGTGCATGGCAAGTGATGGTGAATATCTATGATATAGGCTGATACCGCAGGCTCTTATTTACCAGGTTACTATGAGCCAGACCCTTGCCTGGGCCCTAAAAATACCCTAGGACCTGAAAGAGCTCACACAAGTTTGTTTTTATTAAATTAAGGAGCTCTGCCCAGGAATCCTAGGACCAGCCATGTCTCAGGTTACTTCCCCTACTATAGCCCCTTCCCCCAGCCCCCAGCTCTTTCAGCACTGAGACAATGTAGGGCTTGTGCCCAGGCAGAAGAAGAAAAGGATTGAAGGTTATATCCGAGAGCTGGAGCCAAGGGGGCTACTGATGGAGGAATGGCTGCTGACACTTGTCAGATGCAGCAACCTCTCTCCCCTAACCCTCCCCAGCTCCCTATGAGCCTCAAGCTTTCCAACTGCTTTCAGTGCCATGTATTCTGAAATGATCATGTGGGCTAATCAAGCCTCAAGCAGGCCTTGGGGGAAGGCTGGGAGAAAACAAGGTAATAAATCACACGTTTTTGACACCATAGAGTTGAGAGAAATGACTAAAGCATGTTTGTAATTTATTTTCTCCTTGAAAAAAAAAAGAGTTATTTCTGGTAGTGTGAACATCAGATTTCTGAAAATAAATTACTGGCTTATTTGTCACTGAAGTTGTGGACACATCAACATCCATAGGAAATTCAAGTCTTCTGGGCACAGCACCTTGGATGACAGAAGTCAGAGCAAAGATGGATCGCCCTGTTCTGGGCTTTGTGGCTTCACGGATCCAGAGGGAGACAGTGCTGGTGAAGTCACTTTAGGCTTCTCAGTTCTAATTCCTTCTTGTGGGAGTCTGTGTGCCCAGAGGGTATCTGTGGCCCTGTGCTGACCAGTGGTCAGAAGTCTCAGTCAGTTTCACATAAATTTCTCTCCTTGCCTTTTGTCCTTTTATAGTTCTTTCTTGTTCATTTGCTAAGTCGTGTCTGAGTCTGCGACCCCATGGACTGCAGCACACCAGGCTTACCTGTCCTTCATCATTTCCTGGAGTTTGCTCACACTCATGTCCATTGAATCAGTGATGCCATCCAACCATCTCATCCTCTGAGACCCCTTTCTCCTCTTGCCTTCAATCTTTCCCAGCATCAAGGTCTTTTCCAATGAATCAGCTCTTCACATCAGGTGGCCAAAGTATTGGAGCTTCAGCTTCAGCATCAGTCCTTTCAGTGACTATTCAGGATTGATTTCCATTAAGATTGACTGGTTTGATTTCCTTGCTGTCCAAGGGACTCTCAAGAGTCTTCTCTAACACCACAATTCAAAAGCATCAATTCTTGGGTGTTCAGCCTCCTTTATGGTCCAACTCTCACATCCATATGTAACTGCTGGAAAAACCATAGCTTTGACCTATATGGACCTGTGATTTTCTGATACACTCAGTCAGGTGGAGATTAGTGTGGGGTTGGGTAGTCACACAAGACAGACAAACAAGCCAAACCCCACCCCATCTTCCTGAAAGCCCAGCTGCTGGAACCTTCTCCAGCAGGTGGCTGCAGATAATCAACCCAATGTCAGCATCTCCTTTTTGTGAGTCTGACCACAGAAGTTAAGTGAGGAGAAGCAGGACCTTTGTCTCCTGGAGATCCTACACCCCTGCTCCCCACCAGCATGCCTCTAAAGAAGTGCTCAAGTGGGGCCTAGAGTGGCTGGAGTCGAGGCACTAAGCTGTCAGGCTGGGATGGGGAAGTGTCACTGGTTTAAGCTCTTTAGCATCTGCCCAGATGTGCTGCCGCTTTTGGCAAATCCCCAGCCTCAGATAGATAGGACAGTATTTTTGGAAACCTGCTCCAAATCTGAAAGCACTCACTGTGATGAGAGAGCCAGATGGCAGCTCAGTCACCTGCCTCTGTGGGCCCTCCCCACGGCAGCACCCCCACCCCAGGTGTATGTGAGCCAGGATTGCAGATCCAGGCTCTATGTCGTCTCCCAGCCTCTCCATCCCACGCCTCTCTCACCTCCCCTGCCCTCCTACTGCAAAGCTAGACTTGGCTCAAGGGATTTGTTCAAATGCTCAAGCAAAACTAGGATTCATTTTAATGGAAGGAAAGGGCAGTGGAGCTGAAGCAGCTTCACCTGTGGCAGGTGCTTGCTTCCTGGACCAGGAGCATCATGCCTGTGGTTCACTGCAGCTCAGCCCCATATCACCAGCGGCCACTGGAAGGTCCTCCCTCATTAACACCATGTGAGTCGGCCTCCTGACCTTGTATTTTCCTTTGCTGGCTCTGTGTAGGTGAGGTCACCAGCCTGCTCCCAGAGCCTTGGTCCACAGAGCATCTTTTACCTATGCTCTGAGAGGAAGAAATCGGAGCCACCCATGAGGGTCAGAATGTCCATAACTTTCCCCCACATTGAACAGTTACAGCAAGACTGCCTTTGAAAGATTTTATTAATGATTGAGATGATGTTACAAAAGTGGCCTATAATTACCTGTATCTAAAAAATCCTATTGAAGAACAGAGGAGGAAATTAACCCAGTTTGCAGTTAAGGGGTCAATACATTTCATTATCTCAAAAGCTTAAGGCTTGAGGAAGCTATATTCAATATCCTACGATAAATCATCATGGAAAAGAATAAATAATATATATATATATATATAGTCCACTGAAGTGATATCTATCTATCTATCTATATATTTATATATCTCTCTCTATATATGAAAGTGAGTGTGAAAGTATTAGTCACTCAGTTGTGTCTGATTCTTTGCAACCCCAGGCTCCTCTGTCCATAGGAGTTTCCAGGCAAGAATACTGGAGTGGGCTGCCATTTCCTTCTCCAGGACATCCTCCCAACCCAGGGGTCGAACCTATGTCTCCTGCATCAGCAGGCGGATTCTTTACCACTGCACCCCCTGGGAAGCCTGCCTAACCACAACAGAAAGTCTTTTCAAATGGAAAAAAGCCCTCCCAATCTCACACATGCACTGTTTCTACCTTTGTGTTGGCATTTTTCAGGTGCATACTGTTTTTGACATTGTCACTATCACTGTGAACATGAGTTTTAGATTTAATTTCTTAAATCTACACAGCCTTCTCAGAGAACTGCCAGAGGGAGGAATTTGGACCACTTGCAGAGGGGTGGGAGTGGGTAAGGAGAACAGGTGCAGCAGGATGTAGGTAGGGGTGATGGGAGCAGAGGGCATCCTGGGAGCTTGGAGGAAGCCTGTGAGAGCTCCTGCTGAATCTCCTAGGGGCCTGTGTTTCAGGACGGCAGCTTCAATGCATCTGGAGGGGGCTCTGTCTTCAGAGACTCTTCACTTCGAGTTGAGTCAGAGGTCTATCCAGGGGGATGAGGAGATCCACCTGGGGGGACACCCGGGGTACAACAGGCCTCCTGAGGGTCACCCTTTACTTCAAGAGCCTGACACTGTAACAAAACCATTGCATACCCAGTCCAGAAGTGTGCTAGGCAGGCTCCTGGGCTCTGACAGCCTACTGCCTCAATTTACACTTATCACTGGACGTCGCTTGGAAAAAGGAAGATGAATGATAATTAAAAGGGCAGGAAAAGCCCTCAGATCCTTTAATAACTGTGGTGTGCAATATTCCAGGGGAAAGAGAGCAGGTCTTCTCCATTGTTTCAGCCTATTTAAGGCCTTTCCCTGGGTTATAGATCAGCACCCACACACATACTCACACACAGAGCTACACAGGGGTCTTGCTTAATAAGGAAAAGGAGATAAACGTTCCATACAACTTTCCTGCTCTAATTGGGTCAGATCTTGTTACACCTCATAACTCTAATATGATGGTGCTTTTAAGATTGTCATTTTATAAATGTAGAGTTTAAACTCTCTGTCTCTCAATTTAAAATTCTGTGTGTCTCTCCCTCCCTCTCCCTCACCCTCCCCATTGACTAAAACTTCTTTACAACCTAGACTTTACTTTCTTGGGCTCCAAAATCAATGCATATGGTGACAGCAGCCGTAAAATTAAAAGACGCTTGCTCCTTGGAAGAAAAGCTGTGACAAAGTTAGTATATTGAAAAGCAGAGACATCACTTTACTGACAAAGGTCCATATAGTCAAAGCTGTGGTTTTTCCAGTAGTCGTGTACGGATGTGAGAGTTGGACCATAAAAGAGGCTGAGCGCTGAAAAATTGATGCTTTCAAACTGTGGTGTTGGAGAAGACTCTTGAGAGTCTCTTGGATTGCAAGGAGATCAAATTAGTCAATCCTAAAGGAAATCAATCCTGAATATTCATTGGTAGGACTAATGCTGAAGCTGAAGCTCCAATACTTTGGCCACCTGATACAAAGAGCTGGCTCATTAGAAAAGACCCTGATGCTGGGAAAGATTGAAGGTAGGAGGAAAAGGGAACGACAGAGGACGAGATGGTTGAATGGCATCATCAACTCAATGGACATGAGCTTGAGCAAGCTCCAGAAGATAGTGAAGGACAGGGAAGCCTGGTGTACTGCAGTCCATGGGATCACAAAGAGTCTGACATGACTGAGTGACTGAACAACAACATGAACAGGCCCAGGTACAGACCTGCTATGCACCCAAACAGCACGGATTGTTGTTGCTGTTGAGTTGTTCAGTCATGTGTGACTCTTTTTGATCCCATGGACTGTAGCCCACCAGGCTCCTCTGTTCATGGGATTCTCCAGGCCATTTCCTCCTCCAGGCCATCTTCCCAACCCAGGGATCAAACCCGTGTCTCCTGCATTGCAGGGAGATTTTTTTTTTACCACTGAGCCACCTGGGAAGCCCAATGACAAGGATAGCGTTTTTCAAATGTGCATTTCCAGCAGCTCCTGCACTAAGCAGTAACCACCCTCTGTATTATTATAATTGCCATTGACTGGATTTGACACACTTACATGTCTGCATTGCACAGAAGTCAGCCCATAAATCATGCTGTGTATGACAGGATAGAAAAGAAGTGATGGGTTTGCATTATCTGCTGGGAGGCATTATAGAAAGGAGCTTAATTAGAACCTGGGAGTGATGGGGAGAAGACACATGTATTTGGTTACTTTATTGTTGGACCCAATTTCCTTACCATATGTGGAAGCACACAGGCAAGATGCTTTCAAACTGCCAGAAGCCCCATGATTGACGCACATGTTGGGCCAGGAGGCGAGGACAATGGGGCGTCGGCTGTGCCTTTGCAGGGTGACTGTCAGGTGATTGGTGTAAATCACGTTTATGTGCCATCAGAGCTAGAGAGGGTGGGCAGGCCTCCATGCTGTGACCTGACAAGGCAGTACGTGGGTTTTGTGAAAATTCAAGGCAAGACTGTTGACTCTTGACACTCATTCTCTACCAAAGAAAACAAGATAAAAATGCATTGATCCCTTGTAGAAAGGAATTTGCTTCAATAAAAGAGGAAGAAGGAATAACAGGTATTCATTGTATAAATACTTTCAGAAGTGCAGACTGACATAAATATGATTTCCCTTTAGTACCGTCAGCTCCCCAGGAGTGCAGTGTAAAGAATCCACTGGCTATTGCAAGAGATGCGAGTTTGACCCCTGTGTCTGAGTCGGGAAGATCAGAGGAGGAAATGGCAACCCCCTCCAGTATTCTTGCCTGGAAATCCCATGGACAGAATAGCCTAGTGGGCTACAGTCCATGGGGTCACACACAACTGAGTGAGCACACACACACGTAGTATCATCAAGGAAAATACACAAATCTTTGTAAGCATACCATCCACCATTCAGTCTTCACCTCCTCCTTACCATCCTCTGAGACCTCCCAGAAACTTAAAAATGTTATTTTTTCAGTTGACAAAGTAAGTACTTTGACCGAAGACTTACCCTGCGTAGCGGCAATCTAACATTTACTATCACCCATCGAATTACCCAATAAAATGTAAACTCTGGAATACCAAACTGGAAAGTTCTATAAAAAGTATACCAGATGTCATTTTCCTGTCCTGCCTCCTGAAAGTTGTGCCATGGTTCTTCAGTGTCCTGGGCTGTCTTTGCAGGACTTGTGTGTACATACAGGGCCTGGGTGTACATGCATCACCCATGAATAGCAAACACAGATTTGAGTCTTTACTTAAAAAAAGAACAGTTTGAGGATTTATGAACTGAAGTTTCAGTTAGAAAAATTTATGGCCAAGTATCTGTTTTCTTATAACCATTAGTAATTAAGGACTTTTGTTCTGCAAATGTGTTTGGATTTCAAAAGTCTTATGTTTCATATTGGCAAGCTAGGCTCAGCAAGTCTACTTTGATTGAAAACTAAGTGTTTTAATAGCATATGCTTTTGCAATAATAAGAGATTAAGCTTGGAAATGGAGACCAAAAAAACCTCTATCAGTTCAAACATGTATTTATTTGGCTTTCCTTGTTATACATAAGAAACAAGGTTCTGTGTACAGGGTGGGTAATACTCCTGCGTGAGTGGATGGAGCTTTTGAGAATTCAATGAGATGACCCAGGGCCCTGGGTCTAGGAGGGTGGGGTTGAGCCAGGAGGCTGTGTTCAGGTCACCCAGGGCTATGTGGGTGGCCAGAGCACTTGCTTTTTGCCAGAGCATTACAGGATTTTTGGTGGGGAAGGGACCTGATCAGATGAGGCTGGATTCTTTGTGGTGCTGAGAATAGGGTGGAAGGAAGAACAGGGGGACAGTGTGGGGACCACACTGTAGAGTGGAGCAGGGGAGGTGTGAGTCTGAGAGGCAGCTCCACTGAGGGCTGACTAGACTGCTGAGGGGCAGGACAGGGCCAGTCACTCCACTGTGTGGGGCCTGGTACCCATCACAAAGGAGGCACTGTTAAAATGGCATCATGTTAGGGAAAGCCACAGTGAATCTCAAATTCAGTGTAATCACGTTGAGAGTCAGAAGCGCCGTGGTGGTTTAGTCACTCAGTCGTGTCCGACTCTGTGTGACCCCATGAACTGTAGCCTGCCAGGCTCCTTTGTCCATGGAATTCTCCAGGCAAGAATACTGGAGTGGGTAGCCGTTCCTTTCTCCAGGGGATCTTTCCCACCCAGAGATCAAACCAGGTCTCCTTCATTGCAGGCAGATTCTTTACCATCTGAACCACCAGGGAAGCCTATATGTATTTATAATATTGTATATGTATTAATATAACATATAGCATATGTTATATACATATATAAATTGTGTTAGTATGTGGTGGCTCGCAGTATGTATACATATATACTAACACATAAGTAAAATGGTTTTTATAGAATAGGTTTTTGAGATAGGTTTTGCTGATTTTGAGGCATTTTTACCCTGTTTGCTTTCTGTGTTTGAAATATAGAGATGTGAAATATCGGTCAAGTTAATTGACATGGAATTGTGGTGATGAGTGTATATCTATGTTCATTTTAACATATTGCTCCTGAGAAGTACATTTTGATTTGCATCTCCTTCCATTTTCAGAAGCTTGACTGCTTGTCTGGGAGCTGGTTTCTCATGTTTTCTTCCCCATCTTCAGTTATGCGGGGATTTTCATCTTGTATTGGCCCTTGGGATGAATGTTGGGTGCTTGCTCTGTATCTCTTGTCGAGTGGGGTCTGCCTGACAATTAGTCAGAGCACAGTGATCTGTTTATGGTCTGTGGCAGGTAATCACCTGTGTGCCAGCTTAGGGTGGGGAGGAACAGTTCTTTCCTGTGTCTCTCTGTCTCCTCCTCTCTTTCGCTGTTCGGCTCACCGAGGCAACTTCTCAGCCTCGTCCTTAGTTTGCTGAAATGTACACCAGAGGTTTCATTTTGTTTTGGTCTGTGTTGTTGCCCAAACTCACAACACTGCTCTTATTGCAGGATGCCAGGGATCAGTGATGTTGGAGATTCAGTGTAAGATAGAAGGGAAGAGCACAGGCTCTGGGATCAGACAGCCCGACTGTTCCGCTCGTTAATTGCATACCCTGAGCAGGGGCCCCACTCACCTGGCAGAAGCAGCACGTGTGTGCATGGGCACTGACAGTCCTACAAATACAGGTTTGTGACCTTGTCCCAGACATGAGATACTAAAGTAAGCACTGCCTGCTCCTGAAAGACAATAAATGCCTAGAGCTTCATGGATTGGCCTAGCAGAGTTTATTTCTCACTCACTAGAAGTTTCAGTGCTAATATGCGATATTTGCTTTTCTTTTTCTGATTTATTTCACTTTGTGTCATAGATTCTAGGTCCATTCACATCTCTATAAATGAGCCAATTTTACTCCTTTTTATGACCGAGTAATATTCCATTGTGTATATGGATCTTCCTCATCCATTCCTCTGTTGATGGACATTTGTGCTGTTTCCATGTTCTGACTAATGCAAATAGCCGTGATGAACACTGGGGAGCAAGTGCCATTTTGATTCATGTTTTTCTCTGGTATATGTCCAGTAGTGGGATTGCTGGGTCAAATGGTAGCTCTATTTTCAGTTTTTTAAGAACACTCCATACTGTTCTCCATAATGGCAGCATCAATTTACGTTCCTACCAGCAGTGTAGGAGGGCTCCGTTTTCTCCACACCCTCTTCAGCATTTAAGGTTTGTAAATTTTTTGATGATGGCCATTCTGAGTGGTGTAAGGATATTCACCTTGGTGATCATCTTTTTCTAAATTTAAAAATTTTTATTTTTATTAAAAATATTTTTTTTTACTGTGGTCAACAGGCTTCTCTCTTTCTATCATACATCACTAAGTTCTAAGTCTTAGAGTTCGTCTGTTCACATCTCGAAGTTCATCTACTGCACCTTCAGGATGTGCCCTGGTCTAGTTACAACTCGTCTTCATAACTAAAGCCAGAGTCTAGTCACCATTCACAGCTCTTCTGGCTTCCGCTGAGTGCCCTGACAGAGAGTGTTTGTGGAGCAGCCAGAGGAGCTTTTAAAAGACTCTTGATCCCCTGTTTAAACCCTTTAGGGATTTTCTGTAACATTCAGATAAAATCCAAGGTTCTCACTTGTGGGATAGCTGAGTTGTCATTGTCCATGTGAACAATGATTGCTGCTGCTACGAAGCTACCTAGGAGTTTTGTGGGTGCTTCTTCCCAAGTGGAGTCCTCCTCTTGGAGCTCCTCATAGCCCTTCAGCCCTACATCTCATTCAGATGTGTATTCAAAATGTGAGCTGCTCACATAGCTTTCCTGCAACTTCTGTCTAAAGAATTTGCCCTCGGAGGACCTCTGTGCCCTCATGGATGGAGCTGCTCAGTCCACCAGGCCCCTAGTCTTACCCCAAATCCTGAGTTAGAATAGAACTGTGGGGCTTCAGTTAATTTCAGTCTCTCAGTCCTGTCCGAATCTTTGAGACCTCATGGACTGCAGCATACCAGCCTTCCCTGTCCATCACCAACTCCCAGAGCTTGCTCAGACTCATATCCATTGACTTGGTGATGCCATCCAACAATCTCATCCTCTGTCGTCCCTTTCTCCTCCCGCCTTCAATCTTTCCTAGCATCAGGGTCTTTTCCAATGAATTAGTTCTTCACATCAGGTGGCCAATGTATTGGAGCTTCAGCTTCAACATCAGTCCTTCCACTGAATATTCAGGACTGATTTCCTTTAGGATTGATTGATTTGGTCTCCTTGCTGTCCCAGGGAATCTCAAGAGTCTTCAACAACACAGTTCAAATGATCGATTCTTTGGCACTCAGCTTTCTTTATAGTCCAACTCTCACATCCATACAAGACTACTAGAAAATCTATAGCTATGACTAGCTGGACCTTTGTAGGCAAAGTAATGTCTCTGTTTTTTAATATGCTGTCAAGATTTGTCATAGCTTTACTTCTAAGGAGCAAGCGTCCTTTAATTTCACGGCTAGGTCACCATCCTCAGTGATTTTGGAGCCCAGGAAAATAAACTCTCATTGTATTCATTGTTTCCCATCTATTTGTCATGAAGTGATGGGACTGGATGCCATGAACTCGTTTCTGAATGTTGAGTTTTAAGCCAGCTTTTTCACTATCCTCTTTCACTTTCATCAAGAAGCTTTTTAGTTCATCTTTGTTTTCTGCCACAAGGGTGGTATCATCTGCATATCTGAGGTTATTGATATTTCTCCCAGCAATCTTGATTCCAGCTTGCGCTTCATCCAGCCTGGCATTTCACATGATATACTCTGCATATAAGTTAAGTAAGCCAGGTGACAATATACAGCCTTGATGTACTCCTTTCCCAATTTGGAACCAGTCCATTGTTCAATGTTAAGTTCTAACTGTTTCTTCTTGACTTGCATACAAATTTGTTAGGAAGCAGGTAAGGTGGTCTGGCATTCCCATCTCTTGAAGAATGTACCACAGTTTGTGATCCACACAGTCAAAGGCTTTGGCATAGTCAGTGAAGCAGAAGTATAATTTTTCTGGAATTCTCTTGCTTTTTCTATGATCCAATGGATGTTGGTAATTTAATCTCTGATTTCTCTGCTTTTTCTAAATCCATCTTGAACATCTGAAAGTTCTTGGTTCACGTACTGTTGAAGCGTAGCTTGGAGAATTTTGAGCATTGCTTTGTTAGTGTGTGAGTGTGTGAGATGAGGGCCATTGTGTGGTAGTTTGAACATGCTTTGGCATTGCCTTTCTTTGGGATTGGAATGAAAACAGACCTTTTCCAGTCCTGTGGCCATTAATGAGTTTTCCAAATTTGCTAGCATATTGCGTGCAGCACTTTCACAGCATCATCTTTTAGGATTTGAAATAGCTCAACTGGAATTTCACCTTCTCCACTAGCTTTCTTTGTAGTGATGCTTCATAAGGCCCACTTGACTTCACACTCCAGGATGTCTGACTCTAGATGAGTGATCACACCATTGTGGTTATTTGGGTCATGAAGATCTTTTTTTGTACAGTTCTTCTATGTATTCTTGCTACCTCTTAATATCTTCTGCCTCTGTTAGGTCCATACCATTTCTGTCCTTTATTATGCCCATCTTTGCATGAAATGTTCCCTTGGTATCTCTAATTTTCATGAAGAGATCTCTAGTCTTTCCCATTCTACTGTTTTCCTCTATTTCTTTGCACTGATCACTGAGAAAGGCTTTCTTATCTCTCCTTGCTATTCTTTGGAACTCTACATTCAGATGGTTGTATTTTTCCTTTTCTCCTTTGTCTTTAGCTTCTCTTCTTTTCTCAGCAATTTGTAAAGCCTCCTCAGACAACCGTTTTACCATTTTGCATTTCTTTTTCTTGGGGATGATCTTGATCTTTGCCTCATGTACAATGTCATGAACCTCTGTCTGTAGTTCTTCAGGCACTCTGCATATCAGATCTAATCCCTCAACTCTATTTGTCACTTCCACTGTATAAACATAAGGGATTTGATTTAGGTCATACCTGAATGGTCTAGTGGTTTTCCCTACTTTCTTCAGTTTAAATCTGAATTTGGCAATAAGAAGTTCATGATCTGAGCCACAGGCAGCCCCCGGTCTTGTTTTTGCTGACTTTATAGGGCTTCTCCGTCTCTGGCTGCAAAGAATATAATCAATCTGATTTTGGTATTGACCATCCAATGATGTCCATGTATAGCATCATCTCTTATGTTTTTGGAAGAGGGTGTTTGCTATGACCAGTGTGTTCTCTTGGCAAAACTTTGCTGGCCTTTGCCCTGATTCATTTTGTACTCCAAGACCAAACTTGCCTTTACTCCAGATGTCTCTTGACTTCCTACTTTTGCATTTCAGTCCCCTATGATGAAAAGGGCATCTTTTTTGGCTGTTAGTTCTAGAAGGTCTTGTAGGTCTTCATAGAACCGTTCAACTTCAGCTTCTTCAGCATTAGTCATTGGGGCATAGACTTGGGTTACTGTGATATTGAATGGTTTGCCTTGGCAACGAACAGCGATCATTCTGTTATTTTTTAGATTGCTTCCAAGTACTGCATTTTGGACTCTTTTGTTGACCATAATGGCTACTCCATTTCTTCTAAGGGATTCTTGCCCACAGTAGTAGATATAATGGTCATCTGAATTAAATGTGCCCATCCCAGTCCATTTTATTTCACTGATTCCTAAAATGTCAGTGTTCATTCTTGCCATCTCCTGTTTGGTCACTTCCAATTTGCCTGGATTCATGGACCTAACATTCCAGGTTCCTATGCAATATCTTTTTTATGCCATCAGACTTTACTTCCATCACCAGTCACATCCGCAACTGGGCATTGTCTTTGCTTTGGCTCCGTCTCTTCATTCTTTCTGGGGTTATTTTTCCCTCTTCTCCAGTAGCACACTGGGCACCTACCAGCCTGGGGCGTCCATCTCTCAGTGCCATATCTTTTTGCCTGTTCATACTCTGCACTGTTACCCGTCAGTCTTCGGTGGCTCTGCATGGCATGGCTTGTAGTTTCATTGAGTTAGACAAGGCTGTGCTCCATGAGATCAGTTTGGTTAGTTTTCTGTGATTGTGGGTTTCACTCTGTCTGCCCTCTGATGAATAAAAATAAGAGGCTTGTGTAAACTTCCTGATGGGAGAGACTGACTGTGGGGGTACTGGGTCTTGTTCTGATGGGCAGGGCTGTGGGCTTGCTGGGAACTAAGGTTGTTGTTGCAGGAAGTGGATCCCTTCCAGGTCCTGAAAGCAGGCTCTTGTCTATCACTTGGAAATGAATTGTCTGAGGAGACACACGTGCTGACAAAGCAAGAGATTTTATTGGGACGGGGCACCCAGTTGAGAGCAGCAGGGTAAGGGAACCTAGGAGAACTGCTCTGTCATGTGGCTTGCTGTCTCAGGTTTTATGGTGATGGGATAAGTTTCTGGGTTGTCTGCAACCAATCACTCTGACTCAGGGTCCTTCCTACTGGTACACACATTGCTCAGCTAAGATGGATGTCATCTGGGAGATGGTTGGACATGTGGTGGCACCTTTTGACCTTTCCAGAACTCTTCTGGGTTCATGGTGGCTTATTAGTTCCGTGTTCCTTACCAGGACCTCCTGTCATAAAACAACTCATGAAATAGTTACTATGGTGCCTGGCCAGGATGGGTGTTTTCAGTTGGTGTGCTTCCCCTAACAGATGTGAAGTGGAACACAGCAACAGCTGTTGGCAAACCAATACTCCCCCTTCCTGTGTGTATTCTAACAGATGCCTTGAATGAACGTTCTACCAATAGTTAACGTGGAGAGGTTTTCTTATTTCAATTCTCAAGGAGACTCTCCGCAGACTAAGTGCTGATCAGCTTGTCACAATGTGACATTTTGGTTTTATTGGTATTTACCATGATTACCAAGTTGACTTTTTCCAAGTATAGTCTTTGATTACTTCCTTCCTCAGCATGTAAGCACATACCTAAAACAGTAACTGAAATTCATGGACTGTAAAACAGCAGGATGGGCAGAATGGCTTGGGCAAGACCCACCTCTGAAGCAAGTCCCCATTACACCCTGAATTTCGAGAAGTCTTCCTGGCTGAGGGGGCAGGATTTTGAGGGAGAGGTCCCTGAGTCATAGGCTGAGTCACTGTGTATGCACAGTGGTGGGTATGGGATTAAGAGCTGAGAGTGAATATATTTACTGATCCTGCCCTGAAGAGATGGAAAAAAAACAGTGCTTTTAAGGCAGCTCAGGAAGTCTGCAATCAGGACTCTCAGCAAATGCAGTTCCTATTAGGGCACAGGTGCTGTGAACAATGGACCTTGTTGCTGTTCAGACGCTAAGTCATGTCCAACTGTTGGCAACACCATGGACTGCAGCACACCAGGCTCCCCTGTCCTTCACTGTCTTCTAAAGTTTGCTCACACTCATGCCCATTGAGTTGGTGATGCCACACATCTCATCTCTGCAGCCCCCTTCTCTATTTGCCTTTAAACTTTCCCAGCATCAGATCTTAGCCAGCAATCAAAGCAATCTCTGAATAATTTTAAATTTGGGAATGCATGTAAGAATTAAAGATATTAAAATTTAAAAAATAAAAAACTAAAAATTTTTTTTTAAAAAAATAAATAATAATAATAATAAAAAACAAAACTTGTAACTCCAGCTATATATATATAGAGAGAGATTGCTCAGAGTTCAGGTAGCTCACAGGATAGATAGAAAAGCTGAAGAATTAGGTGTCATTTCACTAACTAGGACAGATCAGGGACAGGGGAGAATTAATGGATCACCTTACCAGGTGCCACTTTTGGACTGAATGCATCACTTGGCTCATTTCAAAATTCCAGTTCTAAGCAGAAGCATCTGACTGTGCTAATTTGAGTCACATGCCTCCCGTAAAGCAAGGTCATCTTGACAATGTCATGCAAGAGAGGAGAGGGCCACGTGAACAGTTGTGTATGTTACACACTGCACAGCTTAGGGTTTCTCCACTTTTCTCTGCTGAAAGGGCTGATTCCCCAAATCAGAATAAATCCTGAGAGATACCAGGGTCATCACTTGTCAGAAAAGTTGTAGAGGGCAGTGGCTTATATTGGAAGCCTTTCAACACTGACAGGGTCTTCTCAGAGTTAGGTTCTGTGGTCTTCTGTGTGTGCTGATCATGGCATGAGTTACAATCACAATAAACAAGCAAAGTACAAAAAATGTTTTTCAGTTCCTGCCAATGGATTTGATCCTTGACATTCAAAGGAAAGTTTGTTCCTTCGGACAAATGGGAACAGACACAAACATTGAAACACATTAAGTTATTTAAAACTCTTTTCTTCAATTAAATTCTCATCTAAAGATCAAATGACTTTATTATATAATATTTTGCAAGGACTTGTCTTTTAGAGCACTTGCAGATTAGTTAGTGATTCTGTGGGTGTCTATTTCTTATCAATATGTTTAGATATTTTTCTCCTTCAGAAGAGTCTGCCTCTGAAAGAAGCATCTGCAGTGCTTTTAATGATCCTGGGACACTACTCTCCATAAGCTGACATAGGCAGAGCTCATGCAATGCCTATAAAACATCCCAGGGTTCATTTTTAAGACCTTTGCCTAGTTATACAGATAAAGGAATTGTCAGGGAGCCAAAGTTTTGTCTCAAGACAAGCAAGATTTAAGCAAATTCACAGATCAAAGAGAGAACGAAGAAAGAAAACTGGCTGAGGTTCTGCTTAGAACTACCCACCTCTGAATAACACCGACTTCCTCCCTTGGAAACCACTGGCTTTCCATGAAAGGATTTAAAAGAGATAATTAAAACTAAGTAGCTACAACGGACTTTTGGACTCAGAGGGAGAGGGAGAGGGTGGGATGATTTGGGAGAATGACATTCTAACATGTATACTATCATGTGAATTGAATCTCCAGTCTATGTCTGACGCAGGATGCAGCATGCTTGGGGCTGGTGCATGGGGATGACCCAGAAAGATGTTATGGGGAGGGAGGTGGGCGGGGGGTTCATGTTTGGGAATGAATGTAAGAATTAAAGATTTTAAAATTTAAAAAATAAAAAACTAAAAAAAAAAAAAAAGAATATAATCAATCTGAAAAAAAAAAAAAACAACTAAGTAGGCACTCTGGATTGCTGCACAGTATGGTTTTCCCTTGGTCTTAGGTATAATTCTAACTTTATGATTCTCAAAGACCTTCGTCCATGTTGAACTGGGTCCTTTAAAAATTTTTGGAAAAATCTAAAATCTTAAGATCCATCTGTATGTGTATATGTGCATATATACACACACAAACCTTGTCTGTACAATATACTTATATACATTAGTGTGTGTGTACATAGTTGTATATAGAGAGAGACTATTAACAAACAAGAAAAGAGGTGATAATTACAAAATTCAGGACAATGGGGAGTCAGAGATTTGATAGAGAGCAGTACAATATTAAATGCAATGGTTCTTAAGATAAAGGGTTTTTTTCAAGTTTTTATTTCATATTGGAGTATAGCCAATTAGCAATGTTGTAATAGTTTCAGGTGGACAGCAAAGGGACTCAGCCGTACATATACAAGTATTTTTAAATTTTAAGATCTATATGAGTAATGTTAGAAATCCATTTAGTGATTTTAATTTATGTAGTTTTGTTATTTAAAAACTTGCTTAATATTGCTTAAATTGCTAATTTGATGGCTATATTATTTTTGAATACTAGCATTGCTTTCTTAATAGCAATGTTGCATCTTCTTACTTGATACAAATTCTATCCTTTTGACAAATGTATAAGGTGTGCCAGTTATTCACACCTGTGGAATTCCTGAAATTCCGTGCGACATTACTGGAAGCATCATGATACGGTGGGTGGAAGTGTCCTGAATTAGAATGTTCATGTTGCACTGCAAGATCCTTTTTAGTCATGTTTAAAAAGAAGGAGATCCAACCAGTCCATTCTGAAGGAGATCAGCCCTGGGATTTCTTTGGAAGAAATGATGCTAAAGCTGAAACTCCAGTACTTTGGCCACCTCATGCGAAGTGTTGACTCATTGGAAAAGACTCTGATGCTGGGAGGGATTGGGGGCAGGAAAAGAAGGGAACGACCCAGGATGAGATGGCTGGATGGCATCACTGACTCGATGGACACGAGTCTGAGTGAACTCCGGAGTTGGTAATGGACAGGGAGGCCTGGTGTTCTGCAATTCATGGGGTCGCAAAGAGTCGGACACGACTGAGCGACTGAACTGAACTGAAGCATAAAATAAACAAGGCAATATAAGATTGGCCCCGCAAACCCAATGTCATGTGAAATCAGCTTAGTAAAACAAGAATGTGTGTAACAAATATCATGACATGAATGAAATTGATTAAAGTTTAAAAAGATTGTTTGTGATTATAGCTCTAAGCTTCAGTTACCAGAATTTATCCCCTTTCCCTGGAAATTTGCTATGTTTTCATGCATTAATTTTCCTTTATGGAAAAAGAGCAATATTAGAAGAAAAAGCATCATATTCACCTCGGTAGAAGAACACTAAAAATTTTTAATTTAGGAAAATATACTTGGTTGTGAAGTTTCATAATAAGTGAATAGGACTTCCCTGGTGGCCCAGCTGTGAAGACTCTGAGCTTCCAATGCAGAGGACTTGGGTTTGATCCCTGGTCAGGGAACTAAGAGCCTGTACGGTATACAGTAACGTGGCAAAAAAAGTGTGTCAATAGGTTAACATTCGTTAATGTCATGTGTTCTCTGTACTGCTGGCACACATATGAGAAATATGTAAATGATGAAAGTCTCATTACAATTTTAGTGTTTGAGAAGAAGACATGTTATCTTGGTATGTATCATGCATATTTGAAAGACAGGATTGCTGAAAATTGTGAATGCAGGAATAAATTTATGGTGCTGTGCATGCTTGAGTGCTAAGTTCCTTCAGTCAGTTCCAACTCTTTGCGACTCTATGGACTGTAACCCGCCAGGCTCCTCTGTCTGTGGGATTCTCCAGGCACAAACACTGGAGTAGGTTGCCATTTCCTCCTGCAGGGGATCTTCCCAACCCAGGGATCGAACCCACATCTCTTATGTCTCCTGCATTGGCAGGCGGAATCTTTACCACCAGTGCCACCATTGTTTAAAGGAATATCTTTAGTTACCTTTCACAAAAGAAATATTTACTGCATACCTGCCATGCGCCCATAAATTCTGTGCATTCAAATGTATGCACTCCGAGGGAGAACTTTTAGAAGAAATGCTTTCTTTTTTTTCAACAAGTTTGTGAAGCGAGCACGAGGAAGGAGCTGGATCTATTGTTACCTTGTCTGCATTCTCAGGGGCTTTTCAAAGAAGGCTTCTCTCTGCCCGTGAGTGTGCTTCCAGCGTTCACATCTGCATTTTCTGGATTCTAACAAGGCCCTTGAAGGCAAATCAGTGTGAATCACTCTAATGTTTACAGAAGTCCTGGAAGTGCTGGACTTGTTTAGACTCTGGGAGGTTGCTCTCCAACATTTCCTCAGGAATTTTCATGCAAAATTTTGACTCTTGGCATTTTCACTGTGAATATTCACATTAGTGTGTATGCCTTCCCCATCTCATGAATCTAATCAGCATGATTGATCCACATGACTACACTGAAGTTTTATCTCCAGGATCGGAAAATAAATAACTTGCCATTGTTAACAATAATGACCAGTTTTTAGTGAGGATTTATTATGTTCAGGGGCTTTCCAGGTGGCGCTGTGCAGGTTTAGTCCCTGGGTTGGGAAGATACCCTGGAGAAGGAAATGGTAACCCACTCTCGTATTCTTCCCTGGAGAATCCCATGGGCAGAGGAGTCTGGTGGGCTACAGCCCATGGGATCGCAGAGTCAGACACCACCGAGCGACTGAGCACCACCACTTTGTGCGCCAGACACTGCTCTGAGATGTACGTAAATTCATTTATTCAACCGTTTCAAGCAGATCGTCATCAAAATATTCTTTCTGACTCAAGATATTTGAAACAAAGGATAAAAATAGACCCCACAGACAGTTAAAGGAAAAATCATAAAAGACACCAATTGAAAACTTTTCAAGTGACATGAGTTGAAAATTCACAGAAGAAAAGCAATATGGAATGGTTAATAAACACAAAAGTAGATCTTTCATAAATAATTAAAGGAATTCAAATTTGTATAACCACAAGTGACCATTTTTCTATCATAAAATGAGCACAATTAGAAAATCATTAACAGTATTGATAAAGGTACAGTTGACCCCAACACCAATGGTAGAGATGTAATTGTTTCAACAATATGTATGCTGATATTTTGCTTTTAGCTGTTAAGCATTTAATTATACCCAAAGAATTTATTTTAAAGTGACCTTGGTATTTAATAGAGGAAATATTAAAATCTTTGGAACTAGTATGAACCGTATAGTAACTGGTTTTCCAAATTGAGAAAAGTCTAGATCCTTTGAACCATATGTGTAAATAAACACATGGTGGATCAAGATTTTAATTATTTTTAAAAATCTTTGAAGTTAGTAAGATGAAAGACAGGGAAATACTTCAATGATACACACAATACAAATTATAAAGGTAAAAATTGATACTTTGACTGTAAATTTTTAAAAACCTGTATAACAAAAAGCAGCACATGTAAAATTTGAAAGATAGACTGGAAAAAGCTTTATCAGTCAAAGAACTGATCTATATTTAGAGCTATAAATAATTCATATACAGCTATTGATAGACACATCATTATAGGAAAAATAGAAAATTGGAGAAAAATGGTCCAAGGATATAAACAGGAAATTCACAGAGGAAAAAGCTAGAAAGACAAAAATATGAAAAGATGTTCAACATTAAGAGTAATCAGAATTTTTCAGAATTTGACAGATTAAGAGAACAAAAGTTAAACAAGAATCCAAGAAATTAAAGCAACACTTTACTCAGACATTTAACATGCTGTATTCTAAGTAGGATATAAATGGTATAACCTCTAGTTTCTTAGTTAAATACTGGACCATCAAGGACTCTTTAATGCAGAACAACCAGTGTACCACAAATGGTCCACAAATGTGCTGAGATGCGGTTCCTCTTAGTTATCCAGAAAACCACGCAGGGCCTAGGCAGTCAGTGCCCCACTCACCCACCAGACAGTCTCACCCATTCATCCAGTGTGCTGTGCAACTGTTACCATTTCTATGTATCCCACTCATAATATATAAAAAATGTCAGGAAGTATCTATTTGATGATTTCCAAAAGGCTGAGATTTTGCACATATTTTCTTGCCATAGAAACCAAAATCAACAGTAAACCTGTGTTAAAAATTTTTTAAATACCTTCCTTAAAAACAAAGCAAACAAACAAAAAATCAATGATAATAACAAAACTTAACTTCTTGGAAATTCAGTAATATCCTTTCAAATAACCCCTATGTCAATGATGTAATAAGAACGGAACAGTCAAAAGACCTAGAGAAGAAATTACTTTATACACATACTCAGGGGACTTCCCTGGTGGTCCAGGGCAGGGAGCATGGGTTGGATCCCTGGTCAGGGAACTAAGATCTCACATGGTGTGTGGTATGGTTAAAAAAAATTTTTTTAACACTTAGAGAATATAGTCAAAACTAAAATCAGGAAGAAATGCATAGTCTTGGAAGTTTTTATAAAGTAGAAGCCTCCTTGATTATGAAGGGCTTGCTGCTAGTTAATCAATTTTATGACATCACACACCTTCTACAGAAGCAGAATCTGTTTTATATTTTCTGGTAGAGTTGTCTGCAAGAATTTATATTTTGAGATACAAGTTATTTTTATAATAAAAGATATAAGAGGTGAGCTGTAATCCTGTCTCTAACCCCAGGAATGCTTAAGAAAAATTTCATCCTCAATCAACCTTTTTGCAGTATCAACTCAAGGAGTATATCTATCCCAGAGAGGTCTCTAAACATGTCACTCCTGGTTGTCAAGATTGTGTGTTTTGTCATCTGTGATTTGCTGTCAGTTGCATGAATTGGGCACTTACCCACCCAAGTGTGACACAACTAGCAAGAAGTTTATACTGATGAACCCCAGGTCTGGGTGTTACCTATGCTGATAGTATTTGCATTCAAGTCGGTGGTCAGTCAGCGCTCAGTTCTAAGTCGGTGGTCAGTCAGTGCTCAGTTCTCAAGCTCAATATGAATTTGCGTTTGGAAGTTGGAGGTCTTGTCTGGGTGTCTAGTGAAGCTCTAGCTTCTCTCCTAAAGCCAGGAGTAGTTTGTGCTGGTACTCTTAACACTGTACTGTCCAGAGACTTTAAAATCTTCCTTAAGTGATCAGTGCAAAGAAACAAAGGAAAACAATAGAATGGGAAAGACTAGAGATATCTTCAATAAAATCAGAAGAACAGTTAGTTCATCCAGAGATGGGCACAAAAGACAGAAATGGTATAGACCTAATAGAAGCAGAAGATATTAAGAAGAGGTGGGCTACAGTCATGGGATCTCCAAGAGTCAGACATGACTGAGCGACTTCACTTTCACTTTTCACTTTCATGCATTGGAGAAGGAAATGGCAACCCACTCCAGTGTTCTTGTCCGGAGAATCCCAGGGATGGGGGAGCCTGGTGGGCTGCTGTCTTTGGGGTTGCACAGAGTCGGACACAACTGAAGCGACTTAGCAGCAGCAGCAGCAGCAAGTCCACTGAATTGGTGATTACATCCAACTATCTTATCCTCTGTTGTTCGCTTCTCCTCCTGCATGAAATCTTTCCCAGCATCAGGGTCTTTTCAAATGAGTCAGCTCTTTGCATCAGGTGGCCAGAGTATTGGAGTTTCAACTTCAGCCTCATGTCCTTTCAATGAATATTCAAGACTGATTTCCTTTAGGATGGACTGGTTGGATCTCCTTGCAGTCCAAGGGACTCTTAAGAGTCTTCTCCAACACCACACTTCAAAAGCATCATTTCTTCGGTGCTCAGCTTTCTTTACAGTCCAATTCTCACATCCGTACATGGCTACTGGAAAAACCGTAGCTTTGACTAGATGGACCTTTGTTGGCAAAGTAATGTCTCTGCTTTTTAATATGCTATATAGGTTGGTCATAACTTTTCTCCCAAGGAGTAAGCGTCTTTTAATTTCATGGCTGCAATCACCATCTGCAGTGATTTTGGAGCCCCCCCCCCCAAAATAAAGTCTGTCACTGTTTTCACTGTTTCCCCATGTATTTGCCATGAAGTGATGGGACCAGATGCCGTGATCTTCGTTTTCTGAATGCTGAGCTTTAAGCCAGTTTTCTCACTCTCTTCTTTCACTTTCATCAAGAGGCTCTTTAGTTCTTCTTCACTTTGTGCCACAAGGATGGTGTCACCTGCATATATCTGAGGTTATTGATATTTCTCCCAGCAATCTTGATTCCAGCTTGTGCTTCCTCCAACCCAGCGTTTCTCATGATGTACTCTGCATATAAGGTATACTCTGCAGGGTGACAATATACAGCCTTGACGTACTCCTTTCCCTATTTGGAGCCAGTCTGTTGTTCCATGTCCAGTTCTGTTGCTTCCTGACCTCCACACAGATTTCTCAAGAGGCAGTTCAGGTGGTCTGGTATTCCCATCTCTTTCAGAATTTTCCACAGTTTATTGTGATCCACATAATCAAAGGCTTTGGCATAGTCAATAAAGCAGAAATAGATGTTTTTCTGGAACTCTCTTGCTTTTTTGATCATCCAGCAGATGTTGGCAATTTGATCTCTGGTTCCTCTACCGTTTCTAAAAGAGCTTGAACAACTGAAAGTTCACGGTTCATGTACTGTTGAAGCCTGGTTTGGAGAATTTTGAGCATTACTTTACTAGCGTGTGAGATGAGTGCAATTGTGCAGTAGTTTGAGCATTCTCTGGCCTTGCCTTTCTCTGAGATTGGAATGAAAACTGACCTTTTCCAGTCCTGTGGCCACTGCTGAGTTTTCCAAACTTGCTAACATATTGAGTGCACCACTTTCACAGCATCATCTTTTAGGATTTGAAATAGCTTGACTGGAATTCCATCACCTCCACTAGCTTTGTTTGAGGTGATGCTTCCTAAGGCCCACTTGACTTCACATTCCAGGATGTCTGGCTCTAGGTAAGTGATCACACCATCATGATTATCTGGGTCATAAAGATCTTTTTTGTACAGTTCTTCTGTGTATTCTTGCCACCTCTTCTTAATATCTTCTGCTTCTGTTTGGTCTATACCATTTCTGTCTTTTGTGCCCATCTCTGGATGAACTAACTGTTCTTCTGATTTTATTGAAGATATCTCTAGTCTTTCCCATTCTATTGTTTTCCTTTGCTTCTTTGCACTGATCACTTAAGGAAGATTTTAAAGTCTCTGGACAGTACAGTGGGCATAACAAATATTTGTCACAACAGAGAGAATTTGCTCTGCTGAAATGGGAACCACAGCTATAAGTCCTTAGATATTAATTCTCTTCAGATCTGTTACATATTATATAAAATAATATATTCATTAAAGTGGATGCTTAGTCTGTAGACATAACAATATTTAGGGCTAATTCTAAGAATATTCTGTGATTAACCAATTATGCAGAAACTCTAAAACTCAACATCACACCTTTAGTTCACACATATAGACTACTCTTTAAGATGATAAAATTTCAAAAGGATAACAGAAACTTATCTGCTAGAAACAGGATTTTAATAGAAATACAGGGAAGTGTGGGCAAGGTGATGAGAGTAGAGTGTTGAGAATTTTCTGGGAACTTTCTCAATAGAAGTGACTCAGATGGAAGGAGGGCTCCTTTTCCTATGCTTCCTTCCCCCACTTGGTAGTTGCTGATGTCGGGCAAGAGTATGTGATGCCTGGATCTTAGCAAGTACTTTGTGACCTTGAGGCTGGGTATAGTGTGCTAGAGAAAGCAGAACAGGAAGACAGATGCAGCCTAGGAGAATGAGGGAGTCACGCAGCTGCTCACTGGCCTTGAAGTGACAGCTCTGGATGTATTTTATGTGAGAAGAAGAAAAAAAATCCTTCTTTGTTTGATTCTTGGTCAGGAAACTAACATCCCACATGCCCCGTGGTGTGGCCAAAATGAAAAACAAACAAACAAAAAGGATTTCTTCTTAAGAATGTCACTTAAGTCTGCCTCCTCCTAGGACTCTCAGTAATATCTTGTGGCATTGTCTTCACCAGTTACAATTCTGTGTTTCATCTTAAGATGCTCATTCACCTGAATCAACATCGTGTCGTGGAGCAGGTTCTGGTTGTATGTTCTTTTCTCCATGTTCCCCACCACCATCAACAGATTGGTGTCTTTCTCTGTCTGTCTTTTCACTGCCCCCTTTGAGATGTATGTATTAGACATGCACACGTGTGTATTTGTAGGTGCACATGGGCACACGCATATGGTCTGTCTCAGAACTAACTTGTTCCACTGGTCTATTCTGTTCCCTGTTCTCCTGTGAGCTCTGTGCTGTTATCCTAACTTTTATTACCATGGTTTTAGAGACTGTCCTAATATCTAGAAAATCAGAGCTCACTTATTTGATTTTCCTTTTCAATGAATTAGCTATTTTGCATACGAATTTCAGATGGGATTTTTGTTAAGACTGCAGGGATTTTCCAGATGAATTTGGTGAATGCTGGCATCATGACATCCCACCTCAGAACATGGAATAGATTTTCCTTTATATCACTTAATAGAGTTTAAACTTTTACTCTATAAAGCCTTGGGTGTTGCCATTTAAAAATTTCATGCCTAGGGGTTTTATAGTTTTATGGCTGTTGCTGCTAAGATTTTATTTTAAATTACGTTTTCTACTTGGTTAGTGCCCTTATAGAACAATGCTGTTGCAGTTTACAATGTAGTATTTTATTTGGCAACTGGCTCACATCTCTTATTTCTAGAAGTTTAATTTCATTCTGTTCCAGAAAGTGACAATTTTACCTCTTCTGTTCCTGTCTTTTTCCTTCTTATTTCTTTTTCTTTCCTTACGTTGTTGGTGAGGCCTGTTGATTTTAAACCTCAATGGTAATGGTAAGATAAGATTTGACCTTAAAGGATATTAAGAGACAGAGACATGTGTGTCTAAAGTTTCTTTGTTAAGAGTGATGATTAGTGTAGGTGTTGCTGTAAAATATTTATTTATGTAGGGACATTTTATCCTATTTCTATTTGGCAAGATTTCTAGTTTAAAGGTGCTGAATTTTCTCAAAGGTAGTCCACATGCTTTATGGACAATCTCTTTGCATCCCTAGCATGAAACGATGAAAAATTCCTCCTTCATGCCCCCCACTTCACCCACTTTCCTTCCAACTCGGTCATCTTTATATTCCTTTTGCATTATCAAAGTTTCTTATTTATATTATGTTTGGCAACTAAAATGAAATCTTTCATATTTTATATTTTCAGACTTTTTGTGGGTCACAAAATTTAAAAAATAATAACCCTTAGAGCGCTATGATTATAAAATAATTGTCACTCTAGAATCGAGTTTTATGATTTGTTCTAAGATAAAGGAACACAGTTTCATGCCACCCAGCTCATCTCCTCAGCAGGCCATTCTCGACACCTTTGAGGGATCCACCTCCAGGTTTGCTTAGGACTGAGAGGCTTCCTGGAGACTTTTCTACCAAACCTAGGGATGCCTGCCCCAGTCCCAGGTTGCTTTTTCTTTCGGTTCTTGATCTTCAAACTATTATATTTTCCCTGCCTATATGCCTTCACTAGGATTATAAACCCTGTGAGACTAGGGTCCTTTGCTTCTTTTGTTTTCTTTATTATTGTTTCCCCAGAACTTAGAATAACACCTGATATAAACTATGGAACTTGGTTGCATGAATGATTCAAATGGGTCAAAAAATTGTTTTTAAAATCCACCACTATAGGCAAGAAGGAACCATGAAATCCTGTGGGGATATGAGAGGTCAACTCTCTAAATGCACTTTTGCCCTCAAGATGTTATAGATTAAAAAAAAAAAAAAAACCAAAAACAAAAAGAAACCCTTTTGTTCACTTGGTCACCCCTCTCATTCTGTGTCTCATTTACTTAAAATTTTTTAAAAAATTAAAAATTTTTGGATATGTGTGAAAGAGGTGAAGACATAAAGAAGATTTAAGGATTTAAAGATGTGAAGTGAATGAAGAGTGGAAAAGTTCTCACGAGCTTTGTGCAAGCGTGCTCAGTCACTAAGTCATGTCCAACTCTTTGAAAGCCCTTGGACTGTAGCCCACCAGCTTCTTCTGTCCATGGAATTCTCCAGGCAAGAACACTGGAATGGGTTGCCACTTCCTCCTCCAGGGGATCTTCCCAACCCAAGGATCGAAACTCTGTCTCCTTCTGGGCAGGAAGATTTTTTACCAGTGAGACACCAGGAAAGCTGTATTAATGTTATATGTCACTGAATATGGTTACAAAGAATAGAATTTAGAAAGATGGTAATGATAACCCTGTATGTGAGACAGCAAAAGAGACACAGATGTATAGAACAGTCTTTTGGACTTTGTGGCAGAGGGAGAGGGTAGGATGATTTGGGAGAATGGCATTGAAACATGTATACTATCATATAAGAAACTAGTCGCCAGGCCAGGTTCAATGCAGGATACAGGATGCTTGGGGCTGGTGCACTGGGATGACCCAGGGGGACGGTATTGGGAGGGAGGTGGGAGTGGGGTTCAGGATGGGGAACACGTGTACACCCGTGGCGGATTCATGTTGATGTATGGCAAAATCAATGCAATATTGTAAAGTAATTAGCCTCCAATTAAAATAAATAAATTTAAATTAAAAAAAAAGAATAGAACCATGAGAAGGGCAAAATATATCTTTACTCAAAGATCCGGTGAAGAACTTTCTCCTGTGCTGTTGACCTCTGCCCCTGTGGATGCTGAACTTGGCCCCCAAACTGGTTCTGCTGCCCCTGAGTTCTGAGCATTGTCAATACAAGTGAACTCAAAATCTCATCCCTTCAAACTGATTTGCTCTTCAAGTTAGAACTTGAACTTGCAACCTCTGAAAGGCCAGCACGGTGTGAGCTGAAAGTCATATAAGTTTCCTCATGGAGCTTGTTCAAAATATCCAAGAAAAATGTCTAAGCAGAACTTTGAGATTTCTATCGCAGCTCGGGAGGTATCAGGACAGAGTTAATTGCTGCTGTTCAGGTTTGGCTCATTCAAGTTTTCTCCCAGAAATGTTCTGGTTTTGAATAAAAACGGATGGATTTGGGCAAACAGAAAGTGGCTGGATTCCTTAGCTGTTATTAAAAGAGAAAAAGAATAAAGGCAGAAACAAGTCTAGGGAGTTGCCCTCAACAGATTTCTGATAAAAAGCAATAATAAAAGAAAAAAGATGTGAAACTTGACATCCAGAGAAATAAACATCATAATCTCAACAGATCTGAGATAAGAAATAGGCATTTTTTTCCTGGATTTTGGGCAAAATGAAGTTGCAAGGGGAAAGCTGTTCTGAAAACTGGTCTTTCGATTTTTACCCCTCTGTTTTCCTCTTTCCTCTTCCATTCCGGGTATTTTTTTCTCTGCCTTCCTCTTTCTTCTCCTTTCTAAAAAAGACTATGGCAATTTTGGAACTCTCAGGTAAGTAGACAGCCAAGGAGAATTCATGAACTTTTTCCTAGCTCCACTCTGCCTAGTGGGGTCTGCACTGCTTGACAAGTTAGTTAGGGGATATTTCCCGAAGTAGATGAAATAGAACGGGCCCTGGCCAGGCCCGTGGTTCATCTCCTTACTGCTGAAGCTGCCTGGGATTCCTGCTTGGTGAACCTCTGGTGGCCTTTGTCATCCATCCTCTCTGCTTAGCTGTCCCAATTCTTACTTCTCTCCTCCAGAAAAATGGTATGAAAGCTCAGTTCCTGGCAAAGTGATGCTGGTTTATGAGTGTGTTTAGACTTGAATCCCTGTAACTTTACATCTCCCTGTTTTGTTTTTTTTTTTCCTGCAGAAGTGGAGAACAGGGTGTACAAAATCTGGGGATTCCACTGCCATCTGACATCCCTCCTCAGAGGAGTGGGGGATGAGGGCCAGGAGATGTGATGTGGGCCGTGGGTGACCCGGTGACCCAGTGTCCCAGGGAGGCTGTTAAGCACCGGAGACCCTCTATGCATGTGTGCTTAGTCATGTCTGACTCTTTGCGATCCCATGGACTGTAGCCCGTCAGGCTCCTCTGTCCATGGAATTCTCCAGGCAAGAGTACTGGAGTGGGGCGCCATGTCCTCTTCCAGGGGATCTTCCCAAGCCAGGAATCAAACTTGTGTCTCCTGCATTGCAGACGGATTCTTTACCGACTGAGTCACCAGGAGTGGAAAGTAAATTGATTATGGAATAGCACTAAAGCACTCTTTTACTTTTATGAGCCAAGGTTGAAAAACTTAAAGCTAAAGAAGAGAGGGAACAAAAAAGGACTCAGAGAGAGAGAGTGTAGTAGATCTCAGGTAATGAAAAGAATATTTAAAAGTTCATTAAATTGTCCCCCTTCCACAAGAAAGGCTCTTATGAGTACTCAGAGCTGGAAGCTTTGAAGGGGGTGGCTAAGCCTGCTGTCAGGAGCCGAGTCTTTCTCTAGGGGGTTCCTACATCCACCTGCCATATGCTATTTTGAATTAAGACTCAGCAAGAGATATGCCTGGATCTCAAAATACAGGCATGTACAGTGATGAGCAGAAAGATTTAACTGCTATGGGGGAGAGAGCAAGCTGCTCTTTTAGCACCTTCCATCTGCAGATTTTCACGTTTCTTATTTCAGAAGAGGTCGGCAGCTAAATTTGACTTTTTGTGTAATTATTTTAGCTGAAGTCAAGGAGCCATTTTTGTTTCAGAAAAGTCTATCTGATTTTTCCCTCCAGAGAATGAGTAAATGAGTTTCATGAAATGTTGAGCCTTAGCATGTTGGACATTAAGATAATTTCTACATCATCAAGAAAATGTCTATTTTTCTGGCTGGTCAGTAAGCTGTAATTGTCACATAGATTCGGTGCAAACTGGAAAATTTCACGGAATTTCCTACAGGACTTTCCATCACCTCCTTCTGTTCTGTCAGCTGGTAGGTGAGTGCAACATCACTTCAGCTGTGTCTGACTCTGTGATCCTATATGTATGTAGCCTGCCAGGCTCCTCTGTCCTTGGGATTCTCAAGGCAAGAATACCGGAGTGAGTTGCCATGCCTTCCTCCAGGGGAATTCCCAACCCAGGGATCAAAACTATGTGCCTTACATCTCCTGCATTGGCGGGTGTGTTCTTTACCACTGGCGCCACCGGGAAAGCGCACTGTCAGCTGTAGTAGCTCTGATTCCCTACTTGTTCCAAGAGGAAAGCACTGTCTTAATTTTCTGGTTGCACTGGTGTTCTCCACTGAACTTTGGAATTAGTTGACTGTCAGCTGGTCTTTGAAATTCTTCTGAATACATATTTTTAAACAGACAGCAATAGTTTTTTAAACATTAATTAATTAATATTTGGCTGTATTGAGTGTTTGGTGCTAAGCATGGGCTTTCTCTAGTTGTGGTGCGTGGGCTTCTTATTATCATGGACTGTGTTGTGGAGCACAGGCTCTAGGTGCGTGGGCTTCAGCAGTTGCAATGCATGGGCTTAACTGTCCTGAGACATGTGGGACCTTCCTGGACCAAGGGTCAAACTCATGTCCCCTGCATTGGCAGGTGTATTCTTAACTACAGGACCACCAGGGAAATCTAGCAATTACTCTATTTTAAGATTTGACTTTTATTCAAGAGTAACTGTGAAAACCAAGCAACCCAAAAAACTGCAAATGATAAATATCAGGCCGTCTGTATATGCTCTGTTGGGCCAGTGATGTCATGAGACATTATTCTTCTGTTTTTAGATGTTTAACTGTGAATTTGACAGGCTTTAGGGAAACACAGGCCTGGTTTAGAATCAAGTTCTGCCACATAAGAACAGGATCATCTTTGGCAGGGCAATTTGTTTCAGTTCCAAGTTCCTTGCTGTATTTGGTGGGGGAGTCCATGAGAGTGGGTGAGGGGTGCCTGCAGAGCTCATGTTCTCCACTCCGTCCCCAGGTCATTGCCATCTAAGGTACATTTCCATCTGGCCTAAATCATCTATTCTTATACACAAGCACTTATTCTTTGCCCTTGCAATATGGGGGAAATTTAAATTTATATATATATTTTAAATTGTATACTGTGAAATTGGCTTTTGTGTGTGTGTGCAGCTCTTTGAGTTTTAATGCATTGTGTCATTGCAATTCCATCTCCCAGCCAGCTCCCTTGTGCTGACATTCCACAGTCAGAACTTTCCATCCCATCCCTGAAACCACTGATGTGTGCTCCGTCCATCCCTTCAGTCTTATCCTTTTGTCTTTTGTCTTTCAGAAAGTTACATTTGCAGAATTACACAGGCTGTCATCTTTGGAGCCTGACTTCCTCCTCTTTGCTTGGTTTCTCTGGGAGCATTGATGTTATTGAGCATGTCACTAGCTTGTCCCTGTTTATTATCTGCTGCATAGAGAGGGTCAGAGTATGTTTGTCCTTTCACTGTTGAATGACACCTGGGTGCCACTGGCGTTTGTATTGTGCTTACTGGACTTATCTTTTCCTTTTTCCTTTCTGGGCTTTGCTTACAGCATTCCAAAACCAGACTTTTCTGTTCAGTCTCTGTGTCTTCCTTTTGCACAACTGTCTTCCATGAGCCTTGCACTTAGGTTCTCATAGTGAGAAAGAACACGAAGGATCTGTTCCCAGGCCATAACCTCCACTGATCACTCTCTGAGTCATCCCAGTAGAATCATTCTCTTTCTTTCTCCTTTGTTCACTACTCTGTTATGGGTCACATGTGGACGTGGTATACTTGCCTCCCTCTAACCCCCTTGAGGTACAGGTTTTATCCACCTTGATGTCCAGCACAGGTTCAGAATATTTCTTGTACAAATTGAGTTGAATTGAACATGATTGCGTAAAGGGTTGAGTTTGTACAAATCATGAAGCAGTAGGAGGTCTTTTTTTTTTGCTTTCTGATCTATTTGTACCAATTTTGCTGATTTTTCAAGCAGTATTTTGTGGTCCTGTGAACTCTCTTCTTCTCTGCTATGTCTTCTTGTTGTTGTTTACTTGGTAAGTCATGTCTGACTGTTCTATCTCAGATCATTTGCACTGAATCACAAATGATGGGTGACTTTAAATATTTCCCTGGAGTATCAGAGTTCTCAGGTGTGGGGATGGACATATGAAGTTGGCATTTTCTAGGTTAATCTGAATGTGAGAGTAGGATATCTCTAAAGACATTGCTGCTTCCAGAACACAAGGAACAGAGCTGAGGTCATTACCATCATTATTATTGACACACATCCCGGTTCCTCTCATCTCTGCCTGAGAAAGAGCTGAGAACTTGACCACAAACGCCAGCAGTCGCCACTGGTTGTGGTTGATGCACAATTACCCTTAACTTACCATGTTTTATGTGGTGAACCTTCTCCTTCATTCATCAATCAGTAATAGCATTTACTGACTTCTGACTCAGAGTGGGTTGTTTTTATTTTCATAAATCCCGAGGTAAGGAGTTCAGGCAGGTGTTGGAGGCAGAAATCTGCGCCATCTCTCTGCACTGGCCTGATTGCTCTACCCAGTGTGAGAACAGTGTGATGAGCATCATCCTTGCTGAGAGTGGTCCACATCTGGTTTGTTTCATTCAGACGTGCTTCAGGTTACACCGGAGCAGGAGTTTCATCCTATCTGAGAAGAACAAAGTGGTTAACGATGGGGAAAGCCCAGAAAATGTGCAAGTGGGGAGGGTTTTTTTTTTGTTATTGTTGTTTTTTTGGTTTGGTTTGCTTTTTAGTACATTTTTAAAAAATACTCTTTTCCTTTATGGGTTATCACAGGATATTGACAATAGTTTCCTGTGCTATACAGTAAGACCTGGTTGTTTATCTATACTATAGATAATAGTTTGCTAATTCCAAACTCTCAGCCCATCCCTCTCCCTCCTCCCCTCCTCCTTGACAATGATAAGTCTGTCTTCTATGTCTGTGAGTCTGTTTTTATCTTGTAGATGTGTTCATTTATGTCGTATTTTGAAGAAGATTATGAACTGGCCCCAGGAAGAGCAATTTCAGGGAACCACTCAGAGGGTGGAGCCTGGATTTGGAGCCAGACTGACTGGAGTATATCCCAGGGCTGTCCCTGAAATTCGTCAAGCTGTCCGTGGCTCAGAGTCTCAGTTTCCTCTCTGCCACATAGAGAATCACAGCCACGCAACAGGCCTGATGTACAAATCACACAGTGCGTGGCCTCTAAGGTGTTCTTGGCACAGGGAGAGACTCAGTAACATGTATGTGCCACCGTGGGAGGTGGGGAAGCTCATCATTGTGGGCACATCCCCAGGGAGCCTGGGAAGGCTGGCGATGAGATCAATAGAGGCGGGGTTTGAAGAGACTGAGATTGGGCAAAAGGCCCAGTGAGGTCGAGGTGAGGAGTCTCCTTGGTGAGGGACCAAGGGCTGCAGTGGAGAACGGCGCATCTTCACCAGCAAGAGTCAGGAAGCCAGGAGCCTGGAGAATGCCATGTATTTTAACAGCCTTAATCTGAACCCAAACAAATACTATGCTTGGTATAATGTGATCTTATTTATTTATTAAACAAACCCAGTAGGACTACCACTTGTCAGTATGGCATCCTCTCTGCATTTAAAACCATAAAATTCAATTTCTTTTAGAATACTTGATAATTTGGTCTCCGTGTTAATTTCTCTCAATTAGGTCTAATTAGCGTTTCTTCACTGTGCCATCTGTAATGTTTCCTTAGCTTGGCAAGGTGATAAATTGCTTCGGCTTGCTATTTTTTCCCAAAGCTATTTGTAAAGGAAGAAACAAGGACCTGTTTAATGAATTAAGGTCCCCTAATAAGGGCAATGATCTAAACAAAGCATTAAATAGAAAAGAGAAATTGTTAGTGCAGATATGAAATCCTTAGTTTCTTGCAGTGAACAGATGTTGGCTGGTTTACAGTGTTTGCAATTTTAACCTACAAACATGGATATGAATATCAGTGTATAGTATGTAAACACAAGTATGCACATATCCTACTTCTGTTATCCACAGGTGGGTGGTTATTGGGACACCAAGGCCGGCTTAGGATGGGAAGTGGGAGTGGAGTGAGGCAGAAATGAGCGAGTGACAGTCTCTGCCTTGAAGGGCCTCAGAGTCCAATAGAGACTTGGTCACACAAGTAACTCTGTCTACAGGCTGACCTTTAAGAGCACAGACCAAAGACACTGATGAGCTCCAGTGGTTTTCTGGTAGCATCTTTAAAATGTTCAATGTATAGTATCATGTCACCAGCAAACAGTGACAGTTTTACTTCTTCTTTTGCAATTTGGATTCCTTTTATTTCTTTTTCTTTTCTGATTGCTATGGCTAGGACTTCCGAAACTATATTGAATAAAAGTGGATGTTACTCACCCATTAAAAATAACAAAATATTACCATTTGTAACAACATGGATGGACCTGGAGATTATCATGCTAAGTGAAGCAAGTCAGACAGAGAAAGACAAATATCATATGATATCACTCATGTGTGGAATCCAATAAAAATGATACAAATGAACTTATTTACGAAACAGCCTCAGAGAACTTGAAATCAAACTTATGGATACCAAAGGGGAAAAGTATGGGGGAGGGGTAAATTCGGAGCTTAGGACTAACATATACACACTACTATATATAAGTAGATTACTAACAAGGACCTACCATATAGCATAGGGGACTATATTCAATATTTTGCAGTAACCTATATAGGAAAAGAATCTGAAAAAGTAAATCTGTGACTGATTTATCTTGCTGTGCACATGAAACTAACACAGCATTGTAAATCAATTAAACTCCAATAAAGATAAGCTAAAACATGCAGATCAAGTGCTAGGGTGTGTAAGGGAAGTGGGGTTAAATCCCAAACCCATGGAGGGTGGGGTGAGAGATGGTGGAGGTGGAAGGTGGTGGTTAGGACCTGGAGAAGCTTCTTGAAGCAGTAGGTCAGATTGGAATTGGTCCTGAGAGATTCTTAGGTTGGAATTCTCTAATGCATCATTGAAAGAAAGTTTGTTTTTTACTGTTCTGCTTTTTTCTTACTTACCTGGAGTTTACTATACCCATCTTTCTGATGAGATAAGTAGCAATATACCCTTAGAAAGTTTAGAAAATACAGTATGAAGGAACAGGAAAAAATGACCTCGAGGCAAATATAGATACTTCATAAATGTAAACTGATGAGACAGGTGTGTCTCCTAGATTGAGCTGGTTCTGGCTTCAAGTGCCCATCTCAAGCAATGAACATACATCAGGAAGTGTGAAAAATCACCTCTGAGAACACTGATGGGTGACCTGCTATTTGTACACTTTTGTAGTAATTGTATTAGATTCTGAGTGATTGCCCCACTTCTTGAAGTAAAGCATAGGATGACTTCGATATGTTTAAATATTTCCAGGTATTTCATAATTCAGCAATCAGAGAAATCCAGTGAAATGGTAAAGCAGAAGAGGCAAGCATCATGAGTTCAAAAACAGTCAAGCCAAGAATCATCTGTCACAGCACTTAGCAGCGGTCTACATTCCCAATGCTGCTCTGGGCTGTAATTCTGCTCACAGCCCTTATCCAAACTTTCTGCTGCTTGAAATACTGTGGCAGAGATGGTAAGCTCTCAGCGTAGAGTTCAGACCTGATCCCATGAAGCGGAAAGGATGTTGGAGCCCAGGGGAAGGTGTGGGGTCAGGAACCTTTTTTGTTGTATGTATGTGTATGCTTATGAAGGCTCCAATCATTCTCTTGATTTTTGAGTCACTCAAGAGCAGCTCGCAAGGGGAAAAGATGGCAGGGTTTCTGTAAATTCTTCTGCACAGCTTTCTTATGGCTATGGAGAAACTTTGCTGAAACATTTCATGCACATAAGGAATGGTTTGGCCAACTATGAACTCCAGGACCAAGTAAACAGTGCTCAGGTATGCTAAGGTGGATGGTCTCATCACTGTTGGATGGTGATGGCTGGAAGGATGTTCGAGAATAAATTGCACTGTGATAGCACAGCCTTCAAAGTGTAAAATACAGATTCCTATGTGGCTTATGCATCAAAAATGAAAAATTTTTTGCATAGCTAAAATGCCGTTTGAAAAGTGTATATATTTTTAAATTGGAAAAGAGACGAAAGAAAGTATATTAAACAAAGGTAATACTTCACGCACATTAAAATGTGTGAATGTTAAATATATTTATATAGCAGCAACTTAGGCTGAATTACTGCTTAATCAAACCATTGTGGTTGATGGCAAAGCAATAAAAAAAAAGTAAATTGCTTAATAATATTTAATGAGACATGCTTGTGAATTACCTAGAGTTCATTCCATAACTTTCAAGGTATTAGAGTAATTAATTGTTGTCCATACTTTTAATCTTATTTTAGAAAAATTTCCCCTTGCTAGTCAACCTGCTTAAACAATCTAGGCCTATTATATCATTTTTAAAAGTTTTTTTTTTAGTGCGAATCGTTTTTAAAGTCTTTACTGAATCTGTTACAGTATTGCTTCTGTTTTATGTTTTGGATTTTTGGCCCTGAGGTATGTGGGATCTTAGCTCCCTGACCAGGGATTGAACCTGCATGCCCTGCATCAGAAGGCCAAGTTCTAACTATTGAACCACCAGGGAAGTCCCTATTATACCATTTTTTTTTGGAATCCAGAGTTTTCTTGGCAGTGGAATGAATTATTACATGGAAAACTGTATTTTTCATCCTTTTGGGGTAGATCAGTGAATAAGTTTGAAATGTCAGAAGGCCAGCTGTGGCTTTTGTCTACTTACTCCTTATGTCTTAGGCTGGGGATAAATGTGTTTGGACATGTTATTCTTTGAACAATTCTGATGGTTTATTTTAACTCACTTGAGTGTATCTCACTAAATTGGAGCCATTACATTTAACAGACATGAGGTTGAGGACAGCCTGTGCTAAAGATGGGCCAAGGAATATTGAATTCTCCTGAACTCTAGAAAGAAATGTTTGTGGTTTTATTCATCCAAGTGAAGAACAATAACAGTGATTTCATATTTTTGATGTGGATTTAGAAGCTTCATGGCTTTCTTTATGTTTCTGGAGCCAAAAATAATTATTGTTTTTGCACAAGACTTACAATCTCCTCAACATGACCTTGAAAAAGGTAGTGTTTTTCTCCATTTACAGACAATGTTCAGAATGGTTTATTAACTTCCTAAAGATCTCAAGTTGAACTTTATATTCAAATGCCCTGAGACCAAATTTCATGAATGCTGCAATTTGTTCAACTGCAGTACATCCTTTGATAATACTGAGATAATTTTTGATACTTACAGCCACTTTCAGAGACTCCTAGCTTTTCTATCACATCAAACGAGATGAATCAGACTGTTGATACCATCACCTTAGCAGTGCACCCAAAATGAGCATGGGTGCCTTTCTGTAAATGTCTGCAAATTTTCTTCATATTTCCTCTGTGCAGATTTATAGATCTCTTTTAAAAAATTAATTTTAGTGGAGTCTAATTGATTTACCGTGTTGTGTTAGTTTCAGGTGTACAGCAAAGTGAATCAGTTATACATGTGCATGTATCCTCTCTTTTTCAGATTCTTTTCCCATTTAGGTTATTACGGAGTATTGAGTAGAGTTTCCTGTGCTATACAGTAGGTCCTTATTAGCTGCCTGTTTTATATGTAGCAGTGTAAACTCCTAAGCTATCCCACCCCTCTATTTTTCCCCTTTGGTAACCATAAGATTGTTTTTCATGTCTGTGAGTCTGTTTCTGTTTTGTGCTGTGCTTAGTCGCTCAGTCATGTCCGACACTTTGTGACCCCATGGACTGCAGTCCACCAGGCTCCTCTGTCCATGGGATTCTTAAGCAAGAATACTGGAATGGGTTGCCATTTCCTTCTCCAGGGGATTTTCCCAACCCAGGGATCAAACCCATGTCTCCTATGTCCCCCCCACCCACTTGGAGGTGGATTCTTTACCGACTGAGCCATCAGGCAAGCCCTATTTTGTAAATACATTGATTTGTATCATTTTTTTAAGAGTCACATTTAAGTGATATTATAGGACATTTTAGATTAAGAGATTTGCACCAAACTTCCAATTGAGAGCACTTAGAAATATTGGTCAAAATGTGTAAAACTCTCAGTTAAAGGTATCGGAAAGCTAAGGACGCATCACAGAGCCAAGGTCCAGGCAAGGATGAGAGAACAGGGCCCTGACTTCATTCCCGTCAGTGTGATGCCAGGTCTGAGTGACTGAAGTGTTCTCAGCTCTCTGGGCTGAGGAAGCTGGTCTCCTAGCACCTGTGGTCCAGGCCCACAAAGGAGGAAATGCTCAGTACCCACCCAGCTTACTGGAGGAATGACACATTTAAAGGAATTTAAGATGCTTTAAAAATTAATTCTTTCTCATCTGCAGGACTGCTCTGCTATCCAAGGAGATTTATCCATGTTCCTGCTGCTGCTGCTGCTAAGTTGCTTCAGTTGTGTCCGACTCTGTGCTACCCCATAGATGGCAGCCCACCAGGCTCCCCCGGAACTCCTAATCTTGAATTGGTATAGATGCTGCACTGAAAGAATCAATCATATATGATATTATACATGTTAGAAAATGAATCGCCAGTCCAGGTTCGATGCATGATACTGGATGCTTGGGGCTGGTGCACTGGGATGACCCAGAGGCATTGTACAGGGAGGGAGGAGGGAGAGGGTGTTCAGGATGGGGAACACATGTATACCTGTGGCAGATTCATGTTGATGTATGGCAAAACCAATACAATATTGTAAAGTAATTAACCTCCAATTAAAATAAATAAATTTATATTAAAAAAAGATTAAAAAAGAGAAAGAATCAATCAATGTTATTCACCAAGAAACTTGATTTAGAACAAGAGACAGACAGAGCTTTCGAGGTCTCTAAGGCACTAAACATTCCATGGACATATTTCACAGGGAAGAAATATGAAGCAAGCTTGTCTTTGGTGAGAAGGGGACATTTTCCTGACTGGCTTTCCCTAAACTACTCACTTAGAGGTGCTGCAAAGTAAGGGCTTAGCCATGTCTGGATGGAGAGTGGGAGGGGGAGGTGCTGAAACCAGTTAATGACATCAAGGTGACTCCCTTACTTGCAGCTGCAATCTGATTCTCCGTTAGATCGGTTTCAGAGCTATAAATTTATCTTACACTATTATTATTTTCAAAAGGATTATTTTTTAATAAGAAATTAAAAATAATTTTGTTTATTTATTTTTGGTGGTACTGGGCTTTTCTTCTTTGCAATGTGAGGGCTTTCCTCTAGTTTCTCTAGTTGTGGCAAGCAGGGACTACTCTAGTTTCGATGAGTGAGACACCCTCACACATAGGTGCTTTAGTAACATGGCTTAAAGAGAGGGTTTTTACTGTACAGCACAGGCAACTCAGTGGTCTGTGGTGACCTAAATGGGAAGGAAATCCAATAAAGAGGGGTTATATAAAAACACATAGCTGATTCACTTTGTTGCACAACAGAAACGAACACAAGGTTGTAAAGTAACTATCCTCCAATAAAAATTAATTTAAAAAAAGAAACAAAAAAGAGGGCTTTCCTTGCCAGAAAGCAAGAAAAATAGCAGGAAAGCATTGTGACAGTGGGTGATAGCAGGCTTTTGTTTTCTTAGAGAGAGAGGATGTCAGATGTCAAACTGGCCTGCTGGGTGGTGGCTGGAGGCAGGCCAGCTGCCGGCATCCATCCCACTTGTTTTAGTAGCAGAATTAGGATGTGTCCCTCCCCCTGGCCCTCTGAGGTCTAGGTTTGCCTTCCCAGATGCCCTCTGGCCTCAACCTGTTGTGTGGTCTCTGAACAAGGGTCCAGCTGAGTGAGGCCAATGCTTCTTTGCAAAGAACCAGCACTTTTTCCACTCCCTTGGGAAAGTAAGAATGGACATGGATATGGGACTGTGTCATGGGAGGTCAGCCCGCCACGGGGACACCCAGACTTGCACAAAGGATAAAAATTCTCTTTAAACACTCAGTTCTTCTTTTTTCAAAAAGACATATTTTATTTATTTTTAATTTTATTCAAGATTCTGGCTTTATATTTGTTTATTTAGGGCTGCACTGGGTCTTCGTTCCTGCACTAGGGCTTTTCTCTAGTTGTGGTGAGTAGGGGCTACTCTCTAGTTGCAGTGTGCAGGCTTCTCTTGTTGAGCACAGGCTCTGGACACCTGGGCTTCAGTAGTTGTAGAGCTCTAGAACGTAGGCTCAATGGTTGTGGCACATGGGCTTAGCTGCTGTGTGACAGGTGAACTCTTCCCAGAGCAGGGTTGAACCCATGGTCCCTGCATTGTCAGGCAGATTCTTAACCACTGGAGAAGGCCTCAGTTCTTCTTATATCCTTTAAATGAGATTGAATTTGCATACACAGTCACACACATGCACACCCACGAAAGTTAGTCCGTCACTTGTCAGGAAGCCAGCTGTTTAAGGAACATTGGATGAGAGATGATTACATTTGAACCTGACTGTGGGGCCCGTGCATGTCCTATCTGCCTTCTCTGCTTTTTCTTACTTTTCTAGCCATTATGAATTTATGAAAATACATCCAGTGGGAATACTCCTGTTTGTTTGCAACTATTCGAGATGCTATGTGACAAAATAAAAGAAGAAGCCTGGTCTCTGCCATGGGGAGCCTTGAACTTGGAGACAGACAAGCAAGTGATAAGGCAGTCAGCCCTCCAGTGTTGGAGGTGGGAAAGCTCTCTACCTTGTGAGCTAATTTGCAAATTAGCTCATTCTTCTTGTGATTTTCTATTTTAGAGGGTTTTCTTAAGCTCACTTGATGAGCTCAGTCTACTTCTTTTCTGTGGGTTTGTTTGTGAAATTCATTAATGCTGATTTGCTTCATTTGGAGCTTCCCTGATGCCTCAGATGGTAAAGAATCTGCCTGCAATGCAGGAGATGTGGGTTTGATCCCTGGGTCAGGAAGATCCCCTGGAGGAGGGCCTGGCAACCCACTCCAGTATTCTTGACTGGAGAATCCCATGGACAGAGGATCCGGTGGGCTACAGTCCACGGGGTCACAAAGAGCTGGACATGACTGAGCAGCTAACACACTTGCTTCATTTGAGGGAATAGACCTAGAAAGGCACAGTCTAGACCCTGTGTTGCTGGCTGTGCTGTGTGTTGGCTACTGAGGCCAGGGAGCTCCGTGGATGGTCAAGGGGACACATCACAGGTGCAGGGAGGGATCCTCTGCTCTGAGTGCTGGGCTGGGTGCTGCCATACAGACACAGGCTCTGACTTCAATGAGCTTAACATGTTCTAAAGAAGACCCGCACCCTAACCTTATCCCTGACACGCACAAAGCAGAAAGGAACTGTTTCTGGTGAGAGACAATGAGCGAGGTTTTATGAAGTGGTTAGCAGATCAATTCTGTGCTGAGCAACACACAGAAGGTTCTGAGGGGCTTAGGGGGTGAACAGATCCACAGATGGAGCTGAAGGGGTTGGGAAGCTTGGTTTGTCAGTTTCTGTTGACCTTGGTGTGAACCCGGGCCATGTGTTTATACTTTCCCACTTTGAATCTGCAGTTCTCTTGCAAGAAAGGTATTTAGAAAATTCCATTTCCAGAAGCCTATTTGGAGACACAAGTTTGGCAGCTGGCAAGATAATGAACCCATTTCAATAGAATAAATCCCATTACTATTAATATTAAGCAGCCACAGAATGATGCATGAAGCTCCTTTCAAAATTCAGAAAATATTTAATCAAAAGGAGGGGGAGGAGAGAGAATAAATAGAAATCATATCAGAAGTTAATTATCCTTGGCTTTCTTTTAAGAACCAGTTCAGCTGTATCTCAGGCTGACTGGTGCTGAGATCAAGTGAATGGATTTATTTTACTACTTAAAACTTTGCATTGGGCTGATAGAAATCTGACAAAAGGTTCTAAACATCCAGGGAGCTGATGATTTTTTGCTGGTCAAGTGAATGCCCTAAGGTTTGTAAGTTCTGTGTTTGGGTTTTTTTGATCTGTGGATTTTGCTTCTCTCTCTCTCTCCTTCCATCATGTCCCTCATTTCTTCCACCTTCTGTTTTCAACATGGAAATAGATATTCCGTGTGCTCTAGGAGAGATGCTCTTAAGGGCACAGGTTAGCCCCTTGACATCTTTCAACCATTGACACTCCCGTTTAGTCTTTTTTGGTACCAAAAAAATAAAGACTTCACACATCACTTTCACAAAGCTGGAGTCTCTTTTAAGGACTTCTTGGTCCAGCATCACCAATAAGAGTCTTTCTTTGGCCATCTGCTGACTTCCCTGTATCTCCCAATCTTTCTCCTCAGGGGGTGCATTCGTGCTGTCTCTCCTGTCCTGGGATCACGCATGGCCTGTTGAGATCATTCTCGGCCTCCTGCATTTTACATCAGCTCCCATTGCTATTTTTGACATTCTCTTGTGGTCTTGCATACCCTCCACGGGCATGTGATCCAAAAAGTTCATTCCTATATTTAATTGGAGTCTCCATCCATACCAATTTGATTGCCCTAGTTTTCAGTAATGGCTCTTAGAAGACTTTGTGTCTTGTTATGACTTTCTGCATCTGGGAAGGACCTCTCACTTTCCTTCCCAAAGAACATTCCCTTCATTCCCTTTCCTCCTCCCCACCCACCTCACATGTCAGTCCTTGACCACCTGCTTTCTTGCTGCTCCTCTGTTTCTGTTGCCTTTATTCAGAAATCCATCCATATGAATCCTTTGTCACCAGATTCCTTGATAGTGTTTTCAGCTCTTTAGCACAAAAGGTCAAAGGAACTTTTCTGGCAAAGGCAGAACTCTCTCTAAAGGGGAAGGACTTGAGGGGCCCAAGGTGTTCAGTGTGCATTCTCAGTTGTGTCCTACTTTTTTGCAACCCTATGGACTGTAGCCCGCCAGGCTTCTCTGTCCATGGGATTCTCCAGGCAAGAATACTGGAGTGGGTTGCCATTTCCTTCTCCAGGGGATCTTCCTGACCCACGGATCAAGCCCGTGTCTCTTGTCAGGTGAGTTCTTTACCACAGGGCCACCTGGGAAGCCCAAGGATAGATTACCAGCAGGAAAGTGCATATTTTTCAGCTTATGTGGTGATCAGACTCGAAGTCCTGGAGACCATGTCTTTGTGGAAAGGGTTACCCATCCTTATCCACACAGAGCTGGAAGAAGACAGCACCTTCCAAGCTTCCTTATATATTTCATAGCAATTTGAGTTTTCCATCTTGGCACATCTTTTCAGTCAGTAGGGCTTGAAAAGGGAAATGGAGTGAGTCTGTGTGTGTGAGAGAGACGTAGAGATTCAGCAGCAGAAGCCAGGGCAGATGGCGTCTGTCTTGCAGGAGCACCTCCTCTGTCACCCTCAACAGCACAGGGTGATGCCAATCTTCCAGCCACTGGTCAGCTCCCTCACTCTCAGAATCAGCTCCCTCACTCTCAGAATCAACTCAGAAGGAATAAGATAAGAATTTTCATGTCTCTCATGAAGAAAAATAAAGGCTCATTTTCCTTCCAAATCCTGAGACCTTTTCTTTCCTGAATCTAGTTTTATGAGAAGAGTGTGGGGCTGTGTTGTGGCTGAGAGAGATGCCTCCACGAAAGGAGGCTGATGCGATGCCTCATCACAAGGCGAGCTGATGCCTCACAGGAATCTGCTTTGCCTTCTGGAGGGACTGATAACCAGCATCAAGCTTATTGGCCACGAGGAGCCTGGGTCCTCAGCACGCACAGGCTTCAGGCTGAGGGGGATCAGGTCACTGCTGTTATCATCCATGTCACCAAAGGTGACTGCCCGTGGCCCTTGAGCGCTCTTGGCTACCAGCAAGACCATGAGAACCTGGTGAGATGGCTGTGCATGGCAGTCCTCCTCTGGAAATGTTATAACTATAATGTGTGGGCAAACAAGTATCTCCATCAACTATGTGAGTGCCAGGTGGCAACATCTCTGATGCTTAGAAATAAAAGATTGAATTTCCTCTTCAGGAGAAGAGACTTCAGGCTAATTGCTCATTGCTCCTGCCTCAGAGCTTTGTCCCTTTGCAGCTCTCACACAGCAGTGGTATAATGCAGCCACTTCCCTGAATGCACACACTCAGTTAATAATGATTTACACTTCCTGTTCTGGCTGCCGTCAGAGCAACAGTGACAAATCTCCTTGCTTAAATCTGGTGGGACACAACTTCTTATGGTTTGCTAAATACCATTCCAAGATGGCAGTAACTTGCACAAGGGGACAAGCCCAAGGTCATCTGATGGAATTTTTTTCTGATGGTGTTGACACCACATTGTCTAAACCAGTGCAATTTTCCAAAGGTGCTTTGGAGCTTATTGTTGTTGTTCAGTCGTGTCTGACTCTTTGAGACCCCACAGACTGCAGCATGCCAGGCTTCCCTGTCCTTCACTATCTCGCAGAATTTGTTCAAACTTGTGTCCATTGAGTCTGTGATGCCATCCAACCATCTCATCCTCTGTTTTCCCCTTCTCCTTCTGCTCTTAATCTTTCCTAGCATCAGGGACTTTTCCAGTGAGTCAGCTCTTCACATCAGGTGGCCAAAGTACTGGAACTTTAGCTTCAGCACCTTCAGTCCTTCCATTAAGTATTCAACATTGATTTCCTTTATGATTGTCTGGTTGATCTCCTTGCTGTCCAAGGGACTCTCAAGAGTCTTCTCGTTCAGTCATGTCTGACTCTGTGATCCCATGGACTGTAGCTTACTAGGCTTCTCTGTCCATAGGATCCTCCAGGCAAGAATACTGCAGTGGGTTGCCATTTCCTTCTCCAGGGGATTTTCCCAACCCAGTGATCAAACCCGCATCTCCTGCATTGCAGGTGGGTTCTTCACCGACCGAGCCACCAGGGAAGTGTTTTCTCTGGTGCAAGGATCAGAAATGCATTTGAACAAAATTAAGTCTAGGAAGGCATCTTATTATAAAGGTACTTGTTCCCCAGAGAAGATGGAGGTGGAGGGGCTTCATTCTATAATCATTTGGAGGAAGGTGACAGTGACCATCTATGCTGCTGCTGCTGCTGCTATGTCACTTCAGTTGTGTCCAACTCTGTGCAACCCCATAGATGGCAGCCCATCAGGCTCCCCCATCCCTGGGATTCTCCAGGCAAGAACACTGGAGTGGGTTGCCATTTACTTCTCCAATGCATGAAAGTGAAAAGTGAAAGTGAAGTCGCTCAGTCATATCTGACTCTTAGCGACCCCATGGACTGCAGCCCACCAGGCTCCTCCATCCATGGGATTTTCCAGGCAAGAGTACTGGAGTGGGGTGCCATTGCCTTCTATGGACCATCTATGAAGCCTCACTTATTTACACTTGGTTTGGTATGGAGCCCCCAATCTTAGGTCAACTCAACCTGATACAGTAGTTCTGGCCTTCAGCATCAAGTACTTAAAGCATCTTAGTTCCAAATTAGAATCGTTATGTCCATTAAACCATGTGGCCACCCATAGGGTCAGTCATGCAAAGCTAAGAAGGCAATTGGTTTTGGCCAAGTGATGTATGTGGCTGATTTTCCAGGATCTATGGATTCAGTTCAGTTCAGTTCAGTTCAGTAGCTCAGTCGTGTCCGACTCTTTGTGACCCCATGAATTGCAGCACACCAGGCCTCCCTGTCCATCACCAACTCCCGGAGTTCACTCAAACTCATGTCCATCGAGTCGGTGATGCCATCCAGCCATCTCATCCTTGGTCGTCCCCTTCTCCTCCTGCCCCCAATCCCTCCCAGCATCAGAGTCTTTTCCAATGAATCAACTCTTCAGATGAGGTAGCACAAAGTACTGGAGTTTCAGCTTTAGCATCATTCCTTCCAATGAACACCCAGGACTAATCTCCTTTAGAACGGACTGGTTGGACCTCCTTGCAGTCCAAGGGACTCTGAGGAGTCTTCTCCAACACCACAGTTCAAAAGCATCAGTTCTTTGATGCTCAACTTTCTTCACAGTCCAACTCTCACATCCATACATGACCACTGGAAAAACCATAACCTTGACTAGATGGATTTTGTTGGCAAAGTAATGTCTCTGCTTTTGTATATGCTGTCTAGGTTGGTCATACCTTTCTTTCCAAGGAGTAAGGGTCTTTTAATTTCATGGCTGCAATCACCATCTGCAGTGATTTTGGAGCCCCCCAAAATAAAGTCTGACACTGTTTCCACTGTTTCCCATTATTTCCAGGAAGTGATGGGACCAGATGCCATGATCTTCGTTTCCTGAATGTTGAGCTTTAAGCCAACTTTTTCACTCTCCTCTTTCACTTTCATCAACAGGCTTTTACTCCCGTCCGAGGCCAAGGGCAGTAGCTGGGAGGAGCTACCCAATGCCTGAGGTCAGGTGCGGCGGCAGAGTGGAGCAACCCCACGTCCAAGGAGCGGTGGTTGCCGGGGCGCAGGAGGGCCAAGAGGAGCTACTCCACATTAAACATCAGGAGGGGCGGCAGTGAGGAGATACCCCTTGTCCAAGGTAAGTAGCAGTGGCTCCACTTTACTGGAGCAGCCATGAAGAGATACCCCAAGTCCAAGGTAAGAGAAACTCAAGTAAGACGGTAGGTGTGGCGAGAGGCCATCAGAGGGCAGATACACTGAAACCATAATCACAGAAAACTAGTCAATCTAACCACACGGACCACAGCCTTGTCTAACTCAATGAAACTAAGCCATGCCTTGTGGGGCCACCCAAGACGGGTGGGTCATGGTGGAGAGGTCTGACAGAATGTGGTCCACTGGAGAAGGGAATGGCAAACTACTTCAGTATTCTTGCCTTGAGAACCCCATGAACAGTATGAAAAGGCAAAATGATAGGATACTGAAAGAGGAACTCCCCAGGTCGGTAGGTGCCCAATTTGCTACTGGAGATCAGTGGAGAAATAACTCCAGAAAGAATGAAGGGATGGAGCCAAAGCAAAAGCAATACCCAGCTGTGGATGTGACTGGTGATAGAAGCCAAGATCCAATGCTGTAAAGAGCAATATTGCATAGGAACCTGGAATGTCACGTCCATGAATCAAGACAAATTGGAAGTGGTCAAACAGGAGATGGCAAGAGTAAATGTCGACATTTTCTAGGAATCAGCGAACTAAGATGGACTGGAATGGGTGAATTTAACTCAGATGACCATTATATCTACTACTGCGGGCAGGAATCCTTTAGAAGAAATGGAGTAGCCATCATGGTCAACAAGAGTCCAAAATGCTGTACTTGGATGCAATCTCAAAAACGACAGAATGATCTCTGTTCGTTTCCAAGGCAAACCATTCAATATCACAGTAATCCAGGTCTATGCCCCAACCAGTAACGCTAAAGAAGCTGAAGTTGAATGGTTCTATGAAGACCTACAAGACCTTTTAGAACTAACATCCAAAAACGATGTCCTTTTCATTATTGGGGACTGGAATGCAAAAGTAGGAAGTCAAGAAACATCTGGAGCAACAGGCAAATTTGGTCTTAGAGAATGGGTCTATGGGTAAAACAGGTTAAATTAGAAGAAAAATTACACATAGAGATTAAATAATCCATGTGGAATGTGCCAAGTTACTTTTCCTCATGAAAAATAAAAAAACAAAAAAGGTTTTTCACTACTTTTCTCTGTTCAGTTCAGTTCAGTTCAGTCGCTCAGTCATGTCCGACTCTTTGCGAGCCCATGAATCACAGCACGCCAGGTCTCCCTGTCCATCACCAACCCCCGGAGTTCACTCAGATTTGCGTCCATCGAGTCAGTGATGCCATTCAGCCATCTCATCCTCTGTTGTCCCCTTTTCCTCCTGCCCACAATCCCTCCCAGCATCAAAGTCTTTTCCAATGAGTCAACTCTTCTCATGATCCTATTTAAGGCTGAATTATAGATTCAGTGATCTCTCCCAGGCCCTGATGAATGTAATTCTCTTCCCCCAAACAAGCTATTTTATTATTAACAGTAGGATAGTATTAACCCAACTAGACACATGGATGTTAGTGATGTGCTCTTATGGGACAGGTCGAATATCGAAAGAAAAGTAGACTTTGGAATCACCCTCCATAATCAGTATGAAATGGAACAGCATTTTCAAACTTGAATAATGTTTAATCTTTTTAAAATTTTAGTAAGTTCTTTATTGTGATAAAACATTGCATAAAATTTAACATTTCAAACATTTTGAAGCGTAAAATTCAAAGGCATCAATTATATTCACATTTTGTACAACCACCATCACTATCTAGTTATAAAATCCCAAATGGAAACTCAGAAATCATTGGGCAATAACTCCCCCTATTCCTCCCTCCAACCAGTTTCTAGTGATCTGAAACCTCTATGAATATGCCTGTTCTAAATATTTCATAGAAGTAGAATATATAGAATTAGTCCCTTGTGTCTGTCTTGTTTCACTTAGATAAGATTTTCAAGCGTTTATTCATGCTGCAGCCGTGTCTGAAAGTCATTCCTTTTATGACTAAAAAATATTCCATTCTATGTATGAACTACGTTTTGCTTCACTTGTCAATGAACATTTGGGTTATTTTTACGTTTGAGCTATTGCAAATAATGCTGCTATAAACATTGGTGTAAAAAATATATTTTATTCCCTGTTTTTAATTCTTTAAAATACATACCTAGGACTGAAGCTTCTGGGTCATGTAGTAATTCTCTATTTAACCCTTTGATGAACTGTCAACTTGTTTTCCACAGCAGCTGCCTTGTTTTACATTTTCACCATCATTTATAGGGTTCCAATTTCTTCAAACTTTGCCAATGCTTGTCACTTTCCATTTTTTAAGATTATAACTATCCCAGGAGGTATGAAGTGGCATCTTACATCCTGTGATTTTGATTTGCATTTACTTAGTGACTACAGATACTGAGTGTTTTTTCATGTGCTTATAAGATATTTATATATCTTTGGGAAAATGTCTATTTCAACCTTTTGCCCTCTTTGGTAAATTTTCAATTTCAGTTATTATATTTTGAGCTCCAGATTTTTTGCTTGCTCTTCTCTATAGTTTCTCTTTGTTGACATTTTCATTTTCTTCATAGATTGCCTTTTTTGTTCATAGATTGCTTTCCATTTTCTAAGTGTTTATGTGATCATGTTTTCTGGAGACCTTTGGGCTAAAGAGAGTTCTTTAATTTTTTTTAATATAAATTTATTTATTTTAATTGGAGGTTAATTAATTTACAACGTTGTATTGGTTTTGCCATACATCAACATGACCTGTGGCAGATAGTTCTTTTAAAATCTTTGTCTAGTAAGTCCAGTGATTGAACTTCCTCAGGGATGGTTCACTTCAGTTCAGTTCAGTGGCTCAGTCACGTCCGATTCTTTGTGACTCCATGGACTGCAGCACGCCAGGCTTTCTGTCCATCACCAACTCCTGGAGCTTGCTCGAGCTCATGTCCATCGAGTTGGTAACCATCTCATACTCTGTTATCCCCTTCTCGTCCTGCCTTCAATCTTTCCCAGCATCAGGGTCTTTCAGTTCTTTGCATCAAGTGGCTAAAGTATTGGAGCTTCAGTTTCAGTATCAGTCCTTCCAGTGAATATTCAGGACTGATTTCCTTTAGGATTGACTGGTTTGATCTCCTCACAGTCCAAAGAACTCTTGAGTCTTCAACACACAGTTCTAAAGCATCAATTCTTGGGTGCTCAGGTTTCTTTATGGTCCAACTGTCATATTCATACATGACTACTAGAAAAAGCATACCTTTGACTAGATGGAACTTTGTTGGCAAAGTAATGTCTCTGCTTTTTAATACACTGTCTAGGTTGGTCAATGCTTTTCTTTCAAGGAGCAAGCATCTTTTAATTTAATGGCTGCAGTCACCATCTCTCTGGGATGGTTGCTGTCCATTTATTATGTTATTTTGTGTGGGTGATACATTCCTGTTTCTTTGTATGCCTTGAATTTTTTGTTGATATTTGGAATTTTGAGTATTATAATGTGGGTCTTCTCCTTCCCCAAGGTTTGCCCATTTGTGATTGCTGAAAGTTGTCTAGATAATTCATTTAGTGACTTTTCCAAAGTGTGTAGGAAAGATGATTCCTTGCTTGTGGTCACTGAAGTCTGTTCCTTTGGGTTGTGTTAAGCTGATCTGTTGACAGAGGTTTCTTTGGATGCCAAGGATTAAAACCAATAACAACACCTCTTCCAGTCTTGGCATATTGTTCCTTGCTGAATTATTCCTTCAAATGCTGGCCAGTTTTGCCCTGAGCTTAGACATCTGTGAGAGGTAAAAATTGGGGTTCTCTCAGTGTTTCCTAAGCATGTGCCTTGTTTTGCCTATGCACGTGGCTTCCTAAGTTCCCCTGAGTACACCGGTGTTTTTGAATTTCTTAAATCCTTAATGCACTTCTCCCAGCTTTTCTTCTTGAGGACATAAGCAGTCATTGTTTGCCCTCACCATTTTATCCCTGGTCATGTGTGTTGTTGATCACTTTCCACTACTTTTCTATCCCAGATGACTTCCGCATTAGACACAACAGAGTTGAACACCTTGTTTCAGTCCTTCGGGCAGCCTAGAGCAGACATAGAAGATCTGTAAGAGAGATCATCTGGGAAGAGAGATCATCACCTTTAAAATCATCTGTGATTCAGGGGAAGCCTAAGATGGGAGAAAATGCTATAAAAATTTCCTATGACTTTCAGCTTGCCTTTTTCCTGATTCAGCATCCTCTTGATGACTGTTCTCCACAGTTCTGACAGTGTTGGTTCTGACAGTTTCTGCTTTTAAAAAAAAAAAAAAATATATATATATATTTCTAAGGCCCCAACTCAGTCAGGAACTTGAAACTGCCTATTCTTTCATTTTTCTAATATCTCTTTAATAGTGGTTTACTTTTTTCCCCAAGAAGAGGCACTGGGCTAGTTTTTAATGCAGGACTTGAAAAACTATAGCCTGTGTAGCAAATATCAGCCTGATGCCTGCTTTAATAAATGAGATTTTATTGGAATGGTCATGCTCATTTGGTTAGGTATTATGTTTGGTATCTTTCCTGCAGCTAAGATGCTGCTGCTGCTAAGTCGCTTCAGTCGTGTCCGACTCTGTGCGACCCCATAGATGGCAGCCCACCAGGCTCCACTGTCCCTGGGATTCTCCAAGCAAGAACACTGAAGTGGGTTGCCATTTCCTTCTCCAATGCATGAAAGTGAAAAGTGAAAGTGAAGTCGCTCTGTCATGTCTGACTCTTCACAACCCCATGGACTGCAGCCTACCAGGCTCCTCCATCCATGGGATTTTCCAGGCAAGAGTACTGGAGTGGGTTGCCATTGCCTTCTCCAAAGTTGTATAACTTCAACTGGGAATGTGTGGCTCATAAAACCTAATATTTACTATCTGAACCTTTACAGAAAAAGTTTGCAGACCCTATTTTAAAGAAAATGATGTCTGTGGACCTTTTACTGTTTAATTGAAATGGTTTCCTTTTAATTATGCAATAATTTAATAATTATTTTAAATTTTAATTAAATAATAAATAAAAATTATAATTCCATTTAATTATGTTACTTAAATATATATTAACAAAGTTGCATATACTCTTTCGTACTTATAACATTCATAAACGCATGAAGCAAATTTATAAAGGAGATAAAAACCTAAAAAAGTTGATGCATTAAAGTTAACAAGTTGATTTAATGTAAGGTTCTTTTGATGAGATAAAATTGGTGATGCTGGGTTTGAGTTGAGAAATTATTTACCTCTTTTTAGTCCTTGATGACTTGATTTTTAATTGTGAAAATGATTTCATTATATCATGATTATTACCATTTTCATTTTTCCCATTTAACAATGAACTTGCTAGGTAAGCTAGCAAACATCCTTTGCTCTGAAAAGCCAATCATCTCAATCATGCATCTTTTCTCAATTTCAGGTCTCTAGGGTTAGCACTCAGATGAAGTTTTCCATAAAAGGGATTTATGTAGGAAGGGTTCTCAGGAGAATTGAAAAAGAGAGTAGTGTACACCAGCTAGGGAAAGGAAAGAAATCAAGCAGGTGTCTGATTTCCAAAGATTCCAGTCTCAGACTGCAGTGCAGGGTTTCTTTTTTATTAGCTTCGAGCATCTGTGCTATGTAAGTCATAGAGAAACTCGGTTCTTGCACATTTTTGTATTCAAATGACCATGCAGTTTTATCAGTGCAGTGGGTGCAATGCCTGTTGGTCACTTGGCTCCCTCTTGGAGAAGATGCATCACTTGTCATCAAGTCCCTCTGCTCTTTTCTCATCAGTCCTTGGTGGTCAAGTTACACATTTCTCAGACACACTATGTGATTTCTGGTGTCAGTATTTCCTGAATGCTTTCCTAGTCACTCCCTGATAGCTCAGTTGGTAAAGAATCTTCCTGCAATGCAGGAGACCCTGGTTCAATTCCTGGGTTGGGAAGGCCCCCTGGAGGAGGGATAGGCTACTCACTCCAGTATTCTTGGGCTTCCCTTGTGGCTCAGTTGGTAAAGAATCCGCCTGCAATGTGGGAGACCTGGGTTTGATTCCTGGGTTGGGAATATCTCTAGAAAAGGGAAAAGCTACCCACTCCAGTATTCTGGCCTGGGAGAATTCCATGGACCGTATAGTCCATGGGGTCGCAAAGAGTCAGACACGACTGAACAACTTTCACTCCTTAGTTGCTCAGCTCATAAAGAACCCTTCTGCACATGAGTTTGGGTAGGCTCCGGGAGTTGGTGATGGACAGGGAGGCCTGGCGTGCGGCAGCTCGTGGGGTCACAAAGAGTCAGACACGAGAGCGACTGAACTGAAATGAACTGCCAATGCAGGAGATGCAAGAGACACGGATTCGGTCCCTGGATTGGGAGATCCCTTGGAGGAGGAAATGGCAACCCACTCCAATATTCTTGCCTGGAAAATTCCATGGATAGAGGACCCCTACAGTCCGTGGGGTCACAAGAGTTGGACATGACTGAGTGCACACACACACAGTAATTCATGAAATAATTTAAGGAATTTATGTCTTACTCTGTGGTCGTGTCTTTAATTATGAATGATCGCTACTGTTTCTGTTTCTGTTACACATGGTAGAATAAGTTAATGAGTTCAGCAGTCAATGGAGCATGACTCTGTCTTTTGGACATGTGGCAGGGCCGGTCCAGGGCAGTGTGATACACTCCTCACCATGTGTAAAATGGAGACTAGTGAGAACCTGCTTTAGAGCACAGGGAACTCAGCTCAGTGCTCCATGGTGACCTGAATGGGAAGGAAATCCAGAAAAGAGGGGCTGCATTAATACATATGGGGCTTCCCAGGTGGTGCTGGTGGTAAAGAAACCATCTACCAATAAAGGAGATGCAAGAGATGTGGGTTCAGTCCCTGGGTCAGGAAGATCCCCTGGAGGAGGCCATGGCAACCCTCTCTGGCATTCTTGCCTGGAAAATCCCATGGACAGAGGAGCCTGGCAGGCTATAGTCCATAGGGTCACAGAGCATTGGACACAACTGAAATGGCAGCACGCAAGCATGCATGTATACACACAGCTGATTCACTTTGCTGTACAGCAGAAACGAACACAACATTGTAAAGCAACTTCTGCTGTACAGCAAAGTGAATCAGCTGTGTGTATACATGCATGCTTGCGTGCTGCCATTTCAGTTGTGTCCAATGCTCTGTGACCCTATGGACTATAGCCTGCCAGGCTCCTCTGTCCATGGGATTTTCCAGGCAAGAATGCCAGAGAGGGTTGCCATGGCCTCCTCCAGGGGATCTTCCTGACCCAGGGACTGAACCCACATCTCTTAAAAAAAAAATTATTGCCCTAGATGATGCTATGGTTCTAGTACATCTGTAAACACAAATCAAACATAAGCTCTAGGGAAAATATTTGATGGAAATGCATTATTTAAAATATTATCTCAAAATAAATAAATTAATTAAAAATATGGTCAAGGGCATTAAGACTCCTGACTATGTGCTGGTAGGTTGCTTAGGGTCTGTGGACAAGATTTGGAAGGCTAAGTGACGTTAGACTTGTAAATAAGTATGTGACTTGGTGTTTAGGTTTTAACTGTCTCATGAGGCAGAATAACTGTCACACGTGTATGGCAGAGCCTCACTGAACAAGGTACAGGAGAGGTGCTGTCCTAAAAACTCTGGAACTGAGCCGAGATTGTTCCAGACAAAAGAAATTGTACACAAGCACTTTTACTAAAGGGCTTCCCACATGGCTCAGTGGTAAAGAATCCCCCTGCCAATGCGGAAGCATAGGTTTGATCCCTGGGTAGGGAAGATACCCTGAAGGAAGAAATGGCAACCCACTCCAGTATTTTTGCCAGGAGAATCCCATGGACAGAGGAGCCTGGCAGGTTACAGTCCTTGGGTCACAAAGAGCTGGATATGACTGAAGTGACTTAGCACCCACGCACACGTACAAAATGGCACTGGGCCATCTTGCAGTGCCAACAAGTAAAGAAGTGCTCAAAGACACGCAACACACACACACACACACACACACACACGATATTTCACAGGGACCCAGAAGGGAACTGAAAGAGTCCTTAGTAGCCAGAGCTTGAAACATTTGAGCAAGCATATGAAAAACTGGATTTTACTGGATTATAACTCAGTATAAAATAAATAGCCAGAAGTCCATACTCATATAAAAATGAATGAATAAATAAATGGGAAAAACTCTACAAATATCCTGTACAGAAGAATTCCAAATAATTTAAGAGTGACCTTTTTACAGAAAAACAAACAAGTGATTTTTGCAGTAGGTAGAACTTGACTCACACCAGCTTTTCCTTGTGATCAAACTTAGCTCCATCAGTGTTAAATCTTATTGACAGTATATACCCTTGATACGAGGTGATGAAAATGACGTTTTCCCTGCTGTGGTTTTCCTCCCCAGTCTAATCACGAGGAAACACAATCAGATAAAACTCAAACTGAAGGACAGTCTACAAAATACCTGACTTGTACTCTTCAAAACTGTCAAAGCTGTCAGAAGAACTGTCAGTATGGAGATGGGTCTAAGAAGACATAACAGCTAAAGGTGTTATGGTTCTGTGGATGGAATACAGGAACAGAAAAAGGACAGGAAGTAAAAAATAGGAATTCTTATAAAGTATGGCGTTTAAGCTAATAATGCTGTCTCATTGTTGGTTCGTTAGTTGTGACACATGTTCCGTGGTCATGTACATGTATTAATGTACTATGTAATATGCCGCATACACAGAAATGTGTGATGTTAATTACTGGGGACACTGAGTGCAGGGGATACAGGGATCATACATGTGAAGAGATGATATGCGAATAATACATATTAGTTACAGTTGAGATTTTCAGGAGGGAGTCAATACATAAGACCCCTTTCCTTTTTTAAAAAAACTTTTTATTTTGTATTGAAGTATATCCTATTAACAACATTGTGATAGCTTCAGGTGGACAGCAGAGTGACTCTGCCATACATATACATGTATCCATTCTCCCCCAAACTCCCCTCCTATCCAGGCTGCCACATGACATAAGCAGAGGAGTTTAGTTCAGAAGTAACCAAAAAATTGGCAGGAATGGGACAAACAGGTCCCCAAATACCAGCTTTATTACTGGTGCCCTCAGGATTGGAAAATGTGGCTTGTGTGCAGTTGCAGCGGGCTTTCTGCTACTTTGTCCCAGAATTCACTTAACCTTCACGGTTACAGGCTTCACTGTGAGCTCCTGTACCTGGTGGGGATCAGCCAGAGCCAATTGCCCTGCAGGTAGGCAGGTAAGACAGGAATGTCCACAGGAGCTGAGCCACACACACCGGCTTCATTTGCCCAACGTGTGAGTTAAATATCCTACCCCTTCATATGAGGAGAGGGAGAAGGGATGCAGGTGACCAGGAGCCTGCCTAGGTCAAGTCCTTCCCAGCACACTAGGGGAGCCAGGGAAAGGGAAGGCTCTGTCTCACAATTACCACTGACACCCAGGAAGGTGCAGCTGGCAACTTCCCTGGTGGTCCAACGGTTAAGAGTCCACCTTGCAATACTGGGGATACAAGTTTGATCCCTGGTCAGGTAAGTAAGATCCCACATTAGATGGAGCAACTAAGCCCTCGTGCCACAGCTAAGACCAGACGCAGCCACATAAATAAAAAATTTTAAAAAGAAGATGCAGATGGATAAGACAAATCAACTGCACAGGGTACCTCCTAGTTTCCTGCTGCTCCTGCACTTTGCCATACGTCACAGGTTTATGAACTAAGCAGTTAATTGTGAAAGAGTTTCATGGATCAGTTGTGAAATTGTTTTGAGTTCCTGTGATTGTTTTAATTCTTTTACACTGATTTTGTCAAGTGATATAATTAGACTTTTGGAAAGTCACTGAAACCATGCTGTGTTCTAGTTCTCCTGTCAGACCTTGTAGGGGAGTACGTAACATCCCCCAGGCCCAGCTGAGTGGAGGTGACTAGTTGTAGAAGGGAAGGCAAGAGATGTAGAAGGTTCTGCACATTATTATGAAAAGCCAAGATCCAGCAAAAGTTTTTCTCAGGGGCAAATTTTGAGAGAATTCGCTTTCAGCCTAAAAACGAGAGATTATTCTATAAAATTTTAAGTGATTTTTAACCAGAACATATAAGGAAATAAGAAATATATTTTATTCCTCTTCACAAAGAATCTTTCTGAGCTTTGCCTTTAGTTCTGCTTTTAAAAATTGTGACAAGTTTAAACACCTGAAATTTGGATAGACTGGGCTTCCCTGGTGTCTTAGCAGTAAAGAATTTGCTGGTCAACGCAGGAGATTTGATCCCTGGGTTGAGAAGATCCCCTGGAGAGGGAAACGGCAACCCACCCCAAGATTCCTGTTTGGGAAATCCCATGGATAGAGGCACCTGGCAGGGCTGCAGTCCATGGGGTCCATGGAGTTGCAAAGACTTGGACATGACTGGGTGACTAAACAACAATAACAATTCAAACAAACAATAAAAATTTAATGATAATTCTGCAAGAAGGGATTTAAAAGAAAATAACTTTGGATCTACTATAGATAAATAACAGGGAGATGGGTTATTCCACCACTTGAAAATGTGTATATATAGAAATTTAGAGGAAGAAGTGTTGAACGCGGAATACGATGTGCATAGCAATTTTTTTCGTCAGTATAATATTAAATAATTTTAGATTTACAGGAGATCTACAAAGATAAAAAGAGCTGCAATATATATTTTTCACTCAGCTTCTCCTATTGTGTTTTTCCCAATTTGCTGGGATACAATTGACATGTAACACTGTGTTAGTATAGAGTGTATAATGTGATGATTCGATATATGTATATATTGCAAAATATTTACCACAATAAGCCTAGTTAACACATTCTCCACTTCACATAATCACCATTTAATTGCTGTCATGGTGAGAACATTAAAGCAGTATACTCCCACAGCAACTTCAAGTATACAGAACAGTATCGTTGACTAACATCACCATGCTCTGCATTAGATCCTTGGAAATCATTCACCTTGTAAGGGCAAGTTTGGGCCCTTGAACACACCTCTCAGCTTGTCCTCCACCCTACAATCATTGGGAACCACCACTCTGCTCTTTGTTTCCACGATTCAATGTTTTTACATTCCACCTATGCGTGATACATGTATTTGTGTTTGCCTGACTTATTTCACATTGCATAATACCCTCAAGGCCCATCCATGTTGTTGCAAATGGCAGAATTTCCTTCCTTTATATGGCTATATATATACATATGCACACATATATATACATACATATATATAATATAATATAATATATGTACTATATCTTATTTATCCTTTTGTCTGTTGATGGGCCATCTGGGTTGTTTACATGTCTTGACTAATGTCTTGGCTACTGTGACTAAAGCCGCATAAATATTGAAGTACAGATACCTCATATATATATTTATCTCTTCAAATATCTATGCAGAAATGAAATTACTGCATCACAGACTAGTTCTATTCTTAATTTTTTTGAGGAATCTCTATATTGGTCTCCACAGTGGCTATACCAAGTATATTCTCACCAACAGTGCACCAGGGTTCCCTGTTCTCCACATCCTCACTGGCATTTGTTATCTCCTGCACTATAAGGCCTAGATGCTTGGGTTTTGAAGGTATGTATTTACTTAACCATTAAATTCTCTGTGAGTGGTTACTTAAAAGATCCCATACTCCCATTTGGTCCTTTCAGGGATGTATGGGATCAGTGCTAACTTCCTGTTGGCTGCATCTAATCTTTTGTCTCCCATTTGCTTGCTAAATGTTCACTGTATCTTTCATTAGGCATATATCACTTCCTGAGACAGCTGTTCTTTTCTCTTGCTTTGGAGACTTTGCTTAGAGCTGCATCTTGATGATATTAAGCACTTACCTCTGCCACGTGTTGTTAATCTGTTCTTTCATGGTCAACTCAAAATCAAATCTTTCCATCTTATTTAGATGATCATGGTGCCATTTTACATCTTGGAAACACTTTCATAAATACACAATGGGAATAAAAGTCAAGGTGCCTGAGAGCACGGAGCTTGAATTTAGATTCCTCAGATTCTTCTGTTGTTAAATGGAGCTGGAAGCCCAGGGATTGATCTCTCATTCTTTGGGTCATCTGCTTGTAGCTGGCACAGTTTCTACCCATCAAGTGTGGACGTTTGTTCTTGCATTGATGCCACTAACAATTTCATATTTGATATTTGTGTTATGTGTTCTGCTTCCGGCTTAACTGCTTGCTGAAAGCCCTGGCCCAAAGCTTTTGGTGTTCCAAGCTGAAAAGGCGCAAGGAAACCTGATAGAGACAATTTTTTTTCCTGCTGCTTTCACCATCTTCAGCCCAGTAACAGTCAATATGTAGTATAAATGTCAGACATTCTCCAATAAGGATCTTGGCTGTATTGATCCCATCCTAATCTCACAGGTTTCTGATTTCAATTCTCTGTGAAACTCAATAGCGAGTGACCTGGTAAACTGCTGAGCCAAGTTCCTCATGGGTGATATCTTCCTCTACAATGCTTATTTACATTCCTAGGCTGAGTCCTTCGTTACTCTGAGCATCTATTTCCAGGGTGTGGAGAGAAAATAGTGATGATGTCACCGAGCTGTCGTATGGATGGCATTGATGGCATGTGTGCAGCAGCCAGCATGGCGCATGGTCAACGGGCTAGGTCCCTGAATGCAGGGCAGTCTTCACACAATAGGAAGATCCACCTCCAGGCATGAACTCCCCAATAAGGAGTTATATTCCTTGAGCCTTATCCTGTGTGCTTTTATCCTGTATCATCCACAAGGGATGGGACATTCAGTTGCTCATCAAAGCTGCTCAGTTCCTGTTTAAATCTCACCAGAACATAAACTCCAGGAGGGCAAGAACTGTATCCCTGGGGTTTACCTCTGTATCCTTGGAGCCAGCCCAGTGTCAGACACAGTTTAGATATTTAATTCCCTTCCCCCACCACCCTTGCTGCAGGAACCCCACCTTGAATTGGACCTAAAACTGCCCTGAAAAAGCAAACAGCTCCAGAGTTCGAGTCTCCTGACTCTTGAAGCCTGTGCTAGGAGTGGGTCTAACTCCTGAGCTGGGGTGGATACCAGAGTTGAGGGAGAGGGAGAGCAAGCAGGGGCTCCCACATCCAGGAGGGCAACAGGGGAACCGACATATGTACATCATCCTCCAGGTGTTCGGCTCATGATGGATTCAAATTGCCTGGAAATTTATACAGCAACAGCAGCTGTTATTTGACTTCAAAGTGGCTCAAGGTACAGGTAAGCATCCCCAAACTACTTTATCATTCTAGCAATAAAATTGTCCAAACCTGCTTTGCCACTCTCCAATCTCTGGATAATTGTTGTGCTCAAAATTTACTCGATTGTTCAGTCTTTTTTCCCCTTTAAGTTGAGGATCCTTTTGACAATCAAACACGAGCTATAAATTCTCCTTCCAGAAACTTGAAGACACACATGCATATACAGTTTTTATTCAGATGCTAAGTCCTGCCCAGCTGTTTGCAACCCCATGAACTGTAGCACACCAGGCTTCCTTGTCCCTCACCTTCTCCGAGTTTGCCCAAGTTCATGTCCACCGAATTGGTGATGCCATCCAATCATCTCATCCTCTGTTGCCCTCTTCTTCTCCTGCCTTAAATCTTCCCTCACGTCAGGTCTTTTCCAATGAGTCAGCTGTTTGCATTAGGTGGCAAAAGTATTGGAGCTTCAGTTTTAGCATCAGTCCTTCCAGTGAATATTCAGGGTTGATTTTGTTTAGGATTGACTGGTTTGATTTCCTTGCAGTTCAAGGGGCTCTCAAGAGTCTTCTCCAACACCACAGTTCAAAAGCATCAATTCTTTGGCACTCAGCTTTCTTTATAGTCCAACTCTCACATCCAAGAACCCCATGAACATACACAATGGACATGTGATTTCTTTTTTTTTTTCCTCTTTTTTTGCTGTTTAGAATACTGATGCCTATTTAATTAAAGAACTAATAGATCTTCTAAAAACAACTTTGGATCCCCATTTCCAAAGACCCCACTTCCATGGACTAGTTTAAAAACCAAGTTTAGAGCACTTCATACATTTAGTTAAGGATAAACATATATAATATGTCTATTGCAAGATGCTAGAGCTACAGAGCTATCTCTGAAAATGTATGTCATGTTCAGTTCATTTTATAAATAACGCAGCTGTGAACGCTCTTACATTTGTCTCTTAGGGAACATATGTGTGCATCTCTGCTGGAGATACTGCTAGGAATGGAATTGCTAGTTCATAAATTACGTATGTTTCTGACAGGCATTATAAGTATCCAAGGTGATCATACCAGCTTACATGCACAGAAATAATGGAAAGAATTCAGGTTGCTTCTCATCCTCAGCACTGTTTGGGATCATCAGTTTTGTTTCCTAGTCACCAATTGCCTGTGCTTGAAGTGGTATCTCATTGTGGTTTTTATTTGCATTTCAATGATTCCTAATGAGATTGAACACATTTTCATGTGAATTGGCACCTTGATGTCCTCCTTTAAGAAATGTCTGCTAGCACGGGGATGAGCCAGAGAGATGATATGGGGTGGGAGGTGGGAGGTGGCTTCAGGATTGGGAACTCATGTACACCCGTGGCAGATTCATGTCAATGTATGGCAAAACCAATACAGTATTGTAAAGCAAAATAAAGTAAAAATAAAAATTAAAAAAAAGAGAAATGTCTGCTCAAGTTCTTTACTCATTAAAAAAATTAGGTAGACTGTCTTTTTCTTATTGGTTTTCTTTATATATTCTTAGATTTTTGATGTTATGTATGTAGAGCAAATTCTGCTTCCCATTCTGACCTACTTTTTCATGTTCTTAATGCTGCTGCTGCTAAGTCGCTTCAATCATGTCCGACTCTGTGCTACTCCATAGATAGCAGCCCACCAGGCTCCTCTGTCCCTGGGATTCTCCAGGTAAGAATATTGGAGTGGGTTGCCATTTCCTTTTCCAATGCATGCATGCATGCTAAGTCACTTCAGTCATGTCTGACTCTGGTTCTTAATGGAAATGTTCTTTTAAATGTTTATTAAAAAAAGGATAATTTATAATTTTTATAAGATTCTGATTTGTTAAGTGTCTCCATGACCTTTGTGTTTCTTGAAAATTTTATTTAAGAAATCTTTGCTAATACCAAGGTCATGAATATATCCTAGATTATGAAGTAAATAGCTGTTTATTGTCTGATTTATTGTTGCTGTAAAGGAGCTTAAGAATCCAGTATCAAGTGAGTGTTTGCAGCCATAAGTGATGAAGGGCTCAATATGATAATTATGTTCAGGAATTTAAAGACAGCATCAGAGTGCCCTTAACTTCCAGCTTCCTAGGATCAAGGACTGAAATTCAAAGTCCAGGTTAGAAATATATTGGGGATTTTCCCTTTGGAGGATGGTAAACTACAGAATTCAAGGCAGATTTTCCCACCAGTTTCCAGTGAATTCCTTACACTGTGAACATAAGGGTCATTTGTGAGCTTAGCATCTATGTGTCATAAGAGTCAGACAGAACTGAGCAACTGAACCGAACATCTATATATCTTATATGTTTCATGTTTTCATTGTTTCTGTGATGAGGATAAGCTTGCACAGATGGAAATTTATGTTTTAAAATATTTTTTATATCAGCTTCCACCTGATATTTACATTTGGATTCTGTCTGCCATTACGCGGGAGGTACAGAGACATGGCCTCTGACCCCAAGAATTATCGTCATCGTCCCAGCAGATTTTTCCCTCCTGTGACTGACCTCAGTGATCAGATACTACCCAAGAGGAGGGGGGTCTGCTTCGTGTGTGTCTGTGTTTGGTTTCTCTAAAGCTTTTGCATCTCTTCTTGCAAGCATTAGCCATTGCCTGAATTTTAATGATGATTTATCTAAATATGAGTTCTACTCTGTTTCTGCAGCTCCATGAATTTTAATCTGTTGGTGCTGTCAGTTCCAGTCACTCCACTTTACATAAGCTGTTTCACTAATGGCTGCACATGTTGGCACTGCCAGCAGAAAGCCCTGAACAGCCCACAGTCGTCATGGACAGTAAGGGCCCCCAGGTCAGTTTGAAGAGAAGGAGCGTCTTTGAAACAAAGGCCTGACTCATCTGCTCTACCTGGAGAGGATGCAGTGATTCACCTCTGGCCTCACATGGTCACAGGGAATGGGCAGAATTGATTCACAGGTTGCTAGGTCACCAGGGAAAACAGATGTAGGAGGGGAGGTTTAGCATGCAGGTAAAGCCATGGCCATAGATATCTTATGGACATTTCAGAGAAGTCCTAGAATTTCTTCAAACATCCGAAAAATTCAAAGATGGATTGGCAGAGACCCAGGAGAAAGTCACAAAGTCCTGTAAACAGAAGAACCTGTCCTAGAAAGTGTTATTTGGACATCATCATTATCCTGAACTTGTGAGGTATGACCAACGTGGAAGATACTTGTTTTCTGTATTAAAACATGATGCTGGGGACTTTGCTGGTGGTCCAGCGGTTAAGACTTTGCCTTCCAATGCAGGAAGTACAGGTTCGATCCCTGGCTGGGAGCTAAGATTCCATAGGCTTTGCGGCCAAAACACAAAATAAAAACAGAAGCAGTATTGTAGCAAATTCAATAAAGACTTTAAAAGTAGTCCACATAAAAAATCTAAAAACAACAACAATACACCCACAATGCTGAGGCAACTAAGGGAGCTGTTGAACTTGAGATGCAGGTATAGGTGTAGGTACAGATATAGGTAGGCAGGCAGGTAGGTATGTAGATAACAATTAGCACAGCATAGATTACAGTCTGTGGTAACCTCTCTCTATATATTTACACATACATAAATACACATACAGAGAAGGCAATGGCACCCCACTCCAGCACTCTTGCCTGGAAAATCCCATGGACGGAGGAGCCTGGTGGGCCGCAGTCCATGGGGTCGCTAAGAGTCGGACACGACTGAGCGACTTCACTTTCATGCATTGGAGAAGGAAATGGCAACCCACTCCAGTGTTCTTGCCTGGAGAATCCAGGGATGGGGGAGCCTTATGGGCTGCTGTCTGTGGGGTCGCACAGAGTCAGACACAACTGAAGTGACTTAGCAGCAGCAGCAGATACACATACACATAAAATACATGTGTAGATACACACATGCTCATATGTATGTGCATATATAATATGTGTGTGTGTGTGTGTGCACGTGTGCTCAGTCGTGTTCTGACTCTTTGCGACACCATGGACTATAGCCCACCTGGCTCCTCTGTCCATGGTATTTCCAGGGAAGAATACTGGACTGGGTTGTCATGCCCTCTTTCAGGGGATCTTCTCAATCCAGGGCTCTAACCCATGTTTCTCATGTCTCCTGCATTGACAGGGTTCTTTACTCTTAGGGCCACTATTTGCAGCTATTTCTATTGCATCATCATGATGGTATTTGGCAAATGATTCATTGTTTTAATGTGTTCAATGAGTATTTCCAAATACTTGATGAAGGTATCATGAAGATGGATACATGGACCTAGGAGATGATCATCTGAGAAGGAATATAAACCTTAAGCATAAGTAATTTTTAAATTCCATAATACATGGGTTTGCCCCATTTTTCCTCAGTACACTGTGACATACAGCAGGGGCACCATAGCTCATCAGTGATGATGTGTTGACTAATGAATTGGTTTCTGCAATGAGAGATAGAAGCGAATGTGTCTAGAGAATGTGGTCATTCAGTTCAGTTCAGTTCAGTTCAGTTCAGTCACTCAGTCGTGCCCGACTCTTTGCGACCCCATGAATCGCAGCACACCAGGCCTCCCTGTCCATCACCAACTCCTGGAGTTCACTCAGACTCGGGTCCATCAAGTCAATGATGCCATCTAGCCATCTCATCCTCGGTCGTCCCCTTCTTCTCATGCCCCCAATCCCTCCCAGCATCAGACTCTTTCCCAATGAGTCAACTCTTCGCATGAGGTGGCCAAAGGACTGGAATTTCAGCTTTAGCATCATTCCTTCCAAAGAAATCCCAGGGTTGATCTCCTTCAGAATGGACTGGTTGGATCTCCTTGCAGTCCAAGGGACTCTCAAGAGTCTTCTCCAACACCACAGTTCAAAAGCATCAATTCTTTGGCGCTCAGCCTTCTTCACAGTCCAACTCTCACATCCATACATGACCACTGGAAAAACCATAGCCTTGACTAGACAGACCTTAGTCGGCAAAGTAATGTCTCTGCTTTTGAATATGCTGTCTAGGTTGGTCATAACTTTTCTTCCAAGGAGTAAGCATCTTCCAATTTCACGGCTGCAATCACCATCTGCAGTGATTTTCATTACTGTGCTTCTTTTACAAGAAAAGAAACTCAGGCTGAGTGGGCTTATTGGTTTATCATGTCAAATAGCCTTTATGTCAGGCCAACATATTGGACTCAGATCTTCTAATTTCAAATTCTAAATACTACTTCACATTACCATCAGAGAATTTCAGGCAAAGTCACTTGCAAAAATAAAAATAGGAAATTATCTGCATGCTCCACAAAAGGGAAAATGAGTACGTAAATCATAATACTGTTTGATGGCAGAAATAATGTGTACATTAAATATGGTGTTACAAAGAATGATCCTTCCAGACAGTTCTTTCACCACTATACTGTGTGTATGGGGGGAGAGGAGGGTGTGGGTTTAGGAGAGAAGAGAGGTGAGCGTGGAAGGAGACAGCGGTGCAGACGAGTACATGTTTTGCACAACTAAAACTCTATTCCAATATAAATTGAACAAGCAAAGAAGAGAATCTTCCCAAATGCATTTTACCATGGCATTTCTCTTTTTCTTCTTTTTTTACCTCTTACAGTGTTCTTCTACTCCGCTTCATCTTCTTTTGCCTTCTTCTTTCTTTTTGTTCTTTTTTAAATAAGTTTCCAAATTTTGTATAATATGAGAATATTGCACTTATAAAGAGGAAAAGAATTCTAAGGAGAAAAATGACTTCCAAGTGAAATGATCCCAGTGTGGGAAGGCTGCATGTGAGCATTAAGGCATCTGAAAGATGAGTGAGGAGGTTTAGAATAAGGGGATGTGTATGGAAAATAGACCGTTCCCCACAAGGATGCGTGGAGACCCCAGCCAGGGCAGCTTAGCTTGTTGAAGCAAAGGCTGTTGAGTGGAAAAGAACAGAAAGAGCTTGGTAAGGTAGGTGGGGGCCCAGCGAAGAGTTTGGAAGGGGCTGATCGTCAGGTTTCAGGACTGTGACTTGGTTTTATATAATTGAAAAAGAGCCTCATATTTTTAGCACAATCTTTAGGAACAAACTGGCTAAGTCTGTTCTGTCTGAATGCACAGAAGGCAGAAACCGCTTCATTTTCTCCAAACCAATAAAATCGTGAGAAATAGTTATGTTCACAAGTAGATGTTAAATCTAGGCCACATAGTTGCCAAAAAACACAGGACATTTGGCAAGCTTGAGCTGCAGCTATTAAACATTAGGGCCTATTACTGAATATTTATTGTCTGCACCATTCCTGAAGTGGGTAATCTGAGCATCCTCCACAGTTTATAGAGGTATTTCTGTCCCAGTCATGAACATGCTGGTGAGTTTCAGCAGCTTGGAAGTCAGCACTAGTTCTGCACTGATGTGTTTTCGTGGCCCAGTGGTAGATTTTGTACACATTTCAAATGAGTATAACATAGTACAGATGCTTTGAATCTACTATGTTTCAACTTCACATAGTTTTACCTGGAATTTTTCCCCTCTTTTCAGGAATGTCCTACTTCTATTTTTATTAGTTAAGAAAACACTTAGTTCTAAATTGTAGCAATGCATTCCCACCATGGAGTCTGCTGGGCCACCCTTGGCCCTGATGAGCCTCATTGTTTACCTTTGACTCTTTTTGGTGGTGTCTTAACCAGATGACCTTAATATAAAGGTGCACTACTTACTTATTTAAACCTGTTTCTTTCTTGGATTTTGATGACAGAATTAAGTCCTCAAACTTACTAATTTCTTAACCTTGGACAAGTTACTTAAAACCTCATGCTTCTGTATCCTCATGTAAGAATAGAAGTAACAATACTTTGCTTGTGAAATTTTAAAAATGAATTTATTTTATTAATTATCATTATTCTTTTAGCTCTTTGTATTGGGTCTTCACTGCCGCATGGCTTTTCTCTAGTTGCTATGAACAGGTGCCGCTCTTTTCCGCAATGCACAGGCTTCTCACTGTGGTGGCTTCTCTTGTTTCAGAGCACAGGCTCTAGGGCACTCAGGCTTCAGTGGCTGCAGCCCACGGGCTCAGCAGGTACAGCTCCTGGGCTCCAGAGCACAGGCTCAATAGTTGTGGCACATGGGCTTGCTCAGTTGCTCTGAGGCATAGGGAAGCTTCCCAGACCAGGGATCAAACCTGTGTAGCCTGTATTGGCAAATGGTTCTTTACCACTGAGCCATTAGGGAAGCCCTACTCGTAAGATTTAGGGCAGCAGTGCTGGAAACAACAGACTGGTGCTGAGTATGGCCTTCTGGACCCGGGATGATGGCCCCACCCAAGGATAGTTCGGCATCCACGTTCATTCTGTCATCCCTCACTCTGCATTAAACTTCAAATCCAGTAGCATTAATAGATGGCAAAGTTAAATTTCATAGCGATTTTTGAACTTTCATTCTGCTACGGTGGCTTAAATGCCAGTATAAAAATGATGTTTGTAAATCATTTGTAAATTTCTTTTGTGCCAATTCTTTTTCCAAAGACAAGGATTGGCGAGTTGGAGAGCATCCCCTAGCATGTTTAAAGGCAGAAATGGACTGATAGAAAATTCATGGCATAGAGAGATGTCTGCCCCATTCTATAACATTGAGAACCACCTAGATCTAACGCCCAATGACCTGAGGTGGAACTTATGAAATAATAATAGAAATAAAGTGCATAGTAAGTGTAATGCACTTGAATCATCCCGGAACCATCACCCCTGCCCCGTCTGCCCTTATTGTTGTTTAGTCACTCAGTCATGTCCGACTCTTTGTGACCCCATGAACTGCAGCACGCCAGGCTTACCTGTCCTTCACCATCTCCAAGAGCTTGCTCAAACTCATATCCACTGAGCCAGTGATGCCATCCAAGCATCTCATCCTCTGTTGTCCCCTTCTCCTCCTGCTGTCAATCTTGCCCAGCATCAGGGTCTTTTCTAATGAGCTCTTTGCATCATGTGGCCAAAGTATTGGAGCTTCAGGTTTCGCATCAGTCCTTCCAGTGAATACTCAGGGTCGATTTCCTTTAGAATTGGCTGGATTGATCTCTTTGCAGTCCAAAGGACTCTCAAGAGTCTTCTCCAACACTACAGTTCAAAAGCATCAATTCTTCAGCCTTCTTTATGGTCCAGCTCTCACATCCATACATGCCCTGGTCCATGGAAAAATTGTCTTCCATAAAACTGGTCGCTGGTGCCAAAAAGGTTGGGGACCCCTGGTCTAGATGGTAAACCTGTCAAATGCCAGGATATCACCATCTGCCCTTTCAGGCTTAAGTAACTTTGATGCCAAGAACTAACCCATTTATTTGGCTCTGGCTCCAAAAGCTAATTAAACCTGAAAATTAGATATGAAACAAATATATTTCAAGTCCCTGCCAAATTTTCAGCAAAAACTGCCCAAATCTTGGTGCAGATTCAGGAGCAATTAACTTGTTGCCACTTACTACTTGGCTTCTTATAGATTTTGTATCTTCAAAGAGAGCAGTAGCAAATTATATAATGTGGCAGGACTTATTGTATCAGAACGTGGGAACTCATGGGATACTTGTTGACAACACAATTTAACATCAATTTCTCAAGCGTTTTATACGCAGACACAGAAGTGAGTACAATATGTCCTGAGCCAGTTTCAAAATGTGGGGTTAATAGGGTATGATTGATGATGGGATTAATGTTCTCTGTTTAAGAGCCTGGAGCATCCTATGGCTTCAGTAGTGGAGGTTTTGGTGCCTCCGTCATCCCAGAGTCCCGTGAAGCTGGTGAGCAGTGATGCCCAAGTGGGGAAGGGTAATGAAGGTGAGTTTCAGGGGCAAAGATTCAGGACACTAACAGGGAGGTGTAAAGCGGCCTCTCAGCAGATTGAAAATTAGCAAAAAATAGACCAAGCTTGGTTACGCTCTCCGCAGGTCCACGTTCTTCCTTCTTGCCTCACATCATGACACCCACTTCCACCTCCCACTATACACATACACACAGGGAGCAGCCTGTAAGGTGGAGTTTGTCCACCCTTTATAAGGGCTCATCAAGGAATACTGGGGCTTCAGAAGCTTGTATTTGCAGAGAAGAAGAGCAAGAGATCTAGGAGCTCTGACACTGCTTTTCTAGTGGGAGCTGGGAGTGGGGAGTAAAGGGACACAGGAGCTTTGGTTTCAGCTGAACTGATGCTAACATCCCACTGGGTTATAGCTTCAGATTGGAGCAGAGAAACAGAGGCTTTTGACAGTGAATAGCCTTGATTCTGGGGCGTCCATTCTTCTGGCATTCCTTGGATCATCCAAGGTCAAGGTTGAGCTCCAAAGACTTGACAAAGACCCAGAACCTTAGCTGTTAAAATATATTTTAGTGGTGCACTCTTATCTACATAAAAAACTGGCTACTTCCTCAGTATATGCTCATTGATTTTTATTTAAATAATATTCGTATTCTACCCTTCATCTAAAATAAAACACCATCATAAAAAAGCACAAAGACTAAACATATTTTTAAAAAACTAAATTTTGAAATAGAATAAATGGAAGTTGTTGTGGTTTCCTCCAGTGCTTCAAAGGACCGCTTTGGAACATGTGATGCAGACAAGCGTTCTAGGGTTGTGGGGAGATGAGATTGCCTTTCAGAAGCTGAGGTTTAAACTGAGCATATCGACTGGGAAAGCACAACAGGGGTGAGCGGGTGCTTCAGTTTGGGAAGGAAACCTGGACTCATCCCCTCGGAATTGCATTTATGACAGCAAAACTGATCCTATTGACTCCAAATGATCAGAACTGGTATCTAAACACACTCCTCTCCTCCATAAAGATTGCTCTAGAGTCAAGCTGCATGTGTAGATAGAAGGCAAAAGTGATGCAAGGTGGGGACTTCCCTGGTGGTGCAATGGTTAAGAATCCATCTGCCAATGCAGGAGACATGGTTTCGATCCCTGGTCTGGGATGGTCCCACTTGTTGTGAAACAACTAAGCTTGTGCCTAGAGCCTGGGCTCCACAACAAAGAGTAGCCCTCCCTCTCTTCAACTAGAGAAAGTTGATGTGAAGCAACAAAGACCCATAGCAACCAAAAGTAAATAAATAAATAATTTAAAAAAGTATTCGAGGTGAACCCTCCTTATTTTTAGAATATAAACCAGTAGGATACCCTCATATTTTCATGGCGGACTCTGAGATTGAAAAAGTCTTTTAGGAAGAATAGTTCTATCCCCTTTCTCTCATCATTGTAGGCTGTAGGAGGTGACTGGAAACTCAGGAATTCACGAGAAAGAAATGCTCAAACCCTGAATTTAAGAAATCTTTCTGGAATCCAGATGAGGAATTTTGAGGTGGCCTGAGAATCAACAGAAAGATCAGTTCAAAAGGGTACAAGGTACCATGAACATAATTTCTTTCTCAGCCAGAGAAGCAATGTGGATTTCTGAGAAAACATATGCTTCTGTGTGCAATGCCAAACAAGACTGCTCTGCTGGTGAGACGTGTGACTCAGGCATCTCCTGAGAAAACGAACAGTAGGAGATTTATTGCAGGAATCAACTTGTGCGGTTCTGGAGGCTGGCAAGTCTCATCTGCCATCTGCAAGCTTCAGACCCTAGAGCCCACAGGTATGGTTCAGTCTGAGTCCAAAGTCTAAGAACCCAGAAAGTCAATGGTATAAATCCCTTTCTGGGCAGGAGAAGATGAACTGTGATGCCCCCACTTAAGCCCTGAGGCAGGAAAGAGGGTGACTCCTTCCTTCATCCTTCCTCCCTCTGCCTTGTCCTGTTCAGTGGGCTGGAGGCCGATCACTCGCATTCAGAAGGACCATCTGTGGATTCCACTGATGCAAATACTAATTTCATTGCAGAGCTCACACCCACATCCAGAAACAGTGCTTCATCTGGGCTTCCTGGGGTTCAAGCTGACATGGAAAATCAATCATCAGGGAAGTCATAAGGAATGTCAACAACTTTGAGACACAAGTCAGAAGGGCTTGAAAAGGGAAGGACAGATGGTGAAACTTTCCACTTGAGTATTAAGTGAAATGAGTCTCAACAGCCACCTCAGTGAGATTTTGAGGTAGAAGATTTAGTGAATGAGAGATGGTGATACATTTAATTTTATGGGTCCAGTGCCGTAATTTTCAGGTGTGCAAGTGCTAACAACTAGTCTTTATGCAGCTGTTATGATGATATTAATGAGCATCAAACTATATTTAAAGATCTTTGTAGTTTCTCTCCTACTTTAAAATACTTCAGCATTAACAGGGTCCCTCAAATAACTATCAGGGGCTTCCCTGATACCTCAGTTGGTAAAGGATCTGCCTGCAAAGCAGGAGATCCCAGTTCAATTCCTGGGTCAGGAAGATCCCCTGGAGAAGGGAAAGGCTACATACTCCCGTATTCTGACCTGGAGAATTTCATGGACTGTATAGTCCATGAGATTGCAAAGAGTTAGACACGATTGGACGGCTCACTTCACTTCAGTTCCAGATAACTTGAAAGAATCCACCTGCAGTTCAGCTTATCCAGTATTCATCTGCTAAAACTGCCTCCATATAGCATTTGCTTTTAAATTAGCTGTCAAGACGGTTTTGTTAGAAATGAGCTCCTTTGTTTATAGAACTCGGGTAAAATAAATGAGGAGCGAGTGAGGGCCTTGCCAAAGGGATGGAAAAAGCACGAATTTTGTTCTGCTGGCCTTTGACATAGTTATTTTCCCAGCTATGTTGTCACCAATCCTCTGGAGAAGAAGAGAACAGAGGATATGTCAAGCTCTGTAACTTTTCTCAGATAAATAGCCACCCATCCATCTCCCCATTGGAGAGGAACTGCCAGCGAATACTAATGGCTGTGGGATCCGCCTCATTGATCTTCATCAGTCTGGTGTATTAGCCTTGGTGTCGCCTGTGAGCTGGGACCCGCCATTCTGCAACCTGCCGCGTCCTCCTCCTCCCCCGGCAACTTTCCTTTTAACCTTGGAGTCATTCATCCAGGCAGTGTCCTTGACACTGAGAGTCTAATGGTGGGTGATGGGATGGGCTCGGAAGGTGCTCAGCTCAGGGCAAAAGCCTGGGCACCACTGCTTGGTGACTTGAGTGGCAGAGCCAGGGAGGACCATGCACTGCCAACCCCGCACTCCTGCCTGGTGTCTCAGCTTCACCTTTTCCTCAAGGGACGGGGCTTAGAAAGTATCAGCTCAGGGTGTCTCGTGTTTTCCTTCTGCTAAGATATTGTGGTTATAGCAGCTGCAGATGAATTTTACATAAAAATCTGAAATGACTCCCCTTTCCTTATTTCTCATAACAGATTTATTCTCTAGGAAATTAATGGGTTATGGCTACCGTGGGAAGGGTGGGGAGAAGGATAGTTAGGGAGTTTGGGATGGACATGTACACACTGCTGTATTTAAAATGGATAATCAACAAGGACCCACTGTGCAGCACAGGGAATTCTTGCTCAATGTTATGTGGCAGCCTGCATGGGAGGGGAGTTTGTGGGAAAATGGATACACGTATATGTATGGCTGAATTCCTTCGCTGTTCACCTGAAACTATCACAACATTGTTAATTGGTTATACCCCAATATAAAATTAAAAGTTTAGAGAAAAGAACTGACTCAAATGTGCTCCTTTTTATAGCAGAGTAATATTCCATTGCATATATGTACTACAACTTCCTTCTCCATTCTTCTGTGGATGGACATCTAGTTTTCTTCCCTATCCTAGCTATTGCAAACAGTGCTGCAATGAACACTGGGGTACCTGTGTCTCTTTCAATTCTGATTTCCTTAGGGTATATGCCTAGGTGTGGGATTGCTGGATTGTACGGTACTTTTATTTCTAGTTTTTAAAGGACTCTCCCCACTGTTCTCTATAGTAGTTGTATCAGTTTGCACTCCCACCAACAGTGTAAGAGGATTCCATTTCCTCCACATCCTCTCCAGCATTTATTGTTTGTAGCCTCTCTGGTGATGGTCATCCCTCAATCTTTCCTAGCATCAGGATCTTCTCCAATGGGTCAGCTCTTTGAGTCAGGTGGCTGAAGGAATGGAGCTTCAGCATCAGTCTTTCTAATGAATTATTCAGGGTTCATTTCCTTTAGAATTGACTGGTTTAATCTCCCTGCAGTCCAAGGGACTCTCAAGAATCTTTTCCAGTACCACAGCTCAAAAACATCAATTCTTTGGTGTTCAGCCTTCTTTATGATCAAACTCACATGTGCATATGACTACTAGAAAAAAAAACAAACAAACATAGCTTTGACTAGACAGACCTTTGTCTCAATCCCTTAGCTCCATAATTTGCACTCAGAAGGACAAAGTAAAATGTGAAAACTAATTTATCGGTATGGGTCAGCTTCTCCAAAACACAAGGAGTCTCCTTGCTGCATTAACAACTTGTTAGCAGTCAGAAGAAACAGAGGTGCTAATGAGGCACTAATCACTTCCCCCCAACACATACCCTTTTAAGCAACTAATTATGACTAACAGCTATGCATCCCTATCAGCTTTAAAACCTAATGAATTCAACCTTCTGAAGAAAAATGATTAATGAGGATGGTCTGTACAGAACTTACTAAGAAAAGGTGAGGGAGGCTATTGAGAGTAAAATGTTGAAAATGTTGCAGGTTGCAGAATGGCTTTATTTCAATCTGTTATTTGAAATATTAAAAAAAGGAGAGATGTCTTCATTTCTCGTTTTTATAAGCCATCTGGAGTTTCAGCCAGCATTCAAGTCCCAGGGCCAAGAGAAATTGAAAATGTAAGCCTCTCTCCTTGAAACAGCCAAGGAGTGCTTTCTCTCTACAGCACTAGTACCTCATTTGCAAGTTTTAAGAGAGCTTTGCAAGCTTGAGGGGTTTGGGGCTCCGAGGCAGGAGTGAACTGTGCTCGTGTTTGTCCCTGTTGGTTCGTCATCTGGATTTTGTGCTGCTTAATGTCCTTTTCAATGACTGAGCGCATAACTGCCCTGTGGCTACATATTAACTATTTTGGGACTTTGCAATTTCTCCTGGTTTCCAATGCATGCTCATCATTAAGTTTGTACAGTGTTCTTGAATGATAACATAGAAGCCGAACACAAACATTAATAGGAAGCTATCTTTTAGAAAAGAATTGAATGAACGAGGTTTTTATTTTAAGCTTTGGATTGTGTAAGAGCTTTCCCATCAACCTGGTCTTGAAAGCAAATTTATGCCGGTCACATGCATGCCTGCCCAGGGATCACAGTTTCACTCCTGGTGCCTCACCCTAGTCTGGAGCTGCCCAAATTCCACTTAGTCTGACCTCCAGCTTTCACTGTGCATCTTCATCCACCAAGTTGTCATTGTTTAGTCTCTCAGTCATGTCCAACTCATGACCTCATGGACTGCAGTCCACCTGGTTCCTCTGTCCATAGGATTCTCCAGCCAAGAATACAGGAGTTGGTTGCCATGCCCTCAATCAGGGAATCTTCCCAACCCAGGTATTGAACCTGTATCTTCTGCACTGGCAGGTGGATTCTTTACAGCTGAGACTCCAGGGCAGCCTTCATCCCCCAAGCACACTGTCCCAAAGGACAGCTGTGAGTTCTTTCACAAGCCTGCTCCTCCTGGACCTCGTGTTCTTCTGGGGTGTCCACCGCCCTGCCAGGCTGACACCTCTCAGTGCTGACACAGTAGGTCTGTCTGCCTCTGAGTTCTGCCCTCTGAGTTCTACCCTTTGAAGGACAGCAAAGCCAGGTTTCTTGTGTCCCAGGGTTATAAAATCTTCCAGCTTTCTCAGTTTCAACTTGCATCCTTCTCTCTTACAAGGTTCTAAAGATAAAATCCTGGCCCTAGATTGGGAAGGACGGAATGGTAGCTGATAGGAGCCATCACCTCCTGATGGTGACACTACTGCTGTTCATGCCTGGTCTCCCTGAGTTACAAAGTGTGATGGTTGCCTTTGCCTGGAGCTCAACAGATGTGCTCAACTCTCAGACCAGTTTTTTGACAACCAAGCCAATAAGCTTTCATTAAAACATTCCCTTCACAATCTTGAGTTTACTACTCAGTCTTCCCAGATCCAGGAGGCGGGGAGGGGTGGGGGGGTACCATGTTTAGAAGAACGTGCTTCACTTCTCCAAAATTTAGGGTCTCTGCTGCTATTTCATTCCTTTTCCACTTTAACCTGGAGGATTTTGGTGATAATTTAGTTGTGAGTGTTTGCTACTTGGTCTTCACTCAATCATGTGATGACCAGCTTTTATATAAATGTGGTCTTTAGAGCAGTTAAACATAAAACACGCGGATCTGTTTTAGGGTGTGTGTATCTATATACCCATATGTAAATGCAACACAGCATGTTTACCAAAGTGTAATAACCTTACCTTTCACCCCGAGGTTTAATATTTAAGTAAGAGCAGATGGCTAAATTCTTAAGAGTGGATACAGTGGTTAACCCTCTACTTCTTCCTGGGGCACCACCTTCGTGTTAGCATTAGAGATCATTGTATAAAAGACGTCAAGTGAATCCTTTGACTATTTATCAAGTTACTGACTCCAGACAGAATTTCACTGTTGCTTATACAAGTATGTAAGAGCTTGGATTAGAGGACAGCATTGTAGGTCTGAATCTGGGTTCTGTCCCATGTTAACTCTGTAACTTGGAGCAAGCTACAGTGCTTGGTTTTTGCCTTGATTTTATTATTCATAAAACTGGGATAATAATAGTACAAAGGACTTCCTCAGCTGTCTGGTAGTTAAAAGTCTGCTTTCCAAAGGAGGACACATGGGTTTGATCCCTGGTCAAGGAACTAAGATCCCACAAATGCAGAACCACAAATGGCACTGCTGCTGCTGCTGATGCTAAGTCATTTCAGTCGTATCTGACTCTGTGCGACCCCATGGATGGCAGCCCACCAGGCTCCCCCTTCCCTGGGATTCTCCAGGCAAGAACACTGGAGTGGGTTGCCATTTCCTTCTCCAATGCATGAATGTGAAAAGTGAAAGTGAAGTCGCTCAGTCATGTCTGACTATGACCCCATGGACTGCAGCCTACCAGGCTCCTCCATCCATGGGATTTTCCAGGCAAGAGTACTGGAGTGGGGTGCCATTGCCTTCTCTGCAAATGGCACTAGAAAATGTGAAGATTTCTATGCAAGAACAGCTGACCTTATCTTGTACCATACACAAAGATTAATTCAAAATGGATGATAGACCTAAATACAAAAGAAAAAAGTATAATAGTACATATACTATAAAGTTGCAAAGGTTAAATGAGTTACTGTTAATACTTGCATAGCATTTAATACATTGCTTGTAGAGAATAGGGCTTTCCCAGTGGCACTAAGGGTAAAGAACCCACCTTCCAGGGCAAGAGACTCGAGACATGGGTTCGATCCTTGGATCAGGAAGATGCCTTGGAAGAGGCCGTGGTAACCCACTCCAGTATTTTTGCCTGGGAAATCCCATGGACAGAGGAGCCTGGTGGGCTATTGTCTATGAGGTGGCAAAGAGCCAGACATAACTGAAGCAACTTAGCACACACGCACACACTGTACAGAATAAGAGCATAAGCTGTTAGCTCTTGGCTTATTACTTCTCACATCATTAAACTGCTGGCTTTAAGATGACAGTTATTTGTTTGTTGATTTTTGGAAATTAAAACTGAGTACCCCACAAAAAAAGAAAGAAAATTAAAATGAGACACTGAACAGAGAATGGAGAAGCAAAGAGAGAATCGAAAACCAGGACCTGGATCATAAATTGAGTGTTACAGTCAGGACCTACAACATCAGTTGAATTAAGGGCTCTTCCAAGAGAGTCTGGATTTCAAATATTCTGTGCAGTCATTCCTATAACAAATTTTATTTGAAACAATGCTCCCTGTAGTCATATCCACAGAAAATTTTAAACCCAAATGATAGCTCTGATCAGGGCCAGGAAATTCCACTTAAACAAACTGTAAGGAGGATCCTAAACCAGGTCCACGAAGCTTGAAGGAGTTTAACTGCCCCGAATCAACAGGGCAGTACAGATAGGCTGAGGTCAACCCTGCAAAGTCTATCTTTCTCCTTCTCAAGTCCATGGTGACACCAATCATTAGCTGGGGAAAAGAGTGTTGTTCACGTCAGGCTCACATTACTAGTCAAAAGCTGGGCGTTCATGAGCTAAACAGACCCTGATGGGCAGACTCTGACTGTGTCTTAAGCTTCTGTTACCTACTGGAAATTATCTCACTGCCTCTCAGCCAATCTTAATGTTAACAAGTGTCCTGAAGAAAATAGTTCAACATTTTAAAAATAAAAACACGAGTCTTTCTCTAGCTTATGCTTTGTCAGGCAGGGAATGGCTGTTTTCTTCTTTGTATAATATGTTCTCTGCTTCAAAGCCTCGAAAACATCCTGAAAGTCTGAAAAATCCATCCCTATGCAAGAAGCCTAAAAGAACTTTTAAGGCAAAATCAGTGGCATGCAGTCTAATGCATATTTTGTGTCTTGGTTTAATCCATCTACTGGTGTAAACCTTTAATCCCCAATCTCCCCTCTCGTTTAGGGAGTGCTGGGAGAAAGTGGTCAAAATTGGGATTATATGGCTTAATACTAACAGCAGTTGATGCTTACGCTCTCAAAGCATTGCATAGTCAAGGAACCAGGTTGCTTAGGCAGTCAGTAAGCGATGGATCCTGGCGAGGCAGGTCCCCTGTTACTGGGTGGTGAAGTAGGAGGTTGGCTCTCATTTTTTTTGGAGGCTCCACTTGCAGCTGTTTTTAAAAGCCTTCTCTTATGAATAGTCACATATGTAGAAAACAAACTTATGGCTACTGGGGGGAAAAGAGGGGAGAGATAAATTGGAAGACTGGGATCAACATATACACACTACTAGATATAACATAGAAAATAGATAACGAATAAGGACCTACTATATAGCACAAGAAACTCTACTCAGTGCTCAGTAATGATCTATATGGGAAAATAATCTAATAAAGCGGGGATATATGTGTACATATAGCTGACTCTGTGCTGTACACCTGAAACTAACACAACATTGTAAATCAACTAGACTCCAATGATTATTTTTGAAAAGGGTTTCCCTCCTGAGAATTAAGCGTGAACGTTTGTAATATTTCAGTGTCTGACATTTCATCTTTCTAGATAAAAGTGGATTGTTAGCAAAGGCTCACAGGCATGCTCTGTATCGAAAGGTGGATGGATGCACCTGTTGAGACTCAACTCAACACCTTCTCATTTCCCACTGCTAAAGAGAGCTAATTTCCCATCTCTAACTCGAAGTGCTTTTGGCTCTTTTGTTGGAATAATTCATCATGGAACATCTGGCCAACTCATAAAGCTTTGCAGCTTCAAATAAAAAGCCTAAGTTGTTCTGGGTATATCAGCATTCCTTTTGATTATTAATATGAAGAACGAGTTGAGTGTCGTTGGACATCAACTCGAAGGAAATGTGACAAGTGAAACTTGTTCTTGGTGCATCTAATGTTGCATAAGTGTAGAATTCCCTTCTCCTGAGAGCTCTGTCTCCCCTTTTGGTGAACTTGGCAACGTAAACATTTTGATTTTGATTACACCATCTGGGTGAAATTACCTAGTTCTGCACTGAGCTTTTTGAGGGTTTCCTTTAAAGTCTTTCTCATTTGGATGTTAGTTCCCGTATATTTTTATTGTTATTATTATTGTGCAACCATAAAACTGACTTTGTGGTTGAATTCAGTTCAGTATAAACATGGTAGATGCTAAATGCACCGATTTTGATATAATTTGATAAGCAAATCAATCTTCCGTGAAAAAATGAGCTCTGTGGTTTGGGGATGGGTGTATATCAGAAAATAACCCACAGAGCTTATAAAAATATGCCTGGTGTGGAATTTCCAAATGTTAAAAAATTTATTTTGTACGTTACATATTTGCCCAAAACCCTCAAAACATCGGGTTTGTTTAAAGGAATGTAAAATCAGAACACTAATATTGGAACATAATTCAAGAAACCAAGTAAAGTAATGAAGAAAACAAAGCATTCCAATTTTAGTTACTAAATAACAGCTAAATAACAGCAAGCAAAACACTTTAGGTCTTAAGCTCTCTTTCAGTCAAGATAAGTAAGGAAATGTGTCCAGTTAAGTAACTAAGAATGAGAAAAGAGGAAACATGGCTTCCCTTTGAGAGAGACAAACAGCTCTTACTCAAGTGGTTCTTCTATGGAGCCACCGAGAATTTAAATCTTGCCAAACACATACACTTGGATGAATATACATATTTGATAGATTGATTTATCTCTCAAACAGCTATTCCCTCAATTGCAAATAGCAGTTGAGAACCTAAGGTGTATGAGAAGGAGGTAATTAACACAAGAAGGCAGAGTTTCTAGATATGGTCTTGAGAGTAAATGTATATGATATTTTGTTTCTGATCTCCTCTGTGAATTAAGTGGTATGGGTTGTCAGCTACAATATCATCATCTAATTATGGCACACATTGCATCATTATAATAAATATATAAATATAATGGCAATTGTAGCTGTAATCTCCTGCATAAATGTGGTTCTGAATTTGTAGAGGGTGCCTAGAATAGTTCATGGTAAAGTATCTGTTCAGATTGTCTCCATCTTTGGAGACAGTCACTAAGGAACCTGGGCTATGGTTTTAATCTGTTTAATTGTGCCTGTGTACTAAGTTGCTTCAGCTGCGTCTGACTCTTTGCGACCTTATGGATCATAGCCTGTGAAGTCCCTCTGTCCATGGGATTTGCCAGGCAAGACTACTGGAGAGGGTTCCTGTGCCTTCATGCAGGGGACCTTCCCAACCGAGGAATCAAATCTGCGTCTCTTATGTCTCCAGCCTCTTGTGGATTCAGAGTAACAGCCCTAGTCTTTTGTAAAAGAATTGCCACCAAATCAGGATTTCTGCCCCTCTGGGTCCTTTCTCATCTGCTGAATGAAATAGGAAGCTGACCTGTGTGATGGGTTTGGCCAGTAGGGAGCATGATCGAGGGGTCAGAGCCAGGGGGCAGGGTTTGAGAGTTTGGAGAAGTTATTCCTTTGGACCCTTCCCTCCAGTTGTGTGATGTGACCTGCTGTGGCCACGACTCCTACCACGCAGCCCTCCCCACTTACTGGCTGCCTGGCCACCCTTCCCACCTGCTGCCTCCCTTGATCCTTTGGAGCAGTGGTTCTCTGATACTGCCAGCTCCAGGTGATACATGGCCATTTCTGTCAACAATCCTTGTTAAATTCTCCTCAAATTATCCAATTTGAGTTAGCTGTCTGTGACTTGCCTAGACATCCATCAGGATCTAGGCAATCACAAATACCTAATTCAAATTGGGTAATTTATATATGGGGCTTCCCTGGTGGCTCAGATGGTGAAGAATCTGCCTACAATGTGGGAGACCTGGGTTTGATCCCTAGATTGGGAAGACCCCTGGTAAAGGAAATGGCAACCCACGCTAGTATTCTTGCCTAGGAAATCCCATGGACAGAGGAGCCTGGCTGGGCTACAGTCCACCGGGTTGCAAAGAGCAACATGGCTGAGCAACTAACACTTTCACTTTCACTTCATATATATTATATATATAATATAAAATATATGACATGAATTGGGGCTTTAAACTCAATATTGAAAATGATCTCTTTGAAAGTTTGGCTTAAAAATGTAAGATTCCTCAATCTTAATTATCTTATAATGACTCAAATAATTTTAAATATCAAGGAAATCATAATAAAAAACAACACTCTGTTAAGCATTTACGCTCTTCCTTTCACTTAAATCTCACCCAAATCCTTTGTAGTGGATATGATCTCCATTTACACATGAAGAAACAGCTTGAGAGAGTCTATAGGACAAGGATGGCAGGGAGAAAGGTCCAGATTAACACCTGTGTTTGAATTCTCCCCTCAGGCTTCAATAGGATGAATAGGTGATTCAGACACAGAGAAGGAGCTAGAAAGAAGGGTCAGCTGAGAAAGATCCCCATAAGGAGAAGAAAAGAAAGGTGAAAGCAAAGTTGAATAAGAGAGTAATCCAGGGACTTCTCCAGTGGTCCAGTGGTTAGGACTCCACCTTCCAGGGCAGGGGTGCATGTTCACTGGTCAGGGAGCTAAGCTCCCACATGGCGCACAGTGCAGAACCACAAATGGCACTAGAAAACTTGCACCAGTTCAGTTCAGTCGCTCAGTCATGTTTGACTCTTTGTGACGCTATGAACCGCAGCACGCCAGGCCTCCCTGTCCATCACCAACTCCCGGAGTTCATTCAAACTCATGTCCATTGAGTCGGTGATGCCATCTAACTATCTCATCCTCTGTCTTCCCCTTCTCCTCCTGTCTTCAATCTTTCCCAGCATCAGGGTCTTTTCAAATGAGTCAGCTCTTTGCATCAGGTGGCCAAAGTATTGGAGTTTCAGCTTCAACATCAGTCCTTCCAATGAACATTCAGGACTGATCTCCTTTAGGATGGACTGGTTGGATCTCCTTGCAGTCCAAGGGACTCTCAAGAGTCTTCTCCAACACCACAGTTCAAAAGCATCAATTCTGCTGTGCTCAGCTTTCTTTATAGTCCAACTCTCACATCCATACATGACCACTGGAAAAACCATAGCCTTGACTAGATGGACATTTGTTGGCCAAGTATTGTCTCTGCTTTTTAATATGCTGTCTTAGGTTGGTCATAAGTTTACTTCCAAGGAGTAAGCATCTATGCAAGAAAACTTGCATACCTCTATGCAAAAAAATAGCAACAACAACTGATCACACCTTACACCATATACAAAGATTAACTCAAAGTGTATCATAGACCTAAAATGCAAAACCTAAAAAGAATTTAAAAAATATTTTTAATTAAAAAAGGAGAATATCCAACAAAGAAGTCAAAATGAATGGTTGGAAGAAAGCACTGGGCAAAAAAGCAAAATGGGAAAGACAGGGAAGATATGAGCTTGGAGAGAGTGAGGGAAATTGGGAAGGTCTTGGAAATGGCACCTTACATAACCTGGCCTTGCATCTCTTACCTCCCCAGACTCAAACTTGAAGGAAAGGGGAGGAAATAGAAGAGGGGAAGGGAAAGAGGGTCAGAGTTGGGCCATGAGAAGAGGCAGGAAAGAGACAAATGATCCATCAGGGCCATTTTTGTAAAAGACAAAATGTCAATGGTTTATTATTATTATCTAGTCAAACTACTATCAAGTCTTAAACTTTGTGAAATTTTTTTAAACTAATTCATTTATCTTCTGGTTTTTATTTTTTAAGCCAGACTGTGTGGCATGTGGGATCTTAGTTCCCCAACCAGGGATGGAACTCACTACCCCTACACTGGAGGCAGGGAGTCTTAACCAACAGGGAAGTCCCTTAGTGAAATTTTAAATGAGAGAACATTCTGGAGGCAGGAAGCATCTTTTCAAATGAAATAGACTATATCCTGAGCAACTAAACACTCGCTTCCTATTCAGAAAAATGCTACCAGGACAGTCAGGGTGAACACATCAATGTTAGGACTGCATGTTGACCAGTTTTGAACCTGATTATCCAGTGTTTTCACTTCCTACCAAGTAAAACTTTTGAAAATACTTGACAAGTGATGTTTGACCTTTCAAGTTAAGCAAGTTTGTACCGTTATATTCTAACATGACTCAAACATTAATTTTATCACTCACTCTCTTGTCTTTCACCATTTGCTGTTATGACAATTTGCTTCTTAAGTAAAACTGGCACATGATGAACCTTTACACACGTGACAGGTATTTTCATTAAAACCATCTGGCGGCCCCAGTGCACATTGCATTTGGACCTGAGCCAGTTACTGAGGGTGGGAGGAGCTGCAGCCACTCCACTAATCTACTTGGGTTTTTGTTTCTTTGTGTGTTTTTTGTTGCTGTTGTTTTTGCTCTTTTCTTGATTATTTCCACTCATTTCTCTGTCTCCCTTTATAGCAGACACCCTCTGGATCATTTCCCGCAGGTCATGCCCTCCTCTACCTTTTCATTGGACATATACTACTCAAATCTTTGTCCCCAACACCCACTGACACTGTCCTTATCAAGGTGACCTGTAATTTGCATTCTGCCCCATCAGGGGTCACTTCCCAGCCCTCATCTTATTCTAACAGCCATCTGTCACATGGGACCATGACCGATGTGGGACAATTTTTTCCCGTGGCTCCCAAGACACCCCATGTTCATTTCCCCCACCTGTCTGGCTGCTCCTTCTCCTTTCCCTAAACTCCAAATGGTGCCTCAGACCTTGGTTCTTGAGATTGTCCTAACCACCCCATCCCACATCTTCAAATGCCATGACTAGCCTGAAAGTGTTAGCTGCTCAGTCATGGCTGACTTGCAACCCCATGGACTGTACCAGGCTCCTCTGTTCTTGGGATACTACAGGCTATAATACTGGAGTGGATTGCGATTCCCTTCTCCAGGGATCTTCCTGACCTGGCTATTAAACCCACATCTCCTGCATTGGCAGGGGGATTTGTCACCAATGATCCCCCAGGGACATCTTCATTGTGCTTCCCCTCAAAATCCCAAATTACAAGGAGACAGGGAGCAGCTCCCGCTCGTGCTTGAAGGGCTCAGTATGAGCTACAGCTTGCAGGCAACAATGGGTCTGCATTGCCTGCCACCCATTATCTGGGAGGATTTAAAGGGATGATAATTTTCTCCTTTCTTCCTTCTCTGAAATTCAAAGAACACACTCCTGCAACCAGACAAACACATTAAGCGTTTTTTAAAAATGAGGAACCCAAAATAACTTGGAGTGACCAAACAAAGAAAACAAGGATTTTAAGAACTCTTTTTTTTTTTCTCTCTACACAAGTGCAATTTTTAAAAGGGGAAAAAAGAAAATTTGGCAGGTTTTTTCGTTACTAATTAAAAAGCTATTTTAATGGCACAGCAGAACATTTAGGAAAAGTTAAAGAACCGAGGAACATGACAGAACTGAATGAATGTCGTTACAATGTAATCTAAACCTCACGTGACTGTTTTTAAAAAGCATTTAGTGGATGGAACTCCCAACTGACCTTATCGGCACTTAAGCATACATTGAAATCATTGTAAAGTGATATTCCCAGAATATAGGTTGGTCTCCTTGTGAATACCTTGGTAAACATAATCTGCTTTATTTCATTTTTATCTTTTGTTTCCTCTTATATGGTGATAATCATTGTAAAAACTTTAGTGCGCTTAGAATAAGCATGATCTAGACCCCACTCCAGTACTCTTGCCTGGAAAATCCCACTGGCAGAGAAGCCTGGTAGGCTGTAGTCCATGGGGTCGCGAAGAGTCGAACACAACTGAGCGACTTCACTTTCACTTTTCACTTTTCACGCATTGAAGAAGGAAATGGCAATCCACTCCAGTGTTCTTGCCTGGAGAATCCCAGGGACGGAGGAACCTGATGGGCTGCTATCTATCAGTTCAGTTCAGTTCACTTTAATCGCTCAGTCGTGTCCAACTCCTTGCGACCTCATGAATTGCAGCACGCCAGGCCTCCCTGTCCATCACCAACTCCTGGAGTTCACTCAGACTCACGTCCATCGAGTCCGTGATGCCATCCAGACATCTTATCCTCTGTTGTCCTCTTCTCCTCCTGCCCCCAATCTCTCCCAGCATCAGAGTCTTTTCCAATGAGTCAACTCTTCGCATGAGGTGGCCAAAGGACTGGAGTTTCAGCTTTAGCATCAGTCCTTCCAAGGAAATCCCAGGGCTGATCTCCTTCAGAATGGACTGGTTGGATCTCCTTGCAGTCCAAGGGACTTTTAAGAGTCTTCTCCAACACCACAGTTCAAAAGCATCGGTTCTTCAGCGCTCAGCCTTCTTCGCAGTCCAACTCTCACATCCATACATGACCACAGGAAAAACCATAGCCTTGACTAGATGGACCTTAATCGGCAAAGTAATGTCTCTGCTTTTGAATATGCTATTTAGGTTGCTCATAATTTTTCTTCCAAGAAGTAAGTGTCTTTTAATTTCATGGCTGCAATCACCATTTGCAGTGATTTTGGAGCCCAAAACAATAAAGTCTGACACTGTTTCCACTGTTTCCCCATCTTTTTCCCATGAAGTGATGGGATTGGATGCCATGATCTTCGTTTTCTGAATGTTGAGCTTTAAGCCAACTTTTTCACTCTCCACTTTCACTTTCATCAACAGGCTTTTTAGTTCCTCTTCACTTTCTGCCATAAGGGTGGTGTCATCTGCATATCTGAGGTGATTGATATTTCTCCTGGCAATCTTGATTCCAGCTTGTGCTTCTTCCAGCCCAGTGTTTCTCATGATGTACTCTGCATATAAGTTAAATAAGCAGGGTGACAATATACAGCCTTGACGTAGCCCTTTTCCTATTGTGAACCAGTCTGTTGTTCCATGTCCAGTTCTAACTGATGCTTCCTGACTTGCATACAGATTTCTCAAGAGGCAGGTCAGGTGATCTGGTATCTATGGGGTTGCACAAAGTTGGACACAACTGAAGCAACTTAGCAGCAGTGACCTGAATATTCATTGGAAGGACTGAGGTGAAGCTGAAGCTCCAATACTTAGGCCACCTGATGTGAAGAACTGACTCATTGGAAAAGACCCTGGGAAAGACTGAAGGTAGGGGGAGAAGCAGGTGACAGAGGATGAGATGGTTAGAAGGTATCACTGACTCAATGGACATGAGTTTGAGCAAACTCTGGAAGATAGTGAAGGACAGGGAAGCCTGGTGTGCTGCAGTCAATGGGATCTCAAAGAGTCAGACATGACTGAGCGACTGACTGAACAATAATTAGTGACCACGAATTGATTCTGTGATGGTTTGGAATCTCGTAATGCTCCAGGGTTATGGCTGCCAGCATTCTCTGTGTAGTCATTATTCCTGAGTGTGTGATTACGGAAGATGACATAAAACCAAATGGCTAATAAACCTAGGACAACTCGAGGACAGCAGTTCCTCAGAGGCACTGGCTTTCTTGACATTTACCTGTTTATTCAGGTGAGTCAGACAATTAAATCATTTTTGCTGAAACAATGCTTTCTGTTCTTGTGGGAGGTTTACACACTGGTCCTACTCATCCTGCCCTGTTTTGAAGCACTGGGCATCTGCTCGTTACAAACACCTTCACAACCTGGTGTAGTTCAACTCATTTATCCTCACAATGTGAGAGACTCAGCAAAATGGAAAGCACATCTACCTCCTGCATCTCTGGCTTCAAGAGCAATTTCATACTACCTGGAAATCGATTCCATCTGATTGCAAGAGAAATCTCGATTTAATTCCGTGTGTTGGGAATGGCAAACCACTCCAGTGTTCTCGCCTAGAGAGTCCCATGGACAGAGGAGCCTGGCGGGCTACAGTCCATGGGGTGGCAAAGAGTTGGACATGACTGAGCGAACATTACTTAGCTGTTATGTAATGAGATGTCAAATCTCACCAGAAAAACAAACACATTGTTTTTCGAGTTCCTCTTGGCTATGAGTTATTAATGAACCAATATTCATATTCTTCATCTGTGGTGTAGATTCATAAATAAAGCCACAACTCTGCTGTCTTAAGGTTCAAAGTCCCTTTCAGGGAAGGCTGCTCTGCCTGTGAATGTCCAAGGATGCAAACAGCCAAGGCAGACAGAGCCCAGTGCACTCCGCTTGCGTGTCAGCTGCTCTGCAACGGTAAGGTTTGGTTTTGCTGTTCAGTTTCATGAGGCTGTCGGACCTCCTGGTGAAATGGGGGTTCCTGTGTATTAATATCATCATGGGTTCTGCTACCACTGCTGAATTTCATCCTTGAGAAACAATGTCCTCTTGGTCTGCAGTGATGTCCCCGACACAGTGCTTATGTGATGTGTCAGGGCTTAGATTGGCCACCCAGGCTCAGGGGCCTGTGGCTTGTGGTTTAGGTGGAATATCCAAATGTCATTGCCAAGACCAATGTCAAGCAGCTTCCCCCAGGAATACGGCTAGACCATTTATTCTATATTGTCATAACCACTGACTGGGTGCTTTCTGTACTGAAGAAGTACACTTATTGGTTTTTGAAAGTACTTTATATATTAGAAGTTTGCAAAGAATGGTAGGGAATTTTCTTTATTTCAGACTGTCAAATGGAACTAGCAGTGTGACAAATCTCTGCCTTACTATAGCAATACAAATGCTCCTGAATTTCCCTAAGACTGGGTCCAGCTTCAGTCTCTGAACAAAAAAGTAGCCAGATTCAGTACAACTATCTCTTTAGATGCTTCTGGAAAGACCAAGTGTTCCGGGTGTGGAGTCTTCATTGTGTACATACAAGTCCAATTTGGCAGTGTAACCATGAGAGGTGAAGCCCTGGAGAAGTGACTCCCCCAACCAAATGAACAAGAAGTTGATGAATAAGATCAGGAATTAAAGTTCAATTTCATGATTAGCAAAGTTGTCTCTGTGGTTGTCTCATTCCCTCACAGTAGTAGGTCACAGCAGGAGGACCACGATACTTAGGGGGCCGGGTGGGCTGCTCTGGGCAATGTTCTGAGGAGTTCCTGCCACTTGCCTTTGCTATTTCTAGGCTTCTGACAATTTCTCTCTCTGTGTTTCCAAAATCATCTAAGAGAAGTTCATTTAATCAGTCACAACCTGTCATATTTGCCACATATGTTTCCTTTTGTAGAAATTAGAACAATTCTTTCATTTGAGAGTTTTAAACATTTTTGCTTAGAATCCTTGGAGTGTCTGATAAAAGCACATGAGCAGCATCCACACACCTGGTGTCCTGGTCCCTTTGTGGGAGGTTCTGGTACCCAGCTTTCTTTGCAGACCCATCTTGGCTCTTTCAATAGGCTCTGGCAAAGCACTGTTTATCACTGGTAAATAATCCATAAAGTAAATCACTCACATATTAAAACTTTAATAATTTATCAGCTTAAGCTGAGATTCATTGTCTTTTTTCAAGATGAATAGAGCTAACAAGATATATTTGAATGGTAATGCCTCATATTTAATATTGGCAATTTATCATTGATAATACAGCTGTTAATGTGGTTCATTTATGAGTAAAAACAATACAGCTGATTTTAATATTTCTATTTTTTTAGATGTATCTCTCCATTTTGCCTGCTCTGACACCAGAGGCATGCTTAGGAAGCAGGAAGTCAGAATTTAACTTTGGCATGCAGGACAATTAGCCCTTGTTTAATTAGACTTGAACTTGTCCCAAGCCCATGCTTTAATAGTGTCCATGCCTTATTTCATTCTAATCTAACAATAATCCAGTGAGCAGGTACTACAAATACACGGCCCCACCATGCAGCTGTCTGATCCATGTGTGCTGAATAAATGACTCATCCCAGTGAAAAGGAGGCTTAGAGAGTTGAAGTAACTTATTCAAAAGAGAAGGGGGTGGCAGAGGATGAGATGGTTGGATGGCATCACCGACTCAATGAACATGAATCTAAGCAAACTCTGGGAGAGAGTGAAGGACAGAAGAGCCTAGCGTGCTGCAGTCCCATGGGGTCACAAAGAGCTGGACACAATCGAGAGACTGAACAACAACAACATACTAAAAGCCAACCAGCTTCTACCTGCTAGAACTAAATCTGAATCCAGATGCAAGCCTGAGCTCCTGGCCATGCTTCTCTCTCAGCTAGAACAGAAATTAGAACTGGAAGACAGACAGCTGAGGGACAGATGATCTTGCTGCAAACAGGAAATGGACTGAGTGAGGCCACATCTGAGGCCACATGGTTCATCTACACCATCTGCAGAGGTTCCAGCCCCTCGACCCTCAGGTGTCTTTGGTGGGTTCTCTTCAATTTACCAAGACTGTGCAAAATTCATTCTGCCCATCAGCAGCTCCTGCTTGTTTTGATGCTGTTGGTTTTAACCCTCTTGCCCTTTGTGATTCCAGATTCCAGCAGATGTCTCAAGGGGAATCAGTCTAAGTGTAGGATCACACCCCTGCACCCTCTTCATCACCTGGACTTGATGCCCATTTTGCTTCATGTGGCAGTCTCACACTGTTAGATCTCAAACATGTCTGTCCTGCATTGTGAGATGACCGAAAGTTCTACTGGTTTCTTTTTTCCCCGCCACTGGCCTTGTGCCAGCCTGTTGCCTGCCCTCAGCCTCCCATCCTCCCCCTGAAAGTTGGCAATGCCCCAGGAAAAACAAGAACAGCTGCAGGATTTAGGCTCACCTCTCTGAAGTCCCTTCTCACGAGGACCTTTGTCACCTGGCCCTTATAGTCACCTTGGCTAATCAACAACACCTTCAAACAGATTTCCTTCTTTCTTTTGAGTGATGTGACCAGTTTTTCTCGTTGTTCTTGGAGGCAGTGTTGGTCTGCGGCACCTAGTTCATCACAGCAGAAATGGACTCTGAAGTGAATTCGTTTAAGCTGCAGTATTTCCCATCAGGGTGTGCTGTATTTATAAGTTACTTTCCAAAGAGTGTCCTACTTGGTTTTATAGACTGAAGTTCCCTCTTCATAAATCTGCAGTGGATGGCTGCTAAGAAACTGGATGAATAATAAAAAATAAGTCGATCTTTATGCCGTATTATATTTTATATTAATCAGCAAGTCTTTGTACTGGCACACCAGGCTGAGTTCCCCAGAAGTTGCAGAGACAAGCCAAGCAAATAAGGCTACTAAAATTCTGTCTGTGTACCTAAATCTACAGACAGAAGCATATTCATGTCTAGCAAAATTTTATAGCAAGCACACATACATTCATACCAGCATATGTGAAGCTTTGGGAATATAATTCAGATAGTACCAAACTGTGATATGGATATAATTATCGGAATTCAACATTAAAATTAATCAAATTAGACAGCAGTCTAATTATTCAGTCAAAATCTCTGCCCATTACATTAGCATTAAGGAAGCAATATCTGATTTTGAGGGGATAAAATTCACAAGGCCTGGATTACTGTCTTTGTTATTTGACCCTAAGCAGTAGAATTTTCCCTAGGTCCATTTTATCCTCTAAAAGGGACCAGTATTTTTTATATTATTCTTGTCATGCGGCTGTTTAGAGAGGAAAATTAGGTCATAGACATAAAAATGCTGTGGAAAGTTCAATGCGTCTAAAATTATGCGTTATTATTAGCTTTAAAAAGTTTCAAGGAATTAGCAATACATGAATAGAGAAATTCAGCAACTTCGCACCTGGGCGTCTGACTCAGGAAATGGCTTTTTAGAAAAAGCAGGCAGGAGGGCGCAGAGCAGAGTGAGCTAACAGGAGCTTAGTGTCAAGGTAGGTAGGCAGCCAGGCACCATGCTGATTTCAGAGAAACCAGGCAGCTTCTGCATCTCCATGCATGGTCCCCTTCCTCTCCTCTTGCAGCTCCCAAACACTTCCAAGTGCACGCGCGCTCACACACACAGGCATGCACACACACACACACACATGCACATATTCAGTGCTTGCCTACTCTAGGGTCAAAACCTAAAGCTGCATCATGAGGTCACTAACTCTATAGGAACAAGCCTCTCAAGATAGCACTCTCAAGCCATTTTTGTCGTGTGTCTTCTTTTTTTTAAAAAAAAATTATTTATGAGTAAGGCTTGTGTTCCTGCTCAAGAATGACATTTGCGACTGGAGGACCCAAAGTGCCAGAGAACTCTGGGTTACAGGAAAGACATGCCAAAGCTGGGTGTGAGAGGAAAGAGGAAAGTAGAATTCACAGGAAACATGGAAATAACCGCAGCTCTGGGCTCTTACACACCACAACTGAGAATTTGTGTTGCTGCTGTGTGGCTTCCTAAGGTCTCTGTGTCAAGTGAGGGTCTAAGGTGGTGAAAGAGGGAATGTTATCTTTCAAGTCAAATGAACTATTTGCCTTTCCCCGATTTAAGAGTGTTGTCTGGAGAAACAGAACCAATGGGGTAAATATCAATAAAGAATCTCTGTCCCTCTAGGGCTTGCCTGGTGGCTCAGCGATAAAGAAGCTGCCTGCCAATGCAAGAGACACAGATTTGATTCCTGGGTCAGGGAGACCCTCTGGAGAAGGGCATGGCAACCCACTCCAGTATTCTTGCCTGGGAAATCCCATGGACAAAGGAGCCTGGCAGACTGCAGTTCATGATGTAGCAAAGAGTCAAACACAACTGAACAACTGAGCATGCACGCACATCTCTCTACATATACACATACAGATTGACTAACCGTTTCGCACATATATATGAAGAGATCACATAGGCAAAGGTATTAATATATGAGATCTGTTCTTCATAAGGAATTGGCTCCTGCATCCATGGGATCTGGGAGCCCCCACCCGCAGGCTGCAGACCCTGGAGAGATGACGGTACAGGAGCCCAGTGGCCACCAGCTGGAGGATTCCATTTTGCTGGGGGAGGCAGGACTTTTGTTCTTTTTAGGCCTTCTGCTGCCTGGATGAGGCCCACTCACAGATGAAATTTATATGCTTTACCCAAATTTCCCCAGTTTAAATGTTGACCTCACCCCTCCACATCCTCCAGGTTGGTGATTAAGTTCACCAGTTCCCTTGAGGCATGTGAGCTCTCTCCTTGAAATGGAAAAACATTAGGAAAAAGTGATGCTCCTTATAAATTCTGAGCAAATAGACCCTGTTTCAGTAACATCACTGCATCTGTAATTCCTGCTGATCAGAAGACCCTACAAAGGTCTAGGTCAGCAACAGCCACACCACCATGTGTCTGTGAAGGAAAAAGTGTTTTTCAAAGAAATGAGCACCTTCTCCATCATGGCAGCTTCTCTAAATATCCATCAACAGATGAACAGATAAAAAAGATGTGCTACATGTATACAATGGAACATTACTCAGATATAAAAAAGCATGAAGTAATGCCATCTACAGCAACATGGATGCAACTAGAGATTAGCATAGAGTGAGGTGAGTCAGGAAGAGAAAGACAAATGCCGCCGTGATATCACTTATATGTGGACTCTAAAATAAGACACAAATGAGCTCATGCGCAAGACAGGAATGGACTCACAGACATAGAGAACAGACAGGGGGTTGCCAAGGGGGAGGAGGGGTGGGGAGGGATGGACTGGGAGATTGGGGTTAGGGGTGCAAGCTATTATGCATAAAATGGGTGAACCAAAAGATTCTACTGTAAAGCACAGGAAACTATGTTCAATATCCTGTGATAAGCCATAATGGAAAAGAATACGAAAATGATTTTATATATATATGTGCATGTATGTATGTATGTATAACTGACTCACTTTGTTGTACAGCAGAAATTAACACAACGTTGTAAATCAGCTATACTTTAAAACCAATGAGAAACAAAAACTCAAGTGAACAACTTTCTGTTGTGTCTAAGCGGCTGTGCTTTCTGTTTTTAAGGGGATAATTTACTAAACAAGATATGTAGTGGCATTCAGACTTACCCGTTTGAGGTGAAGCTTTATTGCAATGACAACTTTATGATGTTTCCCCCTCATCCTGAGATGACTTCCTGGGGACGGAGGCGGGTACCCTCCGCTCACCAGCTGCCGTGCGCTTGCACACGCCAGCAATAATCAAGGTCTGCTCTGAGACTGCAGGTGACCCAGTCTGCATATGACATACCAGAGGATAGAGGAGAACATTACCCAGATTTCCCTGCTATGAGGGTGAGGCTGACAACCTGGCTTGCTCAGAGGCAGAGTGGGCTCCGGGGGTCAAGTTCATGGTTTCTGAAAGAAGGAGCTTATCAGTTTCTCCACATGTCCTTCCTAGATGGAGCCAGAAGCAGGCTGAGCTCAAAGCCGGAGCTGCAATCAGAATCTCCCGGGCTTTTGTCAGCTTTCAGGAGAAGAGCATGACTTAGAATTAACGATTGGCTTTATTATTATTTTAGTTTTATATTAATAACATTTCCAAGTGTGCATGATTTCTATCGCAGGAGAAGAGCTTTGCTGGCTGAATGGTCACCAGTTTAAACTGAGGATTGCATAACTTGGCCTCAGGCAGGAGACATTTATCATCCTTATCTTCAGACCCTCTCCCTCCTACTTGAGTTCAGAAACACATTTTAGCAAAGAGCTGTCCAGGTAAATAGATGATGTCTCTCTGTGTTAAATTTATGGCTCAGTTACAATCAATCTTATGCTATCAGCTTTCAGTTGTCTGTACATAATTAATATAAACAAAGCAGGGAACCATCGTTTCTTATGCCACTTTGTTCCAAGCTGGAAAAAATGAAATCAGCGCCTGCCTTAGAAGTAATTGGCCCCAGCATATGATCTTAGAATGTCTCGATAGGCAAAATGGGAAAGAGAAAATCCCTTTGAGTATGATTTATTCCAGTTTTGTAGATTTGTAACCATTCCCTTCTCCAGGGGATCCTCCCAATCCAGAGATCGAACCTGGGTCTCCTGCATTGCAGACAGATTCTTTACCGTCTGAGCCACCAGGGAAGCCCCAAGTGATATTCACCTTACTGAAATTAACAGCTCAGATTGTTGTTTTTCCTCCACCCCACTGTTTCTGGCCTGTTACCTGGGTTGGGGGAAACGAACCTGCTCAGGTCAGCTCTAAAGCTTCTGCCTGTGGCATAGAAGGTGTGGTGACCAAGTGAGCTATGTGTTCTGCACCAAAGTGGCTCCCTGATGTATAATTGCATGACCCTCCTGGGCTGTTTGGCTTGACTGCTAAGTTTTGCTACATGTCTATTGTGACAAATGACTGAAGCCAATCCCCGTAAATGATCTGCCTTTTAAAACCAAAGAATACCTAGAATTAAAAACCAGCTGAACCCATTTCTTGTCTTATAACAAGGCCATTCAATGAAAACAAAATGGCTCGCGTGGAATGACTTGCAGGCTTTACAATCAGATCCTTCGTGTGGCAGACCCATATGTACAGCTGTTTATCAGTTTTGGTCTGAGGCATTAGGTGTGCTACAGATATTGGACCCTAATTTCTCCGCTGAAAACTTTATTAAGCATCCTTTAGTTTGGCCAGATAGACATCTGTGTTTCTAGATTAATGTATTAGGCATTTTTAAATCCTAGAGACACACAGAGCTGCTTTGCAGAAATTTCAATATGTGCCCAAAGGATTATCATGGATCCATAGAGGGTACTATTATGTATATTCACTGCTTGCCCTGCAAAAGACTGAGCCTTTCAGCAAATCTTCACACACACAAAAGCAGCAGAGCTTCTGTATTTCGACATCACTGTGGATTGTTTGATAATAGGTGTCACCTTGGCACTTCATTCCAAGGGTTCTTGAAATGTATTTCCTCCTGAATTTCAATGGCTCGAGTATGTGCAGTGTGACTGTATTTATGCAGCTTTGAAGAACAGCAGAATATTTAATGGCACACACAAACAATTTAGGGTTAACTCAAATATAGAAAAATGATAGTCAAATGAAAAACCAGCATCCAGTTCTAACTTGTAACATAACTTCCCTAATATGCAAAGCATGTATGTGAATTAAGAAAGTAATGCATGCCCTCATTAGGGTTGGGTACAGCTTAAACAAAATAATTTATTCCAAAATAAATGCAGGTTCACAGGAGGCTTACATCATAGCCACCTTGTTAGAAACTGGAAAAGGCTGATGAATAAGTGAGCACCAAGTGTTTCCCTGAAAGATTCAAAGATGAGCAGGCAAGTGAGACCACAGGAAGACACATCCCCATCAACACCATTGGAAGGTGGTGCCCAGAACCTCAGCAGCAGCAGGTCAGTAACGCAGTAGAGCTACCTTAGCCAGCAGTCCGTTGATCCAGCAATTAAACCAGATTGAACAAAGGCATATACGTGTCTGTGTGTGTTTATATTACAGTGATTTTGAGAGAGGGAGTAAATGAAAAGAAAATCTAAATCTCTAATGATAGGATATTGGTGAGAAAATTACAGTACAGTCATACACTAGGGTAATAGGCAGCTACTGAAATAAACTTATCGAAATCTATTTATTGACATGAAAAGATGTTGATTGCACATTTTACTGGGAAAAAAATTAAGCTATAGCTCTGTAGCACTATTTTTAAATGAATTCTAACATCAAGATATTGAAACATCGACAAGAGTGCATGCCATGTCAACAGCAACTCTAGATGGATTTTTCCCCCCATTTGGCTTACCTGTATCCCCTCACTTTCCTTTTCTCTCTTTCTTTAGTAAACGAATATAAATTTTGCAGTAAAAAATAAAAGTTACATGTTTTAAAAATAGAACACACGCATCTAGAAGAGAATTCTCTCTCGCTGTCACCTTGGGGAACTATAAAAACCTAATGATTTGGTATAAAACTACTTCTGTGTCTCTTCACCAGAATCATTTTCTAGACTGAAAAAGGATCCATCTTCATCCATCTTGCTAAGATGGCATCTTTGGCAGTTCTTAGTTCCTGTATTATCTTTCAAGAAGGATTCAACCCCTGAAGTAACCTGTCCTTAAGGCTGAGAACTGAAAACCTCCTCGTAACCTGATTAAGAATGATAAGTTGCAGTGGTGAAACCATCTGTAAGATTCCTTTGATGATATCTAAATACATATATTTTCATAGTTGTATATTTTTTCATAAAAATGTGTACAAATGTCAGGGTTTTCCCAATGCACAGTGGTAAACAATCTGCTTGCCAAAGCAGGAGACTTGGGTTTGATACCTGGGTCAGGAAGATCCTCTGAATGAGGAAATGGCAACCTACTCCAGTACTCTTGCTGGGAGAATCCCATGGACAGAGGAGCCTGGTGGGATATAGTCCTTGGGGTCACAAAGAGTTGGATATGACTGAGCCACTAAAGAAAAATAAAATTCTAGGCTGAATTCATTACTATATAGCCATGACTATAATATACATTTTTATCTTTAGATTTCAAAACAAATTAAAATAAAAATATTTTGTGGCCCCTAAAAGTCCAGTTGGCCCTGGACACAGTGCCTCCATGCCTGACTGGGCAGATGGGGCTGTTGGCCTGGAGCACAGCATTTCACCCCTGGTTGCCAATGTATGTAATGACACAGCCTGAACGCTCAGAGCTGTGTGGCCACATCTTACTTTGGCACTCTATTTCCTGGGGTCACGAGCTTAGTTCAGACTGGGTCTATAGGTTGGCCCTCTATGTGCCCAGAACATAGCAGGAGCTCTCCAGGAGGGCCCGAGTGTCCTCCCTGGACGAGGCTGTTCTCCCAGGTTTTCCAATGGACAGAGGCTCCCACTGCCAGCTTGGCAAGTTGTGGCCTGGTGGGTCCTGACCTTCCTGGCACCCTCCTCTGCTTCTGATCGCAGCAGCTGACCCCAGGAACACAGTTATCTACCTGCCCACCATTCAGGCCTTTATCATTCATTCACAGCCACAATTCTTTTCTTTATTTTTGCAGCTGAAACATTTGGTGAACATTGTAGGAGGTAGCACAGGACAGAGATAGGAACTTGGACTTCAGAATGAACAGCTCTGACCTGAATGTTGGTTGGGTCACTAAGCTGTATAACCTTAAGGCAATTACTTGCTTTCTCTGAGTGTCAGAGAGTGTCTGTGTTTTTCCTTTCAATGTAGGTAATGACGCTTTGTTTATGGGAACAGTGTGAGGAACAGAAGAAGCAGGGGAGGCAGAAGCCTGACTTTCTTCACCAAAGAAGCTCATTAAATATCCACGTTTTTCTCCTTCTCACCCTCCATCCACTCCAGGCAGCAGTCCAAACAAACATTGGTTACGGACAAATATTAAACCCATTTTCAAAGGATGGAGAGCAAGGGAGAAATGTAAGGAAAGAGGTTGCCTGTTTCCAAAGACAATTTTCAAAGAGGCAACAGATGGGGAGCCCTGCCCAGGCCGGGCCAGGTCCCTCCAACTGGGAGGGCCATCCACTCTCTTTGGGCAGCAGGTGGACTCCCAGTGTCAGACTTGGGCCTGTGAGCTGCTTTTTGGGATGTCCAGGCTATCTGAGCTAAGCTGCTTCCTGTGCCCACACCACTTTCTCTTTCCCTGCAGCCCCTGCCTTGCCCACAGGATCACATCTACAATGGAATCCCTCTCTACCTCCTCCAGGAAGACCTCCATGCTCAGTATAGCTGCAGGATGCCTGACAGCTTTGCCCATTCTCATTGTTGGCTGCATCTCACATTCCTTTCTCCATTCTGGTCTAAGGTATTCTTAGTCTACTCTGGGGTGTTTGGTTCCTTCATCTCCTAACATATCTCTCCCTGTCAACCCAGAGAATCCCCCATTAGAAAAACTGCAGTAGAACCAAAGAATATAAGAGGCCAGCAATGTCAGCTCCTGTAGCTTTACCCACTCTCGGGGGAGATGTCTTGCTGGTGTGAGACATGGCCACCTGTCTGGGACTCTCACTGTGAGGTGCAGGTCAGTAGCAGGGGATGGACGGAAGAGGATTTAGGGGGGTTGAACTGTAGGACTAGAGAGGTAGACTGTGGTCCAGCAAGTAGGGAGAGGCTGGGATGGCGGCGACCAGTGTACTCCCAGGTGTGAGGCAGCCAACCCACATTTCAGATGGAGGCACCTGCAATGACGCATCATTTCTACGAGTAACACTTTTCCAGAACCCCTCACGAGTGTTAACCACACTAGACATGCTTTGGGCGAATGGGTTCTCTGGGGGGAATACTACCTGTAAATCCTAGGTTCTTTTAAGAGAGTAGACATTCAGGAGTTTGCAAAAGCTAAATGAGAGGATTAGGATTTCTATAAGGCTGGTTACTAGTGGTACAGGCTGGATGGGTGAGCAAAGCCAACTAAATATAGATTTCCCAGGAATATCAGGGATCTTAGCTCACAGCTCAAGCCCACACACATTTTGTTTCACCAAGTACTCAGGGATCTTGACTCCCTTGAGGCTTCAGTAATTTTCACTGAGAGGCAGAGTTTTTTTACATTTTAATTTAATTACTTTACAATATTGTAGTGGTTTTGACATACATTGACATAAATCAGCTATGGGTGTATGTGTGCCCCCCATCCTGAAACCCCTCCCACCTCCCTCCCCATCCCATCAGATTCTTCTGATCCATGAACATTGTATATTTCTCCATCTATTCGTGTCATCTTTGATTTCTTTCATCAGTGTTTTATAGTTTTCTATAGGTAGACTTATTTCTAAGTATTTTATTCTTTTCATTGCAATGGTGAATGTAATTGTTTCCTTAATTTCTCTTTCTGTTTTCTCATTGTTAGTGTATAGGAATGCAAAGGATTTCTGTGTGTTGATTTTATATCCTGCAACTTTGCTATATTCATTGATTAGCTCTAGTAATTTTCTGGGGGTGTCTTTAGGATTTTCTGTATAGGGGATCATGTCATCTGCAAACAGTGAGAGTTTTACTTCTTCTTTTCCAACCTGGATTCTTTTTATTTCTTTTTCTTCTCTGATTGCTGTGGCTAAAAGTTCCAAAACTATGTTGAATGATAGTGGTGAGATTGGGCATCCTTGTCTTGTTCCTGACTTTAGGGGAAATGCATTCAATTTTTCACCAATGAGGATAATGTTTGATGCGGGTTTACCATATATGACTTTTATTATGTTGAGGTATGTTCCTTCTATGCCTGCTTTCTGGAGGGTTTTTATCATAAATGGATGTTGAATTTTGTCAAAGGCTTTCTCTGCATCTATTGAGATAATCATATGGTTTTTATCATTCAATTTGTTGCTGTGGTGTATCACATTGATTGGTTTGTAAATACTGAAGAATCCTTGCATCCTTGAGATAAAGCCCACTTGGTCATAATGTATGATCTTTTTAATATGTTGTTTGATTCTGTTTGATAGAGTTTTGTTGAGGATTTTTGCTTCTAAGTTCATCAGCAATATTGGAATTTAGTTTTCTTTCTTTTTTTTTTTTGTGGCATCTTTGTCTGGTATTGGTATTAGGGTGATGGTGGCCTCATAAAATGAGTTTGGAAGTTTACCTTCCTCTGCAATTTTCTGGAAAAGTTTGAGTAGGATAGGTGTTAGCTCTTCTCTAAATTTTTGGTAGAATTCACCTATGAAGCCATCTGGTTCTGGGCTTTTGTTTGTTGGAAGATTTTTGATTATAGTTTAGATTTCCATGCTTTTGATGGGTCTGTTAAGATTTTCTGTTTCTTCCTGGTTCAGTTTTGGAAGGTTATACTTTTCTAAGAATTTGTCCATTTGTTCCAAGTTGTCCATTTTATTGGCATATAGTTGCTGATAGTAGTCTCTTATGATCCTTTGTATTTCTGTGTTGTCTGTTGTGATTTCTCCATTTTCATTTCTAATTTTGTTGATTGCATTCTTCTCCCTTTTTTTCTTGATGAGTCTGGCTAATGGTTTGTCTATTTTATTTATCTTCTCACAAAACCAGCTTTTAGTTTTGTTGATTTATGCTATAGTCTCCTTTGTTTCTTTTTCATTTATTTCTGCCCTAATTTTTATGATTTCTTTCCTTCTGCTAACCCTGGGATTATTCATTTCTTCTTTTTCTAGTTGCTTAGGTGTAAAGTTAGGTTGTTTATTTGATTTTTCTGTTTTTTCTTGAGGTAAGCTTGTATTGCTATGAACCTTCCCCTTAGCACTGCTTGTACGGAATCCCATATGTTTTGGGTTGTTCTGTTTCCATTTTCATTTGTTTCTATGCATATTTTGACTTCTTTTTTTATTTCTTCTGTGATTTGTTGGTTATTCAGATGTGTGTTGTTTAGCCTCCATATGTTCATATTTTTAATTGATTTTTTTCACTGCAGTTGACATCTAATCTTACTGCACTGTGATCAGAAAAGATGCTTGAAATAATTTCAATTTTTTGAATTTACCTAGGCTAGAAGGAAATGGCAACCCACTTCAGTGTTCTTGCCTGGAGAATCCCAGGGACAGGGGAGCCTGTTGGGCTGCCGTCTATGGGGTCGCATAGAGTCGGACACGACTGAAGCGACTTAGCAGCAGCAGGCTAGATTTCAGAGAAGGCAATGGCACCCCATTCCAGTACTCTTGCCTGGAAAATCCCATGGATGGAGGAGCCTGGTAGGCTGCAGTTCATGGGGTCGCTAAAAGTCGGATACCACTGAGCAACTTCACTTTCACTTTTCCCTTTCATGCATTGGAGACGGAAATGGCAACCCACTCCAGTGTTCTTGCCTGGAGAATCCCAGGGACAGGGGAGCCTGATGGGCTGCCGTCTACGGGGTTGCACAGAGTTGGACACGACTGAAGTGACTTAGCAGCAGTAGCAGCAGGCTAGATTTATGGACCAGGATGTGATCTACACTGGAGAAGGTTCTGTGTGCACTTTAGAAAAAGGTAAAATTCATTGTTTTGGGGTAAAATGTCCTATGCATATCTATTAGGTCTAACTGGTCCATTCTATCATTTAAAGTTTGTGTTTTCTTGCTAATTTTCTGTTTGGTTGATTTAACCATAGGTGTGAGTGGGGTATTAAAGTCTCCCACTGTTATTGTGTTACTGTTCATTTCTCCTTTCATACTTGTTAGCATTTGTCTTACATATTGCGGTGCTCCTATGTTGGGTGCATATATATTTATAATTGTTATATCTTCTTCTTGGATTGATCCTTTGATCATTATGTAGTGTCCTTCCTTGTCTCTTTTCACAGCCTTTATTTCAAAGTCTATTTTATCTGATATGAGTATTGCTACTCTTACTTTCTTTTGGTCTCCATTTGCATGAAATATCTTTTCCAGTCCTTCACTTTCGGTCTGTATGTGTCCATTGTTTTGCGGTGGGTCTCTTGTAGACAGCATATATAGGGATCTTGTTTTTGTATCCATTCAGCCAGTCTTTATCTTTTGGTTGGGGCATTCAACCCATTCACATTTAAGGTAATTATTGATAAGCATGATCCTGTTGAAATTTACTTTGTTTTTTTGGGTTCTAGTTTATAAACCTTTTCTGTGTTTCCTGCCTAGAGAAGATACTTTAGCATTTGTTGGAAAGCTGGTTTGGTGGTGCTGAATTCCCTTAGCTTTTGCTTGTCTGTAAAGCTTTTGATTTCTCCTTCATATTTGAATGAGATCCTTGCTGTGCATAGTAATCTGGGTTGTAGGTTTTTCTCTGTCATCACTTTAAGTATGTTCTGCCATTCCCTTCTGGCCTGAAGAGTTTCTATTGAAAGATCTGCAGTTATCCTTATGGGAATCCTCTTGTGTGTTATTTGTTGCTTTTCCTTGCTGCTTTTAATATTTGTTCTTTGTGTTTGACCTTCATTAATTTGATTAATTTGTGGCTTGGGGTGTTTTGCCTTGGGTTTATCCTGTTTGAGACTCTCTGGGTTTCTTGGACTTGGGTGGCTATTTCCTTCCCCATTTTAGGGAAGTTTTCAACTATTATCTCCTCAAGTATTTTCTCATGGTCTTTCTTTTTTTCTTCTTCTTCTGGGAGTCCTATGATTTGAATGTTGGGGTGTTTAACATTGTTGCAGAGGTCTCTGATGTTGTCCTCATTTCTTTTCATTCTTTTTTCTTTTTTCCTGTCTGCTTCATTTATTTCCACTGTTCTATCTTCCACCTCACTTATCCTATCTTCTGCCTCAGTTGTTCTACTGTTGGCTCCCTCCAGAGTGCTTTTGATCTCAGTTATTGCATTATTCATTATTGACTGACTCTTTTTCATTTCTTCTAGGTCCTTGTTAAACATTTCTTGCATTTTCACAATCTTGTCTCTAGTCTATTTATCTGTAACTCCATTTTGTTTTCAAGATTTTGGATTGTCTTTACTATCATTATTCTGAATTCTTTTTCAAGTAAACTCTCTTTCTCCTCCTCTTTTGCTTGGTTTAGTGGGCATTTATCTTGCTCCTTTACCTGCTGAATATTTCTCTGCCTTTTCATTTTGTTTAGATTGCTGTGTTTGGGCTGGCCTTTCTATAGGCTGAAAGTTTTTGGTTCCTCTTTATTGTGGAGTTTGCTCCCAGTGGGTGGGGTTGGACGAGTGGTTTGTCAAGGTTTCCTGGTTAGGGAAGCTTGCATCTGTGTTCTGGTGGGTGGAGCTGGATCTCTTCTCTGGAGTGCAATGAAGTGCCCAGTAGTGAGTTTTGGGGTGTTTATGGGTTTGGTGTGACTTTCGGCAGCCTGTATTTTAATGTTCAGGGTTGTGTTCCCAAGTTGCTGGAGAATTAGCATGTTATGTCTTGCTCTGAAACTTGTTGGCTCTGGGGTGGAGCTTGGTTTCAGTGTAGGTATGGAGGCTTTTAGATGAGCTCTTATCGATGAATGTTCCCTGGAGTCTGGAGTTTTCTGGTGTTCTCAATTTTTGGATTTACGCCTCCTGCCACTGGCTTTCGGTCTTATTCTTACAGTAGCCTCAAGACTTTTCCATCCATACAGCGCAGATGATAAAACATCTAGGTTAATGGTGAAAAGATTCTCCACAGTGAGGAACAGCCAGAGAGGTTCACAGAGATACATGGAGACGAGAAGAGGGAGGAGGGAGATAGAGGTGACCAGGAGGAGAATAGGGGGAATCAAAAGAAGAGAGAGCAATCTAGCCAGTCATCAATTCCCTATGTGCTCTCCACAGTCTGGAACACCCAGAGAGGTCCATGGAGTTACATGGAGAAAAGAAGTGAGAGGAGGGAGATAGAGATGACCAGGAGGAGAAGAGGGGGAGTCAAAAGGGGAGAGACAAATCTAGTCATAATCAGTTCCCTGAGTGTTCTCCACAGCCCAGAACACCCAGAGAGATTCACAGAGTTAAGTAGAGAAGACGAAGAGGGAGGGAGGAGATAGAGGTGACCTGGGGGAGAAAAGGGAGAGTTGAAAGGGGAGAGAGAAATCAAGCCAGTAATCACACCCCTAAGTAAAAATGGGTACTGAAGATTAGATTCTGAGAGGTACAAAATTGATAACAAATACCAAAAAGCAAAGATTAAAAATCTAGAGCAGATGGTAGACTCTCAAAAATACAATATTAAAAATACAAAACAAAATCAATCACAAAAATTATAAAATATATTTATATGAAATTTGCTTTTAAAATAGGGTCTTTTTTTTGCAAGGTAATAGGTTATAAAAATGAAAATTAAAGGAGTAATAAAGAACTTAAAAATAAAAAAATAAAAAAATGATAAAAGCAAAAATATATCTGGGACTTTCTCTGGAGCTGTTGAGGGCAGGGTGGGTCAGTTCAGTTTCAGATAGTTCCTTGTTCCAGCTTATACTTCTTTGAAAGGTCTATAGGCCCCTTCCAGTGCTTAGTCAATATTAACTACAGGGTTTTAATCTGTTGCAGCTGTCAATTCCAGAGCAGTTCCCTCTTCCTTGTTTATGTTGACTTCCTCTGTTTGTGAGTCTCGTAGTGTATAATTTCTGCCCTGACACAAGGGGGCGAAGGTGGTCACTTATTTAGGCTCACTTGTTCAGTTGTGTTGTGGGGAGGGAAGAACACTGCAAACAATTATCACTGGTGTGTGTGAGGAGTGCTCACAGTGTATGGACCACACTGGGTTTGCCCCAGCTCACAGTGGCATGTGCTTTTCTGGTCTACACTGCTCAGGCTCCAAGTTGCTCTGCAGGGGTGCAGTCCAAAGTGGGCTCTCCGTTTTGTGTACTTTTCAGGTCTAAGCTGCTCAGGTTCTCCGGTACTCCACAAAGGCACAGACTCGGTTGGCTGTGTGTCTTGTGCCCTTCCCAGGTCTGAGCAGCTCAGGCAACCAGGTGCTTGGTGAGCACAGTGTCCCAGGTGGGCCGTGCGTCTTAATCACCTCCCCAGTCCTGGCGGCTTGGTTTCCCGGGTGTGCTGTGAGAGTGCCATCTCAGTCGTGCTGTGTGTCTCCTCTGGGGAGCTATTTCAGGCTGTAATCCTCCTGGCAGATAGCGACCATCCAGGATCCCAGGAAGACTTGATTAGCAACTAGGAGCCTGCTCACAGTTTGGTGGAAGATGCTGTCTCTGGGGCTGAGATTGCTCCTTGCCTTCCAGCTCTGGCTGTCACACACCTGACTCTCTGCCTCTGGCTTGTGGGGGGGTGGGGTGGGGTGGGGAGGGTATGGTCCTTATCCGGCTAGCTCTCCTTTGGTATTCGCTCAATACTTTGTTCTGTGAGCAGGCCAGTCTGTGCCTTAGGTTAGGGCCTTTCTCGAGAAAGTTCTCTCTCCCTCTCTTTTTATCTTTCTCTGGCTATACAGTTTGGGTTGCTATCTCACATTAGCTTCCTCAGGTTGTCCTCAGGGCATTCAGGCCCAGTCCTTACCCTAAGCATGCAACCCGAGCCCCCCTGTCCAGCCCCCGCTCACTGGTGGCAGGCGTGAGTATCTGGGCTACTTTTCCACTGGGAGTTGTGGTTAGGGATGTATTCTGTGGGGTTTTTTTCCTCCTGGTTATGTTGCCCTCTGAGATTCTAAAACTCCCCACAGACCCACTGGTGAGAGGGTTTCCTGCTGTTTAGAACCTCCACTGCTTCCTCTCCATCCCTAACTCTTCTGTCTCTCTTTTTGTCTTTTATATTTTGCCCTACCTTCTTTCAAAGAGAATGGGCTGCCTTTCTGGGTGCCTGGGGTCCTCCGCCAGCATTCAGAAGTTGTTCTGTGGAAGTTGCTCAGCATTCAAATGATCTTTTGATGAATTTGTGGGGGAGAAAATGGTCTCCCCATCCTATTCCTCTGCCATCTTAGGACTGCCCCCGAGGTAGAGTTTTACATGTAATTTTCTTTACGCTAAAATTGACACCAGGGTTTGGGATTTGAGAAAACATTGGGGTCCCTCAATGTTGAACATCTATTATTGGCTGGAAGCAAGTGTTGATCACTCAGTCTTGTCTGCAAGCCCATGGTCTGTAGCCCACCAGGCCCCTCTGTCCATGGGTTTCTCAGGCAAGAATTTTAAAGTGGATTTCCATTTCCTTCTCCAGGAGATCTTTCTGACCAAGGGATTGAACCCTGGTCTCCTGCATTGGCAGGTGGATTCTTTACACTGAGCCACAGGGAAGTCCCAGTGAAAGTGTTAGAATATTCAGCTCATGGGCCTGGATTTGTCCTAAACTGGAATAAAAGATCAACACTCATTAAATACTGAACTTGAAGTACACAATGCCCATAGCATTTTTGCAAACTACCCATTTAGAAATCCTGTTGAAATAAAGATAGCATGACATGCCTAGTTCTGATTCTTCTAGATATTTTCTCCTTTCCTACATACTCAAACATGTCCTGGATAAAAGCTAGGCTGGCTAGAGTGTGTGTCCACCCATTTCTCCACTTTCAAAGGCAGAGCCACATCTGTCTGTCAGCCGCTCTTATTCTGTATCTTTGCATCCTTCACTCTTCACTAGAGATCATGATAGAGACCTGGTGATTTTATTCACAATTTCCGAACTGACTGGTGCATAACTCATTTGGGGACAGGCATTAATTCATTCACTGTCACCAGATGCAATTACACACACTCACACGCACACATACATTTTCCATGTAACTCATCCTTCTAGTCTCCTCTGTAAGTGATGGTTTCCCTGTCTTTGACCGCAGAGAAAGCCATTTCCTCGACATCCAAGCTAGCAACAAAGCAGTAAGACTCAGGTTTCTCCTGGCATCAATCAGCCTGCTTCTAACAGCGGGGGACAGCCCTGCCTTTGTTTTCTGTGTTCCAAATATAATTTTTTAAAGTGCGTTTTGAGGCTTTGGTTTGGAGGGTCATTTCAGATGGGCTCTCGCTGCCTTGGTCCTCAGTGCCACACTGCCTTCTCCTCTCCTCCTTTCTCTCTTTCTCTGTATATTCTTCCTAAGCAACATTAAAGCCCCCCTCCCATTTTCACCCAAGTCTTTCTTCAAGGTTTTGATCCCCTTTGTAATCCTCTCCCTCAGACCAACCACGAGGCCCTGACCCTAACCCTTGCCCACGGGTGTGCGCACACACTCACCTATCACCCGGACACTGTAATCTGAGGACTCAGTCACCTGTTCTTTGCAAACTTGTGTGACTCAGCTGGATCACTGTTTTTTATGATGTCGTGTGAATCCTTGTTCTGTAAACTCTTTAGCTGCGCATGGTTTTCCCTGTCATGGGAAGTTCTAAAATAAAGTAGGATCACTTGCCCACAATTCAGGTGACACTGTTCTTCACAAGTGCATGGTGCTCAGTCATGTCTGACTCCTTGTGACCCCATGGACTGTAGCCGGCCAGGCTCCTCTGTCCATGGGATTTCCCAAGCAAGAATACTGAAGTGGGTTGCTGTGTCCTCTTCCAAAGGATCTTCCTGACCCAGGGATCAAACCCACGTCTCCTGTATTGGCTGGAGGGTTCTTTACCACTGAGCCATCAGGGAAGCCCTGTTCTTCACCAGTCAGCACAGATAATGAGGCAAAATGAACATGACTGGTAACCCATTTACTCTCACTACATTTGTTATATTTAGACTAGTCTTTTCTGTCCATGTCAGAACTGAATGAGAGTTGGGAACACAACAAAGAATAACTACTGAGAGATTAATTAGAGTCACGTTTGTTTTCCGTCAATTTTATTTGAACAGAACTCTCTTAAATTTAATGAGATTCTTAAATTTTCTTAAGAAGAATTGGTATGCATGAATTTTTGACTATGTGTGAGCATAGGAAGCTTGCATTTCTAACAGAAGATTCAATTCATTAACTAAGTAAAGCACTTAGAAAAATCTCATAATGATAAGTGTTCAATAAATTCAAGCTTTTATAATAATTTTTGTAACTTCACCAGCATTTTTACATTATGAGAGATAGTCACAAGGCTTCATTTAATGAAGCATATGGCTATTTTAAAGTAGAATAGGAGCCCACACAGTGAATTGGCAGATGGACACACTCTGGTTCTATCTTATGTTACTTATGATTCTTAATATAGCATTTTCATGATCTACACCAGAGTTGAATATGTTTTAAAATGCCAGTTGTTAAAGATATATCCTTGTATAGGAAGCCTTATGTTCTGGCTCCAAGAATAGAAAATTCATAACTTACACCAGAGAAGAATGATTAACAAAGGAAACTTACCTTTGGTTCTTCTGAGCGACCATTTCTACCTGGGGGTAGAAAAGGGAAGGGAAGGGGAGAAGGGAAAGGCGGCAGGGAAGCCTTGATGTCTTTGGTCCTGGTTGACAGGGGCTCCGTTCAGAAGTGCCATCAACACATTGCTCTTGGAGGGAGAACCACAATCAACATGCTGTTTCCTCCATCAGGGAAGCCTCACCACTAAAAGCGCCTCTAATGAGCTGAGCGCTGTACATTCTGGCCTCATCTCAGCATGAGCCAGTCAGCAGTGGCAGACAGTTCAAGACCTGGCGTGGTCCACAGGATGCACTTCTGTGAGATCTTGCATGAGAATATTTGAAATAAGTCGATCAAAAAAAACCTGCTTCTTAGATAATTCATCCTGTGAGTAAAATGTAGCTGAGAGGCAGTGAATAATTTGTGTAGTGATTAAGCAATAAAAGGAAGTGATTTTTTTTTCTTTCTTTGTTCAAGCAGCATTAGACTATGAATTTTATGGCTGCAATTCCAGGTTTACTTATGGGTTGTCAATTACAGCAAATAAAAATGCACAGCACCCATTTAAATTTGAATTTCAGATAACAATTTTGAGATTACTTTCTGAGTACAAGTTTGTTTCATGTAATTTTAGGGATATAATATTAAAATAAATTAAATAAATTAAATTAGTAAATATTGTTTATCTGAAAAGCAAATTTAACTGGATGACCTGTATTTTATCTGGCAAGCCTGTATATACAACTATGAGCTATCCCTTTGAAATTACCTGATTGCAATACTTAAGCAGTCAATCACAAAAAAAGTACCTCCTCCCCTCCTTCCCTCAAAATCCTCTGACTTCAATTTCCTGGATTGACAAGAAAGGTTAATTAGTTGATGTTGAGAGTTAAGAATGATGGGTAAATTTTAAAAACTTCCAAGAGAAGGATTTTTCTTGCTTATCATTCATTAATATTGATATGGCAGGTAACCAGTGAGATTCTGTTCTAATACTGTTCAAGTGTGAAATGACAAAACTGGCAGATGCTTGAAGCAAATATAATTTTTGACTGTATAGTGAGTTTTGCATAGGTATAGTGAGTGCCTATATACCTATAGTGAGTGCATAGGTATGTTAATAATGACCATTTTGCCTATGTTAATTACAAGAGTATTACTTCTTCTGCTGGGTTTTCAGAATAGATAATATGCTTTAAGATTTTCTTTCAATGAAAACATTCAGTTGACTGAAATAGGGAACACAGAAGTTTGAGCATCATTTAAACTAGCTGTATCAGTAATCACAGTTAAATGTAAATGTTGCTGTGTTGTTCAGTCACTAAGTCGTGGGATTTGAGAGAACACTGAATCCTTTAATGTTGAACACCTATTATTGGCTGAAATTGAATGTGTTAGTTGCTTAGTCTTGTCTGACTCTTTGGGACCCCGGGGATCATAGCTTGCCAGGCTCCTCTGTCCTCCACTACCTCCCAGAGTTTGTTCAAATTCATGTCCACAGAGTTGGTGACGCTATCTAATCATCTCATCATCTGCCGTGAGAACTGCATGAACAGTAGGGAAAGACAGAAAATATAAATGAGACGAGATCATTTTCACAGATTTAGTGATATTTATTTTAAAAAATCTGTGTGTTGCTAGATAGTTTCACATGTATTTGTTTAAACATATACTAATGCACAGGTATTTGGATAATACGTGGACCTGGATCTGGGGGAGCCTGGTTCAGAATCTGTACTTGGAAACATGCCACTGCTTCACGTCTTTTCTGGAAGTGAGAACAGCACCTGGTTTCATGTTGCTAATGGCAACAGCCGAGGTCTTCAGTTCCCACCTCACTCCCCTAGAGGCATCCCATCATGTTCCTTAACATATTCTATGTTCATGTTTGCTTTCCATATTTCAATGACTCTTAAGATTACTTACTTAAATTAGCTTTTGAGTCTACTCTTGAAAAATAAATCAAAATCTCATAGCAAGCTTATTGTAGAACGATGATGTAAATGAGCTAAGTTGCTGAAAGAAAAAATATGGCATAATCAAATTGGAACAATTCTTGACTTTTTCATTTCAGTGTGTCTCTGAGGGTTCAGTTCAGTTCAGTTCAGTCGCTCAGTCGTGTCCAACTCTTTGTGACCCCATAAATCGCAGCACACCAGGCCTCCCTGTCCATCACCATCTCCCGGAGTTCACTCAGACTTACATCCATTGAGTCAGTGATGCCATCCAGCCATCTCATCGTCTGTCGTCCCCTTCTCCTTCTGCCCCCAGCCCCTCCCAGCATCAGAGCCTTTTCCAATGAGTCAACTCGTCACATGAGGTGGCCAAAGTACTGGAGTTTTAGCTTTAGCATCATTCCTTCCAAAGAAATCCCAAGGCTGATCTCCTTCAGAATGGAGGGTTAATTTGTACCAAAAAAGTCCTTAATGGTATTATGATTAAAATGACATGAGTCTATAGATTAATTTGGAACACAATAATTGTATAATATTTAGTTTTCCAATCTATGAACATGGATTTTCTCCCCACTTGTTTAGTTTTCAAAAAATAATGTTTTATAGTTTTCTTTGTAGAACAATTCTATTTTTGAAATATGTTTATATTTGATTAAATTTAATATATTTAATTAAATATATTTATATTTGATTCTGCTTTGTTAAAATATAGTTACTATTTGTAATTGACCTCATATCCAGCACTCTTGTTTAATATATGTGTTAATTCTAATAGTTTATAAATGAATTATTTTAGAATTACTGTATTACAAACATTTGGTCTGTAAAAACTGATGGTTATATCTTTTTCTTTATAACTGTTCTTCCTTTTTGTTGTTTTATTACAATGGCTGCCAGTGCATAGCTGAAGAGTTGCTATACATCGGGCAATCTTAATTTACTCCTTAGCTTGGGAGGAAACATTCCAATAGTTCACCATTAGGTACAGGCCTGACACGACTGAGCGACTGAACTGAACTGAACTGAACTGACTCATTTTATTGTGCTTCACAGATATTGCAGTTTTTTACAAATTGAAGGTTTGTGGCAACCCTGGGTCAATCAAGTCTATTGGCACTATTTTTCCAAAGGCATTTGCCCTGTTCATGTGTCTGTATCACATTTTGGTAATTCTCATGATATTTCAAATTTTTTCATTATTGTTAGACTTGTTATGATGCTCTCTGATCAGTCGTCTTATCTTTGCTATTTCCTCCCTTCTACTATCTTTGATTTTAATGTGTGGTATTTTTGTTTGTTTCCTTTTCCTTTTTCCTTGCTGGCTTCTTGAGCTATAAGTTGGCCTTTCTTGAGCTATAAGATGGCCTTTCTTGAGCTATAAGATGGCCTTTCTCCTTTCCAGTGTGTTCATTTAAGGTCAAACATTTCTCCCAAAACACAGCATTAGCCTCATCCACCAATGTTTGATGTATTATTTTCATTATCCTCTAAATACTTCCCAACATTTTCCAACTTATATTGTTATGTCACTTTGTTGTTATTGTTTAGTCACCAAGTCATGATTCTTTGTGGCCCCATAGACTGTAGCCCACCAGGCCCCTCTGTCCATCGGATTTCCCAGGCAAGAACACTGGAGTGGGTTGCTATTTCCTCCTGCAGGGGATCTTCCTGACCCAGGGATGGGTTATTTAAAACTGCTATACTTCATTTTGCGAAGCATGAAGATTTTGTCAGGTTTTGTTGTTCATTTATATTATACATTTAGTTATTTTCACCCTGGTCAGAGATTTTATTCTGTATGAGACAATCCTTTAAAATTTGATGATGCTTGCTTTATGGCTCAGTATACGGTCAATCTCCAGTAAATTTTTCATGCACAGTGAAGAAATGTGTGTTGTGTATTCCTGGCACATGGCCCTCTCTTTTTGTCAATTACAATGGGAAATTGTAAGGTCAGGCTGGTTAATGGTGCACAGATCTTTTATGTACTTATTGATTTTTTTCTCTGCCTCTATTATATATTAAGAGGTAGGTGTTAAAACGTCCCACTTTAACTGTGGATTTGTCTATTTCCTTTAATTCTGTGAATAGTAGCTGAATGTTTCTTGAAGCTACTAAATGCTTACCAATTTAGAACATTTTTGTCTTCCTGTGATGTGAATATTTTATCATTATTAAATTTCTTCCTTTTTCTCCGGTTAATACTTGTTGCTTTAGTGTTTACATTGTTTTAAGTGAATTATAGTTGAACCAAATTTCTTTGTTTTTCCTTCATTTTACTTTCAATCATTCCATATCTTAATGTTTTTTAAGTAGTCTATGGTTGTGTGTGTGTGTTTAATTTTTGAATCTGGTCCATCTTTTACTACTTTCATATTTTATTGAGGAATAACTTATGCACAAGTTAAGTGTTCACATTAGAAGTACAGCTTCGTGAACTTTCATAAATGAAACATTACTACTTGGATGAAGATGCAAAATATAACCCAAACTTCAGCAGTCCCTCTGTGCCCCTTCGAACCATTACCACCAGAGGCACCCTAGTGTCAAAGAAGCTACAAGCGGTCATGTGGATTCACCGTTCTCATTGGGGGTTTTCAACTCTCACTGACCCTTGCCCATGGAAGGTCTTTGTGTCCTCAGCACTGGGAAACTTCCTCTTGTCCAGAAAGTTCCACTCCTCCTCTGTAAGGCCAAGTTGAGATGCTCAGCCTCTAGTCCTGTAAATCAGTAAATGCAACCAATGAATGGGCTTCTGAAGACCCTCACTCTGAGAAAAGAGAAACCGAAAATTAGAACTTTCTCCAGACATGTACCTAAGAGTGGGATTGCTGGATCATATGACAACTCTATATTTAGCTTTTTAAGTATGTGATTTCTATTTGTTCTATCAGTTCAGTATTCTCTCTCTTTACCTTCTTTTAGATGATTTAAGATTTAACCATATTTGATCATTCTGTTTTTCTCCTTTCTACATCTATTGCTTATTAGTCATATATGATTTTATTATTCTTTGGGCTGTTACCCTAAGGATTGCCACTTATATTTTACTATTACTATATTTTGAACAAAACAAGGACCTTAGGAAGCATAACCATATTTACTCTCCTTTATCAATGTATTAATACTATGTCTGTGCTTTTAATTCTTTTGTAAGTTCTACAACCTTATTATTGTTGTATTTACTGGTACACATACAGATTTTATATATTTTTCATTTTCTATTTCTTTTTGTTGCATCTCTGAGCTGCCATCTGGGAACATTTTCCTTCTGTCTGAGTTTCATCAATAATATATCCATTAGTACAGGTCTGCTGGTGATAAATTATCTTATGCTTTATTTTTCTGAAAATGCTCTTATTCCATTTTCAGTTTAAAGAGATTTTTTTTCTGGATGTGAGATATAGGTTGTCGGATTTTTTTTAATAGTTTAGAGATATTTTATTGTTTTATGGATTCCTGCTTTTCTGTTGAAAAGTTAGAAATCAATCTGATTGTTCCTATCTTGAAGGATAAGGTTTTTAATTGGGTGCTTTTACATTTTTCCCTTTGCCTTTGATTTTTAGCAATTTTACCAGAATATGCCCAAGCGTACCAGGATATGCTCAGTCGCTAAGTTGTGTCTGACTCTTTGCAAACCTGTGGACTGTAGCCAGCCAGGCTCCTTTGTCCATGGGATTTCCCAGGTGAGAATACTGGAGGGGTTTGGCATTTCCTTCTCCGGGGGAATCTTCCTGACCCAGGGATTGAATCCATGTCTTCTGCATGGCAGGCAGTTTTTTACCACCGAGCCACTAGGAAAGCCCATGCCCAAGTATAGCTTATTTTTATTTTTACTATTGTGTTGTTGTGTGTATATTTATCTTGTTTGGGGCTAGTTTTTGAACTTTTTGAGCTTATTACCAGAAATCTTGATATCAGCTTTGGAAAATTCTCAGCCCTGAACTTTTTAAGCATTGCTTTGATCCATTATTTCTTTCCTTTCCAGTCCCAACAAAAGACATCACAGAACTTTTATTGTTGAAGTATATCTAATCTTATTAACCTCACTCAATTAATTCTTATTTCAAGAGCTGTAATTAATGTGATTTTTTAGTTCTGGGATTTAATTCATTTTTGACATATTAGCTTATTTATATACTTATTTTATGCTCTTCTCTGGTAATCATTATCCAAATTTTAAAAAAGTTTTTTTTCTATTGTGTGGTTTTCCTTGATTTCTGTCATCCCATTTTCTTGTTATTTCTAAGTCTTATCATTTAGACTTAATGTCAGACTTGTGTATGATAATTCTAGGGACAGTCTGAGCCAGACCTGTGTATGAAAATTCTAGAGACAATCCAAGCTTCCGAATGATCTTGTTTCCTTCAGAAGGTTTTGATCTTGCTCCCAGTGGGCATTTAGACTCTTAGTCTAGAAAACCCAAGTCATCTCAATCCGGTTAGGGTCTGGTCTGAATGAGATGGGCTCTGGCCCCCAGAAGACCTGACTTATTCCTGTTCTTTCGCTCCTAGAACATAGTCTTTCATTTTCCTGCAAGCCTGGAAAATTGACAGGGTCCTGCCTCTTCAGCACATCTTGATTTCCACCTCTTACCCTTTAGCCAGAAACTCAGCTTAGCTGCTCAGGCTGTTAAAGTTCCTTTTAGAATCAGCAAAGACTCCAGAGAGAAAAACAGCACAAGGCCTTGCTTCCTAGTCTTAGTCCTATAGCTTCTTTGTGCTATACAGACTCCTTTTTTTTTTCCTTTTCTTTTCTTGATCTAATTAGCCTAGTTTTTCTCTTTATGGATGATTGGGTTAAGGACAGCCTGGTCCATTATGCTGGAAGTATAACCCCACTTGATAGAATATTTATGTGGCAAACATCAGAGGTGCTAATTTTGTGAAGCAAACATTGACAGAATTGAAGGGAGAAATAGATAGCAACACAATAAGATTAGGAGACTTTAACACCCAACTCTCAGCAATGGATGGACAATCAGCCAGTAGATCAATAAGGAAACAGAGCACTTAAACAACAATATGTACCCACGGGACCTAACAGACATTTTCAGAACCCTGTAGCCAAGAACAACAGAATAAGCGTTCTTCTCAAGCACACAAGGACCATCCTCCAGGATACAACACATGTTAGACAACAAAATAAGTCTTATCTAACTAAAAAAGATTATTTAAAGTATCTTTTCTGATTACAATAAAATGAAACTAGAAATCAATAGCAGAAGAAAAACTGGAAATCCACAATACATGGAAATTAAACTGTAAACTTAAAAAACCAAAGAGTCAAAGTAAGAAGCACAAGGAAAATTAGAAAATCTCTTGCAACAAATGAAAGCAAAACCACAACATGTTTTTCACAGGATGAAGTGAAGGGGTACGAAGAGGAAATTTTGGTGTGGTAAATGCTTACATTAAAAATGAAAAAAGGTTTCAAATTGACAACCCAATTTTATATCTTAGTTCAATTCAGTCTCTTGGTCATGTCTGACTCTTTGCAACCCCATGAATTGCAGCACGCCAGGCCTCCCTGTCCATCACCAACTCCCAGAGTTCACTTAAACTCACGTCCATCGAGTCAGTGATGCCATCCAGATATCTCATCCTCTGTCATCCCCTTCTCCTCCTGCCCCCAGTCCCTCCCAGCATCAGAGTCTTTTCCAATGAGTCAACTCTTCACATGAGGTGGCCAAAGTACTGGAGTTTCAACTTTAGCATCATTCCTTCCAAAGAACACCCAGGACTTTAGAATGGGTGACTTTAGAATGATCTCCTTTAGAATGAACTGGTTGGATCTCCTTGCAGTCCAAGGGGCTCTGAGGAGTCTTTTCCAACATCACAGTTCAAAAGCATCAATTCTTCGGCGCTCAGCTTTCTTCACAGTCCAACTCTCACATCCATACATGACTACTGGAAAAACCATAGCCTTGACTAGACGGACCTTTGTTGGCAAAGTAATATCTCTCCTTTTGAATATGCTATCTAGGTTGGTCATAACTTTCCTTCCAAGGAGTAAGCATCTTTTAATTTCATGGCTGCAATCACCATCTGCAGTGATTTTGGAGCCAAGAAAAATAATGTCTGACACTGTTTCCACTGTTTCCCATCTATTTCCCATGAAATGATGGGACCAGATGCCATGATCTTAGTTTTCTGAATGTTGAGCTTTAAGCCAACTTTTTCACTCTCCTCTTTCACTTTCATCAAGAGGCTTTTTAGTTCCTCTTCACTTTCTGCTATAAGGGTGGTGTCATCTGCATATCTGAGGTTATTGATATTTCTCCCAGCAATCTTGATTCCAGCTTGTGCTTCCTCCAGCCCAGCGTTTCTCATAATATATTCTGCATATAAGTTAAACAAGCAGGGTGACAATATGCAGCCTTGATGTACTCCTTTTCCTATTTGGAACCAGTCTGTTGTTCCATGTCCAGTTCTAACTGTTGCCTCCTGACCTGCATATAGGTTTCTCAAGAGGCAGGTCAAGTGGTCTGGTATTCCCATCTCTTTCAGAATTTTCCACAGTTTATTGTGATCCACACAGTCAAAGGCTTTGGCATAGTCACTAAAGCAGAAATAGATGTTTTTCTGGAACTCTCTTGCTTTTTCCATGATCCAGCAGATGTTGACAATTTGATCTCTGGTTCCTCTGCCTTTCCTAAAACCAGCTTGAACATCTGGAAGTCCACAGTTCATGTATTGCTGAAGCCTGGCTTGGAGAATGTTGAGCATTCCTTTACTAGCATGTGAGATGAGTGCAACTGTGCAGTAGTTTCAGCATTCTTTGGCATTGCCTTTCTTTGGGATTGGAATGACAACTGACCTTTTCCAGTCCTGTGGCCACTGCTGAGTTTTCCAAATTTGCTGGCATATTGAGTGCAGCACTTTCACAGCATCATCTTCCAGGATTTGAAATAGCTCAACTGGAATTCCATCACCTCCACTAGCTTTGTTCATAGTGATGCTTTCTAAGGCCCACTTGACTTCACATTCCATGATGTCTGACTCTAGGTTTACATCTCAAGGAGCAAGAAATGGAACAAACAAAATCTAAATCTAGAAGAAGGAAACAAATAATAAAGATTAGAACAGAAGCAGGCAAAATAGAGAGCAGGAAAACAACAGAAAATATCAATGAAACTGAGCCATTTATTTTGAAAAGATCAACAAAATTGACAAACCCTTAGCTAGATTAACTAAGACAAAAGAAAAGAAAATACTAAAGTCAGAAAAGGAAGAGAGGTTTTACATCTGATGACATGGACATAAAAAATGTCATAAGAGAATACTATGAACAATGAAATGGAACTTAAATAAATGGATAAATCTTAGAAACACACAGCCATCCAAGAATGAGTCATGGAGAAACAGAATATCTGAACAGAGCTGCACTGAATAAGGAGACTGAATTAGTCCCATCCCAATAAACAAAAGCCAGGACCACATGGGCTTCACAGGCGAATTCTCCCAGACGTTTAAAGAATTCGCATCGTTCTCTGCCAGCTCTCCCCCAAAATTGAAGAGATGGGAGAACTTGTAGACTTATTCTGTGAGGTCAGCATTGCTGTAATACCAAAGCTGGGCAGAGAGAGTGGGTGGACACTGGGTGAGTACAGGACTTTTTTCCTTGTGTGTTGTGTTAAAGGACCAAAACCCTATGAAATACGTGAGTCCACTGTTCCCACTGACAACAGGACACCAGCAGCAGTGTTGTTAATATGACCAAATCGTATTTCTGTAAACAATGTCTTTTTTGTTTCTATTTTTTTTAAACTTTGGTATTGAGTTAGATCATTCTGCAAAACTGACTGAAATTCGGATATCAGAGACCAAAGGTGAGCTTACTATAAAATGAGAAAACACACTGTAAACCAACTATACTTCAACAACAAAAGTAAAGTAAAATAAGAAACACAATTTCAATGACCTCAGTGATAATCCACTTTATGATCAAAAAGCAAAAGAATCTTGCTGACAATCTGCGAGATAGAAATCACACAGCTCATCTTCTATCGCAATCAACACTTGGTTTTGCTTGAACAGAGAAACACCACCTTAGATATTTTAAGAGGAGATTTTAATTGTATTGGTTGTCTCATTTTGTTTATATGGAACTTGTAAATTAATTTCATATTTATGGCTGCAAGAGATTAATACATTCAACTTTTTACATCTAGTTCCGTTTTATATTTGAGTCATAACACCATAAGTTGACAATGGTATTTGCAAGAATATTTTCCCCTGAAAGGGAGAATAGTTTTCGATTTGAGACGCATGGCTGTCAGAACCAAAGTTAGAACAAGAGCTCTGCTGTGTGTATTCAAACCTGCAGCTGTCTCTGAGTTTCTCTGAGTTTCCACTTTCCCATAAAATAAGGAAAATGCTGTAAAGGAATACTGGGAAGCTTATATAAAGTAATGTAAATGACAGCTTCTCGAACAGGGCCTGACACGGGGCAGCCACCCACTCCTGTCCTCCTCCTCCTATGTGCACCATCTGCTGCTATGCGCCCATTGCCCCTCATCCATCCCCCACTTGCACCGCCCGACCTGTGCCACCTGACACTGTCCATCCAGATTGCTAGTGTGGGAGCTGAGTTAAATGTAGGGCACCCAGCTGGTGTGGGGGAGCTTCTGGATGTGTGGAATCCCCACCCAACATGCTTCCAATCATTCATTTTGGTAAATTTTCACATGATGCTGGCTGATAATGAAAGCACAGAACATGTGATACATGTTGACTGTCTGATTTCAGTGACTTTAGAGAAGTTCCACACCTTGGTACCTGCCCAGGAAAACACACATCCCTTCTCTTTATGTTCTGTGCCCTGCTGCACACCTGACTTCTGATGCCAGGCATGTAGGGTGGGGATTCCACACATCCAGAAGCTCCCCCACACCAGCTGGGTGCCCTACATTTAACTCAGCTTAAAGAAGATCCACCCCCACTCTGGATAAATCACATTTGCAGTGAACTCTCCAAGTCGTCTTTAGTGATTAAGGATACGACATTGGTTTTCTTTTTCCAATCCTGTAATGAGCAAGCTTTGTGCTTCAGGTTTATAAAAAACCTTAAAAAGCAAAGTATATATGGGCAAGAACCTAGAGGTCAGAGAGGGAGAAGCCGGCCTTGCCTTCGCCGGGATTGCATTTCTATGAAGCACAGCGAATCCCATTTCTTTAGGCTGCCTGTAAGCACTTGTTTGAAAGTAAAAAGGCCTTTGTGACTTTAAGAAGCAGCCAGTACAGAGATGACCAACCCCACACAGGTCAATCTCCAAACCTGCAACTTCTACCCTCCTACATTTCAGTAACTACAGTCTGTTTTAAAACATGCCAAACATAATTCTCCTGGGGTGGCAGAGCATCTCCGAGTAGATTTGTTAGGTCAGGCTCTGAGACAGTGAATAGAAAAGTTTGTGATGGGCTTGCTGACACCCACTTAGCTCCAGGGCAGAGAGCACTAAACTGTGATGATTAGTCTGTGGTCATTGTGTTCTCTTAGGTATCATTTTGATGGTTGATATTCACCAAGCTGGCTGTTTTTCTCCTTTGATCATAAAGAGATGAATTTTTAGTGATTATAATGTTTAAGTTTTTTTTCCCCCTCTGATGACAGAGTAGAGGAGGTCAGAGCCTTAAGAGGAGACTGAACCCCTCCTGGAAGGTGGAAGGTGGTCACTGGGAGGCGGCCGCTCCAGTTTCTGGTGTATAACAAGTCCCTTGGACAGCAAGGATATCAAAACAGTCAATCCTAAAGGAAATCAACCCTGAATATTCATTGGAAGGACTGATGCTGAAGCTGAAATTCCAATACTTTGTCCACTCCATGAGAAGAGCTGACTCATTGGAAAAGCATTCTCCGATGCTGGGAAAGGTTGAAGGCAGGAGGAGAAGGGGGTGACAGAGGATAAAATGGTTAGATGGCATCACTGACTCAATGGACATGAGTCTGAGCAAACTCTGGGAGATGGTGAAGGAGAGGGAAGCCTGGTGTGCTGCAGTCCATGGGGTCACAAAGAGTCAGACATGACTGAGCAACTGAACAACAGCAACAGGCATATTTTTTGAAAAAATGATTCAGTTCTCTGTGACTTAGTCTCACCCTCTCATTTTAGCATCTTTGGCTGTCCCCACTGCCTTCCCTGGGTTCAAAAGCAGGATGTGAACCATTTTCCACCTTCCTTTCCTCCGTGTAACGTTACTTTCTTACATCCCCTCTTCCTTTCCACTGACTCTTGTAGTTTGTCAGCACTGTTCTTCCTGAGCATCCTTTCTGTTCTGTTGCCCGCAGTTGTGCTGCGCTGTGTCTCTCACTGGCCTGTATGGATTCCGTCTGGACACTGGACAGCCCTTACTCTCCCTGCCATCAGTTCACAAACTCAGAGGGCCCAGTATTTGCAGACACTGCTTGGAATCACCTGGGACTCTGTGTTTGTGTGCTAATTCCCTTTAAAAGAATTTTTGGTTTCTAAAACCAGACAGGTGATGACTTGACAGGCTGAGTAGCAGTTGGGCATTTTTCTGTAATCTGGCACATTGCACACTTGCTTTGAGGAGTTTTGTATTTTCAAAACTCTCCAGCTGTTCAAAACTGATACCCACAGTTCCTACACATAGTGGAGGGTTGTTTGTGCCTCCACTGTTTAGAGCAAGACATGAAACGACAATCCTGGAATTTTTGTGGTTGCATCTGTCTCAATGTCCTGTTGTGTCAGTCAGACACAGTTCAAATCTGGAGCAGAGACAGTGGGAAAATAAAAGAAATTTTATTATTTTAAATTTTTTTAAAAATATTTTTTTCCTGTGGACCATTTTTAAAGTCTTTATTGAATTTGTTACAATATTGCTTCTGTTTAATGTTTTGGCCTCCAGGCATGTGGGATCTTAGCTCCCTGACTAGGGATCAAATCTGCATTCCCTGCATTGGAAGGTGAGGTCTTAACCACTGGACCCCCCAAAGGGAAGGCCCCACATTTTTAAATTAATGCAATCAGGAAAGGCACTTATAACTCCACATCTTAATAATATATTTAAATAAAATTCTGAGTTTTGTGTCAACTTTTCCTAGTTAAGCTCATTTTTATTCATATATATATGTGTATGTGTGAAAGTCGTTCAGTCGTGTCTGACTCTTTGCAACCCCATGGACCATACAGTCCATGGAATTCTCTAGGTCAGAATACTGGCATGGATAGCCTTTCCCTTCTTCAGATCTTCCCAACCCAGGGACTGAACCCAGGTCTCCCGCATTTCAGGCGGATTCATTACCAACTGAGCCACGAGGGAAGCCTATATACATGCAAAACTCATCTTGGTGCTTACAATAGTTCTTTTTTCCCTTGCTAATCTCTCTGGTCTAAAACCTTTCTAACATGCTGTGACAATTATCTGCCTGAGGAAAAACACTAAAGCTATTTGTAATTAGTAGATTCTATTGTGAAATGGAAACAGCATCCATGAGGCATTTTAGGGATGTGGGAGATTTGAAAATTGTTTATAAGCTCTAAAGAAGGAGTTGGGGAGAAACTGTCTTGACATTATGAGTCTATTTCCAGACTGGTTTTTCTAAAAAGGGAAATTCAATACTGCGTAACCATACATCCATTCCCTAAATCTGCGAATCTCTGCCAGCTTTGTAAATTCATTTGTATCATTTTTATCACTCCTGCATTTCCCCCAGATTAGTTCACTTTAAAATAAAATGTTAGCATGAATGGTTGCATCCTGATAATCCAGAAGGTGTTTTGAAGACCTTATTCTGTCCCGTTAGCTTTTTCATCGTCTTACAGTGCGGGCAGCAAGTGTGGGCTGGCGTGCAGGAAGCAGAGAGCTCTGTTATCATAAGATTAAACACAAATGGTGGCCAGCGATAGTCTATCTTAGTTTCCCCGGCCCCTCACATCCACGTAATAATATCTCCTTTACAGTGCCTAAATGCCAGCATGTCTGGATGAAACCCAGCATGCTGAGACATGAGTGGTCTCTGGCGCTACTGAAGAAAGCATCCATCTGTGATTTTGCACTAGCCGTGTATGAGCCAGCAAGTGTGCCAGATGTGGTCTTGAGAGCTGAGAAGTTATTCGCCAGAGTTCCTGACCCACAGTTATTTAAAGTGAATGTGTACTTGAAGAATGAAAATGAAATAAAATCACATGAAGGAAAAACAAAATCTGGAAAGTCCTTGTGTAGAGAAAAAACATAGTCATTCACCTGAAAATGCTCATGAGAAGAAAACAAGAATTCATGGAAGTCCAATTTCCACTGTCAAGACCTCATAGCATCACCATCTCTCTGAAGCTGACCTGTCGGCCAGCCTGACCTGGGCCCCTCTGTCCCACCCTCATCCTCAGCATGTGTGCGCCACCTAGCTCTAGACTTACAGAGTTCCATGCCTCAGGATCCTAGACCTAATAGTCTACTTATTCCCTGTGTTCCATCCCTGGCTTGTCTGGGGCCTCCAGCAGTGTTTTCATACGTGGAGCCAGTAATCCACAGCTGTTGTACTGAGACACAACAATCCTCAATGTGATACACAGGTCTTAACAATTAAGAAGAGAATCTCAGACTAGACTTGATCTCCAGACTCTGCTAATGTATTGACTGTCATTTGCAGAACTGAGGTCTTCATACCTGGCTTCCGAAGAGCTGTCTCATTCTTTCTCTAACACATGTCTTATTGCTGAAGGACTCAGATGGTTGCTGATTTAATTCAACTGCAAAGCAAGGGGGAAAAAGTCTGATCTGCTCATGTCTGAAACAAAGACATCTCTGTTCAGGAAGCAAGTTCAGTTCAGTTCAGTCACTCAGTCCAACTCTTTGCGACCCCACGGACTGCAGCACGCCAGGCCACCCCATCACCAACTGCCAGAGTTTACCCAAACTCATGTCCATTGAGTTGGTGATGCCATCCAACTATCTCATCCTCTGTCGTCACCTTCTCCTTCTCCTTTCAATCTTTCCCAGCATCAGGGTCTTTTCAAATGAGTCAGCTTTCTGCATTAGGTGGCCAAAGCATTGGAGTTTCAACTTCAACATCAGTCCTTCCAATGAACACTCAGGACTGATCTCCTTTAGGGTGAACTTGTTGGATCTCCTTGCAGTCCAAGGGACTCTCAAAAGTCTTCTTCAACACCACAGTTCAAAAGCATCAATTCTTCAGCGCTCAGCTTTCTTTATAGTCCAAATCTCACATCTATACATGACTACTACAAAAACCATAGCCTGCACTAGATGGACCTTTGTTGACAAAGTAACATCTCTGCTTTTTAATATGTTGTCTATGTTGGTCATAAGCTTCCTTCCAAGGAGTAAGTGTCTTTTAATTTCAAGGCTGCAATCACCATCTGCAGTGATTTTGGAAGCCCCCAAAATAAAGTCTGTCACTGTTTCCCCATCTATTTCCCATGAAGTGATGGGACCGGATGCCATGATCTTAGTTTTCTGAAGGTTGAGCTTTAAGCCAACTTTTTCATTCTCCTCTTTCACTTTCATCAAGAGGCTCTTTAGTTCTTCTTCACTTTCTGCCATAAGGGTGGTGTCATCTATATCTGAGGTGATTGATATTTCTCCTGGCAATCTTGATTCCAGCTTGTGCTTCATCCAGTCCAGTGTTTCTCATGATGTACTCTGTATGTAAGTTAAATAAGCAGGGTGACAATATATAGTCTTGATGTACTCCTTTTCCTATTTGGAACCAGTCTCTTATTCCATGTTCAGTTCTAACTGTTGCTTCCTGACTTGCATACAGATTTTTCAAGAGGCAGGGCAGGTGGTCTGGTATTCCCATCTCTTTCAGAATTTTCCAGTTTATTGTGATCTACATAGTCAAAGTCTTTGGCATAGTCAATAAAGCAGAAATAGATGTTTTTCTGGAACTCTCTAGCTTTTTTGATGATCCAGCAGATGTTGGCAATCTGATTTCTGGTTCCTCTACCTTTTCTAAAACCAACTTGAACATCTGGAAGTTCATGGTTCATGTATTATAGAAGCCTGGCTTGGAGAATTTTGAGCATAAATTTGCTAGCATGTGAGATGAATGCAATTGTGCAGTAGTTTGAGCATTCTTTGGCATTGCCCCTCTTAGGGATTGGAATGAAAAATGACCTTTTCCAGTCCTGTGGCCACTGATGAGTTTTCCAAATTTGCTGGCATATTGAGTGCAACCCTTGTACAGCATCATCTTTTAGGATTTGAAATAGCTCAGCTGGAATTCCATCACCTCCACTAGTTTTGTTCACAGTGATGCTTCCTAAGGCCCACTTGACTTTACATTCCAGGATGTCTGGCTCTAGGTGAATGATCACACCATCGTGATTATCTGGGTCATGAAGATCTTTTTTGTACAGTTCTTCTGTGTATTCAAGCTAAACCTGCTTAAAATATTGCAAATATTTTGGTGAGTTGGATGGGATCAGTGCATCTTGAAATCACTGAAGAAGAGGGCATATGGTTACTGTGGGCCACTGGACGCAGTCACTTCATATGTGGGGGATGCTTTTGTGCAAGGTGTGGGCCATTAGCCTTTGTTTGGAGTGAGGGTTTCTGGGGGCTGCTGTGGGTTTCCTTCTCTAGGACTGGGAGAGATGATGTCCACAAACTCTTCTCATCCTAAAATGTGGATGTCACTTGTATGTGGAATCTAAATACATAATACACATGAACTTATTTACAAAACTGAAATAGACTTACAGACATAGAAAATAAACTTATAGTTACCAAACGGGAAAGGAGAAGGTAGGAATAAACAGGAGTTTGGGATTAACTATATATCTGGAGAAGGAAATGGCTACCCACTAAAGTATTCTCGCCTGAGAATCCGTTGGCCAGAGGAGCCTGGAAGACTATAAACCATGGGGGTCTCAAAGAATCAAGACACAACTGAGTGAGCACAAGGACCTACTGTATAGCACAGGGAAGTATATTCAATATCTTGTAATCACCTATAATAGAAAATAATCTTAAAAAGATTATGAATGTGTATAACTGAATCACTTTGCTGTATACCTGAAACTAACACAATATTATAAATCATCTATATTTCAACTAGAATTTTTTAAAAAAGAAAAACACTGTGGCTTTAATGCTCTTGTCATTCAATTAATAATACACATTAGTATATCTCATTCATATTTTTAAACCACATTTTTTCATACATGTAGCAGTTTCCCTTCTGAAGTGAGAAACTTCAGTGCAGCTACTTAGCAATAACCTTGATTATTGAAATCTCTCACTCTCTCCTGCACACACACACATCAACATTGTACAAGCCAGAGGAGTATGAATTGGGAGGGAAAAAAGACAGTCCTAAAGGGGAAATGTGACATCATTTCAATGAATTATTTGGCATGAAAACTTATTCTTCAGAATTCAGAGCATGAGAGTTGTTGAAAAGGTCAAGTGAGAAATGACAGAATAAAAAAATATTGATTTAAATTTTCAAAATTGATTACCAGTTTGGGGCCACAAGAACAACTTGTGTGGTGTTTTTGCTGTACGAGTTGCTAAAATTGATTAGCACTTTTTGAGGAAGGTAGAGCAAACTGCTCTGCTAATTAAGGTAAACTAAATCAAGAAGTGACTTGATTACCACACTCTTTGTGCTCTCAACCCTTCAGCAAAACCAGTTTGGAAAACAGTCTTCCATTGGAGCAGCAGATAAACTTTACTAGTCTCCACTCTTTCCTTTTGATTTTGGAATTTGAAGTAGAGAAGAGAAGCTATTCATGCTTCATGTATTTATTTATTTATTTGGGGCCATGCCAGGCAGTATGTGGGATCTTAGTTCCCTGACCAGGTATCAAACCGATTCCCCCTGTAGTGGAAGCATGAAATCTTAACAACTAGATCACCAGGGGAGTCCCAAACTATTCACGCTTTTCACCTTTACGATATCTCAGTCTTTCAGAAGATATGTTATCACTTGAGAAGGTGCAAGTATCTATACTACTCTATATTGTGAAACAATTGATGTTTCCATTTTACCATTTTGGTATTTTGAAAAGGCAAAGGAACCAGAGATCAAATTGCCAACATCCATTGGATCATCAAAAAAGCAAGAGAGTTCCAGAAAAACATCTACTTCTGCTTCATTGACTAAAGTCTTTGATTGTGTGGATCACAATAAACTGTGGAAAATTCTGAAAGAGATGGGAATACCAGACCACCTGCCCTGCCTCTTGAGAAACCTGTATGTAGGTCAGGAAGCATCAGTTAGAACTGGACATGGAACAAAGGATGGGTTCAAAATTGGGAAAGGAGTACATCAAGGCTGTATATTGTCATCCTGCTTATTTAACTTCTATGCAGAGTACATCATGTGAAATGCCAGGTGGGATTAAGCACAAGCTGGAATCAAGATTGCTGAGAGAAATATCAATAACCTCAGATATGCAGATGACACCACCCTTATGGCAGAAAGTGAAGAAGAACTAAAGAGCCTCTTGATGAAGATGAAAGAGGAGAGTGAAATAGCTGGCTTAAAACATGACTTTCAAAAAATGAAGATCATGGCATCCAGTTCCTTTATTTCATGGCAAGTAGATGGGGAAACAATGTAAACAGTGAGAAACTTTTTTTCTTGGGCTCCAAAATCATTGCAGATGGTGACTGCAGCCATGAAATTAAAAGATGCTTGCTCCTTGTAAGAAAAGCTATGATAAACCTAGACATCATATTAAAAAGCAGAGACATTACTTTGCTGACAAGGGTCCATCTAGTCAAAGCTATGGTTTTTCCAGTAGTCATGTATGGATGTGAGAGTTGGACCATAAAGAAAGCTGAGCACCAAAGAATTGATGCTTTTGAGCAGTGGTTTTGGAAAAGACACTTGAGAGTCTTGGACTGTGAGGAGATCAAACCAGTCAATCCTAAAGGAAAGCAATCCTAACTATTCATTGGAAGGACTAAATCTGAAGCTGAAGCTCCAATACTTTGGCCACCTAATATGAAGAGTCGACTCACTGGAAAAACGTTCCCTGATGCTGGCAAAAATTGAAGGCAGGAGGCGAAGGGGATGACAGAGGATGAGATGGTTGGGTGGCTTCACTGACTCGATGGATGGACATGAGTTTGAGTAAGCTCTGGAAGTTGGTGATGGACAGGGGAGCCTGGCATGCTGCAGTCCATAGGGTCGCAAAGAGTCAGACACAATTTAGCAACTGAACAACAACAAATGCAATTGTAACAGTGCTGGGTCTAGTTCTGCTAATGATTCAGATCAAGTCAATTAAAAAACCAGCACATTCGGGCTTGAGTTTGGGATGCCCCCCACTCTTGCATTTTCAGTATTTTCTAATCACTTGTGAGGTCTGAGGCTCTTCAATCTCAGCTTCCCTCTCACTCCTGGAGAATCTGGGTTCATGAGAATCTGGGTTCATGAGGATCTGGGTGGAGATCCAGAATCTCTACTACCAAGAAACTCTGTTCATTCAACTGACTTGTGATCAATGTTGACAATGTGTGACTTTGTCCAATGTCCACTTTTAGCAGGTAAAAACCTCATGTCCAAAGAGATAAAGCACAGAGCACAGGGAAGATGGATGGTAGCAGAGCATTATGAAAAGCCCCAGATGTAGAGAAAATCATCTCAGAAGCCTTCGTGGAGAAGGTGAGATTTAAAGCCTGGCCTTGAAAGTTGAATGGAGTCTTCTGAGATATCTGCAAACTCAAAGAACTGTGGGGAGGGGTGGATACCCAATGCCCATGGCTCAGCTGAGAAGGGCATGAAAGGGCTTGTCATTCTCAGTGAATGCAGTTCATGGAGTGAGCACTTCCTGGTAGACTCAAGAGCAATTTCAGGATTAGCAGTGGTTCCCAACCTCTGGGATATAATGCCTGACGATCTGAGGTGGAGCTGATGTAATAACAATAGAAATAAAGTGCACAGTAGATCATTCCAAAACCATCCCCGTGCTGTCCATGGAAAAGTTGTCTTCCACAAAACTGGTCCTTGGTGCCAAAAAGTTGGAGACCACTGCTTCAGAGGACATGGCCATTTGAAGTGGGTTATGTGGACAGAGTCATGCCAGAAGGTGATGGTGATGTTGAAAGAGAAGAAAGAGGACTGGGTCTCAGTCTCTCCATCCAGAGCTGCCTCTTCTGGGTCTTCCATCTGTGTGAATGAGTGAAGGGTGAACCTTAGAGTGGTCCATGACCACTCTATCAGAGACCCTCCAACCACAACAGGGTCTTAGACCCAGAGTCAGCCCCAAACCTCAAAACAGCAAGAGGTTTGCTGGGGCCTCACTGGGAGATCTGATGCCAATGTGGGTCAAGAACCCATAAGCATGCTTGCTGTGGGTGGAGTGTCTGCTGACTGAGTGATCATGGACTGCCCCACAACTGCGTGTGTTACACGAGCTGCAGTAACTCCCAGTACTCTCACTGCATCCCTTCCATGCTAGCAGACACTAGCTACTTCTCAAAGCTGAGCTGGAAATATTCGGCCAATTAAGTCTTTCATAGAAGCAGTGGTTTATAATGTAGTTTTTCAAAATTCCTGAGCTCCTGTTGCTGTTTATCCCCTTGGGAATTCTTTAATCAGCTCTCAAGCTCAAGTCCAAGTAAAAGCTGAATCTCCAGCCACTGCAGATTCCTGTTTTTATTCTGACAACTTGACCAATTAGTGGTTTTCCTGAAAATAAAAGCCACCTCAACTTCAACTGACTCAGTCTTAATGAGCGAAATAAACTAGAGGTTGATTGTTTGCATAGAAAAATAATTTTTTGCTCAATACTAGGGTCCCCTTGAGCATTCTTTAGTTCTTTAAATATTGAGTGTTTACCTTGTCCTAGGTCCTCTTCTGGTCTTTGGGGACACAGTGGTGAACAATACTGACGATGTTTGTGTCTTCCTGGAGTTTATATCCAGTGGAGAAAACGCCAGAGATCAAAGAAACATGCACACACTGTGTTTTCAGGTCATGAAAAGTGTTTTGAGGAAAAGTAAAGCAGGGTAGGGGGTTATTAAGTTATGGATTGTGAGGAATTGTCATAATTTGAATGGGAAAGTCTCTCTCAGGCTGTGACCTTGGAGTAGAGAAATGAATGGAGTCGGATATCGGCGTCCACACCAAGATCTGGAGCCAGAGCCATCCTCCAGGTCGGGGGTGGGCCTAATAGAAGCCCACAGAGGGCCAAGGAGGACCAGACCATGTCTTAGAAGGTGCTGCCCAATAAACATCAACAGGAGTGAAAACAGTTACTGGAAAAATAAGTAACAAAGACATTGATAGACTAGAAAATACTTGCTCCAGGCTCCTGGCCAGGTGAGCTGGTTACCCTTTCAGTGTGAATTGAGTGTGTGTCCTGAAACAGATCATCATGGTTGCTTTCAAGGAATTAGAACTAAATTCTATTCAATCTTTGCCTGATGAGGCTGGTCCTTGCTAAACTCAATTCCTTGTGTTGCATCGATGTATAAGCTAAATTACCGCAACTGCACCCAAGTGACAAGTTGGCAAAGCAGCAGTATTGGCTGAGAGGGTGATTTAAGACAGTGGGACCGGCTGCACTGTTACATAGTAATGATCCTCCACTCTTTGCTGTGGGCTGAACACCTGCAAATCCTTCACAGTCTCGTCGTAAAAGAGCTCAGAGGAGCCCACAGGAGATCTTCCGAGTTGTCTAAGAAAACACATGTGATTATTTAACAACTATTTCTAGAAGACTGTTGCCCTGAATTTGATTTCGAAAGAAAACTATAAAGAAAATTCTGGGGAAGTCAGCAGATCTGGAGCTCGGTGGATAAGGGAGACTGGACGTGGAGGCAGCTGAAGGTTAAGATTTCATGTCTACAGGTTTCTGGCCAACCTGAGGCCAGAAAGTGGCTTTCTTGTGCTTTCCCACCCAAAACATGCCCAATAAAAATGAGCATCACTCGAACGTTTCTTGCTGAAAGAGAACTCAGAATCAGCTCCTCACAGGCATCATGGGCTTTTCCCTCTCCCCTCCTCCTCCTTTTCCCGTGGTCTCTGAGACCATCTCCATGTCACTGAGTACACAGAATCCATCAGCGTTACAGGCACCTGCTAGGTCCCAAACACACACGGGGCCTCGTCAGTCACAGGCCTCCACAAGAAAGAAAGGTTAAGTCAGTGTCCAACTAAGCCCGTTGGTAATAAAGCTAGAAGTTGTGTTCCAGGTAAGACCTTAGCCACAGCCTGTGTCTTAGTTGCTCAGTTGTGTACAACTCTTTGTGACCCCATGGACTGTAGCCTGCAAGTCTCCTCTGTCCGTAGGATTCTCCAAGCACTGGAGTGGGGAGCCATTCCCTTCTCCAGGGGATCTTTCCAATCCAGAGATAAAACCCAGGTCTCCTGCATTGCAGGCAAATTCTTTACCGTCTGAGCCACCAGGTTTCCTCTCTTGAAAAATATACAAACTGAGAAAAATACATGCGAACTAGGTCTGGTTTTGAGTTTGCATCTCCTGTGTCCCAGTGCCGTCCCCCCTTTTCTCTGTTGGAAATCTCTCTTCAGCTCATCCTAATGACAAGCTCCAAAGCCCTCTCTGGGTCCCACCTGTTAGGATGGGTCCCTGTTCTGTGGCATCACCCATGTCTGTCCTGGTACCACCCAGTCTCTCCTCTGGGTCAGGAACTTTCTGGAGTCAGAAGCCATTTCTGACTCTCCCTGCCATCCCGCACACAACCTAACACAGTTGTCAAAGGTGGATGTTTGAGAAAAAAATCAGTCCAACTAACTATCGAAGACAGGTCCTTGCAATTACAGCTTCTCAGGCAAAAAGTAAAAATGTGCTTTTTCCCCCCATACAGACTTGGTGTTCAGTAGGGTCTGCCTCCAGCCCAGCAGTGGTTCATGAGAGAACTCTTTAAATGTTCGTGAATTTATGAGCCTGGCATGAAACACAGACATTAATAAAAATTGAATTACATAAACTTACACTTAAATGCATTTTATTAAAAACAAAAGCAATGGACTAAAATAGTATATGCTCTTTAATTACTTTTACTTTTACTCCTATCTGTGCTGTTGAGAATATTTGCTTATGTCACGTAAACCTGGTGGACAGGCTACACAGGTGGGCTCCTGCGTTTTTCTCCCCACCTGCATATATGGATGCTGGGCCAGGTGCTTGCAACTTGCCAAGATGGGAGCCTTTGCTTCTTGGAAATTAGAAACCTCCAAATCAGGGGCCCTCCCACCCCAGGGCAGAGTGCATGGCTGACTTGTTCTGAAATCATTGCTTCCATATCCAGACTGAGCACTCTCATTTCTCACATTTTCTAATTAACTGAAATAAAGTAGAATTCTCCTTACACACAGACTGATAACATTCAAAGATTTAGAATTTAGGGTAAAGAATTTAAAACATAGAACACTGCATTTTAGAACTAAAAAGGCAATAAATACTATTATACTTTTGAGCTAGTTTAGAAGCCAGCATAGCGCTTCTGCGGTATCACAAGGTCACAATCATGAGCTCAGTTTTTATTATATGATCTGGAAAATAATCTCCGTCACTTGAACTCTCATTTTCCAGAGTTGAGAAAGATGGGGTCCTCTTTATAATTTTTCATCAGAATATAAAATGAATAAAATAGAGTACATGCTCCCATCAGTTGAATCACCATAATATTAATACAATTTTAAAGAGAAAATGCTTTTTAAGGATTTAGTGATTTAATATAAAATCGGGATGAAGCAGTAAAAAGCCCCGTGTGATTTCATGGGAGGGCTTCGTGGCTCAGTGGTAAAGAATCTACCTGAAATGTAGGAGACCCACTTTTGACCTCTTGGTCGGGAAGATCCTCTGGAGAACAGAATGGCAACCCACTCCAGTATTCCTGTCTAGGAAATCCCATGGACAGAGGAGCCTAGCAGGCTACAGTCTATGGGGTCACAAAAGGTGGACACAACTGAGCACTCCCTCATGGGATTATTTCTGTATCTGGTTTATTCTCCCTTGCTTTTCCCCCACCCTCATGCTTTCTTTTCTCTCCCTGTTTCAGAAAGTCTGTCGCTGAAGTTTTAAACTTTGAGTCATAAAGCAGATTGGTTTTAAGAGAAGCAACGATACACTGGCAGATTACCTGTTGTAATGCACTTGACATGTTTGTGTGGGGTTATTTGGGGTGAACTGATGTTTGGGTCACTTCGTGTGCATTCGGTGCTGCTTTTGAATGGGAAGTTGGCATTTTCATCAAGAAAAACAAAGTGGCAACCCCATCTTGGGGAAAGTCCCATCTTTCCAAAAGTTGAGAGAAATGCAAGATTTCATTTTCAGTCATTTATTCCATTTTCTCCTAATTAATTCCCATTTTGGCCCCATATTCTCTTCAATAATAACTCTTTCCTTCTTAAAATCTGCTTCAGTTCAGTTTGGTTCAGTCGCTCAGTTGTGTCTGACTCTTTGCGACCCCATGAATTGCAGCACGCCAGGCCTCCCTGTCCATCACCAACTCCCGGAGTTCACTCAGACTCATGTCCATCGAGTCGGTGATGCCATCCAGCCATCTCATCCTCTGTCGTCCCCCTCTCCTCCTGCCCCCAATCCCTCCCAGCATCAGAGCCTTTTCCAATGAGTCAACTCTTCGCATGAGGTGGCCAAAGTACTGGAGTTTCAGCTTTAGCATCAGTCCTTCCAAAGAACACCCAGGACTGATCTCCTTCAGAATGGACTGGTTGGATCTCCTTGCAGTCCATGGGACTCTCAAGAGTCTTCTCCAACATCACAGTTCAAAACCATCAATTCTTCAGCGCTCAGCCTTCTTCACAGTCCTACTCTCAGATCCATACATGACCACAGGAAAAACCATAGCCTTGACTAGATGGACTTTTGTTGGCCAAATAATGTCTCTGCTTTTGAATATGCTATCTAAGTTGGTCATAACTTTCCTTCCAAGGAGTAAGCATCTTTTAATTTCATGGCTGCAATCACCATCTGCAGTGATTTGGGAGCCCCCCCAAAATACAGTCTGACACTGTTTCCATTGTTTCCCCATCTATTTGGCATGAAGTGATGGGACCAGATGCCATGATCTTAGTTTTCTAAATGTTGAGCTTTAAGCCAACTTTTTCACTCTCCTCTTTCACTTTCACCAAGAGGCTTTTTAGTTCCTCTTCACTTTCTGCCATAAGGGTGGTATCATCTGCATATCTGAGGTTATTGATATTTCTCCCTGCAATCTTGATTCCAGCTTGTGTTTCTTCCAGTCCAGCGTTTCTCATGATGTACTCTGCATATAAGTTAAATAAGCAAGGTGACAACACAGCCTTGACTAACTCTTCCTATTTGGAACCAGTCTGTTGTTCCATGTCCAGTTTTAACTGTTGCTTCCTGACCAGTAGGGAGGGACTAGATCTGATAGAGTGCCTGATGAATTATGGACTGAGCTTTGTGACACTGTACAGGAGATAGGGATCAAGACCATCCCCATGGAAAAGAAATGCAAAAAAGCAAAATGGCTGTCTGGGGAGGCCTTACAATTAGCTGTGAAAAGAAGAGAGGCGAAAAGCCAAGGAGAAAAGGAAAGATATAAGCATCTGAATGCAGAGTTTCAAAGAATAGCAGGAAGAGATAAGAAAGCCTTCTTCAGAGATCAATGCAAACAAATAGAGGAAAAGAACAGAATAGGAAAGACAAGAGATCTCTTCAAGAAAATTAGAGACACCAAGGGAACATTTCATGCAAAGATGGGCTCAATAAAGGACAGAAATTGTATGGACCTAACAGAATCAGAAGATATTAAGAAGAGGTGGCAAGAATACACAGAAAATACTATACAAAAAAGATCTTCACAATGCAGATAATCACGATGGTGTGATTACTAATCTAGAGCCAGACATCCTGGAATGTGAAGTCAAGTGGGCCTTAGAAAGCATCACTACGAACAAAGCTAGTGGAGGTGACAGAATTCCAGTTGAGCTATTTCAAATTCTAAAAGATGATGCTGTGAAAGTGCTGCACTCAATATGTCAGTAAATTTGGAAAACTCAGTAGTGACCATAGGACTGGAAAACATCAGTTTTCATTCCAATCCCAAAGAAGACAATGCCAAAGAATGCCCAAACTACCATACAATTGCACTCATCTCACATGCTAGTAAAGTAATGCTCAAAATTCTCCAAGCCAGGCTTCAGCAATACGTGAACCGTGAAATTCCAGATGTTCAAGCTGGTTTTAGAAAAGGCAGAGGAACCAGAGATCAAATTGCCAACATCTGCTGGATCACCGAAAAAGCAAGAGAGTTCCAGAAAAGCATCTATTTCTGCTTTATTGGCTATACCAAAGCCTTTGACTGTGAAGATCACAATAAACTGTGGAAAATCTGCTTACCTAAGTGGAAAGTGAAAGTGTTAGTTGTTCAGTCTTGTCTGACTCTTTGCAACCCCATGGACTGTAGCCTGCCAGGCTCCTCTTTCCATGGGATTCTCCAGGCAAGAATATTGGAGTGAGTTGCCATGTCCACCTCCAGGGGAATATTCCCAACCCAGGGATTGAGCCCAGGCCTCCTGCATTACAGGCAGATTCCTTATTGTCTGAGCTACCAGGGAAGCTCTAACTGGGATGTGACCCAATCTGGAATGGTGATCTGGACGGGAATTTTACATCTATTACTGTAAAGGAAAAAGCACAGGGAGAAGTATGATTTATACAACTGGCTTTTAAAAATGAAGATCAGGTCATTCTCTCAAAGATATGAGTGCTCAAATGACCTAGAACTGGTTAATTTTAAAAAAAAATCATTGATCAAATGCCTTTCTTCATAGTGGAGCAGTGAAGGAAACTCTAATAAACACAGTGGTTTTATTTTTCCATCTCTACACTTCTTTTTCCTGCATAACATCCACTCATGTTGTCTTCTATCAAATAGTTTACCATTCAAAGCTGTTACATCTTGCAAAAGTGTCCTTGGAGCAAGTTTTTGAAGGACATGCTGTGTATCTGTCCAACCCAAAGCGTTGTTTAAGTATGGGCTTTAAGAAAAGGTCAAAGCACGGGCGGCTGCACGCCGGCGCTTGAGCTACCACACGTCTGAGGTCAGGGGCAGCAGCCGAGAGTGCCAGGCTGCGACGGCGCAGGAACGGCCGAGAGGAGCTACCCAAGTTCGAGGTCAGGGGCAGCAGCTGGGAGGAGCTACCCCATGTCCAAGGTCAGTGGTGGCTGGGAGGAGACACCCCGCATTGGAGGTCAGGGGCGGCGGCCAGGAGGAGTAACCCCAGGAGTGGTGGCTGAGCAGGCACAGGAGGGCCTAGAGGAGCTATCCCACGTTGAAGGTCAGGAAGGACGGCAGTAAGGAGATACCCCTCATCCAAGGTAAGGAGCAATGGCTGTGCTTTGCTGGAGCAGCTGTGAAGAGATACCCCATGCCCAAGGTAAGAGAAACCCAAGTAAGATGGTAGGTGTTGCAAGAGGGCATCAGAGGGCAGACACACTGAAACCATACTCACAGAAAACTAGTCAATCTAATCACACTAGGACCACAGCCTTGTCTAACTCAATGAAACCAAGCCATGCCCACGGGGCAACCCAAGACGGGTGGGTCATGGTGGAGAGGTCTGGCAGAATGTGGTCCACTGGAGAAGGGAATGGCAAACCACTTCAGTATTCTTGCCTTGAGAACCCCATGAACAGTATGAAAAGGCAAAATGATAGGATACTGAAAGAGGAACTCCCCAGGTCAGTAGGTGCCCAATATGCTACTGGAGATCAGTGGAGAAATAACTCCACAAAAAATGAAGGGATGGAGCCAAAGCAAAAGCAATACCCAGCTGTGGATGTGACTGGTGCTAGAAGCAATGTCCAATGTGGTAAAGAGCAATATTGCACAGGAACCTGGAATGTCAGGTCCATGAAAGGCAAATTGGAAGTGGTCAAACAAGAGATGGCAAGAGTGAATGTCAACATTGTAGGAATCAGCGAACTAAAATGGACTGGAATGGGTGAATTTAACTCAGATGACCATTATATCTACTACTGCGGGCAGGAATCCCTCAGAAGAAATGGAATAGCCATCATGGTCAACTAAAGAGTCCAAAATCCAGTACTTGGATGCAATCTCAAAAACGACAGAATGATCTCTGTTCGTCTCCAAGATAAACCATTCAGTATCACTGTTATCCAAGACTATGCCCCAACCAGTAATGCTGAAGAAGCTGAAGTTGAATGGTTTTATGAAGACCTACAAGACCTTTAAGAACTAACACCCAAAAAAGATGTCCTTTTCATTGTAGGGGACTGGAATGCAAAAGTAAGAAGTCAAGAAACACCTGGAGTAACAGGCAAATTTGGCCTTGGAATGTGGAATGAAGCAGGGCAAAGATTAATAGAGTTTTGCCAAGAAAATGCATTGGTCATAGCAAACACCCTCTTCCAACAATACAAGAGAAGACTTTAAACATGGACATCACCAAGTGGTCAACACCAAAATCAGATTGATTATATTCTTTGCAGCCAAAGATGGAGAAGCTCTATACAGTCAACAAAAACAAGACCAGGAGCTGACTGTGGCTCAGATCATGAACTCCTCATTACCAAATTCAGACTCAAATGGAAGAAAGTAGGGAAAACCGCTAGACCATTCAGGTATAACCTAAATCAAATCCCTTATGATTATACAGTGGAAGTGAGAAATAGATTAAAGGGCCTAGATCAGATAGAGTGCTTGATGAACTATGGAATGAGGTTCATGACGTTGTACAGGAGACAGAGATCAAGACCATCCCCATGGAAAAGAAATGCAAAAAATCAAAATGGCTGTCTGGGGAGGCCTTACAAATAGCTGTGAAAAGAAGAGAGGCGAAAAGCAAAGGAGAAAAGGAAAGATAGAAGCATCTGAATGCAGAGTTCCAAAGAATAGCAAGAAGAGATAAGAAAGCCTTCCTCAGCGATCAATGCAAAGAAATAGAGGAAAAGAACAGAATGGGAAAGACTAGAGATCTCTTCAAGAAAATTAGAGATACCAAGGGAACATTTCATGCAAAGATGGGCTCAATATAGGACAGAAATGATATGGACCCAACAGAAGCAGAAGATATTAAGAAGAGGTGGCAAGAATACACAGAAGAACTGTACAAAAAAGATCTTCATGACCCAGATAATCATGATGGTATGATCACTAATCTAGAGCCAGACATCCTGGAATGTGAAGTCAAGTGGGCCTTGGAAAGCATCGCTATGAACAAAGCTAACGGAGGTGATGGAATTCCAGTTGAGCTGTTTCAAATCCTCAAAGATGATGCTGTTAAAGTGCTGCACTCAATATGGCAGCAAATGTGGGAAACTCAGCAGTGGCCACAGGACTGGAAAAGGTCAATTTTCATTCAGTCCCAAAGAAAGGCAATGCCAAAGAATGCTCAAACTACTGCACAATTGCACTCATCTCACATGCTAGTAAAGGAATGCTCAAAATTCTCCAAGCCAGGCTTCAGCAATATGTGAACCGTGCACTTCTTGATGTTTAAGCTTGTTTTAGAAAAGGCAGAGGAACCAGAGATCAAATTGTGAACATCTGCTGAGTCATAGAAAGAGCAAGAGAGTTCCAGAAAAACATCTATTTCTGCTTTATTGACTATGCCAAAGCCTTTGACTGTGAGGATCACAATAAACTGTGGAAAATTCTGAAAGAGATGGGAATACCAGACCACCTGACCTCCCTCTTGAGAAATCTGTATACAGGTCAGGAAGCAACAGTTAGAACTGGACATGGAACAACAGACTGGTTCCAAATAGGAAAAGGAGTACGTCAAGGCTGTATATTGTCACCCTGCTAATTTAACTTCTGTGCACAGTACATCATGAGAAACGCTGGACTGGAAGAAACACAAGCTGGAATCAAGATTGCAGGGAGAAATATCAATAACCTCAGATATGCAGATGATACCACCCTTATGGCAGAAAGTGAAGAGGAACTAAAAAGCCTTTTGATGAAAGTGAAAGAGGAGAGTGAAAAAGTTGGCTTAAAGCTCAACATTCAGAAAACTAAGATCATGGCATCTGGTCCCATCACTTCATGCCAAATAGATGGGGAAACAGTGGAAACAGTGTCAGACTTTATTTTTCTGGGCTCTAAAATCACTGCAGATGGTGATTGCAGCCATGAAATTAAAAGATGCTTACTCCTTGGAAGAAAAGTTATGACCAACCTAGATAGCATATTCAAAAGCAGAGACATTACTTTGCCGACTAAGGTCCATCTAGTCAAGGCTATGGTTTTTCCAGTAGTCACGTATGGATGTGAGAGTTGGTCTATGAAGAAAGCTGAGCGCCGAAGAATTGATGGTTTTGAACTGTGATGTTGGAGAAGACTCTTGAGAGTCCCTTGGGCTGCAAGGAGATCCAACCAGTCCATTCTGAAGGAGATCAACCCTGGGATTTCCTTGGAAGGACTGATGCTAAAGCTGAAACTCCAGTCCTTTGGCCACCTCATGCGAAGAGTTGACTCATTGGAAAAGACTCTGATGCTGGGAGGGATTGGGGGCAGGAGGAGAAGGGGACGACCGAGGATGAGATGGCTGGATGGCATCACTGACTCGATGGACGTGAGTCTGCGCAAACTCCGGGAGTTGGTGATGGACAGAGAGGCCTGGCATGCTGCGATTCATGGGGTCACAAGGAGTCGGGCACGACTGAGCGACTGAACTGAACTGAACTGAAGAAAAGGTTTGAAGAGTGTCACAGAGGGAGGAGTTGGCTCTGGGAGGTCTGCACCATACAAGTTGGTGGGACTCCTTCTTGCATGATATCCAGACCTAGGCCCCAGCCTGCAGTAGAAGGCCCAGGGTCAGTCCTGGTTCAGGGCAGAACTGATGGTGGGCCCCAGTCATCTCCACTGGAAGCTGTTTTCTATTGGCCTGAATCGCTGAGCAGACAGGGGATGAGCCTGTGACTGTGGGCAAAGGACTCTCGAGCAGAGGGAGGAAGAAGCCAGCATAACTGCTCTTCCGTGAACCTTCCATGCCTCTGAATCTGTTGGCATTCAGAATAGACAACAGACAGATAGACAGCAAGAGCAAGATGGTCCAGATGAAGCAGGCATGATTTACTTCCAGCAGGGTGTCTCCTGGCACATGGAACACGGATATGTTGGAAACAGCACCCAAGTACAGTCCCTTGTCTGTGCTGAGGGCACCAGCCCTTCCATATGACCTTCAACAAACCACATACTCGCCTGCCGCCTCAGTTTCAGCATCAGTGAAATGGGCACAGAGGCTCTATTTCATGTACCAGGAGCCTGTTGAGAAGTACCTGGAACTTCTCTCAAATCACAAGGTATTATCAATAGTTTGGAATCCATCTTCTAGAGGCATATTACTGGGAAAAAAGACGACACTGACTGTCCGGGGTCCGGAGAAAGCCTGCATTTCTGCCACGTCTTCCCCCATAGGACCAGGTAGGCTTCCCTTGGAAGTACCAATTTAAAAAAAATTAGACCAGGGACTCCCCTGGTATCCAGTGGTTAGGACTTTGAGCTTCCACTGCAGGGGGCACAGGTTTGATCCCTGGTCAGGGAACTAAGATCTTACATGCTGTGCGATGCAGCCAAAAAGAAAAAAATGAAATAAAGAAATGAAAAAAGAACTAGACCACTTGGAAACTGTGTGAGAGCTTCTTAAGCCCTGCAGCCTCTGAAATCAGCTCCTGTCTGTAGAGAATCCATCCAACCTAAAATTAACATGTTGTGGTACGCATGAAGCGGGGACCAATGGCAGGTGTCTTCTGGGTCCATGCGGTGAGCTGGACAGTGGAGAGGGTCTGGCAGGGACCCTCAGACAGGCAGCGTGTGATCTGCATGGTCTACAAGGTGGACAGGTGTGCCCACCATCCTGTGCTCACCTGCAAGGAGAGCCTACCTCTCCCACCACAGGAATAGCCAGCCCCCAGCCTCTGACAGGGGCAGAGCCTACAGGCTTCTCTCCCTAATACTGGGTTCCAACTGCCTTGCCCCAGATGGGACCTTTGGAAAGTGAGAGGTGAATGCTTTCATATCCATGTTGAGTGGATTTTTATTATCCCTTTCTCAGTTGACAGGAGGAAAAAAATAAAAAAGAAGAGAAAGACATTTGCTGGAGAAAATAAGATGCACTTGCTCCCAGGTGCCAAATGCTTTGTGACAGGGAGTTATTTAGGTGGAAAACTACCAGTGCAGTACCTAGAGGGGGAAGGGAGAGGACAGAGCAGCCTCTGGTCTGAGCAATGTGAGCTGAGTGTCTGGAGAGCAGTGCCAGGGAGTGAGCCCCACCAGTAAGCCCCCCAGGCAGCAGGGCTGTGAAGGCTGGGAAGAAGTACCATCCACGCAGGCCTGGTCTTCTTGCTGGGACAACTCCCCAGGGCAGCTGCTAACCAGCCCAGGACATTCTGTGTCCATGTGATGGCCCAGGATGCTGGGAACTTCAACTGTCCTTGTTTCATTTTAAAAATCCCACCACCTGCATTCTTACTATGAAACTGGGTTCAATCAAGGGCTGACATGGATGGTTGTTCTGACCGACCTGGCCTCAGCAAACCTGAGCAATCTGCCCTGCACTTGTAAACAGGAGGCCTGGGAGGAGGGCATCTGCTCACAATGTCTCCAAAATGTCACCGCCCAAGCGCTCACCCGGCCCAGCCTGTCATCTCAGCTAGAGGAGGAGGAAATGGAGATACTTTGATCCAGTGTGTTCACAGAGAGATTATGACATGCACACGTGTGAATGCACAAGCAAGTGTGTGCACACACACATTTAAACAGGTACACACACTTGAGCACGCATGACATGCATACATGTGCACACTCAAGTATGTGCACGCACACACACACACTCATGCTCACCCTTTAAACACAATTCCCTGAATCTCAGTGTGACCCTGCAAATGCAGGAAGGGTGTGTAGCAGTTGGGTAGCAGGTCCTGTGATATTTAGATCAATTCATTTTTTCTATAACAGTGATTCTGATTTCTTGCATGCAGTTCATTTTCTCTATTTTTTACATTATAACTTCTCAGTTTTCTGCCCAAACTAAAGGCAGGCTGTGAGTCTAAGGTGACAAACCTGCGCTCGCTCCAGGCTTTCTCTGTGACACTATACTTCCGTCACATGTCCTTCACTGACCTTCCAAACTGGAACAGACGTGCCGGGACCATAGAGGGGGGAGGGCCAACATGGCTCGCCCCCTTCCTTCTGTTCTTCCTTCCTGATCTGATACCTAAATTACAGCCACATCTCATTCTAAGTGAGTTTTGCAGAAATCAAATCCTAATCATGTCAGCGCCATTGCATTCTTAACCTTTTATTGACGAGCATTGTGTGGAGACAAAACTGCACAGATAATAAAGACATTTTCATGCATATAATGCTGCTCCATAGACAACTCCTGGATGGAGACACAGAAGGTGACCAGCAATTCCAGGAGTCCTCCTGCCCAGTCCACTTACTGCCTCCCACCGAGCGGACCTTGATTCTGGCTCCTAACAGCTTGGATTCACTGGTCTCACTGACCACAGTGTTTGTGATGCTCATCTGTTTGTACTGTTTCGGCACACGCGCCAGTATAACGTTCCATCGTGTGAGGACACTGACATTGCTTCATCCCAGCCACTGGTGGGTGTTTACTAAGTTCCAATTTCTGGTTATTATAAGTAGTTACATTATGAGCATCCTTGTACCTGTCCTTTGATGAGAACATGTACACAACTCTGGGGGTATTAACCTAAGCGTGGGATTTTTAAGTCATGTAATAAGGAAGTGAATGGCCTTAGTTGATACCGACAAACATGTCTCACTGCAGTCAGCAATGTGTGTGTGTTGGGGGATGTGTGCTTAGTCACTGAGCTGTGTCTGACTCTCTGCAACCCCATGGACTGTAGCCCATCAGGCTTCTCTGTCCATGGGATTTCCCAGGCAAGAATACTGGAGTGGGTTGTCGTTTCCTTCTCCACAGGATCTTGCTGACCCAGAGATCAAACCCACATCTCTCGTGTTGGCAGACAGATTCTTTACCTTTGAGCCAACTGAAGTTTATAAAATGTGCAAGCACCAAATAAACAAACAAATAAAAAATGACTTTTCCCATTCTAAAAATAATTATACTCTCCATATAAACTTAGGGAATGATGATAAAATAACAAAAATCACTGTAATTCCATTATCTAGAAGTTTTTGCTAGTTTACTGTATTTCTTTTAGTGCATTTTTCCCTTCATGTACAAATGTGTTTTTCCACAATTGGGATCATTTGAGCCACAGAATTTTGATGACTTTTGCTTCACTTTCTATTTTACCAGGAGCATTTTGCATGCTGTTTGATATGTTTTAAAGACTATTTTCAATGGCTGTAAAATGTTTATTTGTGTGAATGATTATGATGTATTATGCACTTCTTACTGCATATTCTAGCTGGTTTTTTTTCCCTACTATATAAATATCAGGCTCTTCCCTGGTGGCTCAGATGATAAAGCGTCTTCCTGCAACGTGGGAGACCTGGGTTCAATCCCTGAGTTGGGAAGTACTACAGTACTCTTGCCTGGAAAATCTTATGGACAAAGGAACCTGGTAGGCTACTGTCCATGGGATCACAAAGAGTTGGACATGACTGAGTGACTTCACTACATAAATATTGAGGATACGTAAGTTCTCTTGCATACCTTTAATCACATTTCTGATTCTTTCCTGATGATACGTTCCTAGGAGCATCCTGAGTCCCAGTGTCCAACTGTTTTTGGGCTCTTGCTGTGCTGTGTCAAGGACACAGTCGTCATAGCAATGAGGTGACAGCCTACATCTCCTGTGAGCCTGCCTTAACTTATACTGTCCATCCAGCCCCCAACATACAACTTAACATCAGAACATGCATATGGGGAAGATGTAACATAGGCTTTAAAAAAAAGATGGGTTTTGAAGAATCAAGGAGAGTCTTTAGTTAATGAAACAAAGGGGAAAAAAATACTTTTTTTTTTTAAGCTGCTGAAAGATAAAGCAAAGTTTGCATCCCTGATTAACAAGTTTTTGTGTTTTTTTTTTTTTAACATTATAGTCAAGAAAGTTTCTATCTTCCCAGAAAATAAAGCTTAGAACTAGGACTCCTGAAGAGTTATATTCTGGCTTTGTAGCTGAGGAGGTAATATGTGCGATCTTTCACGAAGGATAACGGCTGTGCCTCCCATGCATAACATTTTTAATTAACTTTTTATTTTGGAACAAGAAAGCGCAGATTAGAGTTTGCATCCTGGTGGTATGAGACAGAGAATTCATCTCACAACTGATTATATGTAAAGAGGGATTATAAACACCAAGTCAGTAAATCTTTTCAGAATATCTAGTGGTTTTTTCTACTTCTCAAACAGAAAAGCCATGCATGAGGGTTTGTATTAATGCCAGCAGCAGAATGTAAGTGAGGGTTCTTGGGGCTTGCTTGAGCATTAGAATGTTTTCATCACTTTGGCTGCTTTCAGCACAAGGGTTTGCAGAATTACACACTGCATTTTTATATACACACAGTCAGAGCGGACTGATATTCTGACACGACTTCAGTGTGGGGTATATCCTTCCTCAGGCCAGCTGTCCTTTCACACCCGGTTGCTATGATCGGTCTCCTTGCCTTTGCTTTGTTATCTCTGCCTTTAAAAAAACTTTATTGGACTAGAGTTGATTTACAATGTTGTGTCAGTTTCAAGTGGACAGTAAAGTCAATCAGTTATACACATACATATATCCACGCTTTTTTAGATTCTTTTCCCACATAGGTCATTTCAGAGCATTGAGTAGAATTTCCTGTGCTGCACACCAGGTCCTTGTTGGTTATCTATTTTATGCACTGCTGCTAAGTCACTTCAGTCACGTCCGACTCTGTGCGGCCCCATAGACGCCAGCCCACCAGGCTCCCCCGTCCCTGGGATTCTCCAAGCAAGAACACTGGAGTGGGTTGCCATTTCCTTCTTCAATGCATGAAAGTGAAAAGTGAAAGGGAAGTCACTCAGTTGTGTCTGACTCTTAGCGACCCCGTGGACTGCAGCCCACCATGCTCCTCCGTCCATCGGATTCTCCAGGCAAGTACTGGAGTGGGGTGCCATTGCCTTCTCTAGTAGCGTGTATATCTCAATCCCCAGCTCCTAATTCATCCTTGCTCCCTTCTCCTTTCTGGTTACTCAGCTTAAAGAATCTGCCTGCAATGCAGGAGACCCCGATTCAATTCCTGGGTCGGGAAGATTCCCTGAAGAAGGGATAGGCTACCTACTCCAGTATTTTTGGACTTCCTTTGTGGCTCATCTGATAAAGAATCCACCTGCAATGTGGGAGACCTGGGTTAAATCCCCAGGTTGGGAAGATCCCCTGGAGAAGGAAGCAGCTACCCACCCCCTCCCCCCCAGTATTCTGGCCTGGAGAATTCCATGGACTACATAGACCATGGGGTTGCAAAGAGCTGGACATGACTGAGTGACTTTCACTTCACTTCTTTGCTTCCCCTTTGGTAACCATAAGTTTATTTTCTATGTCTGTTTTGTAAGTTCATTTGTATCTTTTTTCAGATTCCACGTAAAAGCAGTCTCATATGTCATTTGTCTTCCTCTGTCTGACCTACTTCACTTAGCGTCATGACCTCTGCCTCCACTCATGTTGCTGCAAATGGCATGGTCTCGTTCTTTTTAACGGTTGAGTAATATTCCATTGCATATACATGCCATACCTTCTGTATTCATCCCTCTGTTGATGGGCACTGCAGGACTCCTCTGAAAGCTCTTTGCTCATCAGGCTGATGTTCTGTGGGGCAGAGATCTGGAGTCAGACAGGCACCTGTCCTCATGGAGGTCCCCTTTGATAGCGCAGTTGGTGGGGCCTGGACTTGGACCTGGACATGGAACCAACGGTCTTTGGGTTTATTCTTGATTCCCACCAGAATTCTGGGCATACTGGAAAAAGGAGCAGAAAGTCCTCACTTTTTACCATGAGCAGGTGACTTGCTGGCTCAAGGGAGGGGACCTCCATCTGAAGGAATGCATGTCTAAGCCCAGACCTCGGTCTAACGATGGACGAGGCTCCCCATACAGCTCAGTCTTCGGTTACCGGGCAGATTTGGAGTGTACAGGTTTGAGACAGTGTGTGGCTGAGGTGTAGGCAGTGCCTGGAATGTACTCTGCTATGTTTTCACCCTGAGAGAAGGACATGAGTGTGTGGGCTGTAATCACCCATAAATTCAACCTCCACTGATAAAGTCGCCAGGTCAGATCATCAGGTCTAACACATAATGTGAAGCCAATATGTGTTAGAAGTTAACAGTTTCAAAACTGCTTGAAATTTGTTCCCACAGTTGCCTAACTCTAACAAATAATTTAAGAATTGTCTCACCAACCCTAAAATGCCATACAGTAAAACGCTTTGAGATATAGGCCGGTAACAAGGGTTATTATAGAAGATGAGGACAGAGAATGAAAACGTTCATTTTTGTTTTCTTGTTATTACAGGTTTGGCACTATAATGGGTATTTTACATAGGGTTCAAAAAGTAGAAATGCAGTTAAAAAGTGGTTGCAGTGGTTGGTATATTATTTTCTAAGTGATCTGAGTTTTCACAAGGGTCAAAATGACCAGCTTCAGAAGGACAAGTGTGTGTCGACCGTCACCAGGGAGGGGCCATAAAACGTTCCATCTCAGGTGGACTCGGTGGGGTTTCAGAGGAGATTGGGTACCAATCATGGAACTGTAGGCTATTCCATCATGAATCTCTGCATTTCAGAGATTCATTCAGTTTTGTGGCAGAAAATGCAAAACAAGTCAGGAGAGCATTTCATCTCAAGTCAGTAAACAACAAATACATTGACTTTGTCAGTGTTTGACATTTAACTGGCTTCCCCCTTCTTTCATTCTGTTTTGTGAGTTCACCTACTGACTGCAGTTTTAGCAAAGGAACCTGGGCAGGGAGGGTCTGGATGGGGGTTGGGGACCTGGGGGCAGTGTCTGGAAAGGAAGAAGGGCCTTGTTGGGGGAGGGTCTGGAAGAGGGTGAGGAACCTCAGGAGGAAGTTTCAAAAGAGGAGGGGGGATCTGCAGGGGGAGGTCTGGATAGGGAGCAGAGCCAGTGGCCACACCGAGACTGGCCAGGCAGCAGCTGAGAGTGGCAAACCTGTGACTGTGACCACTCTGACTGTGCAGGCAGTTCAGCAGCTTCTCTGCTCTCCACATGCCCCCTACCATCCTCCAGCACACACTCAGACTCACAAATAGATAGCCAGTGGGAATGTGCTGTATGACGCAGGGAGCTCAAACTGGTACTGTGACAACCTAGAAGGTTGGGATGGGGTGGGAGGGGGGTACGAGAGGAAGAGGACATGTGTATACCTGTGGCTGATTCACGTTGATGTTTGGCAGAAACAATACAATACTGAAAAACAATTATCCTCCAATTAAAAATAAACAATTTTTTAAAACTGAATACATAAGTTAAAAAACAAAAAGACAACTGGTGTGAGTTTCTAGTAATAGGTCCGACTCATCCTTGGAAGCTGAGTGTCACAAATGAGCACACAGGCCACAGGTCCAGCTGGATGGATGTCAGCTCGACTAACATGAGAAGGAGTCATCCTCATTGAAGGGAGAGTTCTGTCGGGACATTCACAGGAACAGGCATATTTAGAGAGCCAGGCAGGTGCTCTGGGAGAAGGAGAGGTGTCAATACCAATGATCCCCAGGCCCCGGGCAGTTCCAGATATGGGACCCTAAGACAGAGGCGTGAGGGTAAAGTGGGCAGGATGGTGGGGGGATGGACAGCTAAGGTTCCAAATAGATGGATGTTCCTGATGCTGAGATGAACTTTGCCCCCAGAATCAAGTTTGGTTATCAGACCTCAGCTGCAAAGTGCAAACAGAATCTGAGGAGTGAGATGGAAACCCGGTTATTAGGCTTGAAATCTGAAGTCAGAGTGGGCTTGATCGCATTACCCTCTCCCCAAAGTATTAGATGAGGGCTGGCCTCCTGGAGGGAAAGCCAGTGCTTGGATGTGGACAGCGAAGAGTAAGAGGTGACTGCTGTATTTACCTACCTGTGCCGTGGCAGGTGCAGCCCTGAGTTACTGATTTCTTGCCTCATTAAATCCTCATAACCATTCTGTGAAGTGCTATTGTCCCCCCCGTTTCATCCACTGAGACCCTAGTTCCAAGACTTGCAGAAACACTAGTATGAATGGCTGTCTTCAGATTTCTTGCTGAGCAAAGAAGGATCTAGTTTTTCCAAGAAAACTTTCTTCTGGCACTTTCTAGTACCCATCTCTGCTGAAAAGAAGCTATTTCTTTTATTATGACAGGTCTAGGGAGCACAGGGTCCTTTCCTGAACGTCCTAAACGAAAGTGCCTACATTCAGAGGTTTTCTGCCACTCATTACAGGGTGTTTTACCAGTACTGCATTAAGGAGATAACGAGGCTCAGAAGTAACCTGATGGAGTGATTATTTTCAGGGAGGAACTTGCAGTGTTCAGGATGGGTCAGGGGCCTGCCTGACACCCAGGATCTCAGTGTCCATAAATATTGAACAGAGTTGGTTTATTTTTGTAACTTAAAGCCCGGGAACCACCATGTGAGTGGCTTTAAATTCAGCTCATAAAATAACCTTCCAAATCAGTCCATTTGGTTCTTGAGGTCTCCATACCATGTTTCAACTTTACAACCACCTCTTACACAGAATGATGGTTCCCCGCCCCCCAGATCTGGATACCTTTGCACCTTTACCAACCTTGCAAAACAGGAAGAAAAGTGGAAAGGGAATTGTTCATTAAAATATCTGCTTGAAGTTTCATTAGCTCAAAGTAACCCACCTAACCTTTCCGGCCCCCTGTGGTTGATAAATAATTGGAATAAACACAGCACTCACAGTGACAATCATGGCAACAAGCATGGTTCGCTCTTAGAGAGGAGCAGTCTTCTAAGCTCTTTCACATTAATCAAGATAGATTGTTTTTTAAAAGACCTCTAATTACTTTCCTGTTAATTATTTATATTCACCAAGAGTTTTACACTTGCTTGCTAGTTAGTAGCCTCATGAGGTACAGTAGGTATTAAATATTGATTTATGCCTGGCAATTGTGAGCAGAGCTGGCTTGCCCGGCCACATCCTTGGCTAAAGTCACTCGTCCTTCTCAGTCTTCTTCAGCAGCGGCTTATCACCAACCACATGCCCAAAACCAAACAAGAACACCTCGTGTGTCCAGCTAACACTCTTGTTTTCATCATAGACACATGGAACTTATATACCCGAGAGATCTCTTCTTACAATCCCATCAGGAGCCGCATAAATGATGCCCTTAGCATCACTGGGTTGATAAGTGGATTTCAGGGTATCCTTGTTTCCACTCACACTCAAAGCAGACACCACTAATCCACACTGGGCGGGTCCAACTGGTCCCCAACCCAATTATAATGCTTCTTTACACAGCTCTCTGAGCAATTTCCTCCAATCGATTGGTTTTTATCTTCAGTGCCACTTCATATTTGTCATCTGTTCTCTGCTCATGAAAAACCTTAGCAAGAGTGAGCTTAATACTGCCCAGGACCGCTTGCTCCTCTAGTAAGTCTGGCTGCACGAGCAGCTCTTTATAAATAATCTCCAACAAGATGACCTAAGTGACATTCTAAAATGTCTGTTCTTACTTCTTTATCTTTCTCTTATCCACTCTATTTTTTTTTTACCCTCTATTTATCCCTCTGCTTGAAAGTATACCTTTCAGTCATGGTGGAAAGAAAATAGACAAGTGCTCATATTTTTTAGGTTTTGTTTTATTTGAAATCTATCCATGTTTGTAAATCCAACTCAATGGATGTGAATTTGAACAAATTCCAGGAGAGAGTGAAGGACAGGGAAGCCAGCCATGTTGCAAGCCATGGGGTCACAGAGTGTTGGACATGACTTAGTGACTGAACAACAACAATCCATGGTTTAAAATAATCTCTGTAAGATTTTGTGGATACAGAGGACCATCCAGGCAAGAAAATAAAGGCTCTCAGAACTGCTCTTAAAAACTGTGATAGAGGTTTTCCATGAGAGCACCGATGGTGGGGGATTAGGAGAAAACTCAGAGTTGAGAGCTGAACCAAATTTTGAAGGGTCAAGAAGAGTTTTGCCAGACAGTTAGTAGGGAAAGTACAGCTTAAGGAGAGAAGCTGGACAGGGATGTGTGTGCCCATAAAAGGTGTGCTAGGTTAGTGATTCTGGGACTTGGGCTGGAGAGCTTATGAGAAGACAGCTCAAAAGTCTCCTCTCTCTGTGTGTCTGATTCCAAGGACCCAGGGTAGAGTCCGAAAACTTGCATTTCTAGCAATTTTGATGCCGATGTTCAGGGCCCCCACTTCGCACCCCCTTGCTTTCAGCCTGAGCAGGCTGTGCATTCCTACCCCCAGTCCCATGAGGGTGGGTTTTCTTTTCCATCTGTCCTGCTTTTTGAACAGTGAGCATGGAAAAGAATGATAAATGTTCAAGCAAAACCTGAAGGCTTTTCTGTCAAGGTGATCTTTGTTTGCTTGGGCAACGTGAGCTCAAGGTGGGACAAATTGGTTATTGTCAGGAGTGACTCTGTGGCCGCAGAGAGAGAAAGCCCACCAGTAATGGGAGCAGGACTCCAGGAGTTGGCACTGGGGTGGGGGGGGTCCCCTCCAAAGTTCCACAGGAGGGTCCACTGTGTTCTCAGGAGTGCCTGAGACTCAGGCTCTGGGTCTTTAAGGCGTGGAGCATGTGATGTTTTCCTCCAAGTCATCTGCCACTTTCACCATGGGGGAGTCACCGCTCCCTCCTGCTGTCCTTCCCCTGAAGGACCGGACTTGCCTCCACTTATGGAACTGCCCCCTCAGTTCAGTTCAATTGAGTTCAGTCGCTCAGTCATGTTTGACTCTTTGTGACCCCATGAACCACAGCACGCCAGGCCTCCCTGTCCATCACCAACTCCCGGAGTTTACTCAAACTCATGACCATTGAGTCGGTGATGCCATCCAACCATCTCATCCTCTGTCATCCCTTTCTCCTCCTGCCTTCAATCTTTCCCAGCATCAGGGTCTTTTCAAATTAGTCAGCTCTTCATATCACATGGCCAAAGTATTGGAGTTTCAGCTTCAACATCAGTCCTTCCAATGAACACTCAGGACTGATCTCCTTTAGGAGGGACTGGTTGGCTCTCTTTGTAGTCCAAGGGATTCTCAAGAGTCTTCTCCAAGATCACAGTTCAAAAGCATCAATTCTTTGGCACTCAGCTTTCTTTAACTCTCACACCCATACATGACTACTGGAAAAGCCACAGCCTTGACTAGGCAGACCTTTGTTGGCAAAGTAATGTCTCTGCTTTTGAATATGCTGTCTAGGTTGGTCATAACTTTCCTTCCAAGGAGTAAGCATCTTTTAATTTCATGGCTGTGATCATCATCTGCGGTGATTTTGGAGCCCAGAAAAATAAAGTCAGCCACTGTTTCCACTGTTTCCCCATCTACTTGCCATGAAGTGATGGGACTGGATGCCATGATCTTCGTTTTCTGAATGTTGAGCTTTAAGCCAACTTTTTCACTCTCCTCTTTCACTTTCATCAAATCTCTTTAGTTCTTCTTCACTTTCTGCCATAAGGGTGGTGTCATCTGCATATCTAAGGTTATTGATATTTCTCCTGGCAATCTTGATTCCAGCTTGTGCTTCTTCCAGTCCAGCATTTCTCATGAGTATTCTGCATATAAGTTAAATGAGCAGGGTGACAATACACAGCCTTGACATACTCCTTTTCCTATTTGGAACCAGTTTGTTGTTCCATGTCCAGTTCTAACTGTTGCTTCCTGACCTGCATACAGGTTTCTCAGGAGGCAAGTCAAGTGGTCTGGTATTCCCATCTCTTTCAGAATTTTCCACAGTTTATTGTGATCCATACAGTCAAAGATTTTGGCATAGTCAATAAAGCAGAAATAGATGTTTTTCTGGAACTCTCTTGTTTTTTCAATGATCCAGCAGATGTTGGTAATTTGATCTCTGGTTCCTCTACCTTTTCTAAAACAGCTTGAACATCTGGAAGTCCACAGTTCACGTATTGCTGAAATTTGACTTGGAGAATTTTGAGCATTACTTTACTAGCATGTGAGATGAATGTAATTGCGTGGTAGTTGGAGCATTCTTTGGCATTGCCTTTCTTTGGAATTGGAATGAAAACTGACCTTTTCCAGTCCTGTGGCTACTGCTGAGTTTTCAACATTTGCTGGCATATTGAGTGCAGCACTTTCACAGCATTATCTTTTAGGATTTGAAGTAGCTCAACTGGAATTCCATCACCTCCACTAGCTTTGTTTGTAGTGATGCTTCCTAAGGCCCACTTGACTTCACATTCCAGGATGTCTGGCTCTAGATGAGTGATCACACCATCATGATTATCTGGGTCATGAAGATCTTTTTTGTACAGTTCTTCTGTGTATTCCTGCCACCTCTTCTTAATATCTTCTGCTTCTGTTAGGTCCATACCATTTCTGTCCTTTATTGAGCCCATCTTTGCATGAAATGTTCCCTTGGTATCTGTAATTTTCTTGAAAAGATGTCTAGTCTTTCCCATTCTATTGTTTTCCTCTGTTTCTTTACATTGATCACTGAGGAAGGCTTTCTTATCCCTCCTTGCTATTCTTTGAAGCTCTGCATTCAGATGCTTCTATCTTTCCTTTTCTCCTTTGCTTTTCACCTCTCTACTTTTCACAGCTATTTGTAAGGCCTCCTCAGACAGCCATTTTGCCTTTTTTTTTTTTTTTTTGCATTTCTTTTTCTTGGGAATGATCTTGATCTCTGTCTCCTGTACAATGTCACAAACCTCCATCCATAGTTCATCAGGCACTCTATCCGATCTAGTACCTTAAATCTATTTCTCACTTCCACTGTATAATCATAAAGGATTTGATTTAGGTCATACCTGAATGGTCTAGTGGTTTTCCCCACTTTTGTCAATTTAAGTCTGAATTTGGCCACAGTGAGCTCCTTGTCTTATGCTTGCTGACTGTATAGAGCTTCTCCATCTTTGGCTGCAAAGAATATAATCAGTCTGATTTCAGTGTTGACCATCTTGTGATGTCCATGTGTCGAGTCTTCCCTTGTGTTGTTGGAAGAGGGTGTTTGCTATGACCAGTGCGTTCTCTTGGCAAAACTCTATTAGCCTTTGCTCTGTTTCATTCCGTATTCCAAGGCCAAATTTGCCTGTTACTCCAGGTGTTTCTTGACTTCCTACTTTTGCATTCCAGTCCCCTATAATGAAAAGGACATCTTTTCTGGGTGTTAGTTCTAAAAGGTCTTATAGGTCTTCATAGAACTGCTCAACTTCAGCTTTTTCAGCATTACTGGTTGGGGCATAGACTTGGATTACCATGATATTGAATGGTTTACCTTGGAAATGAACAGAGATCATTCTGTCATTTTTGAGATTACATCCAAGTACTGCATTTTGGATTCTTGTTGACTATGATGGCTACTACATTTCTTCTAAGGGATTCTTGACCACAGTAGTAGACATAATGGTCATTTGAGTTAAATTCACCCATTCCAGTCCACCTTGGTTAACTGATTCCTAGAATGTCATCATTCACTCTTGCCATCTCTTGTTTGACCACTTCCAGTTTGCCTTGATTGCCTTGACCTAACATTCCAGGTTCCTATGCAATATTGCTCTTTACAGCATCAGACCTTGCTTCTATCACCAGTCACATCCACAACTAGGTGTTGTTTTTGCTTTGGCTCCATCCCTTCATTCTTTCTGGAGTTATTTCTCTACTGAAAATGGTGGCTGCACCGTGCAGGAGCAGCCGAGAGGAGCTACCTCTTGTCCAAGGTCAGGAGTGGCAGCCGTAAGGAGATACCCTAAGTTCAAGGTAAGGAGCAGAGGCTGCACATTGCTGGAGCATCCCTGAAGAGATACCCCATGTCCAAGGTAAGAGAAACGCAAGTAAGACAGTAGGCGCTGAGAGAGGGCATCAAAAGGCAGACAGATTGAAACCACAGTCACAGAAAACTAGCCAATCTGATCATACAGACCACAGCCTTGTCTAACTCAATGAAACCAAGCCATGCCCGCGGGGCAACCCGAGACGGTCATGGTGGAGAGGTCTGACAGAATGTGCTCCACTGGAGAAGGGAATGGCAAACCACTTCAGTATTCTTGCCTTGAGAATCCCATGAACAGTATGAAAAGGCAAAAAGATAGGACACTGAAAAATGAACTCTCCAGGTCAGTAGGTGCCCAACATGCTACTGGAGATTGGTGGAGAAATAACTCCAGAAAGAGTGTCCCCTCAACATCCTTTCAAAGAAAACTCCACTGTGTTTCACCCTCTAATGGAACAGATCCTATATTTCTCTCCCTGGCCCCATGCCCTTACTGGAGTGACTTCTGAACTCTCAATACCACCCCCAACACAAGTGAGTCTGGGACTATCCCAGCATCTACCGCTTCCTATGAGATCTTGTTGTTACTTGCTGATTCCACCGGACTTTCTCTTCTCCCTGCAAGTAGTAAAGTGATTGTGCCTGCTCAGTCACTTCAGTCATGTCTGACTCTTTGCGACTTTATGGACCATAGCCCATCAGGCTCCTTTGTCCACAGGAATCTCCAGGCAAGAATACTGGAATGGGTTGTCATGCCCTCCTCCAGGGGACCTTCTGACCCAGGGATCAAACCCATGTCACCTGAGTCTTCTGCATTGTAGGCATATTCTTTACGGCTGAACCACTGGGGAAGCCCAGTAAAGTAATTACTGGGTAAATATTTTTCTTTAAAATCACAGTGGATTTTCATGATTTTTCTCTCAGCACTTACAGCATCCCTAAGTGACCTGGGATGCTCTAGGTTAACCCCAATCCCCAGTCGGGGATGCTCATCAGAGTGGTACATTTTCTGAAGCTCTCCTTTCATCCCCATTGCCAGGCTAAGTACAAATTGGTCCTAAAAACAGGGAAGGCTGAAGACATTAGGAGGGACCCAGGCGGGGAAACTCTCACAAGAGGCCTCTGTGTCATCTCCTCCCTGAGTCACTGGGCCTTTGTCAGGGGACAGCTGCAGCCCAGGAAACAGGATACCCCAGGCCTCGGGGGACATGCCAGCTGGATCCTTGTTTAAAATCCAAACGGCTAATCTTCTCTGCAGTCCCCAGGGGAATGAGAAGGTGCTGACGGCCGAGGAGTGCCTCATCTTGTGAAGGTCCTGCCTACCCCCACCCCCAGTAGCCCCCACACTGAGCGGGCCCAGCACAGACCTGGCTCCGGGTCAGCTCTTCTCTGAGTGTTTAAAGTCTTGGCATTTCTATCTCCGTTTTGGCTGAGGGAGAGAACATTTTTCAATAGCACTACTGAAACGCTGCTTTCTACTTCAGTGCTTTTTCTCGCAAAAGGCTTTGCTGGGACAAGACACACAAAAAGGGGAGAAATGGCCCCAAGAAACCAGATGCCAGCACCTCCACTCACAGCTCCACCGCTCCTGGCTCCTCTTCCCAAATCTCACTCCTTCCCCAGAGAGGGTTGCCTCCCACCTGAGGACAGTTGTCCCATCCCATGCCCTTGACTGTGCCGTCCTCCCACAGCAGACATTAGAGACTATGACAGCCCTTGGGTCCAGTGAACAGCCCACTCAGTGCCGGATCCAATCTGGATCCCTTTAGACATTGGAAGCCAAGGGCTGTGGGTACCATGACCTGAAGCAACAAGTGCACCCCATCTGTTTCTGTAACAAAACTCATCTTCAAAACATGTACAAACCTGCTGCCAGCACAAAGAAACATAAAATTCAATAGTGTATATGCCCAAACCCTGACTCTCAGTTGGCTTCACTTTCTACTTGGTAAATCCAAGGAATTTTCTTTTTTCCAAAGAAAATTTTTAATGAAAGGGGTTGTTGCTATTCAGTTGCTAAGACATGTCCAAGTCTTTGTGACCCCATGGACTGTAGCATGCCTGGCTCCCCTGTCCTCCACTATCTCCTAGAGTTTGCTCAAATTCATGTCCATTGAGTCAGTGATGCCATCCAACCATTTCATCCTCTGTTGCCTCCCTTTCCTCCTGTCCTCAATCTTCCCCAGCATCAGGGTCTTTTCCAACGAGTCAGCTCTTCGCATCATGTGGCCAAAATACTGGAGCATCAGCTTCAGCATCTATCCTTCCCATAAATATTCAGGGTTGATTTCCTTAAAGATTGACTGGTTTGGCTCCCTGCCAAAATATGAGAGTCCAAGGGCCTCTTAAACATCTTCTTTAAAACCACAGTTCAAAAGCATCAGTTCTTAGGTGCTCAGCCTTCTCTATGATCCACTCCCACATCTGTACATGATTACTGGAAAAACCATAGCTTGGACTATATGGATTTTTGTTGGCAAAGTGATGTCACTGTTTTTTAATACACTATCTAGGTTTGGCATAGCTTTCTTTCCAAGGAGCAAGAAAAGAACTATGGACAGAGATCAAATATTACCTTGAAGAAAATTTTGGCGAATTGTTTTTCCAGTGCCTTCAATATTTTGGACATGCATTAGCTTTAGAATTTATCACATTATGCTGCAGTGTTTATATTCTTCATTAAACTGTGGCCAACCTTGAACATTGAAATCTTTTCTTATTAACCTCTGCAAGCCCACTGACTGTACATTGTAGGGGCTTAAATACCTCTCACTGAGGGTAGAGAGGAAGGAGAAATCTTATCATGAAAGGATTTGGGCCAGTGAAGTGTGTTGCACACAACCACCAAAAATCTATGAAATAACTTAATTCACAATTCACCATCCCTTAATGCTTAATTGATTCCTTAATGTAAAAGCTATTTTAAAAATTGAGAGCTAAAACAGGAGAGCTAAGACAGATAATTTTGAATACAAGACCATCTACTGTGGAATTTTGCCAGGTAAAGCTGATTTTAAAAGTCGTTCTGAAAGGTGAGAAGTGACTGCTGAATCATGACTGCGTAAGTTAAGATGTGAGCATCTAAAACCATCACAGTGATGTAAGTACCTGAACCAATATGAAGTAGCTGGCAGCATAGACAGTGAGCACTTAATAAACAAAAACCTCATGTTTTATTCATATCTTTGGCAAGAAAGTTAACAATGGGGATGAAGATTGATTGAAAAATCTAAGCCCTTCAGCGTCTCACTCAAAATAATTAGAAAATAGGTGGATTTAAAGACATGAGAAAATCAAGTGTCATTTCATAATCTTCTCTACATATTTATCAGGAGAGAAATGGATTAATTCTTAATTTAAGGCACAAGATGAAATTAATCAAATCCCGTGTCTGCTGTCACTTTTTTACTCCGTTACTTTCAGTAATGGTCTAAAAAGTAAAATGAGCTCTGTTAAAAACAGTGAACAAAATTTAAATATAACAGTTTTCCCATTATGGTTATTTTGACTACTTGAATTAACAAACAGCATGAGTTGATATTTGCATATCTGTACAACATTAACAGTTGCGTAGACAGAGTAGAGCTGCTAAGGTTCAGGGGCAGATAAATCCTAAGAGACTAGAAGCTCAGATGGATTTTATGGTGAGTTCTCAGCATTTTTGATGACCTTAGGAAGCCGTTTCTCTCTGAAGGAAAGCCATTTCCAGTTCTTATGTTACAAAAATTTCACTTCAGTTATAAAATAATAATAGGCAATATATTAATAGTATACCTTACTATTAATACACTCAAATTCAGAAATGCAGGAAACATAAGTAAACAGATGATTTCCTGCATTCTAAAACCATTTGATCATATTCATTACTAAAGTACCTAGAAAGTGTGGCTTGACTTGTTATAAAAAGCATCTACAGTTTCTCAGGAACACATTTATTGCACAAAAACCATCTACATTTATGATTTGATCCATCAAGGTACAATTACTCAAATTCCACAATTGTTAAGTGTTATGATTCATGATCTTTTCACAAAATAACTGCATTTTAAATTTCATTTTAAACTAGGACTTAGAGAACTTACTCAAAACACAGAAATACCTTCACAGACAAGGCTGTAACTGAGAATCACTGAGCTTAGACTCCTAGCGGTCTGGATGGGGATGTGAAGTAGTAAAGACCATTCTGATTCCAGGCCAGATCTGTGATTCTCCTCTCTGCTTGGTGAGGGTGGGGAAGACAAAGTATGTTTTCCTGTCCAGGGAGAATCATTTTTCTATGGGAGGGGGAGAAGTAAATATTTTTTGCAAGACTTTTATTCATTCACCTTTCCATTTTTAACCCAAATAACTTTGTAGTTGTCATTGTTCAATCGTTAAGTGATGTCTGACTATTTGTGACCCCATGGACGGCAGCCCACTAGGCTCCTCTGTCCATAGGATTCTCCAGGCAAGACTACTAGAGTGGGTTACCATTTCCTCCTCTAGGGGATCTTCCAGACCTAAGGATCGAACCCATGTCTCCTGAGTTTCCTGCATTGACAGGAGGATTCCTTAATTCTGAGCCACCAGCAAAGCCCCCAAATAGCTTTAGCATTACAAAAAAACCAAACTTGAGTTTTAAAAGGGTTTGGCAAGTCTATTTTTCAGAGACTAGAAGAGCTGTTGAAAACATTCCAAAGTTCTCGACATATGGATACCCAGTCCTGTAGGCATGTCTACCGTCCAAATTGAGAAGCAGGCAGACTGCTGTGGGGGACAGAGAGCATCTTATTCTTAGTCAATGGCCCACACTTTGGCCAGACGAAATAGCTTGTAATTTGACAAAGCCTCGGATCTCAAAAGATATTTTTTTGTTTTCTTTCCACTGAGCATAGGTGGTCACCTAGCCTCCTACGTGCAGGGAGCCTTGGTGAGCATCTCATATGTGTGTACGCCAGCCAGGGCCCCGGGAGTGTGGAAGGACATCTTCACCTGTAGATGAGACTTACAAAGTGGGGAAAGGGCTTAACTCAGAAAATCCTACTTATTTTGCCAGACTCTTGAAGGAATTTTCAAAGAAATGTGCTTCTTTACTCTCCTGATATGTACTGAGGGACACATCACATCCTTAACTTTTCTTTCTTCTTTTTTTTTTTTTTTTTGAAGCCAGGATGTGGCTGAAATCCTGTTGTCTAAGTGATGTACAGGCTTCCCAGGTGGCTCAGTGGTAAAGAACCTGCCTGCTAATGCAGGAGACGTGGGTTTGATCCCTGAGTCCGGAAGATCCCCTGGAGAAGGAAATGGCAAATAACTCCAGTATTCTTGCCTGGAGAATCCCGTCGACACAGAAGCCTTGTGGGCTACAGTCCATGCGGTCACAAGTCAGACATGACTTAGCAACTAAACCACTACGAAGTGATGTCCTAGGAGAAGAAGCAAAGTTTTTTTTTTTTTTTTTAAGAAAGTAGTTATATAAGCATTAGATATTAACGTCCTATTAAGCAGTGTGGAATCGTGAAGGCTTATGTGTCCAGTCTCCAAAGCCTCTCTCATCAATCAGGGACCCATCCACATGCCTTCCTGTGACCTCTAGCCCCCGAGGCCCCACATGGAGCTTTGCCTGAAATAAACTGACAGGAGGCACACATTAACATGTACATACGCATACACCACCCTTTGCTACTCTCAGCATAGAAATAAAAAAACTAGACACTAACACAGTGAGTGTAGGCTCTGATTCAAGACGTTGAATAGCATGTATCCATGATGACTACAGGGTTGGCAGTCTCTACTGGGGAACTAGTCAGGGTACCTTTTATTACAAGAAAGAGAGACCAAGTTGAGTGACTTTAGAGAAAGGGGAGGATAATACAAACAAAAGTTGCTCACATTTGCTGTGCTTCCACATTCATGCATTCACTCCCCATGGCAACCTCACCGAGCTGGTGCTTGGATGACACTCGTCCTAGAGGTGAAACCCCTGAAGTGTGATCAGATTAAGCATCTGACCGAGGCCACAAGGCCAGCAACTGAAACCCGTTGGTCTGAGGGGCTCAGCGTCTCATAGGAATTAAAAGGTGCAAAATAAATTGCAACCAACCTTCACAGTATTTGAAAGGGATTGGACCAGGGCTGGGAGCTTCTGTGGTGGCTCAAATGGTAAAGAATCTGCCTGCAGTGCAAGAGACATAGGTTCAGTTCCTGGGTCAGAAAGATACCCTGGAGAAGGGAATGGCAAACCACTCCAGTATTCTTGCCTGGAGAATCCCATAGAGGGAGGAGCCTGGTGGGCTATAGTCCTTGGGGTTGCAAAGAGACATGACTGAGTGACTGAAGAACAACAACAAGACCGGGGCTGAAACAGAGCAGGACCCTATACTGTCCTTGCCTCCCCTGCCCCCCGACCATGTCCTCCACCTGCCCTTTGTTTGTGGAAAAACTTTAGCCAAAGAATAAGTTTAATCAGAAAAATGAGAAAATTCAGTAGCAAAGAAAGTCAATCAAACAGGACAAAACAATGATAGTTTAGTCAGTAAGCAAAGTCAAGGACCTTTAGCTCCTATTCAAGAGCTATAGATAATATTCTGAGTCACGCCCTGTGAGCTGTCTTGTAGATACTGAAACCTCCACCAGGTGGAGAAGTTAACTATCTGATGATCAGAGTGTAGATGGGACATAGCCTGCCACAGTTCAGAGCACTGGACTCAAGAAAATGTGAGAAAACTGACCCTGGAACTGATGATTAACTCTGCCTAAAACAATCAAGATGATGCTAGTCAGACCACCAACGATCAAATTTCAAGATGACTGTCAGAACTGACTGTGCTGTTTCTGCATGGAGCCCCCTCCTTCTGTTCCCCCTGTCTGTAAAAGCTCTTGGCCCCTATTGTCAGTCGGGAGAAGTCAACCTTTGGACAGATGTCTGCCCTCCCGCGACTGCCAGTTGTTGGCATTCAAAATAAAGCAAACTTTCCTTTCCACCAACTTGATCTCTTTATTGGTTTTTGAGCAGTGAGCAGCTGGACTCCACTTTCAGCAACAGAATGATCTGCCATGTCATTCAACTTGTGTAGGCATCGAATAAAAACATAGAACCACAGTATCCCGTTTTAATTTTCTTTAAGTCCTGTGTCTATGATGATAAATGCAATGGTTTATTGCAGAAAATCCAGAAATTATGGGGAAGCCATCAAAATCATGCACATAGGCACATGGGTACTGTGGAAACTCATTTTAACGGAAGCAAAATCTGGGAAAATATATATAATTGTCATCAAGCTGGCTTCCTCTCTGCTATCTCAGAAAAAGTTTTTAAAAATTATTTAAGATAATGATTGTTGCTCCATTTGGTTTGGCTTAATAAATTCGCCTTGACTCCACTGATGCCCTGTAATGTAGGTCATTCTGCAGGTTATTCTAATTTAATGAATAGCTAAGTTTATAGCACATTTATATTACACACAGTGAATGGGATTTGACTGCATTGTCCTTTCTGAAACAGTTGCCAACTTGGCATGCTACGTTTTGCTAGAATCATCTCTATACACTCTGTGACTTCCCCTTATCTCTGCCTGGCCATGCTATAGGTTTTTTTGCTTGCTTGTTTGTTTTTTCCTAAATAATCTAGTAGTGAAATTCTATGTGTGCGATTTCTAATTCCATGTCTGTTATATAGCACATGCTCAAAAAATGGTAGTTAGTATTCACATTATTGACCACAATGTAAGATTTTAATTTAGTAGCACTTCTGCAAATGAGTGATAGAGAAATAAATAAAACAGACATGACTTGGCTAGTAGGACTATCATTTATTAGGTATGGAAACTTGTGCAAGCAACTACAACTTTATGAACCCCAGATATCTTATATATAAAGAAAGAATCACAATTTCTTCTAAATCTCAGAGTGGTGTTACGGGAGTGAAATATATGAAAATGCCTAAAGCAATACTTAGCACAGTCTGTATCACTTAGTATGTTCTGTTCCTTCTTTTCTTTATTTGTCCATCCTTTCTCCCCAGCAGAGTGTCTGCTGAGTTTTATAAAAGTGGAAGTATTTAACTCTAAGCGTCAAAACAATTGAGACTTGTTTTTTCTGTGTGTGCTAAGTCACTTTAGTCATGTCCAACACTTTGCAACCCTATAAACTGTAGCCCACCAGGTTCCTCTGTCCATGGAATTTTTCAGGCAAGAATACTGGAGTGGGTTGCCATTTCCTTCTTCAGTGGATCTTCCCGACCCAGGGATCAAACCTGCATCTCTTATGTCTCCTGAATTGGCAGGCAGGTCCTTTACTACCCAGGAAGCCCTGTAGATACAGGAAAAAGTCAGGTAAATGGATAGACGAATGCTTGAATGAATGAAAGACTCATGAGCTGACTGCTTTTATTCCAGATCTGTCCTAGAAATAGACAGATGGGGCAGGCAGGTGAGTGATGTACCTGCGTATATCAATTATGTATCACACATGACAAATTAACCCACAATCAGAGGCTTTATGGCTTCCTGGAGGCTCAGTCGGTAAAGGATCTGCCTACAAGGCAAGAGACCCAGGTTCCATCTGTAGGTCGGGAAGATTGCCTGGAGAAGGAAATGGCAACCCAAACCCAGTAGTCTTGCCTGGAAAATTCCATGGACAGATGGGCCTAACGTGCTAAAGTCTGGGGGGGGGGGGCGGTCAAAAGAGTCAGACACAACTTAACAACTAAACCACCACAGTGGTTTTAAACAAGAGTTATTATTGCATAATTTCTATGGGTCGGTATGCGGGTGTGCCTTAGTGGGTTACCTCTGGTTTGGTATTTCTTGTGAGCTTGTAGTCAAGCTATTGGTTTGGGTTGTGGTTGCATCTGAAGGCTCTAATGTGACAGGTGCACCTGCTGTTGAGCATCTCATGTGGCTTTGACCAGCTTGTCCCCTGCTGTGTGAAACTTTGAACAAGACTACTCATGACTGACTTTATATGGGAAGTGGTCCAAGAGAATAAGAATATACTGAATAGCTTAAAACGAAGGAAATTCATTCTCTCATGGTTTCAGGGGCCAGACATCCAACATCAAGGGGTTGGTGAGTCAAGCTTTCACTAAATGCTCTGGGGAAGACTCCTTCCTGGCTTCTGTAGGTATCTGGAGGCTCCCAGAAATTCTGTGCATCCCTTGGCTTGTAAATGCCTCCCTCCAAAGTCTGCCTCTGTCTTTACATGGCCTTCTTCCTGTGTCTCTGTGTCTGAAAGATCCTCTCCTTCGAAGGACACTAGTTGTTGGATTAGGACCACCCTAATCCAAGAAGTTCCCATTCTGACTTGGTTACATTGACCAGGATCCATTTCCAGGCTTCAGGGCTGCTGTCTTCAGCATGTATCCTGGAGAGACACAGCATAACCCATAAGAGGAGTAATAGAGGCAGTCAGGTGCATGGAAGCTTCTAGGGGCTTTCCCAGAATCACCTACAGGTGTCAAATTGTGACAGAAGCTTCTATGACTATTAAAGTGATTATTTATTCTTCTTGAGTCTGCCTCCTATGAAAGAGACCAAAGGACAAAGTAGAGATGACAACAGACCATACAGCGGGGTTCAGAAGAGGACAATGTCTTGCCAGGGTGCTTCCCTTCTGTGTCAGTCACTTGGGAAAGGAAAGGGGCCAGGGTCTCCTACACCTCATTTGGGTGTACGGGGATCAACCAACCAATCTGTGACACACTCTTAGCTCTCCTTTGATAATAAAGCAATATATTCATGTGCCTGTGTGTGAAGTTGCTCAGTCATGTCTGACTGCTATCCTAAGGGCCATAGCCTGCGTGGCTCCTCTGTCCATGGGTATTCTCAAGGCAAGAATACTGGAGTGGGTTGTCATGCCCTCCTGCAGGGGATCTTCTCGACCCAGGGATTGAACCTGCATCTCTTATGTCTTCTGCGTTGGCAGGTGGGTTCTTTACCACTAGCACCACTAGGAAGCCCACAGACACTCATATATCACCATAATAAGGGAAAGTAAATAGGAAAAAAAAATCACGATACAGGTGAGGAAACATGATTCAAAGGATGAGGATCCTATGAAAACTCATAGTATGAAATTTCCTGAAATAGATTTGATCTAAGACACAGGGGAAAGTTTAGAAAATTGCTATTTAGTCCTCCCACCAAGAAAATTAAGGAGCACTCATATTAAGGGTGGCAAAACCTAAGATCAGAGGAATTCAGATACAAATTTTAAAAACAGGAATTCTGCACTAAAAGTATTAGAAAAATACTTCTTCGAGGAATAATGCTGAGGATTTAAAGGGCTGGAAGGAACTTAAAGGAAAGTTTAATTTAAAAAAAGAGAGAGAGAGAGAGAAAATAAGAGAAAAGATGAAGGCAGTCCTATAAATGCAGTTTAATGTTTATAGCACTCTCAAATTAATAAAGGAAACCTTTTTCAAGCAAAATGCAGAGAACCAAAGCTTGCAAAGTAATGACAAGTTAGTAATAATTTCCAATCTGAGAATTTTAACAATATGGACCAAGATGATAGTGATGAAATAAGAATCTCTTCTGAAGAGACCAAAAATAAACAAGAACCATTTATTGAGCCATAGGCCATTTATTAGTAGATGTCCATCCATTTCAGAACTGCCACAGACCCACCAGTCCACAAACAATCACACATGCTAGAAACAACATCACAGAACTGAAAGGAAACAATATACCATCTGTTCTTCCATCAGAGGCACCCCAGTTTTTGCTAGTATGTTTCCTTCTCAGATTTCTCTGCTTCCTATCTCTGGTCCAGCTCAGAGCCCCTGAAAAGTGAAAGATTAAGTTTCATAAATTCAGATTAACCTTCAGCATGGTGGGAAAAATGACCTCTGACTAGGTGACCTGTGTAAATGGGAAGAAAATTTTGAACTCTATCAAGCAATTTAAAAATCCTTTCCTAAAACCCCCACAGTGTAAAATCTAGGAGTCAAGCAAATGGAATCCAATGTCTGAAAACCAGTTAGCAGGTATTAAATGGAAATTTGAACAGAGAACCATCTATGTCTGGATAAAATAACACTTAAATCTCCTCTAAGTAACTAAGAACTTTCAAGTATGTAGGAGATTTCATAATACTCTAGTGTCTGAAAGTGTTTATGTCAAAAGTTGAAAAATTTTTATGCTGCATCTTAAAACATGACTATTTATTCTATTATCAGGGGAAGCAAAGAATGGCTAACTGTTATCTTTGGAGTCAGACATCACCTCTAAAAGAATTTGATTATTATTTTTATCCTTCAGTCACCAGTAGGATAGAGCCTTACAGCCACCCTTCTTTGATTTAGGATTTATGGATGATAATACCTTCTTTAGGACAAATAGAAAATATTTTTGAAATATTTTGAAAATATTGGTATTAAGTCTTTATTTAAAACATTGGTTTATTCTTTTCTGTCTTCTTCAGCCTCTGTAGATAAGTCTGGATGGTGGACTAGGAGACAAGGTGGAAAGATAGTCTTCAGAGCTGAATCCATGGGAACACAGGAGGTGTGTGAAATTGGAAATCTGAGCCAAGAAGTGTATATCTTTGCAGTGGACTCAGAGGAAATCTGCTATTTCTGTTCTTATTGGGAATTGAGAGCTGGGATGCCCCTGGGGTCTGAAACTAATTTAATTTAGCAGGAGCTTGAAAAAAGGAGAGCTTTGAAAAAAAAGATGGGGATTGAAACTATTAAATTACAACAGTCACCATCTTAGGATGCCACCTTGACTGGAAGAAAAGAAAACTGAAATTGCAGCTTAAGAATATTAAAGAGAAGCTAAGATGCACCTATAGGAAAGCTGCAAGGGAGAGAGCTGGTCAAGGTCAAGGCAAGTGAGGTCTTCAAGAAGGAAGATCCATTCAGACTTGTTCAGTCACTAAGTCATGTCCAACTCTGTAACCCCATGAACTGCTGCACACCAGGCTTCCTTGCCCATCACTACCTAATGCCCAGGATATATTTGTTGTTTTGTTATTACTGAATTATGACTCAATTCCAACCCAAATCCTGTGCATAAGCATATTTCTTTTTTTTTTTCCATAAACATTTTTTTCTCTCAAATGTATCCATGAGATCAAAGAAAGAAGAAAGTCGCTCAATCGTGTCTGACTCTTTGCAACCCCATGGACTGTAGCCTACCAAGCTCTTCCATCCATGGGATTTTCCAGGCAAGAATACTGGAGTGGGTTGCCATTTCCTTCTCCAGGAGATCTTCCCGACTCAGGGATTGAACCTGGGTCTCCCGCATTGTAGGCAGACGCTTTACCATCTGAGCCACCACAGCAAAGATTTGAGACTGTCACAACATGGGTTAGGAGCATAAAAAGGGCCCTGCATCACGTAGTTCTCCTGGACCTCCCTTCTAAAACTGGGAGCAATTTCATTGTTTCTTTGGGAAAATATTATAGCAGTTGTATCAAAGGACAAAAGCCCATTTTTCTAAGAGTGAAGTTTCTACTCTGGAGTAAATCGGTGTTTCCACGAAGCTAGTTTTGAAATATATTCATGTGAGCATATGATTGTGAGCCTGCTGAGCCCTGCAAAACAGAAAGAGAGACACAAACACTGAATTCTTGCCTTGTCAGCAGTTAACGACTATCAGCAGCAAACCCCATGGCCGCAATTGGTTGAACCTTTCTTAGTTTTCCAGAAGTTGCTACTTGGAGCCAGGGGCAGAATGCCTCAAAGGCAGACAGAAGCCTGTTTCCCAGATGATCAGAGTCATTATCTGCAGAGCAGTTTGACAGCAGCTGCAGCAGTAGCAGCTGGAACCCAAGGGCCAAGCTGGTGCAGAGACAGCAGCAGGAGCAGCTGGAACCAGAAGCAAACCCTAGGGTGTCTCCCCTTCATGACAGCATCCGACACAAAGCAAAGCCAAGCCAACTGGCTGAACCAAGGTCCAAAGCTACTCTTTGTAAAAAAGACAAGAATTGTCCCATGCAGTGCTTTGAAGACACAGCCAACACCCTGCAAGATACTTAGAAATACAATCCCTAAATACCTTTGGTAATTGTGGATTGTGAAATATTAAGAGAAAGTTATAAACAGGGAAAGGGCTTCCCTGGTGGCTCAATGGTAAAGAATCCACCTGCAGGACAGGAAATGTGGGTTTGATCACTGGGTCAGGAAGATCCCCTAGAGAAGGGAACGGCACCCCACTCTAGTATTCTTGCCTGGAGAATTCCATAGACAGAGGAACCTGGCGGGCTACAGTCCATGAGGTCACAAAGAGTCAGGCACACTTAGCAACTGTACACACACACACACACACACACACACACACACACACACATACACATAATAGGGGAAGGATATCAACTTGATAGCCTTGCAGATAGAGCAAGAGATAAAGACAAACGCATCAGTCTTCTTCCCATCTGATCCAAGCTCAGAAATGCTTCCTGACCGTAATTTCTAGCTGCTAATCCAGAGCTGAAACCTACTTCTAACTCAGCTGCTGCCCCCAGTCTTCAGGGGACATTGTACAAAGGACTCTCTGGCCCCCAGTTCACACCATCCCCCACAACACTGTGAACTGCCTGCCCATGAGAGATTTGGGGGACCACAGCGGTCAGTGTGAGGAACACAGATACTAAGATGATGAGAAAGTCATGTGACAGGAATCCAGAGGGGACCAGGAGGCCCAGGACAGGGCGACGCTGCTGACGAGGAACATTATCCTCGGTTTTAGTTTCCTTTTTCATGCAGTTATTTTCTGGTCCCTTGATGGGTGTCTGATCACCTTTACCTTTTCAATGTTTGAGTCCTGATTTAAAAAGTGAGTTAACATTTTTACCTTCCTGGTGATAGCCAACAGCATGTCTCTAAGACCCAAATCCCTCCCGCTTCCCCAAGAGTTGTCCAAAGAAGCTCTGTATGGATGGAGAGGTTGAGAGGACAAAAGGATGGAGAAAGGACCTTACACTGACCCCCAGGGCACAGGATTTGGGATAAAAGAAGAGGCTGCCCTTGGGTGGTGGTTTCCTGGGAATAATAAATGATTTAAGAAACAAGTGCAATATTTGAGTTTTTTCTTCAAACACTTGACTATGAAGACCCATTTCCATTTATCACCTTATTTTTAAAGCTTGTTGAGACAAGGCAAAAAAGCAGAGAACTCAGTCAATAATCATGCTCTTTAAAACTGCCACCATGTAGCCTGGATGGGAGGGGAGTTTAGGGGGGAATGGATACATGTATATGTATGGCTGAGTTCCCTCACTGTTCACCTGAAACTATCACAACATTGTTAATCGGCTATACCCCAATGCAAAATAAAATGTTATAAATATAAAATTAAATCTCCATGGTTGATTGACTTCTGTAGTCACAATAAACAATTATTTTCGGTGCTTTTATGGATTTCTTTCAACAAAGTGGTTGTCACTTTTAACTTTCACAGTTGTTCAGTTGCTCAGTTGTGTCTCTTTCCAACCCCCTGGACTACAGCATACCAGGCTTCCCTTTCCTTCACTATCTCCAGAGTTTACTCAAATTCACATCCATTGAGTCAATGATGCCACCCAACAATGCCATATCAGTCAATATCGCCCCCTTCTCCTCCTCCTGCCCTCAGTCTTTCCCAGAATCAGGGTCTTTTCCAATGAATCAGCTCTTCTGCATGAGGTGGCCAAAGTATTGGAGTTTCAGCTTCAGCATCACTCCTTCCAGTGAATATTCAAGGTTGATTTCCTTGAGGATTGACTGGTTTGATCTCCTTGCAGTGCAAGGGACTCTCAAGAGTCTTTTCCAGCACCACAATTCGAAAGCATCAGTTCTTCAGCTCTCAGCCTTCTTTATGAGTATTTCAGTAAAAGAAGTGAATTAAGCTAATTAATGCCATTTGAATTTAACCAGTTTACACTCCTAGGTTCACCCCCACAAGTGTTCCTCTAACTTGTTTTATGTTTCTTCCTCCAGATGGAATGGTCAGCTCAGCTGTCCTTCACCTCCGCTTGTATTTACCTCACTCCGTTTCTAACCATGCTTTTCCCAAGACTTGAATTCTCTTCCCTGTTTATGTAAATTATACTCATAACCGTTCTAGCCTGGAGCAAACACTGTTCTCTTTTAAGTTTGCCAAATTTATTATCTATAGCCAATATTATCTTGTTGGCATTTAATCATATTTTCATTCATTATAGTTCTTGCACTGTTATTTAACTTTTTCACATTCTGTGAACTCTGACTGCAGAAATCATATGTTCTATTTCTTTGTTTTCCCCCAAAGGCTACAGAGCAGCATGGAGAGCATACAGAATATATATTGTTCAATGACTGCTCACTGTCTTGCCTCTGCAAATTATATTTCAATGCTGGAAGACTGGAAGCATTTAAGCAGACTATTAATCTTAGGGAATCAATATAATTGTATAAAATAGAAAAAATATAAGCAGACTCTTGAATATCTCTAGAAATTTGAAATGTTAAGTTTCTTCAGAAGCCTTGAACATGATGCTTTTCTCCAGTATGTTTACATATTTGGTTATCATGAATGTATTCAGTATAAGATTTGTCCACAGGAAAAAGATTCTTTCCTCTATAGGATAGCAACTGTCTTATAAAAATAAATAAAAAATTAAAATATCCTCTCCTGAAGGGAAGCCACTGTCTGACTTAGAGCTTGGTTGGTCTCAATCCCACAGCAAAGGGAGGTTGTTTTTAGTGATTTTCACACCTACCTCACATTATTCTTTTCTTTTACTGTCCCTTCTCCCTTACAGATTGTCTCCATTCTAGAATTTCCTGAAGTTGTTCCCAGCTTTGATAATCCTTTTACTCAAAATCCCTGTGAAGCCTCTGTTTATGTAGCCTCTGCTAATAACACTTGGAGCTGTTTTAGATTTCCTCTGCTTTTATTTAGAATTTTAACCAAAGAAATTCACCAAGTGTTTGAATTTTTTTTTTAATGAAAAACTATGTCTCAAAAAGAGGAAGGAGGACATTTGCACTGCATCATGTGGCTACCACCTGGAGACATTCTAGAGCACCAGGTTCTATGCCCACCTACGCCTGAAAGAGAAGCACCATGTGTTATATCTGGCAATGCCAGCTCTACAAGTTTGCTCTAAAGAAACAGTTTGAAAATGAGGCAAGTATTCACATACTTGAATGCTTATTTAAAAATAGTGTATATTAAGGGGCTTCCCTGGTGGTCCAGTGGCTAAGACTCCATGCTTCTAATGCTGGGGTCCTGGGTTCAATTCCTGGTGAGGGAACTAAGATTCTACATGCCACAACTAAAGATCCCTCATGCTGCAACTAAGACCTGGTGCAGCCAAACAAATAAATATTTTATAAAGCAAATGCATAACAATAGCTTATATTAGTAAATGAAAGAGGAAACAACTTAAATACTACAGATAGGGCCTTAGTCAAATTCATGCCAATCTATTCATTCAGTGAATCAAGTGGAGTGTTGTATAGTCTTCAACATTGACATTGCAGAAAAATGTATGAAACCATAGACAATTACTCTTAAGAAGGGGTTCAATACAGAAAGGTGGCTGGATGGGAGGGGTTTGGGGGAGAATGGGTACACGTCCATGTATGGCTGAGTTCCTTTGCTGTTCATCTGAAACTACCACATTTTTGATTGGCTATACTCCAATATGAAGCAAAAAGTTTAAGAAAAAAAAGATGATCAAAACCTCTACCCTGATACTAATATTTAAAAATAAGTGCTAAAGAATTGGAAGAAAATCAACCAAATTATTAGGTGTCATAATCTTTGGATGGTTAGTTATAGGTTAATTTGATACTTAATTTTTATATTGGATGCATTCATTTTATTTTTTACAATAAGCATGTATTACCTTTATGAGCTTCCCAGGTGGCTCTAGTGGTGAAGAACCTACCTGCCAAGGCAGGAGATGTAAGAGAGGCTGGTTTGATCCCTGGGTCAAGTAGAAGCCCTTGAGAAGCGCATGGCAACCCACTTGAGTATTCTTGACTGGAGAATCTCATGGACAGAGGAGCCTGGTGGGCTATAGTCCATGGGGTCACAAAGAATTGAGCACAACTGAAGTGATTTAGTACACAAGCATACATTATATTTATAGTCAAAGGAAAAAAACATTTAGGAGAGAAGATGATGAGTCAAGTTCTGGTGCTTCCCTGATAAGTCATTGTTACAAGGTATAGCTTCTCTGAGTCCCCATCTCCTGCTGAGAGAGGGGCATGGGACCTCTGTGTCTACAGTGCTCATCTTTCACAAAGGACAAACTCACTTCCTGGGAAAGAACAGCCTTTCCCATGTGCAGACTTGCCTTTTACAGCTTTTCTAAAAACTCTCTCAAGCAGCAGAAATAAACTCTAACTGCTGATGAACTACAAGGGTCTGTACTTAAAAGTCCTTTTCAGTTCAGTCGTGAACGACTCTTTGCGACCCCATAAATCACAGCACGCCAGGCCTCCCTGTCCATCACCAACTCCCAGAGTTCACTCAAACTCATGTCCGTCGAATCTGTGACGCCATCCGGCCATCTCATCCTCTGTCATCCCCTTCTCCTCCTGCCCCAATCCCTCCCAGCATCAGAGTCTTTTCCAATGAGTCAACTCTTCGCATGAGGTGGCCAAAGTACTGGAGCTTCAGCTTTAGCATCATTCCTTCCAAAGAAATCCCAGGACTACTCTTTAGAATAGACTGGTTGGATCTCCTTGCAGTCCAAGGGACTCTCAAGAGTCTTCTCCAACACCACAGTTCAAAAGCATCAATTCTTAGGCGCTCAGCCTTCTTCACAGTCCAACTCTCACATCCATACATGACTACTGAAAAAATCATAGCCTTGACTAGACAGAATTTTGTTGGCAAAGTAATGTCTCTGCTTTTGAATATGCTATCTAGGTTGGTCATAACTTTTCTTCCAAGGAGTGTCTTTTAATTTCATGGCTGCAATGACCATCTGCAGTGATTTTGGAGTCCGGAAAAATAAAGTCAGCCACTGTTTCCCCATCTATTTGGCATGAAGTGATGGCAAATAGATGGCATGATCTTAGTTTTCTGAATGTTGAGCTTTAGGCCAACTTTTTCACTCTCCTTTTTCACTTTCATTAAGGGGCTTTTTAGTTCCTCTTTACTTTCTGCCGTAAGGGTGGTGTCATCTGCATATCTGAGGTTATTGATATTTCTCCTGGCAATCTTGATAACAGCTTGTGCTTCTTCCAGCCCAGCATTTCTCATGATATAGTCTGCATATAAGTTAAATAAGCAGGGTGACAATATACAGCCTTGATATACTCCTTTTCCTATTTGGAACCAGTCTGTTGTTCCATGTCCAGTTCTAACTGTTGCTTCCTGATCTGCATATAGGTTTCTCAAAAGAAAGTTCAGGTGGTCTGGTATTCCCATCTCTTTCAGAATTTTCCACAGTTTATTGTGATCCATACAGTCAAAGGCTTTGGCATAGTCAATAAAGCAGAAATAGATGTTTTTCTGGAACTCTCTTGCTCTTTCAATGATCCAGCGGATGTTGGCAATTTGATCTCTGGTTCCTCTGCCTTTTCTAAAACAAACTTGAACATCTGGAAGTTCACGGTTCACATATTGCTGAAGCCTGGCTTGGAGAATCTTGAGCATTACTTTACTAGTGTGTGATAGAGTGCAATTGTGCTGTAGTTTGAGCATTCTTTGGCATTGCCTTTCTTTGGGATTGGAATGAAAACTGACCTTTTCCAGTCCTGCGGCCACTGCTGAGTTTTCCAAATTTACTGGCATATTGAGTGCAGCACTTTCATAGCATCATCTTTCAGGATTTGAAATAGCTCAACTGGAATTCCATCACCTCCGTTAGCTTTGTTCATAGTGATGCTTTCTAAGGCCCACTTCACTTCACATTCCAGGATGTCTGGCTCTAAGTGAGTGATCACACCATCGTGATTATCTTGGTTGTGAAGATCTTTTTTGTACAGTTCTTCTGTGTATTCTTGCCACCTCTTCTTAATATCTTCTGCATCTGTTGGGCCCATACCATTTCTGTCCTTTATTGAGTCCATTTTTGCATGAACTCTTCCCTTGGGATCTCTAATTTTCTTGAAGAGATCTCTAGTCTTTCCCATTCTGTTCTTTTCCTCTATTTCTTTGCATTGATTGCTTAGGAAGGCTTTCTTACTCTGCATTCAGATGCTTATATCTTTCCTTTTCTCCTTGGCTTTTCGCTTCTCTTCCTTTCACAGCTATTTGTAAGGCCTCTCCACACAGCCATTTTGCTTTTTTGCATTTCTTTTCCATGGGGATGGTCTTGATCCCTGTCTCCTGTACAATGTCATGAACCTCAATCCATAGTTCATCAGGCACTCTATCAGATCTAGTCCTTAAATCTATTTCTCACTTCCACTGTATAATCATAAGGGATTTGATTTAGGTCATACCTGAATGGTTTAGTGGTTTTCTCTACTTTATTCAATTTCAGCCTGAATTTGTCAGTAAGGAGTTCATGATCTGAGCCACAGTCAGCTCCCAGTCTTGTTTTTGCTGACTGTATAGAGCTTCTCCATCTTTGGCTGCAAAGAATATAATCAGTCTGATTTCAGTGTTGACCATCTTGTGATGTCCATGTGTCGAGTCTTCCATGTGTTGTTGGAAGAGGGTGTTTGCTATGACCAGTGCATTCTCTTGGCAAAACTCTATTAGCCTTTCCCCTGATTTATTCCATATTCCAAGGCCAAATTTGCCTGTTACTCCAGGTATCTATTGACTTCCTACTTTTGCATTCCAGTCCCCTATAATGAAAAGAACATCTATTTTGGGTGTTAGTTCTAAAAGGTCTTGTAGGTCTTCATAGAACCGTTCAACTTCAGAGTTACTGGTTGGGGCATAGACTTGGATAACGGTGATATTGAATGCTTTGCCTTGGAAATGAACAGAGATCATTCTGTCGTTTTTGAGATTGCATCTAAGTACTGCATTTTGGACTCTTGTTGACCATGATGGCTACTCCATTTCTTCTAAGGGATTCCTACCCGCAGTAGTAGATATAATGGTCGTCTGAGTTAAATTCACCTATTCCAGTCCATTTTAGTTTGCTGATTCCTAGAATGTCGATGTTCACTCTTGCCATCTCCTTTTTGACCACTTCCAACTTGCCTTGATTCATGGACCTAACATTCCAGGTTCCTATGCAATATGGCTCTTTATAGCGTTGGACCTTGCTTCTATCACTAGTCACATCCACAACTGGGTATTGTTTTTTCTTTGGCTCCATCCCTTCATTCTTTCTGGAGTTATTTTTCCACTGATCTCTAGTAGCATATTGGGCACCTACTGACCTGGGGAGTTCCCCTTTCAGTATCCTATCATTTTACCTTTTCATACTGTTCATGGGGTTCTCAAGGCAAGAATACTGAAGTGGTTTGCCATTCCCTTCTCCAGTGGACCACATTCTATCAGACCTCCCCACCATGACCTGTCTATCTTGGGTGGCCCCACATGGCATGGCTTAGTTTCACTGAGTTAGACAAGGCTATGGTCCTAGTGTGATTAGATTGACTAGTTTTCTGTGATTATGGTTTCAGTGTATCTGTCCTCTGATGCCCCCTTGCAACACCTACCATCTTACTTGGGTTTCTCTTACCTTGAATGAGGGGTATCTCCTCACTGCCGCCCCTCCTGACCTTGAAGGTGGAGTAGCTCCTCTAGGCCCTCCTGTGCCCATGCAGCCACTGCTCCTTGGACATGTGGTTGCTCCTCTTGGCCACCGCCCCTGACCTCAAACGTGGCATAGCTCCTCCCGGCCACCACCCTGACCTCGGACATGGGGTAGCTCCTCTTGGCTATGCTTCTGCGTGGCATGCCTCTACATTCCTTAGAAGTATATACGCCTGACAATTAACAACAAGGAAAGGCAGCTTTTCTACAAGGATGTCCAGATGGGCCCTCATCTGCTGGGCTGTGAGAAGTGGACAGGGCAGGGGAGGCGTCTGTGGTGCCAACCACCTGCCACCAGCACTTGGGTGACTCCGCTTAAGTCCACAAGTTCACGCGTGAGCCACTTTGATAAAGCAGCAAGTCATCTTTCATCAGACTTTGAGCATTCTCCTTCCTAGATAACAAAAATATATTTTGTCATGTTCTTCCAAGCAGCTATGGAAATCCAGCCTGTCTTCATTAATTGGTTTCTAAAAGTCTCAACCCTGGGTGCAGTGCAGGAAGAATAAATAAAGATTAAATTCCAGTGTGATTGAACCAGGAGGTGGGGAACTTGGCTCCCCTGTCCCCCTGCCCTGCAGAATCTCCCCTGTGCTTTAGAAATTACAGAAATTCTCCTTTGGACACAGCTTACTTTGAGTCTCACATTTCTGAAGCTGCCAAGTGTGAACAAATTAAAGACTCTTTATTTCTAACAACACAGCAGCCTTGGGGTATCCTCGGCAGCCTCTTTTGGTCTTGCCTACTCCTACATTTCTTTCCCCAGAAAGGTCTTCCCACCAGGCTTTTGCATGTGGTGGAGTGGATGAGGATTCGGGGAAGGCAGGCAGGTGATGAAGCTCTTACCAGAGAAGTGGCGGAGACATGAGCTCTTATCACAAATGCACGCTCAGACTCAGGCTGTACCAGCTGGCTGCCTGTCAGGAAATAAGACATTTAAAAGGCTTTTTCCTCTTTCTCTGCACTTTAAATCCTTTACCATCAGTGTCCTGCCTAGCCGTGCCCACATCTTTTCACATTTCATCTCTAAATCCACTCCTTCGTTGGTGGATCATTCATCTTTTAGGATCAGCTAGCAGGAGGGCTTGGAGGATCAAATGACACAGTAGACAGGGCTCTGCTTGGCAGAAGTGACAAACAGCCCGTCTGGGAATGTTTATTGCTATTTCATAGCTTCCACAGAGATGCAACTTTCTGGTGTCAGAGCACAGTGATGAATTCTCATCTCCCTGCCTTTGGGAATCCCAGCTCATCAGGAGATCTGGGAAGTGGAGGAGGGGTGGGGGGTGGCTGGTGTGTTACATGCACAGTTGCAGCCCTGCCCTTCTCAAGTTATGTGACGTGAATGTGATGACATTTTCCACTGATGGGGACGCCCGGTTGTAGGGTAGAGGGCCAAAGCTACAGAGTCAGAAAGTGGCAGGGTGTGGAAGACCTTGCAGGTTCCTCTGCTGCCCCCATTACCCAGCTGCTTCCCACTGCCCTTTTCTCTCCATTGCTCTAATCCAAGCGGTTTTTTTTTTTTTTCCTGTGAAGGGATAATGAGAATTTATTAGAAGAATACTGGGCAGGATGTGATTGAACCTCAGAAGAGGATAGGAACCAAGGACTGGAGGGAACCCAGAAAGACAATTCTCTGTCCTTTTTTCTCATTTTAGCTCCTCTCTGAGGCTGCTTGTTCCTTCTCACACTATGTCCCAGCTTTCTACCAGTAGAGGTGGCAGAAAATGACTAGCAGTAGCTGTTGGAGCCAACAGATCTTCGTTGTTGCTCTGTCTCTGTCTCTGTCTCTGTCTCTCTCTTTTCCTTTTCTTTTTAAAATTAATTATTTTATTTATTTTACTTTACAATATTGTATTGGTTTTGCCATACATTGATTTGAATCTGCCATGGATGTACATGTGTCCCCCAGCCTGAACCCCCCTCCTTCCCCATACCATCCCTCTGGGTCATCCCAGTGCACCAGCCCCTAGCACCCTGTATTATGCATTGAACCCGGACTGGTGATTCATTTCGCATATGATAATTTACGTGTTTCAATGCCATTCCCCCATATCATCCCACCCTTGCCCTCTTCCAGAGCCCAAAAGACTGTTCTATACATCTGTGTCTCTTTTGCTGTCTCGCATACAGGGTTATCATTACCATCTTTCTAAATTCCATATACATGCGTTAGTATACTGTATTGGTGTTTTTCTTTCTGGCTTACTTCATTTTGTATAATAGGCTCCAGTTTCATCCACCTCAGTAAAACTGATTCAAATGTATTCTTTTTAATGGCTGAGTAATATTCCATTGTGTATATGTACCACAGCTTTCTTATCTATTCATCTGCTGATGGACATCTAGGTTGCTTCCATGTCCTGGCTATTATAAACAGTGCTGCGATGAACACTGGGGTACATGTGTCTCTTTCAATTCTGGTTTCCTCGGTGTGTATGCCCAGCAGTGGGATTGCTGGGTCATATAGCAGTTCTATTTCCAGTTTTTTAAGGAATCTCTAACTGTTCCCCATAATGGCTATACTAGTTTGCATTCCCACCAACAGTGTAAGAGGGTTCCCTTTTCTCCACACCCTCTCCAGCATTTATTGCTTGTAGACTTTTGGATAGCAGCCATTCTGACTGGTGTGAGATGGTACCTCATTGTGGTTTTGATTTGCATTTCTCTGATAATGAGTGATGTTGAGCATCTTTTCATGTATTTGTTAGCCATCTGTATGATTTCTTTGGAGAAATGTCTGTCTAGTTCTTTGGCCCACTTTTTGATTGGGTCTTTTGTTTTTCCGGAATTGAGCTGCAGGAGTTGCTTATATATTTTTGAGATTAATTCTTTGTCTGTTGCTTCATTTGCTATTATTTTCTCCCATTCTGAAGTCTGTCTTTTCACCTTGCTTATAGTTTCCTTTGTTGTGCAGAAGCTTTTAATTTTAATTAGGTCCCATTTGTTTATTTTTGCTTTTATTTCCAGTATTCTGGGAGGTGGGTCATAGAGGATCCTGCTGTGGTTTATGCTGGAGAGTGTTTTGCCTATGTTCTCCTCTAGGAGTTTTATAGTTTCTGGTCTTAGTCCATTTGAGTTTATTTTTTTGTATGGTGTTAGAAAGTGTTCTAGTTTGATTTTTTTTTATATGTGGTTGACCAATTTTCCCAGCACCACTTGATAAAGAGATTGTCTTTTCTCCATTGTATATTCTTGCCTCCTTTGCCAAAGATAAGGTATCCATAGGTGTGTGGTTTTATCTCTGGGCTTCCTATTTTGTCCCATTGATATATCTGTCTTTGTGCCAGTACCATACTGTCTTGATGACTGTGGCTTTGTAGTAGAGCCTGAAGTCAGGCAGGTTGATTCCTCCAGTTCCATTCTTCTTCCTCAAGATTGCTTTGGCTATTCGAGGTTTTTTGTATTTCCATGCAAATTGTGAAATTATTTGTTTTGGTTCTCTGAAAAATACAAGGTAGCGTGATAGGGATTGCATTGAATCCATAGATTGCTTTGGGTAGTATACTCATTTTCACTATATTGATTTTTCTGATCCATGAACACGGTATATTTCTCCATCTATTTGTGTTCTCTTTGATAGCTTTCACAAGTGTTTTGTAGTTTTCTACATATAGGTCTTTTGTTTCTTTACGTAGATATATTCCTAAGTATTTTATTCTTTTCGTTGCAATGGTGAATGGAATTGTTGCCTTAATATCTATTTCTGTTTTCTCATTGTTAGTGTATAGGAATGCAAGGAATTTCTGGGTATTGATTTTATATCCTGCAACTTTACTACATTCATTGATTAGCTCTAGTAATTTTCTGGTGAAGTCTTTCGGGTTTTCTGTGTAGAGGATCATGTCATCTGCAAACAGTGAGAGTTTTACTTCTTCTTTTCCAATCTGGATTCCTTTTATTTCTTTTTCTGCTCTGATTGCTGTGGCCAAAACTTCCAAATCTATGTTGAATAGTAGTGGTGAAAGTGGGCACCAGTGTCTTGTTCCTGACTTTAGGGGAAATGCTTTCAATTTTTCACCATTGAGGATAATGTTTGCTGAGGGTTTGTCATATATAGCTTTTATTATGTTGAGGTATGTTCCTTCTATGTCTGCTTTCTGAAGGGTTTTTTTTAAATCATAAATGTATGTTGAACTTTGTCAAAGGCTTTCTCTGCATCTATTGAGATAATCATATGGTTTTTATTTTCAATTTGTTAATGTGGTGTATTACATTGATTGATTTGCAGATATTGAAGAATCCTTGCATCCCTGGGATAAAGCCCACTTGGTCATGATGTATGATCTTTTTAATATGTGTTGGATTCTGTTTGCTAGAATTTTGTTAACGATTTTGGCATCTATGTTCATCAGTGATATTGGCCTGTAGTTTTCTTTTTTGTGGCATCTTTGTCAGGTTTCGGTATTAGGGTGATGGTGGCCTCATAGAATGATTTTGGAAGTTTACCTTCCTCTGCAATTTTCTGGAAGAGTTTGAGTAGGATAGGTGTTAGTTCTTCTCTAAATTTTTGGTAGAATTCAGCTGTAAAGCCATCTGGTTCTGGGCTTTTGTCTGTTGGAAGATTCTGATTACGGTTTTGATTTCTGTGCTTTTGATGGGTCTGTTAAGATTTTCTATTTCTTCCTGGTTCAATTTTGGAAAGTTGTACTTTTCTAAGAATTTGTCCATTTGTTCCAAGTTGTCCGTTTTATTTGCATATAGTTGCTGATAATAGTCTCTTATGATTCTTTGTATTTCTGTGTTGTCTGTTGTGATCTCTCCATTTTCATTTCTAATTTTTTTATTTGATTTTTCTCCTTTTTTTTTTTCTTGATGAGTCAGGCTAATGATTTGTCAATTTTATTTATCTTCTCAAAGAACCAGCTTTTGGTTTTGTTGATTTTTGTTATGGTCTCTTTTGTTTCTTTTGCATTTATTTCTGCCCTAATTTTTAAGATTTCTTTTCTTCTACTAACCCTGGGGTTAGGTATGCCTGTATTGCTATGAACCTTCCCCTTAGCACTGCTTTTACAGTGTCCCATAGGTTTTGGGTTGTTTTGTTTTCATTTTCATTCATTTCTATGCATATTTTGATTTCTTTTTTGATTTCTTCTGTGATTTGTTGGTTATTCAGCAGCGTGTTGTTCAGCCTCCATATGCTGGAATTTTTAATAGATTTTCTCCTGTAATTGACATCTAATCTTACTGCATTGTGGTCAGAAAAGATGCTTAGAATGATTTCAATTTTTTTGAGTTTACCAAGGCTAGATTTATAGCCCAGGATGTGATCTATTCTGGAGAAGGTTCAGTGTGCACTTGAGAAAACGGTGAAATTCATTGTTTTGGGGGTGAAATGTCCTATAGATATCAATTAAGTCTAAATGGTCTATTGTATTATTTAAAGTTTGTGTTTCCTTGTTAATTTTCTGTTTAGTTGATCTATCCATCTTTCCATCTATCTATCTTTGTGAGTGGGGTATTAATGTCTCCCACTATTATTGTGTTATTGTTAATTTCCCCTTTCATAATTGTTAGCATTTGTCTTACATATTGTGGTGCTCCTATGTTGGGTGCATATATATTTATAATGTTATATCTTCTTCTTGGATTGATCCTTTGATCATTATATAGTGTTCCTTCTTTGTCTCTTTTCACAGCCTTTGTTTTAAAGTCTATTTTATCTGATATGGGTTCTTCTGGGTTCCCTTATCCTGCTGCTTTCCACCCGTGTGCCCTTTCCCAATAAAATCTCTTGCTTTGTCAGCACATGTGTCTCCTCGGACAACGCATTTTTGAGTGTTAGACAAGAGTCCAGTTTCGGGCCTTGGAATGGATCCTCCTTCCTGCAACAAATGGCAACTCTGGCAGGACTCTTCTTCACTGAGACTGACATCCTGACCACTCGGGGTACTCAGGGACCAGCTTGCCTGCCAATGGACCAGACTCAGCAGCTGCAACTGGAACCCTTTTGTCCCTGGTCTCCTCCTGATGTGGACCACTGGCCAGAGTGCCCTGACTGGTAAGGAACAAGAGACCTCTCTCCTCTTCCCTCTCTCTTTCCTCTCCTTAACCCTTCCTATCCTTCCGTGTTTTTCTAGTACCCCAGTCCTGGACACAGGAATCTGGTCAAAGGGCCCTCAGCCTGAACTGAGAACTGGAGATGGATCACCTCCTCTTGGCAGAGAACTCAAATTCTGATTCTGGTCTGGTCTGATTTCTGGTAGGGCCGAGTTCCAGTCCTCCCTTCTCTGGAGGCCCAGGGAAAAGTCCCATAATCTGTAGGTGGTAGGAGACGTCTGTAAGGCCTTCCCTTTCACCGCCACCCCTCTTCTGCCTCCTCCCCCTTCTTTCAACCTGGCTTCCTTTCCTCCCTTGAAATCTTTGATGTTAGTACTTGGATCTGAAGTTCTGTGTCTCTATAGGAAGTTTTCTGAGAGACTGTATTCTTGTATTTAAGGGCTTCCCTGGTGTTGCAGAGGTTAAAACCTCTGCCTGCAATGTGGGAGACCTGGGTCCGATCCCTGGGTTGGGAAGATCCCCTGGAGAAGGAAATGGCAATCCACTCCAGTATTCTTGCCTGGAGAATCCCATGGATGGAGGAACTTGGTGGGCTACAGTCCACGGGTCGCGACTGAGCAACTTCATTTATCTGATATGAGTATTGCTACTCCTGCTTTGTTTTGGTCTATATTTGCATGGAACACATTTTCCCAGCCCTTCACTTTCAGTCTGTATGTGTCCCTTGTTTTGAGGTGGGTCTGTTGTAGACAACATATATATGGGTCTTGTTTTTTTTATCCATTCAGCCAGTCTTTGTCTTTTGGTTGGAGCATTCAACCCATTTACATTTAAGGTAATTATTGATAAGTATGATCCTGTTGCCATTTACTTTGTTGTTTTGGGTTCGAGTTTATACACCCTTTCTGTGTTTCCTGTCTGGAGAAAATCCTTTAACATTTGTTGGAGAGCTGGTTTGCTGGTGCTGAATTCTCTCAGCTTTTGCTTGTCTGTAAAGCTTTTGATTTCTCTTTCATATTTGAATGAGATGCTTGCTGGGTGCAGTAATCTGGGCTGTAGGTTATTTTCTTTCATCACTTAAGTATGTCCTGCCATTCCTTTCTGGCCTGAAGAGTTTCTACTGAAAGATCAGCTGTTATCCTTATGGGAATCCTCTTGTGTGTTATTTGCTGTTTTTCTCTTGCTGTTTTTAATATTTGTTCTTTGTGTTTGATCTTTGTTAATTTGATTAATATGTGTCTTGAGGTGTTTTGCCACGGGTTTATCCCGTTTTGGACTCTCTGGGTTTCTTGGACTTGGGTGATTATTTCCTTCCCCATTTTAGGGAAGCTTTCAACCATTATCTCCTCAAGTATTTTCTCATGGTTTTTCTTTTTATCTTCTTCTTCTGGGACTCCTATGATTCAAATGTTGGGGTGTTTAACATTGTCCCAGAGGTCTCTGAGGTTGTCCTCATTTCTTTTAATTCTTTTTTCCTTTTTCCTCTCTGTTTCATTTATTTCTACCATTCTATCTTCTACCTCACTTATCCTATCTTCTGCCTCCATTATTCTACTGTTGATTCCCTCCAGAGTGTTTTTTATCTCATTTATTGCGTTATTCATTATATATTGACTCTTTTTTATTTTTCTAGGTCCTTGTTAAATCTTTCTTTCATCTTCTTGATCCTTATCTCCAGGCTATTTATCTGTAACTCCAATTTGTTTTCAAGATTTTGGATCATTTTCACTATCATTATTCAGAATTCTTTATCAGGTAGATTCCCTATCTCTTCCTCTTTTGTTTGGTTTGGTGGGCATTTATCCTGTTCCTTTACCTGCTGGGTATTTCTCTGCCTTTTCATCTTTTTTATATTGCTGTGTTTGAGGTGGTCTTTCTGTATTCTGGCAGTTGGTGGTTCCTCTTTATTGTGGAGGTTCCTTGCCGTGGGTGGGGTTGGACGGGTGGCTTGTCAAGGTTTCTGGGTTAGGGAAGCTTGTGTCGGTGTTCTGGTGGGTGGAGCTGGATTTCTTCTCTCTGGAGTGCAATGAAGTGTCCAGTAATGAGTTTTGAGATGTCAGTGGGTTTGATGTGACTTTGGGGAGCCTGTATATTGAGGCTCAGGGATATGTTCCTGTGTTGCTAGAGAATTTGCATGGTATGTCTTGCTCTGGAGCTTGGGTGGTGATTGGTTTCAGTGTAGGTATGGAGGCATTTGATGAGCTCCTATCGATTAATGTTCCCCAGATTCAGGAGTTCTCTTGTGTTCTCAGGATTTGGACTTAAGCCCCCTGCCTCTGGTCTTCAGTATTATTTTTACAGTAGCTTCAAGACTTCTCCATCTATACAGCACCAATGATAAAACATCTAGGTAAATGATGAAAAGTTTCTGCACAGCAAGGGACACCTGGAGAGGTACACAGAGTTACATGGAGAAGAGAAGAGGGAGGAGGGAGATAGAGGTGACCAGGAGGAGAAGAGGGGGAATAAATAGGGGCAAGAGCAAGCTAGCCAGTGATCACTTCCCTATGTCTCTCCACAGTCTGGACCCTTCAGAGATGTTCACAGAGTTACACAGGGAAGAGAAGAGGGAGGAAGGAGACAGAGGTGGCCAGGAGGATAAAAGGGGGAATCAAAAAGAGAGAGACAGATCCAGCCAGTAATCAGTTCCCTAAGTGTTCTCCATAGCCCGGAACTCACAAGGAGATTCACAGAGCTGGATAGAGAAGAAAAGGGGGAGGCAGGAGACAGAGGTGATCTGTTGGAGAGAAAGAAGAATCAAAAGGGGGAGAGAGCAATCAGGCCAGTGATCTTGCTCCCAAGTAAAAATAGGTACTAAAGATTGGGTTCCTAAAGGTACAAAGTTGATAACAAATGCAAAAAAGCAAAGATTAAAAGTCTAGAGTAGAGGTTAGATTCTCAAAATTATAATACTTTAAAAAAGCTACAAAAATTATAGAATATATATATATGAAGTTTGCTTTAAAAATAGGGTATTTCTTTTTTTGCAAGATAATAGTAGGTTATAAAAATGCAAATTAAAGGAGTAATGGGGACTTAAAAATTAAAATAAAATAAAAATTTTTTTAATTTAAAAAATGATAATAGTAAAAATATATCTAAGACTTTCTCTGGAGCTGTTGCAGACAGTGTGGGGTCAGCTCATTTTCAGATAGTTCCTTGGTCCGGCTTGTACTTCTCAAGGTCTACAGGCCCCTTCCTATGTAGTTGGTGCTAACTAAAGGCTTTTAATCTATTGCATCTGTCACTTCCAGAGTGGTTCCCTCTGTTTATTTTAGTTTCTTCTGTTTGCTGGTCTCTTCAGTGTTTAATTTCACAAGGGGCACTGTGGTGGTCACTTTTTTTTAGGCTCGCTTGTTCAATCATGCTGTGGGGAAGGAGGAACACTGAAAAGAAATATCACTGGCATGTGCTCACAGTGATTCAGCCACACTGCGTTTGCCCCCACTCACAGCGTGTGTGCTTTCCCAGTCTACACTGCTCAGACTCTATGTTGCTCTGCAGGGAACTGTCTGATGTGAGCCCTGGGTTGCATGAATTCCCCAGGTCTGAGCTGCTCAGGATCCAGTTCCTGGGTACTCCACAAAGGCACGAGCAGCTCAGGTGACCAGATGCTTGGCACACATAGTTGCCCCCAGTTGAAGGCTGCAACTTATCCCCTCCCCCGCCCCAGCCACTCTGTTTTCTGGGTGTACAATGGGCACGCCTTCTCAGGTATACTGTGTGTCTCTTCTGGGGAGCTGATCTCTGGCTGTGACCCTGTGGGCAGATGTTGACGGTCCAGAATCCCAAGAAGTCTTGGTTAGCCAAGAAGTCTGCTTGCAGTTTGGTATAGGATGCCTCTCTGGGGCCGTGACTGCCCCCTTCCAGCTCTGGCTGCCCTTGCCTGCCTGTTTCTGGCTGGGGATGGGCCAGTCCGCAGCCCACTAGCTCTGCTCAGTCCTTTGTCCTGTGAGTGTGCCTGGCGGTGTCTTAGGTTAGGGCTTTTTGCAGGATAGCTATCCCACAGTCTGGGATGCTATCTCAAGCTAGTTCCCTCAGATTGCCCTCAGGGCATTCAGGCCCAGTCCTACAGTTGAGTTCAGTCGCTCAGTCGTGTCTGACTCTGCGACTCCATAAATCGCAGCATGCCAGGCCTCCCTGTCCATCACCAGCTTCCAGAGTTCACTCAGATTCATGTCCATCGAGTCAGTGATGCCATCCAGCCATCTCATCCTCTGTTGTCCCCTTCTCCTCCTGCCCCCAATCCCTCCCAACATCAAACTCTTTTGCAATGAGTCAACTCTTCACATGAGGTGGCCAAAGTACTGGAGTTTCAGCTTTAGCATCTTTCCCTCCAAAGAAATCCCAGGGCTGATCTTCTTCAGAATGGACTGGTTGGATCTCCTTGCAGTCCAAGGGTCTCTCAAGAGTCTTCTCCAACACCACAGTTCAAAAGCATCAATTCTTCAGTGCTCAGCCGTCTTCACAGTCCAACTCTCACATCCATACATGACCACAGGAAAAACCATAGCCTTGGCTAGATGGACCTTAGTCGGCAAAGTAATGTCTCTGCTTTTGAATATGCTATCTAGGTTGCTCATAACTTTTTGTTCAAGGAGTAAGTGTCTTTTAATTTCATGGCTGCAATCACCATCTGCAGTGATTTTGGAGCCCCCCCCCCAAGATAAAGTCTGACACTGTTTCCACTGTTTCCCCATGTATTTCCCATGAAGTGATGGAACTGGATGCCATGATCTTCGTTTTCTGAATGTTGAGCTTTAAGCCAACTTTTTCACTCTCCACTTTCACTTTCATCAAGAGGCTTTTTAGTTCCTCTTCACTTTCTGCCATAAGGGTGGTGTCATCTGCATATCTGAGGTTATTGATATTTCTCCCAGCAATCTTGATTCCACCTTGTGCTTCTTCCAGTCCAGCATTTCTCATGATGTACTCTGCATAGAAGTTAAATAAGCAGGGTGACAATATACAGCCTTGACGTCCTCCTTTTCCTATTTGGAACCAGTCTGTTGTGCCATGTCCAGTTCTAACTATTGCTTCCTGACCTGCATACAGATTTCTCAAGAGGCAGGTCAGGTGGGCTGGTATTCCCATCTCTTTCAGAATCTTCCACAGTTTATTGTGATCCACACAGTCAAAGGCTTTGGCATAGTCAATAAAGCAGAAATAGATGTTTTTCTGGAACTCTCTTGCTTTTTTGATGATCCAGCGAATATTGGCAATTTGATCTCTGGTTCCTCTGCCTCTTCTAAAACCAGCTTGAACATCAGGGAGTTCACGGTTCATGTATTGTTGAAGCCTGGCTTGGAGAATTTTGAGCATTCCTTTACTAGCATTTGAGATGAGTGCAATTGTGCAGTAGTTTGAGCATTCTTTGGCATTGCCTTTCTTTGGGATTGAAATGAAAACTGACCTTTTCCAGTCCTGTGGCCATTGCTGAGTTTTCCACATTTGCTGGCATATTGTGTGCAGCACTTTCACAGCGTCATCTTTCAGGATTTGAAATAGCTCAACTGGAATTCCATCAACTCTACTAGGTTTGTTCGTAGTGATGCTTTCTAAGGCCCACCTGACTTCACATTCCAGGATGTCTGGCTCTAGATGGGTGATCACACTATTGTGATTATCTGGGTCATGTCCTTACCCCAAGCAATACATCCTGCTCCTCCCTGTCCCTCCCCCGCTTGCTAGTGGGGATGCGAGCGTCTGGGCTGCTGCTCCGCTGGGAGTTTCTGTTAGGCATGTAATCTGTGGTTTTTAATTATTTATTTATTTTTCCTCCCGGTTATTTTGCCCTCTGAGATTCCAAGGCTCACCACAGGCCCACCAGAGAGAGTGTTTCCTGGTGTTTGGAAACTTCTCTTTCTTTTAAGACTCCCTTCCCTGGACAGATCTCCATCCCTACCTCTTTTGTCTCCCTTTTTATCTTTTATATTTTGTCCTACCTCTTTTTGAAGACAATGGGCTGCCTTTCTGGGTGCCTGATGTCCTCTGCCAGCATTCAGAAGTT